>NC_073382.1:37542167-39942167 GCF_028641065.1 Leucoraja erinaceus | reverse complement strand
GTCGCCGCCGGGGATGATCAGCCATGATCACATTGGATGGTGGGCTGGCTCGAAGGGCCAAATGGCCTACTCCTGCACCTATTATCTATTGTCTATTGTCAAAGGGACCCATGGGTAAGGGGGATCTCCCATTTTCACTGGTTATACCCTTTCCAGGATTATATTGCTGACAGGTTAGACAATGACTACTGATCACCTGAGCCATAGTCTGCAGCTTTGGATGCCACCATGTATTTAGAAGCATATCACCAGCTGCTCGGGCACCACAGTGAGTTGCCAAGTGTATACATTCAATAACCCACATCGCGAGTTCATCTGACATACATGTTTGCCCTGCCGGGGTAACCCATAATCCCAACATGCAATCAACTTTACAACCCAGCTGTTTCCACATTTCTATTTCTCGGTCAGGAGCATCCTCCTGTAATCTAACGACATCTTGGATGGTTGGCATAGTTTTTTTCCGAGGGAGACTTGACTTTATCTATACTTTTAATTCGCCTCATCATTTTAGGTACCACCACCCTGCGGTCTCGGGACATTTCTTTAGCTTCTTGGTCAACTTGTCGATTTCTGGCGTCTACTGACGTAGTATGGGCCGTACATTTTAAAACGGAAATTTGTTTTGTCAACATAAAGGCTTGTAACAGGTCTGATATCAAATTCTGGTGGGATAATTGTGTTCCTGCTGAAGTCAAGAATCCCATTTTTCCACAACTGACCAAAGTCATGGACCACTCCAAAAGCATATCTGGAGTCAGTATCTGGGACTGATTTACCATCGCCTGGTGGGGTATCGCCTCAGCGGAGAAGAGGAGGGAAGAGACTGCAGCCCTAAGATTTTTGCCTCCATCACAGTGAGGAGGTGCTTGGTGGACTCACTGTGGTGGATGTTAATTTGTGTTTACTGTCTATTCTGTTGTCTATTATTGTATTATTGTATGTATGACTGCAGGCATGAAATTTTGTTCAAACTGAAAGGTCTGAATGACAATAAAGGAAATTCAATTCAATTCAACTTATCAGGGCAAACATTTCCACTTGTTGGGCAGAGAATGGTGTTTCAAAGACCGCCACCTCCACATTATTGCCATCCTGATCTATAATTGATATCCTGAAAGTCTTTCACCTAGTGGTCCACTCCCATCTATATCAGAGTTAAGTCATCAGACAGGGTTTGTCATGGGAATATCTGTCAAATCTTCCCGAACAGAGGTATTTTGTTTAATCATAAATAGGTGGTCCATGTTTCTGAGTAAGGACCGCAGTGGAGCAATCAGCGAGGATTGTACAGTACAACTGGAACAGTCGGTTGTAGAGTGGCCTTCATAATCCTGGTGCCTGGATCAGAGACTTTTTCACATTTTCAAAGGCTTCTTGAGCTTCCTCAGACAATTGAAACTCACACTCCATACTAGTGTATGGCGTCAGCTTTTTAGTGTCCAGAGCAATGTTGGGTATCCACTGTCGGCAATAGTTTACCATGCCAAACCACTATCTGATTTGCTTTGTCTCTTGTGGTGCAGGGAATTCACAGATCAGTTTAATTCAGCTGTTCTCTAGACCCCACTCTGTTGCTGATAGTATCACGCCAAGAAACTTCACCTTTTGTTGAGCCATCAACACTTTTGATTGGGAAACCACATATCCCAATGATGATAGGTGATTCAATAAATGAGTGGCATCTTCGCAGTTGCTTTGTTCATCCTGGCTGGCCACAAGCAAATCATCCACATATTAGATGAGGGTGGAGCCACGCCAATAATAATAATAATAATAACTTTATTTATAAAGTGCTTTTAGACAACATCAGTTACCACAAAGTGCTGTACATGGGAAGTCAACAAAAAGTTATTACAAACTACTAAAACCATTAAGACGACAGGACTATAAAAACAGTAAAAAATAAAAGACATTAAAAGCACTAAAACAGGAACAAAGTCTCAGCCAGTATCGAAAGCCAGTGAATAAAAGTGAGTTTTTAGCGAGGATTTAAAGATGGACAGTGAATGGGCCTGTCTGATCTGCAGCGGCAAGGTGTTCCAGTGTTCCAGAGTGCCGGGGCAGCAACAGAAAAGGCTCTATCCCCTCTGAGCTTCCGCTTAGACCTTGGTACCTCAAGGAGCAGCTGATCCGCTGACCTGAGGCAGGAGCATATAGGTGGAGCAGCTCAGAGAGGTAAGGCGAGGCGAGGCCATTCAATGATTTAAAAACAAATAAAATCATTTTTAAATGAACTCGAAAGTGCACTGGGAGCCAGTGAAGGGAGGCCAAAATTGGCGTAATGTGCTCCCTCTTTCGAGTTCCGGTTAAAAGGCGAGCGGCAGCATTTTGGACCAACTGGAGACGAGCCGACGAAGCTCGTGAGACTCCAGAGTAGAGTGCGTCACAGTAATCCAGCCGAGATGAAATAAAGGCATGGATTACTGTTTCAAAATGCTGCCGCTCGAGAATGGGCTTCACCTTTGCCAGCTTCCTTAGGTGAAAGAAGCTGGACTTAACCACTGTGCCTATTTGTTTATTTAATTTAAAATCACCGTCCATCATAAAACCCAGGTTTAAAACTGTTGGCTTTACGAACACTGCCAGTGGACCCAAGTCAACAAAGGGAGGTTCACGGCAGCCATTAGGTCCGAACAAAATCACTTCTGTCTTTTTTTCGTAAGTCCCAGAAAGTTTAAGGCCATCCAGGACTTAATGTCCTCAAGACAAGACAGAAGTGATTTTAGGGAATAATTATCTTCTTTCCTGAGTGGCATATACAACTGGCTATCATCCGCGTAAAAGTGAAAGGAGATACCATGCCTTCTTAAAATTGAGCCCAGTGGAAGTAGATAAAGGGAGAAAAGCAGGGGCCCTAAAATTGAGCCCTGTGGAACCCCATATGCCAAGGGAGCAGAGGAGGATTCAAAGCCACCAAGGCTTACACGCATGGTTCTATCTGCCAGATAGGACCTGAACCATCCCAGGGCACTGCCACAGATGCCCACTTGTTGCTGTAATCGGGAAATTAATATTCCATGGTCCACAGTGTCGAAGGCGGCAGATTGGTCCAGCAAGACAAGAACCACATAATTACCGGAGTTGTTTGCCAGGAGGATGTGGATGTCGTTATAGACCCTTAGCAAAGCCGACTCTGTGCTATGCATAGCCTTGAAGCCAGGCTGAAAGACCTCCCGGATGTTGTGCTCATCCAGGAAGAGTTTCAGCTGTCTTAGGGTCTGCAACTGTTCGTGGAGACATCTGGAAAATAATGTTGTGGAATTCACAAACCCTTGGGGCAACCGAGTCCATGTATTCTGTTCTCCGTTGTAGGTGAAGGCGAAAAGGTGCTGTCTGTTCTGGTGCAAAGGTAATGAAAAGAAGGCATGCTGTAAGTCCACTATTGAAAAGATCTGTGCCTGTTGTGGGATTTGGGCTAAAATGTGAGCTGGATTAGGCACCACTGCATGGAATGGTTCCACTATGGCATTAATGGACTGCAAATCCTGAACCAATATATATTGATTCAGTTTCCCTGCTTTGGGTACTGCAAGGGTAGGTGTATTACATGAGGATTGGCATTTGACCAGGATGCCCTGTTCTAGCAGTCCCTGAATTCATTTATCAATGCTTGGTATTGGCTGCTGCTTCAGCGGGTACTATCGTATGGAAGGCAGTGCTACATTTTTCTGGAGAGCTACCTGGATGGGATCAATCTGAACACATCCTCTCTGAGTCAGATCTTCTGTCCACACCTGTGGGTCCACATACTCTGTTACCTCACTCCCCAGATGATGGAGTAGCTGCGTAGTAACTGTCCTTGGTGACTGATAAAATTGAACAGTAGAATTATTAGGTAATTCTTGTTCATGGCTCGTGTTTGGATCAGCCAGGCTGACTGCTTGATAAACCATTGCTCCTAAATCCTTTGCATGAGATGAGAAGTTCACTTTCTTTGTTATATGCGGGGCAACCTCAGAGTCCTCCTTCCACAATTCTGAAGGCACCTCAGCATAATCTACTGTTCCCTGTGGTCCGGTTATTAATGCCAAGAGGTTTACATCCCACCTAGTTCCTTCACAGGATTTGAAAAATGTTTCTAGCTCTTTATTGCCGCCACTCCAGTCATATGTTAAGTTGATATGGAACACATCACTCCAGTTTTGAGGTCTTTACACTGGCTTTCAGTCTGTCAAATAATTGATTTCAAAATATTACTGTTGGTTTATAAAGCACTGAATGGTCTACGGCCAAAATACATTTGTGATATTCTGCTACATTATGAACCATCCAGACCTCTGAGGTTGTCTGGTGCTTTTTGTCACCAGAGTCAGAACTAAACATGGAGAAGCAGCACCACGTATATGAAACAAACTTCCAGAAAAATGCAGGACCACTCCAACTCTCAGTTCTTTTAAATCGGGGCTGAAGACTTTTCTGTTTGACGCTGCCTTTAATTAAATTAAATAAATATTAATTTCTTACATTGCACTGAAACTTTTAGTATTGTAGTTTATACTTATCCGATTCTATTTAGCTTGTTTTTATTTTCTATTCTTTTTAATCACCATTTTTAATTGCTTATAATTGCTCTTTAATACTTTGTGAATCATTTCGGCCAAAAATTTCACACAAAACAATTAGATACCACAACAAAAAAATTACACAGCAAAACTTACACAGCAAAACCTACACAGCAAAAAAAAAATCCACAATGCCCCCCCCCCCCCCCCCCCCCCCCCCCCCCCACAAAACTCAGAGTTTCTTAAAACAACAAAAGTTAACAATGCAAGAACAAAATCATGCAAACTCTAATAAAAGTATTTGATTTTAATGCTTTAAATCTGAAGTATCTGAGTCTACCACTTCAAGTGATCGCACTCGACTACTAGGAATACTAGATGCTTATCAACAAGGAATGCCACGGACCGTTCTCAGAAGAATGCTGTATACTCATCACTACTTCAAATTGAATGCAAAATCACACGAACTTAAGCAAAAGCATAAGCCACTATATACAAAATTAAACCACACAAACTTAAACAAATCATTCAATAAAACACTTTTCACTTAATGGAATTTAGAACAGAAAAATTTGGATCGCACAATCCTGGAATATCGCAGACACCCCTTCCCAGATCGCAGTCCTGAAATGTCACAGACACCCTTTCCCAACCTTATTACACAGTACAGGCTCTCAAAGTAATTTATCAATCTTTCTACCTCGGCACCGATTTTGAAGTAATTTGTCAACTTTTTACTTCAGCCCGAAACTTTTATTTCCAATTACACCTCAATACTGAAATGATCCCTCAGCTGAACCCCTTTATCAATATAACTGATCCAATAACAGTATTCTTTGGGCTACAAAACTCAATCTCTTGAAGCCTCTCGAAGGCCAGCGAATTGTTGAGCAGCTTCATCAGCAAATCGGAGGAAAATCACTTTCATCAGGGGCCCAATTCTTCCCTCCCCTGACCCGACAACTCAACTCTTCTACCACAAACCTGCGCGGGCCTCTTCTAAGATCCTGGACGAGCCCCCAAATGATAATTCCGGTATTTGCACCCCTTAGTCCATTCAGTGAAAACACCGACTAGAATACTTTAAAAATCCTTTATTTCACCTAGGTGACCTTGCTTCTCTGTCCTGCTCTGGGAAGCTCACTAGCTCCAGCACAGTCAAAGAGAAACATGTGCTTAAACAAAGCAATTAGCATATAGTTATGGTTAATATAGTGGGAGGTAACTTACAAAGGGCAATAATTCTAGACCAATTACTACAGTATCACATGGTTATGTAGGTGGGGACTATCTTTCCACCCAATGACAATCATACACAGCATAATACTTCTTAGCTAATCACAATAGCATTGAACATTACATATTTTACAAAAATGATGATGTCACAGCAAGTAAACTGAATCCTACTTCAATCAGCCATGAGGTATCCCCTAATCTCCAAGAGACAGAATGCTTAACCCTTTAGTCCTAAAGTATCCCCAGTTCTGCATATTCTCACCTGAAGACACACTTTACCATTTATCAATTTTCTGGGACTTATTTGGCTCGAGCCCAGGAAGCTCTGGAAAGGAATTCAAAGGTAATTTGCAATCATTTGATGCAACTTGTTCAGAATCCTAGAATGAAAAATTGTTAGAACTGCAACACTTGCTTCAAGTCTGGACCCTTGGCAGTACTTCATTTGACTACTATTTGAATAGTGCCGGAGGATTGGCGTACTGCGCATGTTGTTCCATTGTTTAAAAAGGGGTCTAAGAGTAAACCTAGCAATTATAGACCTGTTAGTTTGACGTCAGTGGCGGGCAAATTAATGGAAAGAATACTTAGAGATAATATATATAAGCATCTGGATAAACAGGGTCTGATTAGGAACAGTCAACATGGATTTGTGCCTGGAAGGTCATGTTTAACTAATCTTCTTGAATTTTTTGAAGATGTTACTCGGGAAATTGATGAGGGTAAAGCAGTGGATGTTGTGTATATGGATTTCAGTAAGGCCTTTGACAAGGTTCCTCATGGAAGGTTGGCTAAGAAGGTGCAATGGTTGGGTATTAATGGTGGAGTAGCAAGATGGATTCAACAGTGGCTGAATGGGAGATGCCAGAGAGTAATGGTGGATGGTTGTTTGTCAGGTTGGAGGCCAGTGACGAGTGGGGTGCCACAGGGATCTGTGTTGGGTCCACTGTTGTTTGTCATGTACATCAATGATCTGGATGATGGTGTGGTAAATTGGATTAGTAAGTATGCAGATGATACTAAGATAGGTGGGGTTGCGGGTAATGAAGTAGAGTTTCAAAGTCTACAGAGAGATTTATGCCAGTTGGAAGAGTGGGCTGAAAGATGGCAGATGGAGTTTAATGCTGATAAGTGTGAGGTGCTACATCTTGGCAGGACAAATCAAAATAGGACGTACATGGTAAATGGTAGGGAATTGAAGAATGTAGGTGAACAGAGGGATCTGGGAATAACTGTGCACAGTTCCCTGAAAGTGGAATCTCAGGTAGATAGGGTGGTAAAGAAAGCTTTTGGTGTGCTGGCCTTTATAAATCAGAGCATTGAGTATAGAAGTTGGGATGTAATGTTAAAATTGTACAAGGCATTGGTGAGGCCAATTCTGGAGTATGGTGTACAATTTTGGTTGCCTAATTATAGGAAGGATGTCAACAAAATAGAGAGAGTACAGAGGAGATTTACTAGAATGTTGCCTGGGTTTCAGCAACTAAGTTACAGAGAAAGGTTGAACAAGTTAGGGCTTTATTCTTTGGAGCGCAGAAGGTTAAGGGGGACTTGATAGAGGTTTTTTAAATGATGAGAGGGATAGACAGAGCTGACGTGGAAAAGCTTTTCCCACTGAGAGTAGGGAAGATTCAAACAAGGGGACATGACATGAGAATTAAGGGACTGAAGTTTAGGGGTAACATGAGGGGGAACTTCTTTACTCGGAGAGTGGTGGCTGTGTGGAATGAGCTTCCAGTGAAGGTGTTGGAGGCAGGTTCGTTTTTATCATTTAAAAATAAATTGGATAGTTATATGGATGGGAAGGGAATGGAGGGTTATGGTCTGAGCGCAGGTATATGGGACTAGGGGAGATTATGTGTTCGGCACGGACTAGAAGGGTCGAGATGGCCTGTTTCCGTGCTGTAATTGTTATATGGTTATATGGTTACTTATTCAATTTTAACCTGCATTGGCATCCATTGGTCCCCATTTTACTTTATGAATCTTGTTCAAACGTTTCATGAAAATACTTCTAATTCTGAACATGTTTACTGTTTTTATTAAGATGGATTATAATGGGCCCATCTGCTGCCAAAGTTTACAACCTGCAGTCCCTATGTTTGCATGTTTCAAATGTGAAGGGTCAGGTAAGCAGATTCTTCACACTCCAGAAATGTCCAATAGGGTAAAGAAGTATCAAAGGCAAGTTGTTCTCAGCCAGTGTATCCTGAAGACATTTGGTAGCATGCCATTGTTAATGACTTCTGAGCAATATTAAATGGCTCTAATGGAGACATTTAAAAACTACTCAAAATTATATATATTTTTTTTGAAATGAGAATAAAGAATACATTGATTTAAATATTAACAAGTAGTTATTGCTTTAAAGCATTAGCAAGTACTTAACATTATTAAAATAAAATAATAGGGCATGTGCTTAAGTACAGTTGCCTTTTTTTGTGGAGTCAATCAATCCAATTAAAGGAATGGTATTGGGTTTCCTACACCATTGAATCCTTGGATAAATCATATGAAGTACATCCGCACTCTGTTCTCAGCATGTCTGTGCTCTACCACTGGTCCCAATGGCAAATCCAGCACTGGAGTTCAGCAGAGATGAAAGGCCAGATGTATCAGAATCAAGATGTTTCAGACTCAATATGGATGCACTGATATCTAAATTAGCTGCAGTATAAATACCATTCAGCCCAATTAAATTTATTTACACCTCGTGTCCATTCAATATCTATTTGAAGATTGGTTTACTTTCCGTCTTAGCTCTTTAGATATGTTTTCATCATGACCTTCCTTGAAACTGTTATACATGTATATTTGATATACTGCTCTTTAATGCTGCTGGCACTCTATCATTCCTTTCATAAACATTTCAAAATATTTTTAAACTGTTCCTTTGAAATGTTTCTTCTTTATTTGTTTTCTCTTTCCAATATAATTGTCACAGTCTGCCCTCTCCTCATTCTCATCCACTTCACCTCCCAGTACGTTTCCACCAATCCCTCCTTCTCCTCACCTGCCTGCCACTCCCCTCTCATCAGCCTAACTCTCCTCACCTGTTGCACTCAGTTGCCTCTGATCACCTATTAACCAGGTATATAGACTCTCCTCACCGTTCACACAGTGCCAGATGTTCTCAGCATTCATGCAAGACTCTCCAGCGATTTCCCGACTGCCAACACGGATTCGAACCTGCCTGCCCCTGACCATTCCGTCCTGTCATCTCAGCCTTCTGTCCCCGACCTCCTGGTTTCAGTCTGCCTCTCTCCTGGGCTGTTTGGTGTATCCCTGCAACGGCTCCTCGACTACCTGCCTGGCTTTGACTCTCCTCTCGTCTGTCCCTCGCTGGTTTGTTTGCATCGTGTGTTGGATCTCCTGGTTACCGGACCTTCCGCTACCCAGACTACGTCTCCTGCCTGCCCCTCTTCGGAACCCTCGCTCAATCCTGAGCCTCTGTGTGAGTACGGTGTACCCATTCCTGTGTTACTACTCTGTGTTACATTATCGTAATAAGGTTCATTACCAATTATACCTGCCTGATTCTGTGCTGCTATTGGGTCCAAGCTATACCCGCTACAATAATTTTAAATGTTACTATTCCCCTAAAATCTGCATTTGAAAATAACCTTTTAATTGCATTGGGTTTTTTTTTTTTAACTGATGCATCTTTGATTATCGCAATATTATGGGAACTAGGATTCAAAGTCTTCTTTGCTTAATGTTGTCTTCTCACCTTAGAATTAAATCTAACGTTACAACAGCTCTTGGAGACTCTTTAACCTATTTTAGAATGAGATCCTAAGAATTTCATTAAATTCTTGATTGTGTGCAAACTACGCTTCAACTATTAAGAGGATGATTAAAATCCTAGGGACTGCTATGTCAATCAGACTAATAATTGAATTTCTCACTTCTAGTATTCGCCAATTCTCTTTTATCTCATCTCCCTTGGTAATCACAAACTCCAAAGGGCCATGATATTTCTTATACTGTCCACTTTGATCTTATCCTCATTAAATGCATACAGCATTGAATAATTAATGTCTGATTTCAAGGCAAAGCAATAAGGACCGGGGTCTTTCTTTCACCTTGAATGAAAACAACATTTTTCCTGTTCCTGGCTCCTTCCTGAATATGTGAAGATTTTCTAGAGGTTAAAAAAATTTGGGGAAAGGATGGTGGTCACAGTGTACAAGTTATTACTTAGACATTAAGCAACACGCATAAAATCTAGCATTTGGACAAAGGATTCAGGTATTGGGCATTGGATACCACCTGTCAGGATTAGGACAACAGACAATGGAACCCTATATCTGCTAGGGTTCAGAAATTGACCATGGACAATGGTTCTCCATCTCTCTTATGATCAAATAAATGGATCCCTTATATCATAACGGACATCAGAAAATAAATAACGATTTGCCACCGATGTCAGGACTCAGAATTTAGGCAATAATTACCAGCCTGTTGGGAGACGATGAACAATAGATCCCCTCAGTTGGGAGTTGGCCCTTGAAAATATAGAAATACTCAATTTATATTGTATAACTATACAAGAAGGTAAAAGGTTTCACATCATAGTCATAGACTCATTCAGCGCAGAAACAGGCAATTCAGGCTCCATTTGAGCTAGTCCCATTTGCTCACATTGGCCCAAATCCCTCTTAACCTTCCCTATCCATGTACCTATGCAAATGTATTTTAAATGTTGTTACCGCACCTGCCCCAACTGCTTCCTCTGGCAGGTTGTTTCGTATTTTCACAACCATCTGTGTGAAAAAGTTAACCCTCGGGTTCCTATTAAATATTGCCCTTCTCATGTTAAGCCTATGCCTATTTATTGATTTACCTACCCTGGGAATAAAGATTCTGTAAACAAATAACCTTGTGTTTAAATGTTTTTAATTAAACATTTTTAGATATGTGTTAATTGGGGCAGACATAGGTCATTGAGATAATGCTCTTTTTGTAGATTACATCATGTTGACAAGTGGCGATTAGAGGTGGTTTCTTGATCCCAGTCATTCTTGATTTTCAGAGGTCTATGGGATACATACCAGAGTAATAATTAACATTTTCTGAAAGTGCAGGTCAGATATATAATACCATTCAAAAAACCTTTCAAAAGTTAAAAAAAAAACTAGCCGGTCACAAGATGCTGCACTGGAAGCTGCTTCTCCTCAGACAAAACAACATAATGGAAAATTATCCCCTGGGGGGCACAATTTTGGGACACCATTCTTCAACAGGTTTAAAACGGTAATGTAGTCAGTTGCAACAGAGAAGCACAATTTTAAGGATGTTCTTTTAGGAAGGAGGAGGAGACATTTATTTAGTCAGAGGTTAGTGATTCTGTGGAATTCTTTGCCACAGAAGGCTGTGGAAGCCAAGTCAGTGGTTATTTTAAGGCAGAGATAGATGGATTATTGATTAGTACAGGTGTCGGAGGTTATGGGGAGAAGGCAGGAGAATGGGGTTGGGAGGAAGAGATAGATCAGCCATGATTGAATGGCGAAGTAGACTTGATTGGCCTGGTTTGGCTCAGCCACAAAGCACGACATCTGGAAGTTGCAGCGAATTGTCTGATCAGCTGAGAAAGCTATTGGCTGCAACCTTCACTCCATTGACGAACTATACACTGCAAGGGCCAGGAAGCGAGCGGTAAGATCATCTCTGACCTCTCTCACCCTGGCCACAAACTCTTTGAATCGCTTCCCTCTGGAAAGCAAATCTGGACTGTCAAAGCTGCCACAGCCAGACATAAAAACAGCTTTATTTCCACGAGAAGTAGCTCTACTCAATATCCAAAAATCTGTAGCCTCCTTTTGCTCCAGTATTTTATTTAATTCACATGTTTATTCAATAATGTTTTATTATTAATGTTTTATGTCATTCCTAACTGTCACTGTATGTCAGGTTGTCACTTGTGAGCGGAGCACCAAGGCAAATTCTTTGTATGTGACTACTTGGCCAATAAACTTATTCATTCATTATTAATAAATCAATTAATTAATCAATTCATTCATTCATTCATTCAAATGGCCTAATTCCACTACTATTCCTTATGACCTTAATCACCCAAATGGCACAATTCAGTAACCACAACCATTAGTGGCTTCCCTGTACTTGAATTTAAAAAATGGTGCTATAATCTCATCCAAGACTGTTTCACAGAATTATAAAAATGTTATGAATTGAATTCAAAAACAAAACAAACAACAAATGAATTAGGAGAACCTTGAACCTTATTTGAAGGAAGCCCGAAGATTTTCTTTCATTTTTACATATTTTCAATAGACAATAGGCGCATAAGTAGGCAATTTGGCCCCTCGAGCCAGCACCTCCATTCAATATGATCATGGCTGATCATCCACAATCAGTACCCCGTTCCTGCCTTCTCCCCATATCCCTTGACTCTGCTATCTTCAAGAGCACTATCTAGGGATGGGGGAAACTATTTTTCTCAGTCCCTACCTGGTCGGAGATGCGTCTTTCCTCCGAGCCGCATCTTTGCCCTCTCCTCGCTGCCCACCAACTGGACTGGAGCAGTGTTTCCTCCCGGGACCGGCCAGAACCTTCAGCCTCTCCAGCGGTGCAGTGCTGAAGCACCATCGTGGAGCGGGCGATGCCTTACTGAGGACTACCGTGTGGTAAGCTCTGGAGTGCTGAGACCGCAGACTCCAACATCATGTAGCTATGGGGTCAGCGGAGTGTTCAGCCGTGGCGGCGCTCATTTTAAACACCGCGGAGCCTCGGACCTTTTGCCGAGATTGCCAGTGTTGGAGCTCCGACCAGCGCGGCCTGTGGACTTCGGGAGCTGCGGTCTTTCCAGACACTCCAAGCCGCTGAAGAGTGTTCTTCTGATGCCAGAGCTCCGTCATTTGGCGAGAGGGCCTGAAACATCGGGCCACTGTTGCGGCGACTGTGGAAGCCTCAAATAGGCCCCGACCATGGGTGAACACAGAGGAAGAGGACTGGACTTTGCTGCCTTCCCTCACAGTGGGAACCATTGTGGGGGGATGTTTTTATATTTAACTAGACCAAGTGCAGACCCGTTGGGTCTGTTTCCCCAACGGCATTTGCGGGGGGGGGGGGGGGGGGGGGGGGGGGCTGCGGCTTCACACTAACCTTAACCACCCCACAAACACACAGGTGGGGGAGAGGGGTGAGAAGAGGGGAGGGAACGGAGAGGAGGAGGAGGAGGAGGAAACGGGACCGATTTGGGAGAGAAAGGAGGGAGTGGGAGGGGGAGGGAGAGAGAGGGGAAAGAGTGGGGAGAGAGGGGAAAGAGTGGGAGGGGGGAGGGGAGGGGCAGGGGGAGTGATGGAAGAGGGGAAGGGGGTGCATACAACACATAATCCTCTGACATTTTCGCCTCTTACAGCGGAATACCACCACAAGTCGCATCTTCCCATCTCTACCCATTTCCGCCTTCCACAGCGACCATTCCCTCTGCAACTCCCTGGTTAACATCCCTTCCCAAGCAAACTACACCCTCCCCAGGTACCTTCCCCTGTAACAGCAGGACATTCAACACCTGTCCCTATACCTCCTCCCTCGACTCTGTCCAGGGACCCCAATAGTCCTTTCAGGTTAGATAGAGGTTCACTTGCATCTCCTCCAACCTCATATATTGTATCTGTTGTTCTAGATGTGGACTCTTACAAACCAATGAGACCAAACGTAGACTGGGCGATCATTTCGCTGAACACCTTCGTTCAGTCCACCTGGACCTACCTGATCCCCCGGTTGCTACACACTTTAATTTTCCTTCCCATTCCCACACTGACCTTTCTGTCTAGGGTCTCCTCCATTGTCAGAGTTAGGCTAAATAGGAGGAACAGCATCTCATATTTTGCTTGGGCAGCTTACAGCCCAGTGTATGAATTTGATTTTTCTAACTTCAAGTAACCCTGGCTTTCCCTCTTTCTCCTCCCCCACCCAAGTCACACCAGCTTCCCATTTCCCCCCAACAAACAGCTAACAATGGCCTGCTTCTTCTATTGTTGTTACTTTTATCTTTCATTCATTGTTCTCCATCTCACTCCAGTATCGCCCATATCTCTCGTTTCTTTTTTCCCGTGACTTTCAGTCAAAGAAGGGTCTCGATCTGAAATGTCACCCATTCCTTCTCTCCAGAGCGCTGGCCATTACTCCAGCTTTTGGTGCCTATCTTATGTTATTGAAAGCATTGTTGGATTTATTGATGTGATAAAGAAATATCAAAGGTAGATTAAAATATTATCACAGGGAATTGTGACAGGCTCTGGACCAAACCAATTTGAAAGATATTCCCCTGGACTGGAGGAACATTCTTCATGTTGAGATGGGTGACACGGGAGCACATTAAGAAGTGTTGGGGAAATATACCTTAAAACATTACAGTACAGGACCAGGCTCTTTAGCCTACTGCATCTGTGCTGAACATGGTAACTAATAATTTCTGCACATGATGCATATCCCGCCATTCCCTGATGTGAATAGGTGATCTGGGTTTGTTAAAGGGGAATCAAAATTCATGTTATTCCCAGTGCTCCACAGGGTTCTTCAAAGCAAGGACAATGAAACAGGCTGGGAAAGAAGGCAGTACATTTAAAAGAACAATGCAAGATTCTGTAAACCTGGTAGGGTTTATATCCAGATTACTGACAGCAGCAAAGAAAAAAACTTTAAGTTGGATAAAGAAGATTTAGCCACCATACTTGAAATGCAACATTTCTATTAGGATATTTATAAATGGCATTTACCATTTGCACAGATCTCAATCCATGATATAATTATTCCACAAAATGAAGCCAGTGCCTCAAATGATCAGGGATAGAACCATGATGTCACCCCCTCCCCTCCCCCCACCGCTTAAGTCCAGGTAATAATTCTAAAATAGCTGGCACAGCTCAAAATTAGGATGATCATAGATGTGGTGAACTGAGATGAACTCTGACATTGCATGAGAAGTGCAGACCTGCATCAAGCAATAAGAAAACATAAACAAATCTGATCTGCTCCTTTGCATCCTTGAAAGTGGACCAAGCTGGTTTTGAATAGACTCACACATTTAGATCAATTTGGAGCTTTCTTAGGGAAGATATTCCTGCTAATTGATATTCATTCAGTAGATGGATTCAAAATTAATTGTACAATTGAAGCATTTTATGTCCCCATTATGATCTCTGCCTGATGCCATTTTGGATGCTCCCTGAAGGAACTATATTTGTTGACAGGTTACACAAAAAAAGCTGGAGAAACTCAGCGGGTGCAGCAGCATCTATGGAGCGAAGGTAATAGGCAACGTTTCGGGCCAAAACCCTTCTTCAGACTGATCGGGGGCGGGGGTGGGTGGGGACAAGAAAGGGAAAAGGAGGAGTAGCCAGAAGGCTGGGGGGTGGGAGGAGACAGCAGGGGGGCTGAGGAAGGGGAGGAGACAGCAAGGACTAACAAAATTGGGAGAATTCGATGTTCATGCCCCCGGGGTGCAGACTCCCCAAACGGAATATGAGGTGCTGTTCCTCCAATTTCCGGTGCTGCTCGCTGTGGCCATGGAGGAGACCCAGGACAGAGAGGTCGGAGATGGAGATGGAGTGGGAGGGGGAGTTGAAGTGCTGAGCCACCGGGAGGTCAGCTTGGTTATTGCGGACCGAGCGGAGGTGTTCGGCGAAACGATCGCCCAACCTCCGCTTGGTCTCACCGATATAGATCCACATTCTTACCCAGACCTCCAACTGTACGACCACATTCTTACCCAGACCTCCAACTATATTTGTTGACATATAGTTGTAGACATATACAGGAGGCACAGTGGCGCAACGGTAGAGTTGCTGACTAACAGCACTTGCACTGCCGGAGACCTGGGTTTGATCTCAACTTAGGAGTTTGTACGTTCTCCCCGTGACCACATGGGTTTTCTCCGAGATCTTCGGTTTCCTCCCGCACTCCAAAGACGTACAGGTTTGTAGGTTAATTGGCTTGGGTTTGTATAATTGCTGTCAGTGTAAAATAATTATCCCTAATGAGTAGACTTGTGTTAATGTGCAGGAATCACTGGTCGATGCAGACTCGGTGCACCTGTTTTCACGCTGTATCTCTAAAATAAACTAAACATCAGCACTCAACAGGCCTGAAGAAAATAAGCAACCTTCCTGATCGATGAAACTCAACCCGCGGCAATCTTTGTACATTGTGATGTAATACTATGGGTCAATATGTGCATTTCAAAGTCAAAGGTATACTTGTATGAATGTTGTAGAACTGCCAATGTCATAGTTAAATATATGCTGGAATGTAAGGAATACTTCTGCAAATGCTAATTCTTAACTGCATTTCATGGGTAAATACATGACCAAAAAGTGTAACTCAAAAGTAGAATCCAGAGGTGAAATAAGAGTAACTGTCCTTGACATTAAGCCAACATCCACTAGGGGTGCCGCATTGATGGCAGCCTCTGCCTACAGTCTGTCTGTTTTTCAATTTTTTAAAATTTTTAGTCCGTTTTAAAAGTATACATTGGAGGTTTGTTTAGTTTTTCTATGTGGGGGAGGTGGGGTATGGTAAGGGGGGGGGATACCGTTTCCCAGTCACTTCTGTTGCGAGGATGCGACTATTCTCCGAGTCGCGTCCTCGCCCCCCCTCCTCGTGGCCTACCAACTGGATTGGGGTGGCCTTTACAGCCGGGGACCGGCCAAAGCTTCAGCGGTGGTGCAGCACGGGATTCACGGCAGAGCGGGCGATGCCTTACCTGGATCGCTGTTTGAAACTCTGGAGTGTTGGGCCTACTGCTTCAATATCGCGGATCAGTGGTTTGTAGAGCTTCCAGCACGGGCGGCGCTGACTTCAAGATCGCGGTGTCCTGGGATCTTTTGCCGAGGGCCGCCAGTGTGAATCTTCGCCCAGCGCGGCCTGTGGACTTCGGGAGCCGCGGACTCCGATAGGAAGTGGCCGATTTGGATGTCCAAGCCGCTGAGGTTGTTCTCCCATTCCGACGTCGGAATTCCATCATCTCGGCGAGACGGCCTGATCGCCAGGTTACCCGTAGTGGCGACAGCGAGAGGTTTGGGAGCCCCCCGACCATGGGTGAACAACAGAGGACAACAGAGGCGGATGACTGAACTTTGGTGCCTTTCCTCACAGTGTGAAACATTGATTCTGATGTGTAGGGATGTCTGTTAAAGATTATCATGTTATGTGCTCTTTTGTATTTGTATGGCTGTATGGTGACCACTCATTTCACTGTACCAATTGGTACACGTGTCAAATAAATGTATCTTGTATCATTTGATCAAGTCTGGGATCAAAGAGCTCTGGCTAAATTGGAGTCTATGGAAATCAGCAGGGGAACCATCACTGGCTGGAATCATACCTAGCACAAAGAATGATGGGTACAGTAGTTGTAGATCAATCATCTCAGACACAGGACATCTACAAGATCTCCAGGGTAGCCCAGTAGCCCAAGAATCTTCAGATACTTCATTAATGACCTTTCTTGATTCATAAGGTCAGAAATAGTGATGTTCACTGATGATTGCACAATGTTCACGCCCTTCCCAACTCCTTAGATAATGAAGTACTATATCAAAATGCAACAAGACTTGGACAATATTCAGGACAGGGCTGATAGGTGGCAGGAAGAATTCATGTGACAGAAGTGCAAAGCAATGCTGATGTTCAACAAAGGAAAGCCCAGCTCCCATCCCCTGACATTTACTGAATCCCCCACTATCAATATGTAGGGTTTTATCATTGAGCAGAGACTGAACTGCAATAGCCATACACACAATGTGGCCTTGGCAGCAGGTTAGCGGCTGGGAATGCTGTGGTATAGTACTCATCACCTAACTCTCCAAACCCTGTCCACAAGGCTCAAGTGAGATGTGTAATGGAACACAATTACTAGAGCCAACTGCATATTAGACCCCTAATATATCTGATCTGCTTGTTGATCAGTTTGATGCCACTGAGAAATAAGGTTAACACCTTTGCATCAACTTGAAGGATCCTGTGGAAAATTCAAAAATTGATGATGGCCTTTAAAGACACCGACAGAGATCAGGAAAAAAAAACCTAGCTAGCGATGTGTACCCTCCTGATTAAATATCCTTTAATCAAAGTGATTTCTATCATCCTACCTGACTTCTTCAACTGGTCCTGCGGTCCAAACAATAATGAGGTAGGATTGGGACCATGAGAGGCTGCAATTGTGAAGAGGTGCGGTTCAATCAAAAGTCAAAAAAGTCAAAGTATCCTTTATTGTCATTCAGACCTTTCAGTCGGAACAAAATTTTGTTGCCTTGCAGTCATACATATAATAAAAATAACAAAAACACCCAATAAACACAAATTTAACATCCACCACAGTGAGTTCACTGTGATGGAAGGCAAAAGACTTAAAGTCTCTGTCAATCATAGTACAAGCAACCTCTTCGTCTTTGCCCACAATCTGGTTCATCTCTTACGTGCAAATTTATTGAGACTATCACTTTAGCTACTATTGTTACTTTCACTCTTCCTACAGTTTCTTCTTCACCCATTGTTTTTAAGCAAAATTAATTTTCAAGCTGTGAGGGCATAATCACAAGAAATATTCCAAGCTAAAAATCCAGAAATAAAAATCTGCACATTGAAAAATCCCTTGGAAATATACTGAGTGAGGCAGGCCACAGATCCTCGTGATCTGATTGCCTTTAGCTGAGTGCACTTCAGAATGTGCTCCCAGACAACTTAGCTATTGCCTGAGGCCAATTTTGCAAAGCTTTACCCATTAGGTTGACTGCTGGATTAGACTGCTCTTTGAAAACAATAAATTTGTGCATGGCCCTGACTTCATTTTATTTTAGGCACCTGCTTTCTTCTGATTAATGAGTAATTTCCATTAATTGAAGTCCTTGGGTAAATTGAAAACTAGCTGAAATGGATTACTGAACTGAATCAATTCATGCAAAAGGCCCTGTTCCCACCATGTGGGATTGTTTTGTATCCATTTTATCCTCACTGTATTCCTCACAACCCCAGTGCAACGAGTTAAAACTGGAGGTTAATGCTTGATTTCAATTTCCTGGAGTTAAAAACGTGAAGCTAAACATCCAGCTCAAAACTCTGAGCTCTGATGTGGCTGAAAACGGATTAATTTTGTACCCAGTCATAACAAATTCTGTGTATGTAATAAAAGCTTTATCAATATTTAAAAAAATATTGTATTCTGTAGCCGGTATTTATTATTTTTTATTTTTTTACCAATAAATGTGCTGTCTACATTCTCCAATCCAATCCAATATTTTCACACTTAGTGTTACTATTTGCACAACTCCAAGCGCTTGAATTTCTACTAAGCCCACCCTGACTTCTTTCAGCAGCCTGATACCATGACATGTACCCAAGGAATATATTATTTGGCATTTTCGTGTACATGACTGCTTTTGGACTCTTTGGTTGGTGGGTTTACTACCACCTTATAAATCTATGTCATGTAGCTAACAAAGGAACATTGTATGCCATATTTAGCTTGGGCAACTTACAACTCAGCGGTATGAACTTTGATTTCTATAATTTCAGGTAATTCCTGCATCCCCCCCCCCCCCCCCCCCCCCCCCCCCCCCCCCCTCACTCCTCCCTTCCCCTTCCCTTGTCATCCCACTGTTCTCATCCTTGTAGCCCTTATGTTAGCACATCTTCCCCAGCAAACAATGGCCATTATGGAATCCATCCTTCCTAAGGTCATCTGTTGCCGGCTCTGTTTTGTTCTGGCATTTTCTCGCCTCAGTCACCCCCTCCCCCACCTCTATGTTTCAGTCTGAAGAAAGGATCCAACCCAAAGCATCACCAATTATTTTTCTCCAGAGATGCTGCCTGACCTACTAAGTTTGAGTCGCATTTTGTGTCTATCTACAGTAAAAATCAGCATCTGTAGTTCCTTCCTACACTTATTTCAATTTAGGGTTGACTGCCATAATAAATATACGTTCCCTAAATGTTCAGAAAAAGCTTCTGATCTGCCTTACAATGCAATAATAAGGAGAACCCATTGTGATAAGAAGTGATGCCTAGCTTAAGAAAATATATTATAATAGTGAGACTGGTGCATTGTAAATTAAAAATAAATCAGGGCAGTGAATTCCTCACTAGAGGAAGGAAACATGTTCCTGATGTTGGGGGAGTCCAGAACCAGGGGCACAGTTTACGAATAAGGGGTAAGCCATTTAGAACGGAAATGAGGAAACACTTTTTCTCACAAAGAGCTGTGAGTCTGTGGATTCTCTGTCTCAGAGGGTGGTGGAGGCCGGTTCTCAGGATACTTTCAAGAGAGAGCTAGATAAGGCTCTTAAAGATAGCAGAATCAGGGGATATGGGGAGAAGGCAGGAACGGGGTATTGATTGGGGATGATCACATTACAGCCATGATCACATTGAATGGCGGTGCTGGCTCGAAGGCCCGAATGGTCTACTCCTGCGTCTATTGTCTATTGTCTATAAACTAATTCTGAAATAAGAAACATCAAAAATGGACGGTACACAAGAAGCTAGAATGTGGGATATAGAGTCAATGAGTGATACAGCGTGGAAACAGGCCCTTCAGCCCAACTTGCTCACACCGGCCAACATGATCCAGCTACACTAGTGCCACCTGCCCACGCTTGGTCCAATCCCTCCAAACCCATCCGTTCCATGTACTTGTCTAACTGTTTCTTAAACGTTGGGTTAGTCCCAGCCTCAACTACCTCCTCATGGAGCTTGTTCCATACACCCATCACCCTGAAGTGTGGGGGTCTCAGGTGTGAAAAAAGTTACCCCTCAGAATTCCCTTCATCTTAAATTGATTACCCGTAATCTAGTCCTCTGGTCTTATAGATTAGACAATATCTAATCTGGGCAAGGTGACTGTACATCTACCCCATGATCTATTCCTACCCCCCCCCCCCCCCCCCCCCCCCCCCACAGACTCCTCCCTTCCCCTTCCCTTGTCATGCCTTCTCCCTATATACTCTGACTCCGCTATTTTTAAGAGCCCTATCTTGCTCTCTCTTGAAAGTATCCAGAGAACCTGCCTCCACCGCCCTCTGAGGCAGAGAAATTCCACAGACTCACTGTTTCTCATCCTTGTAGCCCTTTTGTGTGAACGCTATATCACTCTTTGACTATATCCCACATTCTAGCTTCTTGTGTACCATCCATTTTTGATGAGACACAGCAAGGAAAGGGCGTTAGAGGCATTATAGTAAAACGAGACAAAAGGCTAAGGGTGAGTCTATCTAACAAGTCAGTTTAGAGGAGTAAAATATAAAGCTGGAGAAAGCGATATAGATTGAAGGGAGGAGCGGGGATAACAAAAGATGATGAATAAAAGGAAATATAGGACTTGGTGATTGAAGAGAACTTTTGTGGAGGGGAAGGAGCAGGGTGACTAGAGTGGTGGAAGAGATGGGTGTGCACCAAGGGTTCCACCACCATATACATCTTCTTGTCTCCACCCCTTTCCACATTCCGCAGAGACCATTCTCTCTGCAACTCCATAGTTCACCTATCCCTTTAATTGTTCCCATTTCAGGCACTTTTCCCTACAACCACTGGAGATGTAACACCTGTCCCTACACCTCCACTCTCACTTCCATCCAAGGGCCCCAGCAGCCCTTTCAGCTGGGACATGGATACACATGCACCTTCTTCAATCTTGCCTATTGTATTCAGTGCTCCCGATGTGCCTTCATTATGAAAGATATTGAGTATAAAACTTAGCACATCATGATGCAGTTATACGAGTAATTGGTGAGATGAAACTTGGAGTACTGTGTGCAGTTCTGATCACCCATGTGTACTTAGAATGTTATTAAGCTGGAAATTGGTGCAGAAAAGGATCATTGGATATTACCTAAACTTGTTGCTGGAGTTATAGAGAAAGGTTGAATAGGCTGGGATTTTTTTATTTGGAATGTAGGAGGCTGAAGCGGTGACCTGACTGAGGTGCACATGATCGTGAGGGCATGGATCATGTGAATGCTCAGTCTTTTTTTGAGCATAGAAGATTCCAAAATGTGAGGCCATTAGCTTAAGCAGAGGGGAAAGATTTAAGAGGGACCTCGGGTTCAACCTTTTCATCAAAGGGGTACAGTATCTGGAATAAGCTGCCAGAGGAAGCTATAGAAGCAGATACAATTATAACTTTTAAAAGTCTTTCAGCAGTGAGGTTTAGAGGGCTATGCGTTCAATGCAGGTAACTTGATCGGCATGAGTGAATAAATGAATGATACATGGACAAGGAGGGTCAAAGAGCCTGTTTCCCTCTTGTATAGCTCTAGTTGAGGGATTCATTTTATTTTTTATCTCAAAATCTATCCATTTCCATCTTGGGGTTTAACCCTGGCCGTCCTATCAACCAGTTTGTTGTTTTGCCAGGTTAATTTACACTGTCTATCTGCACATTTTTCACCATTCCATACATTTGTATTCCCAATTCAAAATAGTGCCTGGTATTTAATTTGGTATTGGCTAATATATACTTCAAATATAGATGCACAAGAAGTAAAACCTGCTGCATGCACAGTAATCCCATTTCAGATCAACACAATGTTGGGAATATAGGACAATTATTATCAAGCAGCTTGCTTGAGAGAAAATCAACACAATTCAAGCACTGTTTGATTCCTTCAGATATACATCTAATTGGCAGCTTGTTGCATTAAATTTGCCTGGCTTTGATTATTGTTTGTGTCTGCTTGCTTCTCTTCAGATCTTGAAATCAATCATATGAGCAAAAGCCTTTCAGGGATCTTTGAAGTTATTGGATATGAGCATTTCAAAGTGTTAGTTTGCCAGCTATTCCCACAGTTGGCAAACATTCAAAAATAATGTATGTAGTTAATTACAGAGTTTAATTTTTTTGCTTGTGGTATATGTTGTGAGCGGAAGCTTTGTCTGATAGTCCAGTAGTCAATTTTTTTTTTAATGATTACTACAATTGAGAAACTCTCAGCAATAGTTTCACTCTTTGTAGACAGATCAACAATTGGACAGCATAAAGGTGCACATTTTCGTAATGGAAACATGCACCTTCCAAAATGCACCTTGCCTTTCAGTGACGGCTTCATCTACGGGCACCTTAGATTCACTGATGCATCACTGGTGCTCAGGAAACAGGGCAGGAAAGAACGTATTATCCCTTCGGAAATAATGAAACTAAAGGGTCAGCAGAAAAGGAAAAGAATGTGTAAAAGTGCATGAAGGTTCACGAGGATGGTACCTGCAATGAGGGAACAATTAGCCACAAAAAGCTGAAGTAACTCAGCGGGACAGGCAGCATCTCTGGAGAGAAGGAATGGGTGACATTTTGGGTCGAGACCCTTCTTCAGATGTCAGGAGAGAGGGAGATACGTAGATAAGGAAGTGTGAGGTTGTGAAAACAGGACAAATGGAATGAGGATGAAAGAAAATGTAGAATGGATCATTGTTAGCTGGGAGAAGGTAACAACAATGCAAACAGAAATAAAATGTAGTCGAATCAAATGTCATACCAGGACAGTAAGATTGGTTGGAGAACTGGGGGAGGGATATCTTTGGGTTAAACCAGCATCTACAGTTCCTGCATACACACGAGGGAACAGTTATGTGGAGAGATTGGAGAAGGTGTGATCTTTCTCAACAGATCAGAAAAGTTCAAGCCGAAACAAATTAGAAATTAAAAAAATTACATGGAAGTTTGATAGAAACAGTAGAACAAAAAAAAATCCTCAAGCAAGTGGGCTGGTAATTGGGACAATAACAAGAAAAATATTCAAACAGCTAGGATTATTCATAAATTACTGGAAATAGCATTGGAACCAGTTTTGACAAGAACTTTAAAAGAAACAGTTACACTTACATTAGGATGAGGCTGATGGATACGGTTCCAGGATGAGGGATTGAAATTGAGTATTTATTTTCAAAAAGATGCTGAGGGCATAAAAGGTCAACTAATTTCATTCTAAAAAAACATTGTATGAACTTTTGCAATGCTCCAGAATATTGTTCCAGAATTTGCAGTGCAAGAAGAAATTTTACAGCATCATCAGTGGTACCAGGTTGTGATTCGTGTTCACTCCCTCCCTCCATTTGAATTTACTATCCTGCTTCTGCACCATCACTGTCATTAATTCCCACGCTTGTTTTCCCAAACCTTTCCTGCAAATACAATAGTACTTTTCACATTCTCAGCTTGCATACAGCTGAAAAGACACAACTGTCTTCATAATTACTTTACCTTCTTGATTACATTGTTTCAAATTTGCCTGACCATGCATTTTATACAATTATACAATTTATTTATTGTCATTTGAACCTCAAGTATCAAGTTCAAACAAAATTTGGTTTCTGCAGTCATACAACAAGAAAAGAACCAAGACACACAACCAACACAATTTACACAAACATCCATCACAGTGAATCTCCTCCTCACTGTGGTGGAAGGCAAAGTCTTGTCTCTCCCCTGTGTTACATTCTTCTCCCGATGTTAAAGCCCCCGGCGGGTGATGGCAAGTCCCGCGGCTTTTAAGGCCGCGCTGGGCGATGAAAGGCCTCGCTCCAGGTCTTAATGTTAATGTTGGAGCCCCCGGCGGGCGATGGGTAGTCCCACGCCGGGCGATGTAAGGCCCCGCTCTAGGTCTTAATCTTGGAGCCCCTGGCGGGTGATAGCAAGTCCCACAGCCGTTAAAGCCATGCAGGGCGATGTAAGGCCCTGCTCCAGGTCATTGTCAACCCCACAACTCGGGCGGAAGAAGCTGCCATTGCGGGAGCTCCTAAAAGCAGTCTCCCACCAGGGACCCGTGAGCTACCGATGTCCATCTACGGGTAAAGTGCATACCAAATCTCGTTGCGCTTATGTGCAATGATAATTAAATATATTATTATTATTATTATTATTATTATATTATAGAGGGCTTGAATGGATATTATGGGCCTAAGTGTCTTTACTTAGGCTAGTACAGGTGTTGTGGGCTAGAGAGGGGATTCTGGAGGGTTAGTAGGACATTGTTGGCCAGAAGGACATTTAATGGGCTAGTACGAGTGTGGTGGGCCGAATGGACTGCAGCTTCGGATGGGGACGGCTTCAAGCAGGGGCTGGCAGGGAGTGTTCTATAGCCGGGGGAGAAGGACGGCAGCATGCGGGAGACGGCGGGAGCATCCAGCAGCCGGAGGAGGAGAACAGGGATGGCTTCAGGTGGGGGCTAGCAGGGAGCATCCTGCAGCCTGGGGAAGGAGACGGCTTCAGTTGGGGCCTGTCAGGTGCTGGTGGGGGAGGGTGGGGAGCGATGCCATGGCCTACCATTGCTGTGGCCTACCGTTGCCGCTGCCTGCCGCTGCCATGGCCTACCGCTGCCTCTCCCCACCAGCTTCAGGAGGGGATCAGTGGAGAGCATCCTGTAGCTTTGGACGAGGATGCCATCAGGTGGGGTCCGATGGGGGTGGGGGGGGAACGTCCTGCAGCTGGAGATGGGATGGCTTCAGGTGGGGGCGGGAGCATCCTGCACCAGCAGACGGGGACTGTTCTAGGCGGGGGCCAGCGGGAGCATTCTGTCGCCAGAGTAAGTAAGTAAGTTAGTAAGTTTATTGGCCAAGTATTCACATACAAGGAATGTGCCTAAGTGCTCCACCCACAAGTAACAACATGACATACAGTGACAATCACGAATGACTCAGAAAACACTAAACATTAATAATAATAAAACATTCATGATAAAACCATTGATCAAGCAAGTGAACCAACAAAATACCAGATCAAAGGGAGGTTACATATTTTTGGCTGTTGCGTAGAGCAACTACTCGTGGATAAAAACAGGTTTTATGTCTTGCTATGGCAGCTTTGACAGTCCGGAGTCAACTTTTGACTGTGGAGTCGATGGTAGCCCCCCCACTTAAGGTCCTTGGCGATGATGGTTCCCAGAAATGTAAAAGACTCCATAGATGTGGTTGTGGTGTTGTTGATGGTGAGTGGGGTGAGGGGAGGGGGAGATCTCCTAAAGCCTACAATTAATTCCACTGTCTTAAGCACATTGAGCTCTAGGTTGTTGCTATGGCACCAAGACACCAGCTGTGACACTTCCTGTCCGTAGCCAGAGTGGAGGTGCAGGCGTTGGTGTAGAGAGAGTGGAAAGTACGCAGCCTCGCGGTGCTCCTATGCTGAGTGTTTGCGGATGTGGAAGGCTTCAGGCGGGGAGCATCCTGTAGCCAGGGGAGGGGGATGGCTTCAGGCGGGGCCTGTCAGGGGCCAGTAGGGGGGAGGAGCGCTGCCGTGGCCCACTGCTGCCCCCCGCTTTGTGGTGGGGTCAGTTTTTGGCAGGGAAGTGTTGGGTGGGAGGGTTATGGGGGGGGGGGGGGGTGTGTGTGTGCGCGAGTGGGGTATGGCGGGGGGGCTGGGTGGGGGAGGATGGGGAGGGAGGTTGGTCAGGGGAGGTGGGGGGAGTATGTCTGGCGGGTGGGGGAAGGGGGATGTCTGCGGGGGGAAGAGGGGGTGGGGGGGGGAGGGGGGGGGGAGAGGTGTGTGGGAAGCAGGCATGTGGGGGGGGGGGAGTGGGGATGGCAAAGTTGTGTGGGGTGAGTTTTTGGCAAGGGAGTGTTGGGTGGGAGGGTTATGGGGGGTGGATGTGTGTGTGTGCGAGTTGGGTATGGTGGTGAGGTGCTGTGTTTGGGAGGGAGGATTGGGGAGGGGTGTGTGGGGGGAGGGGTGTGTGGGGGAGGGGAGAGAGGGGTGTGCGGGGAGGTGTGTGTGGGGGGAGTGTGGGCAGCAGGCATGTGGGGGGAGTGGGGATGGCAAAGTTGTGGGGGGAGGGGAGCGGCTGTGTGTGGGAGGGGAAGGGGGATGTGTGTGGGACGGGGGGTGGTGTGTGTGTGGGAGGAGGGTGTGTCATGGGGGGGGGGGGGGTTGGTAAGGCCTACAGCTCTAGCGTCACTCACCATCTCCCGGCCACACTTACTCACTGGCTCCCAGCCGCACTCACTCACGCACTCACTGACTGCCTGCAGGCCACACTCACACACCGGCTGCCTGCCGGCCGCTCTCACTCACTGCCTACCGGCCGCACTCACTCACTAACTGGCTGCCTGCCGCATTCACTCACTCACTCACTGTCTCACCGGTTGCCTGCCAGCCGCACTCACTCAGTGGCTCCTAGCTCATTGTGATGGTTGAAGCAGCTCACTCTCCACATATTGCTCACTGCACTCCAGCTTTATTCTCCTCGCCGCCGGTGATTGACAGCGGGTGCCAAAAGGGGCGTTTTTTATGATATTTAAACCTTCATAACTTTTGTAATATTCCACCCATCGAAACAAAACTTGGTGCACCTGCAGCACAGGAGAATGCCGAGTAAGGTGGCGAAAAATCGTACCACTATCCAGCACCATTTTTGCGCAAATTCTAAAACAACGCAAACAGCAACAGAGGACACGATGAGAGTTTTCGGTCAGGACAGACAGACAGACAGACAGACAGACAGACAGACAGACAGACAGACAGACAGACAGACAGACAGACAGACCAGACAGACAGACAGACCATTGAACATTATTAGAAAATACAGCTGCCATTTTCCATATGATCAACTTCTACAAACAGCAATGTGAAATGACCTGATCTGTTTCAGAAGTTATGCTAACTATTTTTGGACACTGATATGGTGCCAAGGAAATGTTTACTATCACTTTGGTTTCATATCAGCCAAAATCCACCTTTTTAAATATTAGATGGAAAAGTGCAATATTTTTCCATACACATGATTCACTGTTGAGGAAAATCCAAGCAAAATCACTGAATATTTTGAGATGCCTGTGATTTTGCATTCAGAGCCATTGCCTGTGGTAGAGTTCAGAAACACTCATTCTTGTGCCTTGAGGGTAGCACCACAACTTATACTTATACTTAGATATGAGCAGCCTGTAGACAGAATACCGAGTTAGATCTTCACGATGACGGTGAGGCCTGCATCAGCATTACTTAAGGCAGATCTTTCTCAGCATGTTCCAATTTCAAAGTTTGTTGTTGATCCCACCCAAGATGATTCAATTAACATATTTACCCTGATAACCTTCGCCTGGCAGCAAGGGTACTCAAGCTATCCTTTGTCCAAAATAATACATGATTTGCTCAGATGTAGCAGTATCTTAATGGAGGACATATCAGCTGTCTTTTCTGGATGAGACCACGTATTCTTATTATCACCACTTCAAGTCCTAGCTATTGCCCTTCATCCAGTAGACTAATGGGCAAACGGTGCTACATTCAGAAGCCAACCATTTTCTCACAGAGCTATTGAAGGACTCCCTTTTGAGAAATCATTACTTCAAGTAAGGAGCTTACACGATTTTGGTTGTAATCATTGGAGGCACAATACGTGGAAAGCAGGCAAAGACACATGACAGTCAGACAGCAGGGCTTAAACCACACTTGTATGCTAAAATGTGACTCAATTAATAGAAATAGCTCAGGAATTTGTCTATACAAATTACAATTTGATCAATGCAGACTAAATTCTGTGCAATGGCTGGTTTTAATAATACCCATTGGTAAAATTGTCTCCAATTTTTCTACTGCAGTTTTGAGTCACTAGCATTTTCTTTGGCATGAAACACTGATGACTGATTCAGCAGCTTTGTAATGCCAACATTATTCAGCAGCAAGATTTTAGATCCCGTTGGTTTAAAAAAAAACAATCTCAGCATGCAACAAGTAATGTCAAAGTGTTCTCCTGGGTGTATTGAAATGCACCAATGGACGTATGAGAATGTATATATTTTCTTGAGCTGACAACTGATAATCTTCATTACAGTTTTGATGATTATTCGAATGTCCCTTATTGTAGGAGTGCTTAGCACTTGTGATTGCAATCTTAATTGGTATCAGGAAACAGATGTACAGGGACTAGCCCTTATCAGCCAATAGACGGATGTTGGTTTGGCATGGTGGCATGATGATGCTGCAATATGACAATATAGAAGAGCTCCCCAGCTGCTTTTCTTAAAACATGATTTAAAACATTTCAAATGTTAAAATGTAAACTGTTAAAATCTTTAAGATTTATCCTTCTTCTGCCAATGTGGGAAAACCCAAATAGTCTGCTTAACTGACACAGGCAAAGCAGACCTGATACCACCCTATGGCTACACTTTAGCCTGCAGCAGATGAGTGATAAACTTCTCATAGGACTTGTTTCCATCCTCCTCAGAAGGGTGGACTATCTCTCAACAGTCTGAAGAAGAATCCTGTAAATAGTTAAAGTCCACAATCTGAAGTTCAAGATCATCTTTAATCAGTACCCATGTATAACGAAACAGCAGGTTGTTAGTAGTTAGTACATCGTGACTGCTTCCAAGACTGACTAATGTAGGAAGTGGGTGTTAGTATGAATCATACAGGAGGGTGGGGTTAGTGATGTTATTCTACTATGATTGGCTTTCATGCATAAACCAATCTACAAGTCCCAAGCCAAAATATTACCGATCCATGTTATCCAGAAATGCTGCCTGACCCATTGAGTTACTGCAGCACTGTATCTTTTTTTGTAAACCAGCATCTGCAGTTTTTGGTTTCTCCCAAAATATTCCAGCTGAATGTAGCACCTTGCCCTTGTCTCCACCTATTTCCTCATCCAACCAACAAGCAAAACTAGCTATGCCCCCTATTATTCAATGGTAATACCCACACTGAATGCACCACTATCAAATTCACAGGGAGTTACCATCAACTATAAAATGAAGTAGTGTAAACTTATGCACAATGTGGTTACAAGACCAGGTCAGATGTTAAGACTCCAACAACAAATGTCTCACCTCTTAACTACTCAAAACCTGTGAATAAGGCTCAAATCTGGATGGAGTACCCTCCATTTATCAAGATCAGCACAACTTCAACAGCACTCCAGAAGCCCAACAACATGTATAGAGGTGAAGTAGGAGGTATATGGATATGTGTTCTACCTCCAATGGTTGCAGCAGAAAGTGCAATAGAATGGGGTGGATTGGGGTGGATGGAGAATGATGAGTAAATCAAGGAGTCACAGAGAGAATGGTATCTGCAAAAAGCAGTAAGGGTTGGGAAAGATGTAACTGGTGATAGGATCCCATGACAACTGGCAGAGATGTCAAAGGATCGTAACATCAACGTCTTACTGCACAAACTCATGAAAAGTAGTGTAAAACCATGTACTCACAATTTATGGTCAGGAATGAACCATTTTCAGTCAAAGTGTTGAAAAATCTGACACCTTGCAGATATATGCATCCCAGACTATATTTACCTATTAAAATGTTGTTTATTAAGATATCTTAACGTGGCAAAATTCAACGTGGGATCCTTTAAATGTACTTTGTCCCTTGTACATCATTTAGTAACCTTATTTTCTTTGAATTACTTCACACATTAGGGATTTAGAAGTTTTTTTGTTGGTGAATAAATTAATTCCTATTGTTCAACATCAAGGCATGCATTTTCTTTCCTTGCATGGCTCACAGAGCTAACATAGGTTTAAAAATAGCCATAAATGTTATAGCCTATTGTCAAAAAGGAATTAAAATCGAAATGCATTTACTCGTGGAAAATTATTTTCAATCTGTCAAGATTTTATTTTTCGAACATCCGTGCCATAATTGTAGTTCATTTTATTCTAATAAGTACAACCTAGATCGACAAAGACTATATAATGGATCCTTAAAAGGCTGAAATGATGTATTGGTTCAATTCAAAGTAGGAACTAAACAATTATGTGTTAATGTCCACATTTTGGAATGTTGAGCATAAGTCGTTGAGTTTATTGTCATATGCAGATATACAATATGTAATTAAAGTACAATGCAAAACCAGTGCATTTAGAAGAAATTGGCATTTGAACTCAATCTGCACAAGAATGCCAGAGTGTGGTTCACAAAGCTAACATAGGTCTCAAAACAACCATAAATGTTATAACTTATTGTTAAAAAGGGATTAAAATCTAAATGTCATGAAAATTATATCTACTTGTGGAAAATTAATTTCAATGTCAAGGTTTTATTTTTCGAACAATCCAAGTGCCAAAATTGGAGTTCATTTTATTCTAATAGGTACAACTGAGATTGACAAAAGCTGTATAATGGATCCTTAAAAGGAAGAAATAATGTTCTGGTTCAACTCAAAGTAGGAACTGAACAATTATGTGCTAATGTCCAGATTTTCAAATGTTGAGCAAAAGTCGTTGAGTTTGTTGTCATATGCACAAATACAATGAAGTACAGGTGAAATGAAATTCTTGCTTGCAGCAGCATCAAAGGCACATGGAATCAGACAACACATGAGAGTATAAATTTATATTTAAACTAGACTAAGTGGGACTTGTTGGGTCCCATGTTCATACGGGATGGCTGGTCCCCCAACGCAATTTTCCACCTCTCCACCAATTCCAATGTTGGTGGCCAGTGGCTGGTATGGGTGTTGTGGGCTGAAGGGACTGGTATCCAGAGGGCTAGTATGGACATTGTGGGCCAAATGGATTATTGGGGTGGCAGTTCAGTCCCTAAAGCCTGATGTGCTGGCAGCTCACGGCTGGTGGGCTGGCAGTTGACTCACGGGTATTCCTTGAAATTCCATTTCCAGCAAGGTGCAAGGCCACCAAATTCAAATCCATTTTCCTACCATTTCAAGCAGGGTGCAAGGCCACCAAATTCAAGTGCAGTTTCATAGTTTCATACCACTTCAACAGGGTACAAGGCCACCAAATTCAAGCGCAGTTTCATACCATTTCAAGCAGGGTGCAAGGGCACCATATTCAAATGCAGTTTCAAACCATTTCATGCTGGGTGCAAGGCCAACACATTCAAATGCAGTTTCATACCATTTTAAGCAGGGTGAAACCACCATAAAACCACCATAAAACAACACAAAACACCACACTCACAATTCAGTAGACATTCAGTGTGTTCACTTGATTCACAGCGCAGACAGTCATGACGTCTCCCTCCCCCATCATGCAGAGACTGAGCCACACCTACACTTCCAGGTTTTATAATCCCTCCCCTCTCACACCGGAAAAGGTGTAGCCTTCATGGCGTGATTGACTGGAGAGAGATTCTCAACATTTTTTAAACAGTAATAACATTTTTATTTTTCATTGATGGGAAGAATCCTCTGCACCTGATGAGCGGAGGGGGACTGAGTAAGATGGCCAAAAATCATATCCGTATGTGGTAGCGTTTTATCAAAAATCAATATACAGTGCAAACAGGAAGATGTCATATTTTGGCTTCCAACCATTTGCAGTGCTTTGACTTCAACCCCAAACCCCCACCAACCATCGGCAGTGCTTTGACTTCAACCCCAAACCCCCACCAACCATCGGCAGTGCTTTGACTTCAACCCCAACCCCGCACCAACTATGTGCAGTGCTTTTACTTCAACTCAAGACCCCACCTACCATTTTCAGTGCTTTCACTTCAACTCAAACCCTCGCCAACCATTTGCAGTGTTTTTACTTCAAACCAACCACCCACCAACCATTTGCAGTGCTTTTACTTCAACCCAAACCCTCACCAACCAACTGCAGTGCGTTTACTTCAAACCAACCACATTTTCATTTTCAAATCACATTAAGGGCACTCAAGGTAAGTAAAACCACACTCACAGTTTAGTAGACATGTGTTCAGTGTTATTCACAGCTCAGACTGAGAGATGTGACCCTCTCACTTTCCCCATCTTGCAGAGACTGACTGAGGCACAACACTTTCAGGTTTTATAGACCCTCCACCCCTCCACCAGCAGGGGCAGCTGAGAGAATCTCAACATTTTTTAAACATTAACAGCTATTTTAATTTTCATCGATGGGAAACATCCTCTTGTCCTGCGCAGTGGAGGGGGACTGAGTAAGATGGCCAAAAATCACAACCGTAAGTGACAGCGTTTTTTCTAAAATCATGAACAGAAAAATAGGAAGTGGTCAAGATCAGAATTTTAGTAATATAGATTATACATAAAGTACACATAAATTCTACAGGACTGGATAAAGTCCATATAAAAAAAGATATTGTGGTAAAACACAATTAGAAAACAAGTCTAAGGTAGTGCAAAAGGTTGTCCATTGCCTTTCGTTGCTCAGAGAGAATTAGGGTTGTGCAGGCCAGTTCAAGAACCTGATGTTTGTAGGGAAGCTATACTTGATCAGATGGTGCTCAATTTCATGTTTCTGTACCTCCTGTCCAATGATAGCAGTGAAAAGGGACCCTCACTTAAATGGCAGGGATCCTTGAGGCAGTGTATCATGTAGAAACTTCTGATGATGGGGAGGGCTGTCCCCATAGTGGACTGTGCTGAATACAGCTTCTTGTATTTCTGTGCATTGGAATAACCTGTCAGGATACTTTCTACAGTGCATCTGTAGGAATTGATTTGGGCATTTGATGATATACTAGATGACTATAAACTTCAAAGAAAGTAAAGACACGCCTTCTTCATGATTATATTCACGTGCTGGGCATAGGACCGGCAATCCGAAATGATCAAGGGATTTGAAGCTTCTAACTCTTGCCACTATAACCATATAACAATTACAGCACGGAAACAGGCCATCTCGGCCCTACAAGTCCATGCCGAACAAATTTTTTCCCCCCTTAGTCCCACCTGCCTGCACTCGTACCATAACCCTCCATTCCCTTCTCATCCATATGCCTATCCAATTTATTTTTAAATGATACCAATGAACCTGCCTCCACCACTTCCACTGGGAGCTCATTCCACACCACCACCACTCTCTGCATAAAGAAGTTCCCCCTCATATTACCCCTAAACTTCTGTCCCTTAATTCTGAAGTCATGTCCTCTTGTTTGAATCTTCCCTATTCTCAAAGGGAAAAGCTTGTCCACATCAACTCTGTCTATCCCTCTCATCATTTTAAAGACCTCTATCAGGTCCCCCCTTAACCTTTCTGCGCTCCAGAGAATAAAGACCTAACTTATTCAACCTATCTCTGTAACTTAGTTGTTGAAACCCAGGCAACATTCTAGTAAATCTCCTCTGTACTCTCTCTATTTTGTTGACATCCTTCCTATAATTGGCGACCAAAATTGTACACCATACTCCAGATTTGGTCTCACCAATGCCTTGTACAATTTTAACATTACATCCAGCATACATTACATCACATTAACATTACATCACATACATACTCAATGCTCTGATTTATAAAGGCTAGCATACCAAAAGCTTTCTTTACCACCCTATCTATATGAGATTCCACCTTCAAGGAACTATGCACGGTTATACCCAGATCCCTCTGTTCAACTGTATTCTTCAATTCCCTACCATTTACCATGTACGTCCTATTTTGATTTGTCCTGCCAAGGTGTAGCACCTCACATTTATCAGCATTAAACTCCATCTGCCATCTTTCAGCCCATTTTTTCAAATGGCCTAAATCACTCTGTAGACTTTGGAAATCCTCTTCATTATCCACAACACCCCCTATCTTGGTATCATCTGCATACTTACTAATCCAATTTACCACACCTTCATCCAGATCATTGATGTACATGACAAACAACAAAGGACCCAACACAGATCCCTGAGGCACCCCAGTAGTCACCTGCCTCCAACCCGATAAACAGCCATCCACCATTACCCGCTGGCTTCTCCCATTCAGCCACTGTTGAATCCATCTTGCTATTCCTGCATTTATACCCAACAGTTGAACCTTCTTAACCAACCTTCCATGAGGAACCTTGTCAAAGGCATTACTAAAGTCCATATAGACAACATCCACTGCTTTACCCTCGTCAATTTCCCTAGTAACCTCTTCAGAAAATTCAAGAAGATTAGTTAAACATGACCTTCCAGGCACAAACCCATGTTGACTGTTCCTAATCAGACCCTGTTTATCTAGATGCTTATATATATTATCTCTAAGTGCCACTGCTGAGTCACCAATAAAAACTGGCACTTAGTCTCCTGATTTCCCCTTGCAATTAACAGTCCCAGTTTTGTTGCCATTGAGTGAGAGGTTGTTGTTGCAGCATCACTTACCCAGGTGTTCTATTTCTCCCCTGTCCACTGACTCATGACTGCCCCACGATAGTGCCATTGGGAAATTGTAGAATATGCATACATTGTTAATTTTGAAAACAGGTCAGCAACATTACCACATATGGAACAGTTAAATTAAGTGACAGTATGTCCAAGGAAAGCAAAAAAAAACAAGTCTGGATAATAGATGTTTCCTCATCTCCATTCTACATGGCTTACCCTTTGCTAATTATTAAAGAGGTAATAAATGACAATGCAATAAGTTGTTATGACAGGCAGCATCTCTGGAGAGAAGGAATGGGTGATGTTTCGGGTCGAGACCCTTCTTCAGAATAGAAGGGAGGTTGGTGTGTATGATGGTCTGGGCTGCGTCCGCAATTTGCTGCAATTTCTTACAGTTTTGGATGGAGCTGTTTCCAAACCAAACTGTGATACATCCTTTTAAAAACTTTTAATTCATTTTTTTCAAAAGCAAAAACAAAACAACAAAAATGTAATGATAAACATAACAGTGATATTGATATATAGGGATCAGGGTTACATTAATGGTAGGTATAACCTAAATATGAGTCTCTATGTAAATAGAGTTAAGTGTTTAAAAGAGAACATATGTATGAAAACAAAAAGAAAAAAAGAAAAAAAAGAGAAAAAAAGAGAGAAATAGAAAAAACAAAACCCCACTAAACTAAAGAGAGAGAGAAAAAAGAGCAAAACAGAACCTGGGCTGCAAAGAGTTTCAACAATTTAAGTCCCTGTTTGTCGTCAAGTCCGTTCCACCATATACCGGTAAAAAAAATTATTATAACGGTTGGAGAGGGGACAGTTTATGTCATATGAACATTGAGGAAGTATCAACTAATTGAAGAATCCTCTCCCATTTCTCTATAGATAAAGAAATTTGAAGTTCTCTTTCCCAGTCATTCTTAATTTTATCAAATGTATCTTTTTTTAACTTCAAAATCAACTCATAAATAGTCGTTATTTAGCCCTTCTGATAAGGGTTCAAATATAAAAAAATGTCCAAGATATCGGTTTGATGTGGTAATGGAAAAAAGGGTTGAGAAGCCCTCAAAAAATGTCTAATTTGTAAATATCTAAAAAAAAGTGATATTTTTTTGATTTCTGGAAGTATTTTTTATTTCGTCTGGAATTTTTATTCTGCCATATATATAAGGATATTTTTTAGTCAATGATATCAAAGAAAGATTTAGGAATAAAAATTGGTATCGTCTGAAATAAGTATAAAAATTTAGGTAAGATAGCATTGATTCGGTCTATAAGAGATATTGGTGACCATTTAATATGGTCAATTAAAGGCGTAAAGTTGACTTTAAATAAATCCTTGAGTTTCTTGGTAATCTTATTGCCTAAATAAGTAAAACATTCGGTAGTCAATCTAAATGGAACTGTTCATAATTCGAAACTAAATTGTTTAATGGAAAAAGCTCACTCTTACTAAGATTTAGTTTCTAACCAGAAAACTACTAAATTGATTAAGTAGAGCTACTATAGCCTGAATAGATTTCTCAGGGTTAGAAATGAATTATAACAGATCATCTGCATAAAGAGATAGCTTATGTGTCTTATTCGCAGGGACAACACCAGAAATATTACGGGATTCCCTAATAGCGGTGGCCAAAGGTTCCAAAGCGATATCAAACAGTAAAGGACTTAAAGGACAGCCCTGTCTCGAAAGAGCCTGAAAAAGGGGATCTCTGATTATTGGTAAGTACAGAAGCCTGAAGTATACGATATATCAGCTTGATCCAAGAAATACATTTTGGACCAATCTTAATTTTTTCAAGTGATTTGAATAAGTATTCCCAAACTACTCTATCAAACATCAGCATCAAGTGAAATGAAACATTCTGAAGTTTTATTTGACGCTGTATATATGATATTCATTAATCTCCTAACGTTAAAGTATGAGTAACAATTTTTAATAAAACCTGTCTGATCTTCAGAAATAACTTGCAGTAAAATATTTTCCAATTTCATAGCTAATATTTTGGAAAGAATTGAGTAATCTATATTTAACAGTGATGTAGGTCTATATGATGTCACCTCTATAGAATACTTGTCCTTTTTAAGAATTAAAGAAATAGATACTTCATAAAAGGATTGTGATAATCTATTCATTAAAAAGGCTTCTTTAAAAACCTTGCATAGCCAGGTAAACAGTAAAATTGAGTTGTACTTAAAACATTCCAATGTGAAACCATCTAAACCAGGAGCTTTACCAGAATTCATCAAAAGGATTACTTTCTGTATTTCTTCATCCGTGATGGGTTTGTGTAAAAACTGAGACTCATTATGTGGTAAAGTTCAGTTATTTTAAAAACTCATGCATTAAATTTGAATCAGTACGAAATTCTGATTGGTATAGAAAGGTATAGAATTCCTGAAAGGATTTATTAATTTCATCATGGTCTACAGTCAGTGTACCATCCCGTTTACTCACTTTAGTAATCTGACTTGGCCGAGACCGTTTTCAAATAATTAGCGAGTAATTTACCAGATTTTTCGCCATGTATATAAAATTGACTTTTGGTTTTAAGTAGCTGATTCTCAATCAGTGATACTAATAACAAATCATGCCTCAATTGAAGTTCAACTCTATTCTTATAGAGCTCTAAACTAGGAGCTTTTGAATATTTTTTATCAATTTCTTTAATCTCATCAGCCAATATACGTATTTCATTTTGAGTTTGTTTTTTTAATCCGAAGGAATATGAAATAATTTGTCCACGAATATATGCCTTAAAAGCATCCCAAACTACACCATTGGATATTTCTTCAATAGAATTTGTTAAGAAGAAAAAAACAATCTGATCCTTAATAAAATTAACAACATTTAGATCTTGAAGCAAAGTAGCATTAAATCGCCATAGTTTAGCACTATACTTGGAATAAGGTAGTTTGATTGAAAGTTTCAATGGTGCATGATCAGAAATAGCAATTGCATCATACTCACATGCAGTGACCAATGAAATTAGCCGAGAGTCCATTATAAAGTAGTCAATCCTAGAGTAACTGTGATATACATGAGTGAAAAAAGAAAATTCTTTGTCATTTCGGTGTAATAATCTTCAGACTTCTAACATTCCAGGGTCAAGTAAAAATTAATTGATAAAACTAGCTGATTTATTTGGAAGCACATGATCAGATGCAGATCTGTCCATCGACGGGTTCAATCAGCAGGTAAAATCTCCACCAATTATTAAAAAATGTTCATTTAAATTAGGAAAGGATGCGATTAACTGTTTAAAAAGGGTGATCAATATTAGGTGCATAAACATTCACCATAGCAACTTTTTGGTTATGAAGAACACCAGTAATCACCAATAATCTGCCTATGGATCAGAAATTGTTTCATAATGAACAAACGGAATTGAGGAGTCAATAAAAATAGAGACTCCTTTCACCTTAGCCTGTGAATTTGAATGAAACTGCTGTCCTCTCCAAAACTTGAAAAATCGTCGATTGTCATCTTGCCTTGCATGAGTTTCCTGAACAAAGATAATCTGAGCATTTAGTCGACATAGAACATTAAAAAAAAAATCCTCTTAATGGGATGGTTCAAACCATTCCATGAAGGGAAGTTAATAACTTTATACATATTGTTTGTAAAAATCATGTGGCATGTAAAGGGTTAATTTCTTAAAGCATGATACTGGAAGGAAATAAATCTAGGGCGAAGCCAGAAGTGACGACATTTCAGACATTTTTGTAGTTCAGATTCTGCACAGATAGAAAAAACTAAGCTAGAAGCGAAAGATCCTCCCCCCCTCAACCAAGCAAATTCGAAACTGACCAATAGACAGTCAGTACGCTACCTAATCCCTTCCCTACCCCCATCTCTCCTAACGACACCACCCAATGTAAGAATAAGGCATATTTACCACTCAATAGCCAAAACAAAATTAATGTTATGGTTAAAAAGTACATGGTAACTGTGGAACACAAGAGCTACTTCCTATTATTTATACAAGGTCACAATATGAAAAACAAGAACTGCATTCACTTTGTTTGTCTACAAACAGGGGGGAAAAATTCCTTCAATTTTAAAAATAGAAAAGCTAACACAGGAAATCTTAAAAAAGCATATTTAATACCATTACATTAAATTAACAGTATCTTAAAGAAGGTAAAAGTTGTTGTTTGATACCATCATACTAAAATTCAAAAAAGTAAATTAAAAACAACTCATCCAATTAAATTCTTAATCATTACAAAATGATATATTGTCAAAATAGGAACAGTTAATCTCCAATTATAAGTTAATCAGCTATCAGTAGCTCCCGGTCACGGCTTCACCATCATAAGCCTCCAGAAAGCTGGAAGCGTCTTGTGGATTGTTAAAAAATCGATTGTTATCGTTAAAGAGTCATATACGCAGTCTAGCTGGATAAAGTAAGGCAAGGCACGACTTTTCCTTAAACAACTCAGACGTTACATTAAGGAAAGACTTTCTTAATTCTAAAAGCTCATGGCTGTAATCAGGAACAAACCAAAACTGGCATCCTTCATATTCAACGTTTTTGCTGCCTGGAGGATATTGTCCTACATCAGCAAGAAGTAAAACCGAACAATCAAATGTCTTGGATAATCTTGGGGACCAGATTTCTTCCCGATCCTGTGTGCGTTATCCATAATTGGAAGATTTTCATAGTGCTCGATGTTGAAAGTCTCCTTTATCATTTTAGAAGCATATTTTATAACATTATCTCCTTCTTGGCCTTCCGGCAAACCAACAATTCGTAAATTCAGTCGACGGCTTCCAGATCCATGCTTTTAATCTTGTATTGCTGGAGTTCCCAAGTATTTTCATTCATTTTCCATTCCAATTTTTCAATCTTCAAATCTCTCTCCTGGCCCAGGGTTCGCAAATTATCAATTTGTTCCTTTTGTTCACGAGATTCATCTTGTAACATAATCAGCTTGTTTTGAACTTCCTTCAATTGGCTCGAAATTCCTTTCACCCTTTCTTTCAAACTTCAAAATCTTGTTTTCATTTCATTTTTCAGTTCATCATTCCTTTTCGATATTGCTTCTAAGATACCAGAGTCAGAAGCTGTGCCTTCCCCATGCTCCTTCCTTGGAGAAGCTCTTTTCCCTCTTGTCTCCATCCTTTACACGATTAAAGCGTATAAAAGTGTTATCACCACTTTAAAAAAGTTAGACCGTGCCTTGAAATCAAGTAATAACAAGTAACATTGAAAGAGTGGTAAGCAAAAGTTAAAAGTTGAGGGAGAAAACAAATTTGCAACTTTTACAGCATGCCGCCACTAGGAGAGTGTGATACATCCTGAAAAAATGCTTTCTTTGACGCATCTGTAAAAGTTGGTGAGAGTTGTAGGGGACATTCCAAACTTCCTAAGCCTTATACGGAGGTAGAGGCATTGGTGTGCTTTCTTGGTCGTTGCTTCTATATGGGTGGTCCAGGAAAAGTTGTTGGTGATAATTGACTCCTAGGACTTTGAAGTTTACAACCATCTCTACTTCGGCACCGTCAACACAAACTGAGGTATGCACACTGCTTCGCTCCCTGAAGTCAATCACCATCTCCTTTGTCTTGCTGCCATTGAGTGAAATGTTGTTGACTGGACACCAGGGCACGAGGTTCTCAACCTCCTTCCTGTACTCCATCTCATCATTATTTGATATCCGGCCCACAATAGAGGTGTCTACATATTGGACAATTGAATTAGTTTTGTACACGGCTGCACAGTCGTGGGTGGACAAGGAGTAAAGAAGGGGGCAGAGAACGCATCCTTGCGGAGCCCCCGTATTGAGGATTATCGTGGAGGATGATTTGTCCCCTATCCTCATTGATTGTGGTATGTTGGTCAGGAAATTGAGGAACCAGTTGCAAAGGTGAGTGCTGACACCAAGTCCCACTAGTTTGGTGATAAGCTTGGATGGTATAATGGTATTAAAGGCAGAGCTGTAGTGTATGAATAGGAGTCTGACGTAGGTTTCTCCCTTCTCCAGCCTCTCAAAAGATTTCATGATGGTGGGTGTCAAGGCCCCTGGTTGGTAGTTGTTTAGTCACGAGGTCTTGCATTTCTTCAGCACTGGGATGATGGTGGTCTTCTTGAAGCAGATGGGTTCCTCAAAACAGTAGGCAGATATTAAAGATGTCTGCGAATACTCCCGCTTGCTGGTTCGCGGAGCTACTAAGGACGGCCAGGAACTCTGTCTGGGCCAGTTGCTTTTCATGGGTTTACCCTCAGAAAGGCCGATCTAACCTCTGCTACAGGCACCCTGGGGAGAGGCACAATGGAGTCTAAAGGGCCAGGTGTCACCGCCCCGTTGGCCTTCTCCTCAAAGCGCGCATAGAAAGCATTCAATTCATCAGGTGGGGTTGTGTTATCAACAATGATGTTGCCTGACATTGGTTTGCAGCCAGTTATCTTCTACAGACCTTGCCACATTCTCCGTGTGTCTGAGTGATTATACAGGGACTCATGTTTGTCCCAGTATTGTCTCTTGACATCCTTGATGGCTTTGAGGAGATCATAGCGAGCCTTCTTGTACCACTTGGGGTCGTTTGACTTGCATGCAGCAGACCTGGCCTTAACCTGTGAATGTACCTCACAGTTCATCTATGGTTTTCAGTTGGGGAACACTTGGGTTGCTTCATCTGCACACAGTCTTTCAAGCACTTGTTGATGAAGTCAGTCACAGCAGTGGCATACACGTTCAGGTTAGCTGTGGAATCCCCAAATAAGGACCAGTCCACTGACTCAAAGCAGTCACGTACAATGTCATCTGTGACCGTTGACCAGCATTTCACAACTCTATGTACCGTTCTCTGCACCTCTCGGCAGTTGCTAATGACTACTCATCCAATAAGCAATAACCTGTTAAAGTGTGATAAGGAAGTTGGTTAGATGAGAGCAAAAGATCTTTAAAGCATCAATTGAAACCTCTTTGAAGCAATCAAGGACTATAGCAATGTTAAAATGCAATGAGATTATGTGTATTATGAGACCAGGAAGGATATCTGATAATAAAATTATTCTAAATTATTCCCATTTATCAAAATCAATGTACTATTTTAACTGTGCTCATAACTATTAAGTTCTGATATTTACTGGAGAAACAAGAGACTTCAAGTGCTTGAAACTTTGAGCAAAAAAAAAAAAAAACTGTTGGAGAAACGCAGCAGGTCAGGCAACATCTGTGGGGGGAAATGGACAGATGAAGTTTTGGGTTAGGACCCTGCTTCAGATTAATGCATCTGAAGAAGGATTCCAATCTGGAACATGGACACAAAAAAGCTGTAGTAACTCCATCAGATGACATTGCAGGGGGCAATGTCATCTGATGAATACTCTTTCTCCACCCTCCTCCCACCATGATCAGTCTGTAGAAGGGTCCCAACCCGAAACATTACCTATCCATGACCCACTGAGTTACTCCAGCACTTTTTTTACAGTGTCTTTTTCTGTAAATCAGCATCACCAGTTGCAGAGATTTAATAGGAACCTGAGGGACAATTTTTTGAACGGAGGTTGGTGGGTATATAGAATGAGCTGCCAGAGGGGATAGTTGAGGCAGTTACTATAACAACATTTAGAAGACATTTGGATAGGTACATGGTCAGGAAAGGTTTAGAGGCATATGGGCCAAATATGGGCAGGTGGGACTAGTGTAGATGGGATATCATGGTCAGCATGGACGAGTTGGGCCGAAGCATTTGTTTCCATACTAGATAACTCTATGACGCTACATAATAGTAAGATTAAACGAGCTTACCAGTTTGAAGTTTGATCTGTATTTTATGAGGAGTTACGATGAGGGATTACCTGAAGAACCCCGCCAGGACGCATGCGTGTCATTCTTCAAAGCAGCAGTGTGAAATCACAGATAGCTGTAATGACTAAACATAGTAAGATTAGAGAAGAGATAACAGTTAAGTATATGATCAGGGTGGGAGCGGAGGGCACGTAATCCCTCATCGTAACTCCTCATAAAATACAGATCAAACTTCAAACTGGTAAGTTCTCGTTTAATCTTACTATTTTACTTCGGAGTCACGTGAGTGACTACGTGAAGATTTTAAACCTCTGTGATTTCATGCCGTGGAAACGAGTCCATGCATCACGTCTGCCTTGACTGTGGGAGGAATTGTGTTAACATAATTTGGACATGAATTCGACATTGAAATCATAAAAATTTTTAACACAAATTTACAACCCCTTTTTATGGGTTTAAATTAATTTACAGAACTTAAATTGTTTCTGCAAACGTTCCAGGTTTCATTGCTGGTTTATTATAAAATAATTGGAATGTTTTCCCCTCCAGACCATCATGCTGACTTGAGGATTTGGTCCATTGATACATCCAACTGTATCACTGCCGATGTAGCTGCAGCCCTGGTGGAAAGAGATTTTTTAAAATTAGTATCCACCCCAGCCTGCGTTAGCACCTGTTTCAGCCATCTTGAGATGGTGTGGACCGTCATTCTTGGTGTGGTTGCTAGTGGCTGACCAAAATGTGCCTTTTTATTGCCTCTTAGGATATTTGTTTTCGCCATGTATAACGACGATGTCTTATTATATGACCTAATTGTATATTGAGGCCTGCTGATCCCTTTTCTGTTCTGCTTACTATCTCATAAATATGAAACGTAATATTTTCTGTTGAGGAAGTCATGTTGTCCAGTTTAGTTTTTGCAGTGCCTGTATCCTCTGTGCCGTGACCAATACCATTAGCATGACTGTTTTAATGTCAGTCTGTGTAGGGACAGGACTGTTGCTGGAGACCAATTCCTGAGCATCTTCAGGATTATTCTCACATCCCATATTTGGGAGTACCTGGTTCCCCTCATAGGTTTTGTACCAGTGGGTGAGTCCCAACAGTGTAATGGTCTGTCCCCTGCCATAGGTAAGTCGATAGGGCACTTCTGGTGCAGTTGATGGCACTGTAACTGAGCCCCTCATCATAGTGGAGGCCTGACAGATATTCCAGAACAGACGGGATGTTCATGTCTCTGCTACCATGTTTGATACCACTGGGAACCATGGTTGTGTAGGCCAATCGGGTACTACCAATGCCAGCTGCAGAGTCTTGTTGTATTTTCCTTAATACCCGACTGATGAAGCAGGAAAGGAGGGAAAGCGTAAATAAACAAAACAATCCCCCCCCCCATGCAGCAAAAATGCATCTGTCGCCGCTGCCCCAGGGTCCGGGTCCCATGTAACATCATTTGACAACTGGTGGTTCAGTCTGGATGCGAATAAATCGATATCTGGTGTTCCTTATTTTGCTGTGATATCAGCAAATACTATTTTATTCAACATCCATTTGGTGTTTTCATTAAATTTGTGTGACCTGGTGTCTGCCACTGAATTTAGTCTTCCTGGTAGGTAAGTGGTTGATATCCAAATATCTCTCTGGATACACCATTGCCAATTTGTATAGCCAGATTGTCACATGGTGTCGATTTGTTTCCACCCTGTGGTTAATGTATGCTACGGTGGTATGGTATTGGTGGCTCCGCACCCAAGTGCATTGGCATCAGTTTGTAGTACCATGGAAGGGTTACTGATAATGGTTGGATTGGTACAAGGCCAGATGTTATCTATCCACCATTTTAGTTCCATTTTAGCTTGATTGGTAGTTTCACAGGTCTGTCAAAGTGACCTGCATAATTTAGAGTGATTGTATTTTGCTCTCTGTATGTATTGGTAATGTAGAGCTCCAAATTGTGTGGCTGGAAAGGCAGCCATCATTATGCCAATTACTTTAGCTACCAATCTGATGGATGGTTTACTGATGTCAGTGAGGTTATTGCAAGCCTCTATTAAATCTCTAGCCTTTCCCTTAGGCAGAGTCATCAACATGTGAACTGAGTCAATGGTGAAACCCCAGGTAGTTCATGGTAGTGGAAGGCGTTAGTTTAGATTTAACTGGATGAAAAATGAATCCCATTTTTCCAAATAACTTTTTTGTGGCTGTTACAGTTTGTTTGGCCAATTCCAAAGTTTTGCCTATAATTGCCATGACCATGTGTATAAGTTTCCATAGAAACGCTAGGGCTGGTTTCAAAATTTTTGTGAACAGCCTGGGCTGATGCTAACCCATTTGGCAGTGCTTTATACTGTCAGAGTTGTCCCATCCAGTTGAATTTTAAGTAACATCTGTGGTCACCTCATTATAGGCACTGAATAGTAAGGATCTTTTAAATCGATGCTGGCCATTGAAGTAACCTTTGGGAATTAATTGTTAAGCAGTAACAAAGGTATCTATTTTGTCAGATAATTGGTGATGCGATGACCATCATCTATTTTGTTTTTGATAAATATATTGGGCACAAATTCTAATGGTTCGTGTTGAGTTTTCTCAATTACACCTTTTATGTGAAGCCGCTTCAGTTCAGCTTGCGCTTTTGATTTTCCTTTATCAGAAGGCACGAACATTCAGTTCAGTATATGTTGAACTGGAGGGCTGTACGTGTATAAACTCTGTTGTATATCCCTGGATACTGCTTAAGATGTAAGGATCGGTTGTTATCATGCTCCATGCATTCAGAAAAGAGTGTAATCTCCACCCAATCTCCGTGCCCACTGTATATTGTAGGGAACCAGACCCACCTACCTCCATAGTTACCAGTGGCAGGTTTACTTTTTGTAGGTTCTTCGCTGCTGTTGTAGCGCTGGGGTCTGGATTTTCGGTTTGGTTGGCATTGGAGGTCCCCGCATCTTCCAAGAAGGCCGGCCTGGGCCATGGCCTAAAAAGACTCATGTTTTGGGTAACGGTCCTTTGAGCTTTCACCAGTTCTGCTCGTGGGTGCGTGGGGGTGCTGTCGTTGGCCGTAGTGGGTTCCAGTAGGTTCTCTTGTTCCTGCGCCCCCTGCACACTTGTACTTTCTTCTGCGGACCCCTCTTCCAGGTCAGCCCAGAACTGACCCGCAGTGCTCCCCTCTGATGAAGTAGAAGCACTGTGCAGCCCTTCAAGAGGTACTGCTGTGGGTTTATCATAGGGCCCACAGTGACCCAACTCCATCTCCCGGAGTCTGTCACATTGGAGCAAAGCTCCATACACCACTTCTTCTCGCTCCAGCGCTCTTGGGCGCTGGCCGCCCGCGGTTGTACAAAGCCGGACTCCTCCGAGTCCACAACCTTGTTTGTTTTGTGTCTAGCCTTTCCGCCAGGCCGCGTGGATCTGGCCGGTGCGGAGGCGACATCGGGCACAGCTGATCCTACTACGGGTGATCCAAGTGCCGCTGGCTGCTGCTGGCTGCCCACTGCTCCACGGTCCTCCTTCTCTAGCTTTGTACTTACTGTCCTTCCGTGGAGTGGATATGGCTGGTGTGGAGGACATCTGGCACAGCTGATTCCATCTAGCCCACCAGCTTTGTCGCAGCCCGTTGGTTTTTGCACCTGCAATCAGCATGGTAAATACAAAAAAGTCCGCAGCTCTTACCTGCAGGTCCAGGTTAAAATTGTTGCTACGGGTGAACGACTTGTCAAAAAGTCAACGGCCCCATTTGAATAGTCTCCCGCCCGGCCGCGGTGTTCTGGCTAGCGCGGGACCAAAAGTCGGCACAGCTGATCCCTTACGGGGCTTGTGCCTTCAGCTGCTGCTGGCTCCCGCAACTTTGCGGTCTTCCCCAGCCAGCTTCCTAGCAGCACTTGTGGACACTTCTTTGTCCAGCTTCCCCTGTAAAGACCCAGCGCGGGGAAACATTAGTTTTGCTCCCTCTCCCGCCCGGTCCGGTGCGGGAGCGAGTCGTGAGTGAAAGTCGGGCACAGCTGTTCCCATTACGGGAGATTAACGTGCCTTTGTTTGCTGCTGCCGGCTGCCCGCGACTCCGCAGTCCTCCCCAGCCAGCTTCACTAGCAGCATTTGTGGACACCACTTTGTCCAGCTTCGGCTCCTGTGGAAAAAAACCAGCGCGGGGAAACATTAGTTTTTTGCTTCCTTCTCCCGCCCGGCCGGGCCTGGTGTGGGAGCGAGTCGGGAGCAAAGGTCGGGCACAGCTGTTCTCATTACGGGAGTTTAGTGTGCCTTAGGCTGCTGCTGCCGGTTACCCGCGACTCCGCGGTTCTCCCCCGCCAGCTTTCCCGCAGCCTTCATGGATCCGATCCATGTTTCCACCTAAAAGGTGAGTGGAAGGAACGCAGAGTCTCCTTACCTGCTGTTCCCGACTTTCAAATTCTGGAACGCAGAGTCTCCTTACCTGCTGTTCCTGGTTTTCAAATTTTGCCGCTGGGGGAACGTCATTCCCCCTTGCTGTGACTTGTTGCAATGCGTGTAGTGATATGACACGCATGCGTCCTGGCAGGGTTCTTCACGTAGTCACTCACGTGACTCCGATGTAAAATATCCCAGTATGCTGGAGAGGACATTGGCTCTGTGAAAGTGCAAGCTGGAAAGAAGTAACAGAAAGGGAAAGATCCATTCATCAGAGCTCCTGTGGATTTTGATTGTTCACAGAGCTAAAACATTCACAAAACAGTTGTAAAGTCAGTTTTGTATATCCAAAGGAGATTTAGAAATACTAACATGCATAAGTTATCTATTTATACATGCCATTTCAAGTCAATGTGGGGTTAGCTTTGTCCAACAACATGCTGTGAAGAGTTTGTTTTTATTTTTCCCAGCTAAAATATATCCTATGGTGAATTTGTAATTCCATTGAACTTTGCCAATCAGTTGCAAAGAGTTCTATTATTTGAATGTAACATAATCCTTTATAACTACTGAAATTGTGTTTAATTACCTGAATTGCAAGTCAAATTTATGATTTGTAATGTTAAAAACTGTGTCAAACAGCTACTACAATAATAAATAAGCAAGAGCTGACATGGTCAATCACTCCAAGTCATGATTCTTTGGGATTATCACAAGATTAACTCACTGGTAGACCTTCAATATACACAAGGTTCAATTTAGGTTAGAAAGAAAGGAAAGGATATCTTAGTGTCAACTGTTGCATTCAGATTTACTCTAACCCCTCACTCATGTAAGGTTTCTTGCCACAGATTCCTGTTTTCATGTCATTTACGTAAATTCTTAGACAGGGCTCATATAGAGCTGGTGACAGTTCAATTGTTTGAAATGAAGGTAGGCACAGAGAGATATCCATGCGGCACATGCAAGGAGGTCTATTGGGATAGTATAAGTGCAGAAAATAAGTTTATACAAATATTTATCTTGATTTCTTTCTGTTGCAGGAGAAGCAATATTATTCATCCTTGCTTCTCAGCATGAGAAAGCTCCCTTCTGAGGCTGAAAAGGGAGCACCCCTTGCACTGAACTACTCTACTCCTGATCACAGGTCTTTCCCAATCTTTCCCAGTTGTCTTCTTCTCCTCATGATTGCTGGGAACCAGTTACAGCCAGCTGCAGCCTTTTTCCTAACATCTGGGTAGTCATGCCGACCATCAGCTGGATACCGTCAGAAACTGATCCGGGTGAGGCCATATAATTAGATTGACGTGACCTCCACATCTCCAGCCATATTGGGGTCAAGACCTACAACCAACTTCACCAGTATGCTTTCTGGCACCACATAAAGATCAAGGTCAAAAAGTGTGGGCAGAGTAGTACAAAAGAGAGTTTCCATGGTAGTGGATGGATCAATCAAAAGTAGAGGTATTTTTATTGTTCCATTGGATATAAAATTTCAGACTTTTTCAGGCTGGAGCATCTGACGAAGATGGTGAACTATAAAATTCTAGTGAATTGTTATCATCTTGGCTGAATCAAGTCCATAGATGAAAGTAGGTGAGTCAGAGAGAAAGAACATTTAAAAAGAGCACGAAAGGCCTGGTTCAAGTGTTTTCCGTGAAGGTCGGAGAGAAGCAGCAGCCAGAAGCAAGAGCTAGTATTGGCTGGAAGTAGGTGAGTCAGGGGAAAAGAAGATTTAAATAGAGCGGCAAATGCCCAGATTCGAGTAATTTACAAATTAGCCCTAAAGTAGTTGATTAGGTAACAGATAAAGAAGTGCAGCTGCAGCGGACCGGTCTTGTTGAGGTGAAGTGCCTTGGTGAGTAAAGTACGAGTCTTTGGTTTGAGGGTGTTCGGCGAGGAGGCTGAGGCAAGCAGGCTACACTTGATTGAAATTTGTGAGTTGTGATTTTTGTCCATGAACACATGGCAGGCAAGTTGGTATGGTGTGTTTCCTGCAGGATATGGGAAGTTAGGGACACAGAAGGAGCTTCTGGAAGCTATACCTGCAGAAATTGTGTCCAGGTGCAGCTCCTGAATGAATGTGTTGGGGAAATGTCGAAGCAGTTGGATGATGTCAGGGCCATCTGGAAAAATGAGAGTTTCCTGGACAGGACCTCCAGTCACGCCAAGGATACAGGAAGAGCGAAGGCGGGTGACTATGAGAAAGGGAAGTAAACGTGGAGTGCAGGAGACACTGGTGGCTGTACCTAATGAAATCAGGTACACCCTCTTTGGAGCTGTCGGGGCAGACGACGCTTCCAGTCCGAGCGACAGACAGATCGGTGGCTCCAAACCTAGCGATGAGACTCGACCGGCAACACTGAATTTGGGCAGAGCCATAGTGGTGGGTGACTCCATTGTCCGAGGTGTGGACAGGAGATTCTATGGCAGCAGGCCAGATTCGAGGATGGTCTGTTGTCTCCCTGGTGCCAGTGTTCAAGATGTCTCGGACCAACTTCAGAACATCCCCAAGAGGGAAGTTGAGCAGCCGGATTTAGTTGTGCATGTGGGCACAAACGATGTCAGGAAGAAGAGGTAGGAGGTTCTGCAGTGTTTGTTTAGAGAGTTGTGAAGAAGACTGAAAAGCAGGACTTCATGGGTGGTTATTTTTGGATTGCTTCCTGTACCTCGTGCTGGTGAGGGCAGGAACAGGGAGATAGAGGATCTGAATGTGTGGCTGGGGGTCTGTTGCAGGTACTGTGCCCTTTTAGTGTTGTCATTTTAAATTGTTTGCTTGACGTTATTTGAAACTTACCAGCTGGTGATCATGGGAAAGAGTTGCCACATAGTAATTCGAATGAACAGAAAGTTATTTAATTTTCTCCTTAGCTGACCAACAATGAATGCGATGTACAGTAAAAAATGCATAATTGCCATGTTTCACTTTATGTTGAGTTGCATGAAAGGAAAAAGGTTAAAGAACAGAAAACTCAAGAATTGAAAGGGAAAAAAGAGTTTGGTAAGCAAGAATAAATATTTTAACAAGAAAAATGAAATTTCACACCTTCCACCACAAATGCATAGCAGGAAAACGTAGAAGACAATGCCGCTATGAAGTAGAAAGGAATTTTTAATGTTTATTGATATTTTCTGTTGTCCTTCAGCAGATGAAATTAAAATCAGCATTATTTTTGTTAAATATAGAAATCTATTGCTTTCATATCATAGTTAAATATATGAATCAAAATAACAAGATACGAAAATTAATAAAGAACCACTTTAAAAACCTACTAGAATAAGTGGGGCCTGTAGGGTCCCAGCTTCACATGGGAGGGCTGGTCCCACAATGCAATATTCCACCTCTCCACCAATTCCGATATATTGGTGGCCAGTGGGGGGAGGCGGGGGGGGGGCGGGGGGGGGGGGGGGGGGGGGGGTCTTTCTGGAGCACTAGCATTGGTGTTGTGGGTCAAGTCAAGTCAAGCACAGCGAGTGCAGGGCCAATATTCCATTTCAATCCATTTCAAGTCAAGTCAATCCACTTCAAGTCAGGTCAAGTCAATCCACTTCAAGTCAGGTCAAGCCAATCCACTTCAAGTCCAGTCAATCCACTTCAACTCAAGTCAATTCACTCAAGTCAAGTCAATCCACTTCAAGTCAGGTCAAGTCAATCCACTTCAAGTCAGGTCAAGCCAATCCACTTCAAGTCAAGTCAATCCACTTCAACTCAAGTCAATTCACTCAAGTCAAGTCAATCCACTTCACGTTAAGTCAAGTCAATCCACTTCAAGTCAATCCACTTCAAGTTAAGTCAATCCACTTCAAGTCAAGTCAATCCACTTCAAGTCAGGTCAAGCCAATCCACTTCAAGTCAAGTCAATCCACTTCAACTCAAGTCAATTCACTCAAGTCAAGTCAATCCACTTCACATCAAGTCAATCCACTTCACGTCAAGTCAATCCACTTCAAGTCAAGTCAAGTCAATCCAAGTCAAGTCACGTTAATCCATGTCAAGTCAAATCAACCCATTTCATGTCAAGTCAATCCATTTCAAGTCGTCAATCCATTTCAAGTCAAGTCAAGTCAAGTCAATCCATTTCAAGTCAAATCAAGTCAATCCATTTCAAGGGCAGGCCAAACAAATCATTGAATTGTCATTTCATTTCCATTTTGCATTGCAGTTCCAATCATCGGCAGGGCAGGCCAAACAACTCATTGCATTGTCATCTCATTTTCTATTTTGCATTGCAGTTTCAAGCACAGGGCAGGCCAAACAACAACATTGCATTTTCATGAAGGGCTAACAAATCAATTATTGCAAGGACATTGCAGACTCGCAGTTCAGTTGATTCACAGCTTAGAATCACAGTTGTGGCCTCTCCCTCGCGATCTTCCAGAGTGACTTTTTATGTTTCATTGATTGGAAAAATCCTCGGGGCTGCCGCAGCGGATGAGGACTGTGAGTAAGATGGCCAAAATCATAGCAATATAGGGCAGAATTTTTTCTAAAATCCTGTATACAGTGTACACAGGAAGTAGTCAAGAAGAAACTTTAAGTTATATAGATGTGAAATAACCCCAAGCAATTAGGTATTCATGTAACGATGAGACTGGGAATCAATATCCATGAGAGACTAATAAGGCCTTCAGGGAATAGAGTGCAGAGCTATACTGTAGATTATGGTGTTGCCTTGAGAAGAAAAAAATGTTTTAGAAAATTATCAAAAATCTCTTCAGAGGAATAAATACTTTGAACAAACTCTTACCCATAAAATAAATTCAGATTCTATTTTTTTCCTTTTTTTTGCAAAAAAAACCGCACCATTACCTTATTCAAAATCTCAACATTTGAAGTAACTGAATGGATTTGGGCATTTGGGCAAATGCATGTAATGGTTGCAAGCCGGTGATTGCAAATGATTGGCAGATTACAGCCAATTATTATATAAAAATTCCAATGGAAATGTGATACCCAAAAGTGGGATAATAGTCTAATTTGATAATTTCAATGTCGACCGTCTCTTAGCTTACTAAGATAATACAAAGGGCATTTTTCAAAACCTGGAGTTTTGGACTGTTCAGATGTTTGTGCTTATTTGTAACCTGCCCTAGGGCAACAGGTAAAACAGGTCTTGCAGTACAATAACAGTTAGATACTAGGGCAGAAGATATCCATGGTGGATCCTGTGGAGACCTCCATGAACTGGAAAGGCAAAGTTACAGAGCAAGGCTTTAAAAGAGCGTTTAATTCAGATCAGGAAAGATATCTTGGACTAACAATTAATTCCTGGTGTGATATTGTGTCCCTGGACGAGTGGACAGAGTAGTCTTCCATTAATCTGAGGAAAAGGGCTTACCGTACATTGTACAGCCGTATTTTACCTTCCTCTTCGTCGCGGGTCTAAATTTCAGACAGCGCTCCCCCGGTTTCCCTGGCCCCTGCCTTTGCGATCGTGTGTGTGTGTGTGTGTGTGTGTGTGTGTGTGTGTGTGTGTGTGTGTGTGTGTGTGTGTGTGTGTGTGTGTGTGTGTGTGTGTGTGTGTGTGTGTGTGTGTGTGTGTGTGTGTGTGTGTGTGTGTGTGTGTGTGTGTGTGTGTGGTCGGTCGATCCAGCTCACGCTTTCAACACTGATAGTCGATGTAGCTCGAGATTTTCCAGATGAGTGCCCTTGAGCTTGAAGGTCGAAGACACTCTCCTTAACTCGCAGATTATGTCGCCGCAGTATGACAGCCCCTTTACTGTTTCTATTATAACCTATTTTGTACTTGCACCACCATCTCCACTGCGATATAATCTCAGCTACTTTCAAGTCAAGCGTGTTTTATTGTCATATGTCCTGGACGGGGCAATGAAATTCTCACATGTTGCAGCACACCAGAATATGTGAATATGTGAACATTGTACATAATGGGAAAAAAATAGAAAAAGTTCAATAAATAACAAATATAGTGTAAATAACAAATAATAATATAATATTTTGCAATTCAGAGCTCATAGCTTACTCGATGTGTTTAATAGCCTGATGGCTGTGGGGAAGTAGCTGTTCCTGAACCTGGATGTTACAGTTTTCAGGCTCCTGTACCTTCTTCCTGATGGCATTGGTGAGGTAAGTGTGTGGCCAGGATGGTGTGGGTGCTTGATGATTTTAGCTGCTTTTTTAATGCAGCAACTACGATAGATCCCTTCGACAGTGGGGAGGTCAAAGCCGGTGATGGACTGGGCAGTGGTCACAACTTTTTGTCGTCTTTTTCGCTCCTGGACATTCAAGTTGCTGAACCAGGCCACAATGCAAACCAGTCAGAATGGTCTCTACTGTGCACCTGTTGAAGTTTAGGAGAATCCTCTTTGACATGCCGAATCTCCGTAATCTTGTCAGAAAGTAGAGTCGCTGATGTACCTTCTTTACAATTGCATCGGTGTGCTGGGTCCAAGAACGATTTTCTGATACATGCATGCCCAGGAATTTGAAGTTATTGACTCTTTTTTCCTTCATCCCGTTGATAAAAACAGGATTGTGGGTCGTTATCCTTCCCCTACCAAAGTCCACAATCAGTTCCTTGGTCTTACTGATGTTGAGAGCCAGGCTGTTGTGCTGGCACCATTTGGTCAGTCGGTTGATCTCACTTCTATACTCTGACATCCCCATCTGTGATTCGTCCAACCACAGTGGTGTTGTTGGCAAACTTGAATGATGGAGTTCGAACCATGACCAGTTACGCAATCATGCGTATAGAGTGAGTAAAGCAGGAGGCTGAACACGTAGCCTTGAGGTGCTCCCATACTAATTATTACTGAGGATGAAGTGGTTCCTCCAATTCAAACAGATTGTGGTCTGTGGATGAGGATGTCGAGGATCCAATTGCAGAGGGATGCGCAGAGGCCCAGTTCTGTGAGCTTGGTAACCAGCTTGGAAGGGATGATGGTATTAAACGCTGAGCTGTAGTCTATAAACAACAGCCTGACGCAAGTGTTCTTATTGTCCAAGTGGTCCTATGCCGAGTGGAGAGCCAGTGAAATTGCATCCTCCGTTGACCTGTTGTGGCGGTATGCAGTTGGTCGAGGTTATTGGTGCACCATAACCAACCTCTCAAAGCACTTCAACACCACAGATGTTAGTGCAACTGGTCGATAATCATTGAGGCACGTCACCTTACTCTTCTTGGGAACTTGTATTATTGATGCCCTCTTAAAGCATGTGGGAACCTCAGACCTCAGAAGTGAGAGGTTGAAAATGTCTGCAAAAACTCCTGCCAGTTGGTCTGCACAGGTCTTGAGATTTTCACCGGGTATACCATCAGGTCCAGGTACTTTCCGAGGGTTTACCCCCCTGAAGGATCTTCTGACGTCTGCCTCTGTGACTGTGACTGTATCACCGTCAGGGCGAACAGGGGCTCGGGAAGGCACATCAGTGTTCTCCCTATCGAACCATAGGGAGAACCACGCATTGAGCTCGTCAGGAGTGATGCTTCTCTGCCGTTTGAGCTGCCTGATTTCACCCTGTAGGAGGTGATGGTATTCAAGCCCTGCCACAGTTGCCGAACATTCGTCTCATTCTCCAGCTTAGAGAAAAAGTCCCTTTTGGCCTTTTTGATGGTCTTACCAATGTCGTATCTGGATTTCTTGCAGACTTTTGCAGCACCAGACCTGAATGCCCGGGATCTGGTCTTCAGAAGAATGCAGACCTCAAGGTTCATCCAGGGCTTCTGGCTAAGAAACTTTCGGAAGGATTTTGTTGGAATGCAGTCTTCCACACATTTCCTTATAAAGTCTGTGATGATTGTGGTGTATTCATTCAGGTCCATAGCCGAGTCCCTGAACATTGCCCAGTCCACAGACTCCAAGCAGTCCTGGAGTTGTTCCTCTGCCTCCCCCAACCAGCTCTGTGTAGCCCTCACCTCTGTGGGTCCTTTCTTCAGTTGCTGCCTCTATGCAAGAAGAAGCAGCAACGCTGAATGGTCAGATTTTCTGAAGATAGGGCAAGGGATAGAGCAATAGGCATCTTTGATGGTCGTGTAGCAGTGGTCAAGGGTGTTTGATCCTCTGGTGCTGCAGGAGACATGTTGGTGGAGGTTAGAGAGCAAATTCTTCAGGTTAGCTTTGTTGAAGTCGCCTGCTAAATTGTTAAACACCACATGGTAAACTGTCTGGTGCTTGTTGACCACGGCTCCTCCAGTGCCAGATGGATGTCTGCCTGGGGTGGGATATAGACCGCGGTCAGGATCTTGCAGTTGAATTCCCTCGTAGGTAGAAGTGGCGGCACTTCACCGCCAGGTGTTCCAGATGTGGAGAGCAGGAGTTTGATAGGATTGCCACGTCTGAGCACCACAAAGAGTTGACCATGGAGCAGACGCCCCCTCCTCTCCCTTTCCCAGATGCCTGCCACCGGTCCATACGGATAAACCTTCAGGCTGGATTGCTGAGTCTGGGGAGCTGGGGGTGAGCCATGTCTCTGTGAAACAGAAGACAGAGCATTCCCTCAGCTCCCTTTGATAAAGCATCCTTGGCCTTAAGTCCTCCAGTTTGTTTTCTAGTGACTGTACATTGGCTATTAAGATGGTAGGGAGAGGGGGCTGAAGTCCCCTGCGCTTTAGTCTTACTTGTAGTCCTGCCCGATGACCACGTTTCCCCACTCCATGAAGGCCTCCTCGGTGTTTACAGGTACAGTACTTGCTAGTCTCTGCGAGGTCAGGGATTCCCCTGCAATTGGAAATTCCCTTACAGTCGGCACCTCCATCTCCGTTGCTCCTGGAAGATCCTGCCCAACAGCCTCAATTCCTGATTTCATGAAGGCCTCCCCAGTGTTTACAGGTACAGTACTTACTGTATCTGCGCGCCTCCGGATTCCCCTCTGATCGGGCATGCCCTTATAGTCGCTACCTTCGGGTGATCGCTGTAGCGATAATGCATTTAAATGCGTTAGCAGCTCGCTACTTACATTGTAGATTTCTGCCAATTCTTTAATACAGGTGAGCTCAGAAATACTATCATGATGATGCCTAAATACTTAGGCGCCATCTTGGAAAAGATGGTGCCTAAGATAAGACAAACCCAAGACAAACCTTTTACATTTATCTTATCTCAATCCCACTATCTCTACATCTCTAGTCACTTAAATTTTCAATTTTTCCAATGTAAAGGGAAGTAATTGAAATGCAACATCAATTATGTTCCTCTCTCCAATCATACTCCTAGATCCTGATTATTTTTAGCATTGTTACTTTTTTTCCCGGTTTCCAACATTTTGCTTTTCTTTTGCAAAATGATTCATGATCACACTGATTACAGACCAAGATAATGTTATAGTTGTAGCTCCTATGTACTTTTACAAATCACACTGCATGATAATGAAAATGTGTCTGGCTAAAGATCCTAAACAAAATGTGTTATTAAACATGTAATGAGAAACACATATTCATTAATCATGTCTGATTGTTGTGAGCCACTGCTCCCTTTCTATTATTTTAATCAATTCAGTTGTCTGTGACTGATGATGGGTTTGAGAATACTTTTATATATCTCAGATAACATTGGGAAAAAATTGTATTTTTAATATGGTAATTAAATGCGTCACAGCCACGATGTCCATTGAAAATGTATGGTTTTAGAATGACAAAGACTTCTGCTAACGATAATCTGTACAGTATTATTCATATGACTATATCAATAAATCATATCAACATTACAAAAGCAACAAAATGTGAAACCATAAATTTTTAATTTCCTGTCGATAATCCATAGACAGTTGAAGTATAAATTGAATTGTGAACTTGGTATACAAAATTATTTTATTTTTGTGCACTGCTAGCAAAAAAGCCTTACCTGTTTGAAGCTCCTTTGTAAATTAAAGTCAGCATCCATAACTTTTATTTATACATTACCCTTGATTCCAATTAAGATACAAGTGTAAAACAGTGGTCTGGATGAGAATTAATGTTCAAAATATCTGCAAAATATTTGTGTTCTGCATGAGTATCTCTTTCAGTTATAATGTAAATGATTTTTTTGATGCAGATTTTTTTGTTAAAAAGATAAACAAATACAGGTTGTAGATAGAAACATCATGATTAGGTTCTTGCTTATATGAATGGCTGATCAATCCCATACCTGCCTTCTCTCCATACCCCCTGATCCCCTTAGCCACAAGGGCCACATCTAACTCCCTCTTAAATATAGCCAATGAACTGGCCTCAACTACCCTCTGTGGCAGAGAGTTCCAGAGATTCACCACTCTCTGCGTGAAAAAATGTACTGTTAAATACGAGTTATTGTCTAAATTGTCCTACATTAACTTCTTGAAAAAACATTTTAAATCTGCCTCAGATTTTACACTATTATGGTCTGGATTTTCCTTCCATTGCTACGCAGACGATACACAACTCCCCCTGAAGCCCAAAAATCATTCAAATCTGCTTAACCTTACCCGCTGCCTCGAGGATATAAAGTGCTGGATGGCCCAGAACTTCCTCCAACTAAATGAGAGTAAGTCTGAGGTCATCCTTCTCGGCCCCTTGGACTCAATCAAAATGATAGCAGGCAGCCTTGGAAGCCTTACCCCACTACTCAAACCTCACGTCACAAACCTTGGCGTGATATTTGACTCGGCACTAAAATTTGACAATCAAGTCAATGTCGTGGTAAAAGTTAGTTTCTTTCAGCTTTGGACGATAGCTAAATTAAAACAATTCCTCCACTTTGATGACCTCGAAAAGATCATCCACACATTTATCTCCTTCCGCCTAGATTACTGCAACTCCCTTTACACTGGCATCAGCCAATCTTCCCTGTCCCGCCAGCAACTGGTCCAAAATGCCGCAGCGAGACTCCTGACGGGCACCTGAAAAAAAGACCACATCACCCCGATCCTGGCCTCTCTCCACTGGCTCCCTGTGCGGTTCCGTATACATTTCAAGACCCTCCTCTATGACTACAAAGCCCTCAATGGGCTTTCCTCCTCCTACATTAAAAATCTTCTCACCCACCACTCCACCTCCAGGCCCCTCAGATCGGCCGACTTCGGGCTGCTGAATATCCCGCGGTCTAGGCATAAGCTCAGGGGCGACAGCGCCTTTGTGGGTGCAGCTCCTAGACTGTGGAACAGCATTCCTCTTCCCATCAGAACTGTCCCCTCCATCGACTCCTTTAAGTCAAGACTAAAATCTTATCTATACTCCCAAGCCTTTCCTGACGTCCACAGAGCGAGGGCTATTAGAATTATTAGAATTAGATTAGAATTAGATCCCTTATTTGTCATTCAGACCTTACGGTCTGAACGAAATGTCGTTACCTGCAGCCATACATACAACAATAAACAACAGAACAGACAGTAAACACAAATTAACATCCACCACAGTGAGTCCACCAAACACCTGTGATGGAGGCAAAAACCTTAGGGCTGCTATCTCTTCCCTCCTCTTCTCCCTCTGCGCTGAGGCGATACCCCACCAGGCGACGGTAAGTCAGACCTGTGGCTCACCGAGCTCTGCGAACGTGCCGGTTCAAACCCCGTGGCCCGGGGGTGGTCGATGCCGCCGCCCTCCAGTCCAGCAGACGCAGCTGTTGACGATGTCGTCCACTGGCCCGTGGCCGAACCCCGGACTCAGGCCGCCGCCGCCGCCAGAACGGCGTCTCAGCCACTGGAGCACCATTCCAGCCGGTCGCCCTCACGTGAGAGTCGCCCTCACGTGAGAGCCGTTCCACCCTCGAGCCACGCCACCCTCATGGGAGCGTCTCAGCCCCTCACAGGAGCGCCGTTACCCTCATGCTGGGCCGCCCTCACGGGAGCGCCGTTACCTTCATGCTGGGCCGCCCTCACGGGAGCGCCGTTACCCTCGAGCCAGGCCGCCCTTGTGGGAGCACCGTTACCCTCGACCTGGGCCGCCCTCATGGGAGCGCCGTTACCCTCGACCTGGGCCGCCCTCACGGGAGTGCCGTTACCCTCGAGCCAGGCCGCCCTCACGGGAGCGTCTCAGCCCCTCACGGGAGCGCCATTCCAGCCCCGAGCCAGGCCGCCCTCATGGGAGCGAGCCCAGGGTTAGTCCTGAGAGGCTCTGCCTCCGGAGCCTCGAGGTCGCCAGCTCCGCCATTAGGCATCAGCGCAAACGGAGGCAGAGAAGGGGGATACGACAAGAAAGTCGCATTCCCCCGAAGGGAGAGCAGAAAGCCCTGTTTCAACCCCCCGCCCCTCACATAACACAAACCTAAAAACCAAAAACTTAACTAAACAAGACAAAAAAACAAAACAAAAAAGAAAAAACAAACGGACTGCAGGCGAGCCGCAGCCGTTTACCAGCGCCACTGACACTATATGTATATATGTATGTAGTTTGCATGTTTATACTATTCTTATAACAAATGTAAAACATTTTGGCCAACGAGAGTTGTTTTTTTAAAATGTGCTATATAAATAAATGTGACTTGACTTGACTTGGTTAGCTGGTATTATTATTTATTAATTTATTGTATTATTGATTGTTGCTTATTGTGTATTAATTGGTGTATAATTGCATCAATGGGCCTGTATATTTGCAATAAGAATGTCATTGTTCTGTTCCCATTTAATGTGACAATGAAACACTCTGGAATACAGAATACTGTTAGTTAAGCACTGTCTTCACAAAAGATGGACACAAAAAGCTGGAAACAGACAGCATCTTTGGGGGAAAGGAACAAATGATGTTTCTGGTCGAGACCCATCTTCAGACTGAAAGTTAGGGGAATTGAAACAAGAGATATTGATGGTGATACAGAGAGTTATAAACATCATCAATTCCTTTCCTCCAAAGATGTTGTCTGACCCAAATGGTTTTGTCTTTTGAAATGAAATCAAAATTGTTTCTTTATGAACAGCTAAAACATTAGCTTGTATATTTACACTTTTAGACAAGGCAAGGCAAGGTATGTGATAAACCACTAAATTTATTAAAGTTCTTTACATACTTCATACTACATTCCAGAACAAGGGGTCACAGTTTAAGGATAAGGGGGAAGTCTTTTAGGACCGAGATGAGAAAAACATTTTTTAAACAGAGAGTGGTGAATCTGTGGAATTCTCTGCCATAGAAGGTAGTTGAGGCCAGTTCATTGGCTATATTTAAGAAGGAGTTAGATGTGGCCCTTGTTGCTAAAGGGATCAGGAGGTAATTATGGCGGCAGGCGCGGGCACACCGCGACGCCCTGTGTCTCCCTTTCAAGGGAGATGCTAAAAATGCATTTCGTTGTCTCTGTACTGTACACTGACAATGACAATTAATTGAATCATTTCATTTCATTTTTTTTTTTTGTATGGAGAGAAGGCAGATACAGGATACTGAAGAGGATGATCAGCCATGATTGTATTGAATGGTGGTGCAGGCTCGAAGGGCCGAATGGCCTACTCCTGCACCTATTTTCTATGTTTCTATATTTATTGATTCAAATTAATTTGGTCAGTAGATGGATATATGATGACACTGGATTGTCATCTTGTCGTGGTGGAAAAGCATGTGTGATCCTGAGATCCTGAGAGTGAGGCGATCTGGAGCTGTACTCCTGGTTAGGCCACCCATGGTGGTAAGGTCGAGAGGGAGGTCCCTTTCAAAGAGCAATCCAACCAATACCTCAACGGTGGAACAGGCAGAGGATGATGGCTGACTTTAGTGGAGCATCACAACGGCTGGGTAGGCGGATGAAGGCTGCAGCAGAAAAAGGTCCCCGGTCGCCTTGGACTCTATGCCACTGGATCCTGACCCAGATCTGTCAAGAACTGTGTGGTGGCTGTCTGTGCACCAGTCTCCCCATGTTAAACAAAGTCATGCACAGGCGTCCTCCCAAAAGAGGACAGTCATACTCGTTTCGAATGACCGCCGATGATGGTTGATGATCTCTCAGAAACAAGATTCCCCCATCCTGATCTCCCGGTGGCTCAGCACTTCAACTCCCCCTCCCATTCCAAATCCAACCTTTCTGTCCTGGGCCTCCTCTACGGCCAGAGTGAGGACCACTGGAAATTGGAGGAGCAGCACCTCATATTTCGCTTGAGCAGTTTGTACCCCAGCGGTATGAACATTGACCTCTAATTTCAGGTAGTCCTTACTGTCTCCTCCCCTTCTCAGCTCTCCCTCAGCCCTTTGGCCCCTCCTCTTCCTTTCTTCTTCCCCCCCCCATCCCCCCTCACCCCACCACCCCCCCCCGCCCCCCCCCCCCTCACATCAGTCTGAAGAAGGGTTTAGGCCCGAAACATTGCCTATTTCCTTCGCCCCATAGATGCTGCTGCACCCGCTGTGTTTCTCCAGCATTTTTGTCTTCCTCCAAATAATTTTGTGATTATCAGAATGATTCCATTGATACTGACCGGTTTATTGTAAACCAAAGCTGTTGTAATGTCTATTTAGTTCAATTGCCATGGTATAAACCTGCAACATAGAATAATTTGATCTCCATGAGCTGATCACATTCTCCTCAATCTTTCAATAGAAATTAATATTTCCTATGTATCAATGGATATAATACATTGTGTTGTGTGCTTGCCTTTATTGGTTGCAGTTTTGGGTATAAGAATCAGGAAGTCATGATGCAGCTCTATAGGACTTTGGTTAAGCCACATTTTTGTATATTGCGTACAGTTATGGCCGCCCCATTCTAGGAAGAATTTGGAGAGGGCACAGGAGGTTTACAAGGATGCTGCCTGGATAATAGGGGTATTGGTTATAAGAGAAGGTCGGAAGAAAACATTCTCTGGAATGCTAAACCCAACAAATGATCAAATCTTCTCAGCCTTACCTACTGCCTTGAGGATATAAAGTGTTGGATGGCCCAGAACTTCCTCCAACTAAACGAGAGTAAGTCTGAGGTCATCCTACTCGGCCCCTCGGAATACATCAAAACGATAGCAGGCAGCCTTGGTAGCCTTACCCCATTACTCAAACCTCACATCAAAAACCTTGGCGTGATATTTGACTCCTCGTTGAAATTTAACAAACAAGTCAATGCCGTGGTAAAAGCTAGCTTCTTCCAGCTTTGAATGATAGCAAAAATAAAACCTTTCCTCCGATTTGACGACTTCAAAAAGATCATCCACTCGTTTATCTCCTCCCGTCTTGATTACTGCAACTCCCTTTACACTGGCATCAGCCAATCATCCCTGTCCCGCCTGCAATTGGTCCAAAACACCGCAGCAAGACTCCTGACGGGCACCCGAAAAAGGACCACATCACCCCAATTCTGGCCTCTCTCCACTGGCTTCCAGTGCGGTTCCGAATCAATTTCAAACTCCTTCTTTTTATTTACACAGCCCCCACTTACATCAAAAATCTGCTTTCCCACTATACCACCTCCAGGTCCCTTAGATCGGCCGACTTGGGGTTACTGACCATCCCGTGGTCTAGGCACAAGCTCAGGGGCGACTGTGCTTTTGCAGTTGCAGCACCTAGACTATGGAACAGCATCCCTCTGCCTATCGGAACTGCCTCCTCCATCAACTCTTAAGTCTAGACTTAAAACTTATTTCTACTCTCAAGCCTTTCTTGAGGTCCTCTGAGGGAGCGCTGTGTGTACTTATGTATGTATTGTTGATCTATGTACCACTGTTTGTAGCAAGTTAGTAACTGCACTAATGTAAAGCACGTTGGTTAACGAGAGTTGCTTTAAAATGTGCTATAGAAATAAAATTGACGACTTGGTAAAATTATGAGAAGCTTAGATAGGGTAGATAATCAGAGCCATATTTCCAAGGAGAAGTCAAAGACTCAAGGACATGGTTTTAACGGGAGATGAGCAAAATTTGCAGGTCAAAAGGGTGGTAGGTACCTGGAATGTGCTGCCAGGGATGGTGCTGGAGGCAAATACGATAGTGGTCTCTTAAAGAGACTATTAGATAGGCAAATGGATATGCAGTAAATGTAGTGGTATGGATCATGTGCAGGCAGAGGAGATTAGTTTAGCTTGGCATCATGTTCGGCACAGATGTGGTGGGCTGAAGGGCCTGTTCCTGTGCTATGTTATAAATGCATCTTCACGTCTTTAGATCAGTTTAGTTTAATTTAGAGATACAGTGCAGAAACAGGCCCTTCAACCCACTGAGTTTGCGCCGACCAGTGATCCCTGCACACTAACACTATCCTAGACATATTAGGGACGGGGAAGGCAGCTCAACCATGGCTAACGAGGGAAATCAAGGATAGTGTTAAATCCTAGGTAAAGGCATATAAATTAGCCAGATGAAGCAGCAAACTGGAGGACAGGGAGACATTTTGAACTCGGAGGAGGACAAAGGGGTTAATTAAATAGGGAAAAAAAGAGCATGAAAGAAAGCTTGTGGGGAATATAAAAACAGACTCTGAAAGCTTCTTTAGATCTGAAAAAAGGAAAAGAACAGTGAAGACAAATGTAGGTTGTTACAATCAGAGACAGGTGAATTTATAATGGAAAAACAAAGAAATTGCAGAACAGTTAAACAAGTACTTTGGTTCTGTCTTCACTAAGGAAGACACAAATAATCTGCCAGAAATACTTGGGGATTGAGGATCTAGTGGGAGGGAGGAACTGAAGGGGATCCACATGTCAGGAATTGGTGTTAGGTAAATTGTTGGGACTGAAGGCAGATATATCCCCAGGGCCTGATGGTCTGCATCCCAGAGTACTCAAGGAAGTAGCCCTAGAAATTGTGGATGATTTGGTGTTCATTTTCCAATGTTCTCTCAACTCTGGATCAGTTCCTGTGGGCTTGCGGGTAGCCAATGTAACCCCACTTTTTAAGAAAGGAGGGAGAGAGAAAACAGCGAATTATAGACCAGTTAGCCTTACATCGGTAGTGGGGAAGATGATTAAGTCGAATGTTAAAGAAGTTAACCTATAGTTAAAGAAGGTTACAGAAGTCATCTATACCCATGACTGCGTAGCCAACCACAGTGCGAACTCCATCATCAAGTTCGCTGACGACACCACTATTCTGGGGCGTATCACTGATGTGGATGAGTCAGAATATAGAAGGGAGATCGAGCAACTGTCCATATGGTGCCAGTGCAATAACCTGGCCCTCAATACCAGCAAAACCAAGGAACTGATTGTGGACTTTGGAAGGAGTAGGAGGGGGACCCACAGCCCCATTTATATCAACGGGTCGATGGTTGAAAGGGTCAAGAGCTTCAAATTCCTGGGCGTGCACATCTCTGAAGATCTTTCCTGGTCTGAGAACACTAACGCAATCATCAAAAAAGCTCATCAACGCCTCTACTTCCTGAGAAGATTACGGAGAGTCGGTTTGTCAAGGAAGACTCTCTCTAACTTCTACAGGTGCACAGTAGAGAGCATGCTAACCGGTTGCATCGTGGCTTGGTTCGGCAATTTGAGCGCCCTGGAGAGGAAAAGACTACAAAAAGTAGTAAACACTGCCCAATCCATCATCGGCTCTGATCTTCCTTCCATCGAGGGGATTTATCGCAGTCGCTGCCACAAAAAGGCTGGCAGTATCATCAAAGACCCACACCATCCTGGCCACACACTCATTTCCCTGCTACCTTCAGGTAGAAGGTACAGGAGCCTGAAGACTGCAACAACCAGGTTCAGGAATAGCTACTTCCCCACAGCCATCAGTCTATTAAACCTGGCTTGGACAAAACTGATTATTAATAACCACTTTCTGTTATTTGCACTTTACCAGTTTATTTATTCATGTGTGTATAAATTTATATCATGGTATATGGACACATTTATCTGGTTTGTAGTAAATGCCTACTATTTTCTGTGTGCTTAAGCAAAGCAAGAATTTCATTGTCCTATACAGGGACACATGACAATAAACTCACTTGAACTTGAACTTGAACTTGAACTTGAAGTTATAGCAGCGCATTTGGCTAGCAATGACAGGATCGGTCAAAGTCAGCATGGATTTATGATGGGGATATCATGCTTGATAAATCATCTGGAATTTTTTGAGGATGTAACAAGTAGAATGGATAAGGGAGAGCCAGTGGATGTGGTGTATCTGGACTTTCAAAAAGCCTTTGACAAGGTCCCACACAAGAGATTAGTGTGCAAAATGAGAGCACATGATATTGGGGGTAGGGTATTGACATGGATAGAGAACTGGTTGGCAAACAGGAAGTAAAGAGTAGGAATTAACGGGTCATTTTCAGAATGGCAGGCAGTGACGTGGGGTGTTGCAAGGCTTGGTGCTGGGACCCCAGTTATTTACAATTTATGTTAACGATTTAGATGAGGGAATTAAATGTGACATCTCCAAGTTTGTGGATGACAAAGCCGGGTGGCAGTGTGAGCTGCGATGAGGCTGCAGGGTGACTTGGATAGGTTGTGTGAGTGGGCAAATGCATGGCAAGTGCAGTATATTGTGGATAAATGTGAGGTTATCCACTTTGGTGACAAGAACTGGAAGGCAGATTATTATCTAAATGGTGTCAGATTAAGAAAAGGGGAGGTGCAACGAGACCTGGGTGTGCTTGTACATCAGCCACTGAAAGTAAGCATGCAGGTACAGCAGGTAGTGAAGAAAGCAAATGACATGTTGACCTTCATTGCAAGAGGATTCAAGGAGCAAGGAGGTACTACTGCTGTACGGGGCCCTGGTGAGACCGCACCTGTAGTATTGTGTGCAATTTTGGTCTCCTTATTTTGAGGAAGGACATTATTGCTATTGAGGAAGTGCAGCGTAGGTTCACCATGTTAATTCCCGGGATGGCGGGACTGACATTTGATGAAAGAATGGGTCGACTGGGCTTGGATTCACTGGAATTTAGAAGGACGAGAGGTTATCTTATAGAAACATATAAATTCTTAAAGAAATGGACAGGCTAGATGCAGAAAAAATATTCCCCATGTTGGGAGAGTCCAGAAGCAGAGGTCCCAGTTTAAGAATAAGGGATAGGCAATTTAGCACTGAGATGAGGAAAATCTTCTTCACCCAGAGAGTTGTGAATCTGTAGAATTCTCTGCCACAGAAGGCAGTGGAGGACAATTCACTGGATGTTTTCAAGAGAGAGAGGTTTATCTCTTAGGGGTAAAGAAATCAAGGGATATGGGGAAAACAGGAACGGGGTTCTGATTTTAAATGATCAGCCATGGCGATGCTGTCTCGAAGTGCCAAATGGCCTACTCCTGATGCTATTTTTCTATGTTTCTATGACAATTTATAATTTTACCTAGCCAATTAGCCTATAAACTGGACATCTTAGAAGTGTGGGAGGAAACCAGAGCTCCTGGAGAAAACCCACGCAGGTCACGAGCAGAATGTACAAATTCCATAAAGTCAACATCCGTAGTCAGGATCAAACCCGGGTCTCTGAAGTTTTACGACAGCAACAGTACCACTGCAACACCATGCTGCCCAAATGACAAGCTAGGGAAGAAATAGTGAGCCCCTTGCAACATCACCTTTTTGCATATTCTTGAGCAACTGATGTAGTTCTGGATGATGTCTAATATTATACCGTTATTCAAGAAAGGATGCAGGGTGAAGCCAAGGGACAAGGTACGTAGGAAGGAACTGCTGATGCTGGTTTACACTGACGATAGACACAAAATGCTGGAGAAACTCAGGGAGACTGGCAGCATCTTTGGAAAGAAAGAATTGGTGACGGTTCGGGTCGGTTTAGACTGGAATCGGGGAAGAGGGAGACATGGAAGGGTAAGGTGTGAAAACGAGAGATCAAAGTGGACGATGTTCAAGGAAAATGTAGAATGCATCATTGTAAACATGGGCACATTTTATTTTTAAATTCTCACATTGAACATGTAACAATTCCCCAGAAATCAACAACTGATAAATAATTATTTCTGTTTTCATTATGAGTGCTACACTTTGTTTCAACAATCAGAAGGAAAGCTAGCTCAATTAAATCCGACAAAATGATCTAATTTGACCCACCAAGACACACATTAATATCCTTGGGGAATGTCAAGACGATTAATTGCAGTATACCAGAGAAAACATTACTTGGTGCCAGCAATAAGCACACTCAATTAAATCTGAACTTCGTTAAGTAACAGCCAGTTCTTTTCCACAAGTTAGAAGAAACCAGAGGGAGAAGATTGGTTTCTGAGCAAATGCTCTTCATGTTAACTTTTTCCTGCTGCCATGGGAGAGATGAAACAATTACTCTCCCACCTGGCCAATTCTCCCAGCCGGCTGTTGCAAATAAATTTTGGATCTTTCGTAGTTGAAAAGACTTGTTAACCTCCTAAGTAGTACCATTTTTCAATTAAGTTAAATTAGATCTCCATCTGTGTGGATTATCGGGTAATGCAGAGGAAACTAAAAAACATGTTTTCATGGAGCAACTTGACAGAACTAGTGCATGCTAGATTTTGATATTGTTCCACGTTATTATTGGTGACAATGTAGTTCTGCTGAGTCGCACTAGTGTGTGTGGCTAGTCAGGCTTATTTATTTGGCTTGATTCCATTTCTGAGGAGTAAGATTATTATAAATAATTAATACGGATTAAACGTTCTGCAAGTTTTAATCACAATGAAAGGCTGGAAAGAGTCCAGAGAAGATTTACAAAGATATTGCTAGGACTTGAGGGCCTTGATTATAGGGAGATTGGACGTTATTATGAGCAGGTTTGGATGGGGTTTTTTCAGATTGCAGGAGACTGAAAGGTGATCTTATAGAGGTGTATAATATAACAAGGGGCACAGATGGAATGAATGCACACAGTCTTTTTCCCAGGGCAGGGGATTCAGGAACAAGAGAGCATCAGTTTAAGACGAGAGGGGAAAGGTTAAGGGGCAACATTTTCATACAGAAGGTGGTAGGTGTATGGAACAAGCTGCCAGTAGAAGTAATTGGGGCAGGGACAATAACAATAATGAAAAGTTGTTTGAACAGGTGCATGGATTGAAAAGATTCAGAGTCATATTCATAGACTACAGCTCTGATTTCAATACCATTCCCCAAGCAAGGTCATCTTCAAACTCATTGAACTTGGAGTCAGCACTCCCCTCTGCAACAACATCCCTGACATCTTGTCCAATAGACCACAATCACTGAGAAACTGTAGATGACAAATCATTCTCTATCATAATCATGAACACTGATGCCCTGCAAGGATGTGTATTCAACCCCTTACTATACTACTTATACACTCATGACTGTGCAGCCAAATACCAATCCAACTCAATTTACAAGTTAGCAGACAGCTCCACCTTAGTGTCCTGGATATCAAATAATGATGAGACGAAGAACAGGAAGGAGATTGAGAACCTTGGAACTTGGTGCCAAGACAATAACATCTCCGTCAATGGCAGTAAGACAAAGGAGATTGTGATTGACTTTGAAGCGAAGCGGTACACATACCTCAGTTTGCATTGATGGTGCTGAAATAGAGGATGGTAAAATGCTTCAAGTTGTTAGGAGTATACATCCAAGACCTCAAGAAATTGCAAAGAATTGTGGATGTAGCCCAGACCATCAAGCAAACCAACTTCCTTTCCATTGACACTTCACGCGGCCTCGGCAAGACCACAAGCATAAGCAAGGATCAGTCTCATCCTGGTCATTCCCTCTTCTTCTCATCTCTCCAAGCAGGCAAGAGGTATAGAAGTTTGAAAATGCATACCTCCAGACTCAGGGACAGTTTGATGGACACAAAATGATGGAGTAACCCAGCGGGTCACGCAGCAACTTTAGAGAAAAGGAATAGGTGACATTTCGGATCGCGACTCTTCTTCAGACTTAATTCAGGGACAGTGTCTTCCCAGCTGTTATCAGGCAAATGAACTGTCCTCTCAGCAGCTAGAGTGCAGTGTGGACCTTCCATCTACCTCATTGGAGATCTCAGAACTATCTTTATGGACTCAACAGACTTTATCTTGCACTTAATGTTATACCCTTTATCCTGTATCTGAAGGCCCTTCTTCCCCGATTGCTCAGTTTCGCCGAGCGGCCAGCTCTATAAAGAGCCCTGGTGGTTCCAAAGTTCTTCCATTTAAGAATTACAGAGGCCACTGTGCTCTTCAGGACCTGCAATGCTGCAGAAATTGTTTTATACCCTTCCCCAGATCTGTGTCTCAACACAATCCTGTCTTGGAGGTTACGGACAATTCCTTCATCTTCATGGGTTGGTTTTTGCTCTGACATGCACTGTCAACTGTGGGACCTTATATAGACAGGTGTGTACCTTTCCAAATCATGTCCAATCAATGTAATTTACCACTGGTGGACTCCAATCAAGTTATAGAAACATCTCAAGGATAATCAATGGAAGTAGGATAAACCAAAGCTTAATTTTGAGTGTCATAGCAAAGGGTCTGAATACTTATGTAAATGTAATATTTCAGTTTATTCTTTTTAATCACTTTGCAAAAATTTCTAAACACCTGTTCTCGCTTCTTCATTCTGGGGTATTGTATGTAGATTGATGATAAAAAAAAATGAATTTAATCCATTTTAAAATAAGGCTGTAACGTAACAAAATGTGGAAAAAATGAAGGGGTCTGAATACTTTCTGAATGCACTGCAGTTGACTCCATTTATTGTAAAGCATTGACTGTAAGAAAAGACATTTGTCATCTGCCTACTGAATTATGCAAAATATCTCATCACAACCAAATGCTTCAGTCTTCTGCAAGAAATGTAATGATTCTCATAGATGTTTCTAAAAGCTAAAATGCAGAACAAAAGGAAATCTATCATAGTACACATCAAATTGAAACGTCAGCTCAATATAATCATATCTATATGTCATTATGTCAAGTGAATAACTGAGCAGGACATCCATTTCTGAACAATGAAGCAGAAAACAGTACAGAGTAAGGGAGTATGATGACCTCAGGATTGTAACATAGAAACATAGAAAATAGTTGCAGGAGTTGGCCATTCGGCTCTTCGAGCCAGCACCGCCATTCAATATGATCATGGCTGATCATCCAAAATCAGTACCCCGTTCCTGTTTTCTCCCCATGTCCCTTGATTTTGTTAGCCCTAAGAGCTATATCTAACTCTCTCTTGAATACATCCAGTGAATTGGCCTCCACTGCATTCTGTCCTAAACATCATTAGGAAAACGCACAAATGGTATACTTTATTGTCACTTGTGGCAAGACACGGCATACTGCACATGAACTTAAGGCGTAGTTTACATCCAAGGGAAATAAATGTGAGAAGCAAGATAATTGGGGGGAGAGCAATGGGAGTGTTAAGTGAAGGATGACTGATTAGAAAGTATTGCTAGAGGAGGACTAGAAGTGTCCCAGATTGTCTGCTCTGTGGTGGGCAAGTTGGGGAAGGGAAACTCATAGTAATCAATAAAAAAGGATGCTTAAGTTAGACCCTTCATCGACGGCAACTTGTCAAATGAGCCACCAAAAATTATATTGAGGCCTTGCCTCAAACCTCCAGTTGTTTCAAAGTGTGAAGCCTTAGATCAGGAGCCTTGTCTGCACAAAACAATGTTGCACTAGCGACTCCAAAATAATCATTCCACACTATTTTTTGTCATGGATGAGATCAACAACCTTTGTGTATATGGATGGAGAAAATACAGTTATACAGCATGGAAAAGGATATTTGGCCCACCTTGTCTATGCCATCTAAATTAATATTCTGTCTTCCATTCTACTACAGATCTTTATTCTCCATCCTCCCTTACATGCTTGTCAAACTTTTCCCAGTTCTAAGTCATATTATTGTATTAAATAATATCAGCATGGTACAATAGCTCTTAATTCCAATGCACACCATATCATCATTTTATAAAACAAAAGGTTAATTCTTGAAATCTGTAATGTTGAATCTCATCCGAAGTGTTATATAGAGTAATAAAAATGAATCAGTTCTCTCAAAAAGATAAAAAAAGTGAACTATAAAGTGATATGTATCTAATTAACAACTTGAAGCTCTTGGGGCTATCAAATTAATTTCCTGAGCACGAGCAACTGAACACCAGAAACAATGCATTTGGTGTTGCAGCAGAAAGATAAATTTATAATGAAAGATTACTACTGCACAGATTTCTTTTCAGAACGCTCATCCTTTATAATTTTTATCTCTATCACTTGTGTTTTCTTCGCAATTTCCTATTTTCTGCCTCTTATGATCTTCTCCATAATAATGACTCATGTTAACCCACATTATAAGTTCAAAATAAAAGTTTAAAGTTATCCATGCCGAGCACTTCCTCAACAATGTACTTTATTATTTTGTGCTCTTACTGAACATTTTCAAGGTTGGAAATCCATTCATATTTGAAGTAGGTATCCCTGTATTCTATTATGGGGCAACATTTGTTAGATAGCCATATAGTCAGAACAAAAGTAAACCTTCAGCACACCATGTCCACATTAACTATTAAGTATCAGTCTATATTATTCCCCATTTACCAACATTTGGAATGATGTTGTTTTATTTGTTGGCAATTCGAGTTTTCATTTCGATACATCTTAAATGTTGTGAGAGTAATCAGGCAATGAGTTCCAGATACCAATCATTCTCTGGGTGAAAATTCCCTTCAGATCCACTCTTGATCTGTTGGCCGCACACTAAAGCCACGGCAATAATTTAAGATATCTTTGTAATGGGGAAAGTTACCTGCTATATCTATTTCACTCATAACTTTATACACTTCTACCATGCCTCCCCTATCCCAGTCTCCTCTGCTCCAAAGAAAACAAACAGACCCTAACTACTGTAATCGCTTTTCTTAAATGAAACACTCCATCCCAGAAAATAGTCTGGTAATTCTCATCTGCAATCTACCCAGTACATTCATGTCCTTCCTACTGCATGGCGATCAGAACTGTACACAGTAGTCCAGTCATAATCATCATTAATCATCATAATAGTAATAGTAATTTATTAGCCAAGTATGTTTTGCAACATAGGAAGAATTTGATTTGCCATACGGTCACACCAATAAAGAGCTACAAGACACCCAAAACACATTTTTAACATGAACATCTGTTAATTCTGGCCAAATTGGAGCTGACAAGACACTAAAATTGAGTAAACGCATCTGTGCTGCTAGGCCATTTAGTCAATTTAAATGTGCCTTTTACAGAATTGGGCCAAGCTCCAGAATGGTGCCAGTTTGTCTGGAACCCAGATAAGAGTTGCAGGGAAAGAATGGGACATCTGCAAATTCTTACAATTAGGTGTAAATTGCATTAAACTGATTGGGTGAATGCAAACCAGACATACACGTTGTAAATAATGTTGCAAAGCTTTACTTTGCTAAATGTTGATTGAGTTAAGTGTTGAGCCTTGTCTGGGTTTCCTGAATATCTAGGCAAATGTTGCTATGTTTGCTTCCTTCCAAAAGCTTCTTTCGAATACATTGTATTAGTCACTGTATTATTGGGTTAGGGAAATGTCTATCGATATCTGTTATTGGACTGTATAGAGACCACCCCCTTATGGTTCGGCCCTTCAATGTTCGCGGACCTATAAAAGGTAGCTCCCACGAGGTCCTGTGTCGATCTTCTGGAAGAACGCTTGAGACTGGGTGACCTTTTGTAGTGTCTCTGCTTGCACGAGGCTAGAAGGGCTTGGCCAAGCAGATACAAGGATCAAACCTGCAGTGGTTATGTATAGTAGAGGGGGACTGTTATTGTGTTTTCCAAAATAAAGTTTTGTTGCGCAAGTGCTTGACTCAGTATTTTATTGACTGAAACTAGACTGGGGGGTAGCTTAGAATGAGCTATTTACACATCCACCACAGCGAATCCCCCACATTCCTCACTGTAATGGAAGGGAAAAAAGCTCAATCTCCTTCCCTTCTTTGTTTTCCCGTGGTCAGGGCACTCGAACCTTCCATTGTCAGGGCGATCTTGTCTCCCGCAGCTGGCGGTCGAGCCCTCCGCGTCGGGGCGATCACGCTCCTCGATGTTGAAATCCGTAGGCCACGGTTGGAGCATCGATACCAGGCAAGGGATCGCAGGCTCCGATGGCAATTCCATGACCCCGCGGTGGGGCTCAAAGTCAGTCTTGAGCAAGGCTGCCAGCTCTATAATGTTAGGCCACAGAGCGACTGGAGATACGATCTGGAAAAAAATCACATCTCTGACATAGTAAGAGATTGAAAAAACGTTTCCCCTGACCCCCCACCCCCCAAATAAAAACAAACCAGAGAACATTAACATATACTTTTTAAAACACACTAAAAATAATAAAAAAGATGAAAAGAGAGACAGACTGTAGGCGAGGCTGCCATCGCTGACGGCGCCACCCTACCATAATATCCTTGGTTCTGCACTCCTGGTCCCAACTAATGAATACAAAGGTCCAAAATGCCTTCTTCATCTCCATATTTATCTGTGCTGCTAACAAAAAATCCTCGCACTTGCTCATTGAGATCTCTCAGTTCCTTATAACTCTTAAGGCCTTCCTTTGATTATGTGCATCCAGTCATTGTGTACCTTTCTGCCAAAAGTGCATTCAATCATTTTTAGTTCCATTTGTTAAACTTCCATTTGCCATTCGTCTGCCTTTTATCATTTGATTAATAACATCCTGTGGCCTACCACTACCCCCCTCACAGTCAAAATGCTATTTATTTTCATGTCACTGGCAAACTTACTATTCATACCTCCTTCATTCATATTCAAAACATTAATGTACAGAATGTACATAATTACAAATAACAAGGGATTTTGCACAATCCATGTGGTACACCACTGATCACAAAATTGCAATCACAAAAAACACATCAGTGCCTCCCTCGATCAATGTCTGCCTCTTATTAACAAGCCAGCTTTGGATCTAATTTGGCAGCTTGCTCTGGATCCCATGGGCTTTAACCTTTAGGCATACTCTCCCATGTTGGACCATTTCAAATACCTTATTGATCCCATTTGCCTTCTTCCCAATTGCTGTCATTAATACATTTTGTTACTTCTTTGTACGTTACTTTCTTTAAAATCGTGGGGTAGTATCTCCCCTTAATACAAATATACTCCAACATCTACTACCCAGTGTTAACAAAATCAGTTTTAGCCTCTGTAGCACCTTTTGCCATTAATTGCTAGCTTAACATAAAGTGATGAAGAAGACAAATGGGATATTTGCCTTCAATGGCTGGGATCAAAAAATTAAGAGCAGGAAGGTGATAGTGTCAATGAGTCAGAGTAATACAGCACTATAACAGGTCCTTCAACCCAATTTGTTCATACCAACCAAGGCTCCACCTAAGCTGGTCCTATTTGCTCATGTAAAGCCACAATTTGCCCCTGTCTCTCTAAATCTTTCTTATCCATATCCATTTTCAAATATTTTAAATGGTGTTATTCAATCTGCCTCAAGCACATTCTCTGGCAGATCTTGCAATCTCCCCATCCCTGTCTGTCAGAAGATGACTGGTTAGCATGCAACAAAAAACTTTTCACTCTTCCTCGGTGCACATAACAATAAACTAAACTGAACCGAAAGATTTAACCCCTCAGGCCCATTTAAATCGTTCCTCTCTCATAGTAAACCAATGGCCCCAGGTTTTGGGAAAAATAATGTTGCATTTGCCTTACATGTGCCACTCATGCCTCTATACACACTTATAAGGTTACATTTCAATATTCTATCCTGTCAAACATCTCCCTATACAGTCATCCTCGAGTACTGGGAACATTCTCATAAATCTTCTTAGCACTCATTCCAACTTAATGATGTCTTTCCCATTGTAGGATAACCAAACAGCATGCAATGGGCCAAGTCTGGCCTCACCAATGTTTAATACAAATTGACAACTGCAATATAATATTCCAACTCCTGTGGTCAATGCCCTGACTGATAAAGGCCAGCAGAAAGTTGCCTTCTTCACCACCCTTTTCAGGAACTATGTATTTGTACTCTTAGGTTCCTCTGTCCTACAACACTCCCCATGATCCTACTATTCATTGTGACTGATGCCCCAGCCTCATTTGACTTTTCAAAATGCAATCTTTTGCACATATGAATTGAATGTCATTTGTGAATCCTCAGCCCACTAGCTGATGAAGATTCTGATGTAATGTTTGACAACCATCTTCACAGTCTACAATGCTTCCTGTTTTAGTGTAATCTCCAAGCATCTCCAAACATGCTCTTCCAAATTGTTTAAAGGGGCTGTCCCATTGTATGAGCTAATTAAAGAGTTTTCCCGAGTTTCCCCTGATTCGAACTTGGAGAATTATAGTAATAGCCGCTCATAGGTACTCAGGGCTCTCGTGGACATTTTTCAACATGTTGAAAAATCTTCACGAGTCTTCATGAGCTTACCGCATTTCACGAGTACCTGCCGTTAGCATTACAAGCCTCTGAGAGATGTCCCAAGCTCCGACGTAGCCGCTACATACATTCTACGTACTTACCATGAGTTAGATTTTTTTTTAAACTCGGGACAGCTCTTGAATTAGCTCGTAGAGTGGGACAGCACCTTAAATAGGTTATGAACAACACTGGGCTCGGCACTGTTCACTGTGGCACATCACCAGCCGCAGACCTGGAGTCCAAAAAATAGCCTTCCACCATAACGTTTTCTTCCCATCAGTAAGCTCTGCTTGAATCCCATGTGATCTAATTTTCCAGATTAACCTACCATGTGGGAACTTGATAGGTCCATCTGGACATCATTCAGTGTCCTCTCCTCATCAATTCTTTTGTGTACCTCTTCAAAAGCAGATCTGTGAGGTAAAATCTTCAACACACAAATCCATCCTGATTATCCATAATCATTCCTTGTCTATTCTAATGATGGTAAATCCTGTCCCATAAAATTCCCTCCAGTAACTTACCCACCACTGATGTCAGGCTCACTGCTTCTCTTTGTTGACCTACCTAAGTAACGGTACGTTAGCCACCTTCCAGTCTTCCAGAATTTCATCTGCGGCGAATGATGATGCATATATCTCTGAAAGGGGCTCCGCAATTTCTTCCCTAATTTCCCACAAGGTTTGAAGATACCTTTGGTCAGGTCCTGGAGATTTATCCACCTTAATGTGGTTTAAGGCCATCAATAGCTCCTTTTTGTTAATTTGGTCCAAGATATCACAATTAATTTCCCTCAATTCCTTAGCTTCCTTCTGCACAATAAAAACCGATGATAAATATTCATAAAAAATCTTACCCATCTCCCATGGTTCCATTCATAAACCGTCATGCTGCATTTTAAGGGAATTATTTTCTCCCGAGGCACCCTTTTAGTCCTAATATACCAACATAACCTCTTGAGAACTCTCCTATCAGATCTATCTCATGCTCTCCTTTTGACCTATCGATTTCCTCTTTCGTGTACGCCCATTTTTCTTATACTTATGGAGGGATTTGCTTGATCCTGACTGCCTAAACCTGCTGTATATTTCCTTTTTCCTGACCAGAGACTCAATATCACTTGTTAAACAGATTTCTCCAAACATGTCAGCTTTACCCTATACCTATACAGGAACCTGCTGTGCCTGAACTCATAGAACATAGTGCAAAACAGGAACGGGCTCTTCAGCACACAATGTTTGTGCCGAGCATAATGCCGTGTTAAACTTATCTCATCTGCCTGTACATAATCCATATCCCTGCACTTCCATGTGCCTATACAAAAGCCTCTTGAATGCCACTATCATATCTATCTGCACCACCACACATGAAAGTGTGTTCCAGACTCCCAGTACTCTCTGTAAAATATCATGCATGTATCCATTAAACTTTCCCCTCTCATCTTATAGCTATGCCTTCAAGTGTTGGATATTTCCACCCTGGAAAAAGGGTTATGAGTATCTACACTATCTATGCCTCTCATAATTATTATAAGCTTCTATCAAGTTTCCCCTCAACCTCTGACATGCCAAATAAAACAATCCAAGTCTATCTAAACTTTCCCTGCAGCTGAAATCCTCTAGTCCAGGCAGAATTCTGAAAAACCTTCTTTGAACCTTCTCCAAAGCCTCCACATCTTTCCTTTAAAGGGGCATTCAGAACTGCTCACAATACTCCAAATATGCTATTGAACACAAGCTTCCCATTTGCTGGACATCCCTTTACCTACAAACAGTTCACACAATCAACATCTGCAAATTCCTGCTTACAAAATTGGCCTTTGCCCAATTTAGGACCTTAACTTGGGTCATGTATTCTAGACCTGCTGCTCTCACCAGCTTATTGAGCTGACAGCAAAGATAAATTGCAGTTACACACAAAATGCGGGAGTAATTCAGCAGGACAGACTGAAGAAGAGTCTCAACCAGAAACGTCACCCATTCCTTCTCTACAGAGATGCTGCCTGTCCCACTGAGTTACTCCAGCATGTTGTGTCTACCTTTGATTTAAACTAGCATCTGCAGTTCTCTCCTACATAAATTGCAGTTATTTCAATTAAAGCCGAAGAAACAATTAGGATAAAGAAAAAGGGGGAAAAAAAACCTCTGCAGGTACTGGAAATTTTGTTTGTCTGTTTCGTCATTGTACTCTTTATTGTTATTTTTCTTATTTTATTGATTGATTGTGTTGTGATGTGTTTAACCTGTTTATTTAACATCAACCTGCCAAAGGGACTAAAGATGGAAATTAGCTACTGGCTATAATCTTGCATATTTACATGTTTATTAATATGCACTGTCCCAGTTTAAATAAATTTAAATAAAAAATAAACAAATAAATAAATAAAAACAAGAAAAGCTGATAATGTTCAGCTTTTCTGGCAACGTGTAGAGGGATAAAGTTAATATTTCAAATCAATGACCTTTCATCAGAAGCAATAGATAAAGAAAGTGCATTTAGATAAACTGCCAGCAATAAGCATTTTAAATTGTTTTTCTTTTTATCATTAGAGCATTTCAAGTATCTAGGTTTGTTAATAACTTTAGATCTTGCCAATAGAAATGAAATAATTTGTCTTAACAATGGCAGTAGCTTTGTTCAAAAATTGTGAGATTCTTTAATCCCACTGAGGGAAACAATGGACACATTTATGATAGTCATTTTACATTTTTGGCACATTTGCCTCAGAAAACCAATTTTAATCCACGGATAATTCAAATTCTCTTCAGATATTTCAGTCCTCTGCAGAGATGTATTGCCCAATAACTACATAATTTCTACCATGATGACTCAGACAGCAGCAATCATTTCACTGGTTACAAGCATTTCACTTCAACAATTATCACCCAAAAACAGGGATGGCAATGGCTCGATGGAGAAATAATTGGTTTCTTCTTTCACAATGTTAGGATTTGTGTTTTCATCATGGCCACTTCATTAGTGTTGTTGTTGTTACACATCAGCCTAATCTGCGGCTCTTATGTTTGGACAGAGCAGTTCGAAGATGGGTTATCATGGCTTGGTGCTGTTGAAGGGTGTTCTTGAAAGTAGACAAAAGTGCTGGAGAAACTCAGCGGTTGCGGCAGCATCTATGAAGTGAAGGAAATAGGTAACGTTTCAGGCCAAACCCCTTCTTCAGACTGATGTAGGGTGGGGGGGGGGGGAGTGTAAAGAAGAAAGGAAGAGGAGGAGCCAGAGGGTTGAGGGTGAGCTGAGAAGGGGAGGAGACAATAAGGGCTACCAGAAAGTGGAGGTCAATGTTCATGCCGCTGGGGTGTAAACTGCCCAAATGCTGCTCCTCCACTTTCCGGTGGTGCTCACTCTGGCTATGGAGGATGCCCAGGACAGAAAGGTTGGATTCGGAATGGGAGGGGGAGTTGAAGTGCTGAGCCACCGGGAGATCAGATTGGTTATTGCGGACCGAGTGGAGGTGTGTGGCGAAACGATCGCCAAACCTACGCTTAGTCTTACCGATGTAGATCAACTGACATCTAGAGCAGCGGATGCATTAGATGAGGTTGGAGGAGGTGCAGGTGAACCTCTGTCACACCTGGAACCACTGCTTGGGTCCTTAAATGGAGTCGAGGGGGGAAGTAAAGCGACACGTGTAGCATCTCTTGCGGTTGCAGGGGAAAGTGCCCGGGGAGGGGGTGGTGCGGGTAGGAAGGGAAGAATTGACCAGAGAGTTATGGAGGTAGTGATCTTTGTGGAAAGCAGAAAGGGGGGAGAGATGGGAAGTTGTGGCCAGTGGAGGGGTCACGTTGGAGGTGGCAAAAATGACGGAGGACTATTTGTTATATGTGACGGCTAGCGGGGTGGAAGGTGAGGACTATGGGGACTCTGCCCTTGTTATGAGTGGGGGGATGGGGAGAGAGAGCAGTGTTACGGGGTATTGAAGAGACCCTGGTGAGAGCCTCAACTATAATAGAAGGGGAGGGGAACCTCCATTCCCTGAAGAATGAGGACATTTCCGATGCGCTGGTGTGGAACACCTCATCCAAGGAGCAGATTCGGAGTAGACGGAGGAATTGGGAGTAGGGGATGGAGCCGTTATAGGAAGCAGGGTGGGAAGAAGTGTAGTCTAGATAGCCATGGGAGTCATTGGGTTTATAGTGGATGTTGTTCAGAAGTCTATCACCTGTGATGGAGATAGTGAGTTCAAGAAATGGTAGCAAAGTGTCGGAAATGGTCCAGGTGTATTTGAGTGCCAGGTGGAAGTTAGTGATGAAGTGGATGAAGTCAGTGAGTTGTGTGTGGGTGCAGGAGGTAGCACCAATGCAATTATCGATGTAGCAGAGGTAGAGGTCAGGGATGGGGCCCTGGTACGTCTCGAACAAGGATTGTTCGACGTACCCTACAAAGAGGCAGGCATAGCTGAGGCCCATGCGCGTGCCCATGCGTGTGCCCATAGCAACACCTTGTATTTGGAAGAAATGGGAGGAGTCAAATATAAAGTTATTAAGGGTAAGAACCAGCTCTGCTAGGTGGAGGAGAGTATCTGTAGACGGGGATTGGTTGGTTCTCCGGTCGAGGAAGAACCGGAGGGCTTTGAGACCCTCCTGGTGGGGGATGGAGGTGTAGAGTGACTGGACGTCCATGGTGAAGATAAGGCGATGGGGGCCTGGAGAGCGGAATGCCTGGAGACGATGGAGAGTGTCTGAGGTGTCTTGAACATAGGTTGGGAGGGATTTAACCAGGGGAGATAGGATGGAGTCGATGTATGTGGAAATAAGTTTGGTAAGGCACGAACAGGCAGAGCCAATGGGTCTACCAGGCCAGTCAGGTTTGTGGATTTTGGGGAGAAGGTAAAATCAGGCCGTGCGGGGCTGGGGAATGATGAGCTTGGAGGCTTGGGGGGGGCAGGGAGCCAGAGTTGATGGAGTCAGTGATGGTGCTAGAGAGAGTGACCTGGTGCTCGTCTGTGGGGTCATGGTCCAGGGATAAGTAGGAGGAGGTGCCCGAGAGTTGGCACGTGGCCTCAGCTATGCAGAGATCAATACGTCAGACTACTATGGCACCTCCCTTGTCGGCGGGTTTGATAACCCAGTCGGTGTTGTTGTGGGGTGAATCAATGGCTGTACCTTCAGGAGGGAAAGGTTAGAGTGAGACAGGGGAGTGGAGAAGTCGAGGTGGTTGATGTCCCACCGGCAGTTTTGAATATAAAAGTCTAAAACCGGAAGATGGCCGTGAAGGGAGGTCCAAGAGGAGGGGGTCCATTGGAGACGGGAAAAGGGATCAACAATGGGGGGCGAGGACTCCTTCCCATGGAAGAATGCTGTGAGGCAGAGGCAATGGTAGAAGAGCTCCAAATCGTGGTGGGCGCGGAACTCATTGAGGTGGGGATGGAGGGGGACAAAGGTAAAACCTCTGCTGAGGACAGTCTGTTAATTATCAGAGGGGGGGAGGTCAGGGGGGATGGTGAACACATGGCAGGGATGGGGGTTGAGTCGAGAGGAAGGCAGGTGAGTGCACTGAGGCCGAGGTGATGTTTAGGGGGGGGGGGGGGGGGGGGAGGGGCTGGGGTCACATGGTTTGAGGGGGATTGGGAAGACCCAGTGGAACAGCCACTTAGGTTACCAGGGTTCGGGAAACTAGCACTAGAACCCAGCGCAGTCAAACTCAGGGGAGTGAGAGACTGCAGCATGGACGCTTCAGGCCCGGTGCTGAATCCAGGCTGCAGGTAAGGCGATGGCTGCGGGCTGCTGGAGGGTCGTGGAGTGGCAAGGGTCAGTGGAATCAATGGTGCAAGTCCGCGGGTGGTAGAGTCCTGGTCAGCGGGCGAAGTGTGGGAGGTTCCGGTTGGCAGATGGTTGGTGGCAGATGGTTGGTGCGGTGGCGCGGTTTGGCAGGCCCGGTGCGACGGCACGCTGAGTAGGGCCCGGTGCGGCAGCAATGTGTGGTGAATCTTGGTGCGGCAGCAATGTTCGGTGGGTCCGGTGCGGCAGCAATGTTCGATAGGCCCAGTGCGGCAGCGATGTTCGATGGACCCAGTGCGGCGGCGATATTCTGCGGCCACGGTGCGGCGGAAAGGTTCGGTGCATCTAGCCTGTCCAACCCCTTAAGAATTTTGTACGTTTCTATAAGATCCCCCCTCAATCTTCTAAATTTTTGCGAGTACAAGCCGAGTCTATCCAGTCTTTCTTCATATGCAAGTCCTGACATCCCAGGAATAAGTCTGGTGAACCTTCTCTATGGCAAGAATGTCTTTCCTCATATTAGGAGACCAAAACTGTATGCAATACTCCAGATGTGGTCTCACCAAGACCCTGTACAACTGCAGTAGAACATCCCTGCTCCTATACTCAAATCCTTTTGCTATGAATGCTAACATACCATTCACTTTCTTCACTGCCTGCTGCACCTGCATGCCTACTTTCAATGACTGGTGTACCATGACACCCAGGTCTCGTTGCATCTCCCCTTTTCCTAATCGGCCACCATTTAGATAATAGTCTACTTTCCTGTTTTTACCACCAAAGTGGATAACCTCACATTCCTCCACATTATACTGCATCTGCCATGCATTTGCCCACTCACCCAACCTATCCAAGTCACCTTGCAGCCTCCTGGAATCCTCCTCACAGCTAACACTGCCCCCACTAACATTAGCCTGTAATTATATGGACATCAATATATTTTGGTTAGAATTATGATTTCCGTGCCCAGGCAATGCCCCTTTGCCTTCACAGTGCCATCATTTGTCTTTTACAGCGCACACAAAGTAATTTTCATTATAGAAGAACTTACATCATGAATCCTAAGTTTTATGAAACTGGTTCACACAAATGTTTCAAGAGGAATTGGGAACAGGAAATAAATACAAACTTTGCCATTGATGCCTTTATGCCAGCATTAACTAAAATAGTTTAATATGTCTTTTGGAGGTACCAAGAACATAGATGAACGACAATGTATTGCAGCATTAAAACTTTAGGTGCATGCATGAAAGCAAAAAAAAAACTGTTGTGTTTTGATTTGTGCCTCTTATTTCCCAAGTTGTCTGAAACATGTTGCTGCAGTATACTTCACTGTGATATCTGGAGTATTCAATCAACATTTAAATTGCAGCCACGTTAACAGCAAGAAACAATCACCATAACTTGTTCTTAACTTAGAATACTATAGAACAGACACTTGCAGTGATATTGCATTAGACTTCCATGTCTAGGACACAAGTGACGGAACAGTTGAAAAATAAAATTATAGATTTCAGAGTTTAAACTACAGAAGTACTACTCCTGGAAGACGTAGCTTAGCATTTTGCCGAAAAGCCTTTAAAAGAAACATAGTTTGCATGCATCACAGCTGCTGTATGTATGACAGCAATAGCAGTATATTCCAGATGGTGCAAAAAGCTGCTGTTGACCACTATAAAAAAATGAATAATGATTCAGGGCATGTGTAGTTGCATTTCTCAGAGATGTTCAGACAGGGGTAAGCAAGCTCTGGGCTCTGGCAAACTGTCTGTTTGACAAGCTAAAAGATTGAACATATTACTGGCCATATGTCAGTTTTGGGTCAGTGCTTCTCAGTCAGACAGGTTTAAGTCCAATGAGATATGTGAAACATATCAAATTGGTACTTCAGTGCAGTATGGTGCCATTTATTTAAAAAAACACTCTATCAGTGACGTAAATTTAATTTGGCATTATTGAAAGAAGAGGAGGATAAACATACTAAGTGACACATATTTTTTTTTAATCTTAGTTTTGGAGGAACAGCAGGCCAGGAAGGAAATGGAGCAAAACCTGGCAGATGATAGGTACATACAGGTGAGGAGGGATGATTGGTGGATGGGTGGAGATAGTAACAAATGCTGGATGTGAAAGGGATTCATAAGAGAGACAAGGAAGGAAGAGGAGGAGTGAAATGTTAAGCCAGAGGAGGGATATGGATTGAAGGGACAGGGGAGAGGGAATAGAGAGGATAAAAAAGGAAATAGGGAGGAGTGGGAAATGAGTGGAAAGAGGAGGAGAAATGAACAGAGTAATGGTGGTCGTGGGATAAAGGTGGGATAAAGGTGTGCTCCCAGTGGGATGAGAAGAGGGTCAGGGGGTTTACTTGAACTTGGCAAATTCAGTGTTCACAACATTTGGTTTTAGGCTACCCATGTGGAATAAGAGGTGATGTTCTTCCATTTGATGATGATTAACTCTATCCCCTGGATCAGTTTGAGGAAGGGTTCCAACCTGAAACTCTGGCTATCCATGGTCTCCAGAGTTGCTGCCTGCCCACTGAGTTGCTTTAGCACTTTGTTTCTTTTTTTGTTAAAAAACATACTTTTATAATAATATATTAAATAGAGAATCACCCTCAACAGAAGTACTAAGGGAAGATTGGCAACATGAGCTAATGATAAAGATCTCGAAGGATAGATGGGAAAAGTATTTGATGAATACACATAACTGTTCTATTAATGCAAGACATAATTTAATTTAATTCAAATTATTACATAGATTATATTATTCAAAAACGAGGTTGAATAAATTTTATCCAAACGTCTCTCCCAGATGCGATAAATGTTTGTTTCAAAACGCTAATATAACACATTCATTTGTAGGATGTACAAAGTTGAATACATTTTGGAGTGATATATTTGATATATTTACAAAGCTTTTCAAGTCAAGAATAGAACCCAAAACGGAATGGATTATATTTGGAATAATAGGAGAAGATACCAATTTAAATAAAGATCAAAATTTTTTTTTAAATTATGGATTAATAATTGGAAAGAAATTGATACTTAAATTTTGGAAAAATACAACCATACCAACCGTTAAAATGTGGATTAGGAATATGATGGACATACCACACCTTGAAGAAATGAGACTCCGACTAATAGATAAATATGACCAATTCTTAAGGAGTTGGCCTCCTTTCATCGACTTTTTGGAATCATGTGATGCAGCAGTACCGTAAAGATTGCTGATTTCAGTTCATGACGCGGATAGATCTACATCTCCGAATACAGATTTGAAAAATTTTCTTTTAAGGGGCCTTCTCTTCTATTTTTACTTTCCACTTTCTCTTTCTTTTTTTCTTTTTTATATACACGTTTTTCTACTCTCTATCATCTATTTTTCTACTTTTTCCTCTTTCTATTGTTTTCTTCTTCTTGTCTTGCTTACTTCCTTCTCATAACATAAAACTAGAGGTTGTACATAGAATGGATTACGGTATTACATAGTTGGCACCTAAAATTAGGTTCCACTGTACTGTTTTGTACTGTATTAACTTCTAATAAAATAAACAAAAAAAAAACAAAAAAAAAAACATCCGCAGTTCCTTATGTGTCCACTTTACAGAATTTATCTTTGTTCCTCGAGAGAATTCAAGAGCAAAGCTACAGAAAGCAGACATAGTTGAGGGCTCCATCCACAAGAGCAGAGGGGAATCCACATTTAATGAAGAAAAAGAACATCTGAGATACCCCTGGAGTGGAAAGTCTCATCTTTGGAGAGGTGCAGTGAAGACAGAGAAACTATGTGAGGACTGAGGGATCTCTGTCCTTGTTCCGTTCTGGGGGAGGGGTGACAGTGTAGAATTCTGCAGGAATAGAGGAGTCATTGAAAAGAGCTCCACCCACAATATTCTGCGGACCAGGGGAACTCTACTCTAGTTCTGTGAAGACCAGGGCAACTCTATCAAGCTAGCGATACATATCTTGGTGATTTGAAATAAAACAGAAGAAGCTGGGAATGCTCAGGATTTCAGCAACATATGTGGAGAAATAAATAAAATGTTGCATTAGAATTCTCTTTGGATTTATCTATAGAATCTTTTCTGACAGATAATCCAACTTGAAAGATTTTCAAGATTTTTCATGGTGTATCTTTGTCTTAAAAATAACACTTGTTTTTTTATATTAAAAATATTTTTTACTGTAAATGTGCCATCAAAATGTGGGTACATTTTCTGAGATGATTATCCAATTTCTTCATTATCTAAGACAGGAAGAGATGTTTTCCATAATAAAAAACATATTATTTCAGTGCTTCTGTTCTTTAATGTTCATATAACTTGGCCTTTCAATTCCCAGGTTCCTACTGCAGAAGGGGACAATCCTTAAATATCAAATAATAATGATATTTTTTCAGTTAATATGGTTCTACTAAACTGGTTGTGACAATACAGGTCAGGTTCTGAATTTGTGTTGTCCTAGTGGCCACGTTTCAACTATGAATCCATGAATTAAGTGGCCTGTTACATACTGAATAGTCATTCATTTGCTTTGTAAATCAGGATGTTTCATGCAGGTGCAACAGACTTTAAATTGAATTCAGTTTTGGTACTGGTATACTGCTTGTTTAACAAGAGCGGCACAGTGGCGCAACAGTAGAGGTATGCCATAGCGCCAGAGACCTGGGTTCGAACCTGACGAAGGGTGCTGTCTGTATGGAGCTTGTACATTATCTCCATGACCTGCGTGGGTTTTCTCCGAGGTCTTCAGTTTCCATCCACACTCCAAAGCCGTACAGGTTTGGAGGTTAATTGGCTTGGTGTAAAATGTAATCATTGTCCCTAGTGTGTGCAGATAGTGTTAATGTGCGGGGATCACAGGTCGGTGCAGACTTGGTGGGCAGAAGGGCCTGTTTCTGCACAGTATCTCTGAACTACACTAAACTAAAAATCTTGCTGTTTTTCAAATGCTGCCATTAAATTTCCTGTTGAATTAATTTTTATTGCAATTATGAAATCCAAATATATGAACTGTTACATACTTCCAGAGTACCTTGTCGGTAAAGGTTCAACACACTTGTGCTATTTGTGAATTACAGATTTGTGGCAGATGTGCACTTGCTTGATCATTTTCAAAGGAGAATATATTGAAGGCATACTCCATGATGTTTATGGTTTATATTTCTGGCTCCAAAATTAAATGGGAAATTGTAACAAAAGCTAAGTAAAATATTCGAAAAGGAGAGATTTATCTTGGAATGATGAATCTCTGTGTTCTCCCTTAGGTTCCTTTGCAATCTCTGGAAGTATGGTAGAATTTTTTAATCAATGCGGTTGCCAAGGTGATCTTCAATATACTGGACATATCCTAACTTGGGGCTCTGGTGGCAAATTCTGTTTTTTTTTTTCATTTCAAATGGACAGCCAGAATTGGCTGCCTTAAGATTCTATAATACCTAGACCATGTAAATGTGGAAAATGCATGCTCTGGATGTACATGAGTAAATTATTGTTAATTACACTATTTAGTACATCTTTACCTGAAGTAAAAATTGTAACTATTATTAAGTCATCTAGTTGGGTTTTATTTGAATAGCCTCCATGGTCAAAATGTCCAATGTCTTCCCGTTTTGTATCCAGTCAAGTTATATCATGAGTACAATTTAAATGTAAATGGACAGCCAGGAATAGATACTATAAGGTTTTATCTAACTAAATCTGGAAATGAGTGGTTCTTGATGAAATTCAAAGGCAGGCTTCATGGCGGCAGCTGTGGAAGGAGGTGAAGGTGAAACTTCACTCTGCAACAACCCCGACTGGGTGATCAATCCTGTCAACAAGGGAGGTGCTGTGGTTTTTGGCGCGCTGACCTCTAACGGTCTGAGGCCAGGCGCCAACTCTCAGACACCTCCTCCTACTTATCCTTGGACCATGACACCACAGACCATGACCCCACAGTCCATTATCTTAAGCACCATCACTGGCTTCATCGCTTCTGGCTCCCTGCCCTCCCAAGCCTCCAACCTCATCGTTCCTCAGCCCCTCACTGCCCGATTTTATCTTCTCCCTAAAATCCACAGACCTGATTGTCCATTGTTTCCACCTGTTCATGTCCCACCGAACATATTTCCACATAACTCGACTCCATCCTATCCCTCCTGGTCAAACCCTTCCCCCTATGTCCAAGACACCTCAAACGCTTTTCGTCTCCTTCATGACTTCCGTTTTCCAGGCCCCCACTCCCTCATCTTCACTTTGGATGTCCAGTCACTCCATCCCCCACCAGGAAGGTCTTAAAGACCTACGTTTATTCCTCGACCACAGATCCAACCAATCCCCGTCTACTAATACTCTCCTCCGCTTAGCAGAGCTGGTCTTTACCCTCAACAACTTTTCCTTTTACTCCTCTCATTTCCTCCAAATCCAAAACATATGGGCACGTGCATGGGCCTCAGCTATGCCAGTCTCTTTGTAGGGTATGTTGAACAATCCTTCTTCGAGGCATACCGTGGCCCTATCCCCGAACTCTACCTCCGCTTCATTGACGACTGCATTGGTGCTGCCTCCTGCACCCATGCAGAACTCACTGACTTCATCCATTTCACCACTAACGTCCATCTGGCACTCAAATTCACCTGAACCATTTCCGACATTTCCCTACCATTTCTAGACATCACCATCTCCATCGCAGGTAACAGACGACTGACCGACATCTACTGCTCCACTGACTCCCATGTGTATCTGGACTACACTTCTTCCCACCCTGCGTCCTGTAAAGACTACATCCCTACTCCCAATTCCTCCATCTGTGCCGCATCTGCACCCAGAATGAGGTGTTCCAGACCAGGGCAACGGAGATGTCCTCATTATTTAGGGAACGGGTGTTCCCCTTTTCTATTATAGTTGAGGCTCTCACCAGGGTTGCCTCTTTATCCAGCAGCTCAGCTCTCACTCCCCATCCCCCTACTCATAACAAGGACAGAGTCCCCCTTGTCCTCACCTTTCACCATACCAGCCGTCACATATAACATATAATCCTCCGACATTTTCGCCACCTCCAACGGGATCCCACCACTGCCACATCTTCCCATCTCCTCCCCTTTCTGCTTTCCGCAGAGACTGTTCCCTCCACAACTCCCTGGTTAATTCGTCCCTTCCCACCCAAACCAACCCCTCCCCTGGTACTTTCCCTTGCAACCGCAGGAAATGCTTCACTTGTCGTTTTACCTCCCTCCTCCATCCAAGGACCCAAGCAGTCTTTCCAGGTGAGGCAGAGGTTCACCTGTACCTCCTCCAACCCCATCTACTGCATCCACTGTTGCAAGTGTTAACTTCTCTACATCGGTGAGACCAAACGCAGGCTTGCCGATCACTTCGCCAAACACCTCCGCTCAGGTCGCAATAACCAACCTGATCTCCCGGTGGCTCAGCACTTCAACGCCCCTCCAATTCCGAATCCGACCTTTCTGTCCTGGGCCTCTGCCATTGCTAGAGTAAGGCCCAGCGCAAATTGACATAATAGCACCTCATATTTTGCTTGGGTAGTTTACACCCCAGCTGTATGAACATCGACTTCTCCAATTTCAAGTAGTTCTTGCTTTCTCCCTCCTTCCCCTCCCCTTCCCAGCTCTCCCTCTAGCCTACTCTCTCTGCCTCTTCCTTTCCTTTTCCTGTTGGAAGGTGAAGGTGGAATGCTGCAGGTAGTTGACCTTCTGGGAATTTCTCCCATCTCCACAGAGGAACAGATTGGAGCTCCTTTAGAGTGACCATCGGGTTCTTGGTCACCACCTTGACCAAGGCCCTTCTCACCCGATTGCTCAGTTTGGCCGGGCGACCAGCTCTATGAAGAGTCCTGGTGGTTCCAAAGTTCTTCCCTTTAAGAATGACGGAGGCCACTTCGGGACCTGGGGGGCTATTCCAAAACAACCATATATTGTAAATTTTAGATCCAATTTATGTTGGTATGTGAGGAAAGGGTATTACATGAATTAGAAACATAGAAACATAGAAAATAGGTGCAGGAGAAGGCCATTTGGCCCTTTGAGCCAGCACCGTCATTCATCGTGATCCTGGCTGATCATCCCCAATCAATAACCCATGCTAGCCCCTAGCCCCTAGAATAGAAATTGTAAAGTCATTAGGTGTGCAAGTGAAAAAAAAGTGAATATCAAGCAAAAATGCCCAGACCTATATTACAATTTGTTCAATTTCACCAACTGTCCTGTACTCCAAGTTGAATTGGTCATGAATAATGAGTACTGATTACTCATTTATTTGTTATTGTAAGGATGCTACACATAGATAAGAGTGGGATCCAAGGATTAAAGACTTTAACTAAGTCTCTTGGGGAGAAAGTACAAAGTGGGGTTCAGTCTTGCATCTGAAGGGGTCAGGTGACCATCCAAATTCATGTTTCAATGGAAATGGGAACAGCTAGCCATAGTGGTTATTACCAGAACTCATCCCAAATACTGTACAAGAATACAGTGTATGAAGTTCAATAACATTATTCAGTTATTGTTGCCTGAAAATGTATTTTGAAATATTATATCCCACAATTTAACTGCTTGTCAGACACATCCTAATCATAACACCTGTATTACCCAATTATCAACCCCTTCAATCATTTTCAAATGAGACTCACATCTAACCCTTATAAATTTCACCTCACCATCACACACAAATCTGTACGCCCACACAGTTATAGTCCTTTAATCAAGACCAGGCACATCTTTCAAACAGGTTGCAAAATACTCATTGACACTTTCATTGACTCACTGACCCTTTCACATGTGAATCTACTTTATGCATGGCAGAGAGGTCATCAACTAATCAGAGCAGCAAAGTAGCTGCAAGTTTGGGTCTCCGTAGAAGAAGTTTAAACCTTATCACAGTCCCCTCTCCCACCCTCTCCCCTAGTGGCCCCAGTGCCATCGCACATGCACTCTGATCAGGGGTCATGCTCTCTTGCCGTTCTGGACTTTCTTAACACTAAATAGAATAAATCACATGAGGTCACCCTACTGTGAGGGCTGGTGTGGTAACTACTAAAGTTGCTATCATTCCCTGACACCAGAGCAATTATTGGCTTGGTCTCTGCTAAGGCTGAGAATGGACTGAAACCATTAAAGATGATAAGATCTTCAAGTGTAAATATTTTTTCTCAAACTCCACTTTCCATCCCATACACAAACTCCTATGACTTGTCAATGGTAAATAGTGTAACAGGGAAGCTCTTATTTACACATTTACCCTGCTGCATAATCTTACCTTAGTTATATCTTTCTGTGTGGGTGGCCAAAGCCAAGAAACCTGTCCAGACATTGAAAGAACAAAGGAAGTTATACTAGGTATGTTGCAAAAACTTACCTGAAGGTCGCTGAAAATCTGTCCCAGCCCGTGTGCGCGATTTTGGCGCCGTTTAGAGGGGGGCGGGTTTAAAACGCGATTTTCCCTAGGCTGTTCAAATCGAGGTTTTTCAGCCTAGTTAATTATTAACGAAAAATCGCTGGAAGATTCCCTCGCCTGAGCTATTATTAGTTTTAAGGGCTTTATTTAATTGTTATAGTAGGTTAAAAATTAACCTCTAAACCCGCGACCGCCGACAACGGGCCAGATCTCATACTGGGGAAAACGGAAGGTAGGCTGTTTATTTTTACGTTAAAAAGGGCTTCTTAAGATCCCTTTATACAAAGTTTAATGTAGCGAGTAGCTAATTTTGGGCCCATTATATCCCGCAGTATTTTTCTGGACTTTTAACAGTTATGGGCTTTTGACTGTCCACGATCACAGCTTTTTTGTTATGTCCATAGAAAATCAATAGGGAACAAGGCATTGGTGAGGCCAATTCTGGAGTATGGTGTACAATTTTGGTTGCCTAATTATAGGAAGGATGTCAACAAAATAGAGAGAGTACAGAGGAGATTTACTAGAATGTTGCCTGGGTTTCAGCAACTAAGTTACAGAGACAGGTTGAACAAGTTAGGGTTTTATTCTTTGGAGCGCAGAAGGTTAAGGGGGGACTTGATAGAGGTTTTTAAAATTATGAGAGGGATAGACAGAGTTGACGTGGAAAAGCTTTTCCCACTGAGAGTAGGGAAGATTCAAACAAGGGGACATGACATGAGAATTAAGGGACTGAAGTTTAGGGGTAACATGAGGGGGAACTTCTTTACTCAGAGAGTGGTAGCTGTGTGGAATGAGCTTCCAGTGAAGGTGGTGGAGGCAGGTTCATTTTTATCATTTAAAAATAAATTGGATAGTTATATGGATGGGAAGGGAATGGAGGGTTATGGTCTGAGCGCAGGTATATGGGACTAGGGGAGATTATGTGTTCGGCACGGACTAGAAGGGTCGAGATGGCCTGTTTCTGTGCTGTAATTTTTATATGGTTATATGGTTAAAGCACTTCATCACCACCAGCGTTAGTGCCACTGGTCGATAGTCATTGAGGCACGTCACCTTACTCTTCTTGGGCACTGGTATAATTGATGCCCTTTTAAAGCAGGTGGGGACCTCAGACCTCAGAAGTGAGAGGTTGAAAATGTCCGTAAAAACTCCAGCCAGTTGCTCCGCACAGGTTTTTAGGACATGACTGGGTATACCATCAGGTCCAGCTGCTTTTCGGGGGTTCACCCCTCTGAAGGATTTCCTGACGTCGGCCTCTGTGACTGAGACTGAAATGCCATCACAGCGAATGGGGGATCGGGAAGGCACATCAGTATTCTCCCTAACAAAGCATGTGTAAAACGCATTGAGCTTGTCATGGAGTGATGTTTCGCTGACATTCGAGCTGCCTCCTGGTTTTGCCTTGTAGGAGGTGATTGCATTCAGGCCCCGCCACAGCTGCCGATCATCTGCCTCATCCTCCAGTTTGGAGCAGAAGTCCCTTTTGGCCTTTTTGATGCTGCTGCAACCAAGATTTTCATTGTAATTGTGTTAATATTGACCAAATTGAAGACACTACAAAATTGAGGATCCCTACATTTGTAAGATTTGCTTAACTTTGTCAGTGGAAAATTACAGGCTGTGAATGGCACCAGCCAGTCTCAGCCTTAGATTGACATGCAGGATGGAGAAAGATCCAGGTGTTCTCCTAATTTCTTCCTAATTGATAATATGTATGAAAATTCTGTAAATGAACTTAAATGCATTCCTTTGATTGGATTGCTGCAAAGGAATTGTAAATAATGTAAATAATATTGCAAGACAATAACCCTGCTGTTTGTTGATTGGCCAAAGTGGAAAGCCCTGGCTGAATTGTTTGTGTTCCAGGGTAAGTGTTGCATTATTCAGTTAAACTGACTTCCTTCCAGAAGCTTCTGTAAGAAACATTGTTTGGGACTCTTTGTAATTGGGTTGGTGAAATGTAAAACATACTTTGATGTAAATGATATGTATGATTGGATTGTAAGGGGAACCACCCCTATGTAGTTTGCTTCCTCAAGATTCATTGATCCATAAAAGGTAGACCGGTGTCGTTCTTCTGGAAGGGCGTTTGGGACTGTGTGGCCTTTTGGGCAGTGTCTTCTTGCATGAGGCTGAAGGGCTTGGTCAGGCAGAGACAAGGATCAAACCCACGGTGGTTTAGGTATCGTATAGGGGTATTTGTTGTTCGTCCAAAAATAAAGGTTATTTGTTCCAGTGCTTGACTCAGTGTTTTATCTGAACTAGATTAAGGAGGGGGGGGGAGTAAGCTTTATGAGCGTATTCACAACTGAACCTCACCATTCATACATATGATAATAAACTAACTTGACATTTAAATACCCTGAAATTGAATATTTTACCAAAAGGTTCACATTTTGTGAAGAGCCAAGAGAGCCAATCCATGCAACACCCAAATGTGAAAGTGTTGAGATCAATGAGAAAAGAATGACCTGTCCTAGTGAGATACTGGTGAGTTGATACTGATCTGCAGTATTAGAAATACGTGATGATGATGTTAGCCTAGAATTGTATATAGAAGCAACGACTGAAGAGACACAATTCAACAGTTCAATTAATGTGTCACACCTTAGTCAGATCTCCAAACTAAACTAAAATTAATTAAATATTTTGTTTTAAGTAATCTGTAAGCTACCAACAAAGAGAAGTAATTTCTATCTCAATAAAGTAAATGTATGAAGTAAATTCGTAATATAGAAGTATAAATAAGGAACTGCAGATGCTGGTTTACACAAAATGACACATTTCTGTAGTAACTCAGTGGGTCAGTCAGCATATCTGGAGAACATGGGTAGTTGACTTTATGTGTCAGGATCCTTCTTCAGACCCTTAATTCTTAATATTATTCCTGACTGATGGAAAGAAGAAATTATGCTGATTATCAGCAAATTAATAGTTTATCTTACGATTTCAAAAAATAAGCTTGCATGCAAATGTCCATTATACTTCTTCTTATTTGAGAGAAGAAAATAAATAAATCAAGAGGCTTTTCAAGTTGGTGCATCAGTTGTGGTATCAATGCACACTTTAGATTCTCAGGAACATTGTGTTTGTTTGTGATTAGTCACATTACTGTATTGATGTGTTGTGGCCAGGAGATCTTTAAAGTCTTCTTCTTGGAAGAATTTAAAAAAATTACAAGCTGCATTTCAAGTCTGTGAGTTGAAATGTGATTATACAGATTTGTTCCTATCGGTGGTTGGTGCAGGGTGTTTGCAGTGGTACCACTAGTGGCAAACCCAATATCACTTATTTATAATTAAAGTCAATCTCTTGTCCCCTTAATATATAAGAAATACATTTAATAAAAAAGGAGTAAGATTGGACAATTGAATGGCATTGCATTAATAATTATCATATTCTAAAAATGGTATTTGCAGTATAAATTCCAACCCTAATATTCTGTGGTATGTTTAATTGGCAATTAGTGTTAAAATCTCTAAAGTTCTTATACATACCGATAGGCTGAAGATACAATGTCATTTGATTGAAGAAAATAGTGGAAAAGTGTAAAGCCTCTGGGGTCTTCAAGAAGTTTGCAACTCATAATGTATTTCTCAATTGCTTGAACTTGATAGCTAAATTGTGCATGTGTTATTAATGAAAAAATATCTTTCCAGCAAGGTCTAGCCCAATATTAATTAAAGAAACATTGACAGGGTATATGCACAATAAGGATCTAATATGAAGGAGACAGCTAAGGTTTATAATTAAGTTATTAATTGAATAGTCATGCATTCATAATTATAGTATTAACAACATTATTCCTAAATTATGCAGGTATCCATATTTATATGCACACCATAGAGTTTGCTTGTGTCATAGCCTTGAAATGCTGTGGAAATTGAAGTGAACACAAGAAGATTTAATGAGTTTGAGACATCCATAAAGAAGGGTATATTGGAGACACAAGAAATAGCAGATGTTAGCAGACACTGGAATTATTAATCTCAGTAATGTGGAAATAAGTGAGATGTCTTGCAATGTTTTATCATTTATGGAAGGTTTTCAATTGTAGTGCAGTTTGACAGGTTTTGATGCTGCAAATTATAGCCTTTCTGATTTGCTGATCCTTGATTAGAATAAGAAGCAGTCTAAACCATTTAAATTTCCTATGCAAATCTTGTTCTTATATTGTTTCATTATACTACTAATATTGGGGCAAATTGTTGCGTGAGCTATATGCATCATTTATTACAGTTTATTCATTTATATAATGCATAATGCATTCATTAGGCATATTGGTTAATAGCCAGTTTTGGCAAAAATAGTTTGTGTAATTTTCAAAATTAAGAAAGCTTGCAGTTGTAAATACTCATGTGAACTCGCTAATGATGTTTAATATGATTTGATATAGTTCATTAAAGCATCAATCATACCAACTTGGTATCACTAATTAGGATTAATGACCAATTTCTCTGTTTTTTTTAAATTCAATTAGCATTTTGTTATTCAGCAAAAATCAGTATTTTAAATTATTTAAATAACAATCTGATGCCTATTTTAATCAAAAGCTTCAAATTGGTCACTAATGCATTAACAGCAAAATTAGCATATTCTTCCAGAGGCATTAACAAAACAAATTTCAATGATAGTAAATTGCGTTACCATTATAAAAACATGAATCATTTTAATTATGAAATGTGCTTCATGTTCAATCACTCATTTTTAAAGAACCTACAAGTTCTTCGAGTGTGTAAGCTATTGTAGACTTTCTCATACTCATTCTTGATTAATGTAAAACACCACTGATATCCAAACAACTGCTGCATCTCAACATGCTCCATTACTTTAATCGACAGCAAGCTCTGAGAGAGAAGTTACCAATGCTTTCAGATAATTTAACATAGCAATTCATGAAAGAAAAATTACATTTTTATACTTCAAAAAATATTATAGTTTCGATATTCCTTCCTTCTCTCCAGAGATGCTGCCTATCCCACTGAGTTACTGCAGCATTTTGTGTCTATCTTTGGTTTAAACCAGCATTTGCAGTTCCTTCCTACACATATAGTTTTGATGAATTGTAATGATCTGTTGAAATATTTTATATGTGGAGATCTAAGAAACTAATTAATCTCAACTCATTTTCTGCAATTTTATTTTGTAATGACGATAATTGATTGATAAATTAGTTGCAAATATTTTGGAGTAGATCACGTTCATAAGTTCACATGTTATAGGAGTAGAATTAGGCCATTCGGTCCATTGAGTCTACTTTGCTATTCAATCATGGCTGATCTCTGCTTTCTAATCCCATTTTCCTGCCTGCTCCCCATAACCCTTGACACCCATTCCAGTCAATAATCTGTCTATCTCTGCCTTAAATATATCCACTGACTTGGCCTCCACAGCCCTCTGTGGCAATGTTCCACAGATTAACTATCCTCTGACTACAGAAGTCTCAAATAATCAACACTTTCAGATCTCAAATAAAATCACTTTTAATAGCTACTCCATATGAGTGTTCTGTACTCCCGGAAATGATGGCTTACTGCTTGGCACTGAAAAATGCAATAATCTGAGACTGAATGTCTAATCCAATTCTTTCTGCAATATTTGAAATTGATAATATTGGTGTATATAAAAGATACACCAATATCTTTAGTATTGATTGTAGCGACTGATTTTCATATCTTTCAGGAAATTAGCACCCTAGCCGCTAAATGGATGAGCATGGTTGAAGGGGTTGTCTTCAAAACGCATGCGAGCTCACTCAGAGACCTTCTGAGCTTCTTCACAGGTGTCTTTGAAAACACAGTCTTTAGATGAATAAATGCTTTATTGTTGATAGAAAACGGTAAGATACATCCAAATTTATTCCGACCTTACTGCAATCTTCATTGAACTCCAGCTTATTACTTTAAACATTAGAAAACTCCTCGTGTCTCTGTTACACTGGAATGATCTCCTTTAGATCTCACGTGGACCCCGCATGGTCGAAGGGTTAACCTTCCCCATCGTCTCTCCAAACTAATCTAAAAACTAAATGTCTGTGCAAGCATCTAAGCTCCAAACACGCCCAAAAACACATCATAAATCCCACCCACATTATAACGGGCAGTCTAGAATTTAAAGGCACAGGCCATCATCAATGACATGCAAAATAGGCCAAATGGCCACTACAGACCGGCCCCTATTTGTTCCGTGTATATAATGAGGAAATTACTAATAAACATTAAAAAAGTGGCCATAAAGGTTTAACATATATCAAAAGCAAAAGGTCAGGGAATAAAACCCTGTGGCTCCTCGTCGGGAAATTGAACCTCAGTCTACCGCGTGCCAGGCGGGGATACTAAACCACTATACTAACGAGAAAAAAATAGCATGCACTATATATCCGCAATCAGAATTCTTCATTGACTCTTTCTAGCTTCACTTTCACCTTCTAGAAGCAAGCGCAACTAGGTTATTAATCTTATTAAAACACTGGATTTAGTTAGATGTGTACCGTGCATACCAATCCCTTAAAATCAGGCATGATGCCCAACATATAAACCAAAACATAATAGTCCAAAGCTTTGACAGCATGAAACATCTTCCTCCATGTCCGATCAACTCATGGATATGTTGTAACAGCAATGTTGAAGTATGAAAATCCTTCAAAAGAATAACAGGATCTTTAGCAATAAAGTTCACCGTTAAGTTTGATTTAATGTCCGGATCATTAGCAGAGATTTTACATCCCAGTTCAAGCTTTGGCCACTCTCTGTTTGGCTTGCAGAGAGATTTTAGTTCATTGATCCATTTCTTCTCGCTTAAGAAACGGTTCGCTGTCAGTTCTCTGGAAACTTCATTCACAGGATTTTCTTCCGTGTCAACATATTTCAATTGTACAACATTAGTAACTCCCAATGCTCTTTCCATTGGCAGATCATCTTTGTCCAAATCAAACACTCTGGTTTCTTTGGCTCTATCGTCTGGTGGAATGCTTTCACAATTGTCGCTGTTCCACTTGGAAAGTGTGAATCCTCCCTTATTGCAAAGAGAAGTCAAATGTTCTACTGGCAGAATTGCTTTCTGCTCAGTAGACCTGGATTTTAAGTAATCATCCTTGTAGAAATTATACTTCAAAGAGATTCTTCTTTCAAGAAATGTACTATCTCGCCAAACTTGCGTTTCAAATTCTGGGGACGCTGCTCTGCCATACGGCGATTATTCGGCAGATTAACACTTTCTTGTTTGAAAGGTAAGTCCACACAACAGTGTGCGTCAGTTTTCACTGAGTAGTTCACAATATCCATGAACTTCAACTCTTCATTTGACATCTTGATGGTACTGTCATTGAAGTCATGATTGTATGGCTTCATTACCGGATTTTCTAATTCATCAGTAGACATTTGATTAACACCAATGGCAGGATAGTTCTTCTGATTTTCGATTTCATGTTTCCTTTTCAAGGAGCCATAGATAACCCATCCAAGTCGGGTTTCCGTAGCACACGGTCCATCGCCTTGGCTCTTAACAATCTGTATAGGTTCCAACGCATTCAAAAACATTCGTTCCAATTAGATCAACTCTAGAATTTATTTCATATATTGTGACATCCTTCAAGTAAGGCCATTGCTTTATGTCTTCATGTCTTGATATATTTTGATGACCACCAGGCATAGTTCCATGCATAAACACTTCAGATATCAGTATGAAATTATCTTCGTCCAAACTTGATATCTCCATACTCGTAATATAATGACATGCTCTCTTTATCTTTAGTCATGGTAAGTAATCGAATCTTAGTCTCTTCTGCGATATTCAATCTTCTCGTCGGGTTTTCTGTGCAACACGTAGAGGAACTTCCGTTATCCAGAAAAGCATATGTTTGTAACACTGTATTTGTCTTACTGTTCATTACCTGTACTGGTAAGATAGAAAAATTACAAGCTTCTACCTCAGCCCCAATATGAGCAGTTACTTGAGGCGAGGTGATAGCATTTCTAGTAGTTGGCTGCTCGCCCTGTTCTGTTTGTTCCAGTTCATCTTCGTCTATTTGCTCTGGTAACTCATCATCCATTTGTTCCAGTTCTTCTTCTTCTTCCCAATGCTCTGGTTGCTCTTCAGGATGATATTGATTGCACTTATAACAAATTATAGGACTCTTATGGTCTCTCACCATATGTCCTCTTTTCAAACATCCAAAACATATTCCCTTCTCTTTCAAGAAATCCATCTTGTCTTCATATTCTTTCATCTTGAATCTTCGACAACATCTTATGGTGTGACCAACTTCAACAAACAAAATACTAATATGCATGCTAATAGACACATTTCCTTTCATTCCATCTGTCTTTTCCACAGGTATTGTCTTGATAGCAAAACTATTTCTCAAGAATTGACACTGTACACAGTAGATACAGTTAATTTAAAGTATCTGCGGAATGCAATGAGGTAAGTGAAATGTACAAACCGGAGCTCTGGCCAGAAGGGGCATTTGTCCAGCACTATTACGAGCCGCACAGGGTTGGAGTTATCGGATCAAGCACTACGTCTGCCGCGGGGGGAATGAGTGTGCCTGCTGGTGCTAGGGGCATTACTAGTGTTGCTCAATGAACATTCGGGTACTATTGTACAACTGTCGTGGCCTGCGTTTTGGGTCAGAGCACAGGGGATAAAGCTCACCGCTCAGTTGTTGACAACCTCCTGGAGAACTGTGACATACTACGTATGCAAGAGACATTCTTAGCGAAGCAAGACTTGGACAAACTCAATTCTCTCAATGACAACTTTCATGGGGCTGGGGAGTCTACAACTGATCTTGGCATGGGAATAGTCAGAGATTGGATACCAGTGGGTGTGGCTATTCTATGGAACAAGAAGCTTGACTTATCAATAAATGTGATTCGGCTTGATGCCGACTGGTGCATTGCTATACACTTTGCTCACAACAACAAGGAATTTGTTATCCTGAATGTATATACACCCTATGAATGCCATCAGAATGAGGATGAATATTTAAATAGACTTGCTTTCATCTATTCTTTCATTTAAAACAATAATTATTGTAGTGTATATGTCATTGGGGATATGAATGCAGATATCTCAGACAGGAACTCATTATTTGCCAATCATATGGCTCAGTTCTATCAAGATAATAATTTAATATCGTCAAGCAAAGTGCTTTTACCTATAGATAGTTATGCTTATATTAGTGAGGCCTAGCACACCACATCATGGGTGGACCACTGTATTAGTACAGCTGATGCACATACCTCATTTGGGTGTATGAGCATTCTGTACGGGGCAGCAATGACTGATCATATACCTGTTGCTATGACATTAAATGTTGAACACATACCTGTGGTATCCAGAGATAGAAATAGCTTTAATACTGAAAAACTGGACTGGTCAACGCTTACAAAGGAAGACATCCTAGCCTAATATGCCCATACAGATAAATCCTTGAGCAATATTAATTTACCTAAAGATGCAATAATATGTATTAATGTTAATTGTAAAGATATGAAGCATAGGAGAGATATCTGCTCCATGTATAATGATATAGTAAGTGCTTTATATGTAGGCAGTAAGCCCTACAGCAAGCATAAAAATAACACACATAACATCAGGCCTGGCTGAAATAAGTATGTAGCTGAGTATCATACTGAAGCCTGTGAAGCCACCAAATCATGGGCTATGGCAGGTAGACCCAGACAGGGGCCTGTGTTTGAGCACAAGAAGCTCACTAATGCTAGGTATAAGTATGCTGTTCGCTTCATCTGTAAAAACGAGCAAGCTATGAGGGCTGATTCCATGGCTAAGAAGCTGCAAAGTAACAATGCTACAGATTTTTGGAAGGAAGTGAGAGCTCTTAGCAGTTGCAAAACATCTCTACCATGCACTGTAGATGGAATCTCTGGAACAGCTAAAATCGCGGAGTTATGGCGACAACATTATAGTACTTTATTCAACTGTGTCCAAGGTGACTTGTATAGGGTGGACAATGTTGAGAGTAATGACTCGATGGCGATTATGTCACATGAGGTATATCATGCCTTGAACAAGCTGTCCAACAACAAATTAAGTGGCTTGGATCATATTTCTGCTGAACATCTTAAGTATGCGAGTATGAGGATAGCTCCTCTCCTCGCTATTTGTTTTACTGGCTTTATGATTCATGGCTTGTTACCAGGCTCAATGTTGTCTGTTCTGTTAGTAAGTAAGTTTTATTTATATAGCAAATTTTAAGTCAACTAGCATTGACACCAAAGTGCTTTACATAAAATAAATAATAAGTTTCCATACAAACCATAGAAAAAGGTAAAGAAAAAAGAAGAAAATGGACACAACACATTATAGAGTTCAACACAAACGTCCCCCCACAGCATAATCAAAACTTTCCACTGAGGAAAGGCACCAGAAAGTTAAGTCCTCTTCCTCTGTGAAACACCCGAGGTCGGGGCCCATTTGTGGCCTGGCAGCCAGTCCGATAATTTTCAGGGCCCTCTTGCCGTGAAGATGGAACTCCGGCGTCGGGTGAAACATTCCTCAGTGGCATGGAAAGTCTGGAGCGGCAGCCTCCTCCCCGGAGACCGGGGCACTCGTAGTCCTCAGGCCGCGCTGGTTGGAGCTCCGACACCGGCGAACTCGATCCCAGGCTCCGCGGCGCTCCAACTCCAGCGCCGCCCGCGGACGGACACCCGCAGCTACAGCTCCGCGATGTTGGGAGTCGGCGGACACAGCACTCCGGAGCTTACCGCACAGCAACCCGGTAAGGCATCACCCGCTCCAGAATGGTGTCCCAGCGCTGCGCCGCCGCTGAAGCTGTAGTCCCGGCCAGTCCCGACAGGAAATGCCGCTCCATTCTCGATCTTCCTCTGTTCCAATAGGTTTTCAAAGCCTAGAAACCCGGTGGACATCGATTGTAGAATTGATCCAACTGCTGATTCACTTTGAACAGTTTTTCTAGGTCCAGAGTTCATTGTCCTCGACGATCTAAAGGAGCATCTTGACTCACTTTTCAGTATCTCCTTCTTTGCTTTGACCACCGCCATCTTTGTGTCTAATTCCAGTTGTTCCTTATGCCGCGTCATCTCATCTTCTTGTCGCGTCATCTCATCTTGCTGTCGCGTCATCTGTCACGTCATCTGTCGCATCATCTCTACTTGTTCTTCCTCAATCTCATGTTTCCTTCTCAAGGCATCTGCTTCTATTGAGAGAGCAGCTAGCTCAGCTTTAGCTCCCAATCAAGCAGAAGCCCTCAAAACCAAACTGGCTGAAGAACCCGATTTATATCTTGAACTATCTGAGCTGCTACTGCAGCTTCTGCTGCTGCTGTTGGATTTTTTGGCCACAGACATTGCAGGCAGTAATGAAGGCGTGACCTTTTCCATTCGTAGTTGGGCTACGGGGGTCTTCAACTGTGGCTCTTCATCGCTTGAAGATTCTTCGGTACTTTCAGAATTGGACTCGCGGTCCGAGCTGGTACTGGCCTTCTTGGCCGCAGGCTTCTGAGTGGCAGCAGCTGCCTTGGCCAGCGTGGGGTCAGCTTTCGTCTGTGCAATTGTTGTGGCAGGTTTTAGGGTTGCCTCTTCATCACTACTGTCTGAGCTGACGTCTGACAAGTCACTGATTTCCATTTTACTCACTCCTGCGGCTAGTTTCTTCTTGGTCGTGCCTGCTTTTCCATTCTGAAATTTGGGAGGTGGTACAGCATTGTACAAACCTTGTTGTGCTATGACATTCGCAGGAGACATTTCATCTGAACTGTAAGACTCTTCACTGCTTGAATTTGCAACTACCATTCTGGCACCTTGTTGCTTCGCACTTCCAGCTACTAAACGGGTAAGTTGTGATGTAATTTCAGATTAGCACATCTCTGCCTTATCCATGACACCATTAAATAACTTCCACTTGTCTTCCCACCACTGGGTGTGTCTTATGGCTTCTTCCCGAGACGGCTGTGAACACAGCAGTACATTCTGTTTCTTTGCAACCTCTTCTCAGAGGTTCCATAGTTGGCTCATATTAGATTTCACCTTGATCACGTTCTGTTCTGATTCCATTAGTTTTTTCTGTGTATCAATTAATCTGTTAACCTGTAACCATAATTCATTTCTCTCTCTCTCTCTCGGTTTTGCTCAAGCAGGCAGTATGTGTATTATCTGTTTCTTTAAGTTGCCTGGGTCTTTCTTCACCACTTCATCTGGCGTAGCTCTTTCTTCATCTTCTAATTCCATGATTTTAAAGAGGTCTTGGCAAATTATTACCATATAACCATATAACAATTACAGCACGGAAACAGGCCATCTCGGCCCTACAAGTCCGTGCCAAACAACTTTTTTCCCTTAGTCCCACCTGCGTGCACTCATACCGTAACCCTCCATTCCCTTCTCATCCATATGTATATCCAATTTATTTTTAAATAATACCAACGAACCTTCCTCCACCACTTCCACTGGAAGCTCATTCCATACCGTGACCACTCTCTGAGTGAAGAAGTTCCCCCTCATGTTACCCCTAAACTTCTGTCCCTTAATTCTTAAGTCATGTCCTCTTGTTTGAATCTTCCCTATTCTCAAAGGGAAAGCCTGATCCACATCAACTCTGTTTATCGCTCTCATCATTTTAAAGACCTCTATCAAGTCCCCCCTTAATCTTCTGCGCTCCAGAGAATAAAGACCTAACTTATTCAACCTTTCTCTGTAACTTAGTTGTTGAAACCCAGGCAACATTCTATTAAATCTCCTCTGTACTCTCTCTATTTTGTTGACATCCTTCCTAAATATCCTCTGTACTCTATTTTGGCGACCAAAATTGTACACCATACTCCAGATTAGGTCTCACCAATGCCTTGTACAATTTTAACATTACATCCCAGCTTCTAAACTCAATGCTCTGATTTATAAAGGCTAGCATACCAAAAGCTTTCTTTACCACCCTATCTATATGAGATTCCACCTTCAAGGAACTATGCACGGTTATTCCCAGATCCCTCTGTTCAACTGTATTCTTCAATTCCCTACCATTTACCATTTACGTCCTATTTTGATTTGTCCTGACAAGGTGTAGCACCTCACATTTATCAACATTAAACTCCATCTGCCATCTTTCAGCCCATTCTTCCAAATGGCCTAAATCACTCTGTAGACTTTGGAAATCCTCTTCATTATCCACAACACCCCTATCTTGGTATCATCTGCATACTTACTAATCCAATTTACCACACCTTCATCCAAATCATTGATGTACATAACAAACAACAAAGGACCCAACACCGATCCCTGAGGCACCCCACAAGTCACCTGCCTCCAACCCGACAAACAACCATCCACCATTACCCTCTGGCTTCTCCCATTCAGCCACTGTTGAATCCATCTTGCTAGTCCTGCATTTATACCCAACAGTTGAACCTTCTTAACCAACCTTCCATGAGGAACCTTGTCAAAGGCCTTACTAAAGACCATAAAGACAACATCCACTGCTTTACCCTCATCAATTTCCCTGGTAACCTCTTCAAAAAATTCAAGAAGTTTAGTCAAACATGACCTTCCAGGCATAAATCCATGCTGACTGTTCCTAATCAGACCCTGTTTATCCAGATGCTTATATATATTATCGCTAAGTATTTTTTCCATTAATTTGCCCACCACTGAAGTCAAACTAACAGGCCTATAATTGCTAGGTTTACTCTTAGAACCCTTTTTAAACAATGGAACAACATGCACAGTACGCCAATCCTCGGGGACTATTCCCGTTTCTAATGACATTTGAAATATTTCTGTCATAGCCCCGGCTATTTCTACACTAACTTCCCTCAATGTCCTAGGGAATATCCTGTCAGGACCTGGAGACTTATCCACTTTTATATTTTTCAAAAGTGTAAGTACTTCTTTTACTTTGAAACTCATAGTATTCATAGCTACTCTACTAGTTTCCATTACCTCACATAATTCAATATCCTTCTCCTTGGTGAATACCGACAAAAATAAATTGCTCAATATCTCCCCCATCTCTTTTGGCTCTGCAGATAGCTGTCCACTCTGTCTCTCCAATGGACCAATTTTATCCCTCGTTATTTTTTTGCTATTAATATAGCTGTAGAAACCCTTTGGATTTACTTTCACCTTATTTGCCAAAGCAACCTCATGTCTTCTTTTAGCTTTTCTAATTTCTTTCTTAAGATTATTTTTACATTCCTTATACTCCTCAAGCACCTCATTTACTTCATGCTGCCTATAATTATTGTAGCTCTCCCTCTTTTTCCGAACAAGATGTCCAATTTCCCTTGAAAACCAGGGCTCTTTCCACTTTTTACTGTTTCCTTTCAACCAAACAGGAACATAAAGATTCTGTACTCTTAAAATTTCCCCTTTAAATGTCCTCCATTTCTCTTCTACATCCTTCCCATAAAACAAAATGTCCCAGTTCACTCCTTTTAAATCATTTCGCATCTCATCAAAGTTAGCCTTTCTCCAATCAAAAATCTCAACCCTAGGTCCAGTTCTGACCCTCTCCATAATTATACTGAATCTAATGGTATTGTGGTCACTGGACCCGAAGTGCTCCCCAAAGCATACCTCCGCCACCCGTCCGGTCTCATTTCTAAACAGGAGGTCCAACACTGTCCCTCCTCTAGTAGGTACCTCTATGTATTGCTGCAAAAAACTATCCTGCACACATTTTACAAACTCCAAACCATCCAGCCCATTTACCAAATGTGTTTCCCAGTCTATGTGTGGAAAGTTGAAATCTCCCACAATCACTACTTTGTGCTTACTACTAATATCTGCTATCTCCTTACATATTTGCTCTTCCAATTCTCTATCCCCATTTGGCGGTCTATAATACACCCCATAAGTGTTGCTACCCCTTTCCCACTACTCAGTTCCACCCAAATAGCCTCCCTAGATGAGCCCTCCAATCTATCCTGCCAAAGCACTGCTGTAATATGTTCCCTGACTAGTAATGCAACACCTCCACCTCTTGCCCCTCCAATTCTATCACACCTGAAGCAACAAAATCCTGGAATATTTAGTTTCCAATCACAGCCCTCCTGCAACCATGTTTCACTGATCGCCACAACGTCATACTTCCAGGTGTCTATCCAGACTCTAAGCTCACCCACCTTTCTTACAATGCTCCTAGCATTAAAATATGCACATTTAAGAAACCCCCCCCGCCTCTTATTCTCTGTTTATTTCTTTTTTTTTCTTTCCCCAAGTCTTTAAATTAATCGAACAAAAGTCTGTGCTAGTAGATCTGGCTGTTTTGTCAACATTTCGTTCAAAATCATAACATACTGATAATGTAGAGAACATCTCTCTAACTCCAGATGCAAAAAGATGATGCTAATTCAAATGTAGTGCGCTTATCAAGTGATTCAAAACAATCCAAGGTCAGGCTAGAATCTCCAGACAAATTGTAAAAACACTTTCTGATGGCTCTGTTACAGAAGTCTTTTAAAATGAAAGGTGTGATTTCAAATTCAAATAATAATCGATTTGTACTCACAAATCCTTTGATGTCTTCAGATAAGTTGATGCTGTCGATAGACCTCAAGGCCCTTCTCTGGCCGAGATCTATTGGCTTAAGCTCCTCCTGGAACCACTTTCTTCTGGCTAAAACTTCTCAGAGAATTTTAGCCAATCTTTTGTCTTCATCTCTGGGACTTGTTTTGCTCCTGTGTCGGAGGTCTTCTTCAATTTAATGTTCTGTCCCTCTCTGGGACTGGTATTTAACCCCCCTGCTGGAAATTCCCTTCGACTTAATGCAGCGGCAGATTTTCATATCTTTCAGGAAATTAGTACCCTAGCCGCTAAATGGATGAGCATGGTTGAAGGGGTTATCTTCGAAAAGCATGCGAGCTCACTCACAGAGACCTTCAGAGCTACTTCACGGATAAGTCTTTGAAAACACAGTCTTTAGATGAATAAATGCTTTATTGTTGATATAAAATGGTAAGATACATCCAAACTTCCTCCGACCTTAATGCAATCTTCATCCAACTCCAGCTTATTACTTTAAACATTAGAAAACTCCTCGTAGAAACATAGAAACATAGAAACATAGAAACATAGAAAAAAGGTGCAGGAGCAGGCCATTCGGCCCTTCGAGCCTGCACCGCCATTCAATATGATCATGGCTGATCATCCAACTCAGTATCCTGTTCCTACCTTCTCTCCATACCCCCTGATCCCTTTAGCCACAAGGGCCACATCTAACTCCCTCTTAAATATAGCCAATGAACTGGCCTCAACTACCTTCTGCGGCAGAGAATTCCAGAGATTCACCACTATCTGTGTGAAAAAAGTTTTCCTCATCTCGGTCCTAAAAGATTTCCCCCTTATCCTTAAACTATGGCTCCGTTACACTGGAATGATCTACTTTAGATCTCGCATGGTCCCCGCATGTCTGAAGGGTTAACCTTTCCGATCGTTTCTCCAAACTAATCTAAACACTAAACTTCTGCGCATCTAAGCTCCAAACACACCCATAAACATGTCATAAATCCCACCCACATTATAACGGGCAGTCTAAAATTTAAAGGCATTTGCCATCATCAATGACATGCAAAACAGGCCAAATGGCCACTACATTGATGATTTTACGGGAAAACACTCGGGGAAAATTCATGGGGAAACTCTCATCTGCTGGCTCTAGGATTTTCCCAAACAAGGAAAACTTAGTGTTGTTTATTTCATGGATAATATTTGGAATCCCCAATGCTCAAACTGATAATTCATGGCATACTGGTTTTTTGAATGATTGCTGCAACCTTACGAGCAAACCCCCAAAATGAATTACATGATGAAGTAAGTAAATAAACAAATGCACACTAGACCTACCTCTGATCTAGGAGTACATTTCACAAATACAGCAAATAATCTTACAAAAAGTCGCTCCCAACAATGATATTTGATTACATTTTGTACCAGGGAATAATAATAAAATGAAAGATGTTTGTCTATTGTGAAACACATTTCAACTTCAGAACGAGCACTGCATTTATGAGTGTTTCCAAACCTACACATTTTTTCAATCGGATTTGAAGTCATTCGATCCCAAGGTTGCGCTCTCCCGAGCATCAGTTTGTGCAGAGCATAAAATCACATTATTTGCCCAGATGATCTCTGTTGTCAGCATAATGCACGTAAGCAAGACTGGTAACTATTTCTCATCGTTTTTCCTTCAGTGCTTCAGATATTCATATTTGCTCCATGCATTAGATTGTTACATGGAAGCACTCATTTTATTTCAACAGATATTCTGATTCCTTGCAGCGTAAAGATCAACTGTGATGTACAGACAAAAATCAGAAACTTTAATAGCACTAAAAGTTGGATAGAAATAACATCCCTCATGGTTTGAATCTCTATTATTTTATAAATAAAATAAACAGTAGCTTGTGAGAATGTCTCCTTACAGAATGGCTATTTTTATACCTGCAATTGTTTGAAGAAATGTCATTGACTGTAGAGTATTAACATTCAGAGAGTCATTGAGTCATAGGATGATACAACATTGGATTGGGCTCTTTAGGCCTCTGTGTCTATGGCAAACTAACAATGACCCCATTCCACTAATCTGACATTAATCCTATATTTTCTGGACACCCAACATTCTTATAAATTTCCCCCATAATCTGCCATTCACCTACACACTCGATAAATTGACCTACCAACCCACAAGTCTTTGGGATGTGGAAGGAAGTTGGAGCACTCAGAGGAAACACGTGGGGGCATCGGATGAGTGTGTACATTTTACATGTCAGGATCCAAGGTCAAATTGAACCTGATCTCTACCATAGTGTGGTAGCAGCTCTGCTAATTATTTCACCATGCCATGGTCTGGAGTAAAAGAGCTAGTGAAGTGACGGTATGGTGTGGGTCGTTGATGATGTTGGCAGCCTTTTTGAGGCAGTGACTACAGTAGATCCAATCGATGGTGGGGGGGGTCAGAGCCGATGATGGACTGGGCAGTGATCACAACTTTCTGCAGTCTTTTCTGCTTCTATACGTTCAAGGTGCCAAACCAGGCCACGATGCAGCCAGTCAGTATGATCTCTACTGTGCACCTGAAGAAGTTCGAGAGAATCCTCCTTGACATACTGACTCTCCGTAATCTTCTCAGGAAGTAGAGGCGCTGATGTGCCTTCTTTATAATTGCATCAGTGTGCTGGGATCAGGAAAGATCTTCCAAAATATACGCGCCCAGGAATTTGAAATGTTTTACCCTTTCCACCATCGTCCCTTTGATATAAACAGGATTGTGGGTCCCTATCCTCCCCCTTCCAAAGTCCACAATCAGTTCCTTGGTTTTATTGATGTCGAGAGCCAGGTTGTTGTGTAGGCACCATACTTACTGCAAATGGTGGCTTGGGTGCTTCGGCTTTAAGTTGAAAGTCACTACTTACTGCAAATGGTGGCTTGTGTGTAGCATGAAGTTGAAAGACACTAATTACTGCAATTGGTGGCATGAAGTTGAAAGGCACTACTTATTGCAAATGGTGGCTTGGGTGCTTTAGCTTGAAGTTGAAAGGCACTACTTACTGCAAATGGTGGCTTGGGTGCTTTGGCTTAAATTTGAAAGTCACTACTTACTACAAATGGTGGCGGGTGCTTTGCTTGAAGTTGAAAGGCACTATTTACTGCAAATGGTGGCTTGGGTGCTTTGGCTTGAAGTTGAAAGACACTACCTACTGCAAATGGTGGCTTGGGTGCATTGGCTTGAGGTTGAAAGGTACTACTTACTGCAAATGGTGGCTTGGGTGCTTTGCTCGAAGTTGAAAGGCACTACTTACTGCAAATGGTGGCTTGGGTGCTTTGGCTTGAATTTGAAAGGCACTAATTACTGTAAATGGTGGCATGAAATTGAAAGGCACTACTTACTACTAATGGTGGCTTGGGTGCTTTGGCTTGAAGTTGAAAGGCACTAACTGCAAATGGTGGCTTAGGTGGATTGGCTCGAAGTTGAAAGGCACTACTTACTTCAAATGGTAGCTTGGGTGCTTTGTCTGGAGTTGAAAGGTACTACTTACTGCAAATGGTGGCTTGGGTGCATTGGCTTGAGGTTGAAAGGTACTACTTACTGCAAATGGTGGCTTGGGTGCTTTGGCTTGAAGTTCAAAGGTGGCTTGAAGTTCAAAGGCACTTCTTAATGCAAATTGTTGCTTGGGTGCTTTGGCTTGAAGTTGAAAGGCACTACTTACTGCTAATGGTGCGTGAGGTTGAAAGGCACTACTTACTGCCAATGGTGGCTTGGGTGCTTTGGCTTTAAGTTGAAAGGCACTACTTACTTCAAATGGTAGCTTGGGTGCTTTGCTTGGAGTTGAAAGGTACTACTTACTGCAAATGATGGCTTGGGTGCTTTGGGTTGAAGTTGAAAGGCACTACTTACTGCAAATGGTGGCAGGTGCTTTGCTTGAAGTTGAAAGGTACCACATTGCAAATGGTGGCTTGGGTGCTTTGGTTTGGAGTTGAAAGGCACTACTTACTGCAAATGGTAGCTTGGGTGCTTTGGCTTGAAGTTGAAATGGCATGAAGTTGAAAGGCACTGCTTACACTACTTACTGCAAATGTTGGCTTAGGTGCTTTGGCTTGAAGTTGAAAGGCACTAATTACTGCAAATGGTGGCATGAAGTTGAAAGGCACTACTTACTGCAAATGGTGGCGTGGGTACATTGGCTTGAAGTTGCAAGGCACTACGTACTGCAAATGATGGCTTGAAGTTGAAAGGCACTATTTACAGCAAATTGTGGCTTGGGTGCTTTGGCTTGAAGTTGAAATATACTACTTACTGCAAATGGTAGCTTGGGTGCTTTGGCTTGAAGTTGAAAGGCACTACTTACTGCAAATGGTGGCTTGGGTGCTTTGCCTTGAAGTTGAAAGGCACTACTTACTGCAAATGGTGGCTTGGGTGCTTTGGCTTGAATTTGAAAAGCACTACTTACTGCAAATGGTGGCTTGGGTGCTTTGGCTTGAAGTTAAAAGACACTACTGCAAATGCACTACTGCAAATGCACTTACTTCATGTTTACACTCTATATTGATTTTAGATAAAACGCTACCACTTACGGCTGTGATGTTTGGCCATCTTACTCAGTCCCCCTCCGCTGAGCAGGTGCAGAGAATTTTTCCCATCAATGAAAAATAAAAGTGTTATTAGTGTTTAAAAAATGTTGAGAATCTCTCTCCTGTCAATCATGCCATGAAAGCCACACCTTGTCCGGTGGGAGGGGGAGGGGTTATAAAACCCGGAAGTGTGAGGGTGGCTCAGTCTCTGGATGATGGGGGAGGGAGAGGTCACGACTCTGTCTGAGCTGTGAATCAACTGAACACACTTAATGCCTACTAAACTGTCAGTTTGGTGTTTTGTGTGGTTTTATGGTAGTTTCACCCTGCATGAAATGGCATGAAGCTGCATTTGAATTTGGTGGCCTTGCACAATGCTTGAAATGGAATGAAACTGCACTTGAATTTGGCAGCCTTGCATCCTGCTTGAAGTGGTATGAAACTGCACTGAAATTGGTGGCCTTGCACCCTGCTGAAAGTGGTATGAAACTGCACTTGAATTTGGTGGCCTTGGATCCAGCTTGAAGTGGTATGTAACTGCACTTGAATTTGGTGGCCTTGCACCCTGGATGAAGTGGTTGGAAACTGTACTTGAATTTGGTGGCCTTGCACCCTGCTTGAAATGGTAGGAACATAGATTTGAATTTGTTGGCCTTGCACCCTGCTTGAAATGGAATTTCAAGGAATAGTCATGAGTCAACTGCCAGCCCACCCGCCGTGAGTGAGCTGCCAGCAGATCAGTGAGCTGCCACCCCAAGAACCTCTACCAGCACTACAGAAAGCCATCTCACTGGCCACCAACATTGGAATTGGTGGAGAGGTGGAATATTAAGTCGGGGGACCAGCCCTCCCGTGTGAACATGGGACCCAACGGGTCCCACCTAGTCTAGTATAGTATATTAGTAAGACCATATCAGTACAAAACCATTATGAGTTGGTAGATTAATTGGCCACTGTAAATTACCTTAGTGCTTGGGGGAATAAAGAAGAATATAACGATATTATAGTAAAAGGAATACTTGATGGTCAGCACATATTCAGTGGGCCAAAGGGCCTAATTTCATATTTATAAGACTCTATGGCTCTAACAGGTAATTTTGCATTTGCATTGTCACTTAATATCCAGGGAAATGAGTTAAATTCTCTTCTTTTGATTCTGGTTATTCAATAACATAGTTTTGCATGTATGTTATTTCCTACTTATCCATTGAAGTCTAAATGCTTTATCAGCCATTTAAGGATCATTTTGTTATCTCAAAAATTACATTAGTGATTGAAGATTTTTGTCTTTGATTCCCACTGATTGCATTTTATTGTGGCTCCTCAAGGCTCAATCAAATGCTGCCTTAATTACGGGTGGTAATTTTCAACTTATCTATAATTCGGCCAATGTAATTAATATTTAGGCCAAAGTCATGATAAAGTTTGGAATTCGGTACCAGAGTACATAAGATGCAATCTTTGTCAAAAACTGTTTTATAAATACATCTATGACATATAGGTTTTGAGAAATTGAATGACATGGAATAGATTTGTTCGTTTAGATGCCATAAATTTTGTCGACAATCTCCTGGGAGGTGATTAAGCCTAAACTGTTTGGTCACATTCCAGGAACAACACATGGCAACATCTGAAATCTTGCTGCTTTTTATTAATTTCTATATGTTATGACATGAAAATCTGATTGGAAATCTTTTATTTTACCCTTGCTGCATATAAACCTTTTATAGAAAGTAAAACTTGTAATCCTAGCTGTTAACTAAATAAATACACGATAAGATGTTTTAGTGCTATTTGACCTCTTATGTACTCAACAGTTAACCATATAACCATATACCAATTACAGCACGGAAACAGGCCATCTCATAGATACATAGATACATAGAAAATAGGTGCAGGAGTAGGCCTTCGAGCCATAACCCCTGATCCCTTTAGCCACAAGGGCCACATCTAACTCCCTCCTAAATATAGCCATTGAACTGGCCTCAACTACCTTCTGTGGCAGAGAGTTCCAGAGATTCACCACTCTCTGTGTGAAAAATATTTTTCTCATCTCGGTCTTAAAGGATTTCCCCTCTATCCTTAAGCTGTGACCCCTTGTCCTGGACATCCCCAACATCGGGAACAATCTCGTCCCTTCTAGTCCGTGCCGAACACTTATTCTCACCTAGTCCCATCTACCTGCACTCAGACCATAACCCTCCATTCCTTTCCCGTCCATATACCTATCAAATATATGTTTAAATGATAAAATCGAACCTGCCTCCACCACTTCCACTGGAACCTGATTCCACACAGCCACCACTCTCTGAGTAAAGAAGTTTCCCCTCATGTTACCCCTAAACTTCTCCCTTAATTCTCAAATCATGTCCTCTTGTTTGAATCTTCCCAAATCTCAATGGAAAAAGCTTATCCACGTCAACTCTGTCTACCCCTCTCATCATTTTAAAGACCTCTATCAAGTCCCCCCTTAATCTTCTGCGCTCCAAAGAATAAAGACCTAACTTGTTCAAACAATCTCTCCGTAACTTATTTGCTGAAACCCAGGCAACATTCTAGTAAATCTCCTCTGTACTATCTCTATTTTGTTGACATCTTTCCTATAATTTGGCGACCAAAATTGTACACCATACTCCAGAATTGGCCTCACCAATGCCTCGTACAATTTTAACATTACATCCCAACTTCTATACTCAATGCTCTGAATTATAAAGACCGAAACACACCAAAAGCTTTTGTTACCACCCTATCTACATGAGATTCCACATTCAGGGAACTATGCACAGTTATTCCTAGATCCCTCTGTTCAACTGCATTCCTCAATTCGCTACCATTTACCATGTACGTCCTATTTTGATTTGTCCTGCCAAGATGTAGCACCTCACACTGATCAGTATTAAACTCCATCTGCCATCTTTCAGCCTATTCTTCCAAATGGCCTAAATCACTCTGTAGACTTTGGAAATCCTCTTCATTATCCACAACACCCCCTATCTTGGTATCATCTGCATACTTACTATCCAATTTACCACCCCTTCATCCAGATCATTGATGTACATGACAAACAACAAAGGACCCAACACAGATCCCTGAGGCACCCCACTAGTCACCTGCCTCCAATCCGACAAAAAGCCATCCACCATTACCCTCTGGCTTCTCTCATTCAGCCACTGTTGAATCCATCTTGCTATTCCGGCATTTATACCCAACAATTGAACCTTCTTAACCAACCTTCCATGTGGAACCATGTCAAAGGCCTTACTGAATTCCATATAGACAACATCCACTGCTTTACCCTCATCAATTTCCCTTGTAACCGCTTCAAAAACAATATGCGCAGTACGCCAATCCTCCGGCATCATTCCCGTTTCTAATGACACTTGAAATATTTCTGTCATAGCCCCTGCTATTTCTATACTAACTTCCCTCAATGTCCTAGGGAATATCCTAATGGCCTGAAGACTTATCCACTTTTATATTTTTCATAAGTATCAGTACTTCCTCTTCTTTGAATCTCATAGTTTCCATAGCTACTCTACATGTTTCCCTTACCTCACATAATCAATATCCCTCTCCTTGGTGAATAGCGAAGAAAATAAATTATTCAATATCTGCCCCATCTCTTTTGGCTTTGCAGATAGCTGTCCACTATGACCCTCTAATGGACCAATGTTATCTCTCGTTATCCTTTTGCTATTAATATAGCTGTAGAAATCATTTAGATTTACTTTCACCTTACTTGCCAAAACAACCTCGTATCTTCTTTTAGCTTTTCTAATTTCTTTCTTAAGATTATTTTTACATTCTTTATACTCCTCAAGCTCCTCATTTACTCCATGCTGCCTATAATTATTGTAGATCTCTCTCTTTTTCCGAACCAAGTGTCTAATTTCCCTTGAAAACAATGGCTCTTTCCAATTATTACTATTTCCTTTCAACCGAACAGGGACATAAAGATTCTGTACTCTTAAAATGTCACCATTAAATGTCCTCCATTTCTCTTCTACATCCTTCCCATAAAACACAATGTCCCAATTCACTCCTTTTATAACCATATAACCATATAACAAATACAGCACGGAAACAGGCCATCTCGGCCCTACAAGTCTGTGCCGAACAACTTTTTTCTCTTAGTCCCACCTGACTGCACTCATACCATAACCCTCCATTCCCTTCTCATCCATATGCCTATCCAATGTATTTTATAATTATACCAACGCACCTGCCGACACCACTTCTACTGGAAGCTCATTCCACATCGCTACCACTCTCTGAGTAAAGAAGATCCCCCTCATGTTATCCCTAAACTTCTGTCCCTTAATTCTGAAGTCATGTCCTCTTGTTTGAATCTTCCCTATTCTCAAAGGGAAAAGCTGATCCACATCAACTCTGTCTATCCCTCTCATCATTTTAAAGACCTCTATTAAGTCCCCCCTTAACCTTCTGCGCTCCAGAGAATAAAGACCTAATTTATTCAACCTATCTCTGTAACTTAGTTGTTGAAACCCAGGCAACATTCTAGTAAATCTCCTCTGTACTCTCTCTATTTTGTTGATATCCTTCCTATAATTGGGCGACCAAAATTGTACACCATACTCCAGATTTGGTCTCACCAATGCCTTGTACAATTTTAACATTACATCCCAGCTTCTTTACTCAATGCTCTGATTTATAATAATTTTAAAAGGAAGTACAGTTGAGAATAGACCCTAGAAAGAAAGAAGAGAAAATAGAACCAATCGCTCTATTATAAACATTAAACTCCGCCGCAGAAATGGGACTACCAACCAAGTCGTTTTTGTTGTTTTACCTCCCCGTTACCAGGTCCTGAGGCTAGCATACCAAAAGCTTTCTTTACCACCCTATCTATATGAGATTCCACCTTCAAGGAACTATGCATGGTTATTCCCAGATCCCTCTGTTCAACTGTATTCTTCAATTCCCTACCATTTACCATGTACGTCCTATTTTGATTTGTCCTGCCAAGGTGTAGCACCTCACATTTATCAGCATTAAACTCCATCTGCCATTTTTCAGCCCATTTTTCCAAATGGCCTAAATCACTCTGTAGACTTTGGAAATCCTCTTCATTATCCACAACACCCCCTATCTTGGTATCATCTGCATACTTACTTATCCAATTTACCACTCCTTCATCCAGATCATTGATGTACATGACAAACAACAAAGGACCCAACACAGATCCCTGAGGCACCCCACTAGTCACCTACCTCCAACCCGACAAACAGCCATCCACCATTACCCTCTGGCTTCTCCCATTCAGCCACTGTTGAACCCATCTTACTATTCCTGCATTTATAAGCAACAGTTTAACCTTCTTAACCAACCTTCCATGAGGAACCTTGTCAAAGGCCTTACTAAAGTCCATATAGACAACACCCACTGCTTTACCTTCGTCAATTTCCCTAGTAACCTCTTCAAAAAATTCAAGACGATTAGTCAAACATGACCTTCCAGGCACAAATCCATGTTGACTGTTCCTAATCAGGCCCTGTTTATCCAGATGCTTATATATATTATCTCTAAGTATCTTTTCCATTAATTTGCCCACCACTGGAGTCAAACTAACAGGTCTATAATTGCTAGGTTTACTCTTAGAACCCTTTTTAAACAATGGAACAACATGCGCAGTACGCCAATCCTCGTGGACTATTCCCGTTTCTAATGACATTTGAAATATTTCTGTCATAGCCCCGGCTATTTCTACACTAACTTCCCTCAATGTCCTAGGGAATATCCTGTCAACACCTGGAGACTTATCCACTTTTATATTTTTCAAAAGTGTCAGTACTTCTTTTACTTTGAAACTCATAGTATTCATAGCTACTCTACTCGTTACCCTTACCTCACATAATTCAATATCCTTCTCCTTGGTGAATACCGAAGAAAATAAATTGTTCAATATCTCCCCCATCTCTTTTGGCTCTGCAGATAGCTGCCCACTCTGTCTCTCCAATGGACCAATTTTATCCCTCGTTATCCTTTTGCTATTAATATAGCTGTAGAAACTCTTTGGATTTACTTTCACCTTACTTACCAAAGCAACCTCATATCTTCTTTTGGCTTTTCTAATTTCTTTCTTAAAATTCTTTTTACATTCCTTATACTCCACAAGCATCTCATTTACTTCATGCTGCCTATAATTATTGTAGATCTCCCTGTTTTTTCCGAACAAGATGTCCAATTCGACATTGAAATCATATTTTTTTTTAACACAAGTTTGTAACCCCTTTATATGCGTTTAAATTAACTTACAGAACTTAAATTGTTTCTGCAAAGGTTCCAGGTTTCATTACTGGTTTATTACAAAATAATTGGAATGTTTTCCCCTCCAGACCATCCTGCTGCCTTGAGGATTTGGTCCATTGGTACATCCAACTGTATCGCTGCCGATGTAGCTGCAGCCCTGGTGGAAAGAGATTTTTTAAATTTTAGTATCCACCCCAGCCTGTGTTAGCAACTGTTTCAGCCATCTTGAGATGGTCTGGACCGTCACTCTTGGTTGCTAGTGGCTGACCAAAATGTGCCTTTTCATTGCCTCTTAGGATATTCGTTTTCTCCATGTATAATGACAGATGTTTTATTATACACAGACGGTCATCTGTTGGGTATGACCTAATTGTATATTGAGGCCTGCTGACCCCTTTTCAGTTCTGCTTACTCTCTCATGAATATGAAACGTAATATTTTCTGTTGAGAAAGTCATGTTGTGCAGTCTAGTTTTTGCAGTGACTGTATGCTCTGTGCCATGACCTATACCATTAGCATGACTGTTTTAATGTCAGTCTGTGTAGGGACAGAACTGTTGCTGGAGACCAATTCCTGAGCATCTTAAGGATTATTCTCACATCCCATATATGGGAGTATCTGGTTCCCCTCATAGGTTTTGTACCAGTGGGTGAGTCCCAACAGTGTAATGGTCTGTCCCCTGCCATAGGTAAGTTGATAGGGCACTTCTGGCGCAGTTGATGGCACTGTAACTAAGCCCCTCATCATAGTGGAGGCCTGCCAGATATTCCAGAACAGATGGGATGTTCATGTCTCTGATTCTATGTTTGATACCACTGGGAACCATGGTTGTGTAGGCCAATCGGGTATTACCAATACCAGATGCAGAGTCTTGTTGTATTTCCTTAATACCTGACTGATGAGGCAGGAAAGGAGGGAATGCGTAAATAAACAAATTCCCCTCCCCTCCAATGCAGCGAAAATGCATCTGTCGCCGCTGCCCCAGGGTCTGGTTCCTGTGTAACATAACTTGATAACTGGGACCTGGTGTCTGCCACTGAATTTAGTCTTCCTGGTAGATAAGTGGTTGATATCCAAATATCTCTCTGGATACACCATTGCCAATTTGTATAGTCAGGTTGTCACATGATGTCGATTTGTTCCCACCCTGTGGTTAATGTATGCTACCATGGTGGTATTGGTATTGGTGGCTCCGCACACAAGTGTACTGGCAGCGGTTTGTGGTAGCATGGAAAGGTTACTGACAATGCTTGGATAGGAACAAGGCCAGGTGTTATCTATCCACCATTTTAGTTCCATTTTAGCTTGATTGGTAGTTTCACAGATCTGTCAAAGTGACCTGCATAATTTAGATTGCTTGTATTTTGCTCTCTGTATGTTTTGGTAATGTAGAGGTCCAAATTGTGTGGCTGGAAAGGCAGCCATCATTATGCCAATTACTTTAGCTACCAATCTGATGGATGGTTTGCTGATGTCAGTGAGGTTATTATAAGCCTCTATTAAATCTCTAGCCTTTCCCTTTAGGCTGAGTCACCGACATGTGCACTGAGTCAATGGTGAAACCCCAGGTAGTCCACAGTAGTGGAAGACGTTAGTTTAGATTTAACTGGATGAAATGAATCCCAGTTCCCCAAATAACTTTTTTGTGGCTGTTACAGTTTGTTTGGCCAATTCCAAAGTTTTGCCCATAATGAGTGTCATCTAAATATGCCATGACCATGTGTATATGTTTCCGTAGAAACGCTAGGGCTGGTTTCAAATTTTTTGTGAACAGTCTGGGCTGATGATAACCCATTTGGCAGTGCTTTATACTGTCAGAGTTGTCCCATCCAGTTGAATTTTAAGTAACATCTGTGGTCACCTCGTATAGGCACTGAATAGTAAGCATCTTTTAAAATCGATGCTGGCCATTGAAGTAACCTTTGGGAATTAATTGTTAAGCAGTAACAAACGTATCTATTTTGTCAGATAATTGGTGATGCGATGACCATCATCTTTTTTGTTTTTGATAGATATATTGGACACGAATTTTAATGGTTCGTGTTGAGTTTTCTCAATTACACCTTTTATGTGAAGCCGCTTCAGTTCACTTGCGCTTTTGATTTCCCTTTATCAGAAAGCACGAACATTCGGTTCAGTATATGTTGAACAGGAGGGCTGTACTTGTGTATAAACTCTGTTGTATATCCCTGGATACTGCTTAAGATGTAGGTATCGGTTGTTATCATGCTCCATGTATTCAGAAAAGAGTGTAATCTCCACCCAATCTCCATGCCCACTGTTTGTAGGAAACCAGACCCACCTACCTCCATAGTTACTAGTGGCAGGTTTACCTTTTTGTAGGTTCTTCGGGAGCGAAAGTCGGGCAGAGCTATTCCCATTACGGGAGATTAGCGTTCCTTTGGTTGCTGCTGCCGGCTGCCTGCAAATCCGCGGTCCTCCCCAGCCAGCTTCACAAGCAGCATTCGTGGACACTCTTTGTCCAGCTTCCCCTCCTGTGGAAAAACCCCAGCGCGGGGAAACATTAGTTTTGCTCCCTCTCCCGCCCGGCCCGGTGCGGGAGCGAGTAGGGAGTGAAAGTCGGGCACAACTGTACCCATTACGGGAGATTAACGTGCCTTTGGCTCCTGCCTTTAGTTGCTGCTGCCGGCTGTCCGCGACTCCGCGGTCCTCCCCAGCCAGCTTCACTAGCAGCATTTGTGGACACCACTTTGTCCAGCTTCCCCTCCTGTGGAAAAAACCCAGCGCGGGGAAACATTAGTTTTTGCTTCCCTCTCCCGCCCGGCCAGGCCTGGTGCGGGAGCGAGTCGGGAACGAAAGTCGGGCACAGCTGTTCCCATTACGGGAGTTTAGCGTGCCTTAGGCTGCTGCTGCCGGTTGCCCGCAACTCCGCGGTTCACCCCCGCCAGCTTTCCCGCAGCCTTCATGGATCCGATCCATGTTTCCACCTAAAGGTGAGTGGAAAGGAACGCAGAGTCTTCTTACCTGCTGTTCCCGACTTTCAAATTCTGGAACGCAGAGTCTCCTTACCTGCTGTTCCTGGTTTTCAAATTTTGCCGCTAGGGGAACGTCGTTCCCCCTTGCTGTGACTTGCTGCAATGCGTGTAGCGATATGACACGCATGCATCCTGGCGGGCTTCTTCACGTAGTCACACACGCGACTCCGAAGTAAAATCTCAACCCTAGGTCCAGTTCTGACTTTCTCCAGAATTATATTGAAACTAATGGTATTGTGATGACTGGACCCGAAGTGCTCCCCAACGCATACCTCCGCCACCTGTCCCATCTCATTTCCTAACAGGAGGTCCAGCACTGCCCCTCCTCTAGTAGGTACCTCTATGTATTGCTGCAAAAAACTATCCTGCACACATTTTACAAACTCCAAACCATTCAGCCCATTTACAGAATGTGTTTCCCAGTCTATGTGTGGAAAGTTGAAATCTCCCACAATCACTACCTTGTGCTTACTACTAATATCTGCTAACTCCTTACATATTTGCTCTTCCAATTCTCGTTCCCCATTTGGCGGTCTATAATACACCCCTATAAGTGTTGCTACACCTTTCCCACTTCTCAGTTCCACCCAAATAGCCTCCCTAGATGAGCCCTCCAATCTATCCTGACAAAGCACTGCTGTAATATCTTCCCTGACTAGCAATGCAACACCTCCACCTCTTGCCCCTCCAATTCTATCACACCTGAAGCAACAAAATCCTGGAATATTTAGTTTCCAATCACAGCCCTCCTGCAACCATGTTTCACTGATCGCCACAACATCATACTTCCAGGTGTCTATCCAGACTCTAAGCTCATCCACCTTTCTTACAATGCTCCTAGCAATAAAATATGCACATTTAAGAAACCCCCCATCTCTTCTTCTCTGTTTATTTCCTTTTTTTTCTTTCTCCTCTTGTGTCCGAGTGCTTCCCTTTTCTGCTTCCTGCCTCCCATTCTGTCTACTAGCTTTCTCTATTTGAGTCCGTCGCCCCAACCATTCTAGTTTAAAGTCTCCCCAGTGGCCTTTGCAAATTTCCCCGCCAGGATATTGGTCCCCCTCGGGTTCAAGTGCAACCCATCCTTTCTGTACAGGTCCCACCTTCCCCAAAATAAGTCCCAATGGTCCAGAAACTTGAATCCCTGCCCTCTGCACCAGTCTTTCAGCCAGGCATTTATCCTCCACCTCGCTCCATTCCTACTCTCACTGTCGCATGGTACAGGCAGTAATCCTGAGATTGTTACCTTTTTAGTCCTTTTCCTTAACTCTCCTCCCAACTCCCTAAATCCTCCCTTCAGGACCTCTTCCCTTTTTTTACCTATGTCATTTGTACCTATATGTACCACGACCTCAGGCTCCTCTCCCTCTGATTTCAGGATATCTTGGATGCGTTGAGACACGTCCGAGACCTTGGCACTACGGAGGCAGACCACCATCCTGGTCTCCCGACTGCGTCCACAGAAACGCCTATCCGACCCCCTAACAATAGAGTCTCCAATTACTATTACCCTCTTCTTTTTTTCCCTATCTTTCGGGGCAACAGGGCTGTGCTGGAGGCCCGTCCGCTGTCGCTACACCCGACAGTCTGTCACCCCCATCCGTACTCAAACAGGAGTACTTATTTGCAAGGTGTACCGACATTGGGGTACTCACTCGTTCCTGCCTCTGCCCCTTGCCCTTCCTTAGCGTGACCCACATGTCTGTCTCTCTCCCGTAGTTTTGGAGTGACCACCTTCCTATAACTCCCCTCTATGACCTCCTCACTCTCCCTGACCAGACAGAGGTCATCGAGCTGCTGCTCCAGGATCCAATACGATCCCTTAGGAGCCCCATCTCTCTGCACCTGGTGCAGATGTGGACCTCTGGAGGGCCATCCGACACCATTACCTCCCACATCTGACATCCAGAACAAGTACACTGCTCTGACTGTCATTCTCTCGCCTTACCCTGGATCCGATACCAGTATAATACAATAGAAACTGCTGGGAGAAATCAGCAGGTATCTGACTCACAAACAGCTGCTCCCTCTGGCCCTTTAAACTGCACCTTTATTATATAAACAATCCTTTCGCATCTCCTCAAAGTTAGCCTTTCTCCAATCAAAAATCTCAACCCTTAATCCAGTTCTGACCTTCTCCATAATTATATTAAAACTAATGATATTGTTGATTTTATTTCATTGATAATAATCAATATCCACTTCCAAAGTCAGTGGCAATGAGTAAATCTTATTAGAACTACACCAAACTGATGTTTCTCACCATTAAGTTTTCTTGAAACTGGTGGGTATGTCAGAACAGAGTAGGGAGAGATTAAAGATGCCTGTGAACATTCCTGCTGGTTGGTCCACACAGTTCTTAAGGACACAGCCAGGGACTCCAACTGGACCAGTTGCATTCCATGGATTCAGCCCCAGGAAGGCAGATCTTATTTCTGCAATAGTGACTGTGAGAACAGGCACACACAAATCTGTTGGTTTGTACGGCTTCAAGTGCACATCTAATATCTTACAGTATGTCTATAGCCTTAGATTTTAATATAGAATCCAGCTATTCTTCTAATTTTAATAATGGCCACTCGTTCGCACTTGGAATCTGGTGATCAAAATAAGAATATCATGAAAATAGTATAAAACTAGTAAAACTATTGAGTAACTTTCTAACGTTCAATAATGGAAAACCTTTAAATCTGGACATTGAATGGAAGTAAAGAATATATACTTGCAATGGAAAATGACAGTGTCACAGCAAGCATGGCTTAAGCAAATCAAAGTAATCTTACTAAATTGATCCTTCTATTAACTTCAATGGTACTTAAAGTAGAGAACATGTTTTGAGTGTTTCTATAGCTTGCCCACTGTGTATTCTCACCCCTGGTCATTCTGGTAAGCAATTAAGAAGTATGGAGGAATCAAAGAAATTACACAGTTCTCTAGTGATATCTTTTTTCTAATGTTCCCTGTTGTTTCCATTTATGAAAAGTACAATTTCGGGGTGTTTTATGTCTCAAGATCTTTTGTTTCTCTTGATAGAAATGTATCTTTGATCCAGTGTGTTCCCAGCTAATGCTTGTAGTGGAAGGATTGCCTTTCATTGATCATTTTTGTGCTGAACAAAGACGTGTTAAGGGTTTCTCTATGTAGAAATCATCAGATGTGTTTGTTCCAAAATGGTTCACAATTGTGTATTAGTACACATCAACTACAAAAGCAAACTTCCCCAACAACTCATTTTACTTTTGGCTTAGTGGTGCAAGTTTAGCATGACATGAAGAACTTTTCATTTAACTTTACCCAATTTATTTTCACTCAGGATTTCACTGCTATAATATGTGCAATGCAGACATGGATCATTACCATTTGACATTAAATACAAGTGAGGTGCCGGAAGACTGGAGGGTGGCAAATGTTATGCCTTTATTCAAGAAAGGCTGCGGGGAAACAGCTGGGAACTACAGGTTAGTGAACTTAACATCTGTGGTCAGAAAGCTACTGGAGAGTATTCTGGGGATAGAATATACATGCATATAGATGGACAAGGGCTGTTTAGGGATAGTTAGCAAAGTTTTATACATGGGAGGTAGTGTTTCACATACCTAATTGAGATTTTTGAAAATGTGACCAAAAAGGTTGATGAAGGCAGAGTTTTAAACATTGTATATATGGATTTCAGCAAGGCATTTGGCAAGCTTCCACATGGTAGACTGCTCTGGAAGATTAGATCCAATGGGATCCAAGGAGAGATAGCTGAATGGATAGAAAGCTTCATGGAAGGATGGTGGATCATTGCTTTTTGACGAGGCCTGTGACTACTGGCATGCCTCAGGATTCGGTGCCGGGTCCAATGCTGTTTGTAATCTATATTAATGATTTGGATGAGAACATACATGACATGATTGGCAAGTTTGCAAAATGACAGAAAAGTGGGTGGTATTAGAGAGAGTGAAGATGGTGGGCTGGGGAATGGTTGATGGAATTTAATGCAGAGAAAGGTATGGTGTTGCATTTTGGGAAGTCTACCATGGGAAGGACCTGCACAGTGAATGGTAGGGTTCTGGGGAGTGTTGTAGAGGAGAGAGATCTAGGAATGCAGGTACATAGTTTGTTGAAAGTGGCATCACAGGCAGATAGGGTGGTCAACAAGGCTCTTGGTACATTGGCCTTCATCAGGCAGAGTATTAAGTATAGAAGTTGGGAGGTCATGTTGCGGTTAGATAAGACGATGGTGAGGCTGATTTTGAGTAATGTGTTTAGTTGCATGCACCATGTTATAGGAACAACGTTGTCAAGCTGGAAAGGGTAAAAATATGATTTACGAGAATGATGCAAGGACTTGAATACCTGAGCTAAAGGGAGAGGTTGTGCAGGCTCAGATTCTGTTCCTTGGAGTGTAGAAGGATGAGGGGTGATCCTATAGAGATGTATAAAATCACGAGTGAAATAGATTGGATAGATGCACAGTCTCTTGCCCAGAGTAGGAGAATTGAGAACCTGGGGGGAAGATTTAATTGGAACCAGAAGGGCAAAGAACCAGGTTGCAAAACTTGAATCAGTATTTCTGAAAGGTCTTGTCAAGCCTGCAGCGTAGGTTGTTATACATCTGAATTGAGAATATTTCCTGGAACAGCAAAAATATATTTTGATAAAGAAATATTATCACAGGGTAAATGTATTTAAATACCCATATTCAACTATTTATATAATTCATTTGCAGAAATGTGAATAATGTTGTGCGAATACTCTTCCTTCCATTTTAACTTTATTAATCATGTCTAAACGGCAGTAAACGTGTCCAAAGAAGGCCTGTACACTGTTTCAGCTCAATTTCCACTGTTAAGTGGTTTTAGGGGTGAATTTCTGCTTCCTACCTGTCAATTGAGCACATTTATACAGCTTACAGTGAAGGCCAGTGGTTCTGTGGCCGGTGATTTCTGGGACTTGCATTGCTAATACCGTATATATAATTTGCACAGAGATTTATAAGGTGCAGCAGCTGGTAGGATCAGCTGACTAAGGCTGAAAGGAGGAGTTCAGGGTACATAAGAGTCTGGAGACTTGCAATGCAGATTTGTGCAGATGTAAAATGCTTTTTATAGTCCCTGTTTTTTATTTGTTTTGCTGACCGACCTGGACCTTGATTTCCACGGGGAGTCTGCTCACAGAAAACAAAATTAAGTAGGTTAAGAATATTTTATCAGGAATGCGTCATTTGAATAAAATAATGAAGCATTCTGGCCACCTGACAATTGGCCAGATTGTCTTTCTGGCCAACGGGTAGAGTGTACATCTGGCCATAGGCCCAGCACGAACGATAGAACACTCAGTGGGCAGACATCAGGTGGAGTTGTCAAAGTTTAAGAGTTGGATAGCCATGGGAGATGCAAGGGATTTCTTGTCAATCCCAGAGGCACATTCCAATTCATCCAAACAAATAAAATATTCTGGTTCAGGATGCATCTCCTAATCGGATGCCTGTTCTGAACTTATACTACCAACTACTGCACACTTAGATGGAAAAGGGACTTGCATTATTTTAATTGTCTTTCTCCAAGCAAGAATAATAATAATAATAATTATCTATCATAGTGTTTAATTGTCTGTAGAACAATGAGAAGCTGCACAAACAGCAGCAAAAAGAGAAAACACCATATAATGATAAAACAGGTGGCATGTTATCAAAGAGAATCATTTAAAAAAACTACATCCAACTTCAAATTAATGCGAAAGTTGGAAAAATAGAGAATAATCTGTATCCATTTGTTGTCCTTAGCAGCAAGTAGGAGCGATTCAATTATATTGTAAATTAAATGAGAAAAATGCAGATATATCGAACATTATTTTGTAGGAGTGTCTTCATTAGCAGAAGGAGATGTTATTGAAGATGTTCTTGGGACACTAATATACAATTACAAACTGGGATGTGTTAAGATTAGCACAACAGTAATGAAAAAATGACACAAATGTGCAACAGGACCAGATGGTTTCCATCTCAAGCCTTTTCAAAAAATAGATGAAAATATTTTAGTTACCCAAAACTATAAACTTCCAAAGTTCCCACTATTTGTGGTAAATGAATTAGTGGAGTCTATAATTAAAGCTAGGGTTACGCCACACTATATCTTTTGCTTCTCTTCTGGCTCGGCGAACAATCCTGCTCAGGTGGACGGAACCTACCCCGCCCACTCATACACAATGTTTGACAGATATTATGTCCTGCCTAAAGCTCGAGAAAATCAGGGACGCACTTAAACATTCAAATGGAAGGTTTCAGAAAGCGTGGGAACCTTTTTTAAATGCATTTCAGACTTTATAAATGCTTGATCATCAAGCACAGTTTAACAGCTTAACACTCTACCTATTCATTTATCGTGGATTATTGTTGTGACAGGCTGATATTTGCATATGCTCACTGGCAGTGAGTGGGGAGGGATTATTTTTTGGTTATCTTATTTTTATTTTATTGTTGTTGTCTTGATATTTATTAGCATAAGTTGTTTTTTTATTTATTCTTTTTGTACACTCTGTCTGTAACAAATAGACAACTTTGCACTTTGTTATTTCCTGAAAACTAAGTAAAAAAGATTTTGATTACAAAAAAAAGCTAGGGTTACTGACCACCCTGAACATTTTCAGTTGATCAGAGAACATCAATATGGATTTATAAAGCATAGGCCATGCTGACAAACTTAAATGAATTTGAAGAGCTGAATACAGCAGTGGACAGCATGGAGAATAGATGTATGCAGAAATAATGCAGAAAGTGCAGAAACAAAGATGAACCTAAATCAGTAGACTGGATACAGAATACGGCATCAAAAGACTTGCAACACTGCTTACAGAGAAATTGAGAAGCAAGTGACCGTCGAAAAATGTCAATGGACAGCAATAGGCAGCAGTTTGGGATGTCTGTGATAAATATATCAAACGTCATTATATCTACTTTATAAAAAGTCTCTACTCTGTAAAAAGAGGGGCTAATAAGATTGAATAAGGTTCTCAAAGGGCAGAACTTTACAATAAATAAAAGTGACATAAATACACCTAATTGTCCAATTTGAATCAACCCTCTTGTAAAAAGAAAAGAAATAAGTGCAATAGTTATATCTAGTTAACTTTTTTTTTAAACATTTCTAAGTGTATTTTAAATATTTTAGTACTTTTATATTTTTAATATTTTTATAGATATTGTGATTTATGTTTAATAATTTGAATGTTTTTCAATATCAAGTACATTTAGAAAATTCAATATTTTACTTCGGAGTTACGTGAGTGACTATGTGAAGAACCCCGCCAGGATGCATGCGTGTCATATCGCTACACGCATTGCAACGAGTCACAGCAGGGGGAACGACGTTCCCCTTAGCGGCAGAATTTGAAAGCCGGGAACAGCAGGTAAGGAGACTCTGCGTTCCTTCCATTTACCTTACAGGTGGAGACATGGACCAGATCCACGAAGGCTGCGAAAAAGCTGGCGGGGGAGAACCGCGGCGTTGCGGGCAGCCGGCAGCAGCAGCCAACGGCACGCCAATCTCCCGTCATGGGAACAGCTGTGCCTGACTTCGCTCCCGCACCGGCCATAGCCGGGCGGTAGAGCGAAGCAAAAAACTAACAGAGTCGTTGACTCCGATGAGTCCGACTGTGAATAGCCACGAGCGGCCAGTGCCCGTGAGCATTGGGGCCAGTTGGAGTGGCTTCAGGAGCAGCTGCGAGCGGCCAGTGCCCATGAGCATTGGGGCCGGTTGGAGCGGCTGGGAGCGGGGAACAAGAGCAGCCGCGATGGCCAGTGCCCGTGAGCATTGGAGCGGCTGGGAGCGGGGAACAAGAACAGCCGCGTTGGCCAGTGCCCGTGAGCATTGGAGCCGGTTGGAGCGGCTGCAGGAACTGGAGCAGGAGCAACTTCAGGAGCAGCCGCGACGGCCAGTGCCCATGAGCATTGGAGCCGGTTGGAGCGGCTGCAAGAACTGGAGCAGCCGCGAGTGGCCAGTGCCCGAGAGCATTGGAGCCAGTTGGAACGGCTGTTGGAGCAAATATTCCAAAGTGACAGGCTCCGGGAGATTGGAAACTAGTCACAGTGGGCAGCTAGTAAGTCCTACAGCAGTACCTCTTGTAGGGCTGCACAGTGTTTCTCCCTCATCAGAGGGGAGTACAGGGGGTCATTTCTGGGCTGACCCTGAAGAGGGGTGCAGAACATACCCCTAGTGCACATGGGGTGCAAGACAACCTATTGGATATGGTGTCCCAGTTTATTCAACCCAACCAAACTAGCCAAAACCTGGAACCTAAAATAGCTGCAAGTATCAACTACTTATCATTCAACCAGCTATAAGGACAGGCATTATTGGACACCACAGCAAGACACTTACCACCAGAGAACTGCAAAACACTGAATGTTCCCAGTGTCAACCAGTGTATTTTAAAACATGTCGGAGCCTCAATCGGAGCCAGGGACTTGAAACTGCAGAAAGTTCTGAAAGTCCTAACGCGGGAATTACGGTTTCGCCCACACATTAAACAAAAAAGACATGACACAAGATCACCAGGATGCACTGGCTTTATATTGCAACTACCAATAAGAGTAAACAGCATTAGGAAGAAGTGCCTTCCACCGGATTTAGACCCTAATTTGCAGGCCTATGCAAACCTGGAACCTCCAAACCACCAATATTACTATTTGGAGGCAACTTATCAAAACAGATAAAAGAACTTGACGAAGAGGGTAAAACCCTGGGGCTCATCAAAACAATGTCTAAAAACTACTTCGACCAGAAAAAGCATCCCTATGCATCTCCAGTCGGCCAAGACAAAGTGGTGAAAGATCAAAGGCCAGGAACACTCAACATCGGTCTTTTTAGGCCATGGCCCAGACCGGCCTTACTTGGGAATGCGCTAACCCTCAATAACCTTTACATTATCAAAATTTACAGAGGGCTAAAATACGAGCACTCAAAAATTATGGTGGTCATTTTGACAGACCAATGAAGCTACCAACAGAGGCCATAATGGAACTAAAATGGTGGAAAGATAACATTAGGCATTGTTCCTATCCAAACATTATCACCTACCCGTCTATGGAACTACAAACTGATGCCGGTGCACTTGGATGGGGTGCTACCATTTCCATCTCCAGCTGTGGGGGAGATGGAATGCACAGGCATCATTATTACAAACACTGGGCATAAATTACCTGGGAATGTTAAGTGCATTCCATGGCCTTAAGTCATATTGTTCTGGGTTATATCACCAGCATGTTAGACTACAAATTAACAACACCACCGTGGTAGCATATATCTATCATATGGGTGGAAACAAATCACCCACAGATCTATGAACATCCCGTCTGTTCTGGAATTCCTGGCAAGCCTCCATTCTGATGAGAGGCTCAGTCATAGTGCCATCAACTGCGCCAGAAGTGCTCTGTCAACATACCTGTGGCAAGGAACAGAGCGGCATTCTGTTGGGACACACCCTGGTAACCAAACTCATGAGGGGCATTTTTAATGTTAATCCCCCAAGAACCAGGTACTCCCAAATATGGGATGTGAGCATTGTACTGACCATGTTAAGAAACTGGTCTCCAGCTACAGCTCTGTCCCTACAGAAACTGACTATGAAAACAGTCATGCTGATGGCCTTGGTCACGGCACAAAGGGTCCAGTCACTACAGAAACTAAGGCTGGACAACATGACTATTTCATCTGGAAATTTAACTTTTCACATCAATGAATTAGTCAAACAGAACAGACAGGGGTCAGCAGGCCTAAAAACAGAATTCAGGGCATACCCGACAGATGATCGTCTCTGTATTGTAACACACTTACTATTATATATGGAGTATACTAAGATCATCAGAGGGAAAGAAATGTCACTTTTAATCAGCTACAAACAGCCACTCAAAACAGTGACAGTCCAGTCCATCTCTAGATGGCTAAAACAGGTCATAATAAGGCTGGAGTAGACACTAGCATTTTAAATCTCACTCCACCAGGGCTGCAGCTACATTGGCAGCTATGAAGTTGGATGTTCCTATGGATCAAATCCTCAAGACAGCAGGATGATCAACGGAGAAAACTTTCCAACAATTTTATAACAAACCAGTCATTGAACCTGGAACATTTGCAGAAACAATTTTAAGTTCTGTAATATAATTTACCCCATAAATAGGGGCTATAATTTGGTGTTAATATATTTATCGTTGGGTTTTCAATATCATATTGATGTCTAATGATGTTAACACTATTCTCCCCACAATCAAGGCAGATGTGATGCATGGACTCGTTTCCACGGCATGAATCACAGAGGTTTAAAATCTTCACGTAGTCACTCACGTGACTCCGAAGTAAAATAGTAAGATTAAACGAGAACTTACCAGTTTGAAGTTTGATCGTTATTTTATGAGGAGTAACGTTGAGGGATTACGTGCCCTCCGCTCCCACCCTTGATCATATACTCAACTGGTATCTCTTCTCTAATCTTACTATGTTTAGTCATTACAGTTATCTGTGATTTCACACCGCTGCTTTAAAGAATGACACGCATGCGTCCTGGCGGGGTTCTTCACGTAATCCCTCAACGTTACTCCTCATAAAATAATGATCAAACTTCAAACTGGTAAGTTCTCGTTTAATCTTACTATTCTTTGTCAACTTTGCTTGCAATGATTGCTTTCTCAGTTGCCAAAGCGTTTTTCAGCTGCTTTGTGGGTGGGCCTTTCTATGACCTGTCCATCCATAGGCATCATCTCATAGAGGATGCTGACAGCATGCAGGGTTTGGCACTTAATACTGGTGAAGCATCAATCAGCAAAGGAGACCCACCAAAGATAATCCTGTGCTTTTTTTATTTGTTAGCTACTTGTGTGACAGCAAGCTTTGCCTTCTGTATCTTTGTATTTCTGTATCTTCTGTACCCTCTACTGGCTGCTTTTCATTTATGAATGAGGATGTAACTAAGAAAATGGACAAGGGAGAACCAGTGGATGTAGTGTACCTGGACTTTCAGAAAGCATTTGATAAGGTCCCACATAGGAGATTAGTGTGCAAAATTAGAGCACATGGTATTGGCGTTAGGGACTGACATGGATAGAAAATTGGTTGGCAGACAGAAAACAGAGAGTAGGGATTAATAGGTCCCTTTCAGAATGGCAGGCAGTGACTAGTGGGGTACTGCAAGGATCGGTGCTGGGACCGCAGCTATCTACAATTTACATTAATGAGTTGGATGAAGGGATTAAAAAGTAACATTAGCAAATTTGCAGATGACACAAAGCTGGGTGGCAGTGTGCACTGTGAGGATGCATGGTGATTTGCACATGTTGGGTGAATGGGCAGATGCAAGGCAGATGCAGTTTAATGTGGATAAATGTGAGGTTATTCACTTTGGTGGCAAAAACAGGAAGGCAGATTATTATCTGAATGGTGTCAAATTGGGAAAAGGGGAAGTACAACGAGATCTAGGGATCCTTGTTCATCAGTCACTGAAAGTAAGCATGTGGATACAGCAGGAAGTGAAGAATGCAAATGGCATATTGGTCTTCATAACAAGAGGAGTTGAGTATCTTATTGAAACATATAAGATTATTAAGGGTTTGAACACGCTAGAGGCAGGAAACATGTTTCCGATGTTGGGGGAGTCCAAAACCAGGGGCCACAGTTTAAGAATAAGCGGTAAGCCATTTATCGCGGAGATGAGGAAAAACGTTTTCATTCAGAGGATTGTGAACCTGTGGATTCTCTGCCTCAGAAGGCAGTGGAGGCCAATTCTCTGGATGCTTTCAAGAGAGAGTTAGATAGAGCTCTTAAAGATAGCTGAGTCAGGGGATATGGGGAGAAGGCAGAAACGGAGTACTGATTGTGGATGATAGTCATGATCACGGTCAGGGGCGGAAAACCCGGGGGGGCCAGAGGGGACACGTCCCCCCATGTTTTGAGAGGTGGGTGACATCCCTCCCAAGTTTTTGTGATCCCGATTTTAAAATCGCCGTTTTTAGCACAGGATTGAGCCTCCGAAGCCTCGCGCGTGTGTGTGAGTGTGCGTATGCGCGCGTGGCCGCCAAAAAAATGTGTCCCCCGGCCCCTCCATGTTTTGATAATGAGTTCCGTTCTTGATCACAGTGAATGACGCTGTTGGATCGAAGGGCTGAATGGACTACTCCTGCACCTATTGCCTATTGTCTATTGTCAATTGATAACATTGCCTGTCTATTTTCTGAACTCTGTCTCGTGCTGCTTAACAGATTCAGATTCAGATTCAGATTCAATTTAATAGTCATTGTCAGTGTACAGTACAGAGACAACAAAATGCATTTAGCATCTCCCTTGAAGAGCGACATAGCAAACGATTTGAATAAATAATAATAAGTGTCCGGGGGGGGGGTGGTGGTGATTGGCAGTCACCGAGGTACGTTGTTGAGTAGAGTGACAGCCGCCGGAAAGAAGCTGTTCCTCGACCTGCTGGTTCGGCAACGGAGAGACCTGTAGCGCCTCCCGGATGGTAGGAGGGTAAACAGTCCATGGTTGTGGTGAGAGCAGTCCTTGGCGATGCTGAGCGCCCTCCGCAGACAGTGCTTGCTTTGGACAGACTCAATGGAGGGGAGCGTGGAACCGGTGATGCGTTGGGCAATTTTCACCACCCTCTGCAATGCCTTCCGGTCGGAGACAGAGCAGTTGCCATACCATACTGTGATGCAGTTGGTAAGGATGCTCTCGATGGTGCAGCGGTAGAAGTTCTACAGGATCTGAGGAGACAGATGGCCCTTCTTCAGTCTCCTCAGGAAGAAGAGACGCTGATGAGCCTTCTTGATCAGAGTAGAGGTATTGTGGGTCCAAGAGAGGTCATCGGAGATGTTGACTCCCAGGAACCTGAGCTAGAAACACGTTCCACCTCCGTCCGTTAATGTGGATGGGGGTGTGCGTGCCGCTTCTGGACTTCCTGAAGTCTACAATGAGCTCCTTGGTCTTCTTGGAGTTAAGGGCCAGGTTGTTGTCAGCGCACCATGCTGCTAAGTGCTGGACCTCCTCCCTGTAGGCCAGCTCATCGTTGTTGCTGATGAGGCCAATCACCGTTGTATCATCTGCATACTTGATGATGGTGTTAGTACCATGTACAGGTGTGCAGTTGTAGGTGAAGAGGGAGTAGAGGAGGGGGCTCAGCACCAAGCCTCTGAGGAACGCCGGTGTTCAGGGTGAGGGTTGAAGAGGTGTGCTTGTCTAACCTCTCAGACTGGGGTCTGGTGGTTAGAAAGTCTAGTATCCAGTTGCAGAGGGAGGGGTCGATGCCCAGGTTACCGAGTTTGGTGATCAGTTTTGACGGGATAATGGTGTTGAATGCTGAGCTGTAATCGATGAACAGCATTCTTACATAAGTGTCTCTGTTGTCGAGGTGGGAGAGGGCGGAGTGAAGTGCCGTTGAGATGGCATCCTCCGTACTCCTGTTCTTGTGGTAGGCAAACTGATAGGGATCCAGTGTGGGGGGTAGGCAGCTTTTGAGGTGTGCCAGGACCAGCCTCTCGAAGCACTTGGTGATGATGGGGGTAAGTGCAACTGGGCAGAAGTCGTTGAGGCTTGCCGCAGTGGAGTGTTTTGGCACTGGCACAATGGAGGTGGCTTTAAGGCAAGTGGGGGACAACTGCTTGGGCAAGTGACAGGTTGAAGATGTCAGTCCAGACGTCTGTCAGCTGCGCAGCACAGGCCTGAGGAAAAAAGCGCCCGGGGATGCCGTCAGGGCCCAGCCTTACATGTTTTGATAGTGCCAGTACACGTCGTAGGGGGGTCAGTGTGAATGGCGCTGTTGGATCAGCAGGGCACAGCCTGAATGGCTACTCTCTAGATTGTCCCTGACAAAGCGGCCATAGAAGTGATTAAGCTCCTCAAGGAAGGAGGCGTCGCTGGATGTGGGGGTGATGTTGGAGGGTCTGTAGTCCGTGATGGCCTGGATGCCTTGCCACATGCGTCGGGGGTCGGAGCTCTCAGATCTATAATATTCAGTCAGTTTCATGATCTTCAACAAATTTAAATAACAAAATTATAAATGATCTTATGCACACTCACAGTTGCCCTTTGGCAAAACAAGATGCCGACTATGACAAGATTGTACTCCAATCATTTAGTTAGCTAACAGCTTTTGTCACGGGTTTAATGAAAGGGGTCAGGGAGCATCCTGGAGAACATGGATATACATTATGAATGTGCTTATTTTTTTATATGAACCTGAATGTACTTTTTTTTTATGCAGCATATATTTTGCAGTGGGTTCAGTTGTTAGAGGAATTGTGGGAAAAACTGCTTTGGAGCCCAGTTAAGAAATTTCCGAGAGTTCAGCTGCATAGGAACAGTGAACTGCTTGCTGTAGCTCAAGTATAATTGATGATAGCTTTAATGCATATCCATTTGTCCATCAAATGTAGACCTGAACAGATCAAACCTAAGCATGATCAGATGGTGTACTTATTAGTTAAACAATTGTACTCTCAAATGATTGATACTTAAATGAGAATCACAAAGATAATAGAAAAGTGATGTGAACATTTTCTGGCACCTCCGATCTCAGGCTCCCTTTCATTAAATGTAGAAACAACAAATTGCAGATGCTGATATACAAAAAAAGGCACAAAGTACTGGATTAACTCAATGGGTGAGGCAGCATCTCTGAAGAATAAAGACAGGTGACGTTTTGAGTCGGGACCCTTCTTCAGAAGAGTCTGAAGAAGGATCCCAGCCCAAAACGTCACCTATTCATGTTCTTCTGGGATGCTGCCTGACCCCTTGTGTCTTGTCCTTTCATTAATCCTATTATAAAAGCTGGAAAGAAACAAGTTTTGATCAGAAATGTTACCTAACTAAATGCTTGGAGCATATTCTTGTCATAGAAACAGAGAAACATAGAAAATTGGTGCAGGAGGAGGCCATTTGGCCCTTCGAGTAGCACCGCCATTCATTGTGATCATGGCTGATCGTCCCCAATCAATAACCCGTGCCTGCCTTCCCCCCATATCCCTTGATTCCACTAGCCCCTAGATCTCTATCTAACTTTACTTAAATCCATCCAATGATTTGTCCTCCACTGCCCTGCGATGCAAATAAGGCTGTTGAGACAAAACCAAAAAGGCCAAAGTCAGGCAACGCCATTGTAGTGGGAGACTCCATTGTGAGAGGTATGGACAGGGGTTTCTGCGGCAACAGGTGGGATTCGAGGATGGTGTGCTGCCTTCCTGGTGCCAGGATCCAGGATGTCACGGACAGAGTGCAGAAAATCCTCAAGGGCGAAGGTGAACAGCCGGAAGTGGTAGTGCATGTCGGCACAAACAATGTCGGAAAGAAGGGGATGAATATTCCGTAGCGTGACTTTAGAGAGCTCGGAAAAATGCTGAAAAGCAGGACCTCCAGGGTTGTTATCTCCGGTTTGCATCTAGTTCCTCGTGCTGGCGAGAGCAGGAACAGGGAGATACGGGACCTGAATGTGTGGCTGAGGAACTGGTGCACGGGGCAAAGGATTTAGATTCTTAGATCACTGGGATCTGTTTTGGAGTAAGGGGGCACTGTACAAAAGGGACGGATTGCATCTTAACAGGTGGGGGGGCAGCATTCTGGCAGGCAGGTTTGCCACTGCTACACGGGTGGTTTTAAACTGAATAAGGGGAGTGGGGTGTCGAATGGGATGGTTGCGGATGGAGGTAAAGGGAAAGGGTTTCTTAAATGAGTGTGTAGAGACAGAGGGGTGTAAAATGAGGGTAGAAGCAATAGGTAGCAAGGTGAAAAGTAAAAGTGGCAGGCAGACAAATCCAGGGCAAAAATCAAAAAGGGCCACTTGTCAACATCATTGTGTAAGGGGTAAGAGTGTTGTGAAAACAAGCCTGAAGGCTTTGTCTCAATGCAAGGAGCATTCGTAATAAGGTGGATGAGTTGATAGCTATTAATGACTATGATATAGTTGGGATCACGGAGATATGGCTCCAGGGTGACCAAGGCTCGGAGCTGAACATCCAGGGATATTCAATATTCAGGAGGGCTAGACAGAAAGGGAAAGGAGGTGGGGTAGCGTTGCTGGTTAGAGAGCAGGTTAACGCAATAGAAAGGAAGGACATTAGCTTGGAGGATGTGGAATCGATATGGGTAGAGCTGCAAAACACTAAGGGGCAGAAAACGCTAGTGGGAGTTGTGTACAGGCCACCTAACAGTAGTAGTGGAGTTGGGGATGGCATCAAACAGGAAATTAGAAATGCGTGCAACAAAGGTAAAACAGTTATAATGGGTGACATAAAATCTACATATAGATTGGGTGAATCAAATTGGCAAGGGTGCTGAGGAAGAGGATTTCTTGGAATGTATACGGGATAGTTTTCTAAACCAACATGTAGAGGAACCAACGAGAGAGCAGGCTATTCTAGATTGGGTATTGAGTAATAAGGAAGGGTTAGTTAGCAGTCTTGTTGTGCGTGGTCCCTTGTACAAGAGTGACCATAATATGGTTGAGTTCTTCATTAGGATGGAGAGTGACATTGTTAATTCAGAAACAAGGGTCCTGAACTTAAAGAAAGGTAACTTTGAGGGTATGAGACGTGAATTGGCCAAGATAGACTGGCAATTGATTCTTAATGGGTTGACGGTGGGTATGCAATGGAAGGCATTAAAAGACTGCATGGATGAACTACAACAATTGTTTATCCCAGTTTGGCAAAAAAATAAATCAGGGAAGGTAGTGCATCCGTGGATAACAAAGGAATTCAGGGATAGTATCAAAACAAAAGATGAAGTGTACAAATTAGCCAGAAAAAGCAGCCTACCAGAGGACTGGGCGAAACCAGCAGAGGAGGACAAAGGGATTAATTAGGAAAGGGAAAACAGATTATGAAAGAAAACTGGCAGGGAACATAAAAACTGACTGCAAAAGATTTTATAGATATGTGAAGAGAAAAAGATTAGTTAAAACAAATATAGGTCCCTTGCAGTCAGAAACAGGTGAATTGCTCATGGGGAACAAGGACATGGCAGACCTATTGAATAACTACTTTGGTTCTGTCTTCACTAAGGAAGACATAAATAATCTGCCAGAAATAGCAGGGGACCGGGGGTCAAATGAGATGGAGGAACAGAGTGAAATCCAGGTTAGCCGGGAAGTGGTGTTAGGTAAATTGAATGGATTAAAGCCGATAAATCCCCAGGGTCAGATAGGCTACATCCCAGAGTACTTAAGGAAGTAGCCCCAGAAATAGTGGATGCATTAGTGATAATTTTTCAAAACTCTTTAGATTCTGGAGTAGTTCCTGAGGATTGGAGGGTAACTAATGTAACCCCACTTTTTAAAAAGGGAGGGAGAGAGAAAACGTGAAATTACAGACCAGTTAGTCTAACGTCGGTAGTGGGGAAACTGCTAGAATCAGTTATTAAAGATGGGATAGCAGCACATATGGAAAGTGGTGAAATCATTGGACAAAGTCAGCATGGATTTCTGAAAGGTAAATCATGTCAGACGAACCTGATAGAATTGTTCGAGGATGTAACTACTAGTGGATAAGGGAGAACCAGTGTATGTGTTATATCTAGACTTTCAGAAGGCTTTCGACAAGGTCCCACATAAGAGATTAGTATACAAACTTAAAGGACACGGCATTGGGGGATCAGTATTGATGTGGATAGAGAACTGGCTGGCAGACAGGAAGCAAAGAGTAGGAGTAAACGGGTCCTTTTCACGACGGCAGGCAGTGACTAGTGGGGTACCGCAAGGCTCAGTGCTGGGACCCCAGCTATTTACGATATATATTAATGATTTGGATGAGGTAATTGAATGTAACATCTCCAAGTTTGTGGATGACACGAAGCTGGGGGGCAGTGTTCGCTGTGTGGAGGATGCTAGGAGGGTGCAAGGTGACTTGGATAGGCTGGGTGAGTGGGCAAATGCATGGCAGATGCAGTATAATGTGCATAAATGTACGGTTATCCACTTTGGTGGCAAAAACAGGAAAGTAGACTGTTATCTGAATGGTGGCCGATTAGGAAAGGGGGAGATGCAACGAGACCTGGGTGTCATGGTACACCAGTCATTAAAAGTAGGCATGCAGGTGCAGCAGGCAGTGAAGAAGGCAAATGGTATGTTAGCATTCATGGCAAAAGGATTTGAGTATAGGAGCAGGGAGGTTCTACTGCAGTTGTACAGGGTCTTGGTGAGACCACACCTGGAGTATTGCGTACAGTTTTGGTCTCCAAATCTGAGGAAAGACATGCTTGCCATAGAGGGAGTACAGAGAAGGTTCACCAGACTGATTCCTGGGATGTCAGGACTTTCATATGAAGAAAGATTGGATAGACTCGGTTTGTACTCGCTAGAATTTAGAATATTGAGGGGGGATCTTATAGAAACTTACAAAATCCTTAAGGGGTTGGGCAGGCTAGATGCAGGAAGATTGTTCCCGATGTTGGGGAAGTCCAGAACAAGGGGTCACAGTTTAAGAATAAGGGGGAAATATTTTAGGACCGAGATGAGGAAAACATTTTTCATACAGAGAGTGGTGAATCTCTGGAATTCTCTGCCACAGTAGGTAGTTGAGGCCAGTTCATTGGCTATATTTAAGAGGGAGTTAGATGTGGCCCTTGTGGGTAAAGGGATCTGGGGGTATGGAGAGAAGGCAGGTACAGGATACTGAGTTGGATGATCAGCCATGATCATATTGAATGGCGATGTTTCTATGTTTCTATGCCCTCTGTGGCAGGGAATTCCACAAATTCTCAACTCTCTGAGTGAAAACTTTTTTTCTCACCTCAGCTTAAATGGCCTCCCCTTTATTCTAAATCTGTGGCCCCTGGTTCTGGACTCGCCCAACATTGGGAAGCTTTTTTCCTGCATCTAGCATGTCTAATCCTTTTATAATTTTATATGTTTCGATAAGATCCCCCCTCATCCATATCCAGCACCCTCTTTTGCCAAAGGGACAAGCACAAGTCTTCATGGTAATGTTTACAATCTAGGCAGTCTGTTAGGTTACATCATCATTCAAGTGAAGAGCCAAAAGAACATGCAACATTTCTGTACTGATGATTGTTGAATTCATCACAGCCCATTTAGCTCCCTTATATCTCCATCAACCAGGTTCCAAAATATAATTTCAATTTCTGCAAAAAATGAATCTTGAAACTCTTGAGGATTCTTCTCTGTGAATTGATACTGGTGTGTGTGCACTTGCGTGTGTGCGCTTGCTTGTAGGTGTTTGGCAAAAAGTAGATTAATCTTTGTCAGCAAGTTGGGCCAAAGGGCCTGTTTCTGAGCTGTATTACACTATGATGTGCCAGTGCATGGATTTGATTTGGTTTGCTTTCTAATTATTGTCACATGTGCCAACATACCTTGAAAATCTTTATTTCTATGCTATCTTGGCAAATTATACCATTCAGGTCCATCAAGGTAGTGCAATAGAGAGAAAAAAACAGAATGCAGAATATTGTTTTACAGCAACAGAGAAAGTACAAGTGGTGCAACAAGGTAGGTTGGAAAATCAAGCATTCATCCTTACCATTTGGAAGGATCATTCAAAATCTGATGACAGCGGGGAAGAAGCTACTCTTGAATCTGGTGGTATATGCTTTTAAACTTTTGTATCTCTTGCCTGAGAGGAGAGAAGAGTAAGTGAATGGGCTGTGAGTGGATTATGTTGCTTGCTTTCCCAAGGCAGCATGAAATTTAGTGCTGTTTTCCTGGTGTAGTGGGCAGTGTTTACAACTCACTGTAATTTCTTGTTGTCTTGGGAAGAACAGTCTATATCAAGCTATACTGCATCTGGATAGGAAGCATTCTATGTGTATCTGTACAAACTGGTGGGAGTCCATAGGGAAATATCAAATTTCCTAAGGCTTCTGAGGAAGTAGACACACAGGTTAGTTTAGTTTCAAGACACAGCATGGAAGCAGGCCATTCGGCCCACCAAGACCTTACCAACTATCAATCTCTCATTCACACTACTTTTTTTCCCCCACTTTCTCATCCACTCCTTACACATTAGGAAACATTTACAGAGGCTAATTAACATACAAACTCACACATCTTTAAGATGTGTGAGGAAACTGGAGCACCCAAAGGAAACCCATGTGTTCACAGGTAGAATTTGCAGACTCCACACAGTACCCAATGTCAGGATCAGCTGTGCCATTGTTCTGCGTTAATGTGGTTGTACCAGAATAAATTGTTGGTGTTCGACCAGGGCAGGATAATAATTTGCACCTTGGAACTTGATGCTGTCGACCATCTCTGCTTCAGCACCATCGATACAAATAGGGCTATGTAATCTATTCTCTTTATGAAGTCACTGACCAGCTCCTTAATTAGGCTGACATTGCATATTAATTGCATATGACATTAACATATAGAAACATAGAAAATAGGTGCAGGAGTAGGCCATTCGGCCCTTCGAGTCTGCACTGCCATTCAATATGATGATGGATGATCATCCAACTCGGTATCCTGTACCTGCTTCTCTCCATACCCCCTGATCCCTTTAGCCACAAGGGCCACATCTAACTCCTTCTTAAATATAGCCAATGAACTGGCCTCAACTACCTTCTGTGGCAGAGAGTTCCAGAGATTCACCACTCTCTGTGTGAAAAATGTTTTTCTCATCTCGGACCTAAAGGATTTCCCTTTTATCCTTAAACTGTGACCCCTGGTCCTGGACTTCCCCAACATTGGGAACAATCTTTCCTGCATAACCCCTTAAGAATTTTGTAAGTTTCTATAAGATCCCGCCTCAATCTTCTAAATTCTAGCGAGTACAAGCCGAGTCTATCCAGTCTTTCTTCATATGAAAGTCCTGACATCCCAGCAATCAGTCTGGTGAACCTTCTCTGTACTCCCTCTATGGCAAGAATGTCTTTCCTCAGATTTGGAGACCAAAACTGTGCATAGTACTGCAGGTGTTGTCTCACCAATACCCTGTACAACCGCAGTAGAACCTCCCTGCTCCTATACTCAAATTATTTTGCTATGAATGCTAACATACCATTCGCTTTCTTCACTGCCTGCTGCACCTGCATGCCTACTTTTAATGACTGGTGTACCATGACACCCAGGTCTCGTTGCATCTCCCCTTTTCCTAATAGGCCACCATTTAGATAATAGTCTACTTTCCTGTTTTTGCCACCAAACCTCACATAACCTCACATTTATCCACATTATACTGCATCTGGCATGCATTTGCCCACTCACCCAGCTTATCCAAGTCACCTTGCAGCCTCCTAGCATCCTCCTCACAGCTAACACTGCCCCCCAGCTTCGTGTCATCCGCAAACTTGGAGATGTTGCATTCAATTCCCTCGTCCAAATCATTAATATATATTGTAAATGTATATATATATATATGAAGCTGGTTTGTTACAATTATATATTGTAAATATATAAATATATGAAGCTGGTTAGATTGCACTTTGTTCACTTTCTCATCTGATTCCATTAGTTCCTTCTGGAATTCAAATAACTTCACCATCTTCTTCCATAACTTGTTTCTTTCCTTCTAGATTTATTTTAGAAATGCGACTCGGGCCTTTTCGATGAGCTTAACAGGTCTCTTCTGATATCTTGCCCTCTCAGCCACCTTACGGCTCCTCTGGCTCACCTTCACCATCTTCCTCCATGGATTTAAACTTGTCTTGGCATAATCCCAGGACAACTTACTTACTAGTCAAAAGCTACAGATATAAATGTTTTGACAACATGCAACTAAGTCTCTCTATCTTCTCATTGTAATCTGTCTCGTCATTGTATAGTATAATATGACTACAGTGGAGTGATATGCAAACTTGTTGAAGGAGTTGGAACAGAAATTGGCCACCCGGTCAAGAGTGTAGGTAGTAAAGTAAGAGTTGAGAATTTAGCCATGTGGAGCACCAATGTTGTGAATTATCATGGAGCAAGTTTATTGCTCTTGCTTTTCCTTATCAATTGCAGTCTTAGAAAGTCTTAGATACTGCTATAGAGGGGCTTGATAAGTCCTAGGTCCAAGTGTTTGGAAATGCAGTATTAGTGGTTGCAATATTAGTGTTGCCAGTAAAGATGTAGTAAATAAATAGGAGTCTGACATAGATGACCTTGTAATCCAAATGTTCCAGGGATGAGCCATGGAGATGGCATTTGCCATGAACCTGTTGTGGTGGAAGGTGAATTGCAGTGTTTTGTGGTGTGAACTGTAGTGGACATCTGGGATGCTGGAGTTAACATGTGCCATAACCAGCCTCTCAAAACACTTCATGGTGGATGTCAGTGCCACTGGACGGTAGTCATTATGGCACATTGTTTTTCTTTGGCACTGCGATTATAGTGATTCTCTTAAAGCAGATAGGAACCACAAAATGGAGTAGGGAGAGGTTATAGTCTAATACTCCTGCCAGCTGGTTCGCACAGATTCTGATGAAACGGTAGGTCCAAGCCGGTCCGATCTGATGTCTGCAATGGTAATTGTGGGTACATGTAAACATATGCTGGCACAGGGAGAATATTGAAACTCTGTGCACTTAACTTTAATTATAATTATTGAAACCATGTTCTTGGAGCTACGAGCAGCAGCTCGTTGAGGCAACGTGCTGGATGTTAAATGCATGGAGTAACTCCACCCAGGCAAGTGGGGAGATTTCCATCACACTCCTGACTTGGAGATGGTCCAGTGCAATTAGATATTGCAGACTTGGAGATGGTCCAGTACAATCAGATGGTCCAGTGCAATCAGATCCCAGTACCTCCAGTGCCCAAGCCACCTTCAACCTCTCTGCCCCCAGTCCTCACACCTAACACGTTTTCTCCATCCCCCCCTCCCCCTTTCTGATACAGAACAGTCTGTATTCAGAAGCCTTACCTTTGTACACCTCCACTCCAACCCTGACATGTTCCACGTTTGCCAGGACGTAGAGCTTTCCTTCCGTTGCCTCCACTTTGACTTCTTCTTTGGGAAGGTGTCTTCACTAACCAACAATGACCCTTTTCAAGTCGCCAACATTCCTCCTCATCTTCAACTCCCCTGGATGGCCATCTACCCTCTCTGGTCCTTTTTATTTGAAAAAAAGCTGTCGGAAGAAGGGATCCAACCTGAAACATCACCCATTCTTTTCTCCAGATATGCTCCCTGGTCCATTGAGGTACTCCAGCACTGTGTGTCCATCTATGATGCTTTCACTGTTTGCCATCAATAAATGTTATTGTGAGGAATTGTGTTGAGTATTTCTAATCATGCAATACTGAGTTATAAATTGAACATGAATTCAACTTAACATTACATGATAATCTTTTTCTCATTTTCAAATAAATTATATACCTTTGATGATGGGTATTTGGTAGTTTTTTTTTTACATTCTTTGTACACTTAAGACTTGAATGCAGATTTTTATCACTGAATAAAAACAGAAATGCAGTCAGCAAGGCAGGCTGAATATACTGTGCTGATTAAACTAGACTTACAGATCCAGTATGTGTACACTGTCAAAGCTCTTTTCTTAACAGCTAGCAGTATTTAGGACAACTATTATTCATCTTAAAGCATAAATTTCCTGACGCAGCTAATTTAAATGAAAAAAGTTGTTCGATTAACAAAATAGATTCTCATTAATTGGTAGGCAGTGATCTTCTGATGCCAATTATTTGATATTTGAGATTAAAAGAACAAAGATATCAACCAGCAGAAGCATTAAAATAAAATGTGTAGGAAGGAACTGCAGATGCTGGTTTAAACAGAAGATAGACACAACATGCTGGAATAAATCAGTGGGATTTTAAATGAAATCATAGTGTATTTTGGGAAACATATCTTTAAAATGGAAACCATACTGCAGGGAATGTTGAGGACTTTGTGATCTTGAGTATAGTGCAGGAGCGAGGGGTAACATTTTGGGAAATGGAAGGAAGTGGATCCAACCTGCCAAGCTCCACATGTATAAACGATATTTAAATAAATTAGAGTGATTTACAGGAAATCCTCTCGCTTGCCAGTGGATTTCCTGTAAACAGCCAAGACATTGTTTAAATGAGTCCCAGTAGTGATTGAGTAGGGTCATGAGTGTTATAGAGAAATTAGAGTAACTACTCAATGTGTGTTTACCTGCAGTTAGGAAAATGGTTCAGCAGAGGAGATTTGCTGAAATGATCTTTTCTATACTTCGGATGCTTCATCGCATCAGAATGGGGTAAATTCTGACTGTTTGGGTTCTTCTTTTATGAGCAGCAAAATTATTATCCAAGGAGCAACAACAACAGCAGACTGGAGGCCACAGACTTTTTTTCTGAAAATCACTATCCTCCCAGTGCCAAAGAAAAGCCAGGTAGTGTATTTAATTTCAGTCACGTGAGTGACTTCGTGAAGAGCCCGCCAGTCCGCATGCGCGTCAATGTGCGGACGCATGGCGCGCGAGTCGGAGCAGTTCGAAACTGCCATGACAGGTAAGTCAATTTTATTTCCAGCAGGCCGCTGCGGCAGCGGACCGGAGTAGCTGATGGAGGTGGCCAGGTTTTGGGCCACCATGGAGGCTCCATAAGGAGCTAGACATTTTTTTGCGGCTGCCGCCATTGGAACTCCGAAAGGGAGCAGATGGCCAAAATTGGAGGTGTGGGGGGAGCAGGTGGCCAAAATTGGAGGCCGCCGTGGGGCTCCATAGGAGCTAGGAAGAGATATTGCCACTGCCGGCATTAGATCTCCAAACGGGAGCAGGCGGCCAGATTTGGAGGCCGCCGTGGGGCTCCATAGGAGCTAGGATTTCATAATTACGGCTGCCGGTGCAGCCAGGTTAACGATCACTGCAAGAGGTTTAGCAGCAACCGGTGAGTTAAAAATAGCCACAGCCAGGAGCTACCGCACAGGTAAGCTCAGCTGCTGTAGCACCGAGCAATTTAAACATAGTTACTGCTAGCTGAGGGGCTCAGCTATGTTGCAGCAGCATATAATGTATGCTTTATTTTTGGACGGCTCTAAATAGAGTTGGCATTAATAGCGGTTGCCACTCGGTCACGTTTGTGACTATCATAGTAGATAGCATTCAAAGGTCATGTTCAATTCTTGGGCAATATAACAATGTATCTTATCATGCCAATAAAGTTTATATTGAAAATGATAATTACAAAGGACAATCATTATCACATACACCAAATGGTGTAGTGAAATTGGACTTGCCATTGCAGTTCAGAGCTCCTGTCTTAGGAAGCCTTTTTTGAGCTGAGTCTATAAGACACCTGTGGGAGCTATACCTGGTTCAGGGTGGCATCATGATAATTTCCGCTCACTAGAGGGGTCTGTTGGAGATTCTTTTATAAGAGACTCCAACTATGTGGATATTGATAGAGCTGTCAAATCTCTGATTTAATGGGGATATGCTTCTTTTAATCATATGAACGCAAGGTAGCAACACCTTGTGCAGGAATACTCCATTGGGGCTCCAGAAAGGAGCAAGGATTCAGAGTCACTAGCAGGTGCAACCTATCTGGTAAGTATAATAAATAATAATTTATACCGACAGGGCGCCAATCTGCACAGCTAGTCCCAATTCAGCTCATAGAGGGAGCAGCTTGGCACCCCAAGTCGGGGAAAAGTCAAAGCCAAGTCTGGGAGACAAGTCCTGCCAGACGATTTGGGTCAAGGGGATTCTGTCCCCACATCTATGACAGATGTGATTGGCCATTTTGTCTCAATTGGAACATCTGATGAATCAGATGGTGGCACAAAATATGTTCCGTGTTACGGAGGCATGCACAGGCAGTTCAAGTCATACGCCTGTAGCAACTCCTGGTTCAGGGTTGCAATATATCTCCCACTCGGATGAAAGGAGTGTTGGAGATGGTGCAAAATAATATGCTCCATGTGACTGAGGCATGCACAGGCAGTTCAAGTTGTACGCCTGTAGCAATTCCTGGCTCAGAGTTGCAATATTCCTCCTACTCGGAAGAGTATCGGAGATGGTGCCAAATAATATGCTCCATGTTACGGAGGCATGCACAGGCAGTTCAAATCATACGCCTGTGACAACTCCTGGTTCAGGGTTGCAATATTCCTCCCACTCGGAAGAGTATCGGAGATGGTGGCACGAAATATGCTCCGTGTTACGGAAGCATGCACAGGCAGTTGAAGTCATACGCCTGTGGCAACGCCTGGTTCAGGCTTGCACTATTTCTCCCAATCTACGGGAGGGTCAGAGATGAGTATGGAGCTGACTCCGAACATGAGTATGTGCCTGTATCCCATGCTTTAATGCATGATGTACGAGAGTTGCATAAGGAAGAGCTGCCTGCTCTTGCCTTTCAAGTTGCTGTTCCCTCGGGGACGGGCAAGCCACTACAAGAGGAGTTGGCCAGCGGCATCAGCTATCTAACATCACACCAGCTGAAGAAATAGAAGCATGACAGACAGGGTCTGAAGCTCCAACAAGCAAATCGACCTGGGTTCCGAGACACTGGCAGGTAAGGTCTCTTTATTAACCTCCGTAAAACTCTGAGATGGAGCAGTTTATCTGCTCAGGTTTGGGTTTACTGGCAGCATGGGCTGTCTAGTGGGTTTTCACTGTCTCTGGGATAGGTCAGGTTGATGCAGAGTCATTGGCAGGGTGCCTTGCATAGTAACCTCTGTAAGTTCCAAGTAGGAAGAGCTTGGTTACCCTGGTTCAGGGTAGACCATCATGGAACTGGCTGGCCATATGGGTCATATTGACAAGGGAAGATCTGCCTCATCATCTGTGATTGAGGTTATCAGGCTGCTCAGTAGAATAAAGTAGTTGAAGTCTTCCTCAACACATGTTTAAATTTCTGCTCAGTTAGTAGATTTGCCGGTTCATTGGAAACATCTTTGCCATCCTCTCTGGGATAGGTAGCTACCAGCAGGTAGCTGGTCTGACATATAATATTTTTTATCTGACCTGCAGGTTCATGTTGTGAATCAACAATGTATTTATAATAATCCGTAAGCTCCCAATACCAGTATTCCTGATTGAGTGGTGGGTCGAAGAGATTGTGTTGTGCACTCTGGCGACTCAGACAAGTGGTTTCTGTCAGAGGACTGCGAAGCATTTCCTGATTCAGGTTTGCATTATGCTAAATTGACAGGGAACTTGTATTCCCACATCAAGGGGAGACTATGTTTTCAACTCTAGTCATAAGGTTCCGTCCGTATGGTCAATAGAGGAACGGTGGAATCAGTGACATCTCATCGGAGGATGAGTGTTCTGGCCAAGAATGAGAGGGGTATATTTCTGATACTTCTCAAGATTACAGCAACAGGGAGCATGCCAAATCAGGTTAGCATTTGGCTAATCTGATCATGTGTTTAGTTACCCAGTTTAAGATGGATGATTTGCTTTCAGCAACTTAACTGATTCAAAAAATCGATCTTGAAGATACATACTTTGCCATATCTATTCACATGAGGCACAGATTATAGAAACATAGAAACATAGAAATTAGGTGCAGGAGTAGGCCATTTGGCCCTTCGAGCCTGCACCGCCATTTAATATGATCATGGCTGATCATCCAACTCAGTATCCCGTACCTGCCTTTTCTCCATACCCTCTGATCCCCTTGGCCACAAGGGCCACATCTAACTCCCTCTTAAATATAGCCAATGAACTGGCCTCAACTACCCTCTGTGGCAGAGAGTTCCAGAGATTCACCACTCTCTGTGTGAAAAAAGTTCTCCTCATCTCGGTTTTAAAGGATTTCCCCCTTATCCTTAAGCTGTGACCCCTTGTCCTGGACTTCCCCAACATTGGAAACAATCTTCCTGCATCTAGCCTGTCCAACCCCTTAAGAATTTTGTAAGTTTCTATAAGATCCCCTCTCAATCTCCTAAACTCTAGAGAGTATAAACCAAGTCTATCCAGTCTTTCTTCATAAGACAGTCCTGACATCCCAGGAATCAGTCTGGTGAACCTTCTCTGCACTCCCTCTATGGCAATAATGTCCTTCCTCAGATTTGGAGACCAAAACTGCACGCAATACTCCAGGTGTGGTCTCACCAAGACCCTGTACAACTGCAGTAGAACCTCCCTGCTCATATACTCAAATCCTCTTGCTATGAAAGCCAACATGCCATTCGCTTTCTTTACTGCCTGCTGCACCTGCATGCCTACCTTCAATGACTGGTGTACCATGACACCCAGGTCTCGCTGCATCTCCCCCTTTCCCAATCGGCCACCGTTTAGATAATAATCTGCTTTCCCGTTTTTGCCACCAAAATGGATAACCTCACATTTATCTACATTAAACTGCATCTGCCAAACATTTGCCCACTCACCCAGCCTATCCAAGTCACCTTGCAGTCTCCTAGCATCCTCCTCACACCTAACACTGCCCCCCAGCTTAGTGTCATCCGCAAACTTGGAGATATTGCCTTCAATTCCCTCATCCAGATCATTAATATATATTGTAAATAGCTGGGGTCCCAGTACTGAGCCTTGCGGTACCCCACTAGTCACTGCCTGCCATTGTGAAAAGGACCCGTTTACTCCTACTCTTTGCTTCCTGTTTGCCAGCCAGTTCTCTATCCACATCAATACTGAACCCCCAATGCCATGTGCTTTAAGTTTGTATACTAATCTCTTATGTGGGACCTTGTCGAAAGCCTTCTGGAAGTCCAGATACACCACATCCACTGGTTCTCCCCTATCCACGCTACTAGTTACATCCTCGAAAAATTCTATAAGATTCGTCAGACATGATTTACCTTTCGTAAATCCATGCTGACTTTGTCCAATGATTTCACCACTTTCTAAATGTGCTGCTATCCCATCTTTAATAACTGACTCTAGCAGTTTCCCCACTACCGATGTTAGGCTAACTGGTCTGTAATTCCCAGTTTTCTCTCTCCCTCCCTTCTTAAAAAGTGGGGTTACGTTTGCTACCCGCCAATCCTCTGGAACTACTCCAGAATCTAAGGAGTTTTGAAAGATTATTACTAATGCATCCACTATTTCTGGAGCTACTTCCTTAATTACTCTGGGATGCAGCCTATCTGGCCCTGGGGATTTATCGGCCTTTAATCCATTCAATTTACCCAACACCACTTCCCGACTAACCTGGATTTCACTCAATTCCTCCACCTCCTTTGACCCGCGGGCCCCTGCTATTTCCGGCAGATCATTTATGTCTTCCTTAGTGAAGACGGAACCAAAGTAGTTATTCAATTGGTCCGCCATATCCTGGTTCCCCATGATCAACTCACCTGTTTCTGACTGCAAGGGACCTACATTTGTTTTAACTAATCTCTTTCTTTTCACATATCTATAAAAACTTTTGCAGTCAGATTTTATGTTCACTGCCAGTTTTCTTTCATAATCCATTTTTCCTTTTCTAATTAAGCCCTTCGTCCTCCTCTGCTGGTCTCTGAATTTCTCCCAGTCCTCCGGTATGCTGCTTTTTCTGGCTAGTTTGTACGCATCATCCTTTGCTTTGATACTATCCCTGATTTCCCTTGTTATCCATGGATGCACTACCTTCCCTGATTTATTCTTTTGCCAAACTGGGATGAACAATTTTTGTAGTTCATCCATGCAGTCTTTAAATGCCTTCCATTGCATATCCACCGTCAACCCTTTTAGAATTACTTGCCAGTCAATCTTGGCCAATTCACGTCTCATACCCTCAAAGTTACCTTTCTTTAAGTTCAAAACCATTGTTTCTGAATTAACAATGTCACTCTCCATCCTAATGAAGAACTCAACCATATTATGGTCACTCTTGCCCAAGGGGCCACGCACAACAAGACTACTAACTAACCCTTCCTCATTACTCAATACCCAGTCTAAAATAGCCAGCTCTCTCGTTGGTTCCTCTACATGTTGGTTTAGATAACTATCCCGTATACATTCCAAGAAATCCTCTTCCTCAGCACCCCTGCCAGTTTGATTCACCCAATCTATATGTAGATTGAAGTCACCCATTATAACTGCTTTGCCTTTGTCGCAAGCATTTCTAATTTCCTGTTTGATGCCATCCCCAACTTCACTACTACTGTTAGGTGGCCTGTACACAACACCCACCAGCGTTTTCTGCCCCTTATTGTTTCGCAGCTCTACCCATACCGATTCCACATCCTCCAAACTAATGTCCTTCCTTTCCATTGCGTTAATCTCCTCTCTAACCAGCAACACTACCCCACCTCCTTTTCCTTTCTCTCTATCCCTCCTGAATATTGAATATCCCAGGATGTTCAGCTCCCAGCCTTGGTCACCCTGGAGCCATGTCTCCGTGATCCCAACTATATCATAATCATTAATGGCTATCTGCACGTTCAACTCATCCACCTTATTACGAATACTCCTTGCATTGAGACACAAAGCCTTCAGGCTTGTTTTTACAACGCTCTTACCCCTTAAACAATTATGTTGAAAAGTGGCCCTTTTTGATTTTTGCCCTGGTTTTGTCTGCCTGCCACTTTTACTTTTCACCTTGCTACCTATTGCTTCTACCTTCATTTTACACCCCCCTGCCCCTCTGCTCTTGTACCCATCCCCCTGCCACATTAGTTTAAATCCTCCCCGACAGCAGTAGCAAACACCCCCACAAGGACATTGGTTCCATTCCATTCCAGGTGCAGACCGTCCTGTTTGTACTGGTCCCACCTCCCCCAGAACTGGTTCCAATGCCCTAAAAATTTGAATCCCTCACCCTTGCACCATTTTTCAAGCCACGTATTCATCTGCAATATCCTCCTATTTCTGCTCTGACTGGCCCGTGGTACTGGTAGTAATCCAGAGATTATTACCTTTGAGGTCCTACTTTTAAGCTTATCTCCTAGCTCCCTAAATTCATCCTTTAGGACCTCATCCCTTTTTTTACCTATATCGTTGGTGCCAATATGCACCACGACAACTGGCTGTTCACCCTCCCCCTCCAGAATGTTCTGCAGCCGTTCAGTGACATCCCTGACCCTTGCACCAGGGAGGCAACATACCATCCTGGAGTCTCTTTTGCGACCGCAGAAACGCCTATCTATTCCCCTGACAATTGAATCCCCTATTACTATTGCCCTTCCACTCTTTTTCCCCCCCTCATGTGCCGCAGAGCCACCCATGGTGCCATGAACTTGGCTGCTGCTGCATTCCCCTGATGAGCAATCTCCCTCAACAGTTTCCAAAATGGTATACCTGTTTAGGAGGGAGATGACCGCAGGGGACTCCTGCACTACCTGCCTACTGCTTTGCTGACTATTGGCCACCCGTTCCCCTTCCGTCCTCTTACCTTTTACCTGCGGTGTGACCAACTCACTGTACGTGCTGTCCACGACTTTCTCAGCGTCGTGGATGCTCCAGTATGAATCCAACCGCAACTCCAATCGTTCAATGCGGTCTGCCAGGAGCTGCAGCTGTACACACTTCCTGCTGGTGCTTTGATAACATAGCCAGTGGTGGAAGCCAATGTCCAACTCAGATCAAAGGGCATTGTGTCCGAGTTTTAGATAATATGCAACATTTGCAGCTGATATTTCTTGGGGGTTATCAGTATGCGATATTAAGAATGAGGCAACATGAAATTTAATAGTACCAATTTTGCCTATTCATTCAGATCATGGTAAGGCGGCTAAAGCAACTCCTTTTTACTCGGTCACAAGTGATGGCTGGGGCAGCCAGTCTTCTCGGGCAGCTAGCTCTGCACGATTGTATGGGAAGTTTGTGAACAAAATATGTGAGTTACTTTTAAACGGAAGTAACAGAGGTTTGTGTGGCTTTCAGTTTGAGCCTAGAGAAGCATTTATATGATAGCGCAATTGACACTGCTTGTGCTGCTTTGTTATTCTCTATAGTACCATAAGTGGGACAATAAATGATTGTTTATTCATCCGCTATTCACAAACGTTATGCAGGGTGTCTTTTATATGACCACTCTAAAAGCCTACACTCATTGTAGTGTGCGATGTATATAAGTAAATTATTATGCAAATATTCTTCTACTGTATTCCTAATGGGAGCAGTATTTTTAAGATGCTTATGCTTTCAGCAACTGATCTCAGCACAAAGAACACCGTCTTTACTCAGTATACTTACCCAAGCAATCTACTAGATGACGATGCCGAAGTGCCACAGACACTCGCCCTCCTCGGGGCCTGCGCTCAATCGCCTCAATCAATATTGAAGGCTTCTCCAGATGCAAGGCAGACATACTAGCGACAGCGGCCAAACACTTTGACATAGTGTGCATGCAGGAAACCCACATCGGCCCTACACAACACCGACCAGCCATCCCTGGAATGAAGGTGGTGGCCGAGATCCGACACAGACAGCATGGGTCAGCTGTATTCAGCAGACCAAACCTCGCGATCGAAGAGGTCTGCACCCACACCACCGAAGGGCAAATGGAAACCACCACAGTTGCCCTCACAAACATCTCTGTCACATCAGTGTATAAACCCCCCCAAAGTCCGTTCCTCCACTCTGAACTGCCAGACAGATGCAAGAGGAAATACCACATTAGCATTGGGGACTTCAATGCCCATAGCTCATTGTGGGGCTATAAAGAGAACAATCAAGATGGAGATGAAGTCGAAACCTGGCTCGTGTCGAAACACCTGACCCTGATACATGACGCCAAACTGCCAAAATCTTTCCACAGTGCCAGATGGAAACGAGGATATAACCCAGACCTTGTTTGTGTGAGCAGCGAACTATCATCCAGAGCTGTGAAAGAGGTCCTGGACCCTATCCCCCATACGCAACACCGGCCAATCACCATAACCATCAGATCCGCTCTCCAAGCAACAACCGTCCCCTTCTGCAGAAGGTTCAATCTGTGGAAGGCCGAATGGCTGTCATTCCAACAGGAGATCGAAGACTCCATCCCCAGTATTCCATCACACCCCAACAACTTTACCATGTTCACAGAACTGCTGAAAAGGTCAGCCAGGCGACATATACCAAGAGGATGCCAGACCGAGTACATCCCCGGGCTGTTAGAAACATCCAGCGATCTACTGAAAGCCTACCACATGGCATATCACGAGGACCCTTTTTCCCCCACCACCATGGAACTCGGAGAGATCCTGTTGAACACAGTCGGGGAGGACCAAAGGCAAGTCTGGAAGGAGTTGATAGAAAACACCAACATGACCAATAACAGCAGGAAGGCATGGGCCACAATCCGCCGCCTTGGTGAAGACCATACCACACTGCCCACGCTCACAACAGTCACAGCAAACTCAGTTGCAGCACAGCTGGTGGTAAACGGCCGTAGCCAAAATTGGCGCAGACCCACAGGAGAATGCCGCCGGACAGCGGTAACAGACCGCCTACAACCAACCAAGCCCTTCGACCTAGAAAAACTCAAAGCTGCAATGAGCATGCTGAAACCTGGGAAAGCAGCAGTAATCGATGATGTACTGACGGAAATGATACAGCACCTTGGACCTAAAGCAAGACCTGGTTCCTAGCAATGCTGAACTCATGCATGGCAAAGAAAACAACCCCACCTGTATGGGGAAAGGCCAAGTGTCGCAATTCCCAAACCTGGAAAGGACCCATCATCCCCAAAGAGCTACAGACCCATTTCCCTCCTCTGCATCACCTACAAGCTCTACGAGAGGCTACTACTCCAACACCTTATACCACATAGACTCCAAGCTTACTAAAGATCAAGCTGGCTTCCGCCCTGGCGGCTCCTGTGCTGGGCAGCTGCTGAACCTCACCCAACACATTGAGGATGGATTTGAGTGCAAACTCATCACCGGAGCAGCTTTCATAGATCTCACCGCTTCCTACGACACTGTCCAGCACCCCACCATGATCAGGAAATTTTTTGACATGACTGGTGACCTCGACTGGTGACCACTGGAAGTCCATGGACTATAGTACCAGTGGAAGCCTTCAAAAAACTCGGTCAGGACCCCAGACTGGATTCCTGTAGTCTTAAGCTAAAATCCTATGGGGAGAAGGTGGACATTATCGGACAAGCAGCGGTACGGGTTCAGCTCCATCCTCACCGGAAGCCAGAAAAGCTGACCCTAGTGGTGGTAAAGAAAGGTGTAAGCCTAATGGGAAGAGATTGGTTGAGGAAGGCAAGAAACACCAGAATGCCGATGCGTCGTAGCGCTTGCCTATCCACGAAGAGGATTCTTCATGGGATTAACCTGAGCTCGCTGAGCTTGATGAAGCACCAGAGGCACGCATCAACTTGCTCACCGATCTGGACACACGCCCTGTTGAGGCACAGGAAGTGAAGAGAGCTACCAAGAAGGACAGAGTCCTTTCAAAGGTGAGGTATCACATCATGGAAGGGTGGGCAAGTGCAAGGAATCTTCCAGAGGAAGTAAAGCCCTTAAAGAAAGAAGAGCTGTCAGTGGAGGATGACGTTATCCTGTGGGGATCATGAGTGGTCATACCAGATAATATGGAGATGAGGACTATAATCCTTGAAGAACTTCATAGCACGCACCCGGGCATCGTGAAAATGAAGGCCTTGGCCAGGTCATACGTCTGGTGGCCAGGGATTAACAAAGAGTTTGAACAACAAAGTGAGAAGTTGTCCAAGCTGTCAGCAGAATCAACATAATCTGGTGGCAGCCGAAATCCATCCGTGGGAGTTCCCAGAGAAACCATGGAGTAGGATTCACTGTGATTATGCCAGCCTGGATTAGGCAAATTTGCCGATTGTGGTTGATGCTCCCAGCAAATGAATTGAAGCCATTCGGGTGAGACACGCAACAACAGCAGCAACAGTGAGGGCCCTGAGACGGTTGTTTGCAACTCATGGGTTACCAGAAACGTTGGTAACAGACAACGGTACACAGTTTGTGTCAGACGAATTTGCCAGGTTCCTCAGCAGCAACAACATCTGCCATATCCAAAATCGCCCAAACACCCGTTCAGCAATGGACTAGCTGTAAGAAGTGTACAGACGGTGAAAGCAGATGTGAAAAAAGTGAAAGGATCGGACCTGGAACCAACGTTCCAGAAGTTCTTGTTGGCGTACAGAGTCAAACCTCAAAAAACGACTTGAAAGTCACCTAGTGAACTGATGTTCAGACGAAAGATATGCACTAAACTCAGTCTGCGACCCGATCTCAGCAGACCTGTCCGAAGGAAGCAAGCTTCAATGAAACAGGCAGCAGATTGAGGAAACAAGGAACGAGTCTTTGAAGTGAAGGATCATGTCATGGTCAAGAACTTCACTTCAGGCCCTACTTGGCTTCATTGGATGATAGAAGGTCATCAGTGAGGTCATGTACAACGTAAAGTTGAATGAGGGAAGAGTCGTGCGTCGTCATTTCGATCGAATAAGAGCATACTGGCCAAACGTTAATGAGCACGCCGACAGCCAGCCAGTGAGAAGGGGGTCAACCAAGCGACGAGCCGCTGATAGTTTTTGCGACTCCAACAGCTGGTGTAGATCCTGAAGGAAATTCAGTGAGCGGGGAACCTCTAGGCCCTAGTGATAATACATCATCACAACCAGAGCCTGATGTCTTAGATAATGGGCAAAGTCCAACACAGGCAGAGAGACGCAGGTCTGATAGGATAAAAAGAACACACAAAAGATTTGAAGATTTTGTTCTTTGTATATGATATCCCATAGAGCAAGGTGTAATGTATTTGGTTTAAGGAAGAGGGGTGGAAGGTAAAATTATAAGTGCTAAGTTTAGGTATGACTATTACGGTTAATAGGATGTATTGTAAGATGACTTTAAAACTACAATTTTGGAACTGTACTAGTCAATTATATTTAGATAAAGAGCATATACCGTGAAGGTGAAATTGTGTTACCTGCCAAGTAAAGGGGGAGGAGTGTTGGGTATGAAATATGATTAACATATTTAAGGTCTTGCGCAATTGACGCATGCGCGAGAGAGACGCCGGTTGGCGTCCTGAAATAATGTAGCTTGTTAGTTTGCTCCTGTGTCCGAGTATTATTTAAAGTCTGTTTCCAGTACAAATACACAAGTTAAGTATAATTGTACTTGCAGGATTTGCATTGATTTAAGAACAATTCATTCATTCATTCATCATCGTTGAAAACATTAGGGACATAGTGGTGCTGGTTTCCAACGGGAATGGTGACGGACGCACCACACATCTCTGTCCTCCAGTTCTTGCGGACCTCCGTCGCTGGAAGTATAGGATTTTACTTCGGAGTCACGTGAGGGACTCCATGAAGAACCCGATAGTCCGCATGCGTATCATTACACTACACGCATTGCACGAGTCATTTCGAGGAGGAAGGACGTTCCTCCTAAATGGCTGGTGTATAAAACCAGCGAAGACAGGTAAGAGATCTACGTTTTCTTACCTCTAGGATGGACAGCAGACGGACGAAGTGCAGGAACGGGCAGCCAGCGGCGGCAGACGGCAGGGCTGTCTCCATTGTCGGGAGCACCTGTGCCGGAGCAAGCCTCACCACCGGCGGGTGGAAAGGCTATACGCAAAACCGACAGAGCCGTTCTGTCAGACGACTCAGATTTCGAACAGCCCCACGCCACCTACGCTCAGGGGCCTGTGGGGCTGAAGGAATTGGAGGAGCAGCAAGCGACCAGTGACCGAGATCACTGGAATGCGTTTGAGCTGCGGGACCAGCGACCGCGAGCGGTCAGCGCTCGAAAGCTCTGTACCGCATTGGAGCGGCAGCTGGTCCAGGACAAGCCGCAAGAGCCATGTGCCCGAGAGCACTGGACGAAAATGGAGCGGCTGATGGAGGCAATACTCCAGAGGGGGTCTGGCTCTACTGGGCAGACATACAGCCCCTCTGCAGTGCCTTATTCAGGGCTGTATTCGGGGTCTATTGCCTCCCAGGACAGCATAGCAGGGCAGATTTGGATTGTCCCTGAAAAGGAATTAATGGAAAACTCAGTGCAAGAGGTAAGTGGCAACTTACTTGAAATGGTGGCTCAGTTCGCGAAACCAGAACTCACAGGGGATAATTTACCACCCAGGTTAGCGGCAAGTATTAATTACATGTCCCTGAACCAGCTACAGGGACAGACCCTAATTGACACCATGGGGCGTCACTTCCAACCTGGAAACTGTAAATCCCTTAATGTCCCAACCGTGAACTTATGTATTTGGAAGCATGTAGGGGCGAGCATCAGGACAAGGGATGTCCTCCTGCAAAAAGTACTTAAAACCCTCACCGCAGGGATAACAGCATTCACACGAACCCTGGATGAGGAAGATATGAATCAACACCAGAAAGATGCCTTGGCCCTCTTCTGCAATACCCAATATGAACTAAACAATAATCGAAAGAAGAGCATACAGCCGGTACTAGACCCAAAATTTGCAGGATTTTGCAGAACGGAAACGACCACCAAAAAGACTTACCTGTTTGGAGGCAGGTAAAAGATTTGGACTAAGAATCCAAAGCCCTGGGACTCATAACAACAACAAAACGCCACCCCCAGAAATACCACCCCTATGCACTCATGGGTCGCAAGGACTACACCGGGGAACAGTCGAGGGCAAGACCAATCCAACACCGGTCTTTTTTAGGACATGGCCCAGGCCGGCCCTCGTGGAAGATGCACCCATCTACAACACAAACCAAGACACCGGGGCCTCAACGTCCTCGGGGACAAGCGAAGAGATAAGACCACTGGTAACCATAGAGGTAAGTAGGCCTGGTCCCTTACTTACAAACGAAAGCATGGGTGTTGGTGGCAGATTACACCTTTTTCTGGATGCATGGATTCATTATCCATCCAATTAAATCTAAATTGAAACCTTCAACAACAATGGATTTCTTGGGATTTACCATTAACTCAGTTCTTATGTCAGTGACTTTGCCACAAGACAAAGCAGTAGCCCTCGAGGAAGATTGCAGCAAAATCATTGACACAAGAAAACCATCTATTAGACAGGTGGTGAGGATGTTTGGCAAGATAATAGCAGCTTTTCCAGCTGCAAAATTCGGACCTTTATATTATCAGAATTTACAAAAGGCAAAAATAAGAGCTCTAAAATACAATGGAGGTCATTTTGATAGACCTATGGAACTACCAAAATAAGCCATATTAGAACTACAATGGTGGAAAGAAAACATCAGGCATTGTTCCAATCCAATCATTATCAGCAATCCGTCTATCACACTACAAACGGATGCTAGTGCTCTCGGATGGGGTGCCACGGATTCCATCATCAGCTGTGGTGGGAGATGGAATGAACAAGAGTCATCATTACTACACACTTTGGGCATAAATTATTTAGAAATGTTGGGAGCTTTTCACGGCCTTAAGTCATATTGCTTAGGGCTATCTCACCAGCATGTAAGATTACAAATTGATAACACCACTGTGGTAGCATACATCAACCACATGGGTGGAAACAAATCGACATCATGTGACAATCTGGCAAACAAGATCTGGCAATGGTGTATCCGCAGAGCAATTTGGATATCAGCTACCTACTTACCAGGTAGACAAAACTTAGTGGCAGACACCAGGTCACGCAAATTCAATGAGAACATCGAATGGATGTTGGACAAAAAAGTATTTGTTGAAATTACAGCACAATACGGAACGCCAGATGTCAATCTATTCGCATCCAGGCTTAACCACTAAGTGCCAAAGTATGTATCATGGGAACCAGACCCTGGGGCAGCAGCTACAGATGCTTTTTCGCTGCATTGGGGGAAATTGTTCTTTTATGCATTCCCTCCCTTCTGCCTCATCAGTCGGGTACTAAGTAAGATAAGACAAGACTCTGCGTCTGGTATCTTAATAGTACCCGATTGGCCTACCCAACCATGGTTCCCAGTGGTACAGGAGATGATATTAGAACCTCACATCACCATTCAACACAGACCGGATTTACTGATAAATCTAGCAACTAGGACAAGTCATCCTTGTCATCGTCACATTAACGTTTTGGTTTGTAGAGTCTGACAGCTCCTTTATTACAGCTGGGCTTAACAACGAGAGCTATGAACATGATCGCTGGACCCAACGCGAGTCAACAAAAAATCAATACCTTGTATATATCAGAAAATGGCATAGGTATTGCAACCAGAACAACATTATCCACAGACCTACGAACATTCAACCGGTATTGGAATTTCTGGTGAATTTACACCATGATGAACGACTTACGTACAGCGCCATCAACTGTGCCAGAAGTGCCCTGTCTACCTACCTCTGGAGAGAAACGGAACGACAGCCTGTGGGGTCACACCCGTTGGTAACCAAGCTCATGAGGGGAATATTCAATGCTAACCCTCCTAAGGCCAGATACTCTCATATATGGGACGTTGGCATCGTTCTGAATCTACTAAGGAACTGGACTCCAGCCACTAGCCTGTCATTACAGACTTTGACTTTAAAAACGGTCATGCTGATGGCATTGGTCACAGCACAAAGGGCACACTCCCTACACAAATTGAGGCTGGATAACATGACCAGTTCGCAGGGAAATTTACATTTTTACATCCAGGAACTGGTAAAACAGAACAGACAGGGGTCGGCAGGCCTAAAAGTGATTTTCAATAACTACCCTGCAGATGAGCGACTGTGTGTGATAACACATCTAAAAGAATACATTAAACAAACCAAAACCATCAGAGGCACAGAAAAGGCACTGCTCATTAGCCACAGACAGCCTCATAAACGAATAACAAAACAGACCATTTCCAAATGGATAAAACAAGTACTTATTAAAGCAGGTATAGATACTAATTGTTTTAAATCTCACTGCACCAGGGCTGCAGCTATGTCGGCAGCATACAAGTTGGATGTTCCATTGGATCAGATCCTCAAGACCGCAGGATGGTCATCAGAAGGAACTTTCCGAAAATTTTATAATAAACCAGTGGAGGAAACTGGAACTTTTGCACAAACTATTTTAAGTTCTATAATATAATTTGTCCCCATGAATATACGGGGTTTTTCATTTCTTTGGTTAATAAATTTCATTGTTGCATCTACATACCGTATGGATGTCGAATATTTTCTCCCCTATACCAAAGCAGATGTGTGTCATGGACTCGTCCACGGCAAGAATCACAGAGCTTTGAAATCTTCATGGAGTCCCTCACGTGACTCCGAAGTAAAATAGTAAGATTAAACGAGAACTTACCAGTTGGAAGTTTGATCTGTATTTTATGAGGAGTAACATTGAGGGAATACATGCCCTCCGCTCCAACCCTGGATCATAACCTTGACTGGTATCTTTTCTCTAATCTTACTATGTTTAAGTAATTACAGGTATCTGTGATTCACACCGCTGCTTTGAAGAATGATGCGCATGCGGACTAGCGGGTTCTTCATGTATTCCCTCAACGTTACTCCTCATAAAATACAGATCAAACTTCCAACTGGTAAGTTCTCGTTTAATCTTACTATTTTGGTGTGTGTGCTTTATAATAATTCCTTACAATGCTATGTACTACAGTGATCACAACTTCTACTGAAGTGTGGATGGCTGTTGGCTCAGTAGAAGCTCATCCGCCCTTTGACAGGTCTTGTTTTTGGTCCTGCTGGGGGCCCACAGCCTCCTCCTCACCTGGTAAGCCAGTTGGGGGAGACGGTTTAGTCACCGACTATTCGACCATGGTGCAGGTTGCACGGGATTACATGGTACCCGTGGCAGGGGGAACTCCCCCCGATCAGACCTTAAGAACAATGATGATTTAGAAAGGTAAAGAAGGGTTGTGAATAATGTGGTCCGCAGGATGTAAATGATTTTTCAACATTTAGTGGCATTGTCTTCATCAAAAAGTTGCAAAGATAATTCATATCACTGACTGATATTCCTACATACATTTAGATGTAGTGATCACTGGTGAATTTATTTTCTGTTACATTTCTTTCTAAAAGAACAGCTTTCTACGTGGATAAAAGACTACCTATTTAATCATATTCATATCATTTAATTATGGAAATAATTTTGTTGATTGATTTAAAAGGTTCAGAATTAACATTTTCTATCTATACTGCTTGGTTCATTCAGACTCATTTCAGGGAGTCATAGTGGTAAAACAGCAGATAGAGTTCAGTTGACAATTCAGTTCTCTCCCCTGTTGCTGAAGGAGGGCACAGAACATCAAGGAGGTAAAGAGATCTGGAGATAGCCTTCCGCTCATTTAACAGTAACTGTAGTGGAGGAGACAGTAGACTCAGATGGGTTTCAGCATTCCTGATCATCTGAGATAGGGAGTTCTCTCTAGTTTGAACCAATAAATATCAGCAAACCACATGATGTGATACTTAATGCACATGGCATTGGGGGTTCAGTATTGATGTGGATAGAGAACTGGCTGGCAAACAGGAAGCAAAGAGTAGGAGTAAACGGGTCCTTTTCACAATGGCAGGCAGTGACTAGTGGGGTACCGCAAGGCTCAGTACTGGGACCCCAGCTATTTACAATATATATTAATGATCTGGATGAGGGAATTGAAGGCAATATCTCCAAGTTTGCGGATGACACTAAGCTGGGGGGCAGTGTTAGGTGTGAGGAGGATGCTAGGAGACTGCAAGGTGACTTGGATAGGCTGGGTGAGTGGGCAAATGTTTGGCAGATGCAGTTTAATGTGGATAAATGTGAGGTTATCCATTTTGGTGGCAAAAACGGGAAAGCAGATTATTATCTAAACGGTGGCCGATTGGGAAAGGGGGAGATGCAGCGAGACCTGGGTGTCATGGTACACCAGTCATTGAAGGTAGGCATGCAGGTGCAGCAGGCAGTAAAGAAAGCGAATGGCATGTTGGCTTTCATAGCAAGAGGATTTGAGTATAGGAGCAGGGAGGTTCTACTGCAGTTGTATAGGGTCTTGGTGAGACCACACCTGGAGTATTGCGTGCAGTTTTGGTCTCCAAATCTGAGGAAGGACATTATTGCCATAGAGGGAGTGCAGAGAAGGTTCACCAGACTGATTCCTGGGATGTCAGAACTGTCTTATGAAGAAAGACTGGATAGACTTGGTTTATACTTTCTTGAATTTAGGAGATTGAGAGGGGATCTTATAGAAACTTACAAAATTCTTAAGGGGTTGGACAGGCTAGATGCAGGAAGATTGTTCCCGATGTTGGGGAAGTCCAGGACAAGGGGTCACAGCTTAAGGATAAGGGGGAAATCCTTTAAAACCGAGATGAGGAGAACTTTTTTCACACAGAGAGTGGTGAATCTCTGGAACTCTCTGCCACAGAGGGTAGTTGAGGCCAGTTCATTGGCTATATTTAAGAGGGAGTTAGATGTGGCCCTTGTGGCCAAGGGGATCAGAGGGTATGGAGAGAAGGCAGGTACGGGATACTGAGTTGGATGATCAGCCATGATCATATTAAATGGCGGTGCAGGCTCGAAGGGCCGAATGGCCTACTCCTGCACCTAATTTCTATGTTTCTATGTTTCTATCATTAGATAGTCTTAATTTCAACAATGACTTAAATATGGATATGGAACATGAAATTAAAAAAACCTTCAATTCCATAGTGGCATTGATCAATTAGGATGTCTCAAACCATTTGACAGCCAATGAAGTGATTTAAAAGTATACTCATTGCTGCAATATGGAAAAGATGGCAGATAAATTGTACACACAGCATGGTCCCTCAGACACCAATGAGCCAATGATCAAAATATGTGTCTTTTTTAGTAATGTTGGTTCAGGAATAATTTCTACGAGGATGAGAAGAAGAATTCTGCTGCTCTGCGCAATTGGATGCTTTATGTCCAGCTGAGAAAACAGGCAGTTTAACATCTCGTCTGCATGTCAATCCTATTATCTATAAGAAACCCTAGTCTTTGCTATGATTTCATTGAAATTACTACTGGTAGGGGTTTGAAGGTTAACCATGATTCTGCCTAATTTAATCAGATGTGATATATTCACTGGCTGTGACATAATGATCCAGCATATATATGAACTACAATATACTGCTGCAGGAAGAGTAAAATAAGAAAAATATTCCTTTATTGTGGGTAAATGATAATGTTCGCAAAAGGTGGAACATTGGCAGTAGGATTTGACAATCATAATACACTACAGATAGTTTTCCTCTGTGGCAGTCAATAAAAAGTGAACTCTTGGACATGAATAGTGTCTAGCTAATAAGTGATACTGAGTACTGAGATTACACCCTGTGTCAGACATTAAACCTGGTATCTGACTTTTTAATTTTGATTTTACTCAAATCATTTTACTCCAGCCATTTTCTCCTCCTCTCTTCCAAGGTAAATACAGCATGCCAATCTTTATAAACTAAATCCAATTCTCCTATCAGTGGCCATTACAGTATTACACATTAATCTGCAACAACAACAAAAACATACGCGACAGGTATATTTTTGGAATATTTTCAGATTTTACATCAGCAAAATGTAATTAACTTATTTTCTCTCTTTCTCATTGCCTGATAAAGGTCCCTTGACTGAAGCATTAACTAAATTACTATTTAGTCAATGTTTCCGGCCGGGTGTGAGTTAAGCGGGGGGGGTTATGTAACTCGCAGCTCATGGAAAACAGTGGGCAGCAGGCTGTGCTTTGAATACTCTGCGTAGCTGACCGCGAGTAACAGAGCCATTGTGACATCATTGGCTTGTTAACTTTCAAAAATATCTCAGATTTATGAGCAATTTTAATTAAAAACTCAAGAAATAATAAGTCAAATTTTCAAATGCGATTTTTGAGATCATGAGGTAAGTCTCTATTGGAATATGTAACTATTTCACCGTTAGCGCGTCGTATTTTCGAGGAGATATGAATCTCAGAAAAACGCACAAATACACACACAAATCCTTGCACAAATACATCCACATACAAGATCAGAATTTTATAAGTGTATTGATTGATGGAAAATGGTATACTTCTTTATCCACAGCTTGTCTGTGGGTCACCAGTAATTCCTGCAAAGTCAAACAGTAGATTGACACAAACAGCTGGAGTAACTCAGCGAGACAGGCAGCATCGTTGGAGAGAAGGATTGGCTGACTTTTCCGGTTGAGACCCTTCTTCAGACTGGTTAGGGATAAGGGAAACGAGAGATATAGATGATGATGTAGAGAGATAAAGAACAATGATTGAAAGATCAAAGGGGGGGGGAGCGAGAGAGGATGTTGCAGAACTCTCGTCGGAGAGAGGAGGAGAACATTCAAAGTAGACATACCTTGAGGAGATTTTGTAGTGGAGCATACAAAATGTGTAGGAAGGAACTGCAGATGTTGGTTTAAACCAAAGATAGATACGAAAATCTGGAGTAACTCAGCGGGACAGCCAGCATCTCAGGAAATATCTCTCGTTTCCCTAACCAGTCTGAAGAAGGGTCTTGAGCCAAACAGTTTCCCTGCTTTGTGAGTCACAAGAGTCTTCAACTCTTCTTTTACTGAGCCCTCAATTTATATGTGCTCATGTGCCTGCAGTAAAGTGGCTTGGCATGTTGCTAAATGTGTTGTAGTGCACTGTGGCCCTTAATATCAGTTTGACAATTGTTGAAACAACATTTTATTTTAAAACTCATCGAGGCACGGAAATATTTTCTTCCTATCTACATTTACTTCTTCGAGCAAACTTATCCCCAATAGGTGAAAATTAATAAAATATATTAACACACTGGAAATCTGAAACAAAAGTGGAAACTATAGAAACAATCAGCAGGTCAAGCAGCATCTGTGAGAAGCAAAAATCAAAGTTAACATTTCAGGTTGAAGACCCTTCATTACTTTAGTTAGCTTCACTTGCTGAACACTGTATGAACTTAACTTCTGGCGCCACGTTTTAAGTCTTTAAATTCAGCATGCTTTCTGCAAATATGTTGAGCCTTTACCGATACAAATCACTGCCTACGTCTGAGCAGTTAGCAACCGTGCAATGATTACATTTATATATTGGTGAATTTATTTTATTTTGACTTTGATATCACTTCTTTTATGCTAGGTGCTGCTGGTCACATTCATACAGTTTAAAATGTGCCCCTACTGCTGTTTCCTCAGTGTTAAATTGCCTCATTCTTGTGTCTTCCCTTTTCCAGTATTTCCTTTGATCTGAGAACATAACTGCCTGTCATTCTGTCTTGCCATGTTGTACATATCCGAGCATAATGTGTTCTTTTATAATTCTACACCTTGACACCTATTTTACTTTGTGAAGAACCCCGCCAGGACGCATGCGTGTCATATCGCTACACGCATTGCAATGAGTCACAGCAGGGGGAATGACGTTCCCCTTAGCGGCAGAATTTGAAAGCCGGGAACAGCAGGTAAGGAGACTCTGCATTCCTTCCACTTACCGTACAGGTGGAGACATGGACCAGATCCACGAAGGCTGCGAAAAAGCTGGCGGGGGAGAACTGCGGAGTTGTGGGCAGCCAGCAGCAGCAGCCAACGGCACGCCAATCTCCCAAAATGGGTACAGCTGTGCCCGTCTTCGCTCCCGCACCGGCCACAGCTGGGCGGTAGAGCGAAGCAAAAAACTAACAGAGTCGTTGACTCCGATGAGTCCGACTCTGAATAGCCGCGAGCGGCCAGTGCCCGTGAGCATTGGGGCCGGTTGGAGTGGCTGGGAACGGGGAACAAGAGCAGCCGCGATGGCCAGTGCCCGTGAGCATTGGAGCCGGTTGGAGTGGCTGCAGGAAATGGAGCAGGAGCGCCTTCAGGAGCAGCCATGACGGCCAGTGCCCATGAGCATTGGAGCCAGTTGGAGCGGCTGCAGGAACTGAAGCAGGAGCGACTGGAGCAGCCGCGATGGCCAGTGCCCGTGAGCATTGGAGCTGGTTGGAGCGGCTGCAGGAACTGGAGCAGCCGCGAGTGGCCAGTGCCCGAGAGCATTGGAGCCAGTTGGAGCGGCTGTTGGAGCAAATACTCCAAAGTGACAGGCTCTGGGAGATGGAGACTAGTCACATTGGGCAGCTAGTAAGTCCTACAGCAGTACCTCTTGTAGGGCTGCACAGTGTTTCTCCCTCATCAGAGGGGAGTACAGGGGGTCAATTCTGGCCTGACCCTGAAGAGAGGTGCAGAACATACCCCTAGTGCACATGGGGTGCAAGAAAACCTATTGGATATGGTGTCCCAGTTTAATCAACCCGACCAAACTGGCCAAAACCTGGAACCTAAAATAGCTGCAAGTATCGACTACTTGTCATTCAACCAGCTATAAGGACAGGCATTATTGGACACCACAGCAAGACACTTACCATCAGGGAACTGCAAAACACTGAATGTTCCCAGTGTCAACCAGTGTATTTGAAAACATGTCGGAGCCTCAATCAGAGCCAAGGACTTGAAACTACAGAAAGTTCTGAAATTCCTAACAGCGGGAATTACGGTTTTCGCCCACACAATAAACGAAAAAGACATGACACAAGATCACCAGGATGCACTGGCTTTATTTTGCAACTACCAATAAGAGTAAACAGCATTAGGAAGAAGTGCCATCCAACCGGCTTTAGACCCTAATTTGCAGGCCTTTGCAAACCAGGAACCTCCAAACCACCAATATTACTATTTGGAGGCAACTTATCAAAACAGGTAAAATAACTTGACGAAGAGGGTAAAACCCTGGGGCTCATTAAAGCAACGTCTAAAAACTACTTCGGCCAGGAAAAAGCATCCCTACGCACCACCAGTCGGCCAAGACAAACTGGTGAAAGCTCAAAGGCTTGGAACACTCAACATCGGTCTTTTTAGGCCATGGCCCAGACTGGCCTTCCTGGGGAATGCGCTAACCCTCAACACCGACCCAACTACAGATCCAGACACCGGCGCCTCAACGTCCACGGAGGATGCTGAAAAAGTAACAAACCTACCAATAGTAAGCATGGAGATGGGTGGGTCTGGTTCCTTACGAGGTTGGTGGGAGATTACAATTCTATCTGGATGCATGGAATAAATTAACTACCAGCACTTATATTTTCAAAAGTATAGGGTTATACCATAGAATTTATACACAAACATAATCCTCCAGATCAGCATGTACAGAACCGAATGTTCATGCTTACAGGCAAAGAAAATTCAAAAGCGCATGTTGAACTACAGTGGCCATATAAAAAAGGGGTAATGATGGAAACCCAACACGAATCACAGGAATTCGAGTCCAAAATCTTTGTCATAAACAAGATGGTGGTTGCCGCATCATCATAGATTTGACTAATTTGAATACTTTCGTACTATATATTCATTACTAGATGGAAACCTTTGTTACTGCTAAGCAATTGATTTCCTAGGTTACTACATGGCAAGCATCGTTTAAAAGATGCTTACTATACAGTATCCATTAGAGGTGACCACAGATGTTATTTAACACAATGGATCATCTGGGGTTCACCCTTAACACAGTTCACATGTCAGTTACTTTGCCAAAAGAAAAGGTTACAGCCTTCATGGAGGCTTGCAGCAAAATCATTGACATCACAAAACCATGCATCAGACTGGTAGCAAGAATAATTGGCATTATAGTGGCTGCGTATCCAGCCACACAAATCGGACCTTAACATTATCAAAAATTACAGAGGGCTAAAATACGAGCACTCAAAAATTATGGTGGTCATTTTGACAGACCAATGAAGCTACCAACAGAGGCCATAATGGAACTAAAATGGTGGAAAGATAACATTAGGCATTGTTCCAATCCAAACATTATCAGCATACCCGTCTATGGAACTACAAACTGATGCCAGTGCACTTGGATGGGGTGCTACCAATTTGATCTCCAGCTGTGGGGGAGATGGAATGCACAGGAGGCATCATTATTACAAACACTGGGCATAAACTACCTGGGAATGTTAAGTGCATTCCATGGCCTTAAGTCATATCATTCTGGGTTATATCACCAGCATGTTAGACTACAAATTGACAACACCACCGTGGTAGCATATATCACCCATATGGGTGGAAACAAATCAATATTATGTGACAATCTGGCCAACACAATTTGGCAATAGTGTATCCAGAGAGAGATATTTGGATATCAGCTACCTAATTACCAGGTAAACTAAATTTAGTGGCAGACAACAGGTCACGCAAATTCAATGAAAACACTGAATGGATGTTGGATAAAAATGTATTTGCTGAAATTACAGGACAGTATGGAACACCAGATATCGACCTATTCGCAGCCAGGCTCACACCAGCTATCGAATTATGTTCATGGGAACCAGAACCTGGGGCAGTGGCAACAGATGCATTTTCGCTGCATTGGGGGATTGTTTATTTATGCATTCCTTCCTTTCTGCCTCATCAGTCGGGTATGTAGGAATATACAGCAAGCCTCCGCGTCTGGTATTTTGATAGTACCCGATTGGCCTACTCAACCATGGGTCCCGGTGATACTCGGCATGGTATTAGAACCGTGCATCACCATCCATCATAGACCTAATTTACTGGTTCATCCCGCAACAAGGGGAAGTTATCCATGTCATAATTATATAAACCTATTAATTTGTAGAGTTTGAAAACACCTCTACTACACCTGGGACTGATGGACCGAACAGTGGATATTATTTCAGCGGCCCACAGACAGTCCACCAAAAAACAGTACTTGGTGTCATCAAGAAATGGGAAGTAGGATCGCATCAATAAACATCACCCACAGATCTATGAACATCCCGTCTGTTCTGGAATTCCTGGCAAGCCTCCATTACGATTTAAACCAGGACCTGCAGGTAAGAAATACGGTCTTTTTGTGATTTCCCTTGCTGATTACAGGTGAAGAAGACAAGGTTTGCGACAAAGCTGGTGAGGGGGGACCGCGGAGCAGCGGGCAGCCAGCAGCAGCCAGCGGCACTCGGATCACCGATAGTAGGATCAGCTGTGCCCGATGTCGCCTCCGCACCAGCCAGATCCACGCGGCCGGGCGGTAAGGCTAGACACAAAAACAAACAAGGTTGTGGACTCAGGATAGTCCGACTTTGAACAACCGCAGGCGGCCAGCGACCGAGAGCGCTGGAGCCAGATGGAGCGGTGTATGGAGCATTTGCTCCAACGTGACAGACTCCGGGAGATGGAGTCGGGTCACTGTGGGCCCTATGATAAACCCACAGCAGTACCTCTTGAAGGGCTGCACAGTGCTTCTACCTCATCAGAGGGGAGCACTGCAGGTCAGTTCTGGGCTGACCTGGAAGAGGGGTCCGCAGAAGGAAAGACAAGTGTGCAAGGGGTGCAGGAACGAGGGAACCTACTGGACTAATAAAAGGGACTCCAACAAAAACCCACTACAGCCAAAGACAGCACCCCTACGCACCCACCAGCAGAACTGGTGAAAGCTCGAAGACACGGTACTCAAAACATGAGCCTTTTTTAGGCCATGGCCCAGGTCGGCCTTCTTGGAAGATGCGGGGACCTCCAACGCCAACCAAACCAAAAATCCAGACACCAGCGCAACAACAGCAGCGAAGAACCTACAAAAAGAAGTAAACCTGCCACTGGTAACTATGGAGGTAGGTGGGTCTGGTTCCCTACAAAATACAGGGAGCATGGAGGTTGGGAGGAGATTACACTCTGTTCTGAATGCATGGAGCATGTTAACAACCAATCTTACATCTTAAGCAGTATCCAGGGATATACAATAGAGCTTATACACAAGTACAGCCCTCCAGTTCAACATATACCAAACCGAATGTTCGTGCTTTCTGATAAAGAAAAATCAAAAGCGCAAGCTGAACTGGAGCGGCTTTACGTAAAAGGTGTAATTGAGAAAACTCAACACAAACCATTAGAAATCGTGTCCAATATATTTACTAAAAACAAAATAGATGGTGGTTGTCGCATCATCATAGATCTGACAAAATTGAATACATTTGTACAATATATTCACTTAAAAATGGAAACCGTTGTTATTGCTAAACAATTAATTTCCAAAGGTTACTTCATGGCCAGCATCGATTTAAAAGATGCTTACTATTCAGTGCCTATACGAGGTGACCACAGATGTTACTTAAAATTCAACTGGATGGGACAACTTGGCAGTATAAAGCACTGCCAAATGAGTTATCATCAGCCCCAGGCTGTTCACAAAAATTTTGAAACCAGCCCTAGCGTTTCTACGGAAACGTAAACACATGGTCATGGCATATTTAGATGACATACTCATTGTAGGCAAAACTTTGGAATTGGCCAAACAAACTGTAACAGCCACAAAACAATTATTTGAAAAACTGGGAATTATTATCCAACCAGTTAAATCTAAACTAACGCCTTCCACAACTTTGGACTATTTGGGGTTCACCATTGACTAAGTTCACATGTCGGTGACTCTGCCCAAGGGAAAGACTAGAGATTTAATAGAGGCTTGCAATAATCTCATTGACATCGGCAAACCATCCATCAGATTGGTGGCAAAGGTAATTGTCAAAATGGTGGCTGCCTTTCCAGCCACACAATTTGGACCTCTACATTACCAAAACTTACAGAGAGCAAAAATACAAGCACTCTAAATTAATGCAGGTCACTTTGACAGACCTATGAAACTATCAACCAAAGCTAAAATGGAACTAAAATAATGGATAGATAACATCTGGCTTTGTTCCAATCTAATCATTGTCAGAAACCCTTCCATGGTTCTACAAACTGATGCCAGTGCACTTGGGTGGGGAGCCACCAATACCATCACCAGCTGTGGAGGTAGATTGACTGCTCAGGTGGCATCGTTATTACTCACACTGGGCATGAACTACCTGGAAATGTTGGGTGCATTCCATGGCCTAAAGTCATATTGTACTGGGTCATATCACCAGCATGTTAGACTACAGATAGACAATACCACCGTTGTAGCATACATTAACCACATGGGTGGAAACAAATCGACATCATGTGACAATCTGGCTAATACAATTTGGCAATGGTGCATCCAGAGAGATATTTGGATATCAGCCACTTACCTACCAGGAAGACTAAATTTAGTGGCAGACACCAGGTCACGCAAATTTAATGAAAACACCGAATGGATGTTGAATTAAAAAAAAGTATTTGCTGATATTACAGCAAAATATGGAACACCAGATATCGATCTATTCGCATCCAGACTTAACCACCAGTTATCAAATTATGTTTCATGTGAACCAGACCCTGGGGCAGCGGCGACAGATGCATTTTCGCTGCATTGGGGGAAATTGTTTATTTACGCAATCCCTCCTTTCTGCCTCATCAGTCGGGTATTAAGGAAAATACAACAATACTCTGTGTCTGGTATTTTGGTAGTACCCGATTGGCCTACTCAACCATGGTTCCCAGTGGTATTAAACATGGTATTAGAACCATGTATCACCATCCCACATAGACCAGATTTATTGCTACATCCCGTAACAAGGGATAGCCACCCATGCCATAAACATTTGAACTTATTAATTTGTAGAGTTTAAAAACACCTCTACTACAATTGGGACTGACGGACCAAACAGTGAACATGATCTCGGCGGCCCAAAGACAGTCAACCAAAAAACAGTATCTGGTCTATATCAGGAAGTGGGAGATGTACTGCCATAAAAACAACATCACCTACAGAGACATGAACATCCCGTCTGTTCTGGAATAACTGGCAGGCCTCCACTATGATGAGGGGCTCAGTTACAGTGCCATCAACTGCACCAGAAGTGCCCTATCGACTTACCTATGGCAGGGGACAGAGCGTTACACTGTTGGGACTCATCCACTGGTAACAATACTTAAGAGGGGAATTTTTAATACTAATCCCCCAAGAACCAGGTACTCCCAAATATGGGATGTAAGTATTGTCCTGAAGATGCTCAGGAATTGGTATCCAGCACCAGCTCTGTCCCTACACAGACTGACATTAAAAACAGTCATGCTAATGGCATTGGTCACGGCACAGAGGGTACAGTCACTGCATAAACTAAGATTGGACAACATGACTTCCTCAACAGAAAATATTACATTTCATATTTATCAGTTAGAAAAGCAGAACAGACAGGGATCAGCAGGCTTCAATATACAATTCAGGTCATACCCAACAGATGACCGTCTGTGTATAGTAAGACATCTGTTGTTATACATGGAGAAAACGAAAATCCTAAGAGGCAATGAGAAGGCACTTTTTGGTCAGCCACCAGCAACTACACAAAAGAGTGACGGTCCAGATCATCTCAAGATGGCTGAAACAGGTGCTAACACAGGCTGGGGTGAATACTAATATTTTTAAATCTCATTCCACCAGGGCTGCAGCTACATAGGCAGCGATAGAGTTGGATGTACCAATGGACCAAATCCTCAAGGCAGCAGGATGGTCTGGGGGAAAAAACATTCCAATTATTTTACAACAAACCAGTAATGAAACCTAGAACGTTTGCAGAAACAATTTTAAGTTCTGTAAATTAATTTAAACCTATAAAAAGGAGTTTTAATTTTGTGTTAATAAATTTTATGATTTCAATGTCGAATTCATGTCCAAATTATGTTAACACAATTCCTCCTACAGTCATCAAGGCAGACGTGATGCATGGACTCGTTTCCACGGCATGAAATCACAGAGCTTTAAAATCTTCACCTAGTCACTCACGTGACTCCGAAGTAGAATAGTAAGATTAAACGAGAACTTACCAGTTTGAAGTTTGATCTGTACTTTATGAGGAGTTACGATGAGGGATTACGTGCCCTCCGCTCCCACCCTTGATCATATACTTAACTGGTATCTCTTCTCTAATCTTACCATGTTTAGTCATTACAGTTATCTTTGATTTCACACCGCTGCTTTGAAGAATAACACGCATGCGTCGTGGTGGGCTTCTTCACGTAATCCCTCATCGTAATTCCTCATAAAATACAGATCAAACTTCAAACTGGTAAGTTCCCGTTTAATCTCACTATTTCACACCGCTGCTTTGAAGAATGACATGCATGCGTCCTGGCAGGGTTCTTCACGTAATCCCTCAACGTTACTCCTCATAAAATAACGATCAGACTTCAAACTGGTAAGTTCTCGTTTAATCTTACTATTTTGCTTGACTAAATTATTGTATTTGTAATGGGACCTCTCCATTATCTGATGATAGCTCTTGCCACCCATCTCACTTTTTGTGTTACTCTTGTTGATTGGATTGCAGCGTTGCCACCACCATCAGCTTAGTCGACATATTAAAGGTAATGTTACATAACAGCTAAAAGTCTTTGGCATTTTTAGAGGTCATCTATTCATCTTGCTCTCCTACATGTTGTACTTGAACATCACAATGTACTTTATGACAGACCTACGGCAAGAATATTAACTAACAATACACTATCTCCAAAATTTTACCTATCAAGGGGTAATAGGCAAGGGTGTGCCTTATCACCATTGCTATTTGCCCTTATGATAGAACCGTTGGCCGAAAGGATTAGAAATCACCCGAATATTCACGGATATAACAGCAAGGACTCAAAGAATAAAATTTCATTATACGCAGATGATATCCTTTTATATATTACTAATACACAAACGAGTATACCCACCTTATTAACACTAATTGAGGAATTCGGCTCTTTTTCAGGATACAGAATAAATTGGAATAAAAGCGAAATTATGTCTTTAAAACCACAGGATTCGAGACACTTACTAAAATTCCCCTTCAAAATTGCAACAGAAAAATTTAAGTACCTGGGTATTCAAATTACGAGAAGACACAAATCATTATTTAGTGCCAATTTTATACCACTATTAAATAAACTGAATGATACGATTAAATTTTGGAAAACGCTTCCACTCTCATTGATAGGCAGAATTAACGCTATAAAAATGACTTTCCTACCACAATTAATATATTTGTTTCAAGCAATTCCAATATATATTCCAAAATATTTTTTCAAAAAATTAGATTCCTCTATCACTAATTTTATATGGGACTACAGAACACATAGAATTCAACGAAAGCATTTGTGCAAATCTAAAGAAGTGGGGGGTTTATCATTACCTAACTTTATATATTACTACTGGGCAGTGCATATTAAGAACATAATATACTGGCTAGATAGTTCCACTCAGCAGTTGGAGTGGATAAGAATGGAGAAAGAGGAGTGCTATCCGCACGATATAGGAACGATCCTGCTCTCACGGATAAAATTGAATAGTATAATATATAAGAAGAACCCAATTATTCACAATATAATAAGAATTTGGAAACAAATAAAAGCATCCTTGAAATTAAATAATTTATCAGTACTAACCCCACTACTGAACAACCCCGCATTCAAACCTTCTCTCATCGACAACACATATCAGCAATGGGATAGACTGGGGATTAGGAAAGTAGGGGACATGTATGAAGTGGGCAAACTGTTATCATTTCAACAATTAAAATTAAAATTTAAATTGAAGGATAATCAATATTTTAAATATATACAGGTATGTGACTTTATGAAGAAACATACACATAGATTTCAAACTATATTTTTAGATCCTTTAGAAGAAGCAATGAATATTAAGGCTGATTCACAAAAATTAATATCATACTTTTATAATAATATATTAAATAGAGAATCACCCTCAACAGAAGCATTAAGGGAAGATTGGGAACAAGAGCTAATGACAAAGATCTCGAAGGATAGATGGGAAAAATATTTGATGAACACACATAACTGTTCTATTAATGCAAGACACAATTTAATTCAATTCAAATTATTACATAGACTATATTATTCAAAAACGAGGTTGAACAAATTTTATCCAAACGTCTCTCCCAGATGCGATAAATGTTTGTTTCAAAACGCTAATATAACACACTCATTTGTTGGATGTACAAAGTTGAATAAATTTTGGAGTGATATATTTGATATATTTACAAAGATTTTCAAGTCAAGAATAGAACCCAAAACGGAATGGATTATATTTGGAATAATAGGAGAAGATACCAATTTAAATAAAGATCAAAATGTTTTTTTTAATTATGGGTTAATAATTGGAAAGAAATTGATACTTAAATTTTGGAAAAGTACAACCACACCAACTGTTAAAATGTGGATTAGGAATATGATGGACATAGCACGCCTTGAAGAAATGAGACTCCGACTAATAGATAAATATGACCAATTCTTAAAGAGTTGGTCTCCTTTCATCGACTTTTTGGAATCATGTGATGCAGCGGTGCCGTAAGGATTGCCGATTTCAGTTCATGACGCGGATAGATCTACATCTCCGAATACAGATTTGAAAAATTCTCTTTTAAGGGGCCTTCTCTTCTATTGCTACTCTCCTCTTTCTCTCTTCCTTTTTTTATTTTTTATATACACACTTCACGTTTTTCTACTCTCTGCCATCTATTTTTCCACTTTTTCCCCTTTCTATTGCTTTCTTTTTCTTGATCTGCTTACTTTTTTCTTATAACATAAAACTAGAGGTTGTACATAGAATGGATTACGGTATTACATAGTTGGCACCTAAAATTAGGCGCCACTGTACTGTTTTATGCTGTATTAACTTCTAATAAAATAAACAAAAAAAAAAAAAACAAAAAAAAAAAAGAACATCACAATGTATTGTGTATTTAGTACCTTGGATTAAATATCTGTTGGGCTGCACATGAACTTGTCTCACACCATTTGTTTCAGGAAAAACTTCCCAGAGGCTTCTTCATCATAATATGCAATTGCTAATGATCTTACTTGATCTTTCATTTCTAGTCATAAATTTGCATCTTTTTACAGCCTTTGGGTATGCTGGGTAAAGTGACTCTACAATCTACTCTCACCTTATTCATCAGTGCAGTTTTTTAGATGAAACAGTGTCCACTTTGCAGGATGGCTGGTGGTCTCCTGACCTTGTGAACTTGAACACATTTCTGAGCCTACTTCTATCAGTAAAATTGCTTCCTTGGATCTTTATGTAGCATCATTTTGGGTAACAAAATCTTTGCTCTCACATTTGATTTGAATTATATTGTTTATCTGAAAAGCATCTTAATCTGTTCTAAATATAAAGTGAAGGACTCCCATGCTGTGTTATAAACTGCATTGCTCCAACCATATCTGACATAGGCTGTTGCAAGAACTAACTGGATGATTCCATACAGCAGGCTTTAATTCTCATTTGCTCAGGTCTAAACTCAAGTCTCTTTATTTGCAGACCAAACTATGACATTACTACATCTTGCCCTGTCTGCAAAAGCATTAAGTCTGCTGATGTCCTCACCAACATTACTACTGTGGGTAGGAAAGAACTGTAGATGCTGGATTAAATTGAAGATAGACACAAAATGCTGGAGAGAAGGAATGGGTGACTTTTTGGGTCGAGACTCTTCTTCAGTCTTATATCAGGGGTGTTTGCGGTACAGAGATAAAATATAGTCAGAGACAGTAAGACTGGTAGGAGAACTAGGAAGGGGGAGGGGATGAGAAAGAGGGAAAGCAAGGGCTACTTGAAGTTAGAGAAGTCAATGTTCATACCTCTGTGATGCAAGCTACTCAAGCAAAATATGAGGTGCTGTTCCTCTAATTTGCCTGGGCCTCACTCTGACAATGGACAGAAAGGCCAGTGTGGGAATGGGAGAGGGAGTTAAAGTGTTGAGCAACCGGGAGCAATCAAGTAGGTTTAGGCGGACTGAACAAAGGTGTTCAGCAAAACGATCAGCGAGCCTGCGCTTGGTCTCGCCGATGTACAGGAGTCCACACCTCTGTCTTACATGAAAAGACTGTCAGGGTCCTTGGACAGAGACGAGGTGGGAGGTAAAGGGACAGGTGTTGCATCTCCTGCGGTTGCAGGCAAAAGTACCCGGGAAGGGTATTATCTAAATGGTGGCCGATTGGGAAAGGGGGAGATGCAACGAGACCTGGGTGTCATGGTACACCAGTCATTGAAGGTAGGCATGCAGGTGCAGCAGGCAGTAAAGAAAGCGAATGGTATGTTGGCTTTCATAGCAAAAGGATTTGAGTATAGGAGCAGGGAGGTTCTACTGCAGTTGTACAGGGTCTTGGTGAAACCATACCTGGAGTATTGCGTACAGTTTTGGTCTCCAAATCTGAGGAAGGACATTATTGCCATAGAGGGAGTGCAGAGAAGGTTCACCAGACTGATTCCTGGGATGTCAGGACTGTCTTATGAAGAAAGACTGGATAGACTTGGTTTATATTCTCTAGAATTTAGGAGATTGAGAGGGGATCTTATAGAAACTTACAAAATTCTTAAGGGGTTAGACAGGCTAGATGCAGGAAGATTGTTCCCGATGTTAGGGAAGTCCAGGACAAGGGGTCACAGCTTAAGGATAAGGGGGAAATCCTTTAAAACCGAGATGAGAAGAACTTTTTTCACACAGAGTGGTGAATCTCTGGAACTCTCTGCCACAGAAGGTAGTTGAGGCCAATTCATTGGCTATATTTAAGAGGGAGTTAGATGTGGCCCTTGTGGCTAAGGGGATCAGAGGGTATGGAGAGAAGGCAGGTACGGGATACTGAGTTGGATGATCAGCCATGATCATATTGAATGGCGGTGCAGGCTCGAAGGTCCGAATGGCCTATTCCTGCACCTAATTTCTATGTTTCTATGTTTCTAAGGGGTAGTTTGGGTGGGAAGGGACAAGTTGCAGAGGGAACAGTCTCTGCAGAAAGCAGAAATGGGTGGAGAAGGGAAGATGTGCTAGTAGTGGGATCCCGTTGGAGATAGCAAAAATGTTGGAGGATAATGTGCTGTATGCGATAGCTGATGGGGTGGAAGTGAGGACAAGGGAGACTCTGTCGTTATGAATGGGGGGAGGGGGAGCAAGAGTGGAGTTGTGGGATATCATGGAGTTCTCCTACCTGTCTTACTGTCTCTGACTACATTTTATCTCTGTACCGCCCGCTCCCCTGACAGCAGTCTGAAGAGGGGTCTCGACACGAAACGTCACCTATTCCTTCTCTCCAGAGATGCTGCCTGTCCTGCTGAGTTACTCCAGTATATTGTGTCTATCTTCGATTACTACTGTGGGTAGATACACTTCACATGATAGACAGCTATAAAGGTGATCTTTTCATGCTGGCAACTTGAAGGAATATTTCAGTCGCAAGAAAAGTATTTTCATTAAGTCTTTATGGATTTCGGAATGCTTTTGATATAGTTGGCAGACTGGTAAGTTGGTTACATGCTTCCTACATCACAGCAGTGACAACACTTCAGATGTACTTTATTGGCTGCAAAATGTATTGGTGGCCTGAGATCAAAGATGAGAACATAAATTAGATATTACTTTCTGCACCCCTGCCATGAAGATTTGAAGGCTCCACTTCTGTTCAAAGGATATCACATTTGTAGATTTTAAATCTATTTTGTTTTAAATAGACATTTGGTTCAACATCAAAAACCTTGGTTATGTTTTTTCCCTGTACCTCTTCATAAAATATGTCCTTTTACTAAAATTGCAATAGTCTCGAAAGATCAGATAGAAATTTCATCAAAAATTACAATATCTAAGAAAAAAAGTAAAATCAAACCAGCTGATTAAATATTTTCTCAATAATGCAGTGCAGAACAGAGGAACTTAAAACATGTTACAGTAGTTATTTTAGTGGGTAGCAAGTAATTTGGACTAATAGTTCCTGGAAGGCAATGGATGTAATATATCGTCTCCTTGCTTAAAAAGGGAAATACCCATTATTCATAAGATAGACAAAAATGCTGGAGAAAGTCAGTGGTTGAGGCTGCAATTATGGAGCAAAAGAATAGGTGACATTTCGGGTGGGGACCCTTCTTCAAACTGATGTGGGGTGGAGGGTAGGGGGGCGGGAAGAAGAAAGGAAGATGTGGAGACAGTGAGCAGTGGGAGAGCTGGGAAGGGGAGGGGAAGGAGGGAGAAAGCAAGGACAACCTGAAATTGGAGAAGTCAATGTTCATACCACTGGGGTGTAAACTACCCAAGCAAAATATGAGGTGCTGCTCCTCCAATTTACCGTGGTACTCACTTTGGCCATGAAGGAGGCCCAGGACAGAAAGGGGAAATTGAAGGAGCATCACCTCATATTTCGCTTGGGTAGTTTACACCCCAGCGGTATGAACATTGACCTCCAATTTCTGGCAGTCCTTGCTTTCCCCCTCATTACCCTCCCCTTCCCAGCTCTCCCACAGCCCATTGTCTCCGCCTCTTTCTTCTTCCGGCCCCCCCAACTCCACATCAGTCTGAAGAAAGGTCTTGACCCGAAAGGTCACCTATTCCTTCGCTCTATAGATGCTGCCTCACCCGCAGTTTCTCCAGCATTTTTGTCTACCTTCGATTTTTCCAGCATCTGCAGTTATTTCTTAAATGTCAGATTCAGAAGGATGATTGCTGGGAAAAAGAGGTTCCCTAATAAGAAAGAACCGACAGTCATCGACATTCAGATAAATGAAACATGATCAATCTGAAGAAGGGTCCTGACCTGAAACGTCATTAATTCATGCACTCCAGAGATGCTGCCTCACCCATCATGTTGGTCCAAACACTTTCTGTCATAATTGTATATCAGCATCTGCAGTTCCATGTGTCTACATTGTCTGGATCATGCTTACATTCTTTTTTCTCAGCCTACAGCGTTCCTCAAAATTGCACACCCAAGCATTGAAGTGTGAAGGTCAGAGACGAGGTGAAGATAAGATGCCAGCTATCTAACATTCTGCTCTGCCACTGATCTCTGAGTCTAGCAGTTAAGAATAGTTACATTGAACAGAGATGCCTGAGGCACTTTACATCAAGCCGCTCAACATTATGTGTGGATGAATGTTGTAAAAAACATGATTTTAATTACTAGAAGTTCAACAACTTGGTAAAGTCAGCTAATTTTTTTATTATGTTACTTTATCTTATCTTATTAATTTGAATTAACTTGTATTTTAAAGTGTTTTAGGAAAACACCTTACTCTCATCCACAAATCTTTATATTTAATACTTTAATACAATCTAAATCAATTTTGAATCATTTTTACATATCTGCAATTCCAGTGTTCTTATCAGTGATGAGTTGTAAAAGATAGTCGAAACGTTCTGAGGCAAGAGTCAAAAGAGTCAAGAATGTTTCATTGGCATATGGTCCAGGAACAGAGCAATTGAATTCTTACTGCAGGCAAGGTACCACACCTCAGGATACAATGATGCTGAGTTGCTGATCACAGCCCCCTGCTTCATGGAATGACTTTTGGGTGCTGAGAGTCTACTGTATTGGGCCTCCTTAGAGTGCCGCTAGGCAGGCAGATAGGCACCATGGACAGTTGCCAGATTTTGGATGACCTGTCTCATTTACGCATGCAAGTCTGTGAATCTACACCTATTTCTATTGTTTTTACTTTTTTACAGGCATTATTTTTTCTTGGCTGATAATGCATTGAAAATTGTACACAGATTGCCTATGATCAACTATGTACATAGACAATATTAAGCATTCCCAGGGAGAAAGGCAGTCATTGTGAAACACGATTTGGCCTTTGCTAAATAATGGGCAGTGAGCCATAACATGAAGATACAAGTAGACTAATGATGAGTCTAGCTTCAGTGGAGTGTGGCTTGAACAGAATGTGAGCATTAGCAATTTAGTAATCACAATGATTGGCGAAATGGAAAAAGAGCTACTGATTAGTATTTTTAAATAAAAGTTGTCAGGATGTAACAATCAATTATAACATCTGTGGTAGATAAATTATTGGAAACAATTCTGAGACAGCATTTAAAAATAGTTGTTATTTTGAAAGGACAGTTTGCATGGATTTGTTAAGGAAAGCCTCTGTCTGATAAATGTAACCATTTTTGGAAGAGTTAACAAGGAACATGAAAGAGTAGAGCATTTGATGTAGATTAGACTAATTTCAGCAAGATTTTTAACAGTCTTACAATGCAGATACGGAGCTAAGAATAAATTACAAGTCACAGAGTCATTGTCATACAGACAGGCCTTTCAGCTCACACTCTGGAGAGATTGGGGAGTGGTGGGTTTGAAAAAAAAATGTTTACTCCAAAAGAGTCCCACAGTCGCTGAGAGAGTGGAAGGAAAGGGATGGGAGGAAATAAATATGCTAGGATTCCAGAGAAAAAGCCACTCAGCATTTCATCTTTGTTACTGTGATTAATGCCTGAACTACTGTGTGGAACGTTCATTCAAGGTTTGCACTCTCTAATCCATGAATGATGTTGCACCATGACAAAGTAATAAAACTGCTTTAATGCTTTCATGATTATCTTTTGTGACAGATGGTTTTGATCCAATCTACCCTGTGCCAGTTATGTACTTCCATTTCATGCCAGTGCAGTAACTAACAGAGACTGCAAAATGCAGACATTGGCTGACAAAGCTGCAAAACTGATTATACCAAAGCTACAAAAAGCTATAAAAAGCTACAAGATGGTACACTCATCTCTTCCCACGCGAACCTCCGCCCCCCTCTCCACACACACACCCTCTTCAACCCAGGAGATGTAACACCTGCCCTTATATCTCCTTGCTCGCCGCCATCCAGGCATCCCAGCTCTCCTTCCAGGTTGTGTTCCCGATATGGGCTCCTGTACAGCAACCATTTCGCTGAACGCTTGTGCTTGGTCAACCGAGGCCGATTGGATATCCCAGCTACTAACCATTTTAACTCTCCTTCCCATTCCCATACTGATCTTTCTGTCTGGGCCTCCTCCATTGCCAGAGTGAGGCCGCACACAAATTGAAGGAACATCACCCTTTATTTTGCATGGGTAGCTTACAACCATATGATATGAATGTTGAATCATGTTGTAAATATAATAGATTTATGCAATTATCAGTAAACATCCCCACTTTTAACATTATGATGGAAGGAGATTATACCTAGTTCACTTCCCTGAGGAATTCCGGCAATAATATCCTGCATTAAGATAACGGCTGATATATATGAATCATCATTAGATTTGGGTGAGGTGCTGGAAAACTGAAAGGTGACTAATGTTCTGTCACTATTTAAGAAGGGCTGCAAGAAAAAAAACCTGGTAACTATAGAGCAGTGAGCCTAACATCTGTGGAAAGGCAAGTTACTGGAGAGGATTCCGAGAGATAATATCTAATGCATTTAGATATACAGGGGCTGATTAGGGATAGCTGGCACGGCTTGATACATGGGAGGTTGTTTGTGTCTTAGAATCCTGATGGGGTTTTTAGAAAAAGTAACCAAAAAGGTTCATGAGGGCAAAGCCCTAGGTGTTATCTATATGGATTTCAGATCTGAAACGTTTCCAATTTGATGAGTTTCTGTGTGATAGGCTGCTCTGGATGGTTAGTTCACATGGATCCAGAGAGCTAGCCAACAACAATGTTGGTAAGACCACATTTGAAGTGCTGCAGAATGGATGCAGTTAAGCTGGAAGGAGTGCAGAGAAGATCAGCGAGGATGTTTGCCAGGACCCGAGTTATGGGTAGAGGTTAAGCAGACTAGAACTTTATATAGATAAGGTGAATGCACATTTTACTCAGAGTACTGTAGGTGAATCAAGAATCAGAGGATACAGGTTTAAGGTGTGAGGGGAAAATACCCCTCAGAACCTGAGAGGGCAATGTTTTCGCACAGAGGATGGTAGCATATAGGAATGAGCTGCCAGAGGTGGTTGAGGCAGGTACATTAAAGATGTTTGGACAAGTACACAATTAGGAAATGTGTAGCGGGATGTGGGACAAAGGTGGGCAGGTGGGACTAGAATAGCTGGGGCATCTTGGTCGATATTTAGAGTGTTTTAAGGTGGCATGACTTTAGAGAGCTTGGAAAAATGCTGAAAAGCAGGACCTCCAGGTTTGCTATCTCCGATTTGCTTCCAGTTCCCCATGCTGGCGAGAGCAGGAACAGGGAGATATGGGACCTGAATGTGTGGTTGAGGAACTGGTGCAGGGGGCAGAAATATAGATTCTTAGATCACTGGGATCTGTTTTGGAGGAAGGGGGAACTGTACAAAAGGGATGGATTGCATCTTAACAGGTGGGGGACCAGCATTCTGGCAGGCAGGTTTGCCACTGCTGCATGGGTGGTTTTAAACTGAATAAAGGGGGTGGGATGTTAAATGGGATAGTTGAGGATGGAGTTAAAGGGAAATGAAGTAAAGGGATGGTTAATGACCCCAGAATTAACGGGAAAGGAAGCTTACAAAGGGATAGGAGAGTATGGCCATGTGTAATAGGGATCGATGTGAAAGGTGAGGTGCGTAAGGAAGTTAAATTATTGTATATGAATGTGCGAAGTATAAGAAGTAAAGTAGATGAGCTTGAGGCTCAGTTAGAGGTTGGTAGATATGACATTGTAGGGATTGCTGAGATGTGGCTGCAGGAGGATATTCAGGGTTATACATCCTATAGAATGGACAGGTAGGTGGGCAGAGGAGGGGGGGTAGCCCTGCTGGTGAGGGATGGAATTCTGTCCCTTGCGAGGGAAGACAAAGGGACTGACGAGGTGGAGTCACTGTGGATTGAGTTGAGGAATTGTAAAGGCAAGAAGACACTAATTGGTGTTATCTACTGACCCCCAAAGAGTAGCCCGGATGTAGGGTGTAAGTTGCAGCAGGAGTTAAAACTGGCATGTAACAAAGGTAATGCCACTGTGGTGATGGAGGATTTCAATATGCAGGTAGACAGGGAAAATCAGGTTGGTTCAGGACCCCAAGAAAGAGAGTTTGTAGAATTCCTCCGAGATGGATTCTTAGAGCAGCTTGTAAAGGAGCCGACCAGAGAAAAGGCAATTCTGGATTTAGTGTTGTCCAATGAACCAGATATGATAAGAGAACTCAAGGTAAAGGAACCGCTTGGAGGTAGTGATCATAATATGATTAGTTTTAATCTGGAATTTGAGAAGGAGGTTAAATCGGAAGTGTCAGTGATACAGTTGAACAAAGGGGACTATGAAGGCATGAGAGAGGTGCTGGCCAAGGTAGATTGGAAAGGGATCCTAGCAGGAATGATGGTGGAACTGCAATGGCAGGAACTTCTGGGCATAATCCGGAAGACACAGGATCATTTCATTCCAAAGAGGAAGAAAGATTCGAAGGGGAGTAGGAGGCAACCGTGGCTGACAAGAAAAGTTAGGGATAGAATAAAATTTAAAGAAAAGATGTATAACACAGCAAAGAGTAGCTGGGAGCCAGAGGATTGGGAAACTTTCATAGGACAACAGAAGGAAACAAAACGGGCAATACGGGCTGAAATGATGAAGTACGAAGGGAAGCTGGCCAGGAATATAAAGAAGGACAGTAAAAGCTGCTTTAGATATGTTAAGGGACAAAGAATAGCAAAATCAAATGTGGGTCCCTTGAAGGCAGACACAGGTGAAATTATTATGGTCAACAAGGAAATTGCAGAATATTCAAATAGGTACTTTGGATCTGTCTTCAATAAGGAAGACCCAAACAATCTCCCAGATGTACTGGAGGACAAAGGATCTAAGGGGGTAGAGAAATAAAGGGGAGGTCATTTAGGACTGAGGTGAGAAAAAACGGTTTTCACCCAGAGAGATGTGAATTTATGATATTCCCTGCCACAGAGGGCAGTGGAGGCCAAGTCACCGGATGGATTTAAGAGAGAGTTAGATAGAGCTCTAGGGGCTAGTGGATTCAAGGGATATGGGGAGAAGGCAGGCATGGGTTATTGATAGGGGATGATCATCTAGGATCACAATCAATGTTGGTGCTAGCTCGAAGGGCCGAATGGCCTCCTCCTGCACCTATTTTCTATGTTTCTATGTTCTATGATATGGACCGGGGAGAAAGGTCCTGTTTCTGTGCTGTATGACTCTGTCTCCATCAGTGCATAGATTATGGTTTAGTAGTACTTCATGGTTTTTGATATTTCAATACTCGACTGGAAATAAACTTTCTGGTGGTGGTAAGTAACCAAATAGGATACCTATATTACTAAAACTAAGACCTTGACCGCTTTCGACTTTCTGTTTTGTGATTTCCGAGAGAACGCCGCCACTTATGGCCGTCATTTTTGACCACCTCGCTCAGAGTCCACCTCCGCCAAACTGGACCAGAGGATTTTTCCCATGGATGAAAAATCAGAGGGTTATTAATGTTTTAATACATTTCACCATTCTCTCTGCTGCCCCCGCTGGCGGCAGGGGTGGAGGGACTATAAATCCCGGAAGTGTTGTGCCTCACTCAGTCTCTGAGATGGAGGAAGCAAGAGGGTCACGGCCCTCTGAGCTGTGAATAGCACTGAATGCACGTCTACTCCATGGTGAGTCCCCACGATGTGGTTTTCAGAAAATGTGTTTGTTGCTTGCAAAGTGTTTGCCCGATTGGCTTGGCTTTTAAAGAATCTTCAGATAATCTGTTTGATGGCTTGCAAAGTGTTTGCCCAATTGGCTTGGCTTTTAAAGACTCTTCAGGAAATGTGTTTGTTGGCATGCAGAGTGTTTGCCCAATTGGCTTGGATTTTAAGGGGATTTCAGAAAACGTGTTTGTTGGCTTGCAAAGTGTTTCCCCAATTGGCTTGGGTTTTAAAGGGCTTTCAGAAAACGTGTTTGTTGGCTTGCAAAGTGTTTGCCCCATTGGCTTGGGTTTTATAGGGCTTTCAGAAGTTTTTGGATGGATAAAGCGTGAATAAACATTTTATTAGATAAGGACTATTTAATTGCAAAATTGGCGCTCATTCCGTGACTTCCGCTTAGTGGCATGATGCCGCCGATGACGTCATTTCCGGTTAGTGGCAAGATGGCGCTTACTGCAGAAGGCACAGAGTGAAGACGTTGTTGAATAATTCAAGAGAGCTTACTGCTCTGTCTATGGTGAGTGTGTTTGTTGGATGTTATTTAAAGCACGTTTTTGCTTCAACAGCAGCCTTGACAGGAGGCTTTAAATGTTTAAATAATTCGGTTTACACACTGTATGTTCACTACGTTCTGAAGTATTTTAGTATTGTGTGTGTGTGTGTGTGTGTGTGTGTGTGTGTGTGCGCGCAAGTGAGTCTGTGTGTGTTTGTCTGTGAGAGAGGTAAAGAGAAGCGAGAGCTGAAGGGACAACAACAGCTAAAGTGCTTGGTGAACATTGGCCGTGCAGATATTGATATTGAAAATTAATAATAAAATTGGGAATTATCGCGTTTGCTCACTGCAGTTCATCAACAGTAAGGCCTCATTTGTGTTTTTTTCTTGATTCCTTTGGTATCTAAAAAGTATCAGAATTGATAAGTCTGGCTGTAAAATTTTAAAATCGCCCATGGTTCTGAAGTGGATTTTTGCATGCAAAAGGAAAATGCTTCTGAAGCTAAATTTATCATTAGAAAATCTCCAGACTAACGAGTGGTGTGTGGAAAGTCTTCTATCATTATGATATTGAGATGTATATTTTGGCAAATAATAAAATGGCCTGACAGTTTAAACACCCACTCCCTTTCAATAGGATATTGTCAATTTGTCCAATTAACAGCTAACAATTATACCATTCCTTAAAGAGTAAAATGTAATTCAAAACCCACTGCACTGTCAGCCCACCAGCCATGAGTGACTGCACTACCAGCCCACCTGCTGTGAGTAAATTAACTGCCAACCCACCAGCTGTAATGACGGAACTTCTAGCCCACCAGCCATGAGTAAGTGAACTGCCAGCCCACCAGCCGTGAGTAAGTGACTGAAGTGCCAGCCCAATAATCCATTCAGTCCATCCTCTCCCCCTTCTCTCTCACAGAGTCTGTCACTTGTTTTGGCCAGAATGTCTGGCAGTTTCTCAGCTGCCAGCCTGCCAGGTCCGAGTGACTGTACTGCCAGGCCTCAATGACTGAGCTGCCTGGCCTCAGTGACTGAGCTGCCAGCCCAATAATCCATTTGGCCCACAATATCCATACTAGCCCTCTGGAAGTCAGTCCCTTCGGCCCACAACACCCATATTAGCACTACAGAAAGCCCCCCCCCCCCCCCCACTGGTCAGCAATATTTGAATATTGGAATAGTGGAGAGGTAGAATATTGCATTGGGTGACCAGCCCTCCCGTGTGATGCTGGGACCCAATGTGCCCCACTTAGTCTAGTATCTTTCTATATGCTAGCATGACATACCTGGACAACATTTAATTTTATCTAATGGATATCAATGCTATAATTGTCCACCATTTTTGATATCATGAAAATTGATTTCTGTATAGAGAGGCCACTACCACTTTCTTTCTACTCCAGGACCATACGTGGGTCATGTAGCTCCAATGTGCCATGAAGCTTAAAGCTTAAAGCCTTACTTTGCAACCAAGCAGCTTTTGAATGGTTGACAGTAAGTCTGTCGGATTGCTCTGTTGGTTTATTTAATTAAATTTGACCATGTAATGTATTGTCAGCAGTGAATAGGAGCTTCTTTATTCCAGGACGCCACCTTGAGTGTCCCCTTGCACATGCGTCCTTGCACAAGATATCACATATGCTAATTATCACATATATAACACTCCCCCCCCCCTTTAACTTGGAGGTAGGTAATACCATTTCTATTACATACACCGCACTCCTCCCCTTTTAACTCAATTTTACCTACACGGTATATGCTCTTTACTTCACCTATCATTGATTAATGCACTGTTGCACAATTGTATATGACAGTCATCTCACAATACATCCTCATAACTGTAAAAATCATATCTAAACCACGGTAATATGCTCTTTACCCAAAATATAATTGATTAATACACTGTTGCAAAATGGTATTATTACATTCATCTTACAATACATCCTCATAACTGTAATAATCCTATCTAAACCAGCACTTATAAATTTTTCATTCCACCCATCTTCCTTAATCCAAATACATTACCCCTTGCTTTATGTGTTATCGTTTTCCATTCCTCTGTGTAAATTGCAAACACTTTCTAATCGCTCTAGCTCTAACTGTATCTCTGCTTATACGCTGGCTACACAGCCCTCCCTGCTGCTACTGGACCCGCTGCTTGGTTCGTCGCTGGCTCCCATGGACACCCTGCAGAAGCGGAGTTGCTGCTAGTTACTGCTGCTAGTCCCTGCTGTTCCAAGCGTCGGGACTGTGCCCCGCCATCGGGAGCTGGCTAAGCACTGTGTCCCGCTTCTCTCGCATGGACCCACTTCTCTCTTGTCCAGCTTTCTCTCGCGACCGGGATTTCTCCGCTTTCTCCTTCTCGCCGCTTCTCTCGTGGGGCCTGGTCCGCTTTCCTGCTCACAGTCGAGCTGACTCTGCTCCCGACCGGGCTGAAGACTTGGCTTTCATCAGTGGCTTCTCTGGACCTGTCCGTGGCCTACATGGTACCAGGCTCTCACCCAACGCCTGTGGCTGCTGCTTGGGCCTAGCTGTGGGTTACACGGCCCTGGAAAACAAATGGAGGACATTTAAAGGTGAAATTTTAAGAGTATAGAATCTTTATGTCCCTGTTCGGTTGAAAGGAAATAGTAAAAATTTTCAAGGGAAATTGGACACGTTTCAGAAAAAGAGGGAGATCTACAATAATTATAGGCAGCATGGAGTAAATGAGGTGCTTGAGGAGTATAAAGAATGTAAAAAGAATCTTAAGAAAGAAATTAGAAAAGCTAAAAGAAGATATGAGGTTGCTTTGCAAGTAAGGTGAAAGTAAATCCAAAGGGTTTCTACAGCTATATTAATAGCAAAAGGATGACGAGGGGTAAAATTGGTCCATTAGAGAGTCTGAGTGGACAGCTATCTGCAGAGCCAAAAGAGATGGGGGAGATATTGAACAATTTCATTTCTTTGGTATTCACCAAGGAGAAGGATATTGAATTATGTGAGGTAAGGGAAACAAGTAGAGTAGCTATGGAAACTATGAGATTCAAAGAAGAGGAAGTGCTGACACTTTTGAAAAATATAAATGTGGATAAGTCTCCTGGTCCTGACAGGGTATTCCCTAGGACATTGAGGGAAGTTAGTGTAGAAATAGCAGGGGCTATGACAGAAATATTTCAATTGTCATTAGAAACGGGAATAGTGCCGGAGGAGTGGCGTACTGCGCATGTTGTTCTGTTGTTTAAAAAGGGTTCTAAGAGTAAACCTAGCAATTATAGACCTGTTAGTTTGACATCAGTGGTGGGCAAATTAATGGAAATGATACTTAGAGATAATATATATAAGCATCTGGATAAACAGGGTCTGATTAGGAACAGTCAACACTGATTTGTGCCTGGAAGGTCATGTTTGACTAATCTTCTTGAATATTTTGAAGAGATTACTCGGGAAAGATGAAGGTAAAGCAGTGGATGTTGTATATATGGACTTCAGTAAGGCATTTGACAAGGTTCCTCATGGAAGGTTGGTTAAGAAGGTTCAATTGTTGGGTATTAATGGTGGAGTAGCAAGATGGATTCAACAGTGGCTGAATGGGAGATGCCAGAGACTAATGGTGGATGGTTGTTGTCAGGTTGGAGGACAGTGACTAGTGGGGTGCCAGAGGGATCTGTGTTAGGTCCATTGTTGTTTGTCATGTACATCAATGATCTGGATGATGGTGTGGTAAATTGGATTAGTAAGTATGCAGATGATACTAAGGTAGGTGGTGTTGTGGATAATGAAGTAGATTTTCAAAGTCTACAGAGAGATTTAGGCCATTTGGAAGAGTGGGCTGAAAGATGGCAGATGGAGTTTAATGCTGATAAGTATGAGGTGCTACATCTTGGCAGGACAAATCAAAATAGGACGTACATGGTAAATGGTAGCGAATTGAGGAATGCAGTTGAACAGAGGGATCTAGGAATAACTGTGTACAGTTCCCTGAAAGTGGAATCTCATGTAGATAGGGTGGTAAAGAAAGCTTTTGGTGTGCTGGCCTTTATAAATCAGAGCATTGAGTATAGAAGTTGGGATGTAATGTTAAAATTGTACAAGGCATTGGTGAGGCCAATTCTGGAGTATGGTGTACAATTTTGGTCACCTAATTATAAGAAGGATGTCAACAAAATAGAGAAAGTACAGAGGAGATTTACTAGAATGTTGCCTGGGTTTCAGCAACTAATTTACAGAGAAAGTTTGAACAAGTTAGGTCTTTATTCTTTGGAGCGCAGAAGGTTAAGGGGGGACTTGTTAGAGGTCTTTAAAATGATGAGAGGGATAGACAGAGTTGACGTGGATAAGCTTTTCCCACTGAGAGTAGGGAAGATTCAAACAAGAGGACATGACTTGAGAATTAAGGGACAGAAGTTTAGGGGTAACATGAGGGGGAACTTCTTTACTCAGAGAGTGGTAGCTGTGTGGAATGAGCTTCCAGTCGAGGCAGGTTAGATTTTATCATTTAAAAATAAATTGGATAGTTATATGGACGGGAAAGAAATGGAGGGTTATGGTCTGAGTGCAGGTAGATGGGACTAGGGGAGAATAAGTGTTCGGCACGGTCTAGAAGGGCCGAGATGGCCTGTTTCCGTGCTGTAATTGTTATATGGTTATATTGTAAGTTGACACCGTTGCCCCTAGCTTCCAGCTGTGCTTGGTGACACTTACTGCCCCGCTTGTCGTCCTTGGGCTCTTGCTTCCCGTTCCGACCTTTTTTTGGCGCCAATCCAAAACCATTTGGTGCCAAATCTTTTTGCTTGGTGCTGTTCCACGTTGTTTCCAATACAACCTCTATTTTTAACTTGTTTCCATTTTTCTTGGCTGTGCTTGGTCTTGTCGTATTTGTTCTTTTATCCTCGTTGCCAATTGTTGTGTATTTGGGTCCTTGGAACAGACTTTAATAAGGTTCGGACACGGGAGTAAACTAACAAGCTTCCTTATTCCAGGACGTCACCTTGAGTCTCCCCTTGCACATGCGTCCTTGCACAAGACTTCACTTATGCTAATTATCACATACCTAACAATGATACTTTTTAAAAAGTGCTGAGAATCCATACAATTTTTAAAGTGGGATCAGGGAGATTCAGCTTGGCAAGCAATCTAATGGAAAGAAACACAGGCTTCTCAGCACTTGATGATGAATCAAACTTCCTGTCATAAATATATAAAAACAAAGCTTCCGACACAGCTCTCTCTCAAGAAATTATCCACATTTACCCCATGTGGTTATCCCTAGAATGTGCCATATTGAAACATTTAGTTGTCAGAATGTGGCCTATGTGTATAGGTTTTGCGTTTTGGTGTTAACCTGTGACCTATTTGCCCTTCCAGGGGACATACACTTGATGGAGAATTATACCTAATTCTTAACCCAATATTCATCTTTCAATTAAAACCCAGTATGTTGTTTTAGTACGATGAAACTAAACATACAACGGAGTGGCAGGTGAGCTATTGCAACACAGTTGAAATCAAGTCAAGAATGTTTTATTGTCATATGTCCCAGATAGAACAATGAAATTCTTACTTGCAGCAGCACAACAGAATATGTAAACATAGTGCATTGTAAACAATATAATAAACGAGAAAAAAAAGTTCAGTGTATATACACATACAATGAAATTCAATTTCATTGACTTTTATTGAGCAATCTATGTCCTGCATAATGTTTAAAGAACTATCAAAAAAGATCACTGAATTCTGAGCTTTATTCTGACTGAATTTGCAGCTACGATTTTATATCATTTGTGGATTACACCAGCTTTGCCTAAATTGTACCAAATAAAGGCAAATTAAACCAAGAAAAATATGGATGGCTGTCCAAAAAAAACTGCAGGTGCCCGAAATACGAAATAAAAGAATAAATATTGAACAGCATGTCAGACAGTCTGGAGAAAAAATAAAGTTAATGCTTCAGGTTTGAGATTCATCATAATTGAAATATAGAGATAACACATTAGTTTTCAGAGGCAGGAGAGGTTGAGGACGGATGTATTATAGCTAGTGTGGTACTCAAGGGAAATTAACTATTTCTTCACTGTCTTGTTCTGAATATTGAGATGCACGGCATCTAAATTGGCTTTCTATAGATATTAAATTAGTGGAAGAGTTCACTTGCTGAAGTCACTGTAGAAGTTAATTTTCATTAGTTAACTCTGGGCTGCTTTCAATTTTCCAAGTAGACAAAAAAAGATAAGTCATTTCAATTGGCATGATCAGCACAGACATTGTGTTTGAAGGGCCTGTTCCTGTGTTGTACTGTTCCATGCTTTCTGTTCTAAATGTTTTTAACCACTACACAAACCAAACATTATTTGTGTCTGATGGATTATTTAATATTGCTATAAGCAAATGAACAGAGATAAAATGTTAAACAGAATATCCTTTATTTTACTTCAGAGTCACGCGAGTGACAACGTGAAGAAGGCCGTCAGCCCGCATGTGCGTCATTACGTCTAGCTGACTGGCAGGGCGCTGCTCCTGTAAGTTTAAACCTGCAGGTAAGTTTTAAACTTCCCAGGTTATGTTTCTATTACAGGAATCTCTTCTCACGGAGCTTCCTGTTGGATTTCGGGGCAAAGTTGGTACGGGCCGCGGAGAAACCTTTATGGACCACGGGGTAATCCCAGTCACGGACCGTGGGGAATCCCGGTCACGACCTCGGGGAATCCCGGCCATGGACCGCGGGGAACCAGCTACAGAGACCGCGGAAGTGCGGGTAGTGGCCAGCGGCTTCAGATTGGTGCCAGTAGCACCTTGGCAAACCCACTTGGAGGGTAGCCATGAAGAAAGTCTGCAATGGCCCGTTGACTCAAATGAGTCGGGCCAGGAGGATTCCTGATGGAGAGGATCCCCTACTTTAAGGGTAGCATCTCCGGATGCGAGGGTTTAAAAAAGATAAATAAACAAATAGAAGCAGAGTTAATATATAATTGATAAATGAGGATCCCTATTACTCTGATAGCTGGAATCCCATCTGTAGATCAGTGCATGCTCCTTTAACATAGTGACCTCACCACTACTAACCACTCCCCATTATATTCAGTATAACTGTAGCCTCCCCACGTCTCTCTCTCTCTAGCTCCAGTGACAGACCACGGACAGCTAGGGCACTGTGTGTGTTTTATACCAGTATCTATAATAAAACATGTAGTGAAGACATAACGTGTTTGGAAGTCTTTACATGGTGTCAGAAGTGGGATACGAACCCACGCCTCCAATTGGAGACCAGAATCCCATCGTCCTCACCTGCGATGCCTCGAAGTTTGGCCTCGGTGCCGCATGCCTGCAGCTCTACGACAGGCTGCAGCTACCTGTCTCCTACGCTTCCCGCACCATGACCCCTGCTGAGCAGCGTTACGCTCAGATCGAGAAGGAGCTCCTTGCCGTGGTGTTTGCCTGCTCGAAGTTCAAGGACTACATCCTGGGCAACATCTTCACTATTGAGACCGACCACCAACCGCTGGTCACGATCCTGTATAAGCCGATACACGTTGCCTCATCCCGCCTGCAGCGTATGATGCTGCAGCTCCAGCGTTTCACGTTTCGAATTGTGTACCGCAAGGGCAAGGACATGTTTGTGGCCGACACGCTCTCCCGCGCACCGCTGACGTCCACTGCCCAACACCCATACGAGTCGTCTGACTTGATGGTATTAAACGCTAACATTGTGCCTTCCCAGCAGATGCAGTCCCTGGTCCATCACACTGCCAAGGACCCTGCCCTGCAGCAGCTTGCGGACGTCATCCGCGGTGGCTGGCCCGACCGTCGCTCATCTCTGCCTGATGGTGTTGCGCCATACTTCCTCATCCGGGATGAACTTGTACTGCATGACGGCGTGGTGGTGAAGGGCCACAAGGTCGTGATGCCTGCTGCGCTGTGGGACCACTACTTCCAGTCTGCCCACAGCGGCCATCCCGGGGCCGAAGCCACTCTGTCCCAGGCCCAAAGTCAGTTTTATTGGCCCGGCATGGCGCAAGACATCCGGGACAGGGTCTCTGCCTGCTCGACCTGCAACTGCCTCGCTCCCCATGAACAACGCCTGCCGCTCCTGCAGCAGCCTGCCCCCGACCTGCCGTGGATGTCGGTCGCTACTGACATTTTTGAGTGGCGTGGCTAACATTTCCTGGTCCTTGTGGACTCCTACTCCAGCTGGTTCGAGGTAGATCAGCTGCCCACCCTCACATCTGCTGCTGTCATCGGGAAGCTGCACCGCCACTTTGCAACCTTTGGCTCTCCAGTTACTTTGCAGTCTGACAACGGCGGCCAGTTCTCCGGTGCGGAGTTCCGCGCCTTCGCTGCATCCTGGAACTTTTGCCACATCACCAGCAGCCTGGAGTACCCGCAGAGCAACGGCCTTGCTGAGCGCGCCGTCCGTAGTGCAAAGGAGTTGCTGGAGCATTGCAGACTTTCGCGGTCGGGCTTTTACCTGGCCATCCTCAACCTCCGCAATATTTCCCGTGACCCTGCCCTGGGCTCACCTGCTCAGCGGCTCATGTCCCGCACCACACGCCCTCCGATCCCTGTCTCCCAGCGATCTCTGCAACCTCAGCCCTGCCACTGTCCAGGAGCGATTTGTCCAGAAACAGGCCATCCAGAAGCGCTCCCACGACAAGTCCTGTCGTCCCCTTCCGTGTCTCTTCCCGAATCAGGTGGTCCGGATGCGGTCCCCCTCCGGCCACTACCGGCTAGCCGTGGTCGTCGGCTCTGCGGGCTCTCCTCGGTCTTACCTCGTTGACTACGAAGGTACCATCTACCGCCGGTCCCGCCAGCATCTGCTCCTGGTCAACGAGCCCGCTCCACCCCCTGCAGCCCCTTTTGCCCCTCCGGTTCCTTCCTCTCTGCCCTCCAATCCTCGTCGGCCCAGGATTCTGCCGTCTCAGCTCTGTGTGCCCCGTTCTCCCCCGGCTCTTCCCAGTCCGCCTTCTCCTTCCTTGCCCGCTACCGTGCCCGCTTCTCCCACTTCTCCTCCCCGCTCTCCTCATCCTCCCTCTCCGGCAAGTTCTCCTGCCCGTTCCCCTGTCGCCGCCCTGGCTCTCGTCCCTGCTCTTCCTGCGGAGGGGGGGGGGGGGGGTGGGCTGCGCACCCGCTCCGGGCGGTTGGTCAAGCCACCTGTACGTTACGGGGAGTTTGCGTGAATGTCTTAACTGTTTCTTGCCGGTGTACGCGCGGAGGGTGTTTCTAGCGTATGAGTGGTGGTCGCACTGTCACTGCTATAATACTTTGTTTTCCGAGGGGAAGGATGTAGATCAGTGCATGCTCCTTTAACATAGTGACCTCACCACTACTAACCACTCCCCATTATCTTCAGTATAACTGTAGCCTCCCCACGTCTCTCTCTCTATAGCTCCAGTGACAGACCACGGGCAGCTAGGGCACTGTGTGTGTTTTATACCAGTATCTATAATAAAACATGTAGTGAAGACATAACGTGTTTGGAAGTCTTTACACCATCTATTAACAATATGTAATTGATATACAAAATGTGTTTTGATTATGATATGTACATGCTTCTAATAAAAATATTATTAAAAAAAACCCTGCATGGACCAATTGGCTGTTTAAGAAGGAACTGCAGTTGCTGGAAAATCAGAGGTAGCCAAAAATGCTGTATAAACTCAGCGGGTGGACTTCCGCTGGTGTTATGCTGGTGTAGGGACGCACTATTCATCTCCGCACCGTTAAAACGTCGAAAAACGACTGAAAATCCAAACCGGACAGATCTATAAATACTCACCAGCAGATGTTCAGCAGTCGTGTAAGTGATGACATCAGAACGCGACCCCGGTACTTTTAATATGCCTAAACGCCCGAAACATCAACCAGAAGCTACTGAAGGCCACGAAAAAGCCTAAACCTCGATTATGGCACACCCCGAGAGGACGCAGCAAGGCAACCTCCGGGTTTGGAGGAAATCCGTTCACAATTGTGTCATGAACTTTCATTTGAAGGTAGAAATCTGTGGCAAGATTGACAAGATTGATGTCCGTATAGAGGAGGTGAATTCCGACTTGAAAGGGGTAATCGACAGGTTTGAAACCGACATCAGGTTCCAACCGTAAGTTGGAACCTATTCTTGCTACTTCACAAAAACAAAGCGAGGCTATTCGGGAATTGGAAACTACTGCGGCTTTAAATGTCGAGACAACACACAGGCTGATGGCTGAGGTGGAACGTATCTCCGGGTTACTAGTTAAAGTAACAGAAAAATGTCTAGATTTGTAAGGGCGCTCTAAACGTCAGAACCTAAGGATTGTTGGAGTGAAAGAAGGCAAAGAACATGGTCAAAATCTTCAAGATTTTACAGCTCAACTACTTCAAGACTTACTCTCTTTAGATGAAAAACCTAAACTTGACCGGGCTCACAGAGCTCTGAGAGCCCAGTCAGACAGCACAGCTCCACCAAGACATTTGATTCTGAGGGTACATCACTACCATGTTCTAGAGGACATTCTGCAGAACGTTGCCAACAACAGAAACCTAACTTTTCAAGGTGAAAACATACGAATCTTCAGAGACTTTCCTGCCGAAGTCGTTAAGAAAAGAACACTCTTCTCCAAGTCAAGAGCTATTCTGAGGGACATACCAGACCGCCGATTTGGCCTATTATATCCTGCAAAATTGCGAATTACTTATAAAGGGACTAAATCCTTTTTTCCGATCCTGATATAGCATTTAAGTTTGCCCAGGACACTGCAGGATCCATCAAGGGATAAATAATACTTTACTGAGTTTATACCGTGATGATAATCAAAAGGTTTATACTGTGTTTATACTGTGTTTATCATTAATATGTTGTTATAAATCTGACAGTCAGTTAATATGTCAAAACAGAGAACTTGAGAAATAGAGAGACAGAGAGAGAGGGAGAAAGGGAGAGAGGGGGAGGGGTAGAGAGGTAGAGAGAGAGAAAGAGAGGGAGGGAGGGAGGGAGGGAGAGGGAGTGAGAGAGAATGAATGTGGGAGAAAGTTTGAGAAAGTTTTGGAAAGTTTTGGGAGAGAGGGAAGGAAAGAGGGAGAGGGAGGGTTGGAAAAATGGAGAGAAGTGGAGGGGGAGAGAGAGAACGATTGTGTGAGACATGTTGGGAAAGTGTTGGAAAGTTTTGAGAACATTTTCAAAAGTCTTGGAAAGTTTTGAAAACGTTTTGGAAAGTTTATCCAGGGGCAAAAGACAGGGATGTGTATTATCACCCCTGTTATTTGCCCTTATGATTGAACCCTTAGTGGAAAGTATAAGAGTACATCCAAACATTCATGGCTATAAGACTAAACACTCCAATAATAAAATATCATTATATGTAGATGATGTATTATTATATATCACCAATTCCCAAGTTAGTATTCCAAATATATTAAATCTTATAGAGGAATTCGGCTCCTTCTCAGGATATAGAATAAACTGGAACAAAAGTTATATTATGGCAATAAAACCTCAAGAGCTGATACACCTTTTAAAATTCCCTTTCAGAATTGCTACAGAAAAATTTAAATATCTGGGTGTTCAGGTAACCAGAAAATATACTTCTTTATTCAATGCAAACTTTCCGCCTTTAATTAGCAAATGAAACGTTTTTATTCAATTCTGGAAAACACTTCCGATGTCTCTAATAGGAAGAATAAATGCCACAAAAATGATTTTCCTCCCACAAATTCTCTATTTATTTCAATCATTACTGATATACCTACCTAATTTTTTTTTTTAAATCTTGATTCCCGGATTACAAACTTTATCTGGGATTATAAAACACATAGAATTCATAAACAACATCTATGTAAACCCAAAGAAATGGGTGGATTGGCTCTCCCTAATTTCTTATACTATTATTGGTCAACAAATATTAAAAATGTAATTTATTGCCTGGATAACGCATGCCAACAGGTAGACTGGCTAATAATGGAGAGAGAGGATTGCTCGCCTTTTAATATAGGCGCAATTCTTCTCTCCCCAACAAAGTTGAAGAACACTATATATGATAAAAATCCGATTATTCACAGCACCTTACGAATCTGGAGACAAGTAAAATCAACTTTTAAACTAAGAAATGTATCTCTTCTTTCACCAATAGCTAATAACCCGTCGTTTAAGCCATCTATTATAGATAAAATGTTTACTTATTGGGAAAGACTAGGAATTAAAAAGCTTGGAGATCTGTACGAGATGGGAAATCTCCTGTCATTTCAGAAATTACAGTCGAAATACAGTCTGAAAGGTAATATTTTAGATATCTTCAAATTCAAGATTATTTGAAAACATATACAAGAGTCAAGAGTCAATTTAATACCCATGATTATCAAACTCTGCTGCCATATATATTAGACGAAGGTATGAATAGAAACTCAGAGTCAAACAATCTAACATCATACTTGTATAATACCCTTCTAAATATGGAAATTCCATCGTCAGATGCAATTAGAAGAGAATGGGAAGAGGAATTAGGCCTAAAAATTTCCAAAGACAGATGGGAAAAATATCTCTTATATATACATAATTGTTCAATTAATGTTAGACACATTCTAATCCAATTCAAAATACTGCACAGACTATTACTCAAAGACTAAACTGAATAAGATTTTTTCAAATGTATCTCCTATTTGTGACAAATGTCTCCTTCAAGAAGCAACTATAACACATTCCCTTGCCTCTTGCATAAAACTACATAACTTTTGGAAAGGAATCTTTGAAATTTTCTCAAAAACATTAAAAACAAAACTGGACCCCCATACGGAACTGATTATTTTCGGAACAGCAGAAGCTTGCCTGCCCTGTGCTATCAATATTTCAAAGACGTTTCCTTAATTATGGCCTGATAATGGCGAAAAAACGTATACTTAAATTTTGGAAAAATACAGCTGCCCCTACTCTTAAAATGTGGATTACAAACATGTCTGAGACGCTACTTCTTGAAAATATGAGACTTGTCTTAGCAGGAAAATCAGAGCAATTTTTGAAGACATGGATTCCATTCATTGATTAATTACAAGATAGTATGGTGCAACACAACTTCGGAATTAAACCGATTTACGGACTGGGTGATGGGTGGGGAGAGAAATGAAGCAGGTATATCAACACTTTTTTTTTCCCGTTTTTGTCTTTTTATTTCTTTACATTTTTCCTATTTCTTTTACTTATTCTTTGACTAAACTCATTTGGTAGTCTAGGGGTTCTATTCTTACACATTCACTTTCTCTTTCATTCGCTTTCTTTCTTGCTCTTTCTCTCTTTTTCATCTTTGCCAAAATTAAAATTGAAGCTGTACAATAAATGTATTATGTCATATGTCATGGTTTATACTTTTGTACACTGCTTCGAATAAAAATATATATTTTTTAAATTAAAAAAAAAGACTGTCCTCTTACGGGTCCAGATATATTAGACGATTGTTTGAATAGACATGCTGATACAAGTAAGTTGATATCTTACACTTATAACACTCTTCTAAATATTGATACCCCACCTTCTGCGATTTATAGGCAAGCATGGGTGGACGAGCTGGGCTTACACATTTCAAAGGTTATATGGGAGGAAAGCCTACCATACATACATTACTGTTCTTTAAATGCCGGGCATTGCCTGATACAATTCAAAGTATTGCATAGGTTATACTACTCAAAGACCAAATTGAACAAGATCTTCCCAACTGTCTCCCCTCTCTGTGATAAATGTCACTTCCAAGAAGCTACCCTAACCCATTCTTTTGTATCCTGTATAAAAATACAAAACTTCTGGACGGGAATATTCAATACCATTTCTAAAACACTCAAAATTCAATTGGAGTCAGATTCCAAAGTAATAATATAGGAATGTCAGAGGGCTGCCCTAAGTTAACGATATTCCAAAGACCCTTCTTTGACTACGGTTTAATAACCGCAAAAAAACTTATACTTAAATTCTGGAAAAACGATAACAGTTCCCATAGTGAAGATGTGGATCACAGAAGTGACCAAGACACTACATTTAGAAAAAATAAGGCTTGTTTTGTCTGACAAATCAGATCAATTTTCCAAAATATGGTCTCCTTTCATTGAATTTCTTCTACAACAGAATGGTTGAACACAAATTCAAAACTGACGCTAGGGTCGGGTGAGCGGGCATAGGGAAGGGTAGTGAGATATAACCGTTTTTTTTTTTTTTCTCATTTCTTCGTTAGTTCGGGGGTTTTTCTTCTTTCTTTTTCGTTATCTTTATCAAAAATTCTTTCTTTTCTTTTTCCTTTCTTCTTCCTTTCCCTTTTTTCCTTTGTTCTTTTTTCCGATTTACTTATTAGTTTATAAAATGTTAAAACTGAAGCTGTACGAAAATTGCATAATTGTTATGTTGATTACTTTTTCCTTGTACCATTGCTTCTAATAAAATAAATATTTAAAAAAAAAAGAAACTCAGTGGGTGAGGCAGCATCTATGGAGCGAATAAAATAGGCAAAGTTTCGGGTCGAAACCGAAACATTGCCTATTTCCTTCACTCCATAGATGCTGCCTCACCCGCTTAGTTTCTCCAGCATTTTTGTCTACCTTGGACCAACTGGCTAGTGTTTTTGCGGACATCTTCAACCTTTCACTACTGAGGTCTCAGGTTCCCACCTGTCTTAAAGGGGCATCAATATTACCGGGCACCAAGAAGCGTGAGATGACATGCATCCATGACTACCAACCTGAACCAGTGACACTAGAGTCTGTGGTGATGAAGTGCTTTGAGAGATAACTCTACCTCAGCACACTGTTGTACTATTTACACATTTATTATGGTGTATTGTTTGGGCACTATTATTTCTTTCAGCATATTCTTAGTCATTAAAATCTCATCTACCTGTAGTTGGTTATGGTGCATTTCAGCTCCTACTGCAGGAAGTACCCACTACAATTTGCCTATCGTCACAATGTGACAATGTGGGATTTGATCTCGCTGGATCTCCACTCTGAACTGGACAATTTAGAAAATAAAAACACAGACGTCACGCTGTAGATCATAGACTACAGCTCGGTATTCAACACTATCACCCCCTCCAAACCGGTTACCAAGCTCATGGAACTGGGTCTAGGTATATTGAGGCATGTAAAAGTGAGAATTTGGGGATAACATTAAACAGCTCAGAAAATCAAAAAGGCCTTCTGCGCATTGTTTTTAAATTTGCACAAAAACAGTACCCTATATCACTCGGAATTTTTCGCCATCTTTGTCCTCTGCTGCGTGCACCAAGTTTTGTTCCGATCGGTGGAATAATACAAAAGTTATTAAGGTTTAAAAATCTACTCTCTTCTTCCCCTTCCTGCACCCGCTATCAATCGGGAAGCCATTGAGTAGAGTCGGGGAAGCCGCTGAGTGGAGTCGGGGAAGCCGCTGAGTGGAGTCTGGGAAGCTGGTGAAGCCTGTGAGTGGAGTCGGGGAAGCCGTTGCATAGAGTCGGGGAATCCGCTGAGTGGAGCAGGAAGGTGCTGTGTGGTTCCGCGGCCGATTGCAGCTGAGTGGAGTCCCAACCCCCCACACACCCCTCCCCCCCACACATGCCCACACCCCCCCCTTCCTCCCTCCCCCCTTCTCCCCTCCTCCCCATACCCGCCCTCCCCTCCACACACCCACATCCTCCCTTTACGCCTCCCTGTTACTCCACCCTTCCGTGTGTGTAAGATAGTGTCAGTGTGTGGGGATCGTTGGTCGGTACCGTCTCGGTGAACCGAAGGACCTGTTTCCGTGCTGTTTCTCTAAACCAAACTAAACTTCCAAGAATTAAGGAACATTGAGGACAAGCAAACAATTCACAAGGCATCTACCAATTTGCGTCAATTTCTAATTCACAGGCACCTTATCACACCGTTATGCTATTTATCCATTTTTTGTGTTTTGTTCATACAACATAATTTCCTTCAACATATTCTGGGTCATTAAAATCTCATCTGCCTTTGGCAGTGACAGTGACAAGCACAGTGACCTTTTTAATTAGTTCTAATTAAACAGGAAAAGCATAACTTTCAATAGCAAACTATAACATCATGGAAGAAATCAGTCACTCAATTACATTTAATCCTTTTATCTGTAAAACTGCCACAGACTGATTAATAATTGATCCTTCTGAACATTGTGAATAAGTTACCAATTATATTTCATACATCTAATTTCAATACTTGCAACACTTCTTAGACCAAGATAAAAGGGACTGTGCTTGGCACGATGTTGTTCATGAAGTGAATGTTGTATTTCCCAGTTTTCTCAAAGATGATCTATGTCAAATATTTAAATGTACATCCATCAACAACACTTCAATACTGTGGTGGAACAATAAACTTTCATTTTCAACCCAAAGTACATTTATTCTAAATATAACGGGAAGCATTTGATATAATTATCACCCCTGAGAATTTCATATGATGGCAAAGAGAAGGATGTAACAATCAAACAGCGCACAAAGAGAAAGAAAATTATTGATCTTTGCGTTACGATTTGAATACCAAATATAATGTGCTGACTGATCTCCAGCTTTGTCTTTTACATTAATTAACATTGGTTTTCAGGTTCGAAGCAACTTATAAGAATAAAACAATGGGATTGGGGAGGGAGAATAATTTGTGCGAGTGATACAGACAAGCAATCCTTTTTCATTGAAATGCACTTTCTCCACAAGGCACTTAACCCTGATCATTTTGAGTTAGGTACTTAAGTACATAATCTAGATAGGCACATTGGGTGGGGCACAAGGTCACCAGAGGTTTCCGTTCAGGTTTCCGAAGTGGGACAGGGGCATTAGGCGATTTTTCAGCAGACTGCCGGCGACTGTCAAGTTTCCGGCAGTCGCCTGAAAAACCGGCAACTGGAACAGCGACTGTCAGAGTGGAGTGCACACACACACAAACACATCACTTCCTTCACCAGCCCATTATGCAGACTGGGACAGGGCAAGCGGAGGGAGCGCTGTCTAAAAAATTCACACGGTGCAAAGCCGAGGTGAAACAAACACACACCGCAATGACTAGGAAGGTTGACAAAACAATTTATTTGTTGTCATTTGAACCCAGAGGTTCAAATGAAATTTGTTTTCTGCAGTCATACAAACAAGAAGAAGAACCAAGACACAACACAATTTACACAAACATCCATCACAGTGAATCTCCTCCTCACTGTGATGGAAGGCAACGTCTTATCACTCCCCTGCACTCCTCGTTCTCCTCCCAATGTCAGAGTCAAAGCCCCCGGTTGGCGATGGTAAGTAAGTCCCGTGGCCATTAAAGCTGCGCCGGGTGATGCAAGGCCCTGCTCCGGGTCTTGGTGTTGGAGCCCCCGGTGTGCGCTAACAAGTCCCGCGGCCATTTAAAGCCACGCCGGGCGATGTAAGGCCCCGCTCCAGGTCATCCTCAACCCCGCAACTTAGGCGGGAGAAGTTGCCGTTGCAGAAGCCCCGAAAAGCAGTCCCCCAGCAGGGACCCGTGGGCTCCCGGTGATACCGTCCACCGGGTCAGCGGCTGGAGCCTCCGAATCTCCTGGGCCGGGTCACAGCCGCAAGCCACCACAGCTCCTCCCGTTCCGAACTCGGCCAGCTCCACAAAGGTAAGTCTGCAGCTCCGCGACTGGAGCCTCAGGTTGTTCCGTTTGGAGGCCGCTCCACGGTGCTAGGCCCCAATGACAACGGAGACCCGACAGAGAAAAGGTCGGGTTCTCCGTGCAGAGGAAAGATTTTAAAAGTTCCCCGCCCCCGCCCCCCGACCCCCACACACATACCCAGTTTAAAAAAAAATAAAAACTACATTCAAACGAGACAAAAAAAATTTAAAAGACAGACGGACTGCAGAGGCCGCTGCGACGTGAGTCGCGCCACCCAGGAACAGAGCTGTAAAAGACGGCTAAAGCACAGTGTACGTTAAGTCCTTTAAAATAGGGGGGGGGGGTGTGGAGGGGGGAGATGGGGGGTTTTGGGGGGGATAAGGGGGGAGAAGGAGTGGAGACAGCGTTTAAGAAGCCAGAAATACACGGCTGTGAAGTTCGGCGGACATTTAACATTACCGGTCGGTTATCCTTGGTTCTGAAAACTACTGCTTATCTTTTTTTTCCCAACGAGCCAATGAAATTTACCAGTCAGCACCGGCTACAACCTACGAGAATCTCCGAGAACCTTCGACCTCCTGGCAACCCATTAGGACCTCCTGGCGACCCACCTACGGCTCGAGAATTCTCACCACTGTCCATGGCGGCTTAATTCTAGTCGCCACTAATTTTTCAACATGTTGAAAAATTCACAGCGGCCATAATGAGGCTGCAACTAGTTCCCAGATGCGGGAACTCCTCACAACCATGAAGGCGACTCCCTGGCAACCACCCGCGAACATGTGGCGACCATATGGCGACTGCATAGTCTCCTGCAGACACCTAAAAACTCACCTAAGTGGGACAGGCCCATTGCTTGCAGCAGAATAACATATCAGTAAACACAGTATTCATAGATTACACAATAAACAAAAGTTCAATAAATTCAACAATATTAGTGCAAAAAAAACCTGACGGGCCCCTCAATAGGTAATTTTTTGGGTGACTACAGGCGACTGGCGCAAAGTTTTCAACATGTTGAAAATTTTTCGGCGACAGTTGCGACAATTTCTGCTGTGGTAGGTTGTTGTAGGTTGACGTAAGTGTTGTCGTAGGTTGTCATAGGTGCTGTCGTAGGTGGTTGCCAGGTGTCGTAGGTGACTTCCATTAAAACTCGTCTCTGGCAGTCGCCTAAGTGGAACAGACCCTTGAAGCCCCTAGTGCAAACAAGACACCACAGTTCAGTTCATTGCCGTTCAGTTCTGTTCCGTTCCAGTTCATTTTCAGTTCAGTTTAGTTTATTGTCACGTGTACCGAGGTACAGTCAAAAGTCTTTGTTGCATGCTAACCAGTCAGTGGAAAGACAATACATGTTTACAATCGAGCCTTTCACAATGTTCAGATGCATGATAAGTGTACGTAGTTTAGTTGGTGTCTGTAGTGTTCAAGAGTCTGATGTTTTGTTGAGAAGAACTTGGAGGTCACAGATTTCAGACTCTTATACCTTCTTTCCATTGGCAGGGCTAAAATGAGAGCATAGGCAGGCTGGTGAGGATCCTTGATGATGCTATCTGCCGTTTTGAGGCAGCACCTCCTATAGATCCCTTTGATGGCAGGAAGGTCAGTACACGTGATGGACCGGGCACTTGCACTCAAATGTAAACAAAAATGTAGAACTTGTAACCATTGTTGGTTGTCATTGCTTATACCCAGCATCCATCCCTTACACATCAGGAATCTGGACAAAGGCAAAACTGAGGATCCAATTAAGTAAAAAAAGTACCTGTAGCTAGAAAGAAGAGGTAAGAATGTCAGTACAACGTTATAGTTTACCTGAAGCATGTTTGTTTCAGCTGCTTTATCCATGGGTTTACCGGCTGGCCATATGATAGAGATTGCCAGCAGCCAGGTGGGCCCATATGAGTATTTGGGGCCATGTTGCCGTAATTTTGTGCAACAGGATCCAAGGATCTAACAACCATCTCTTGCCTGTCATTTTTACTCGAGAATGTAAATATAAGTCCAGTGACGAATAATAAATTTCAATCATGTCAAAGTAAAGCAAACATAAGTCATCGTTGATAATAATGGAACTGCCAGAAATATATTTTATTATAAGATATGATTTGTACACATATTCAGACTTCAACCCACAGTGACAAATGTTCTTTTGAAATATAACATTAAAATGTGTACTTTCTGTAAAATAGCCAAACAATATGCAACATTATGGGAACACGTCTTGGATACCATGATTTAGGAAGAAAAATAACATTCATTCTTTGGGCTGCCATAGTGATGATCTTTTAATAGCTCAAATGCAGCTGACGAACCACCCAGTGGGAGCAAATATTGTAACATTTATTAATGCAGCTGCGGAATGCAATACCTTTTCAATAAAAAAATATCTGCTTCTAACAAGATTTATTTACTTTGATTTAGGTAAAATATATTCTTAAGATTTTAATTTAAGGTAAAAACTTTCTGAAAAAAAGATATGTTTAAGAAAGAACTGCAGATGCTGGAAATATCAAAGGTAGACAAAAATGCTGGAGAAACTCAGCGGGTGAGGCAGCATCTATGGAACGAAGGAATAGGTGGCGTTTTGGGTCAAGACCCTTCTTCAGTCTGAAAATTGATATGTTCAGTTATAACAAAATGGCAGTATATTTCTGACTAAAAGCAGCAGAGAACATTGTCCCTCAGGTCCCTTTTAAATATTTCCCCTCTCACATTAAACCTGTGCACTCTAGTTCTGGAATTCCTCTGCCTTGGGGGGGAAAAAAATGCAACCATTTGCCTTTACTATGCCTCACGTGATTTTTTATATCTCTATATCACCAAGCTCGTGGAACTCTCAAAATCATGAGAGGGACTGGAGAATAGCTAATGTTGTTCCTTTATTTAAGATGGAAAATAGAGAGAATGCAGGGAATTATAGGCTGTTGAACCTCATATCAGTGGTGGGGAAGCTATTGGAGAGGATTCATCGGGTTAGGATTTATTCCCTATCGGAAGAGAATGGGTTAATTTGGGACAGTCAGCATGGATTTGTACATGGCAGTTCATGCCTTAAGGACCTGTCCCACGAGCATGCGACTGCATGCGGCAAGCGCGACCAAACCGGAAGTGGGGGCCGCGCGGAGGTCGAGTGATCCCCCTACAGGGCCTGTCCCACCAGCATGCGACTGCATGTGGTGAGCGCGACCAAACCAGAAGCGGGGGCCGCGTGGAGGTCGAGTGATCTCGTACGAGTTGACGTGAAGTTCGAGCGAAGTCCGCGGGAAGTTCGCGCATGACGTACGGCATCAAGACGCTGCGTACGGCGTCAAGACGCTGCATACGGCATCAAGACGTTGCACACGATCTCAAGGCGGTGCGTACGACTTCAATGCGGCTGCGGGATTTTTGGACAGTGTCAGTTTTTTGGAGCCCCGCGCGATGTTGGGACCAGCTCCGCACAACTCCATACGGCTCCGGCGATCAAAGTGGGACAGGTTCCGCGTGGCCGTACGGCTCAAGCGACCACGTTAGGTCGCGCTTGCCGCATGCAGTCACATGCTCGTGGGACAGGCCCTTTACTCACTTGATCGAGTTTTTTGAGGAGTTGAGGAAAATGATCGATGAGGTTAGGGCTGATCAATGATGGAGTGAGGAAGAAGATTGATGGGGTGGGATTATGTTGGCTGCTTTTGCGAGGCTGTGGATGGAGGGGGGATGGAGTCAATGGTGGGAAGTCTGGTCTGAGAGATGGACTGGGCTACATCTTCAACTCTACAACATGGATTTTGGTAGGGCATTTGATAAAATCCACCATGGTAAGCCAATCCAAAAGTTTGAAATGCAAGAGATTAACTGTGATTTGGTTTTATGGATTCAGAATTGGTTTACTGATAGAAGACAGAGGGTTGTAGTGGAAGGACAATGCTCAGGCTGGAGGTCTGTGACTAGCTGAGTTTCGCAGGGATCTGTGCTGGGATCTCTGCTGCTTGTAATATATATAAATGATGGGCGTGACCCTTAACAGCATTGAAGTGCAGAGGGACCTTGGGATCCAAGTCCATAACTTCTTGAAAGAGGTAACGTAAATACAGTGGTAAAGAAAACAGATGGTATTCTTATTTTCATGGATTGGGGAATTGAATATGTCAAAATGTCATGATGCAGCTCATAGAACTTTGGTTAGGCCGCATTGGAAGTATTGAATACTGAAATCAAACTGGGTGATATCCTTTCTTCACAAACAGTGCCCAGATTACCTTTCTGATGTTACGTTGATGGCAGAAGTAAGCATGCTTAGACAAGTGTGAGGATGTTGAAGTCAATGTGATCTTCACCTCTGTGGACAGAATAATTGAGGCAAAGAGCTTTGCGGAAGATCCGATCGCTAAAATGTCAAGTATTTTTTTCATGATGACTTTGGACAACTGGATCTGGAAATACATTGATCCATCACAGAGATCTCTGTGAAATATGTTGTGTCTGAAGACACTGTACACCTAGCTGCTTTGATAATGGACCGGCCTTCTTCCCCTTTCCGGATGTCCCTGATATCTGATTGTGTAGTAATGCCCATAATAATGCTTCCAATCACATAGTGCTGAAAATAATGTCATAGATGTCACAGCTGAGAAGCCCATTGAATGAGTAGGTTAGCAGCCAGAGTCTGGAGAAAGCATTCCTTATTAGTTGAAACGCACAAATTGAACTTGGATGTATGTTTAAATAGTGTGTGATCACCTCTGAAGCTGACAAGGCATGACTTCCTGTATTAGCGAGTGCATTTTTAGACTGTGTAAAACAAAATCTATGACAAGTGCACCTGATTTTGCTGAGACGCTTGCTGGCAGTTTTGGAGATGGAGATTTCTGTTGCAATTCATGTGAAGCATTCCCCTTCAATTTATGCTGGTGTGGATAGGTGAATGTTACATAAATAAATGTGTCATTTGGAGCAGGATACAGATGCTTGTAAAATATTGGTGGGCTAACAAGAATTGTGCATGGAAATAATTGTCCAATTTTGTGTTTGGTGCGATTTCACTTGGGAAAGGTCACTACCAAGACATATTTTAAGTGAAATCCAAAAGTGGATTGTGTAGCACCCAAAGTACAGGTGTAATGCATTCCAATTAGAATCTATGATTTTTTTTTTCTGGCCTCATTAGTGATCACTTCCGATGGTTTCTGATCTTTCAGACCTCCAGCCTGACTATTGTCCTTCCACCACAACCCTCTATCTTCTATCAGTAAACTAATAAATGTTGAACCCATACAGTACCTGTGGTATCCAGAGATAGAAATAGCTTTAATACAGAAAAACTGGACTGGTCAATGCTTACAAAGAATGTTAATTGTAAGGATATGAAGCATAGGAGAGATATCTGCTCCATGTATAATGTTATAGTAAGCACTCTATATATAGGTAGTAAGCCCTACTACAAGCATAAAAATAAGACACATAACATCAGGCCTGGCTGGAATACGTATGTAGCTGAGTATCATACTAAAGCCCGTTAAGCCACGCTATGGCAGGTAGACCCAGACAGGGGCCTGTGTTTGAGCACAAGAAGCTCACTAATGCAATGCTGCTAAGTATGCTGTTCACTCCATCTGTAAAAATGAGCAAGCTATGAGGGCTAATTCCATGGCTAAGAAGCTGCTAAGTAACAATGCTACAGATTTTTGGAACAAAGTGAGAGCTCTTAACATTTGCAAAACATCTCTACCATGCACTCTAGATGGAATCTCCGGAACAGCTAATATCGCGGAGTTATGGCGACAACATCATAGTACTTTATTCAACTGTATCCAAGTTTATTTGTATAGGGAGGACAATATTGAGAGTAATGACTCAATGGCGATTATGTTACATGAGGTGTATCATGCCATGAATAAGCTGTCCAACAACAAAGCAAGTGGCTTGGATCATATTTCTGCTGAACATCTTAAGTATGCGAGTATGAGGATAGCTCCTCTCCTTGCTATTTGTTTTACTGGCTTTATGATTCATGGCTTGTTACCAGACTCAATGTTGTCTGTTCTGTTAGTGCAGGTCATTAAGGACAAAGCGGGTAAAGTAGGTAGCCTAAATAATTACAGGCCCATAGCTTTAGCCAGCATATTGTCAAAAGTTTTAGAAAGAGTTCTGCTGAATAGAATAAATGAGTTTATAACTCCAAAGATAACCAGTTTGGTTTTAAAGCTAAACATGGCACTGACTTATGCATATATGCCCTGAAGGAGATTGTAAACAAATATAGAGGCAAAAACTCTTCAATCCTTATGTGCTTTATTGATGCTTCCAAAGCCTTTCACCATGTTAATCACATAAGCTGTTTGTTAAAATGAGTCAAAGAGGGGTGCCAAATACATTGTAAGAATTCTGGCCTACTGGTATGCCCACCAGACTATGCAAAAATAAAATGGGGCAATAGGGTCTCACCCCCATTTGGGGTTAGCAATGGTGTTAGACAAGGGGGGATTTTGTCCCCAGTCCTTTTTAATCTTTATATTGATGATCTGTCCAAACAATTGAAAGCCTGTTATACTGGGTGCATGATTGGTAATATTTTAGTGAACCATTTTATGTATGCTGATGATCTTGTGGTCTAGTGCTGGTCTGCAGCAGCTTCTCAATATATGTTCTGTGTATGGTGTGGAACATGATATTAAATATAATGCTTGTAAGAGTGCTGTTATGATCTGTAGAACCAAAGAGGATAAATGTCTAAAATGTCCTGATTTTAAATTGTCTGACAATAATCTTAGTGTCTTTTTTCACATCCCTATTTGCAGCTAACTACATGCCTCAAGTTAGCCAAATGAAGGCTGACTTTGAGAGATGGCGTAGTCTGCCACTCACTATGGCTGGGAGAGTGCAGTCAGTGAAGATGACTGTACTTCCCAGATTTCTTTACTTGTTCCAATGTTTGCCGGTTTTCCTACCCAAGTCATTTTTTAACTCAGTTAACCAATCTATAACCTCCTTTATATGGGGTAACAAGGTTCCAAGGGTCAATAAGTGCACTCTCCAAAGAGGTCGTGAAGTAGGTGGACTGGGCCTTCCTAGCTTTATTAATTATTACTGGGCATCCAATATCCAAAAGATATTATTCTGGCTCCACCGACCAGATACAGACTGGTGTCTGCTTGAATCACAATCCTGTTACTCCTCGTCTCTCCCAGCTTTAGTATATTCCTCCCTGCCATTGAAACCCTCTAGATTTACATCCAACCCTGTCGTACTATCCACCATCAAAATTTTTAACCAATTTCGGTGCCATTATAAGCTTACATCAGCTTCAGTTCTGGGTCCCATTCATAGTAACCATTCATTCCCCCCCTCTACACTTGACTCAACCTTTCGACAGTGGGGTTTGAATGGTCTTATGTCCATTAAGGATTTATACACTAACAACATATTTGATAGTTTTGACTACCTACACAAAAAACATGGCCTCACACATAATAATTTCTTTAAATATCTTCAGGTTCGCCACTTTGTCATGAAAAAAATTCCTTCTTTTCCTGATCTCCCTCCTGTCACAGTGTTGGATAAACTCACTCTTACCTTTGCAAATAAAGGATTGATCTCTGCAGTATATTCTCAATTGATGTATTTAGGAGATCAAAACCTGAACAAAGTTAAAGCTAGGTGGGAGGATGACCTTGGTATGGATCTGTCTGAGGAATGCTGGACAGAAGCGCTGAAAAAAGTCCACTCCTCGTCATCATGTGCTAGATTGGGGCTCATACAATTTAAAGTTTTACACAGGGTTCATTTAAGCAAAGCCAGGCTTGCTAACATATATCCAGGGACGGACGCTGGCTGTGACAGGTGCTCGTTCTCTCCAGCCAATCTAGCTCATGCATTCTGGTCTTGCCAAAACTTGTTAACTACTGGGCAGTGGTTTTTAAAACCATCAGTGAAGTCCTTGGGATGATAGTGAGACCTTGCCCGCCTGTAGCTGTATTTGGTGTAACAGATAAAACCTTGGGTTTAAATATAACCCAGTCTGATATCATTACATTTACATCACTTTTGGCCCGTAGGAGAATCTTGCTGGTCTGGAAATCTACTACTCCTCCATCTGCCGCTGCTTGGCTGGAAGACGTCATGTTTTTTTTAAGGTTAGAAAAGATTAAATTCACATTGAGGGGGCCTGTGAAACAGTTTTATTTGAAATGGGAACCCTTTTTATCATACTTTGAGGGTCTAAAGGAACTACCTATTGACTGAGGGCACTTGACAGTAAGTGGGGATCCGCTTTTATTCTGTTTTGTTACTTTATTATTGTTTAAAAAGTGCATTTGATTTTGTGATATATTTGGATTGTGAAAAAAATATGCTGCCAAGGGATGTTTAGGGAGGGTGGGTTAGGGTTATTTTGTTTATATGATTATTATTATTTATAAAAAACAAAATGGAGGAAAATGTAATGCCATACGTCAGATGTACTGTGAATTTTTTAATTAATTTTTTCCCTCCAATAAAAAACTATTAATTTAAAAAAAAAAAAAAAATAGTAATCTTAGTGTCTGAAATAAGGTAAAATATCTAGGGCATTTTATTACAGAACAAATGACAGATGATGAGGATATTTATAGGCAACGACGCATGCTGTATGTACAGGCAAATATTATCTTGCGCAAGTTTGGTGCGTGTGCAGATGTGGTGAAGATGTTCTATTTAGAGCATATTGCACACCACTGTATACTGCGCACCTGTGGAAAGACAAGTTTACAGAGACTAAAGGTGTCATATAATGATTCCTTGAGAACACTGCTAAGGAAACCTAGATGGTGTAGTGCTAGTAACATGTTTGTGGCTGCAGGAGTCAGTACTTTAGAAGCTATCCTAAGAAATCATATGTATAAATCCATTTGCAGGATAAATGACTCTAAAAATATAATTATTGTCGCCCTGTCAAACATAAGGTTTAGCACTACACGCTACGAAACCCAGTTGTGGAGACACTGGTATCGTTGTAGGACATTGATCATTCTTTTATTCTGGATTTTAATTCATGTATTGTGTTTTTTTTTAATACATAATTTATGATGCTTTTATCAGATTCAGATTCAGATTCAAATTCAAACTTTATTGTCAGTGTGCAATATAAGTGATTTACTAAGATTTTATACGTACTTTATGATATTTTTTAATGTGCAATGCATTTTTATGTAATGTTGCCCCTTGTCTGAACCTTGAGTCCGAAATAAAATTTATTATTATTATTATTTCTAATTCTATCATTTAAAGCGTCAATTCACATTCCTTAGCAAGTATCTCTGCAATGTCAGAATATCGTATAACTTCACCATGATTGATGCTTCATAAGTCTTTGCAGCAAGTAAAATCTTTATGATGCACATTCCATTTACACCTTTACATTACAGGGTTGGCATAAGATAGCAGTAATTATTTTCTACAGCATCGCTTTGCAATTATAATTTTTTAAAATAAATTCCATTCACTTTTCCACAAAAACAAGGGACTATTGGTATGCTTAAAATGTTTGCCTGCTTAATGTTATAAACTAACTTTAAATCCACAGATCGCTGCAGATGATCTTAATGCAAATTACATGCTGGAGTAACTCAGCGGGACATACAACATCTCTGGAGAAAAGGAATGGGTAATCTTTAGGGTCGAACAACATCTTGGGCAGCTTACAACCCAGTGGTATGAAAATTGATTTATCTAACTTTAACTAGTCTCTGTACTCCCTCCCCCACCTAAATCGCACAAGGTTCCCGTTCTCACCTAGCAAACAGCTAAGAATGGCCTGTCTCCTTTACCATCATTACATTTTTGCATATCTTTCATTCATTTGTTTTATAAATCTCCACATCACAGATAGACAAAAAAGCTGGAGTAACTCAGCGAGACAGGCAGCATCGCTGGAGAGAAAGAATGGGTGATCCTTCTTCAGACTCCATTTGTTTCTCCACATCACTGTCTATATCTCTCATTTTCCTTTCTCTTGATTAGTCTGAAGAAGGGTATTGACCCGAGATGTCGCCCATTCCTTCTCTCCAGAGATGCTGCTTGTCCTGCTGAGTTACTCCAGCATTTTGTGACTATTTTTGGTTTGAACCAGCATCTGCAGTTTCTTCCTACACATCTTAATGCAAATGATGTGTACTGATAAGTTCTGTATCAAAACTGTTTAAAAATAACAAGTGCTCATTCTGGTGCACCTCAATCTATAGGGTATTTATATTAATGCAAATTATCTTCAAATAACATTGCACATAACATTCAGCTGTAACATTCAAGATTAAAGATTTGAATGTTCTTTTTATGTGATTAAGATTCTGATGTGACCGCGTGTAGTGATACTTCTGGATGCGGTAATCCAGTCGGTAAGTTTGAGGCAGGCTATTTTTAGGGCATCTTTTCTAGCCCTTTCCCCAAGTGGGGTGAGCAGAGTGGATCCTAAAGGAGGTTGCTCAGACGTGGGTGCAACTGCTCAAGGGCTCTTCTGCCTTGTTCCAAGAGTCCAGCGATTGAATCTAGCACCTTCTAGCGCCTGATGTGTCAGCTCATGACTAGGGGCTTCCAGATTTGGCAATCCTACTCATCGCCATAGGACTTAATCCGGGGTGTTAGGGTGGATTCCCTATATGGACGATGCCTATGCGTGACTTTGTTTAACGTGGGGAGGCTGCTACACAGACAACCAACACATGGTCCTTGACAGGTCTGGGTCAGGATCTAGTGGCATGCAGTCCAAGACGACCGGAGACCCTTTTTCTGCTGCAGCCTTCATCCACCTTCCCAGCCGTTGTGACGCTCCACTAAGGGCAGCCATCATCCTCCGCCTGTTCCACCATTTAGGTCTTGGTTGGATAGCTCTTTGTCAGAGACCTCCCCCTCAACCTTACCACCATGGGTGGCCCTACCAGGGGCATGACTCCGGATGGCATCGTTCTCAGGATCTCAGGACCACACAAGCTTCTCCACCACGACAAGGTGACAATCCACGGAGAGGTTTACTTGATAATAGATGCTAATATTTGGACCAGGGTGGTGTCATGAATTTTGGGGATTGACCCGCTGATGAAACAAGTTATTTGTTACAACACTCCGAACATTTCATCAAGGTAAACCTATTGGAATCAGCCTTACCTATCCAAACCTTGCCAGGAAGTCATGCCGTTCCCACTCCGGCACTGAAGTTGCACAGGAGGATCAGTTTAAATCCATTTGGACCAGACAATGAGTTTTTCATGCTTACATTCAAAGTCCTCTTTGTTCATATCTGATGCTTCCTGAGATTGGGGCACATACACTGATGAAAATAGCATGTTGTCTTTGTGTAAGATTGAAATTATATTTTAACTTGTGGAATGTCATTCAGAAAAGGTGTTTACAATTTTTGAGAGTTGATACAAATACCAGACATCTGAATTAAAGCCAGATTTGTTAGTTCAGGGGAAGGGATGGATAGAAGGCCTTGTATAAGATCTCAGAGAAACCTATGATTGTAGCTCATAATAGCCGGCAGAATGTTAGCTTAAAAGTTAGACCTCTAACTAGATGGGTAGAGAATGTGATTTGCTCAGTCAGCATAAGTTGTACATCATCATTGATTAACTGCCCAGATAATTATAAGGGCATAGACATGAGGAACTTACCTACGTAAAGAGAGGGAGAATCATAATGTTGGCTGTTATATTATGATTTCTGTAGTTTCTATTCATTTCTTAAAGAATTGCAGTTTTGTGTTATTTATTAAACCCCTGCGTGAGAACTTTTGTTCGTACCGGAATGTATGTATGATGTGTGAAATACACGACCACCTTCAATAGATTTAGATAAGTTCTAAATAGATTTAGATGAGGTTGTCTCCAGAGTCCAATCATCTTTTTAGTCAGGTAAGTGAAGGAGCAAATACAATTCAATTGGCTTCAACCCATCTCGAAAAGCTGCAGAATAAGGATTTAATGCAACAAGGAATATAATCAGTTGAAGTAGAAAAGTAAACTACTGAAGCACCATCAGTCAAAATGTTTTAACCTCATTGAAGAAACAATAGAAATCTTCACTCTGAACCATCACAGTGGAGAACATAGTCCTAAGGTGAATTGGGCAACTTACGACTGGTGACCCCCTGCCCTTGATTTCTGCAGATTCTTTGATACAGGAGAGCTTAGAAATACTATATTTGAAGATTTTCAGTTGTGCCGCTGGCAAAATGTCACCGCAGGTATTAAATGTTATAATCTCACCAGAATTCAGAAATCAAGACCCAGTCTTCATTACCTGTTCCCTTTAATGAGTTAGTAAAAGGTGCAATTGACCATAAATCCATGATTTATAACAATAAAGTTGAATTGGGTGGGAGGCAGATTTAGGTGCAGCTTTCTGCCCAATTAGGGATGACATTTCTATAAAATATTTTTTGAAAACTTGATCCAGCATTGTCAATACAGACTTGTTCTTTAGAATTAGCCTCATTCTGGCCCTTGATTTCTGAGTGGTGCACCACCATGGGCTTAAACATGAAATCTCCTACAGCATTCCCAACAAACAGCAAAGTTAAGCTATCATTTATTGTTTTAAATATGAGCAGTCTTTCATCTGAGAAATTATCTTTTTAGCAGACAAAACTAATAACGTCTTGTTCTATTGATGTTACAGTTTTAATGAAAGGCCAACTTATTGATTACTTTCCTCTAACAGGCAAATAATTTTTCGGCTGCTTTAGTGTATGAGCTAACTATTTCACCACTCATTTTTATGCAATGCATATGGCAATGACTGGGGTGGAAGATTGCAACCTTTACGTGGTTCGCCTGCTTCGACGAATGCTATCAACCCGGCGTGCACAATCAAATAAGATCAAATAGAACAAGTTGTCTTATAACTTTAGGTTGTGCACACCATAGGCAAGAAGAAGAAGGCAAAGCTCTAGAATGTTCATAATTAACAGTTACCTTTTCCGAATGTGAACTCTCAGCCAGTTCATTCTATGTCTTTATGGAATGTTGTATTTTTTGTTTGAATTATTCCTATTCTCAGTGAAAATTTGTGGTGTTTCTTGTCTTTGAAACAGAGAGCCACGAGACTTTCCATATTTTATTTATGTTGTTCCAGTATAACTTGATGGTACTTCAATGTGTGATATTTTGCACAATTTCTTAAATGGAATCAACAATAGCAAGAATAGTTTTATGGTCATATGAGCCAGGCTGGGCAATTTCTTGATATCAGCAGCTCATTGTGCAGAAACCAATGCTTCACTGTATATATTTACTTTAATAAAATTATAGTTTTCCTAGTTTTCTTACCTCACTTATTGCATAACGTTAATTCCTCTTTATTCATTGTTTATTCAAGACCTGAGTGAGTTGTTTCATAAACTAAGTGTCTTGCTGGCTATATCAGACCATTGGTATGTGCATTTGGAGTTCCATATAAGCCAGACCTTGCATGGATAGTTAAAGTCCTGCCTTGTGGGGTACCTGATCATAGGTGGTAATATTTTTTTTTACTAGAATTCCAGATAAATCATTGAAATTTAAACTTCTGCTCTGGTAGAGTTTGAACATAGGTTTCATCTTACTTTGGGCCTCTAGATTTTTAACCTGTAATTTAATTGCTGCAAGCATTTGTACTCCAAGGACAGAATCACTAGATTATGATAAAATTTTATCAAAATATCAGTATCAAAATAACATGGTAAAACTAAGACTGAAGAGCAATGTTGGAGATACTGCAATACAACTATTGAGCATTCTACTTGCAGCTACATCAAACTGGTATAAATTCATTTTTTGCATGGATTTTTACATTAGCTCATTGGCAAATTACATAATAGCAAACCACGTGATATTGAAAGGATATATGTTCTCCTATGGTATCAATAAAATTATTATTAAGCAAAGTTGATCAGATCAAAGTTAAGTCAGAACTTGTTATTTTCAAAACATAGTTTTAAGCAAACACTATTTAGTAATAGTCTGATTAATTTGGAAACAGAGATTGAAACAATGGCATGTTTTAAATTCCTTGGTGAAATCATGGTTTGTCGTTATGTGATACTAATTATGTTTATGTTTATGCTTGATTGTTCTTGATAATAAATAATTGAAATAAATATAATAAATTATCTGTATATCAACCATGATTTTTCAAGTACAGGTGCACAACCTTTTATCCGAAAGCCTTGGGACCAGACACTTTTCGTAATTCAGAATTTTTCGGCTTTCGGAATGGAAGATTTTTAGCGTAGATTTTAACGGCTGGCTCAGTGGTAGAGTGCTCGGCTCATATCCGCAAGGTCGCGAGTTTGCGCCTCGATCCCGGCAGTTACTCGATCGCGAGTTTGAGTCTTCAATGTAGTTTTTTCTTGCAGAATAGGAGAGAATAGGGAGGGTTAGGCTGGGATCATTCTCTGCGAGATAATCTTAGTGCAGGAGACAAGTGTAGGAGAGGTGTACTGACTGTGTGGGCAGAACTTTGGAAGTGATTGCCCACCATTCTCAAAAGCCGCTGTGTCTCCCTGTCCCTCCAACTCCAGAGGAATCCGCTGCCTGATGGGCCGCTACGGCGACAAGTGGCAGTTCGCCCACAGCCCGAGCTGCGCCCCCTCATCCGCAACCCGGGTTCCTCTGGAGTTGGAGCGAGGCTGGGCTAGAGTTGTTGCTGGCTGTGAGTCTCTGGGATCTCCGTGCTTGCAGTGGGCCTGGGGGTCGGTGTCCCGATGAGGGGGCGCAGCTCGGGCTGTGGGCGAACTGCCACTTGTCGCTGTAGCGGCGCATCGGGGAGCGGCTTCTGGTGGTCCTGACGTCTCTCAGCTCCTGTCCAGGGGGATGGCCGGAGACATCAGGACCAACAGGAACCCGCTCCCCGATGGGCCGCTACAGCGACAAGTGGCACTTCGCCCACAGCCCGAGCTGCGCCCCCTCATCCGCAACCCGGGTTCCTCTGGAGTTGGAGCGGGGCTGGGCTAGAGTTGCTGCTGGCTGTGAGTCTCCGGGATCTCCGTGCTTGCAGTCGGTGTCCCGTTGGTCCTGACGTCTCCGGTCACCCCCCTGGAATGGAGCTGAGACTGGGAACTGTACCGCCCTTGCCCCCTCCCTCTGCAACTGCAAACAACCCCACAGTTCCCAGTCTCAGCTCCTGTACAGGGGGTGGCCGGAGACGTCACAGCCCGAGCTGCGCCCCCTCATCCGCAACCTCAAGACCAAGACGCACCTTGCACACCATCAGCTTCGGTCCCTACGGGGAGCGTGTTCCTCTGGAATTGGAACGGGGCTGGGCTGCTGCTGGCTGTGGGTCTCTGGGATCTCCGTGCTTGCAGTGGGCCTGGGGGCCGGTGTCCCGTTGGTCCTGACGTCTCCGGTGATTGGCACTGGCTCCGACGTGAAGACAGTGCAAACCCCCCGCGTCGGTGCAATGGGCGGGGAGCTGGAGAGGGGAGGGAAGGGGTCACACACATGGCCTGGAAGCAGAGGGGTGTAGGTGGGGTGAAACTTAAGGGAGCGACAATTTGCTGCTGCCTGCACGCTGAGTTAAAAAGTTCTCATGCAAGACTCACGATACACTGTGTATCGTGAGTCTACCGTGGGAACTTTTTAACTCAGCGGGCAGGCAGCAGCAGATTGTCAATTATTAACCCTCCCGCGCAATATACCCTCACCTTCTCTTTTATGAATGGGGATTTAGTTCCCCTTTCTTCGAGGACCGACCGGAGGTTCTGCTGTCACCTCTGCGGGCCGCCCTCGGTGAACGTTTTCAAGGACCTTTCTTCAAGGACTGAAAAAATTTCGCTATTCGGAGGTTTTCGTTATTTGGAACTTCGGATAAAAGGTTGTGCACCTGTAGTAACTTAAGTAAATATACCAAACATCAAAAAATTATATCAGTGAATAAACTATTAATGAGAATGAAATTTTAAACAAAAAATCAATAAATACAAATGTAATCATAGAAAGCTATCAAGCAATTTCTTAAATCTTTTATAGTAATTTTTTTAGGGAATTAATTCGAAGCTGACTGATGCCATCTAACACCAAATCACTGCTGTACACATTTCCTTGATTCATGCTCCAGTCAAATTGCCTGCCCAAAACCACATGGATGATTAATTTATCTTCTCCCTCAGCAAAAGACTAGATATTGAGAATTTGCTTTGTTAATACTTGTACCATAGGCATAAATGTGCAGCCACAAATTTAGGGAAAGCAGTCCTGAAGACTCCAATTCTAATGTTTATAGCAAATTCTTCTAGCTATGTGTTTCAATTATTGTAATGACAAGGAAGATTACTTACATTAATTACATGAAATAGTGACATTCTAACTTTTGTTTAAATTAAATGGTTAATCTGATAGTTTGGTAGCTTCAAATGGTAAATTTCATGATACTAATCCTGAGAAATATTAGGAAAGATATAATGCATGTTCCATGCATTGCATCTTTGGGCCTATATTATTACTTATTTTAAAAACATTATTATTCAGGTTTACATTTCAGTATGTGTCAATAACATTGTTAGCAAATATTAGAATAAATTGCTGTCTTTATTAAACAAAACATTGTTTCTAATGATATTAAGGATGTTCCGGGCCATTGCTCAATGACAATGAAGTTGTACAATTTATGTTAAAATATTAACAGTAATAATTATACTATTTTTTCTGATTATTATGCCTGTCTTTAAAGCATTTTTGAAACAGGCTTTAATACCTCATAAAGAAGAAATGTCAGATTTGCAATATTCTATGCAGTCTGAAAGTGCCACTATTTATAGCTCTGCTAAAGCTCATTAAATATGACAGAATTGCACTCATGTATACGTTTTATGATAGCTTGACATTACTTCAATATGTTGAGTGGGAATCAGACTGGAGGTCAGTCTATTTTGTGATGTGCTAGAAAATGATTACTGCAACATAGGGTGGAAAACAATGCTCTTCTTTACCTTTGCTCTATTTGTAGGCAGGCAAAGTGCAGAAGGCAATGGGGAACATGAATGCTTTCAGCTTAAACATACTGTCAATTTTTTCACATAATATAAGATACTGCATCTGACAGACCCAAAAAGAAATTTAGTTCAGAGAAGGTCAGATTGGGACTTGCTTTAATATTGCTTGAATGATATGCTTCTAATCTATGAGAACAGAGGAAACTAAGGAAAAGAGGAGTTTAATTCAGATAAATGCACATTGTTGCATTTTGTTAAGACAAACCGAGGCAGGACCAACACAACACAGATCTACCACCAATTTTCCACAAGGCTGTGACCTCTGTTGGTCCAACAAAACAAATAATCCAGAACAGCTCTGAAGAAGGGTCTCGACCTGAAACGTCACCCATTCCTTCTCTCCAGAGATGCTGCCTGTCCCGCTGAGTTACTCCAGCTTTTTGTGTCTATCTACGGTTTAAAACAGCATCTGCAGTTCCTTCCACTCATGACTGCGTAGCTGGTCACAGTGCGAACTCCATCATCAAGTTTGCTGACGACACCACTGTTGTGGGACGTATCACTGATGGGGATGAGTCAGTGTATAGAAGAGAGATCGAGCAACTGCCCATATGGTGCCAGCGCAATAACCTGGCCCTCAACACCAGCAAAACCAAGGAACTGATTGTGGACTTTGGAAGGAGTAGGATGGGGACCCACAGCCCCGTTTATACCAATGGTTGAAAGGGTCAAGAGCTTCAAATTCTTGGGCAGCACATCTCTGAAGATCTTTCCTGGTCCGAGAACACTAATGCAATTATCAAGAAAGCTCATCAGCGCCTCTACTTCCTGAGAAGATTACGGAGAGTCGGTTTGTCAAGGAAGACTCTCTCTAACTTCTACAGGTGCACAGTAGAGAGCATGCTGACTGGTTGTATCGTAGCTTGGTTCGGCAACTTAAGCGCCCTGGAGAGGAAAAGACAACAAAAAGTAGCAAACACTGCCCAGTCCATTATCGGCTCTGACCTCCCTTCCATCAAGGGGATTTATTGCAGTCGTTGCCTCAAAAAGGCTGTCAATATCATCAAAGACCCACACCATCCTGGCCACACACTCATCTCCCTGCTATCTTCAGGTAGAAGGTACAGGAGCCTGAAGTCTGCAACAACCAGGTTCAGGAATAGCTACTTCCCCACAGCCATCAGGCTATTAAACCTGGCTCGGACAAAACTCTGATTATTAATAACCCGTTACCTGTTATTTGCAATTCATCAGTTTATTTATTCATGTGTGTATATATTTATATTATGGTATATGGGCACACTGATCTGTTTTGTAGTAAATGCCTACTATGTTCTGTGTGCTGAAGCAAAGCAAGAATTTCATTGTCCTATTAGGGACACATGACAATAAACTCACTCACTCTCTCACGTTCTAGAACCAAGGGTGCCAGAAAATTGGTGATGGTGCTGTAAATTTAAGGGCCCTGGGGAGTGTTGTAGAACGAGAGACCAAACATGCAGCTTCATAATTCTATGAAAGTAGTAATACAGGAGGTGAAGGAGTTTGGCACGTTTTCCTTCATTGGCCGTATTGATTGCAGGAGTTAAGACACTTATTACAGCTGTAGGACACTTTTATCAGGCCACTTTTGGGAGTCTTATGTACAGTTCTGTTTGCCCTGCTGTAGCAAGGATATTATTAAAGTGAAAAGGATGCAAAGGATTTGAGGTTGTTGCCAAGTCTGGAGAAATTGGAGTTATAAAGAGAAGCAGTATAGGCTAAATCTGGAGTTATAAAGAGAAGCAGTATAGGCTAGAACTTATTTCATTGGAGCATATGAGGCCGAGGGAAAACCTAGTGGAGGTTTATAAAATCATGAAGGAAATTGAAAAGGTAAATAGCCACAGTCGTTTCCCAGTGTAGTATAGTATAAGTTTAAAGTGAGAGGGGAAAGATTTAAATGGGACCTGAGGAGAAATCTTTTCACACAGAGGATGGGGCAAAAATGAAATAAGTTGCTAAAAATGTGGTAGTGGCAGATACCATTTTGATATTTAAAAGATACTTGAACAGGTACATGGATAGGAACGCTTTAGAGGAATATTGAAGACAAGGGGGCTAGCTAGGTTGGGAAACTTGGTCGGCATGGATCAGTTAGGCAGAAGAGCCAGTTTCCATTTTTGATTCCATGACTATGAAATGAATAATTCATTTGCAAAAAAACAGATTGATTTTAAATGTGAAAATCCCTCATTATAAATTACTGGCTTTTTGAGGTCCTCATACCTTTGAGGACATCTGTGAAGATCCAGGGAACACTTCACTATGATAAACATTGATCTACTCATTTATATGATTTTTCTTTTGTGATATAGTAACCAAGCATGTTTTCTTCTGAAGGATAAAATCTTTATTTTCTCGCAGGCTCTAATGTTGCCTTTAAAATGTTAAGACAGGGATACCAGGAATTATGTTGGAAAAGATTGAAACAACACTTCTTACCGTGATTAAAGCCATGGGTCCAGACCAGGAAGATCAGACAGTTTTTCTGAACTAATTAATGTTTTCAAATCAGAAAGATCTTGGAAGAATATGATATTTAGTCTTCATCATTAATTAGCACTTCAGACTATTCAGGAAACTCAACATCTCTGAAGAAATGATTATATGCATCATGGTCACTATCAAAGACACTTGGATCATTAACCAGGAGGAATTTATACAGTGTGGCTCAATAGTTAATGCATGGGGTTTTGATCATGTGTAAAATTAGGGACATCTGACAAGCTTGGACTTAAATCAGAATTAAAAACTCATAGAATAAAATTTGAATGAAATCACAAAGGGAGTCTTAGAAAGAAGGGGAGGGAGATTCGGTGTATGATATGAGACATTATAAAACCCAAACATAATGGAGATGCACCACTAGATGAGATTTGAGCCATAAATAAGGAAAATTTGAATCAGCTTTGGTCAATTTGCAATATTGACAAAGAGAGAAATTGGATTACCATGATCATAGAAAATATAAAGAATTAATCTCTGTGGCTGAGTTAAACAGCAAGTGAAACAGCAGCAATGAATCCTATGCCAAAATAAGGTCAAGGCAAGTCAAGTCAAGAGAGTTTATTGTCATGTGTCTCAGATAGGACAATGAAATTCTTGCTTGCTGCAGCACAACAGAGGATTGTAAGCATAAATACAGAACAGCTCAGTGTGTCTATATGGCATAGACCATATATATACACATAAATAAACAGATAAAGTGCAATAGGCTGTTATATTTCAGAGCTTGTTTGATGGCGGGTTTAATTGCCTGATGGCTGTGGGGAAGAAACAGTTCCTGAACCTGGATGTACCAGATTTCAGGCTCCTGTACCTTCTACCTGATGGCAGTGGAGAGATGTGTGTGGCCAGGATGGTGTTTTTGAGGCAGCGACTGCAATAGATCCCTTCGATGTTGGGGAGGTCAGCGCCGATGATGGACTGGGCAGTGGTCACAACTTTCTGCAGTCTTTTCCGCACCTGGATGCTCAAGTTGTTGAACTAAGCCACAATGCAACCAGTCAGCATGCTCCCTATTGTGCACCTGTAAAAGTTTGAGAGAGTCCTCTTTGACATACCAACTTTCTGTGTAAGTTATTCGGGCAAATCCTCCAAAATTATAGAAGAACTAGGGGATGATGACCATGGACATTTTTAAAACAGACTTGCTGGCTGCAAAGGGAAACCCCCCAATCCACAAAGGAAGAACCAGTTTCAGACCTGTCTGTGGGCCTGGGCATTACACAACTATGCAAATGGAGTGAACAGGAAAGGCTGGGATGGAGATAACGAGATTATTGGAAAGACAAAGGAAGGAACCGAGCCTCATCAGACGGTGGTAAACCGCCCAGCAGCAACACAATCAGCATCGTGGATAACCCATCCATCAGGACAATGGGAGCCCATCCAGGTGATGGGATAACTGATCAGGCTGATCATGACATCAGCAAACCCCTTATCATCGGAAGCCTATTGTTCATGCCAGATCGAAACTGGGAATCATCGAAAGACCCTTTTGTCCAGAGGACCACTGGGGGTTTCAAGGGAGAAACTCGGGTATAAAAAGCAGGAGTCAAGCCAGAACTTGTTCTCTTTTCTGCTCTGCTGGACGGCTCCGGACCCTGCATCAATATAGCTGTAAGTACCCCAGTGACCTGGTGAAGTTCCCGACATAGGATAGTTGAGAGGAGAAGGGGAAAGGAGGTGTACTTGTAAGTAAAATTGTGTAAAGTAAGTTTTACCACGTGCCCGATAATTTTCCTTCGATAGTCTTAGTTTAAAGCATAAGTTTAGCAACGTATTATGTAGTGTTCGTGCGATTCGATTTCTCATTGTTTAATAAAGCGTGTACATTTTAGACTTGCTTTGAGTCCGTCTTGGTTTGTGTTTTCTCTCATCAGCATGCTCTGGTCAAGTCAACCCTTTATCATATCCCACCATAATTCCGAGGTCTAGAACCCAGGGGAATCCCTTTTGTTGTATTTTCTCTCTTGGGAACCGCTCGAGTGGAGTGGTGGCCGTTTGACCCACCGATAAGGGAGAGAATCACGGGCAGTTGGTCCCAAAGTGGAGTACAGGGAAACAAAACCCCTACAGAATGGCGACCATGGCAGGACCTCGGTGGTTTGGGATATGTGACTTACCAGAGGGGGTGAGAGAACGTAGCAAGATGGAGGAGAGAAACTCCTCTTATCTGTTTAAAAAGATCCATCTCACCAAACAATGGGTGATAGCACTTTTGACAGCACAGCAGCCTGCAGCAGCTGCAGCTCAATGGATGGAAAGCAAAGCTTATAATAAAGGGCAGGAAAAGGCAGTTTGGCTAGCGTGCCTATCACAGAAGGTAGCCAAAATGGAGAGACAGGTAGATAGTGTGGAAGAGCAACTGAGAGAAGCTAGGACCAGCGCTGAGGAAAGCACTAGAGATGGGGAAGGGCTATATGAGGAACTCAGTGGAGCCAGGCAGTGTATCTTGCAGGCTAGGGAGTCCCACAGAAATGCCCAGGAATTCCTCCAATGCCAGGTGGTAGAGGCAAAGGAGAGGGAACGGAACGCCCAGGAACTCCTGGCTCAGAGTACACAGAAGTACAGGGAGCTGGAGGGAAAGTTCCAAGATATCCAAGCAGCATACAGGGTGGCCCGTAGCGAGCTAGTGGATTGTGATCACGGGCCTTGCCAGGATAGGATAGCGCAGCTGGAGGAGACTCTGTCCAAGACTAGGGGACGGGTTCACCTGGTAGGACCAGGGGGGTCCCCTGGGGGCAGAGGGCTTCCCTCAGCAGATGATTCCCCAGGGGCAAAGGGGAACAGTCCACCTCCTGAGGCGCCTGGAATAGGTTTGGGTCGGCAGGTGGGGTTCGGGTTGTCCAGGGAGGGACAGGCCCAAGGAGGGGCGGGAGAGCACCCTCAGTTAGCGGCTTCTGCGCCATGTGTAGCACACCACGAGGTGGTGGGGTTACTGATCATGGTGGGAGAGCCGGTGGTAAAGGGGCAACAGCCCCGGGTAGGGCAGATGTGCCCGGTACGGCAAAGGAAATATGGTCCCACGGTAGGGCAAGCAGATAGGGGGCCCATAGAAAGCGATATCATCATTCCCCATGGGGCACATGTGCTGAGGGGGATGGTGGCTCACGTTCCCAAGTTAACCAGGGCGGGAGACCCGTCGTTGCATTTTATGGAGGTGCAGCAGGCAGCCGACATAAACGATTGCGATGAGGTAGAACGGGTAAAGCTACTACTGATGACCCTGGATTCATACCTATGCAAGGCGGTGACCTCCAGGGAAGGGGGAAGACCTGATACATGGGTAGCGGCTCAGACTGCGGTTCTGGAGGCCATAGGGTTGAATCAGGGTAGTCCTTTTGCCAGGGTGGGGGAGACGAAGCAGCAGGTAGCTGAGTCCCCGGACATGTTCGCAGACAGGCTGTGGGCAGTGTATGAGGGAGCGTGTGGGACGCCTTTAGATAGGCAGAATTTAGATGAGAGAACAGCTCACTGGCTGAAGACTCTGGTAGCGATTTGCCTACCACGAGTTAGGGCAAAGGCCGAGTTAGGGCAATCCACTGGTTCGACCCAGCGGACCCAAACCTTAACGAGGCGGGGGTGATCAGGAAGCTCACCCTTGCGTATCGCAATGGGGAGAGAAGTGAGGAGAAGCCCTATGAGGGCAAGGTGCACAAAATAGTACCGGCACCCCCCAAAAGGAGGCACTGGAAACAGGAAGGCAGCCGGACCTCTTCCGAGATGAGGCCGATGTGCTACGGGTGTGGGAAGCCCGGGCACTACAAGAGGGAGTGCAGAAACCCAAGTAGAGCAGTGGGGGATAGGACCCCGGTAACTGCCGACCCAGCCCTGGAGGAGGGAGCGGCAGTGCCGGGAACAATGGATGTAATAGATCTATTGGCCTATTTGCAGTCCAAGGCGAGAGGGTCCGGATAGGTAGCCATGGCAACAGGCCAGGGCGCGCCCGTATCTGCACCCCCGGCACCTTTATGACTGCCAGCGAAACAGCCCACATTCCTATGCCCGTTAGAGTATGGCCCATGTGGGAGACCCTGGGTCAAGATGGAGGTCCAGGATGTGGTCGGGAGTTACCTGCTGGACACAGGTGCTTCCAGTACCATTGTCCACACGGAAAATCCCCGTACATCCCCTCTATCTAGTGGGGCGCCCTATAGTCCACGGGGTGAGCAAAATCAGAGGGCGGATCGCTTGGCCAGAGAAGGAGCCAGGAGTGGGAAAGCATGGGACCCCTATGAGGAAGGACAGGTAGCTGCAGCCAGGGAGCAGCCTCGAGAAAAGGAGAGTGTGTGTTTTGGCCCCGGACCTGACCACAGTCCAGGCAAAATACCCCATTTTAAAGGCTGTCTCAGCAGCCATTTACAGGCAGGAGAAGATAGAGGGACCGTATGGGGGTAAAGACATGTCAGTAAAGGAAGGCATGTTATTCAAGGGAGATAAGTGGGTAGTGCCTTCCCTGTACCAAAGGGAATTTTGAAAACTAGCCCATGAGGGTCCAGGGGCAGGTCACCCCAGGCCAGAGACCACATGGCAGTGAGTAGAGATGGCAGGATGGTGGCCAGGGCTTAGGGAAGACGTTTGCGACTTTTGCGCAAGCTGTCTGGTTTACGCAGCAAACAACCCAGACCCCCAGAGAGGTTGGGCGATCGTTTCGCCGAACACCTCCGCTCGGTCCGCAATAACCAAGCTGACCTCCCGGTGGCTCAGCACTTCAACTCCCCCTCCCACTCCGCCTCCGACCTCTCTGTCCTGGGTCTCCTCCATGGCCACAGCGAGCAGCACCGGAAATTGGAGGAACAGCACCTCATATTCCGTTTGGGGAGTCTACACCCCGGGGGCATGAACATCGACTTCTCCCAATTCTGTTAGTCCTTGCTGTCTCCTCCCCTTCCTCAGCTCCCTTGCTGTCTCCTCCCACCCTCCAGCCTTCCGGCTACTCCTCCTTTTCCCTTTCTTGTCCCCACCCACCCCCACCCCTGATCAGTCTGAAGAAGGGTTTCGGCCCGAAACGTTGCCTATTTCCTTCGCTCCATAGATGCTGCTGCACCCGCTGAGTTTCTCCAGCTTTTCTGTGTAACCCCCAGAGAAGGAAGGTTTCTATGGGTCACATCAGGAGGGTGGAGGGGCCATGGCAGTCGATTCAAATTGACTACATCGGACCCCTTCCAACCTTTCAAGGGGGTACAAGTACTGCTTAGTCCTTGTGGATATGTTCTCAAAATGGGTAGAGGCCTTCCCTTGCAGAGCAGCCACCGCTATGGGTACGGCAAAAATCCTGGTTAGGGAGGTGTTCACCAGGTGGGGACTCCCACAGTTCGTGGAGTCAGATCAGGGGAGCCATTTCACAGGACAGGTCATGCAGTCCACCCTTAGAATACTGGGCATCAAGGCCAAGTGGCATGTGGCCTACCACCCCCAGTCCTCAGGTCCGGTAGAGCGGTTGAACCGGACAATAAAGGAAAGGATAAGGAAGGAAACAGGGGACTCACCCAACCAGTGGATGGAGGTTTTACCCCTGGTCCTTATGGGGATTCGGGCCAGCCAGTCCAGGAGTACGGGGTACTCTCCCCACGAGCTCATGACGGGCCGGGTCATGAGAACGCCCATGCACGTTATGGTCCCAGCCCTAACAGAGGGACAGCTCAGGGAAGTGAACCGGGACAAGTTTGCCAAGAGGCTATTTGAACAACTTAGGCAGGTTCACTGGCAGGCAGCCAGAAACATGGGGGCCCAGCACCAAAGAAACAAGCTACTGCTGGAGCCTCGCAGGCATTGCGAGTGGGCAGTGGAGGAGCCAGGTAATGGTCAGGAGATATGCTAGGGTAGGGGTGTTTGAACCCTTGTATGCGGGCCCATACAACATAGTGGACAAGGCCAGTCCCATGGTGTATGCCATTCAGCTTCCCCATGGAGTCAAATGGTTCCACATCAAGCAGTGTAAATTGTTCGACCCCACAAGGGCAGGGAAAAGTAAGAAAGGGGTACATGTCAGGGAACAGGATCAAGAACAGACCCGAGTTGATGTGGAAACCGTAGGGGAGCCAGGCGAGCCCATGGTAGTCAGCGTGAAGTAGCCGGCTGTGTTTCAGGGCGAGGACTGGAAGCAGCGGAGAAGGAGGCTGACCCCAGCCTTCCGCAGGCAGGTACCATAGACTGCCTAAGAGAGGCAGAACTAGCAGAAGCAGAGGAGATGGCGGTATCACCTCTGGTGTGGGAACCCCAGGTCAGACGTAGGAGTAACAGGGTCACTAAACCCCCAGTAAGGTGGTCCCCATCCCTAATTAAACCTAGGGCTAGGGCCAGCCACAGGAGGGTCGGGAAGGAGAGTGGCCGAAAGAGGGCACTTCGGAGTGCGGCTGGAGGGAGCCCAGTCTCCACAGGGAACGTAGGGGTATCTCAAAACCCTGTAGTGCAAAGGGAGGTGAGGGGCAGTCAGGCCCCTCGACAAGAGGAGTTCTGGCCTGCACGGGTGGTCCCACCAGAGGGGTGGCCCCAGAGTGACGGGGACTAGTTATGAGTTGGCCACCCAGAGACGGGTGGCATTGTATATAGCATTGGTTTTTGTGTGAGTAGATGTAGTTAGCGTTTGGTAATTAGATATAGGGTTTTGTATAGATACAGGGCAGTACAGGGACGAACAGTATGGGAATGTCAGCTGCATCGAAGGTATGTGCTGGTGAAAAGTAGACCACAACAGACAAAGACAAAACCCCGAATGCCATTATTAGGCGAATAGCTTTGTGGAGGCAAGGAGGTGTTTTGCTTTGTTTTCCAGATGGGTAGCCCCGCCATATGGATGATGGCAACGATGTGCCTCCAGATGTGCATGGCGCGTCGTGGGGACACGGAGGAGTCCATCGTATACGGGTGCTCCGGGGGCAGAGCACCCCTCGTGTCTACTGGGCAAGGAAACCTGGTAGCGGATAGCCAGGCCGGATACTCCCATGAGGGGAGATGGCCTGGGTGGCTGGGGTCAATCTCAACCAGGTTCTCCAGCCACAGGAGCTTTGCCTACGGGGAAGCATCCGTACCCTGTGCCGAGATACAGATGGCTACCGACCGGATTAGGGTGACTGAGTGCAGGCGGGTGAGTTTAACCTGTAAGGGGGACATTCCTTTTTAGGGAGATGGTGGTGGCTCAGGAAGTTGAGCTCGGAGATGAGGGATCGATCCTCGGACTAGGAAAGACTGGACAATGACGGGGTCACCTGGAGGGATCACTGTATGTTGGGACAAATGGTGGGCCTATGACCAGGGGCTTCATTTATGTCTTTGGGGGTCTGCAAAGGTGACCGGTAGGGGCATCAATCAACTTTGTCAAGTGGTGGCAGGACCCCGGGAACGGGATAGATTGGGACCGCAGTGGGCAGGCATGTGTGGCCCCCAGGACTGGGATGACAGTAAAAGCCACCAAACTGCTGGTTCAGGTGAAGAAGCCCCTACCCACAGCCCAACCAATCGACCCTCACAACTGTCCAACCACCACCAAAGGGCCGGAGAATGGGTTAGCACTTGTCCCAACCAAGAAGGTGCTGTACCAGGGAGTGCATTACGCTGTGGCCTCAGTAGTATTAAATTTGACTGAAGTGCGGCTACCCGCATGGTGCCCCCGCGAGACGGAATTATTATATCAGGGCCTGTTAAAAGACATGTTCCATAAATTCCGCAACCTGGATTTCGGGGACATAGACATAGAAGAGATGTACTGCGGGGGAGGGGATTTCACTATGGGGTCCGCTAGGCAAAGCCGAAGGGTGGTTAACGACGGGTTTACAGCATTTAACATGGGGACGTCCATTATTAATAGCATGGACAACGTAGAACTGGCCCTGCAGATCAATCAGTTGAAGGGCCAGTTACGAAAGGTTCTGGGGGAAGAAAGAGCAGTGGTAGGATCGGGACTGCACGGAGGTGGCAATGACTCTACATCTAAACGAAATCATAGCTCAATTGGAGACACATGCATAAACGACAAACGCTTTGATTAAAGAGGACCGGAATGCATCCGATCAGACTGCACAGAATGAGGTGTGTGGGCTGTATGGTGCGTGGTTGTTGGGGGAGGTGAGGAGCAACCTGGAAGACCTGAGGCAAGGTCGGGTCCCCTCCTGGATAAGCAACCAGCACCTAGCAGCGCTACACCCTTATAACAGCACTTTGAGTCCTTGTCAGCTTTGTGTGGCCTCCGAGGCCTACCCGGTACCGGTGGATTGCGGAAAGTCCAATCACACCATGATGGGAGTGGTCGTAAGAATCCTGGTGATGGGAACCTCGGCACGACCAGCTCCTATGTACCGAGGGAAGAACGTGGGAGTTGTTCATGGGGGGGGGTGCATATTCGCTATGGGAAGGTCCCGCCTATGTCATAGTGAGGGAGCAAGCTGTGACAGGCACTGACCTTTTGGGTTGTCGGAGCCGGGGAGCACAGGTCCTGTGTCCCCAGCACATGGGCGCTGAGGCTAGGCCTCAGTGTGGGTTCAGGACTGTTGGGGCACAGCCTATAAACTGTACCATGGAGGCAATGGCGGCAGACCATGTCCCTCCACAGGTGACGTATATAGGCAGTGGGACGTAATGTGTCACCACAAGTGCCCAGCGGTATCAGCACGGATCACAGCTGTGGTGCCCGATAGCGCAGAGCAGCTTCTGTTTTAAACACAGGGCAGTAGTCCATGTGGCACAGCAGCGAATATTACCCATTCCGGAACCTTCTTCGGTTCACCTCTCGGTACGAGAAAATGTATAACTGACTTATCTAACTATGTGGCCCATTTCGGGTATGATATTCCACCAGTGAAGGAAAAATTAAAAGAGTTGCTGGTGGCGGTCGAGTTGTCGCACAAACACTTCTTCTCCCTGGAACAAAAGACACTGGATATCGCCAGGGAGATTGAAGAGATCAAGTCTCCAAGTTGGTGGGACCTGGAGTCCTGGATCATAGTTCCAACATGGGTCCGCATCGTGTCCCATGTTCTGATCATCTGCCAGATGATAATTGTGGTGTATTTGCTATGAATTAATTGCAAATTTAAAAGGTGGAGGAGGATGGCAAAATTACAACAGCTGGTAAATCGAGCCGCCCGACGTCGCTGTAACGACACCTCGTCACTGTAAAATGTCTGTACTCTATTGCAATGGTTTTCGTACAGGGAATGGTCGGGATGGTACTGTATGGTTTGTGGGATTGATTTAAAGTAAAAGGTGTATAGTGTAAGTGAATGTGCTTCGAGGGCCTAGTTTAGCAATTAAGGGGTCTTTTGGGGTACATAATTTCACCATCTCGCCAGGAGTGTTTACAGCTCTTGAGGCTGGAAGAGTTTCCCACTAACTTTGTCAATTAATATGGTCCGTGCAAGCCTGGACGTATCGTAGGGGCATGTAAGTTATTGGGGCAAATCCTCCAAAATTATAGAAGAACTCGAGGATGATGACCATGAACATTTTTAAAACAGACTTGCTTGCTGCAAAGGAAAAACCCCCAATCCACAAAAGAAGAACCAGTTTCAGACCTGTCTGTGGGCCTGGGCATTACACAACTTTGCAAATGGTGTGAACAGGAAAGGCTGGGATGGAGATAACAAGATTATTGGAAAGACAAAGGAAGGAACCGAGCCTCAGCAGACGGCGGTAAACAGCCCAGCAGCAACACAATCACCATCGTGGATAACCCATTCATCAGGACAATGGGAGCCCATCCAGGTGATGGGATAACTGATCAGGCTGATGATGACATCAGCAAACCCCTTATCATCGGAAGCCTATTTTTCATGCCAGATCGAAACTGGGAATCATCGAAAGACCGTTTTGTCCAGACGACCACCTGGGGGGTTTCAAGGGAGAAACTCGGGTATAAAAAGCAGGAATCAAGCCAGAACCCGTTCTCTTTTCTGCTCTGCTGGAAGGCTCCGGACCCTGCATCAATCTATCTGTAAGTACCCCAGTGACCTGGTGAAGTTCCCAAAATAGGATAGAGGTTGAGAGAAGAAGGTGAAAGGGGATGAACTTGTAAGTAAAATTGTGTAAAGTAAGTTTTACGACGTGCCCGATAATTTTCCTTCCACAGTCTTAGTTCAAAGCTTAAGTTTAGCCACGTATTATGTAGTGTTGGTGCGATTCGAATTCTCATTGTTTAATAAAGCCTGTAAATTTTAGACTTGCTTTGAGTCCGTCTTGGTTTCTGTTTTCTCTCATCAGCACGCTCTGGTCAAGTCAACCCTTTATCATATCCCACCATAATTCCGAGGTCTAGAACCCAGGGGAATCCCTTTTGTTGTATTTTCTCTCTTGGGAACCGCTCGAGTGGAGTGGTGGCCGTTTGACCCACCGATAAGGGAGAGAATCACGGGCAGTTGGGCCTGAAGTGGAGTAAAGGGAAACAAATCCCCTACATCTGTAATCTTCTCAGGAAGTAGAGGCGCGGATGTGCTTTCTTTATAATTGCATCAGTGTGCTGTGACCAGGAAAGATCTTCGAAAATATGCATGCCCAGGAATTTGAAGTTCTTGACTACGATCATCCCGTTGATATAAACGGGGTTCTGGGTCCCTATCCTACCCCTTCCAAAGTCCACAATCTGTTCCTTGGTTTTGCTGGTGTTGAGAGCCAGGTTATTGTGCTGGCACCATTTGGTCAATCGTCAGTGATTCAGTGATTCGTCCCACAACAGTGGTGTCATCGGCGAACTTGACGATGGAGTTCGCACTATTTCTGGCTACACTGTCATGAGTATAGAGTGAGTACAGCAGGTGGCTGAGCACACAGCCTTGAAGTGCTCCCGTGCTGATTGTTATCAAGGATGACACATTTCCACCAATATGGATGGACTGTGGTCTGTGGATAAGGAAGTCGAGGATCCAATTGCAGAGGGATTCGCAGAGATCTAAGAGCTTGGTAACCAGCTTGGAGGGGATGATGGTATTAAATGCCGAGCTGTAGTCAATGAATAACAGCCTGACATATGAGTTTCTGTTGTCCAAGTGGTCCAGAGCGGAGTGGAGAGCCAGTGAGATCGCATCCACCATTGATCTGTTGTGGCGGTAAGTGAACTGCCAGTGGGTCGAGGTTCTTGTCGAGGTAAGAGTTGATATTCGCCATAATCAACCTCTCAAACCACTTCATCACCACAGACGTTAGTGCCACTGGTTGATAGTAGTTGAGGCACCTTGCTCTTCTTAGGCATGGGTATTATTGATGCCCTTTTCAAGCAGGTGGGAAACTCAGACCTCAGAATTGAGAGGTTGAAAAAGTCCGTAAAAACTTCAGCCAGTTGGTCCGCACTGGTTTTTAGAACACGGCCGGGCATACCATCATGTCCAAGTGTTTTCCGAGCGTTCACCCCCCTGAAGGATCTTTTGAAATCGGCCTTTGTGACTGTGACTGAAATACCATCACGGCTAATGGGGGCGCGAGAAGGCACATAAGTGTTCTCCCTATCAAAGCGTGCGTAAATCACATTGAGCTCATCAGGGAGTGATGCTTCGCTGACAATTGAGCTGCCTCCTGATTTTGCCTTGTAAGAGGTGATGGTATTCAAGCCCTGCCACAGTTGCTGAATATCCTTCTCAATCTCTAGCTTGGAGCATGTCCCTTTTGGCATTTACGATGGCCTTACCAAGGTCGTATCTGGACTTCTTGTAGACCTCTGTATCTCTAGACCTGAATGCCCAGGATCTGGACTTTAGAAGAGTGCGGATCTCATGGTTCATCCAAGGCTTCTGGTTAGGAAACACTCAATGTAGGGATGTAGTCCTCCACACATTTTTTTACAAAGTCTGTAACGACTGTGGTGTATTCATTCAGGTCCTTTGCCGAGTCCCTGAACATTGCCAAGTATACAGACCCCAAACAATCCTGGAGTTGTTCCTCTGCTGTCCCATGTGTGAAGAGCAGGAGTTGGATAGGACTGCCACGTCTGAGCACCACAAAGAGTTGACCATGAGGCAGACGCCCCCTCCTCTCCCTTTCCCAGATGCCAGTGTACGATCCATGTGATTGATGGATGGAGAAACCTTCAGGCTGGACTGCTGAGTCTGGGGAGCTGGGAGTGAGCCGTGTCTCTGTGAAACAGAACACAGAGCATTCCCTCAGCTCCCTTTGGTAAAGCAGCCTTGCCCTTAAGTCCTCCACTTTGTTTTCAAGGGACTGTACATTGGCAAGTAGGATAGTCGGGAGAGCAGGTCGAAGTCCCCTGTGCTTCAGTCTGACCTGAAGTCCTGCCCGTCGGCCACGTTTCTGGAAACAACGGAGGCTTCTCCGTTGTTTCCAGGTACTGTGATTACTGTACCTGCTGTTTCAGCGAACCTGCGCTGGAACGGGGATTCCCTTGCAGACAGCAGCTCCAGCTTCGCTGTGATCGCGGATTTCCTCAGTCAGCAGCTCCAGCTCCGTTGCTCCAGGAAGATTCTGCCCGTCGGCTCCGGTGGTCTTCCCCATGTTTCCAGGTACGGTATCTGCGATCCTCAGTCGAGTTTGGTGTTCTCCAGCTTTTGAGAGATGGTTCACAGTTGGGGGCTCCCGCAGCTGCGGGATCGCAATATCGCTAGTGCCTTCAAGTGCACTAGCAGCTGGTTTGTTATGGTGCCGATTTCTTCCGTTTCTCCGATCCAGGTGAGTTGAGTGAAGCTTTAAGTAATTCTCTTCTGTTGAGCTGCTGGCAAAATGTTACCACAGGCAGGCTCTATCTTATTCGACTAATTCATCAGCAACTAATTCATCAGCAAATGTAATAACCTAATTGGTTCAACTCACTGCAGCGTGTAGATAAGTGTGTGAGACTGTATTACAAGTCTCACATACAGATTTGTACAATGTGTGCACATCATTCATTTACCACATTTATGTTCAATATAACTACAATTTAACATTCACATATATGCAGATATGCAATACTCCCACAAAACACATACTCTACTCTGAAGTTCATACCCACGCTTCACAGTGTGCACAAACGCCCAACTAGTCATAGTTACTGTATCACTGAGGCACATTTTATGCTACTCTTTTAAACATGTTGCATCTCATTAGCACATCAGAATTATAATGTTCGAGACTTAAGACCCTGGCCCACTTACATGTCCTTGGCACGCTAATTACGCAACCTCATCGTCGCGTTGAAGCGCGACGGTCCCGCGATAGTCCTGCGCGTCTTCATGCACCCGCACAGCCGTCTGGAGCACATGGCGTCATTTGAAGATGGACACAAAATGCCGGAGTAACTCTGCGGGACCGGCAGTATCTCTGGAGAGAAGCAATGGGTGATGTGTCGGGTCAAGACACTTCTTCAGTCTGAAAGAAGAGTTGTTTTTAATATTTTTTATTATTTTATACAATTTTTTTAACAAAACAGAACAAAACAAACAAAAAAAAAAAAGAAAAAAAAAATATAAATTTAAAAAATAATAATAATAAAACAAAGCCGCCAGACATGACAGTATTGGTACAATCCACATGGTGCTACACAGTCATGCATTGCAAAAGCAGAAGTAAAGGTCACAGGACTACATCACTGCAGATAACATGAAATTATGAAATTATTGGACTTTGAGATGGTTGATAAATGGTCCCCAAACACTTAAAAAGTTGTTTGGTACCTTGGAGTTGTAGAAGCGTATCCTTTCCATCTGTATGATTATTATCATTTCATTGAGCCATTTTTCGAAGCAGAGGGGTGTAGATGATTTCCAGTCTGTTAGGATCATTTTCTTGGCTGCCACCATACCAAGCATCAGTGCTTGTTGTTCTTCAGACGTGAAGTACAAAGCAGTCTCTGAGCATCCAAAAAGTGCCAGTTCTGGATCGGGGAGAATATCTGTTCCATAGACCCCAGAAAACCACTTAAATATTTTAGACCAGTATCTTTGTATATGAGGAGAGAGCCAGAAAATATGTGTTAAAGAACCATCTGCACTTTTGCATCTGTCACATAATGGAGAAATAGCAGGGTAGATTCGATGTAATTTGGTCTTTGAGTAATGGAGTCTGTGGATTACTTTAAACTGAATCAGTTTATACCTGACATTGATCGAACAAGTTTGGATTCTGGTCAGACCTTCATTCCAAGTGTCGTCAGACACCTCGAAATACAGCTCAGTAGACCAGGCTTCTTTCAGATGGGTAGTGGATACAGAGGTGGTGAATAGACTCACAAAGCGAGATATTAGATGTTTGGAGTCTGGAGGAAGCTGCAGGAGCTCATAGAGTGGGCAACTGTCAGGCATGGTTTGAAAATTTGCAATTTGATCTTTAACGTAGTGCCTAATTTGGAGATAGCGAAAAAAATGAGAGTTGGAAAGGTTAAATTTTGATTTCAGCTGATTAAACGAAGCAAACTTTTTGTCAATATATAGATCTCTGAGGGTCGCAAGGCCCTTGTCCCTCCAGACAGCAAACACCCCATCCGTCTGTGATGGCAAAAAGGAGTGGTTGTGACATATGGGGGTGTAAATAGAGACATTTGACAATGTACTGAAACTTCTTATCTGATTTAAAATTCGAATAGAATTTCTTAAAATTAAGTTCTCACCAACCAACTTATGTGGGGATTCTGTTTTGGAAAAAAGCAAAGTACAGAGGGAGGAATTTTTCACTGCTGTGTTTTCAATGTTTAGCCACGAAGGGGTATTATTATTATTATCCAAAGGTTCATCTGGGAATCCCCATTGCCAGTAAATCAGAGCATTGGCTGCCCAATAGTAGTGCCTAAATATAGGAAGGCCCATGCCTCCCTCATTTTTTGGCTTTTGAAGATGTGCCTTTGATATACAGTGGGCTTTATAGCCCCAAATGAATGGAAGGATAATGGAGTCCAATTTATTAAAAAATGATGAAGTAAGAAAAATTGGAAGATTTTGGAATAAATATATGAATCTAGGAAGAGACACCATCTTGATAGCGTTAATACGCCCCACTATAGACAAGGGTAAAATCCTCCATTTCTCTATGTTCAGTTTTAACTTTGTAATCATATCAGCGTAGTTGAGTTTGAATATAAGTTTGGGGTTTAAGGGTATTTTGAGTCCTGGATATGTAAAATGGTCATATACTATCTTAAATGGTAGAGCCTCAAGAAAATCTGAATCTATATTGTCTGATAAAGGCATGAACTCGCTCTTACTCCAGTTGACTGTGTATCCAGAAAGCTTGCCAAATGATTTAATAAAATCTAACAAGGGAAGAACAGAGGCTTCTGGATCGGAGAGATATAGTAATGTGTCATCGGCGTAAAGCCCCACACGACTTTCCACATTCCCCACCTTTATACCCCTGATGTTTGGGTGACTCCTGATACCTATTGCGAGGGGCTCCAGAGCAATATCAAAGAGTAAGGGGGACAGAGGATCTCCCTGTCTGACCCCACGTTGTAAGTCAAAAGGTCCAGATTTATCATTATTAGTGAGGATGGATGATGTCGGACAAAGATACACCATTTTGACCCACGCAATAAAGGAATCCCCAAACCCAAATCTTTTAAGTGCCTCAAACATATAGGGCCACTCTATCTGATCGAACGCTTTTTCGGTGTGTAAGGATAAGATGGCCGCTCTAGAATCCCGCCTCTTGGTGGAGCTATATAAATTATTCAGGAGTCGACGCACATTACAAAACGAAAATCTACCTGGAATAAACCCTGTTTGATTAGGGTGTATAATTAATGAAACATGCTTCCCCAGTCTATTAGCTAGTATTTTTGTGATAGCCTTTTGATCAAAGTTGAGGAGAGCAATAGGCCTGTAGCTACCAGGTTCCGTTTTATCCTTGTCTTTTTTTAACAGGATACATATATTTGCCTCGTACAGGGACTTCGGAAACCTGTTATTCTTAATCGAATCATTGATCATCCTAATTAGGAGTGGGACAAGCGACTTATGAAATGCCTTATAGAATTCGCAACCAAATCCATCCGGTCCAGCCGCTTTACCGGAGGGAAAAGATTTAATAGCCTCAACTAGCTCGCTTTCTAAGAAATTTGAATCCAGTTCTAGCCTGGCTGATTCATCTAGTTTTGGCAAACTGAGGGAGTCAAAGAATCCTGCAAAATCTACATTAGTGGCCCGCGTTTTAGCAGTATATAATTCTGAATAAAATACTTTGAAGCGGTTGTTTATTTCTTTGGGATTGGTAAGCAAATCACCCGTTTTGGATTTGATTTTATGGATCACACGACTTGCCTGTTCCCCTTTTAATTGTCTGGCCAGTAGCCTCTCTGGTTTATCGCCCAACTCAAAGTGTCTCTGTCTGAGCTTGAGTAGAAGCTTGCCAACATTTTCACCAAGAATACGATTATATTCGTATTTTAAATTCAAGATTTTGTTGTGATTCTCTTGTAAGAGAGAGTTCCTGTAAGTCTGTTCAAGATTTAGAAGTGCATTTTCAATTTCTACCAATTGGTGACGCTGTTCCATTTTTTTGGAGACTTCAAATGATATTATATGACCTCTCATTACTACCTTAAGGGTCTCCCAGAGTATAGAATCTGATACATCCCCTGTTGTCTCCTCCCACCCTCCAGCCTTCTGGCTACTCCTCCTTTTCCCTTTCTTGTCCCCACCCACCCCCACCCCCGATCAGTCTGAAGAAGGGTTTCGGCCCGAAACGTTGCCTATTTCCTTCGCTCCATAGATGCTGCTGCACCCGCTGAGTTTCTCCAGCTTTTCTGTGTAACCTTCGATTCTCCAGCATCTGCAGTTCCCTCTTAAACACATCCCCTGTATCGTTGGTCTCAACGAACTCTGTAAGCTTTGCTGTCAAAAAGTCAATAAACACTTGGTCTGTGAGCAAATACGGGTCAAAGCGCCAACAATAGCTTTGTTTAGGCAGAGCAAGCTTCAGGTCTAGAGATACTGGACTGTGGTCTGATATAAATATATTATGATATTTGGTATGTTCAATGCTAGATATTAATTTTGCATCCACCAGGAAATAATCAATTCTTGTGTATGATTTGTGGACATGAGAAAAAAGTGAGTAGTCTTTGTCCGTTGGATGTTGTATCCTCCAGATATCAACAATGTTTCTAGACTTAATCAGGTTGTTTAATGTTTGAACAGATGCAATTGCAGGTGGGTTGCGGGTGGAGAGCCTGTCAAGATATGTGTCAAGGTAACAATTAAAATCTCCGCCCATTATCAAATTGGTGGTGTTGAGGTCTGGAATTAAATCAAACATTTTGCGGAAATAATTTGGATCATCAATGTTTGGACTGTATATATTTTGTAGTGTGATAGAGAGTGAATTAATATTTCCAGTAATCATAATATATCTGCCATTTGGGTCTGTAACCATTGAAACAAGTTGAAATGGGATATTCTTACGAAAAAGAATAGCTACACCTCTAGCCTTGGATGTAAAAGGTGACTGATAAACTTGAGAGATCCAATTAGCTCTTAATCGCCTCTGCTCTGTAGCTTTGATATGGGTCTCTTGGAGAAATATTATGTCTGAAGATAAAGATTTCAAATGCGCAAACACTTCACCCCGCTTAATTGGATGCCCAAGGCCACGTACATTCCATGAGACCAACGTTATCTTACTCATATCGTCCTGCTTTACATTGTTAAGTCCTGACATATTCAGCTAAGAAAAACAAAAAGTCACACCATGGTGAAATGAAACAATATAAAAAATAAAAGGTCTGGCAGCTCTGGAAAACATTGAACATTAACGAACCCTGACCCCCTCCCCAAAAACAGTTCCCCAAACAAAGTGTTACCTTCCCCCTCATTGGTTAGCGAGGGCCGCCGGGCGTATGGCAAGTAAAATTGCCCCCCAGACCCACTACCTAACCAGTCTATGAACAAATAAACCAGCTAAGGCAAGCCAAGGGCCTCCTCCGCTCATTCAAATAATGTTGAAAATGTCAAATTATACCGTCTTTAGGTGTGTTGAAGCAAACTGTTCTTTAATGCTCTCAGCGAATATTTCCTCTGTCCAACAGGGTCATCTTGTCTGTTCATTTCCAGCGTTGCTTCTCAGGTGCCCTTCCACAAATTTCTTTGCTTCTCCAGGTGAAGTGAAAACCTTCAGTTGTCCGTTGTGTGGAAGCTGGAGTTTGGCTGGGAAGCGCAGGCTGTATTTCACCTCCATCTCCCGCAGGGTCTGCATGACCTCGCGGAACCCACGTCGCTGCTCCATTACCTCAGCTGTGTAAACCGAGAAGATAAAGACTCGCCGTCCATTGTACACCAGAGTCTGTTGTCTACCAAGTCTTATTATCATATCTTTCTCATGAAAGAAATGGACCCTGGCGATGAGTGTGCGAGGCCTGGCTCCCTCCGTGGGCTTCGGCTGTTGGGTGCGGTGTGCACGATCAATGAGAAGTGGTTTTTGGAAGTGTGCCTCACCCAGCAGTTTTGGGATGAGGGCGCTGATAAACTCTGTTGGTTTCCCTTTCTCTTCTCCTTCTGGAATACCCACGATTTTAATGTTATTTCGACGTAAGCGGCCTTTAGGTCGTTGATTTTTGCTTGCAGGAGGGTGTTTTCCCTTTGTATTTTGCTTATGTTTTTCTCCTTTAGCGTCAGGCGGGTGTCATGCTCTCCAGCTATCTCATCCATGGAATCCATTTGGACCGTCAAGGCATTTTGTGAGGACTGAAGAGATGTAAACTTGATTTCAAAATGATCAAAGCGGTCGTTGATGGCCTTTAAAATCGCATCTGACATCTCTCTGTGCATTGCACCTGTTGGTGTGGAGTGGCCGCTTGGTTCTCCATTAGAATCACTATCTTCGCCTTTGTTATCCAAGGTTGCTAGCGGTTTTTGTTTAGCTCTTCTCTTGCGTGTATCTGGCATTTGCAGGGGTGTTTTTTTATGCAGGTCTGCACCACGCCGAGTTGAATAAACAGACTGTGAAAAGTTCTGAGAGCGACCTTGACTGAAAGACGGTAATTTTAAACAATTTAAACTGAACGGAGGGGAGTTCTTGAAAACACGTCTTACTCCATCCGCTGTACACTAGCGCCCCCTGAAAGAAGGGTCTTGACCCGAAACGTCATCCATTCCTTCTCTCCAGAGATGCTGCCGGTCCCGCTGAGTTACTCCTGGATTTTGTGTCTATCATCAATTTTCTTGGCCCCGCTCTCGGTGTAGGAGTGGGGGCGGTTCCGGATCTGCAATGGCCATGAGCCCCAGGCCGAGTTCGACGATGGTTTGCCTGCTTCTGCTGCTGTTGGAGGTGAGACGTTGTGTCGCGTCAGGATCTTGGGCCTGTCCCACTTCGGCCGTCAGTTACGCGACAGGCCGGTGGCGCACAAAGATTTTGTTCGGTATGAAATCCCAGAGCGCCGCACGATACTGCGCACAACTCCATACCCCTCCGCACTTCTCAGTGGGACCAGCCCCGCGCGGCCACATGATGCCCGTGCACCTCAACGCGATGACGAGGTTGCATAATTTGCGTGCCAAGGACACGTAAGTGGAACAGGACCTTTATCGGCTTAGAGGAGAGAATGCTACCAACTCCTGTTCAATCACCACCAGAAGCAATTTAAAGATCTGATTAGATTGTTTCCAGCTCATCTGGAATTTCATTCATCTTTCTGAATTACCTCCAGCAAGGCCCAGGATGCAGGAACAAAGAGAAGACAGCACACAGTCTATTAATTTGACTGTCGCAGCAGCCAATTGAAATTATGGTACACTGCTTATTGTTAGGGATTGTGATCTACAGTGATCTATAGTGAGTCACAAACTCAGAGTGGTCCATCACAAGGGGTGGAGCTGATGGTTATTTAAATTACAGATCCTTGAAAGTCAAGTCAAGTCAAGTTTTATTCATCACTTGCACATAAAGTGTAAATTAAATGTATTTGCCAGCAGCGGTACAATAAAAAAAGAACACACAATACACAATAATAATTTACACAAAGATCCACCACAGCATTCATCACTGTGGTGGAAGGCATAAAAATTGGCCAGTTCTCCTCCATTTTCCCCCGTGGTCGGAACCTCAACCCTCCGCAGTCGCCGCTGCGGGCGTTCAGATGTTCAGACAAGCTAAGTCCAGATAAGTCCTGAATCGGTGCCTCCAAGTTGGTGTAGGCCGTAGGCCAGCGGTCGAAGATTTAAAGTCCCCGCCACGCAGCAGCCAGAAGCACCACAGACCACATGGCCGGAGGTCAGAGCTCCTCTCCAGGGATCCCCGGCGAGGGATCCTGCTTAGGATTGGAAGTCCACTCCGCGTCCGCGATAGAAGTTGGCTGCGGGGCCGGCAGTCAGAGCTCTTCTCCTCCTCCCGGGTCCCCAATGAGGGATCCCAGGCCCAGGACTCCGCCAGCTGGAGCTCTGCAGACCATGGCTTCAGGCTGCCGTGGGCCAGCGAACGGAGCGCTCCCCTCCTGCGGCCCCCAGCGAGGGCTCGCCCGCTCCACGAAAGAGTCCTTGCTGTGCCTGCTGCTGAAGCTGAAGCCCCGCACGCGTCTCCGGGAGAGGCCGCACCGATCCTTGCTGTTAGGCCACGGGGGAGGCGACATGGAGAAAGTCACCTCTCCATGGAGAAGGCGACCAAAACGGTATCCCCCCCCCCCCACACCACCCCACACCAAGACACACAGAGAGACATTAAAAACACACAATAAGCCATACACTAAAAAAAAAATAATTAAAAAAAAAAGTTGAAATAAACTAACACGCTGCTGGCCAGCAGTGCTCCCACCGACCTTGGTGAAGTGAAGTGATATGCGAGGTCAGATCCAGAGGTCTCAGATAAAGACTTTCGTTGGACAGTCCATTGACAAAGGTTGAGGGGTATGAATAGAATTAGATATTTAGGACTTTTGAGGCCTGTTAGATATCATAAGTAAAATGTCAAGCAATATTGGGAAGGTTCCTATCTCGTGCAAAACATGGAGCCACCAAAGAAACGGTGGTCATGTCTACTTCAATATTTTTAGACCCAACCATTCTACAGTGTGTGGTGGCGATACAATGACCTGCATGTGCTGGTTTACAAAAAAAGGACAAACTGCTGGAGTAACAAAGCAGATCAGGCAGCAACTGGAGATTGTGAATAGGTGACCCTTTGAGTCAGGACACCTTCTTCAGACTGATTGTGGCAAGCGAGAATGGCAGCAGAGAATGCTGGAAGAGAGACCTCCTCTCCAGTTAATCCAACACTTTGTGCAGTTTATTATACAGTGCATGATGCCAAATATCACACACGGAAACCACCCAGGGACTAAATGCTGCAGTGAGTGACGCAACATTCATGCAGGGAATAAACAAAGGATGTTTCTGGTCAGGACTACTTCAGGAGGCCCTTCATCAAAATTATTTTGAAATGCAGTAGTTTAGCTTATCCTGAGAGAACCAAGTTGATGTAAATGCACTACCTGTGAGAACAGTATTTGAGAGGAAAAGATGAGAGAGGCAATTTGCTGATTTGGCTGTTGTTTTCCTTTTCTGACATCCTGCTGCTTTGAATGTCTTTTGGGCTAAATTATTCACAATTGGAGGATGAAGGGTGAAACAATTCAAGACCAACTAATAGGTTTAATTACAATTGTTTATGGGAATAGTAGTTTTACTCTAAAAGAAAGATTTGTCAGCTACAAAGCTGCTGCAGTTAAGGGAAATGGGTGACTTGGCCACTTATGCCTCACTGACAACTGTGAGTTGCTCTTGGAATGTTTAATAGTATAGATATGGTCCATCTATCACAGAGTAATGGAGGGACCAGAATGGTTCCCAATTGTTAGATTTTTAATTTAGCTGTAATCCCTCAAGATAAAAGTATTTAACTACAAAATAATACATTCTATTTTTTATCATTCAGTAAAAACCTCTAGCTGGACCTTTTGCTCATCTGACTATATTTAGTTATTGCAAATGTAGCTGGGGAAAGGGAGATGCCAGTCCAAATGGTGGCCCTACCATTTTATTGAGATGGGATTAATAATTTTCACCTTTTTCAGAGAATTGACATGTTCATGACATGGTTAAACCAAAACATAATATTCTGTCAAGCATAGTTGACAAATTTGATCTGATGTTCAGATTTTGGGGAGACAGAAAATCTCAACAAAACTGAATTAAATGGTTTGTGACAATCGTCAGAGATTCCAATGAATCTGTTTCTTACCCGTAAGTGCTTGATGAACCAAGGAAATATGGTAAGAACAGTACAAGGAGTATTATTCAGTGAATTTCCTGATGTATTAGCAAGTAATTTAAAAAAAAACATGTCCTTAACAGAAGGCAGGGTCAAATTGATATTCCAGGTGTGCACAACAGCCCATAATGTATCTGGCAAGATCCCAAGTAGAATAATAGCAGAGTGAATTTTTAAATGGGAACTAAATGATTGACCACATTCTCCTGCAGCAATAAGATAAATTACATGTATTGTAAATGTACTCACCTAGGGCAATGATCTTACAATTAATAAGACCTTTCTCGTTTTCTTACATTTGAAACTAAAATGTTTTGCAATGCAATACTTGTAATATTACAGATTCAAGAACCATTGGTTTTCAGATTTCAGTTATGTGGAATAGTCAACTGAATACATATATTTCTGGATAAAGTTTCCTTCACTCAAGCATCACCAAGTAGTCACAGGGAATCTAAGAATATAACAACACACAACAAGATTGGATCACTAACAGGCATGCACAAATTGGATTCATTTTCTTTAAACTCAAGCTATCTCAAGCAGCCCCATTTGCTGTAACCATCTCACTACAAGTTAGGTGGCTCTTTTCCACAATAAGTAACATGCAGTCTTTAATAACCAGAAACAAGCTTGCTTATGCTCAGACACTCTAACTAGTGTCTTTTGCCATAGCCACAGACTGCCACTTTTGCGGTTGACAACATCTTTATATACTTTTATAGTCTCATCTTCCATGCAAAGCAAAACAAATTCTGAAAATCATATGATCAAATTCTCTTAAGCAGAATAGTTTTAATATTTTGGAATATATATAGTTTAAAAAGAACGATGTGACCTAGCAAGACAGGATGACTTCAGTTCCTTTTTCCTGGAAATCAAATGGGCCAGTTAAAGATGTTTGAATGTTTTCCTATTTTCTCTGGGGAAAAAAATCCCAAATATAAATCCCTACCCTCCTTAGGATAAGTGACATTTGAAGTGATATTGCTTTATTAGTTTATCTAATTTCTTGCCAAGTATAAACAGATATCATTTAGAATATTGCTACAATAATAAGTTCTTACTACTTGACTGAAGTAACAATTTGGAGCAAAGGTTTACTGTAATTTTGTTTTCCTTACCCTCAGTGATATTCTGAACTTGAACAGACAAAAAGTATCTTGCAAGCCGTTCATGACAAACCCATCCTTCCTAGTTCAAATTCACTTATCTTATCTTGGCTTCAATAGTCATCAATAATATAGCTTTATTTTGTTTTGAAATACCGTATCTTTAGATTTTTACCCCACATTCCTGTGAACAATGTTGGGACCAACTGGAGGCATTTGAATGAATGAATGATTGAATGAATGAATGAATGAATGAATGAATGAATACGTTTATTGTCATTGCACAATACTGTGCAACGAAATTCCATTACATCTCCTCCGGTTAAAAAAAAAAAAAAAAAAAAAACAAACACGACAACCATTGACACATATGTACACTTATTAGTAAAATAATAAATACGTATTTAAAAAATATTTAAAATAATTTGGCGGCATTTCTTGGAATTACATTTTGCTTCCCCAGTGTTCTCTGTTGGAATTAAGGAATTCAGAGACCTGAATCACCTCCCAGAGGGTAGCAGAGTGAAAAGGTGGTTTTCAGGGTGGGATGTGTCCTGCTTGATATTTGTGGCCCGGCGCAAGCATCGGGCCCTATATATATCATCCAAAGAGGGCAGTTGAGCGTTTGTAATGCTCTGTGCAGTTTTTATAATTCCCTGCAGCGCCCTCCTCTCAGCCACAGTACAGCTAGCAAACCACACCAGGATTCCATAGGAGAGGATACTTTCCACAGCGCATCGGTAGAAGGACAGCAGCAGCGGCTGTGAGACGTTTGCTCTCCGCAGAGACCTCAGGAAATACAGCCGCTGATGTGACTTCTTCACGAGAGTGACGGTGTTCATTTGCTATTTGAGGTCCTGGGAGATGTTTATTCCCAGGAACTTAAAGCCAGTGACTCTCTCCACCATGTCTCCTTTGATGTATAAGGGAGCAGGTTCTTCTCTCCTCTTCCATGTGTGTATCTTTGCACATTTTATATTTCCAAAGCATGTTGATACATCAATGATAGGCACAAAATGCTGGAGTAACTCAGCAGGACAGGCAGCATCTCTGGAGATAAGGAATGGGTGAACTTTCGGGGCGAGATTCTTCTTCACATCGCCCATTCCTTCTCTCCAGTGATGCTGCATGTCCCGCTGAGTTACTCTAGCATTTTGTGTAAAAATTGACAGCCAATTATCACGTCCTAGTTTTTAACCAGTGAATGGAATTCAAATCCAAATCCATCTTTTGGAATTTCCCTTTTCTTCATTTTTCTGAACAAATCCAAATAATCAAATTTGCAATAACAAGGATAATCTTCAGGTACATTTCATCCACATCTGAGAGAATGGGATTAGTAATGGTGAAAATTGTTTAAGTTTAATCTGCTGAAAGGAAATGCACCTCCTTAATCAATAGCAATCAAATTGGTTGTTGGCTTTTGCCTAAATATAAGTGGAGTTCCAAGAGTGGAAATTATACTTGTAAGTTTGGAGTGCTTAATTCAATTTCAAAATCAAATGCGAGGAAGTATATATTGATTTGATTTGTGCAATAAAGATAAATCAGAATGGCATCAGCAATTGAAATAATGAAAATTGATTGCTTCAAACTTATCTTTAAAAAAAAGTTGTGAGGTTTCATATAAAAGGAGTGATATGAATAGAAAAGGATCAGTTGGATTGTGAAGAAAAGCTATTACATTTATTGCCGAAAAACAGAATGCGTGGGTATATTTTTAAAATGATAACTTGGCAAATGAAGAAGGATATCAGAAAATACTTTTGCACCTGAATCTGCAAAAATCTGGAAATCAATCCCCAATGTGGATGCTGGTTTGAAAAATTTCAGACTGATATTGATAGATTTTTATTGTGCAACCATATCATGAGATATTGGTGAATAGGCTTGAAGTACAGAAATGCAGTGCTCTTTAAATGACCCATTCTTAGTATGCTGCTATGCTTTGTGTTTTGTTTATCTTGTTTAGGATATAATTTCTAGTCATTCATCCCCAATCAATAGTGACTAAATGTACTATTTAGTCACAAAGCAGGTTGAATTCTTCCTCCAAAATCTATTTCTTTGACTTCAATGAGACAACATAATTGGCTATGTGTGCCTTTCTTTGCAAATGGTAATTGACTAGGAATCTCCAACAAGATAAATGCATGCTTGCCTGAACTTTGAGCCTAAATCAGTGCTTAGAATTATGATGTTGTGGCCATTACAGAAACTTGGTTGTGAGAAGGACATGATTGGCAGTTCAACATGCCTGGGTTTCGATGTTTCAGATGAGATAGAGAGAGAGGTAAACGAGGTGGAGGATATGCTTTACTAATCAGGGAGAAAGTCACTCAGAGAGGACAAGTCTACTGAGGCATTATGGGTTGAGCTAAAAAATAAGAAAGGAGCATTTACTCTAATGGAATTACATTAAAAGTCACCCAATAACCAGTAAGTGATAGAGGATCAGGTATGTAGACGGAAGGATGCAAGAGCCACACAATTGTTGTTGTGGGTGACTTTAACTTCATCAATATAGACTGAGACTTATTTAGGGCAAGAGGTTTAGCCAGGGTAGAATATGTTAGGTATATCCAAGAAGGTTTTCTTAAACAGTTTGTGGATAGCGGGAGGACCCATACTGGACCTTGTATTGGGAAACAAGCCTGGCCTGGTGACCAATGGTGTGGTAGAAGAAGAATTTTGAAATCATGATCACAACATAAGTTTTCTTCTCTCCAGAGATGCTGCCTGTCGCACTGAGTTACTCCAGCTTTTTGTGTCTATCCATAGGTTTTAAGATTGTTTTGAATAGGAACGGATGTTGGGGGAAGGTACTTAATTGGGGCAAGTTAGTTTGCAATGTCCTTAGGCAGGAGCTAAAAAGAGTAGATTAGGATCAGTTGTTACTGGATAAGCGATATGTGAGAGTCATTTAAAGGCCAGCTGATCAAAGTGCAGGATCGGTATGTTCCAGTTAGGAGGTGGGATAAGGAGGGCAAGGTAAGGGGACAGTGGATGACTAAGGAGATTGTAAACTTGGTCAGGAAGGAAAAGTAAGCATATGTCGGTTATTGTTGGGTATTAATGGTGGAGTAGCAAGATGGATTCAACAGTGGCTGAATGGGAGATGCCAGAGAGTAATGGTGGATGGTTGTTTGTCAGGTTGGAGGCTAGTGACTAGTGGGGTGCCACAGGGATCTGTGTTGGGTCCACTGTTGTTTGTCATGTACATCAATGATCTAGATGATGGTGTGGTAAATTGGATTAGTAAGTACGCAGATGATACTAAGATAGGTGGGGTTGGGGATAATGAAGTAGACTTTCAAAGTCTACAGAGAGATTTATGCCAGTTGGAAGAGTGGGCTGAAAGATGGCAGATGGAGTTTAATACTGATAAGTGTGAGGTGCTACATCTTGGCAGGACCAATCAAAATAGGACGTACATGGTAAATGGTAGGGAATTGAAGAATGCAGGTGAACAGAGGGATCTGGGAATAACTGTGCACAGTTCCCTGAAAGTGGAATCTCATGTAGATAGGGTGGTAAAGAAAGCTTTTGGTGTGCTGGCCTTTATAAATCAGAGCATTGAGTATAGAAGTTGGGATGTAATGTTAAAATTGTACAAGGCATTGGTGAGGCCAATTCTGGAATATGATGTACAATTTTGGTCGCCTAATTATAGGAAGGATGTCAACAAAATAGAGAGAGTACAGAGGAGGTTTACTAGAATGTTGCCTGGGCTTCAGCAACTAAGTTACAGAGAAAGGTTGAACAAGTTAGGGCTTTATTCTTTGGAGCGCAGAAGGTTAAGAGGGGACTTGATAGAGGTCTTTAAAATGATGAGAGGGATAGACAGAGTTGACGTGGATAAGAATGGAGGGTTATGGTCTGAGCGCAGGTATATGGGACTAGAGGAGAATACCTGTTCGGCACGGACTAGAAGGGTCGAGAATGGCCTCTTTCTGTGCTGTAATTGTTATATGGTTATATGGTTATGTCGGGTTTAAGCAGGTGGCATTGGATGAGGTTTAAGAGGAGTATAAAATAAGCAGGAAAGAACTCAAGCAGGTGATTAGAAGGGTCAGAAGTGGCTACAAAATGTTATTGACAAGTTGGGTTAAGGGAAATCCCAAGGCTTTTTATACATACATTAAAAATAAGAGGTTATCCAGGGAGAAATGAGGTCGAAAGTGAAAGAGAGAATCTATGCTCGTTTAGTACCTCACCTGAGTCGGATGATGTTGGTGAGGTACTAAATGAGTAATTTGCATTTGTATTCACCAAGAAGAAGGGAGGATAGTGGGGTCAGTGTGGAGAACACAAATATGCTACCCAGATGATTTTGAGAAAGGAGATGGTGAGGCTCTTGAAGAACATTAAAGTAGAAATATCCCCAGTGCCAAATGGGATCTATCCCACATTATTGAGGGAGATAAGAGGGGAGATTGTAGGGGCATTGACAAGGATATGTGTTTCTTCCCCAGCCACTTACAGAATTTATTATTCTGTAGTGAAATACATTTATTTATCTTGAGGAATTACAGATAACTAAATATAATATCTAACAATTGGGAAACATTCCCTTCTCTCCATCACTGTGATAGATGAAGCATATCTATACTTTTAAACATTCCAGGGGAATTCAATGACAAACCAGTGAGGCTTGACTTATGATGAGTGTAAAATAGTAAGATTAAACAAGAACTTACCAGTTTGAAGTTTGATCTGTATTTTATGAGGAGTTACGATGAGGGATTACGTGAAGAGCCCGCTAAGCAGCGGTGTGGAATCACAGATAGACACAGTTATTGAAGTAAACATAGTAAAGACAAGGAGACATCAGTTTATCAGTTTGATCCATATTATTGAGGGTGGGAGCGGAGGGCACGTAATCCCTCATCGTAACTCCTCATAAAATACAGATCAAACTTCAAACTGGTAAGTTCTCGTTTAATCTTACTATTTTACTTCGGAGTCACGTGAGTGACTACGTGAAGATTTCAAAGCTCTGTGATTTCAAACCGTGTAACAGTTCATACTTCACTCGCTGCCGAAGTAATTCGAGGGAGGAAGATGTTATCGTAATCAACCATGAATCTGTTTGTAAAAACAATAATGGTGTTATTAACAACAACAAGACCATTTGCTCCCCCGGGCTTAAATTATATATTTTTTGCAGATTCTTTTTCTGCAAACGATACAGGTTCTGTCAGTGGTTTGTTATAAATGTTTGGAACGTATATTCCCTAGACCACCCTGCAGTAGCCAGGATGTGGTCCATAGGCTCGTCCATCCTCTTAATTACTGACGTGGAAGCTGTCCTGGTGGAATAAGATTTATACACGTTAGTATTTACTCCAGCAACTCCCAGTACCTGGTACCTGCTTGAGCCACTAGATAGTTTAGCTCGTCACCCGACCAAGAGGTTTATTGTGGCTGACCCATAAGGCTTTTTCCTCTCCCTCGGTATTCCTTATTGTGTAGATCTCTAAGTGGGTCATGACACATAAAATGTGGTTCAGGTGGGTATGCCCGGAATTTCATGACTGGACCTGATGTTCCTGGTCTGTTCTGTTTGGCCAACCCTTGAATGGGAATGTGACATAATCTGGTGTTATAACCATGTTGTCCAATCGCAGTAGATGGGAGAACTGGCTCTTAGTGTTGAGGTAAGGCCACCAGCATGTCCATCTTCAGGGTAGGCTGTTCCAGGGTGAGTGACCTGGCTGGTGATCATCCCCTAAGGTATGTCAGGATTTCACTGACATCCCAATTTGGGTGTACCTATTTCTGGGGAATGGATTGAATATACCTCTCCTGTATCTGATCACCAGTGAGCGGTACCCAAGTTGAGTAGGCTGACAGAACATTTCCTTCATTGTGGTGAAGACCTGCCAGGAGCTCCAGTACAGTTTTGTTGTAGTTGAATGTGTAATTCCTGTTTTTGGAAAAAACAGTGTCCCATTTCTTGATGCTCCTCAGGTATGTTCCCTAGGATATGCGACGGAATGCTGTCATCAGGTTGATAGTGCTGCTGATCCAAGCACAGCAGTGGTCTTCCCTAATTCTGCAATTCTTTTAATGACGATATCGAGGATCACTGGGAACCATGCATGTGGACTTGGTCCACTGTAATTTGCGTAGTACCCGACTGATGAAGCCGTTGTATCTATTGACGAGGTAGAAGGAAAGGAGAACATAGAGATTAGATTCCCCCCACCCCTCAAAACGCGGGAATGTCTCCATTGCTGCTGCCTTGAAATTGGTTTCATGTGACGTAAGTTAGTACGTGGTGATTTAATTGGATATAAAGAATCGATATCTGGTGTCCATATTGCTTAGTAATTTCAGCAAATATTTTTGGTTTAAAATGTATGTTTACAGTATTTAGCTCACCTGATAGGTGAGGTTACTGATGGTCAAACATGTTTGACGACATACGGTTACCAATTGTTAATAAATTGTCACCTAATATCGATGTTCTCCGCCCAAGTGGCTTGGTATATGCCACCACTGTGATGTTGTTAACTTATAAACGAACATGCAAATTTGGTGGATTACTGAGTAAATGCTTCACTAGAATTAAGTAAGTTAATATATAACACGTTTAAGTCAATTCACATTGGCACTAAGTATTACAAGCTCAGTAACACATCAGGACACATAAGATGTTACTCAAAACAGATGGGAGTGTACAACCATAATCATTCCTGCCGATTCCCTGATAACACTCCAGATTAATCCATTTGCCCCCATATTACAGGTATGGAGATAGTTTTGAACACTAGTATCTCAGCTCATAGGAAAGGTACAATGTTCAGTAGCTGGTAATGCTGCTACTATCCCAATTACTTTGCCACGTAGTTGATTGGTGGTTAATTTTACCATAACTGATAGTCTTAATGAATACCAGATGACAAAGTTGTGGATGATCAACGTAAATATCTGGATATATGGCAGTGCCCGCTAAATAACTTAGTAGCTAATGCAGCTAAAGCGGTATCCAAGGATAGTCTGTCGTTAATATACAGAAATGCCTTGACGGAATGTTTCTTAAGTGTTAGGGCTGGTTGATTCTGGATAGCTTGACTTAAATGCCGCAATGCTCATCATGGTTGCTCCATCCAGATAATTGCGGTATATCCAAAACTTATATGAGAAGGTACTGAATAGTATGCATTTTCAAGGTCGATGTCTACCATAAAGTATCCTAGGACCCATCGGATACCACCGGCCGGATGTCTTGACATCCAGTCTGCTGCTCAGGCGCTAGCGGAACTGGGCTTGGCTCGGTGTCGGGGATGGCGGAGCGCTGTGTTGGCGGTCCTTCCGCCCACTGTCCCCCACTGATGAGACGCCTGTCTGCTGGAGCCGAGCTGGGGACAGGTTTCTTGGAGAGTCTTGTTCTGTTCTTTTTTCTTGGCTGTTGGAACAAGCAAAACTCTCCTTTGCCAGTTAAATTGACCTCAGAGTAGACTTACCTGATGGTCTGTTTTTTAACTGTAGCGGGAGCGCCTGACTCCCGTTGTTTTCTGGACTGGAACCCGGCACAGCTCCCTGTCTGTGGACCGCAGCATGTGCGGTCCTGGTGGCATCTCTCCCCCCTCCGCGAACGGAACACTCCTTCCCCGGAGTCCAACGGGGGCCGCTTGCATCGGGACTGGCACCGGTGCAGCTCCCTGTCCGTGGACCGCAGCGTGTGTGGTCCTGGTGACGCTCTCCCCGTTCCATGAAGACGGAACTCTCCTTACCCGGAGTCCAACGGGGGCCGCTTGCGTCTGGACTGGCACCGGTGCAGCTCCCTGATCGTGGACCGCAGCGTGTGCGTCCTGGTGGCGTCTTTTCCCCCTTCCATGAAACGGAACACTCCTACCCCGGAGTCCAACGGGGGCCGCTTTCATCTGCTGCTTTGCTCCACCTGGAGCAACAAACAGACGCGAGTCGCTGTTAACCTGAAGGTAAGTACTTACCTAAAGCTTCCTTTCAGGGTTGTAGTGGGAGTGCCTAACTCCCGCCTGCCGCTGTTGCCTGCTGAAACGTAATGCCGCGCATGCGTGCTGAGCGGGCTCTTCACGTAGTCACTCATGTGACTCCGAAGTAAAATCACCCATTTCCCTTAGCTGCAGCAGCTTTGTAGGTGAGGTATTTGTACCACACAAAAATAAATTAGGTCTCATTTTTAATAATATGGAAAAGACTTTTCAATGCATGGAAATTTTAAATAATATGGAAAAGGCTTTTCAAGTTCTCAAGAGCAAAATTCGTCACTCGGGGCGCCTCATTGAAGGCAGCCTCTGCCTACTGTCTGTCCGTTTTTTTCTATGTTTTTAAAAATTTTAGTTTGTCTTAACAGTGTGTGTTTGGAGTTTCTTTACTTTTTTTATGTGGGGGAGGGAGGTAGGGTAAGGGGGAAACTGCTTCTCAGTCACTTCCTGGCGAGGACGCAACTATTCTCCGAGTCGCTTCTTCGCCCCCCTCTTCGCGGCCTACCAACTGGATCGGAGTGGCCTTTCCTGCTGGGTACCCGCACCTGAGCTTCAGTAGTGGAGTTGTAGCACTGGATTCACCACGGAGCGGAGTGGAGCGATGCATACCTGGATCGCCGTTTGAAGCTACGGAGTGTTGGGCTCACTGTTCCAACATCGTGGAGCTGAGGTTTGAAGAGCTCCCAATGCGGACGGCACTGACCTCAACATCGCGAAGTCCCTGGGACCCTATGCCCGAGAGCCGCCAGTTTGCTCTCCGCCTAGCGTGGCCTGTGGACTGCGGTTAGCCGCGGACTCTGGTAGGAAGCAGCCGATTCGGAGGTCCAAGCCGCGGAGGTTGTTATCCCGGTCCGACGTCGGAGTTCCATGCCGGCGAGCGGGCCTGAATATCGGGCCACCCATTGCGGCGAGTGGGGAGGGCTTGGGAGGACCCGACCATGGGTGAACATTAAGAACAACAGAGGAAAGGAACTGACTTTGGTGCCTTCCCTCACAGTGGAAAACTTTGATTCTGCTGTGTGGGGATGATTTATGTTGGACTCTATCGTGTGTTGTGTACTTTATTTTATTGTATGGCTGTATGGTGAACACATATTTCACTGTGCGAACTGGCACATGTGACAAATAAATGTATCTTGATCTTGAAGTTCATGCTAGCTTCACTTATTTCTCTGCAATCAATTATCTCTCCTGGATCCGTTACATCACCCCAGTTGTCTTGCACCCATTTCGGCTACGAATTATGTATAGCACTCAATTAACCTGCCAGCATCTCTTTGAGAAGTAGGTGGAAACTGACGCCCCCAGGGAAAAACCCTGATATCACAGAGACGTTGAGCAAATTCTACATGGATTGCACCACGTGTGGATTTAAGCCTAGTGTACAGTGCCACTGTGCTGACCCTTAATATGGCTTCCATTTGGTTTTGAAAAAATCTAATCTTTTTGAGATCCACTGATAAAATATAACCATATAACAATAACAATTACAGCACGGAAACAGGCCATCTCGGCCCTACAAGTCCGTGCCGAACAAATTGGTAGGGGGAGAGGAGGTCAGTGAGATATGGGGGGGCCAGATGGTGGAGGGCTTTGTAGGTGAGGATCAGGATTTAGTAGGTGATCCGGTGGGAGATGGGAAGCCAGTGAAGTTGTTTGAGGACTGGAGAGATGTGATGCCAGGATTTGGTGTGGGTGATGAGTCGGGCGACTGCGTTCTGGACCAGTTGGAGTCGGTTGATGTAGGTGGAGCTGATGCCAAGGAGAAGTGAGTTGCAATAGTCCAGTCGGGAGGAGATGAAGGCATGGATGAGTCTTTCAGCAGATGTTCACTCATTATTGCAAAATATAGATTTATTAGCATTTTGAAAAGATGGTACATGGGTTTTACTGTTGTGATGATCCTTATGTAAGCATTTCTCAATGTTCTGGGGACAAAATCAAGCTTGTTGGACCACGCTTGCCGTCTGTAATGTTGATATTCAAATCTTGTTAGCAGCATGACAGTTTCACAGGGCATTATTTTATTTAACCAGTTCCTTGGATAGTATTGATTAGATCCTTCATTCGTGCCTGTGTCTCCACATGGATAATCCCTGCAATATTCCTCTCAGCTTGTTGTTTGTTTAAAAAGTTTACTTTAAAACCCTGTTAATTCTTCATTACATGCATGGTTATGAAGCTTGCTGGATTTTTATGTATGAGGGCCACAAATAGCTTTGGGAGTTCTTGCTGCAGGTCTGATTTCGGTACCAAAACGGACATCAATCAGCTGGTTTCCATCGAAACTGTAATGAAAATTTGGGCAGCACAGTGGCGCAATGGTAGCCTTGCTGCGCTTGCTGCACCAGAGACAATAGACAATAGACAATAGGTGCAGGAGTAGGCCATTCGGCCCTTCAAGTCAGCACCGCCATTCAATGTGATCATAGCTGATCATTCCCAATCAGTACCCCGTTCCTGCCTTCTCCCCATATACCCAGACCCAGGTTCGATCCCGAATATGGGTGCTCTCTCTACAGAGTTTGTACGTTCTCCCCGTGATCATGTGGGTTTTCTCCAAGATCTTTGGTTTCCTCCCGCATTCCAAAGATGTACAGGTATGTAGGTAAATTGGCTTGGAAAATGTAAAAATTGTTTCTAGTGTGTGTGGGATAGTGTTAATGTGCAGGGATCGCTGGTCGGTGCAGACTCTGGGCTGAAGGGCCTGTTTCCGCACTGTATCTCTAATCTAAACTAAACTAAACTAAAAAGGATTAAAAGTGATAACAAGAGGATTTCTAACTGACATTGGTCTTTATTATGACAGTAATGGATAATTGGATGGAGTTACTGCATGTTCTTATTAATTCCAATTGAAATGCCATTATGGATGTGACTCCAGCCTTGCTCACATTGAAAATTAACCAAATGCTATTCATGAAAAACAATAGAAATTTTGCTTACATAGAGCTTAATGGTTGAATACATGCTATACTCATGTGACCTAATCGGTAGTCCTTCATAGGATAAATAGACACCTTTATCCATATTTTGCACCTTATTACCGTGCATCATAAAATGAATATGGAGTCAATGGGGATGAAGTTGCTTTGTGTGATGGACTGGGCTACATCCACAACTCTCTGCATTTTTTGAAGTCATTGGTAGACCAAGTCATGACGTGTTCCCACAAGATGCTTTCTACAGTACATCTGTGGAACTTGGTAAGGGTTGTTGGAGACCTGCAGAATTTCTGTAAACATTATTCCATCGACCTTTAGTTCAAAATGAACAAATAATTAATGAGATCATTCTGGAGACATGGGTTGCTATCAATGATGCCGCGTGGCTTTAATTCATAGCCCTTCATAGTATACAAGCTTTGACACAATCAATGAATTTTCAATTAGTTATCCTTGGTCCAGAATTTGCTCTTGACATCCAGGGAGCAGGAGATAGCCATGACCGCCATTTCTGAGCATCACAAGGTGTTGAATAAGAATCAGACCCCTCTGCCCTTTACTGTGCCCAGGATATCATGTGGACCATCCAGTGAAGTGAGAAGTCTACAGGTTGTACAGAACAGTCAGGTGAAGCAAGGGTGAGCCATGTCTCCATGAAACATAGCACAGAGCAAATTCTCAGTTCTCTAGTGTAGGAACCTTCCTTATCTTATCATGGACACATTTTAGAAATTGTTTCCACAGAAATGGCTTTGTGTAAATAATTCATTGGACTTGATCTAATTCGTACAGTTACTGAACACAATAATAAATTAAGATGCTTACTTGCTGTGTAGACTCACTAGTATGAAGGGATTTTTGAATTGTGGCTCTGAAGGTCAATTATTTTACTGTTGACAATTTCTACCAGTTTCACTTTCATACATCATTGCCATTTAACTGCAATTTTTGTGCATGTATTTTCTAGAATAAGGACATTTTCATAAATAGTAGCTGTTCCTTCTTATGCTGGAAGCATTCCATAGTTTTTGATTATGCAGTCACACTTTTATTTGATCAGGTGGATATTAAAACCCATAAAAATGTGGCAAATTTTAGAAACAAAAAAAGCAGATGCTGGGTGCCGTCCTGTAGGGTATGGCACAAAGTGCACAAAATATTTTTTCATTTATCAGGAAGTATTTCTGGAGAAAAAGTTTTTTGATTTTTGGGTTTCTAGCCTTTTTTATGTAGGGTGGGGTGGGGGGGGGAAGGGGGACCGTGCTTTTCAGGGTCCCTACCTGGTAGGAGAGGTGGCTTTTCTCCGGGCTGCACTGTCGACCCGTCCTCGCGGCCCACCAGCGGGCCTGGAGCGGCGTTACCTGAGGGGACCACCCAGAACCTCAGCTTCGACGTAGCGCTGGAGTGCTTTCGTGGAGTGGAGCGGGCGATGCCTTGCCCGGGTCGCTGCGCTGGAGCACCGGAATGTTGAGACCGCAGGTGAACATCGCGGAGCTGCGGGACTGTGGAGTGGCCAGCCCTGGGCGGCACCTTTGAACTTTAACATCGGGAGCCTGGGATTTCTCGCCGAGATCGCCTGTTGGCTTCGGAAGCCGCGTTTTTCCGGTAAGAAGCGGCCGTTCCAGTCCCAAGCCGCTTAGAGGGGTCTTGGCGAAACCCAAGGGACTGGTAACGATGTGATTCATAGCGGCGACTGCAAGAGCCTCAATAGCCCGACTATGGGTGGACCCGGGGATAGGGACTGACTTTGTGCCTTCCCTTATCAGTGGGAACCATTGTGGGGGGATGTTTTTATGTTTATTGGTAAATTCTTTGTGTCTTATCTTTATCTGTGTGCTGCATGGCAAGTCAAATTTCATTACACCAATTGGTGTATGTGATAATAAATGTCCTTTGTATCCTTGTATCCTTGTAAATAAAAAGGTATAAAGTCAAATTACGTGATTTTGTTTGAAGCTTTACAGCGAAAAAAATACTGTTACAATTTGCAATGACAGTTGCCAACGGTTTAACTTTTTTTTCCAATGATACTAGTGCTAGAACCAGCTACCTGGAGGATTGTTAAGAGGAAGATTGAAAATTAAACTGCCTGTCAGCACGTAAGTAAAGGCTACACTATATTCCATGAGATTCTTGTCCAAATTACACAAAGCCAACATGATTGAACAACGTTAGTGTTCAGAGACCGGGTTCCCTAATGCATGAATCTCTAAATGTTAAAATGCACACACAGCAAATAACTAGGAAAGCAAACAGTATGTAAGCCTTTTTGCAAAAGGATTTAAGTACAAATGTAAAGACATTTTACTTACTTATAATGAGCTTTGTTGATACTGCTCCTAAAATATTATGCACACGTATGGTCTCCTTACCGAAGGGTAGAATGGCTACTCTTGTTACCTCTTACTGTCAGCCAAGAAGATAAGGTGAGCGGCAGAATGATCCAGAGGTTACCTTCCAAGTTGCACAATGGTCTGAATAGGTTTTGTATAAACCCTCAGGGAAAAAAATATTGTTGTATCATGTATTCATCACGAGTCATGGTAGCCTATATGCTCTATAGCGGTTTAAGAGTCTAATCTTTGAGGCATAAACTCATGAAAATATGTTGTGCACCTTAGCCAAGGGACAACTTGGACATAACTATTGACATTCCTTTTCACTTTTTATCTCATTTTTTTCCGTTGTTGCTGAAGATTGGCCTCTGTAAATTGCTCATCATGCGTAGGGAGTGGATAAGAAAGTGGAATAACATAGAACTAGCGAAAATTAGTGAGTGGTCAGCATGGTTAGCAATATTATACATTATTATATATAATATTTACTATAATATTTGCTGAGTTTTGAATTATTAATATCAAGCTCACATTTCTCAGAGGATTTTTGAGGTTATTTTTGTAATGTTTCTTTTCCCTTCCAAAATATTATTAGACTTGATTGAGCTAGGCATGGATAACTTGTTTAGTGAGCAAGAGGTGTCAATGTATATGTCTGTGTGTGTTTGCTTGTCTGCATGTGTGAGTACCTGTATGTGGGCACATCTGTTCATTCACTCAGAGCCCAGTCAGAAACAAATTATTGTTTATTAACCATGGACTGTGTCATTCCATTTATCTGTCCATCTGCAGTGCCAAAACACTCCACTGCGGCAAGCCTCAACGACTTCCGCCCAGTTGCACTTACCCCCATCATCACCAAGTGCTTCGAGAGGCTGGTCCTGGCACACCTCAAAAGCTGCCTACCCCCCACACTGGATCCCTATCAGTTTGCCTACCGCAAGAACAGGAGTACGGAGGATGCCATCTCAACGGCCACTTCACTAACTTTCTTTTCAAATGATAACAGTGACAAATAGCTTATTGTAAGAATGCTGTTCATCGATTACAGCTCAGCATTCAACACCATTCCATCAAAACTGATCACCAAAGGATTCGGTAACCTGGGCATCGACCCCTCCCTCTGCAACTGGATACTAGACTTTCTAACCAACAGACCCCAGTCTGTGAGGTTAGACAAGCACACCTTTTCAACCTTTCCCCTGAACACCGGCGTTCCTAGGGGCTGTGTGCATGAGCACCCTAAATGTCCCTCTTCACCTATGACTGCACACAGCTGTACTATGGTACTAACACCATCATCAAGTATGCAGATGATACAAGGGTTTGGCCTCACAGCAACAACGATGAGCTGGCCTACAGGGAGGAGGTCCAGCACTTAGCAGATGGTGCGCTGCTCCTAACAATTATGGCCCTTAACTCCAAGAAGACCAAGGAGCTCATTGTAGACTTCAGGAAGTCCAGAGGTGGCACGCACACCCCCATCCACATTAACGGGACGGAGGTGGAACGTGTTTCTAGCTTCAGGTTCCTGGGAGTCAACATCTCCGATGACCTCTCTTGGACCCACAATACCTCTACTCTGATCAATAAGGCTCTATAGCGTCTCTTCTTCTAATCTGAGGAGAAACTGAATGAAAATCCATGTGTCACCTTAGATCAAGGTGACGACTTGGACATAACTATCGAGAGCATCCTTTTCACTTTGCATCTCATTTTTTTTCGTTGTTGGCGAACTTGGCCTCTGTAAATTGCTCAAGGCACTGCGTAGGGAGGTGAAAATAATGCATCACCGTTCCACGCTCCCCTCCATTGAACTCTGCGAAAATTAGCGCTGTAGTCAGGGCGGTCAGCAATATTATACACTATCTCACCCCCACCATGGATTGTACTATAATATTTGCTGAGTTTTGAATTATTAATATCAAGCTCACATTTCTCAGAGGATTTTTGAGGTTATTTTTGTAATGTTTCTTTTCCCTTCCAAAATATTATTAGACTTGATTGAGCTAGGCATGGATAACTTGTTTAATGAGCAAGAGGTGTCAATGTATATGTCTCTGTGTGTGTGCTTGTCTGCATGTGTGAGTGCCTGTATGTGGGCACATCTGTTCATTCACTCAGAGCCCAGCCAGAAACAAATTATTCTTCCTTAACCATGGACTCATACTGGTCATTCCATTTGAATTTGAAGATAATTTGAAGGTTACACAGATGGACTTTCCAAGGTTTTTTTATGCTTTCTGTACAAATCCCCTTTCACATAAATGTTAATATACCCACAGCTTGGTTGTGTCTTAATTTCCCATGGATAGAACTTGCACTCTTGATTCAGTACTGATGCATTTGTTAATATTTGGTTACTGGGAAAAGAAACTGCTGAGATAAGCAAATGCTTTATATTTTACATTTGTTTAATTTAGAGATACGACGTGGAAACAGGCCCTTCGGCCCGCCGAGTCCGCACTGATCAACAATCACGTTTACACCAGTTTTATGTTATCCCAGTTTCGCATCCTACACACTAGACAAATGCATTTTGTTGTCTCTGTACTGTACACTGACAATGACAATTAAAATTGAATCTGAATCTGAATCTGAGGGGCAATTTACAGAAGCCCATTAACATACAACCCATGTCTTTGAAATGTGGAAGGAAACTGGAGGACCCAGGGAAAACCCATGCAGTCATAACGAGAACGTACAAACTCCATAGAGACAGCACCCATAATCAGGATTGAACCAGGGTCTCTGGTGGTGTAAGGCAGCAACTCCACTGCTGTGCCACCATGCCATCCTATAAATAAAGCAGTTACAGTTGAATAACCCTCTGACACGAAAGGGGTGAGACAGTGCAATGCCAGAATGAGGATGTGTGGATAATTTAAACGGTAGGTTATTTGTCCTTGTTTTTCCACTGATGTGGGACCGTTTTGGTTCTGATTCTGATTCTGTTGTTGTACGGTTTATAGAAGCATGAACCAAAGAGCGAATCTGTGGAATAATTCTTGATGTTATAATAAAATATTTTCAAGTACTTTGATTTTGGGGATTACTGCATAGGCTGCCATTTGTTGGCCATTCACATTTTCAATAGACATCTTACTCTTTGAACTGCAGTACTCTATGTGGAGGTGTTTGCATGAATAGTCTGAGTTCTAATATAATAGTAAAATAGTGATAAACATGCCAAAACTTGGCAAGTGAAATCATTTGGAACTTATTGAACCCAGTAAACTTAATTCGGAAGAAGGGTCTGAAGAAGGGTTTTGGCCCGAAACGTCGCCTATTTCCTTCGCTCCATAGATGCTGCTGCACCCACTGCGTTTTTCCAGCATTTTTGTGTACCTTCGAACTTCCAGCATCTGCAGTTCCTTCTTGAAAACTTAATTCGAAAATTGGTTTAAGTCCATTTCAGGGGGATTTGGGGGAAATGACAGGAAGAGGAGGTTCTGACCGGTCTTGGTTATTAGTTTAATCATATATAATTATTAGTAACATGTGAAGCATATTTTCAAAACTTTGGTCGCCGCCTGATAGCTTGTTCAAAGGGGTTTTACTTTGTGCATAGAATAGGGGAAAATTTAAACATGGGTTTAATGTATTTGTTTCCTGCTATGTGGAGAAAAACAGTAATATAGTTATAGGGGTGGGGGGTGGGGGAGTAATTAAAGGTGATACCTGGAGCTTCTCTGACAATCATTTAATTCTGATTGTACATATGTGGACGAGCAGCAAGACAAATTGAGATGTTCAATGCTTCCTGAGATTTATTTTGATAATATACTTTTTGGCTGAAGACTAATTCTTTGGAATGATTGTAACATCATTATTTAATTAGGCCCATTGATTTCTTTCAGTTGATATTTTCTTGTATTGTACATCCACATTGACACATGATGATAGTGTGGATCATCCTGGAGTAGTTTTCCCAAACCTGAAGGATAGTTCCAGCCATTTTTAACAATCTGAAAACCTGAAAAGAAATTTACGGTGATCTGCTTCATCATCCTTATCATCTTTTAGGTGCATACAGTGACACATTTATCAGCATACTTGTGCCAAATAATTGAGGTCTCCTTAGTTTTGGATTTGATGTACAGATAGTCAAGATTGATGTTTCCCTCCATGTGGTACTTGATGGTAAACTATTAGCGAATATATAGCTATACCTTCACTGCTGTTCTAAATACTGTAAAACCACCCAAGGGCAATATGTAATACCTTTCAACAGAAGGTTTGTAGCAGATCAAGAAGGTGGCTCAACAGCACTTTCTCAAGAAGGACCGTGGTGGGTAATACATGGTGGCCTTTCCAGCGATTCCTTCATTCGGTATTTGATTACCGTGAGTGCGCAATTTGTATTTTTCTCTGCCTTCGGGTTGCTCGAATTTATAAGCAGGATTCTGGAAGAAACAAATGAATAAAGGTACCTGCACCCACAGCGCATGGTTCAGGCATTCTCTATTATGATAACCATAATGGACTCATGCTGGGAATCATTCTTGGAGAAAGAAAAGGGGGAAATTCTATGAGAAGGGGGGAAAAAAATGGTGTGAAAGAACTAGAGGTATTTATAGATCAGCCATTCTGTGTAGCAATCAATCCAATTTAATAATATGTTAAAAATAACAGGCACTTGCGGTACTATGGCCACATTATGTACCTTCCATGATTTTGGGTGTATTATCAGTCCATAATTTGCGCTCGAATCATGGAAGATGTAATGAACTAGATAGAACATCAGTTTGTTCAATAGGGCTCCGTAGGGTATCACTAGAGATCCACTCTCTGGTGTTTAGGAAGCCTTTTTCTTTCCACACCTGCAACACAGAAGTAAGAAACTTGCTGAAGGTCAGCTGCTATTCTGCCAGTAGATTTGCCATTGAGACAAATTGTAGTTATGTTGTGTATTGTACGGAGCTGTGACACTGCACTGAGACCAGCCGAAGTTGCTGCACTAGCAGCGAACCCATAGGATGTCCGATTATTATTTTAACTTATAAATTCTGGGTGTTTTCCCATTTCTATTTCTATTTTCAATGTTTAAAGTTGTTTACATTTAACCAAATGTATTATTTTTGAGTAGCCTATTGCATTACTTAAATCTATCCAAACCAGCTTACAAAGTAGATTGGCAGCACATTTAACCAATCCAAAGAGATATTTTTAAGTTTTGTAATGCTTGAACTTTTATAATTAAATTATAATTTATAATTACAGCTGCTTCTAAACCTTGAAATTGAAACGAGTGGCTCATGGGGATGTGTTTATCATTTGCCTCATTTTTCTTATTATAATTGCGCATTTTCTCATATTAAACCTTGCCAGTTAGATTTAATGTGATTATTTCATGCTTATTGCCATTTTCAAGTTTATTTGTATACTCTACCATTAAGATTAATACAAAGCAATTTTTCATGCCTAACATTTCATGATTTTTCACGTGCATCATCAGTTCTGCCTGTATTTAAAAGGCTTGCATTACTCTTAGCTATCCTCTTTCTCTTAAAATATTTGTCAATTCCCTCATTTTTATCCTTGATATTTCTCATAATATTCTCCAAGTTCCTTTCTAGGATATTCTGCAATTGTTTAATTATTTCTTTAATATCTCTCACTCCTTCAGTAAATAAGGAGTTAATTATGTGAATTAGATTGCTCTATGGTGCTGTCTGAAGAGTTCTCACCTTGCTTCTGTAGTTTTATTACCTAACAGTTTGACCTCATTCATGGTTGTTAATTTTTGTGTTATTTGACAATGTTCATGTAACCTAGATTTTAAACTGTCTCATGACTTGAACTTCTTCCTCGCATACCTACTATTAATCTTCACATGGTTGTCACTCTCAGCTATGCATTTCCTTGCTCTTGGATTGTGATTTAATGGAGCCTTGTTACTCATCACTAATATAGCCTAAATTAGTTAGACTTTGACGATTTTGAGTTAACCTAAACAACCTCATGAAAGTTTCTACAGCTGTTAATTCTAGTATTTTCTGTGTTATTTTTAAATATTAGCTGTTGAAATCCGCTAGGCTATTTTTACTTTTCAATTTATATGCCAGATTGGTATTCTAGAATTCAATGTAAAAGCAATTAAAGTCTCACAATGCCCAACATGAAATATTTAATAATTGTACAAGGCAGTGATGAGGATATTCCATAATATGTCTTTTTCAATCAAATGATTTTCCACATTTAATACCATAATCCAAACCAAACTCATCTCCAAACTCCTCGGCGTAGCAATCAACCCCCTCTGCAAATCAATCCTCAATTTCCTAAACCATAGTGCACAACCAGTGAGGACAGGTAACCAAACATCTTCCATTGTAATTCTCGGCATGTATACACCACAAGGATGCATTCACAGCCCCTTTCTATACTCCCTTATTCTACTGTCTGATACACACATGATGACTGTGCAACAAAATTCAGGTATAAATGTGTAGAAAAGAACTGCAGATGCTGGTTTAAATCAAAGGTAGACACAAAATGCTGGAGTAACTCAGTGAGACAGTCAGCATCTCTGGAGAGAAGGATTGGGTGACATTTTGGGTCAAGACCCTTCGACTGCAGAGGGTCTCGATCCGAAACATCACCCATTCCTTCCCTCCAGAGATGCTGCCTGTCCCGCTGAGTTACTCCAGCATTTTGTTTCTACCTCAAAATTCAGGCCTAACTCAATTTACTTGTTTGTAAATGACACCACCATACTGTGGTTAATCTCAAACAATGATGAGATGGAGTACAGAAAGGATATAAAGAATCGCAGCACGATGGCTTAGTGGTAGAGCTACTTCAGCGCCAGAGACCTGGGTTTGAACCTGACTATGGGTGCTTGTCTGTATCGAATTTGTACATTCTCCCCATGACAATAGAAAATACGTGCAGGAGTAGGCCAATTTGCCCTTCGAGCCAGCACCGCCATTTAATGTGATCATGGCTGATCATCCCCAATCAGTACCCCGTCCCTGCCTTCTCCCCATATCCCCTGACTCCACTTTTTTAAGAGCCTTATCTAGCTCTCTCTTGAAAGCATCCTGAGAACCTGCCTCCACCACCCCCTGTGGCGGAGCATGCCACAGACTCACAACTCTCTATGGGAAAAAATGTTTCCTCGTCTCCGTTCTAAATGGCTTACTCCTTATTCTTAAACTGTGGCCCCTGGTTCTGGACTGCCCCAACATCGGGAACATGTTTCCTGCCTCTAGCGTGTCCAAACCCTTAACAATCTTATACGTTTCAATAAGATACCCTCTCATCCTTCTAAACTCCAGAGTGTACAGGCCCAGCAGCTCCATTAGCTCAGCATATGACAGTCCCGCCATCCCGGGATTTTTTGTAAACCTACGGCACTAGGCAATAGCAAGAATGCTTCCTCATATTAGGCCAGCACACAATACTCGGTGTGGTCTGCAGCTCTGTACCGCGTTTTTTTGCTCCTATTTTGACTCCTCTGTGTTTTTAAATGCCATTCGCGTTTTGTCATATTTGTACCTGTGCTGGGGTGTGTGAACAAGGACCCCCCAGGGTACTTCCCCTTTTCACAACTTGTTGCCATTTAGATAGTAATCTGGGGGGGCTACCAAAGGGAAACCTTTTTACCCACATTAAACTTCTCCCTGCATCTGCCCACTGAGACCCGACCTTTTCACAGTCAGCATCCTCCTCACAGTTCACACTCGGTGTCTCAGTTAAATTGAATTCCTTCATCTAAATCATTGATGTATATTGTAAAAGCTGCGGTCCTAGCACCAAGTCTTGTGGTACCCCAATACTGACCCAAAATTGGAAACAAGTCAAAGAGACTGATACCACTCACCGTATGAAACACCTGATCGCGGATGAACACTGTCCGGGTCCGGAAGCGGTGGAGGAGCAAAAGGACTGCTGCAAAAAAATAATATCTGGTGCATGTTCAGAACTATAGAAGCTAAATACAAAAGCAAAAACAAATGACTAGTATTATGAGGATGCTGTTGCTGCTGCTAATGGGCTGGTGCTGTTGCTAATGTTATCCGAATGGATCAATGCTGCTGCCCTCAGTAGTTTGGAGGCAATCTACTACTGTAAGGTCTGTGGACTTACTACACATGCAAGCCGAGCCCACTAACTCTTTTGCACTGGGGGGTAGCTGTCCGCTTTCATCACGGGGCTTCTGAGCGAGCTAGAGGTGGGGACCTACAATTATACTGGAGCGGGGGGAGTGAGCTCCTGGGGAGGTCGGGGGAACATGCACCGCTGCCCCATCCTTCGGCTGGAAACAAAAAGCCGCAGGACTATACTGCGAGCGCACATCAACCGGGGGCACCAACACCAAGACCCCCGTGTGCGACCTCGCACCACCCGGCCAGAGGCTTTAAGCCGCCCTCCTCCTCCGCGGGACAATCGCCATCGCCAGAGGGGGGCGGATGACTTTGACAGGCTTGGCAGGCGAGCAGTTTTTTTGACGGGCGATCGGGGGGGGGGCAGAGTGCAGTGGAGAGCATACGTTTATTTGGCCGGCATCACAGTTTGTCGGGGCGTGATGTGAAACGGATGTTTAAGAAATGGGGGGGTGGGATGTAATTATGCGGAGTGTCTCATTCACAAGCAGTCTATTTGTGTGTTAGATAGTATGGCTAGGAGCGCGGAGAACGGCATTCGCCGTTTACGACGGCCAGGCTCCAGGGGGGACTGCATACGGACAATGACCTGGGAATAGACGTGGATTCCGATTTGTCGATTCTGATGGCCTGATTTTTTGACAATGCCTCAGTGACAGCGGCAGGACGCTGACAGAGGGCTTGAGGGACAATAGCCGGCAGAATGTCCTTCCGTCATAAGGCGCTGGGCAGGGGAACCAAAAGGTTGAGCTGGGCACACAACGGACTCCAGGTGTGGTCTTGGCGCTAGGGCTCCCGTACAACTGCAGAAGGACCTCTTTGCTCCTATATTGTGGTGAAAGTCCTCTCGTTTTACAAAATTGGCTGCCAACATGCCATTCGCGTTCTTCACTGCGCCCAGCCTGTACCTGCATGTCCAGAAGGTGGACTTTCCATCTCTAGACTGAGTTGCCTTTCCCACGGGAACTAGGACCCCCCCCGTCCCATTGTACTTCCCCTTTTCACAACTTGTTTGCCATTTAGATAGCGCCAATCTAATCGCCTTCCTGTTTTTGCTACCAAAGTGGATAACCGTCACATTTACCCACATTGAAAAAATTTGGATCTGCCATGCATCATGCCCACTCCCCCAACCGTACGTCCAAGCGCTATCAGGCTGCATTCTCATAGCGAGGTCCTCGGAGCAGGGACTGGCTCCTCACAGTTCACACTGCCATCCAAAAGACAGGTTTGTGTCAAAATTGCTAATGTTAAATTGACATTCCTTGGCATCTAAATCATTGATGGGTATATTGTAAAAGCCTGGGAAGTCCTAGGACACCAAGTCTTGTGGTAGCATACCATCCCGCAATACTGACCCAAAATTGCTCACGCAACAAGTGCGGAGAAAGAGACTGATACCAATTAAAAGGGGTATGAAACAAGGCGGCAGCGCTGATAATATTTAAATCAATATATGATGACACACTGTCCTGGCAGCTGCTGCCTCAACAATTTGAAGCAAAAATATATAGTTAGGGTATATCCAGAGGGCATGACAAAAGGACTACAAAATGCATGCAAAAACGATGCAATATCCATTCTGCAGGTCCCGAATTCATAAAAGGTGAGCCTGTCAGAACTATAGAAGGGCAGAAAGTAAATACAAAACACGGTCCAGCGATGGACAATGGACCAACGTGTCTGGTCGACGACAATGATACAAAAACAAATTGACTAGTATTATGAGGATATGTAAGAAAGATTATTATACTAAAGGGAAGGATTAAACAAATAATAAAAATAATATCAAGGGCATATGGAATGTGTTAAATAATGTTATCACGGAATGGATCAACTGAATATAAACTACCCTCAGTATTTTGAAGACAATGATACAACTGTAAGCGATATGAATGATGTGGTTAATGGGTTTAACAAATTTTTTGTAAGTGTGGGACCAAAACTGGCAGAAGAAATCGATAATCCACAGTCAGAAGGAGGGGAAGGTTGTGGATTTGTTAGACCGCAACCGACACTCAATGTTTTTGAAAGCAGCTGATGAAAAGGAGATTATTGACATTGTTAGTAATTGTAAGAATAACAGGTCTACAGACTGGAATGACATTGATATGGCTTTAATCAAGGTAGTCATTGGTGTAATTGTAAAACTGTTAACATATTTGCAATTTATCTTTCAAAACTGGTGTATTTCCATGTAAAATGAAAACTGCCAAAGTCATCCCACTATACAAAGCTGGAGACAGAAATCAATTTACAAATTACAGGCCGCTGTCGTTACTCTCTCAGTTCTCAAAAATATTAGAAAAAATGTATGTAAGTAGATTAGATAACTTTATCAAGAAGCACGAATTGCTAGTTGATAGTCAATATGGATTCAGATCAAACAGATCGACATCCATGGCATTAATGGAGTTAATTGAAGACATTACCAGTTCTATAGATAACAAGAAATATGCAGTGGGTGTATTTATAGATTTGAAAAAAGCATTCGATACAATTGATCATCATTTGCTAATCAAAAAACTGGAAAAGTATGGAATCAGAGGGGTTGTACTAGAGTGGATGAGAAGCTACATAAGTAAAATACATCAGTTAGTGCAAATAGGGGACTGCAAATCAACATGCTTAGAAATAACTTGTGGAGTCCCACAGGGGTCGGTTTTGGGCCCCAAATTATTTATTTTGTATATTAATGATATATGTGGGGTGTCAAACCTCTTGAAATTTGTGTTATTTGCAGATGACACTAATATTTTCTGTGATGGGGACAATTTGCAGCAGCTTTTGGAGGTGGTCACAGCAGAAATTAGTAAACTAAAAACATGGTTTGATTTGAATAAATTATCATTAAATTTAAACAAAACCAAACTTATGCTGTTTGGAAAACGCAAAATAAATACACAAGTAAAAGTAATGATAAATAATGTTGAAATAGAAAGTGTGTATGAAAATAAATTTCTGGATGTGATTCTTGATCACAAAATCTGCTGGAAACCACATATAAAACATGTGAGAGCAAAAGTAGCACGGAGTATTGGAATGATGGGGAAAGCAAGGCATGTTTTGAATGAGAGAGCACTGTGTATTCTGTACAGCTCACTTGTGTTACTGTATTTAGATTACTGTGTGGAAGGATGGGGCAACACCTACAAAACCACCTTACAATCACTGAGCACACTACAAAAAAGAGCTATTCGTATAGTAAACAATGTAGGATATCATGAACACACCAATATACTGTATTTAAAATTACACACCTTAAAGATTAAGGATCTGGTAGAATTTAAGACTGCACAAATAATTTATAAAGCAAAAAATAAACTGCTATCTGTAAACATACAAAAACTGTTCAAAGACAGAGAGGGGGGTTATAACTTTAGAGGGAAACTAAACTTGAAACAGCATTATGCTCGGACCAATTTAAAAAGTATGTGTATTTCCATTTGTGGGGTGGTTTTGTGGAATGGCCTTGACGAAACGATTAAACAAAGTATGAATATAATGCAATTTAAAAAAATGTACAAAAGATATATCTTTGAAAAGTACAGTAATGAGGAAGGAGAATGTAAATCTCACAGATGTTAGTGGTGTTTGTTCTTTTTGTTCTTTTCTTTTTTTGTTCTTTTTTTCTTAATAGCTTGATTGGAGTAGTTTTATTTGAATTGTCTGTTTAGTTTATTTTATTGAATTTTGCATTTGTTAATGGAGAAGAATGGGGGTAGGACTTGACAAGCATAAGATTCTTCCTATCCCTTTTCGAACCAGTTTAATGTGTATTATGTTGAAATTAGCTTTTGATTTTTTAATTTATGTATGTACATATATGTTATGTATATGTGTATGTGTGTATATGTGTATATGTATATATGTATATGTGTGTATGTATGTATTTATGTATATATATATATATATATTTTCATTTTATTTATTCATTTTCATCTTTTCTTTTCTTCTTTTTTTTAATTGTTCAAAATAAAATATATCGTTCATTCAATCATTCATTCATTCAATCATTCATTCATTCAATCATTCAATCATTCATTCATTCAATCATTCAATCATTCAATCATTCAATCATTCATTCATTCATCCATCATCATTCATTCATTCAATAGTCACTGCCTGCCATTCTAAAGGGACCCGTTAATCCCTACTCTTTGTTTCCTCTCTGCCAACCAATTTTCTATCCATGTCAGCACTCTACCCCCAATACCATGTGCCCTAATTTTGCCCACTAATCTCCTCTGTGGGACCTTATCAAATGCTTTCTGAAAGTCCAGGTACACTTCATCCACTGGCTCTCCCTTGTACATTTTCATAGATACATCTTCAAAAAATTCCAGAAGATTAGTCAAGCATGATTTCCCCTTCGTAAATCCATGATGACTGGGAATGATCCTGTTACTGCTATCCAAATGTGTTTCTATTTAATCTTTTATAATTGACTCCAGCATCTTCCCTACCACCGATGTCAGGCTAACTGGTCTATAATTCCCTGTTTTTCTCTCTCCCATCTTTCTTAAAAAGTGGGATAACATTAGCTACCCTCCAATCCACAGGAACTGATCCTGATTCTATAGAACATTGGAAAATTATTACCAATGCATCCACGATATTTAGAGCCACTTCCTTAAGTAATTCGGGATGCAGACCATCAGGCCCTGGGGATATATCAGCCCTCAGTCCCATCAGTCTATCCATCACCATTTACTGCCTAATGTGAATTTCCTTCAGTTTCTCTGTCACCCCAGATATTCTGGACACTACTATATCAGGAAGATTGTCTGTGTCCTCCTTAGTGAAGACTGATCCAAAGTACCTGTTCAACTCATCTGCCATGTCCTTGTTCCCCATTATAAATTCACCTTTTTCGGTCTTCAAGGGTCCAACTTTGGTCTTAACTAATTTTTTTTCTCTTCACATACCTAAAGAAGCTTTTATTATCCTCCTTTATATTCTTGGCTAGCTTACCTTCGTACCTCATCTTTTCTCCCCACATAGTCTTTTTAGTTATCTTCTGTTGTTCTTTAAACATTACCCAATCCTCTTGCTTCCCGCTCATCTTTGCTACGTTGTACTTCTTCACTTTAATTTTTATACTGTCTCTGATGTCCCTTGTCAACCATGGTCACCCCTTACTTCCTTCTTTCTTCCTCCTAGCAAAGAACTAATCCTGCAACTGTATTATTCCTAGAAATACCTGCCATTCTTGTTCCACTGTCATCCCTGCTAGTTTATCTTTCCAGTCAACTTTGGCCAGCTCCTCCCTCATGGCCCCATAGTCCCCTTTATTCAACTGTAACACTGACACCTCTGATATACCGTTCTCCCTCTCCAATTGTGGATTAAACTTGACCATGTTATGGTCACTACCTCCTAATGGCTCGTTAACCTCGAGGTTCTTTATCAAATCCGGTTCATTACATAACATTAAATCCAGAATTGCCTTCTCCCTGGTAGGCTCCAATACAAGCTGTTCTAAGAATCCATCACAAACCATTCTACAAAGTCCCTTTCTTGAGGTCCAGTACCAACCTGATTTTCCCAGTCTACCTGCATGTTGAAATCTCCCATAACAACCACAGCATTACTTTTGCTACATGCCAATTGTAACTCCTGATTCAACATGCGCCCTATGTCCAGGCTACTGTTTGGGAGCCTGCAGATTGGTCCCATTAGGGTATTTTTACCCTTACAATTCCTTAGTTCTATCCATACTGACTCCACCTCCTGTTTCAATGTCACCCCTTGCAAGCGACTGAATTTCATTCCTCACCAACAGAGCAACCCCACCCGCTCTTCCCACCTGTCTGTCTTTTCGATAGGAGGTATACCCTTGAATATTTAGTTCCCAGCCCTGGCCCTCTTGCAGCCATGTCTCTGTAATTCCCACAACATCATACTTGCCAATTTCTAACTGAGCCTCAAGCTTGCCCACTTTATTTCTTAAACTTCGCGCTTTCATATACAGCACTTTGACCTCCGTATTCACTTCCCCGCCTCGCACCGCTCGCAATTGGCCCTGACTTTACTCTGTTTTTCCCTCTCGAGCTTTCCTTCACATTAATTCGAGAATATTTTCTAATTTTTCGTGTAGTCGCTTCCCCTTCAACTCCACCTTTATACTCCCAATTTGTCAATCCCTCCCTCCCACTATTTAGTTTAAACCCACACGTGTAGTCCTAGAAAAACCTGCCTGCTGGAATGTCAGTCCCCCTCCAGTTAAGGTGTAACCCGTCCCTTTTGTACAGGTCATCCCTACCCCAGAAGAGATCCCAGTGGTCTATAAATCTAAATCCTTGCTCCCTGCTCCAGCCCCTCAGCCACACGTTCAGATCCCCCATCTCCCTGTTCCTGTCTCACTAGCATGAGGCACTGGAATAAATCCAGAGATAACCACCCTAGAAGTCCGGCTTTTCAGTCTTCAAGTTGGAAAACCTCCTTCCCTTTTTTCCCCAATGTCGTTTGTGCCTACATGCACAACTACTGTCGAGGATGTTCTGATTTTGGCTCATGACATCCTGAACCCCGGCAGCAGGGAGGCAACAGACCATCCTCACATCACGTCTGCCGCCACAGAATCTCCTGTCCGCTCCTCGGACAATGGAGTCACCCACCACTAAGGCTCTGCCCGATGTCGGTCTCGCCGGTCGAATCCCATCTGTAGGATTGAAGCCACCGACGTGTCCGCCGCATGGACTGGAAACATCGTCTCCCCGGACAGTTCCCAAGAGGGCGTACCTGTTTTCATTAGGCACAGCCACATAAGTCTCCTGCACTCCACGATTTCCACCCTTTCCCATATCCTCGGCATGACTACCTCACTGTGTGTCCTGTCCAGGAAACTTGCGTTTTCCCGGTTGGCCCCGAGGTCATCCAGCTGCTTCTCCAGTCCCCCAACACGGTCCTTCAGGAGCTGAAGCTGGACGCACTTGCCACTGTTGTAGCAGCCAGAGGCTCCATCCGTGTCCCTGGGCTTCCACATTCTGCAAGCCTCACATTGTCTCATCTGCCCCGAAATGTGTTCACCGCGTTCCGTCCTCTTGAGCTTTATGCGTAGCCTCCTCTCCTCAGCCTCCTCGCCGAAGACTCTTGAGCGAAAGACTCCCACTTTACTCACAAGGTCGCTCCCTAAGAGCCGTCTTGCTTATATTGACTGATAAATTTACCAATTTACAAACCAAATTCCTCAGTTTTAAACTGTTTTCCTCCTCTGACTCACCTCTAACTCTCCTCCCACACGGGCTTGAGCCAATCAGTGCTTTTTCCTGCTTCTCTTTGCTGCTGATTCTTCAAAATCCACGTAAGCTCTGACCTACGTATGGTTTCTCCGAGATCTTCGATTTCCTACCACACTCCAGTTATACAGGTTTGTGGGGTTCATTAGCTTGGAAGAAATGTATAAAGGATGTATCTGTGCTGTTTTTGTGCGGTATCTCTAAGTTAAACTGAACTAAAACTAACCCAAACTTAGTATCATGATATCAAAACATCCTCTCTCTCAATGTCAGCAAGATAGCTAATTATTGACTTCAGGGCATGTGGTGGTGTGTTCATAGTCACCATCAATTATGTCAAAGTGGAGATGGTCGAGAGCCTCAAATTCTAGGGAGAATTTGTCCTGGACCAACAACATTGCACTTCTGACCAAGAGTGCACATCAAAGCCTTGACTTCCTCAGAAGACTAACACAATTTGAAATGCTCCCAACTACTCTTACCAACTTCTACATATGCACTTGCAGAAAACATCCTATTGGGATGTATCATTGCTTGTTTTGATAACAGCTCTGCCCAAGAATGCAAGAAATTGCTGAGAGTTGTGGATGTAACCCAGTCCTTCACACAATCCAGCCACCTCCCAATTGACTCTGCATTTCACACTGCATTAGGAAAGCAGCCAACATAATCAATGACAATTTACACACCAATCATTCCTTCTTCTCCCCCCTCCTGCTGGACAAACTGTACAAAAGCTTGAAGGCATACATCGCCAGATTCAGGAACTGCTCTTTCCCCTCTGTTATCATACTACTGAACAGTCATTTAATAAGCTAAGTGTGTAGTCCTGATCTCCGAAACCTACTACTGCAGCCATTGCAGGTCTTTTACCTGGACTTTCTCTGTAACAGTAATACTATAATGCTGTAACACAACATTGTGAACTCTGTATATTTTCTTTGCACTACTTGTTGTACTTCTGCAATGGGTTGATTGTACTCAAATAGATAATGATTGGTGGTAATGTATCTCAGCACAGATGATAATAAACCTATACCAATACCAAATAATGACTTGTCAAAGGGACATTTCAGATTGAGACCATTCTCAGACTCTGAGTCATGGTCAATGAGACCATTCTCATAGGTAAACTGGTCACTCTCGGCCTCCCCACTCTCACATGTGCCTGGATAAAAGATTTCCTCACCAACCGGCCCCAGACTGTGAGACTCGGCCCCCACCTCTCCTCCACTCGCAGGTTGAGTACCGGCTCCCCACAGGGCTGTGTGCTAAGCCCCCTCTTATACTGTCTCTACACCTACGACTGTAGTCCGGCCCACAACAACAACCGCATCGTCAAATTTGCTGACGACACTACTGTGGTCGGACTTATTTCAAAGGGAGACGAGGCAGCCTACAGAGAGGGTCCTGAAGTTGACAACCTGGTGCTCAGAAAACAATCTGGCTCTGAACACCAGGAAAACAAAAGAGCTCATTGTTGACTTCAGGAGGCACAGCACCGACTTAGTCCCCCTACACATCAACGGCGAGTGTGTGGAGAGGGTCAACACCTTCCGGTTTCTCGGCGTCCATATCGCTGCTGATATCTCCTGGACAGACAACACGACAGCGGTCATCAAGAAGGCTCAGCAGCGGCTGCACTTCCTGAGGGTCCTCAGGAAGCACAACCTGGACTCTAATCTGCTGCTGACCTTCTACCGCTCGTCCATCGAGAGCCTGCTGACATACTGCATTACAGCATGGTATGGCAGCTGCACCATGGCAGACAGGGAGAGGCTTCAGAGGGTAACTAGGACAGCGCAGAAGATCATTGGTTGCCCTCTCCCCTCCCTGATGAACATCTACACCTCCCGTTGCCTTAGCAGGGCAAAGAAGATCATCAAAGACAGCTCCCATCCTGCGTTTGGACTGTTCGACCTGCTGCCCTCTGGAAGGCGCTATAGGTGCATCAAATCCAGGACAGACTCAGAAATAGTTGCTTTCCGAGAATTATAACTACTCTTAATTCAAATTCACACATGCACTGACTTCACAGCCCAACACCCGGACTTCCATCTGTACATATGTATATAGCACCGCAAAATTGTGCACCTATCCCCCCCCCCCCCCCCCCCCCCCCTTCTCCCTTCTGTTTTTGTTTTTCTGTTTCTTGTTTTTTGTGCTAAATTGTATGTATGCACTGAGTACGAGCAGCTTTCAGTTTCACTGTACATGTATAGTGACAATAAATGGCATATCTATATCTGCAGGAGATGCAACAGCTGTCCCAATACCTCCTCCTTCCACTCTGTCCAAGGATCCCGACAGTCCTTTCAGGTGAGACAGCGGTTCACTTGCGCCTCCTCCAACCTCATCTACAGTATCTTCTGTTCTAGGTGTGGACTCCTATATATTGGCGAGACCAAGCACAGACTGGGCAATCTTTTCGCTGAACACCTTTGCCCAGTCCACCTGGGCCTTCGCGATCTCCCAATTGGTAAACACGTTAATAGGGAGAATAGTAAGATCAGTATAGAGTACACTAATATACTTTGGCAGTTTTAGATCAGGAAGGATCCTTTGACTTGTCCCTTAAAGATAATTAAGATGAATAAATTCACAGGCCTGATGGAATTATGATATGTTATTGAGAGATATAAGCAAGGTGATTGTTGGGGCCTTGAAGAAGATTTATGTATCATCCCTAAGTAGGTATTGCCTAACTGGGAAATAGCCGATGTTGTTCTTTTGTTGAAAGATTGGTTGAAATAATCCAAAAATATATAGGCAATGAGCCTCGCGTCAGTGATAGGGGACTTTAGCTAGACTTTAGAGATCCAGTGCGGAAACAGGCCCTTCGGCCCACTGAGTCCATATCGGTCAGCAATCACGCTGTACATTAACGTACACACACGAGGAACAATTTTACAACTTACCAAAGCCAATTAACCTACAAACCTGGACATCTTTGAAGTGTGGGAGGAAACCAGAGTACCTGAAGAAAACAGGTATGGTCACAGGGAGAACATACAAACTCCATACAGACAGCAGCCATAGTCAAGATTGCACCTGAGTCTCTACGATGCACCACTGTGCTGTACTGTTTAGAAAGGAGTCTTCTGGATAGGATTTACTTGGCATACACTGGCCCTATCCCTAAACCAGGCATTGCCAAACACTTTAATTCCCCTTCCCCTTCCCACACTCACCTTTCTGTCCTGGGAGGAACAACACCTCATATTTCACTTGGGCTGCTTACAACCCAGCAGTATGAATATTGATTTTTCTAACATCAATTAACCGCTGCATCCCCTCTCTCTCCATCCCTCCCCTACCCAAGTTGTTGTACCACCCAGGGCCGGCCTTACGAAGTGCGGGCCCAATTGGAAACAATTTTGGTGAGCCCCAGGTTCCCAGCCAAGGTAGAATGGAAAGTAATCAAAATGTGCGCTTAAAAATTGCCTGCGAGTTAATGAACCAAACAGATCGAAGCTACATTTTAATATAAAATTGCATACATGTAAGCCTACAAGTAACAAACAAAATGTGTAGATCACCTCTGAAAAGTATGTAGTTACAAAACCACTTGTTTTAGTGACTGTGAAATGAAAATAAAGTAATTTAATTAACTTGATCCTGGCAAACCAATAACTATTGGCGAAAAACCAGTCCAGGCATTAAATTTTGGGCTTCAGCCCTATCCTACCCTTTGGGCTTCTACCCCATCCTAACTTAGTTGTGTGTGTCTGTCTGTGTGTGTGTGTGTGTGTGTGTGTGTGTGTGTGTGTGTGTGTGTGTGTGTGTGTGTGTGTGTGTGTGTGTGTGTGTGTGTGTGTGTGTGTGTGTGTGTGTGTGTGTGTGTGTGTGTATGTTAGTTGTCTATGCGAGATGTGTGTGTGTTACTTGTCTGTGCGTTTATGTGTGTGGGAGGGAAGGATAGAAGGGAGGGAGGGAGGGAGGGAGGGAGGGAGGGAGGGAGGGAGGGAGGGAGGGAGGGAGGGAAGAGAAGGGAGGAAGGAGAGAAGGGAGTGAGGAAAGTAGAGAAAGAAGGGAGGGAGGGAGGGAGAGAAAGGAGGGAGGGAAGGAGAGAAGGAAAAGAGAGTGAGGAAGGAGAGAAAGGATGGAGGGAAGGGAAAAAAGATAGAGGGAAGGAGAGAAGGGATGGAGGGAAAGAGGAAGGGAGGGAGGGAAGAAGGGGAGGGAAGGGAAGGAGAGAAGGGAGGAAGAGGGCGGTGGCGGGAGCGGATGCCGGGGTTTGTAAACGTTGGTCCAAACCCCGGCCCGGCCCTCCCTGTATTGTTCACCATGTCTCACCGGGGAGAGAGAGGGGTGGAGCCTGGGCTGTGTGCGTGAAGCACGGTGACTGGAGGGGCAGGAGCGCTGCCCTGGGACCGTGAGGGACCTTCCCCCTCTCCCCTTCTCCATTCCCCCTCACACCCACCTCACCGTCTACACCTTTCTTCCTCCTCCACTCGTCTACTCTCTCTCCTCCTCTCTCTCCCCCCTTCACCTGGGGTAGGTCTACCCGAGCCGAGAGTAGATTACTCCACAGGGCATTCATCTAACTTTTTTTCCCTGTTGCCAGCTGGACAACTTAGGCAGATTTTTAGGTTGCCAAATGACAGTTTAGGTGGCCAGTTTAAGACGGCTTGCATGACGCATGCGACAATGTGCTTGAATTAAGTGTGCAGTTACCAGTCAGAATTATGCTCAATGAAGCATTCACATAATATTTCTACTTCAAAATAAAGTCACAAACTAAACATATTCACCAATCGAGACATGATATATACCACAATGACATGCAGCAAAGTTACAATACAGTATCTCAACTCTTTTTACACATTGCAATTAAATGCAATTTCTATTATTTCTTTCCACTTCCCAACAAAAATGTGGTTGGATTATTCAGCGTATGATCAACCTGTGTCAATAAATCCTGGACCATGGTAACATATATGCTTAACCATGTACACTACAGATTGATGCAAGCATGTTTTCTGTGAAGGACTGAAAATTATCATGACATGGCCATAGCATGGGTCATTATTGCTATTGGTACAGAAACATTCTCGCTTCCCACATAATTTATTCACAACAAAATATAAAGGTTGCAAGGAAATGTTTACAGGCATTTTATGATAATAGCTGTTAAAACCGACTATACCCATTTGACAGGTTAAACATTACACTAACTGACAAAGGACAAAACTGCAGCAAATGTCCTTTTGGTCATATGTTTAAAGGTGTCAAAATGCCACATTACCGGGCATTCAGATAAAATGTATGTGATGTGAACAGCAATGAAGATACCCAGTTTGTATGCACCAGATTTTTTTTAAATTATTGATAAATGCTGTTTCCATCATTCCCATTTCAGAATTAATATTAAAACTTTAACTGAAATATCTCCTGACCAAATTTGTGATGTATATGGCCGACTGTAGAAGTAAAACCTGGATAAATCCAAAGTATAGTTGTGAATGTTGCTCATTAAATAACAGTACTCTATAAAAGAGCTTTGATTTTCCGTTAAAATGAGTTCTGTAATAACATGTGCCAGTGACAATCGAACACTGCAGTTTTAGCATTTCACGTGTTCACAATTTTATTAATCCAACTTTATGGATTAAAACAAATAATAACATTGGGAATTTTTTAAAAATGTTTTAATTTTAATTTTATTTTTAATGTACATACATCTTAATCATGATATGCAACATAATATCTTTCGTGTATGACTTTTTTTTTTTTTACTTAAACCAGTAATAGAAAAAGAAAAAAAGAGAAAGAAGAAAAGAATGAGGATAGTAGTGAAGTGTAGTCCGCAGTAGTTGACGTTAAATGTGAATCAGTGTGGGATGGATAGATGGCGGGGCAGAGGGTGAGAAGGCAAAATGCAGGATGGATGGATTGAGGCAGGGGGAATTAGTGCGTGTTGGTTGGGATAGATAAAATTGTGAGGGGAGAGCGCGCGGGATGGATCAGTATGGGATTGATGGGGGGCATCAGTACAGGATGAATGAGGGTTCACTACAGGATGAATGGACGATCAGTACAGGATGAATGGGGGGGTCAGTACAGTGTGGATCGGAGGGTCTGTGCAGGGTGAATGGTGGGATCACTACAGGATGAATGGGCCGATCAGTAAAAGATGAATGGATGGGTTCAGTACAGGATGGATCGGGGGGATCAGTATAGGATGAATGAGGGGATCAGTACAGGATGAATGGGGGGAGGCAGTGCAAGATGAATAGGAAAGGGGGTGAGTACAGGATAAATTGGGGGACCAGTGTAGGATGGATGGGGGGTGGCAGGAGAATCAATGTGAGGTGAATAGGGAGATCAGTGCAGGATGAATAAATGGGGGGGGGGGGGGGGGGGATAGATGGGGGAGGGGGAGGTGCATAGGGGATGTCAGTGAGGACTGAATAGAGGCGGGAATGGGGATCAGTGGAGAGGAGGGGGTCCCAGGATAAGGGGGGACTACAAGAGAGAGAGAGAGAGAGAGAGAGAGAGAGAGAGAGAGAGAGAGAGAGAGGAGAGAGAGAGAGAGAGAGAGAGAGAGAGAGAGAGAGAGAGAGAGAGAGGGGGGGGGGGGGGGGGGGGGGGGGGGAGATGGGGAGGAAGGAAGGTCAGCATTCAACGGATAGGGACGGTATCATTGCCCCGATGCCTTGACCGTCCCTGTCCACCGCCAAGTGCTGCCGCCAAAGGAGGAGGCCATTGGGATCTCCTCACCACCGCCTCCCCTCCTCCGCCAGTCAACAGCAAGGTGCGGGGCCGAGCGGTGCAGGTGCCTCAGACGGCAAAAGGGGGCCTCCCCCTCCCTCCCTCCTCCCGACCTCAGAGTGTGTGAGGGTTTGTTTTGAAAGCAGTATCGCCGTTAGCGGATTGGTAAGCAGCGGCCGCAATTAGGACGGGCAGGCGGGGTGCTGAAGGAGGAGGCGGAGGAGCCGCTATTGCTGCCACTGTCACTGCCAAGGATCCTATAGTTGGCCGCTGCTGTGCGGGGCCCGTCATTCGCTCTGACCCTCCGTCACCCCACACCCCGTATCTTTGCTCCGCACTACGTCGTCGGCACCGACACGAAACAACACGTTCCTTTTCTCCAGAGATGCTGCCTGACCCACTGAGTTACTCTAGTTTTTCGTGTCTATCTTTGGTATAAACCAGTATCTACAGTGCCAAGCCAGGCACTGCGCGGGGCCCAATTGGGAGGAATCGGTCCAATCGGCTTAAGGTCGGCCCTGGTACCACCATTCAAGTCATCTTGTGGAGTCTCATTATAACTCATTTTCACCTAGCCCACAGTTAACAATGGCCTTTTTCCTTTATCATTATTACTTTTTTAGCATATCTAATATTCATTTGTTCTATATCTCTCTATACCACCATCCATATCTCTCATTTCCCTTTCGCCTGACTCTCAATTGAAGGAGCCTCACGACCCAAAACGTCACCTATTCCTTTTGTCCAGAGATGATGTGTAACCCGCTGAGTTACTCCAGCTTTTTATGCCTGTCTTTAGTTTAAACTAGCATCTGCAGTTCCTTCCTACACAGAATTTACTTGCATTTGGAAGAGCATGGCCTAATTAATTATAAGACAAGATCTACTGGCTTTGTACGAGGCAGGTCTTGTCTTACAAACTTGATGGAGTTTTTTGAGCAGATAACAAAGGTGGTTGATGAGGGTAGAGCAGTGGCTGTTGTCTAAATGGATTTTAGCATTGCATTTCATAAAGTTCCTTAGTAAGCTGATCCAAAAGATTAAGATGCCCGAGATCCCAAATGACTTGGTTGTTTAGATTCAGAACTGGTTTACCCATAGAAGATAGAGGGTAATGGTGGAAGGGTGTTATTTTACTAGGAGGCCAGTGAACAGTAATGTTATGCAGGGATTAGTGATCCAGGAAGAAGGCTGTCAAAAGAAATAGCATGATATAGATCCGTTACAGATATGGACGGAGAAATGGCAGATAGAGTTTTATCCAAGCACGTGACGTTTTGCACTCAAGGGGGGTCACATGCAAGGGAAAGTGTATAATTAATGGCAAGATTCTGAACAACATTGATGTCATATGAGAAAAGATTGGAAAGACTGGGCTTGAATTCACTCTAATTTAGAAGGATGAGAGGACACCTTATAGAAACGTGTAAAATTATAAAAGGACTGGACAAGCTAGATGCAGGAATTATTTTCCCAATGATGGGGGAGTCCAGGAACCAGGGGCCACAGAATAAAGGGGAGGCCATTTAAAACTGAGATGAGAAAAAAAACATTTTCACCCAGAGAGTTTTGAATTTGTGGAATTCTCTGCCACAGAAGGCAGTAGAAGCCAATTCAAGGGATATGGGGAGGAGGCAGGCACGGGTTACTGATTGTAGATGATCAGCCATGATCGCAATGAATGGCGTGCAGGCTCGAAGGGACAAATGGCCTCCTCCTGCACCTATTTTCTTTGTTTCTATGTACAGTGGGATATTGAGATTCAAATCAATTGCTCCATGAAAGTGGAAACATCAGTAGATGTTGTGGTATAGAAGGTGCATAGCATGCGCCACTACATCGGTTGAGGCATTGAGTATAAGAGTCCGGACTTCATGTTGCAGCTTTATTAACCTTTGGTTAGGCCGCATTTGGAGTATGCATGCAGTTCTGGTCACCCCATTACAGGAAGAATGTGAAGGCTTTGCAGACTTTACCAGGATTCTGCCTGGATTAGAGAGTATTAGCTAAAACCAGAGGTTGGACAAACTTAGATTGTTTTCTCTGGAGCATTGGAGGTTGAGAGGAGACCTGACAGGTTTATGAAATGATGAGCGGCAACGATAGGGCAGACAGACCAGTCAGAACCTTTTTCCAGGGAGGAAATGTCAAAGACAAGAGGGTATAACTTTAAGGTGAGGAAGAATATTTCAAGGGAATGTGTGTGACATTTTTTATACACAGTGGGTGGTCGGTGCCTGTAACACACTGCTAGGGGTTGTGGTGGAGGCAAATATAATAGGGACATTTAGGAAATGTAAATACATAGAATGGAGGGATATGGATTCTTTTCCAGAGGAGATTAGTTTAATTTGGCATTATGTTTGGCACAGACTTTGCGGGTCAAGGGGCCTGCTACATGCTGTGCTGTTCTACATTCTATGTTCATTTATTGTTTAACTACACTACTCCTCACTCTAACCCCCTCCTGAGCATAGGATTTCACTATGTTCATTACTTCCAGACGACATATGGAATTTAAAATTTTAAATTGAGGACCCACAGTTCAAGCTGCCATTCAAATCAATGCCGCTGTTGAGATCCTGCCATGCACCAAAAGCCTGTTGTGTTTTACGCAAATATAACGGACACAGTGATGAAGAGCCTTGGGATAACATGAAGATCTCAACCAGATAGGCTTATATTGGAAGGGTAGTTCAAAGGTTTATAGTCAGATGCCTTAAGTTTGCATAACTCTTGGTAAGCCAAGGAATTGACAGAAATCCCTATGCTAAGATGCCGTGGGGCATCCAATGTCAGTGCTGAAATGTTCAAAACAGGCTGCAAGCTAGAAAGGAACTGTGAAGTATTTGTTTATACAAACACAAGTTTTTCTTCTGGAGCCGTGCTATGTGACAATGTCATTGAGTTCTAAGTCACTGCATACATAATAAGGTGGCTCTTATAACAGCCAAAGGTGCTCTCATTAGGCATCAGTGAATGCAAGTACCAAGGGAAATATTCACTCACATGTTTTACACTGCTGATAAATTCAAACTTTTCTGCATCAAAACATCTTTGCTATGCTGATGGTTAAACATTTAACATTCCTTTATGGGATAAAGATGATGGTAATGGGTCAATCAAAAAAGAAGCTTCTCAATAAAATTGTCACCAGTTTGATTTCCTTTGGTTTGGATTATACGTAAAGAGGTACAGAGAAGGGTCAACTTGCAAGAATCTATAGAAAGAACACCATAAGCCGTTACCTTGGTGTGTTTTTATCTAAAATCATCTGGTGTTAATATATACATAATGATTAGATTAGATTAGATTAGATTTGGAGTTAAACAATTACCAATTGTGCATTACCCCATATGTCAAACTTGGAGAAGAATTGAAACGGATTGTTTCTGTGAATTATGTGGCTGTGGCCCTAGAACCATTATCCATCCACTGGTTATGATATAAAAATGGTGCTATTGATACTATTGTCAAAATCCGAATAAGGCATCTATTATTGGAATTTATTTGGAAGACTGATACCCATGGTGTGGGCATATTATGGTAGCAAAGCCACCAAAATATGCATTCTAAAAGCTCCTTGTGTCAATTGTTGACATTGTACATAATATACCTAATAGGGGTTTCTGGTCTATGGATAAAGAGAAAGATCATCTTCTTAGAAACTAATTAAACTTTTTCACTCCTAAAAATACTTGATGATTCTTTTTCTATCACATTTTGTATGATAGAAAAACTTTGGACTTATCCTAGCCATCATGCATGATATGATTGACAATGTCTACAGCTCTGCAGTTTGAATCAGACATAAGCTTTAATGTTCTTGCTGCAATCTACTGGTAACTTGGTACTCAAACACTAAGTATGTTTTTTACTGGTTTCCATTACATTTTGCAATCTTCTTAATCAGCTGGTGCAGTGGTGCAGAACTCTTGTTAAATCTGCTAAATATTCTGAGAATTATGTAACCATACTCAAAAAAACATCAGACATTTTCTAGTCCTTTTGTTTTTAAACATGACTTTGAATTTGTTGCGAATCATTGACATCCATTTTCAATTCAATTTAACTGTTTGAGAATCTCTTCCATAATATGTAGCTTGTCTTCCTGAGTAGTAGTGACAATAACAAGGTAATTCTGGTGGCAATAACAAAGGAGGTCACCTTAGATAAATGGGCAAAAGTCCAGCCCTTGTAGGTTTGTGTCATTTTCAATAGGAGTATTTTCAGTGACAAATTAAATCCATTAGCAATTTTATAAAAGAGCAAAGATGTTTGTGTATTTATGGTGATGTAATATTTGCTAGTCGACATATAATTACATATATGCATGTGACCAGTATATGCATGCATTTGACTCCTGACAATTCTGCGCAAAAATCTTGAGAGATCAGCTGTGGTACTGTTTCTTGCTGGCTGCTTGACGTCATGGGGTCATTTTATATTCTGACCATCTTGTCGACTTTGAGAATTATCAAAATTTGATTTGCACATTCACTGTGAATTATTGTTAGGATTCCAGTCTTCTCTCGTTTGGCAAATTCATCTTTGTTCAGATTACTTTGCAAATAACACAATGATAACATTTTACAATATATTGATTTGGCATCAGGTAAGGTAGGTTTGTGCTCTGTACGTATTGACGCTATTGTAACCAACATTTTTTAAATATTTCTGTGCAAACATTTCTAAGCATGATTTTTCAGTATCAGCATGGACTAGAATATACATCCACATCCACCTTTGGTTTCCTTTGCCAATCCATATCCAGTCATGTTGGTTGTTCTGTATAATTAGCTATGAGTCAAGAGAGTTTGATTATCATATGCACTGACTAGGGAACAGTGAAAGTTTTATTTGCAGCAGCTTAACAGACCTGTAAACAAAACACCATTGCCAGTACCAATATTTTGATCATCCTAATACAAGATGGATTTTACCTGACCGCATCCCTGCAGTAACTTGCTAGTGTATGATTTTAATCTATTGCGCTTTTTGTCAAAGATAGCTGGCTAACCTTTCAGCTATATGTATGTCCACACATGATAGAACAATCATAAAGGCAAAGCAGAATTATGAAACTCAATTACCTGGATGAGTAAATCAACATAATATTTGTAAAAGGATGAGCAGTATAGGAATAATGACATTGATGGATAGACAGGACAATACTAATCTGTCTTGTCAAGATGGGTTACATTGGAAAACCATGTCAAGATGGGTTACATTATAAAATAATTTACAATCCAGAACAGGAACAAGCCCTTTGGCTTATAATGCTGATAATAATGCCTAGTTAAACAAATCTCCTCTGACTGCAGGTGATACATATCCCCCCATTCCCTGCAATGCCATGTGCCTATCCAAAAGCCTCTTTAATACCATTAGAATTACCTTTATTGTCATTCAGACCTTATGGTCTGAACAAAATTTCGTGCCTGCAGTCATACATACAATAATACAATAACAAACAACAATAAACACAAATTAACATCCACCACAGTGAGTCCTCCAAGCACCTCCTCACTGTGGTGGAGGCAAAAATCTTAGGGCTGCAGTCTCTTCCCTCCTTTTCTCCCTCTGCGCTGAGGCGATACCCCACCGGGCGATAGTACAACCAGTCCCGCGGCTCACCGAACCCCGCAAACGGGCCGGCTCAAACACTGCGGCCCGGGGTGGTCAAAGCTGCCGCCCTCCAGTCCAGCAGACACAGCCGCTGGCCTGCGGCTGAACCCCTGACTCAGGTCACCGCTGCCAGAACGCCGTCCCAGCCACCGGAGCACCGTTTCAGCCCCTAGCCGGATCGCCCTCACGTGAGTGCCATTCCTCCCTCACGCTGGGCTGCCCCGGTGGAGCGCCGTACCACCCTCGAGCTGGGCCGCCCCGACGGGAGCGTCATTCCACCCTCGGACTGGGCCGCCACGACGGGAGTGCCATTTCACCCTCGGGCTGGGCAGAACGAAAAAAAACAACACAAAAAAAGTAAAAACAAACGGACTGCAGGCGAGCCGCTGCTGCCAGGGCAATGCCTCCACTTTCAAACCCAGCAGCACATTCCCAGCACTTACAACTCTCAGTAAAGAAATTGCCACTACATCTTTAAATAATCCACATTTGTCTATTCTCTCCTTATACCTAATATCCAATAATCCGGGCAGCATTCCCGTAATTCTCCTGCACCCTCTACAAATCATCCACATTCGTCTTATAATGGGGTGGCCATAAGTGCACAAAATACTCCAAATGTAGCTTGACCAAAGTAGTACATAACTGCAACATGACTTCCTGACTCTCATATTCAATACCCCAATCAATTAAGGCAAACATCACACGCCTCAGCACTCGTGAGTAAGGCAAGGCAGTGCCTTTACCACCTCAGGCAATTGAGGAAATTCAGAGTGTCTCCGAGGATCCTTCAGTGCTTCTACGCAGCGATGGTGGAAAGCATCTTGTCCAGGAACATTACTATCTTGTTTGGGAATTGCTCTGCCAAGGACAAGAAGGCTCTGCAGAGAGTAGTGCATTCGGCCAAACGCACTATGGGAACTTCACTTGCCCCCTGCAGGAACTATACATCAGGAGATGCAACTCCAGAGCCAACAATGTCATGAGAGACCCCTTCCACCCCTGCAACGGACTGTTCCAGCTGCTACGGTCAGGCAAACGCCTCCGTTGCCATGCAGTGAGAACGAAGAGGTTGAGAAGGAGTTTCTTCCCAGAGGTCATCCGGACTGTAAACGTCTATCTCACCAGGGACTAACTCTACTGAACGTTTTTCCTTCCATTATTTATTATGTACAAGAATATGTGTGTTATGATTGTGTTTATAGTTTGTTTGGTTGTTTGTTTGTTTGTCTTTTGCACAAACGTCCGCGAGCATTGCCACTTTCATTTCACTGCACATCTCGTATGTGTGTGTGACAAATAAACTTGGCTTGACGATATAACTTTACCATTCTGTGTATATAGATTTTCATACATATGTATACTGCATTTGGAGTATTTTGTGCACATATGGTCGCCCCAATTCAGAAGTATATATATATTTGATATATATACATATTTGATACATATTTGGGTCCCAGCATCACATTGGGAGGGTTGGTCACCAACACAATATTCCACCTCTCCACCAGTTCCAATATTGCTCGCCAGTGGGGGGGGGGGGGGGGGGGGGGGGGGGGGGGGGGGGGGCTGTCTGTTGCGCTAGTATGGGTGTTGCGGGCCGAAGGTACTGGTTTCCAGAGGGCTAGTACAGACACCGTTGGCCAAATGGATTCTTGGCATCGAACTGTTGCAACGATTTTAAAAGCTAAACCAAGCAAACAATTGGGCTGCAGCCACGTGACAACCAAAATTCATTTTGTGAACACAAACTTGCTAAAAAGGCGAGGCAAACAATTGGGCTGCAGCCACGTGACAACCAAAATTCATTTTGTGAACACAAACTTGTTAAAAAAATGAGGCAAACAATTGGGCTGCAGCCACCTGACAACCAAAATTCATTTTGTGAACACAAACTTTTTACAAAGGCGAGGCAAACAATTGGGCCGCAGCCAATTTACAGGCACATCGAGGGGACTCACCGTGGATTAGATGTGTGTTCAGTGTTATTCGCAGCGCAGAGAGCCGTGATCCTCTCACTTCTTGGGTCTGGCAGAGACTCAGTGAGGCACTACACTTCCGGGTTTTATAGTCCATCCCCCTGCCACCAGCGGGAGGCAGCAGAGAGAATGGGGAGTTTAAAAAAAACATTAATATCTCTCTGATTTTTCATCGATGAGAAAAATCCTCTGGTCCTGGAAAGCGGAGGGGGGCTCTGAGCAAGGTGGCCAAAAATGACGGCCATTGGTGGCGACGTTCTCTTGGAAAATGTAGCACAGTGGGCCAAAAGCGGTCAAGATCAGACTTTTAGTAATATAGATATGTGTATATGTATGTATATGTATATGTGTGTATATGTATGTGTGTGCATATTTATGTGTATATGTATATTTGTGTGTGTGTGTGTGTGTGTGTGTGTGTGTGTGTGTGTGTGTGTGTGTATTTTTTAATTTATATTTATTTTAATATTTATTTTAATGTTTGTATATATATATATATTATATTATTTTTTATATATATATATATATATATATATATATATACACACATACACATATACATACGTATTAGTCCCAGCAGAGATTCACGGGTCACATACCTCCAAACAGAATAACATCCTTCCACCACAACCTTCTGTCTACTATTAGTCATATTTTCATCTATTTGAAAATAATCCAAAAAGGAGGTAATGGAGATATTGCTACACATAATTTAATGTCAGATTTAAAGGATCGTGAAGGTGCATTACTGATCATTTAGCAGATGTATCCTATCTGAATGTACAATGGGCTTATAGTCGACTTGTACAAGGTCAAAAAATGGGCAGCTAGGACTACATAGCAGAGTGAAATGCTTGCTGGTATTTCAGGATGATAAACAGTGGGAGAAAAGAGTAGCTAATTATATTCAAGAGGAGCTGTGCTGTTTTACAAGAGTCAGCACTAAGGCTACTGAGCATAATTTCCATAATGATTTAGACGTTGAAATCACAAACATAATTTCTAAACATTGATGCTAATTTGAGGGTGGGGATGGATAATTAGCACTAAGATGGAATGTATCAATTCACAGAGGGACATGAACAAATGTACAGACTGAACACTCTTCCACCATTAGCAAACTAATTACATCATGGACAAATGAGGCAGTACATTTTGGTGGAAAGACTGAATAGGTAACTGATCATTCAAACGTGTGTGTGGATGCAGAGGGATAGAATCAAAACAGGATTAATTTATGCTAAATAGGACACAAAGTGCTAAAGTAACTCATCGGTTCAGGCAGCATCCCTAGAGAAGACGACAGAGGTGAGGGCTCGGGTCAGCGGGGGTCAGAGGATTGAAGAGAGGATTAGGCGCGGTATTGTGGGGGAAGATGGGCGCTGATGAAGCAGGCAGCATGGAGCCTCCCAGCCTCTAATTTATGCTAAATGTGTTTGAGACATTCGTCAAATGACTATGGAAGTACTGCATACAACTCTGGTTAACATATAAAAACAACGTTGAGACACAGGACAGAATCCAATTGCAGGATCACATCAGAATTAGGAAGTTAAACATATTGAGAAAGGATGAAGAGGTTGAATTTTTTCACTCCTCAGCGAAGGCAGGGTAGTGGCCTGACAGAGGTGTTTAAAATTATGAAAGGTTTTGATACTCTGGAAGCAGGGAGAAAAAAAACTCCAAGAGAAAGTTATGCCATGAGAAAGTTATTCACAAGAGAATTCAGAAGACATTTATTTCAACAAATAGTGATGAGAAGTGGCAATTTCTATGAAGGGGAATGGTTGAGGCAAATAGTACAGACTAGACTAAATTGGACCCATTGGGTCCCATGTACACACGGGAGGGGTGCTCCTCCAATCCAATATTGCACCTCTCCACCAATTCCAATATTGGTGGCCAGTAAGGGGGTGGGGGGGGGCTTTCTGGAACGCCAGTATGGGTGTTGTGGGCCAAAGGGACTGGTTTCCAGAGGGCTAGTATGAACATTGTGGGCCGAATGGATTATTGGGATGGTAGCTCAATCACTCAGGGCTGGTGGGCTGGCAGTTCACTCATGGGTATTCCTTTGGATTCCATTTCAAGCAGAGTGCAGACCACCAAATTCAAATGCAATTTCATACCATTTCAAGCAGTGCAGGCCACCAAATTCAAATGCAATTTCATAACATTTCAAGCCGAGTGCAGACCACCAAATTCAAATGCAATTTCATACCATTTCAAGCAGTGCAGGCCATCAAATTCAAATGCAATTTCATAACATTTCAAGCCGAGTGCAGACCACCAAATTCAAATGCAATTTCATACCATTTCAAGCAGTGTGCAGGCCACCAAATTCAGATGCAATTTCACACCATTTGGGCTTTATACTCCTGCCACCACCCCCCCCCGGAAGGGGTGTTATCTTCATCATGGTGATTGACAGGCAAGAGGGCCAATCAGCTAATCTCAAGATTTTTTAAACATTTATAAATGTTTTATTTTTCATCGATTGGAAAATTCCTCGGGGCTACCTCAGATGAGGGGGATATATGGTAGCGTTTTTTTCTAAAATCAACATACAGTGCATACAGGAAGTGGTCTAGATGAGATTATAGTTATATAGATATCTTTATAGGGTACTGAGCAAACACATGAGGGCGAAGGAAATAGAGGAATTTGTGTCAATTGATTTTGCTGAGGAAGGATGGGTGGAGGCTCAAGTGGAAATTAAATAATAGTATGAATATGCTGGATTGTTTCTATGCCTATGTGACCTCTATTCAACACTTTCACTAGCAACTTAAATGCCTTACTTATGGGCCTGTCCCACTTAGGTAATTTTTTAGGCAACTACAGGTGACTAATTTGTCACCACATGTTCGCCAGGAGTAGTCTCCTCAGTTGCGTAAAAAGTTGTATCGTCTTTCTGGTCACTACTAAATTATTAACATGTTGAAAAATTTTCGGCGGCATGGATTTCACATCAATGAGCTTAGCTTGACTTATAACCATATAACCATATAACAATTACAGCACGGAAACAGGCCATCACGGCCCTTTTAGTCCGTGCCGAACGGGTATTCTCCCCTAGTCCCATTTACCTGCACTCAGACCATAAACCTCCATTCCTTTCCCGTCCATATAACTATCCAATTTATTTTTAAATGATAAAATCGAACCTGCCTCCACCACCTTCACTGGAAGCTCATTCCACACAGCTACCACTCTCTGAGTAAAGAAGTTCACCCTCATGTTACCCCTAAACTTCTGTCCCTTAATTCTCGAGTCATGCCCTCTTGTTTGAATCGTCCCTACTCTCAGTGGGAAAAGCTTATCCACGTCAACTCGGTGTATCCCTCTCATCATTTTAAAGACCTCTATCAAGTCCCCCCTTAACCTTCTCTGCTCCAAAGATTAAAGACCTAACTTGTTCAACCTTTCTCTGTAACTTAGTTGCTGAAACCCAGGCAACATTCTAGTAAATCTCCTCTGTACTCTTTCTATTTTGTTGACATCCTTCCTATAATTAGGCAACAAAAATTGTACACCATTCTCCAGAATTGGCCTCACCAATGCCTTGTACAATTTTAACATTACATTCCAACTTCTATACTCAATGCTCTGATTTATAAAGGCCAGCACACCAAAAGCTTTCTTTACCACCCTATCTACATGAGATTCCACCTTCAGGGAACTGTGCACAGTTATTCCTAGATCCCTCTGTTCAACTGCATTCCTCAATTCACTACCATTTACCATGTACGTCCTATTTTGATTTGTCCTGCCAAGATGTAGCACCTCACACTTATCAGCATTAAACTACATCTGCCAACTTTCAGCCCACTCTTCCAAATGGCCTAAATTTCTCTGTAGACTTTGAAAATCCATGTCATTATCCACAACCCCACCTATCTTAGTATCATCTGCAAACTTACTAATCCAATTTACCACACCATCATCCAGATCATTGATGTATATGACAAACAGCAGTGGACCCAACACAGATCCCTGTGGCACCCCACTAGTCACTGGCCTCCAACCTGTCCACAATTACTCTCTGGCATCTCCCATTCAGCCACTGTTGAATCCATCTTGCTACTCCACCATTAATACCCAACAATTGAACCTTCTTAACCAACCTTCTATTAGGAACCTTGTCAAAGGCCTTACTGAAGTCCATATATACAACATCCACTGATTTACCCTCATCAATTTCCAGAGAAGTTCACATTACGGCAAGGAAACAGACGGGTATATATTGCTGGCTAAACACAAAGTGCTGAAGTAAATCAACAGGTCAGGCAGCATCTCTGGAGAAAAAAGATGGGTGACATTTAGGGTCAGGACCCTTCTTCAGACTGAAGAACGGTCATTTGGATCTTTCGGCTATGAAGAAGGGTCTCAACCTGAAACCATCCTTTTTCTCCAGAGATACTTCCTGATCCGCTGAGTTACACTTTGTGTTTACCTTTGGTATAATCCAGCATCTGCTGTTTTTTGTTTCTAAATATTATTGTTTGTTGGGTGATAACTATTATATGATAAATAAAAGTGTGACTACATTATCAAGTGTGACTATAGGTTTTCCAGCATAAGAAGGAACAGCTACAAATATCCAATGTCCTCAAAAAGGAAATGCAGCACAAGGAATTATTTCAATGAATTTCCAGCCTGTATCCAAATGGAATGTTCTTCTATTTTTCGTTATTGTGATTTGCTTGTTTTGAATATGTTTATATTGTAAGCATATAACTTTGGGACATAAATTTGTTTTTTTAATTGGTCCTTTAACTTCATCTCACTGTTTCAGACCAGCGTTTTGCTTCTGTCCGATCTATAGAAGCTGTTCATTTTCATTTAATTCCTCTGGGGATGGTGGTTAACTTAACTTAAGGAAGGTCCCTACACTAGAGAACTGAGAATTTGCTGGTGCTCATGGAGACATGGCTCACCCTTGATTCACCTGACTGTTCTGTACAACCTGTAGACTTCTCACTTCACTGGATGGTCTACATGATAACCTGGTCACAGTAAAGGGCATCTTACTGTGGTTCTGATGCCTAGGAGGACCCAAGGCAACTGGTCGACCCAGTCTGGGCCAGTGAGCCGAGATTACAACGCCGACTTGAGGTGCCTGTGGAAACGCTCAACCAAACCGTTGGACTCTGGGTGATACGCGGTGGTCAAATGCAGCTTCGCACCATACAGCTGTGCCATACCATTGCACAGGGAGGACGTGAACTTGGCCTCACGATCAGGAAGCGAAAGATGGAGCCGACCTTCTCGGGCAGCGGCTGCGCGCCGTGGCAGGTAATGCTGTGCCCTAAGAAAGAAATGGAATGGGCAATCCGAACTGGCACTTCGCAGGGGTGATCACCAACCCGTGATTGCGCAGCTGTTCGAAAAGCAGGCGGAGGTGCCTGACATGCTCTGCCTGCGAGTTGCTGGTCACCATAATATCATTGAGGTAGATGAATATGAATGGCAAACCCCAACCAGCCTGATCCATTAACCTTTGGAATGCCTGAGCAGCATTCTGCAGGCATTATTAGCCATTCGAAAATGCCGAAAGAGGTGATGGTGGCCGTTTTAGGGACATCGTCGGGATGGACCGGAATTTGATTATATCCGTGAATAAGGTCAACCTTCGAGAACAAGGTGGTGCCTTCCCGACGAGCCGAGAAATCCTGGATGTTCGGGACTGTGTACTGATCTGCTGTGGTTACCGCGCTCAAACGCCTGTAATCATCGCAAGGTCTCCAATCCCCGGAAGCTTTGGGCACCATGTGCAGCCTGGAAGCACAAGGGCTGACCGGCTGCTGGACAATCCCCACGTCCTCCATGAGCTGGAACTCGTCTTGTGCGATGCGCAGTTTATCAGGCGGGAGGCGGGTACTGGTGGGCCCTCGTTGGGAATGTGGTGGACCACGCCATGATGGGGCGCGGTTCCGTCAAACCAGGGCATGAGCAACCCTGGGAATTCGGCGAGCAGGGCTGTGAAAGGTTGCTGTATCTCAGCTACCTCGTCAAGTTGCTGTAAGGGCGTGGACGGAACGAGCGGCTTGGCAGGGCACAGGTCTAACACTGGAACCATGTGCCCACCTCGTACATCGACTAACAGGGAGAACGTGTGCAAGAAATCGCCCCCCAGGATCGGTTGGGTGACGTCAGCAACCAAAAAACTTCCACCTGTCCCGGATCCACGTACCGTAAGTGTGAATGTTGCTCCTGTTAACAGCTGAGAGGACGGTCCTACCTTACGCGAGTATCTCAGGCGATCGGAGGCAGGACTCTGGCATTGGCACTGGAGTCCACCAGGAAACGATGGCAGGAAAGGCGATCGCGGATGTAGAGGCGTTTGTTTGGGCTGATCGAGTTCACCTCTATGGACGATTGGCCGAGGCATTTCCCTGATATGAGCAGAGGCTCTGGCATCTTCGGGCTTCGGGCCCGTATTGTTGATGATAGCAACACCAGCGACGTTGGTTGTAGACCACTGGCTGCAGCGATGCTTCTTCGGCGCTGGGCTTCTTCTTCTTCCCGATGTCGTCTCAGTTGCACCCGCACCGTGACCAGGGGGTGGGTGAAAAGCACACACGTCCCGCCGTCTGTGTGCCCACAATTCGTCAGCTCTCTCCGCGAGTTGTTGGTGGTCACTGAAATCAGCTCCGGCGAGCATCAGTTGGACTTCGTCAGTCATCTGCTCCAGGAACACCTGTTCGAAGAGCAGACTTGGCCGGTGCCCATCCATCAGGGCTAACATCTCCACCATGATCGTGCATGGCCCCCGGTCGCCGACACATGTCCATGTGCAGCGGCTTCGCTGCCCTGTCTCTGTGGCTGAGACAGTAAACGTGGAGCAGCAGGGCCTTCAGCCCTCCATATTTGGCGATGGTCAGCGGGTCCCTGATGTCGGGCAACAGCCTCGAGGCACAGTCCTGCGGCAATGCCCCCACCACATGAAAGTACATAGTATCGTTCCCTACGATGCGATGGAGGTGAAACTGTGCCTCAATGTGGGCGAACTACACCTGAGGTTGGTCAGGCCAAAACAAAGGCAATTTGAAAGCCGGTGAACCCTACCGCGTGCTGACTGATTCTGCAGGAACGTAGTCTTCCTGCATGATTCTCTTGTCTAACGACGGCTAATCACGTCGGGGTCACCAATTTGGCGGTCCCAAGAACGACAACTGAACTTTTAAACAAATCTTTATTTGAAAATTCACTTTTTAGTGCACAGGTTCTCTCGACACGTCTGGCCACATCGATGTTTAGTGCTGGACTGCCGTGCAAAAGCAAAACCGCACAAAAACAAGCAGACCCTCCCGAGTCACGTGCGCCAGTAGGCGCCGCTACAAGAGTTTCAATGGCAGGGAGGAATATACTAAAGCTGGGAGAGATGAGGAGTAACAAGACTGTGACTCAAGCAGACACCAGTCTGTATCTGGTCAGTGGAGGCAGAATAATATAATTTGGATATTGGCTGCCCAGTAATAATGAATAAGCTAGGAAGGCCCAGTTCACCTATTTCACAACATCTTTGGAGAGTGCACTTATTAACCTTTGGAACCTTGTTACCCCATATAAAGGAGGTTATAGATTGCCTAACTGAGTTAAAAAATGACCTGGATAGGAAGATCGGCAAGCACTGGAACAAATAAAGAAATCTGGGAAGTACAGTCATCTTCACCAACTACACTCTCCCAGCCATAGTAAGAGATAGACTACGCCATCTCTCAACGTCAGCCTTCAATTGGCTAACTTGAGGTGTATAATTAGCTTCAAACAAAGATGTGAAAGAGCGGGTAATGTGTATACCTAGATATACAAAACCATCTTGAGATAAGGGAAAAGACAAGAATTCCTATCGGATCGGTAGGGCTAGGTTGATGGGAAAGCATTCGCTTTTTTGGAGGTTTAGTTTATAGCCAGAGAAAGTTCCAAACTGATCTAACAAGGACACAATTGCAAAAAGAAAATGAAAGAAAAGTGCTTCATCAATTAAATTAGTGCATTTATTGAAACTTTGGAATAATAGGATCACTGGTAATTGAAGCAAAGATGAGCACTGAACACACTGGTCAGTTAACCTACACCTTTTGAAGTTACTGAAGATAAAGGGCATTAATTTGATCTTGACTCTGAAAAGAACTAAGTGCATTTTGAGTGCTCAGTGCCTTCTTTAAGCTGTCATTGCACAGGTTCTGATGAATAGTGCCTCAATGCTGTGCACTGCTTACCCAGTCTTGCCAGCAGACATCAGGGGCATCACAATTAATTCACATCACTGCTGGAACTGTTCACAAAGTGCTGATGTGACTGCTCAGTGTGTACTGCAATAGTCTAGATTAGTACAGGTGCCAGAGGTTATGGGGAGAAGGCAGGAGAATGGGGTTAGGAGGGTAAGATCAGCCATGATTAAATGGCAGAGTAGACTTGGACCGAATGGCCTAATTCTACTGCTATCCTAATGACTTTATAACTGCAACACATTAATAGATTAGGCCAAACATTGTTTTCTATGTCCCGTGAAGGGTCCCTATAACACAGACTGGAGATATACATAGATACATAGGCAATAGTTGCACGAGTAGGCAATTTGGCCCTTCAAGTCAGCATCGCCATTCAATGTGAGCATGGCTGAGCATCCACAGTCAGTACCCTGTTCCTGCCTTCTCCCCATACCCCTTGATTCTGCTAGCCCTAAGAGCTCTATCTAACTCTCTTTTGAACGCATCCAGTGAATCGGCCCCCACTACCTTCTGAGGCAGAGAATTCTACAAATTCAGAACTCTGTAAAAAAGTTTTTCCTCGTCTCAATTCTAAATGGCCTACCCCTTATTCTTAAACTGTGGCCCCTGATTCTGGACTTCCCCAATATCGGGAACATGTTTCCTGCATTTAGCGTGTCCAATCTCATAATAATTTTATATATTTTTATAAGATCACCCTCATCCTTCTAAATTCCAATGAATACAAGCCCAATCACTCCATATGACATCATAAGACAGTTCCACCATTCTGGGAATTAACCTAGTGAACTTACGCTACACTCCCTCAATAGCAAGAATGTCCTTCCACAAATTAGGAGGTAGGATGTGATTGTGAAGATCTCTTCCTATGGTTTGCGTTGGCCCTGGCATAACATGGGCAAAAGTTCTATAATCTTATAAAATGGCAAAGCAGGTGCTATGACACTTCCAATGGCATGCGGTCTTGAAACTCAGCTATACCAATCAGACCCCCTAAAATTAAATTCAAACCAATGTGCATCCCTCTTTGGCAGCCATTGGCAGCCATTTCTCCACCTGCCTTGTTACATTTCTCTCAATCATGAACCATCTCAGCAACTTGCACAATTCAAAGCAGACACCGAACACCGTTGTAACCCAGACAACACTGCACAACATTTCATTCTGGAAAACAAAAAGGTTGACTGCAACAGATGTTTGCAGTAATGAACTGGAGGGTAGCCAATTCAAAAAGCTTACTGGGCTGCAAGAGAGAGTTCTCATACATAATCTCACACAAACACCAAGGGGGCGTCACATGATGGCAGCAAGGGATCAGGAACAACTTTTTTTTCAATCTCTGTCATTGCCGGAGATGAGATTGTTTTCCGGATCGTAATTGTGGTAGCTCTGTGGCCTAACATCATGGAGCTGGCGGGCTTGCACGGGACTGACTTTGAGCCCCACCGCAGGGATGTGGACTTACCATTGGAGCCGAACCCTTGGCTGGGATTGTCACTCCTCGCGATCTCGTGTAGAGACCGATGTCAGGAAGCCAGACGATGTTTGCCAGACGATGGGGGCGATGCAGAAGGTTTCGACCAGCCCTGACCCAGGGTCAGATCGCCTAGCACGGGGGAGCTGAGATTCCCCCCCAATGCAGGAACTTGATCGCCCCGACACAGAGGGCCCGATTGCTGGCTACGGGAGGCAAGATCGTCCCATCAACGGAAGGCTCAAGGCCCTTAACCGTGGGAGAACAAAGAAGGGAAGAAATTGAACTATTGTCAGCTTCCATCACAGTGAGGAATGTGGAAGCATCATTGTGGTGGATGTTTATGGCAAAATGTATTTTGGGTGTTTTGTTGCTTTTTATTGCTATGACTGTATGGCAAATTAAATTCCTCGTATGCTGCAAAACATACTTGGCTAATAAAGTATGATTATAATTTGGATTGATTATGATAAGGACATTAGATTCACTCAAGCTATAATTTCTGTTTCATCTGAGGACATGGTGAGGTTAACAGGGATGTAAATGTTCATGGGCAAAGTCATCTACAAACTTTATGGAGCTCCAAGCCTTTCCAATCAGAGACATGCAAACTGGTACACAATTGCCATCTCGGAGCAGGCTGCTACCAAGGAGGAGTGGATCATCTGAATGGGACTGGAAGCATTGCTGGCACCTGCATTAGCCAGATGATCTTTAACTTGTTATAAGATTTGTCATGACAGTTCCAATTGTTTCGAGAAGGTCTAAAAAGCTCTGCTCTTCATCATGACAACATCTCTCCACTCAGCATTGGCTATTTTTTCTTGGTTGCAAAGTTAGCTACGCCAAATTTAACTCTTGACCCGAGTCGTCAAGGTATCACAATAGCACATTGCGGCACAGTAATAGAGTTACTGCCTTACAGCTCCAGAGATCCAGGTTCGACCCAGGCTACGGGTGTTGTCTGTATGGATATTGCATGTTTGGGTGCTCAAATTTTCCTCTCACACTCCAAAGATGTACAGGTTTGTTGGTTAATTTGCGTTTGTAAAATTGTGCATTTTCACTAGTATGTGTAGGAGAGTGCTAATGTAGAGGGTGATCACTGGTCGTCATGGACTTGGTGGGCCGAAGGGCCTGTTTCCATGCTGTATCTCTAAAGTGTCAGTGCAAGGCCAGAGCTACTTGTGGTTGTCCATTGTAGCCATCTGCAGTCACCACAAATGAAAGTCTTTCATTAACCTAGCTGCATTGCATTAGGGCACAATATAAAAGTCCTAAGTGTTGCCATCTTATTGTAACAGTCATTGCAAAGCAAAAACGTGGGACTGATGTTCAACACAAATTTAGCGAGTTCACTTCAAATGGCTTATGTTTATGTTAAAACAAAATCTTTGCAATACAGAAAATGGTGGGATATGAATCATGTGCAGGCAAAGGAGATTAGTTTAACTTCGGATCATTTACAGCATAGATATTGTGGGCTGAAATTCCTGTGCTGTACTGCTCTTTCTTTACTTCTGTGTGCTTGAATCCTCTGCCACAGGACATAGGGTCTCCTCCCTCCGGACAACATCAGTTAAAGAGTGACTCTCCTTGAAAACATGGTTGTGCAGATGGAATAATAATAATAATAATAATAATAATAATAATAATAATAATAATAATAATAATAATAATAATAATAATAATAATAAACTTTATTTTGGATTCAAGGTCCAGACAAGGGCCAACATTACATAAAATACATTGCATATAAAAACACCATAAAATACATATAACATTTAGTGTATCACATAAAAGCATCATAAATTATATATTTAAAAAAACACAATACAAGATTTAAAATCCAGAATAAAAAAGAATGATCAATGTCCTACAATGAGACAACAATACCAGTGTCTCCACTACTGGGATTCGTAGCTAAACCTTATGTTTGACAAAGCCACGATAATTACATTTTTAGAGCCATTTATCCTGCAAATGAATTTATACATATGATTTCTTAGGATAGCTAAAATACTGATTCCTGCAGCCACAAACATGTTACTAGCATTACATCATCTAGGTGTTCTAATGGCATAATTATAGGCCACCTTTAGTCTCTGCAAACTTGTCTTTCCATAGTTTAATCACAGGTACGCAGTATAGTGGTGTGCAATATGCTCTAAACAGCGACATCTTCCAACCGCTGTTGGAATTTGTGCCTTTTGCAACTGTGCCGCTATTGAAATGGGTGCCTTTTGCAACTGTGCCACTATGGAAATGTGTGGCTATTGAAATGTGTGGCTATTGCAACTGTGCTTTTTGCAACTGTGTTTGGAAGGATTAAACACTTTATTAGGTCCGACCGTATTTACTGCAAAAGTCCCACTCATTTTGTGATTTCTGCTTAATGGACTGGTCACGCTGATTGCGTCATTTCCGGTGAGTGCAGAGGTTGTGTTGAACGTGGAAGTGTTGCTGACTGCACAATGGAGATGCCGCGCTCAGCCGTTTGAGTATTCAAAAATGTTTACTGCCATATGTATGGTGTGTGGGTGTGAGTGTGTTTTTGTGTGTGTGCGAGTGTATGTGTGAGTGTGTGTGTGTGTGTGTGTGTGTGTGTGTGTGTGTGTGTGTGTGTGTGTGTGTGTGTGTGTGTGTGTGTGTCTGTGTGTGTGTGTGTCTGTGCATGTGTCTGTCTGTGTGTGTCTGTCTGTCTGTGTGTGTGTGTGTGCGTCTGTGTGTGTGTCTGTCTGTGTGTCTGTCTGTGTGCGTGTCTGTGTGCGTGTCTGTGTGCGTGTCTGTGTGTCTGTCTGTGTGTCTGTGTGTGTCTGTATGTGTCTGTGAGTGTGTGTTGTGTGTGAGTGTGTGTGTGTCGGTCTGTGTGTGTGTGTGTGTGTGTGTGAGTGTGTCTGTGTGTGTGTGTGTGTGTGTGTGTGTGTGTGTGGGTGTGTGTCTGCGTGTGTGTGTGTGTGTGTGTGAAGTGGGCTCATGTGTGGATGTGCGGGGCTCTTCCAGAGTGCACATGTGTGGGGCTTATCTAGTGTGCGCATGTGCGGGATTTTTCGGGCAGTAAAGGTCTGCGGAATCAGCCATGTTTGCCAGACGATGCGGGCGATCAGCCATGATCGCAATGAATGGCGGTGCTGGCTCGAAGGGCCGAATGGCTTCATCCTGCACCTATTTTCTATGTTTCTATGTTCTGCGTTTATATATTACAGAAATAAGTTGCTTAAAGCTTAAATAACGTTAAGTAAATTACGAGTAGTGCAAAAGTTTCATTTGCCCCAAAACAGTGTGTGTGTGTGTATATTTGTTTGTGTGTGTGTGTGTGAGTGAGTGTGAGTGCGCGTGTGAGTGTCTGTGTGTGTGAGAATGTATGTGTGTGCACTCTGCTTGAAATGCTGTGAGATTTGATTTCCTGGCCTGCGCTCTGCTTGGAGTGCTGTGAGGTTGGACTTGCAGCCTGCACTCCACTTTGAGTGCTGTGAGATTGGATTTACAGGCCTGCACTGAATTATTACTTTTAAGGTAAATTCTCAGATTATCTTTGGTAAAATTTGACCGCTCAATCTCTCTATATTAAAATTGTCTATTTTTTTTTATTAACAGTAAAGTGCATCAATAGCAGCAGAACAAGAGACACAACAAGAAATAACTTAATAAATCTCATCTTTAACATTTAAATTGTTATATTATAAGAGTCATTCACATTTTAAACTTTAATAAATCCTTTTTCCACTTGCCATGCCTGCGTGTTCTTCATCACAATGGGAACCTAATAGGCAGGATTGCTGCACGGTCCGAGAGCCACTAAGATTGCATGGGGAGAGGTTGAGGGGAGATGGACTGAATGCGTGGGGGGAGGAGAATGGCAAGGTGCAGAGTGGGGTGTGGGGGGGGGGGGGGGGGGGGGGGGGCCCACCAGCCATGAAGGGAGGAGGGGTGCTGACAGAGTGAACTGCCACCATACCAGTCATGAATGACTGGACTCACAGCCCACCAGCCATGAGTAAGTGAACTGCCAGCCCACCAGCCATGACACACTGAACATAACTCTTAATATTGTTCACCCTATACAAATCACCTTGGACACAGTTGAAGTCTGGAACAAGTCTTCTATGGAACAAGAAGCTTGACTCATCAATAAATGTGGTTTGGCTTGATACTGACTGGTGCATTACCATACACTTTGCTCACACGACAAGGAATTTGTTATACTGAATGTATTCACACCCTATGAATGCCATCAGAATGAGGATGAATATTTAAATAGGTTTGAATTCATCTATTCTTTCATTCAAAACACAAATTATTGTACTGTATATGTCATTGGGGATACGAATGCAGATATCTCAGATTGGAACTCATTATTTGCTAATCATATGGCTCAGTTTTGTCAAGATAACAATTTAATATTGTCAAGCAAAGTTATTTTACCTACAAATAGCTATACTTATATTAGTGAGGCCCGGCACACTATGTCATGGCTGGACCACTGTATTAGTACAGCTGATGCACATGCCTCATTGGGGTGTATGAGCATTTTGTATGAGGCAGCAATGACTGATCATATACCTGTTGCTATGACAATAAATGTTGAACACCTACCTGTGGTATCCAGAGGTAGAAATAGCTTTAACACAGAAAAACTGGACTGGTCAACACTTACAAAGGAAGACATCCTAGCCTATTATGCCCATATAGATAAATCCGTAAGCAATATTCATCTACCTAAAGATGCAATAATGTGTAGTAATGTTAATTGTAAGGATATGAAGCATAGGCGAGATATCTGCTCCATGTATAATGATATAGTAGGCACCTTATATGTAGGCAGTAAGCCCTACTGCAAGCATAAAAGTAAGACACATAACATCAGGCCTGGCTGGAATCAGTATGTAGCTGAGTATCACGCTGAAGCCCGTGAAGCCACTAAATCATGGGCTATGGCAGGTAGACCCACACAGCGGCCTGTGTTTGAGTACAAGAAGCTCACTAATGCAAGGTATAAGTATGCTGTTCGCTTCATCTGTAAAAATGAGCAAGCTATGAGGGCTGATCCAATGGCTAAGAAGCTGCTAAGTAACAAAGCTACTGATTTTGGAAATAAGTGAGAGCTCATAACCGTTGCAAAACATCTCTACCATGCACTGTAGATGGAATCTCTGGAACAGCTAATATCGCGGAGTTATGGCGACAACATTATAGTACTTTATTCAACTGTGTCCAAGGTGACTTGTATAGGGTGGACATTATTGAGAGTAATTACTCGATGGCAATTATGTCACATGAGGTGTATCATGCCATGAACAAGCTGTCCAACAACAAAGCAAGTGGCTTGGATCATATTTCTGCTGAACATCTTAAGTATGCAAGTATGAGGATATCTCCTCTCCTCGCTATTTGTTTTACTGGCTTTATGATTCATGGCTTGTTACCAGACTCAATGTTGTCTGTTCTGTTAGTGCTGGTCATTAAGGACAAATCTGGTAAAGTAGGTAGCCTAAATAATTACAGGCCCATAGCTTTAACCTACATATTGTCAAAAGTTTTAGAAAGAGTTCTGCTGGATAGAATAAATAAGTTTGTTATCTCCACAGATAACCAGTTTGGTTTTCAAACTAAACATGGCACTGACTTATGCATATATGCCCTAAAGGAGATTGTAAACAAATATAGAGGCAAAAACTCTTCAATCCTTATGTGCTTTATTGATGCTTCCAAAGCCTTTGATCGTGTTAATCACAGAAAGCTGTTTGTTAAAATGAGTCCAAGACGGGTGCCTAAATACATTGTGAGAATTCTGGTCTACTGGTACGCCAACCAGACTATGCAAATAAAATGGGGCAATAGGGTCTTAGCCCCATTTGGGGTAAGTAATGGTGTTAGACAAGGGGGAATTTTGTCCCCAGTCTGGTACTGCTGATGCTTCATCAGCTCTTTCCCTTCATGTACCTTGACACTGTCAATTCTTGAAAGGCTTGGCATGTGCCTCAGAGTGAGTCTCATCAGATGATTTCGGATTTCATTTCTTGAGAGCTTCTTTAATGTTGCTCCTTACCCCATTGTATGTCAGTCTAATCAACATAGCTGCTGTGAATAAAATGCTTATTACTGATGGTGAACAACAGTCTAAAGGCCTTTGATAATTGTTAGATGTTCAAAGTGAAGCTGATCTGTAAAATGGTGAGATGAGAATTGCTTAACTGGATGCTATTCATCTGGACATCAAGAGTTTGTGGTAAGCCATTTAAATTATAGACAATAGATAATAGGCAATAGGTGCAGGAGTAGGCCATTCGACCCTTCGAGTCCGCTCCACCATTCACTGTGATCATGGCTGTGATCAAGGTAAACTTTCCACTTACTTTTTATCTTCTGTGCCGGTAAATGTTCACAACATGATACGAAGGAATAGATGTGAGTGCACTTGTGGAAGGTGATCATGCATACGTATGTCATCTAGGCGCTCCTACCTGATTATTAGTACATTATGTGTCAAGGGTTTATCCTAATAGAAATCATCTTCCTATTAAGGATTTTCTTTGCAGTCATGCCGCAAAACCTCTGTTCTACTCTCAACTCGGCCACTAGACTGTCAAAGGTAATCAGATATGTTCACCAGTAGCCTTTCCTGTTGTCTTGATCCACTTACTATGTTGATATGCAGGGATTTGGGTACTTTTGGAAATGGCAAGTGGTGTCTGTGAAAGACTGGGCTTCACTGATAGTGACAATACATTGCAAGGTGCTGGATCCCTATGTGACCTAGCTGTCGCCAGTAAGTCTGGACCTCTGATGCCCTCTGAAGAAACTGCAGGAAGCTTCTGCCCATGTGACCCACCTGTCGCCACCAAGTCTGGGTTCCCAAAGAGGTTTCTGTTATGTTTCAATACATTGACGCTTGTTCCATGTTGGTGATTGGTCTAGAGGGGTTAACTCACTTAATATGTTTTAGTTTGTTTCTGTGCACTGAATAGGCGCTGTGATTGGTTTGTAGACTGTGATTGATATCCTGTCCCTGTACTTTCGCGCCGTTAGCTTTCCCGCCACTGTAAAGGGACATATAAGGGCAATCGTTTTGTTGGGGTGTGTCGGTTGTCTTTCCTTCTGTTCTGTTTATACGAGGCTGCTGAGGGCTTGAGTGAGTGGATCTGAGGCCGGCCCTGCGGTGCAGTACACCAGTGATTCCCAACCTGGTGGCAAATTTCAGGAGGCCACAGAAACATTATGTCGGGGGGGGGGGGCACAGAAATATTTAAGAACCCAAGGGGGCCATGTTAAAAAAAGGTTGTGAACCACTGCTGTACACAAATAAATAAGGGTTTGGACTCCAGTGTTCGACTCAGTGGTTTTACTGAACCAAACTAGGGAGAGACTATTAGATCCAGAATCAACAACTATACTGCCTTTGTGCAGTGCTGCATCTCTCAGGCTTGGAGTCTTCAGTCTACTCTTCCTCCAACAAATGTTACTGACTTTGAGTTGTTTGATTATGTAACATGAAGTCCACTACAACAAAGACTGGATGCTTTGTTAGCAAATACCATGGTGCAACAGACCATCATCCTTATGAGACCAATTGCTTTCTATGAAGCTTTTGGTACTTTGTTGGCTTGTATTGTAATTAACCTCAACTGCTGTGATCAGACACTTAATTGGTTGGAGGAGCCAGGAAGCATGGTATTGTTTATGGGGTGCTGTTCCTCCAATTTGCGTGTGGCCTCACTCTGGCAATGGGGGAAGCCCCAGGACAGAAAGGTCAGTGTGGGAATGAGAAGGGGAGTTCAAATCGTTAGCAACTAGGAGGCCTAGGTAGACCAAGTGCAGTGCTTGGCAAATCGGTTGCCTAGTCTACGCTTGGTCTCATCGTGCTTCACCTGGATCTCCACGTATTTCTCACCTCCATTTCATCACCAATCCATGTTCTTCAGGAATGCTGGTTGACCCGCTGAGTTACTCCAGCACTTTATGTTCAGCTCTAGTGTAAGGTACTAGGTATGAAGTGTAAGTCACTGCATGTCATTGGGTTACGTATAAGTACAGTTGGCAGTCAAACAATTGACCTGCTAATCCATCACTTCTATATTCAACTAATTGTGCATGGAAATCTGAGGTTGACTGCAGGTACCTGACCATTTTTCTAGGAACCTTTGGCTTACATGTAAGGTTGGAAATATGCCATTGACTCTGTTTCCCTGTCCACGGATGTGACCTGACCTTCAAAGACAGTTCTTACATTTTCACCTTTCAGTCCAATGGCACATCACTGTAATACTACCTTCCATTTGATTTAAAAGAAACACTACAAATTCCATTCCTCCTGTCTTTACAATAAAGGTCATGAAGATAATCATTAAAATGCATATGCAAAGTGTGCAGCAAACTGCAAAGGGATGAAATTAACTCCAATTTCTTTTGATATAGTGCTGCCTCACATTTTCTCTGACCCTAATTACTACCAGAGTAAAATCATTTTTATAATACAAGCTATTCAGAAAAGGGTGAATAAATTAAAAATGAAGATAATATGTTGGACATCATCTTGAGCAGCCTTAGACTATTACTAGAGCAACATCTCTAATCATTCACTTTGGATAGAAAAGGTAAAATGTATTAATTCTTTTAGCATAGCTTAAAATTGGAAGGATTTTTTACATTTGCATTATGATGTATTATTTGAATTTAAACTTTATTGTCTATTCTTTTGTCTTACCAACCATTATATCAACTAATTTGTATTCCTAATGCATTGCAAGAGAATTTCAGAATGCTAATTTAGTAATAAAATTGTGGCTTTGATTACGATCTATTGAAGCTGACCTATTCCCTCTGAGTAAGACAATTAGCATTCAGCTGTTCAAATTCTGATTACGTTTTAGTCTGCCATTTGACGGTAATGATGCTTAGTGTTTTGAATTACTTGGAGCAATGGTCAGTGTTATTATTCAGTAACTCAAAGAGTATGGGAACTTTCAGATTGAAAGATTATTCAGAGAGTGTGAAGTGAAAGGACACCTGTCCATGGATGAACTACTACCACTGAGGCATTTAACGTGTGACCTGTATGGCTATCCTTTGTAATACCCATTCAATCACAATTCTCTCAGTGTCTTAATTCCTTTCTCATGCTAACATTTTATTTTATGTGTTTCAATTCTATAGTGATAGGGAAAGATACAGCTATACTCTATAACAATGTATTAAAACATTTATATAATAGAATAATGAAAAGCTTATATTATGCAATAAATTAAACTTCATTCTAATTATCTTTTCAACCATTTAATAAATTTAAATCCACAAGTGGTGAAATAAACATAAAATTCCAAGATTGATTTGTTGATGAATTTATAAATTGGATATACAGATTTAACCTCAAATATCAATAAATGACAATTCATCTGCTATTTCTTTATTCCCTATTATTATATATCCACCATCATTTTCCAGCGGTCCAATATCCACTCTTGCCTCTCTTTTACACTTTATATATCTGATTACACTTTTGCTATCCTCTTTTATATTATTGACAAGCTTACGTTCATATTTCATCGTTTTGCCCCTTATTGAATATTTAGTTATCTTCTGTGTTTAAGAGGGAACTGCAGATGCTGGAGAATCGAAGGTTACACAAAAAAGCTGGAGAAACTCAGCGGGTGCAGCAGCATCTATGGAGCGAAGGAAATAGGCAACGTTTCGGCCCGAAACATTGCCTATTTCCTTCGCTCCATAGATGCTGCTGCACCTGCTGAGTTTCTCCAGCTTTTTTGTGTAACCTTTAGTTATCTTCTGTTGGTTTTTAAATGCTTCTAAATCCACTATCTTCCCACTAAACTGCAATATTATATGCCTTCTCTTTTAGTTTGATGCTAAATTTGACTTCCTTTGTCAGCCACGGTCACCTCATTCTCCTCATTCTTTGGAAGGTCCTGGATTCACAATGACTTTGTTGGGATATGTTTACACATGAGGCATATGCCTTAGAATCATTTAATGAACTCACAAAGTCATGTCAACAAATTCCATCTCTCAATACATGTGCAAACAACTTGTACTGTTCAATTAAACCCCATCTCTCATACTAACAAAATTTATTATCCAGACAAGTACATTAAAACTAAGTGACTCAAGACACGTTTTTCTTATCAACATTTCAAGCCATACACATTTCACCAATTTCACAAACTTCCATCTACCCAACCTTGGCAAGAATATCACACAGATTGCAAATTACTCAAAAACACACGTTCCTTTCACAAGGGGAAGAGATAGCACATTAGCCGCACAACTGCAATAGATTGGTGATTGAGAAGCCTGGAATCAACAGAATGCATATTTATCTATTTATTTATTAATTTTTTTATTTATCTGTTTATTTATTTATTTGATTCTTTATTTCGAACAGAATAAAAGAATAAAAAGCAAGTGTGAAACAACATATATAGCCAAATGAAAATGAACATGATTTGAGCTTTCCTTAAGATGGAGCAAAATAGTAAGATTAAAAGAGAACTTACCGGTTTGAAGTTTGATCGTTATTTTATGAGGAGTAACGTTGAGGGATTATGTGAAGAACCCCGCCAGGACGCATGCGGTGTGAAATCACAGATAACTGTATTGACTAAACATAGTAAGATTAGAGAAGAGATACCAGTTGAGTATATGATCAAGGGTGGGAGTGGAGGGCATGTAATCCCTCAACGTTACTCCTCATAAAATAACGATCAAACTTCAAACTGGTAAATTCTCATTTAATCTTACTAGTTTACTTCGGAGTCATGTGAGTGACTGCGTGAGGATTTTAAAGCTCTGTGATTTCATGCCGTGGAAACGAGTCCATGCATCACATATGCCTTGATGACTGTAGGAGGAATTGTGTCAACATAATTTAGACATGAATTCGACATTGAATTTCATAAAATTTATTAACACAAAATTATAACCCCTATTTATGGGGTAAATTAAATTACAGAACTTAAAATTGTTTCTGCAAACGTTCCAGGTTTCATGACTGGTTTATGATAAAATAGTTGGAATGTTTTTTCCGCTGACCATCCTGCTGCCTTGAGGATTTGGTCCATTGGTACATCCAATTGCATAGCTGCTGATGTAGCTGCAGCCCTGGTGGAATGAGATTTAAAAATACTAGTATCCACCCCAGCCTGTGTTAGCACCTGATTCAGCCATCGAGATGGTCTGGACCATCACTCTTTTGTGTGGTTGCTTATGGCTGACTAAAAGTGCCTTCTCATTGCCTCTGATGATTTTCGTTTTCTCCATGTATAACGACAAATGTCTTACTATACAGAGACGATCATCTGTTGGGTATGACCTAAATTCTATATTGAGGCCTGCTGATCCCTGTCTGTTCTGCTTTACTAATTCAAAATATGAAACGTAATATTTTCAGATGTAGAGGTCATGTTGGCCAGTCTTAATTTATGTAATGACTACCATTTGTGCCATGACCAATGCCATTAGCATGACTGTTTTTAATGTCAGTCGATGTAGGGACAGAGCTGTTGCTGGAAACCAATTCATGAGCATCTTCAGGACAATACTCACATCCCATATTTGGGAGTAACTGGTTCTTGGGGGATTGGTATTAAAAATTCCCCTCATAAGTTTTGTTACCAGTGGGTGAGTTCCAACAGAGTGACGCTCTGTTCCTTGCCATAGATAAGTCGATAGGGCACTTCTGGCGCAGTTGATGGCACTATAACTGAGCCCCTCATCATAATGGAGGCCTGCCAGGTATTCCAGAACAGACGGGATGTTCATATCTCTGTAGGTGATGCTGTTTTTGTTACAATACATCTCCCACTTCGTGATATAGACCAGATACAGTTTTTTGGTGGACTGTCTTTGGGCCACCAAAATCATATTCACTGTCCGGTCCGTCAGTCCCAGCTGTAGTAGAGGTATTTATAAAATCTACAAATTAATATTCAAATAGTTATGGCATGGGTGGCTATCCCTTGTTACGGGATGAACCAACAAGTCTGGTCTATTCGGGATGGTGATATATGGTTCTAATACCATGTTTATTATCACTGGGAACCATGGTTGAGTAGGCCAATCGGGTACTACCAAAATACCAGACGCAGAGTCCTGCTGTATTTTCCTTAATACCCGACTGATGAGGCAGAAAGGAGGGAATGCATAAATAAACAATTTCCCCCCCAATGCAGCGAAAATGCATCTGTCGCCGCTGCCCCAGAGTCTGGTTCCCATGAAAGATAATTTGATAACTGGTGATTAAGCCTGGATGCGAATAGATCGATATCTGGTGTTCCATATCGTGCTGTAATATCAGGAAATACTTTTTATTCAACATCCATTCGGTGTTTTCATTAAATTTGTGTGACCTGGTGTCTGCCACTAAATTTAGTTTACCTGGTAGGTAAGTAACTGATATCCAAATATCTCTCTGGATACACCACTGCCAAATTGTATTAGCCAGATTGTCACATGATGGCGATTTGTTTCCACCCATGTGGTTGATATATGCTACCAGGGTGGTATTGTCAATCTGTAGTCTAACTAGAGAGTGGTGAATCTCTGGAATTCTCTGCCGCAGAAGGTAGTTGAGGCCAGTTCATTGGCTATATTTAAGAGGGAGTTAGATGTGGCGCTTGTGGCTAAAGGGATCAGGGGGTATGGAGGGAAGGCAGGAACAGGATACTGAGTTGGATGGTCAGCCATGATCATATTGAATGGGGGTGCAGGCGCGATTGTGGCTAAAGGGATCAGGGGGTATGGAGGGAAGGCAGGAACAGGATACTGAGTTGGATGGTCAGCCATGATCATATTGAATGGGGGTGCAGGCGCGAAGGGCCGAATGGCCTACTCCTGCACCTATTTTCTATGTTTCTATGTTTCTATCATGCTGGTGATATGACCCAGTACAATATGACTTTAGGCCATAGAATGCACCCAACATTTCCAGGTAGTTTATGCCCAGTGTTAGTAATAATGATGCCTCCTGAGCAGCCCATCTACCTCCACAGCTGGAGATGGAATTGGTGGCACCCCAACCAAGAGCACTGGCATCAGTTTGTAGCACCATAGAAGGGTTGCTGATAATGATTGGATTGAAACAAAGCCAAATGTTATCTATCCACCATTTTAGTTCCATTATAGCTTAGATTGGTAGCTTCATTGGTCTGTCAAAATGACCAGCATTGATTTTGAGTGCTTGTATTTTTGCTCTCTGTAAATTTTAGTGAAGTAAAGGTGCAAATTCTGTGGCTAGAAAAGCAGCCACCATTTTGCCAATTACTTTTGCTACCAATCTGATGGACGGTTACTGATGTCAATGAGGTTATTGCAAGCCTCTATTAAGTCTATAGCCTTTCCCTTTGGCAAAGTCACCGACATGTGTACTGAGTCAATGGTGAACCCCAAATAGTCCATAGTAGTGGAAGGCGTTAATTTAGATTTAACTGGATGGATAATAAACCCCAGTTTTTCAAATAACTGTTTTGTGGCTGTTACAGTTTGTTTGGCCAATTCCAAAGTTTTGCCGACAATAAGTATGTCATCTAGATATGCCATGACCATGTGTTTTCGTTTCCGTAGAAACGCTAGGGCTGGTTTCAAAATTTTAGTGAACAGCCTGGGGGCTGATGTTAATCTATTTGGCAGTGCTCTATATTGCCAACGCTGTCCCATCCAGTTGAATTTTAAGTAACATCTGTGGTCACCTCGTATAGGCACTGAATAGTAAGCATTTTTTAATCGATGCTAGCCATGAAGTAACCTTTGGAAATCAATTGTTTAGCAGTAACAAAAGTTTCCATTTAAAAATGAATATATTGTACAAATGTGTTCAATTTGGTCAGATCTATGATGATGCGACAACCACCATCTTTTTTGATTTTGATAAATATATTGGACACAAATTCTAGCGGTTCGTGTTGGGATTTTTCAATTACCCTTTTGCGTAAGGCTGCTCCAGTTCAGCCTGCGCTTCTGATTTTTCTTTACCGGAAAGTACGAACATTCAGTTTGGTATATGTTGAACTGGAGGGCTGTACTTGTGTATAATTCTATTATATATCCCTGGATACTGCTTAAATATAAGTATCGGTAGTTAACATACTCCATGCATCCAGCAAGGAGAGTAATCTCCCCCACCCCCCAACCTCCATGCTCCCTGCAATTTGTAAGGAACCAGACCCACCTACCTCCATAGTTACCAGTGGCAGGTTTACTTCTTTTTGTAAATCCTTCGTTGATGTTGAGGCGTTGGTGTCTGGGTTTGTGGTTTGGTTGATGTTGGACGTTTGCGTATCTTCCAAGAAGGCCGGTCTGGGCCATGGCCTAAGAAAGACTCATGTTTGGTGTACTGGACCTTCGAGCTTTCACCAGTCGGTCTTGTTCTACTGGTAGGTGCGTAAGGGTGCTGACTATGGCCGTGTGTTGCAAAGCAGTGCCAGTGCATCCTGTTGGTCCTGCGACATGTCCTTCTCTTCCAGGTTTATGTATGATGTTGGACACCATGTCCAGTAGATTTTCACGTTCCTGCACCCCCTGCACACTTGATTTCTGTTCTGCAAACCCCTCTTCAGGATCAGCCCAGAACTGACCCCCAGTACTCCCCTCTGACGAGGGAGAAGCACTGTGCAGCCCTACAAGAGGTGCTGCTGTGGGTTTTACATAGAGCCCACAGTGACTCGACTCCATCTCCCGGAGCCTGCCACGTTGGAGCACATCACACCGCTCCATCCGGCTCCAGCGTTGACGGTTGCTGGCCGCCCGAGGCTGCTCAAAGTCGGACTCATCCGAGTCCACGACTTTGATGGTTTTTTGTCTTGCCTTACCGCCCGGCCGCGGAGTGGATCTGGCCGGTGCGGAGGCGACATTGGGCACAACTGATCCCATTGTAGGTGATTCAAGTGCCGCTGGCTGCTGCTAGCCCACCAGCTTTGTCGCAGCCCGTTGGTTTCTCCACCTGTAATCAGCTAGGGAAAACACAAAAAGTCCGCAGAGTACTCTTACCTGCAGGTCCTGGTTTAAATTGTCGCTACGGGGGAACGTTGTTCCACCCTGCCTCCTGCCGTTTTCGATTTGTCAAAAGTCGACGGCCCCATTCTGAATAGTCTCCCGCCCGGCCGTGGTGCTCTGGCCAGCGTGGGACCAAAAGTCGGCACAGCTGATCCCACTTACGAGGCTTGTGCCTTCAGCTGCTGCTGACTCCCGCAACTTTGCGGTCCTCCCCAGCCAGCTTTACTCGCAGCACTTGTGGACACTATTTTGTCCAGCTTCCCCCCCCCCCCCTGTGTAAAAACAGCGCGGGGACAAAAACTACCGCAGAGTAAATCACTTACCTGCAGGTCGCGGTTTCAAACTTACCGCTGCGGGGGACGCTCCACCCCGCCTGTCGTTTCGCAAGGTGAAAGCGATATGACACGCATGTGTCCTGGCGGGGTTCTTCACATAGTCACTCACGTGACTCCGAAGTAAAATTACTGGATTCACTGCAATGTAACAACTTACTGCCGACTTGTATTTTTCTAACCTTATTTACTGCTCACCCAACCTGAGCTATCCTGCCATTTCAGCACATAAACTAAATGAACCTCAGGAAATTCCATATGCCTAACTAACATTTGTACATTACAGGAATTGGTCTGAGGAGGCCTAAGATGTTTATTTGGGACATACTTAAATATATATTTAAATATATTAATTGGAAGCAGCGTTCCAAAGACACATGCCTTTATTAGAAAAAAATATTGGTCTCATCTGTGTTTTTTTTTAAAACAGTTACCCAGGATGCAGATTATTCCAAGACAGAGGATGCTGGAGTCAATCATAAAAGATGAAATACCGGCACATTTGGATAGCAGTAACAGGATCGGTCCAAGTCAGCATGGATTTATGAAGGGGAAATCAATCTTGATTAATCTTCTGGAATTTTTTGAGGATGTAACTTGGAAAATGGACAAGGGAGAGCCAGTGGATGTATTGTACCTGGAATTTCAGAAAGCATTTGATAAGGTCACACACAGGAGATTAGTGTGCAAATTTAGGGCACATGTATTGCGGTAGAGTGCTGACATGGATAGAAAATTGGTTGGCAGCCAGGAAACAAAGTGTAGGAATTAACCACTCTGAAGAAGGGTTTCGGCCCGAAACATCACCTATTTCCTTCGCTCCATAGATGCTGCTGCTCCCACTGAGTTTCTCCAGCATTTTTGTGTACCGTAGGAATTAACATGTCCCTTTCAGAATGGCAGGCAGTGTCGAGTGGGGTTCAGCAAGTAGTTGGCAGCTATTTACAATATACATCAATGATTTAGATGAAGGGATTAAAAGTAACATTAACAAATTTGCAGATGACACAAAGTTGGGTGGCAGTGTGAACTGTGAGGAGGATGCTATGAGAATGCAGGGTGACTTGGACAGGTTGGGTGAGTAGGCAGATGCATGAAAGCAAAAGCACGAAGGCAGATTATTATCTAAATGGTGTCAAGTTGGGAAAAGGGAAATTACAACGGGATCTGGGGGTCCTTGTTCATCAGTCCATGAAAGAAAGCATGCAGGTATAGCATGCAGTGAAGAAAGTGAATGGCATGTTGGCAATTATAACAATAGGAGATGAATATAGGAACACAGAGGTCCTTCGGCAGTTGTACAGGGCCCTAGTGAGACCACACCAGGAGTATTGTGTGCATTTTTGGTCCCTTAATTTTGAAGAAGGACATTCTTGCTATTGAGGGAGTGCAGCGTAGGTTCACAAAGTTAATTCCCGGGATGGCGGGACTGTCATATGCTTAGAGAATGGAGCGGCTGGGCATGTATACTCTGGAATTTAGAAGGATGAGAGGGAATCTTATTGAAACATATAAGATTATTAAGGATTTGGACAGGCTAGAGGCAGGAAACATGTTCCCGAAGTTGGGGGAGTTTCAGAATTGTTGTGGCAGATTATTATATTGTTCAAGAGATCGCTCCTTTATCTCTCTAGCCACTCTGGAGAAAACATGGTATAAGGAGAACGTCGTTTTGATACGCATGTAAGCTCTCCATGTCTTTCAAGCTCAAAGCTTCTCGAAAGATAAATCTATCATAACACAGTCTTTTGATTAATAGTTTCTTTATTGTTGAAGAAAAACAGTAAGATATCCATCCAACCTTCTTCTTTTACCCGTACATTTTAATCTTTGTCAAACTTCAGCTTATTGCTTAGAAACTTTAGAAAACTTTCATGGACAAAAGCTAAACTCTCAGCCATCGTCCTCCGAACTAAACTAACTGGCCAACAGCTTCTGCTCCAGAAGACCAGCAGCAAACACGCCAAATGGCCACTACAAGAATAAGGAATTTAGATATTTAGTTTAAGAATAAAGCATTTAGAACAGAGATGAAGAAACACATTTTACACAGAGAGTTGTGAGTCTGTGGAATTCTCTGCCAGTTGTCTGGATACTTTCAAGAGAGAGCTTGATAGGGCTCTTAAAGATAGCGGAGTCAGGGGATATGGGGAGAAGGCAGGAACGGAGTACTGATTGTGGATGATCAGCCATGATCACATTGAATGACAGTGCTGGCTCGAAGGGCCGAATGGCCTACTCCGGCACCTATTGTCTATTGTCTATTGATTCTTATTGCACTCACATTGTCAATAATATTCAATCATAAATCAATTCTGTATCCCATGAGTACAAACTTTGTTTAGTTATGGGAGTTGTTTAGCCCCGCTGAACAACAGCTCTAAACCAATACCAAAACCTGGAGTGTGCTTTTCCAATATAATGAAATTAATTATCACTTTTGAAGATCATTAATTTCCTCTATCTTTGATTTTTCTTTAAATTCTCCTGATCATTGTAAACTCTCTAAAGATGTGTGAGCAAACTTTCTACTTACATGGCCCTGGCATGAGATGTTTGACTGAGATTGTACATTAAGAATTCATGCTCTGAGGCGTGCAATTTCCTTGCATGTGTTCCTGATGGGCAAGGATAAGAAATGAGAGAAGGCGTGCAGCAGGTAAATGGGAATAAATTAAATTGATTCAAATTGCATTAATATTGCAAGTAATGTGAGGTTATTCCTATCAGCATTTTTTAATTGCTTCACTATCATTTCCCATGTGATGTCTGATTATTCCTCTGACTTTCTAATTTATTTTTTACTTCATCTCTTCATCCCTTCCAGTTTATTCAATTTCAAACTTCTCAAACTCCTAGACTCAAGTAATTGGGGGGGTGGTTAGCCCTAACCTATTATTTTCAAACAACATAGACGAATATCAAATGTGAAGGAGCAAAGTGATTTGCGATCAATTATATAGAAGGCTGAAATCAAATGCACAAATGCTAAAGGTCCATGAACTGTTGGTGTTTTTTCTTAAGGCAATAGAGATACAAAAATGGGAGGTTATATTACAGATGTACAACTCCTTAGATTCATTCAATTCTCAATCACTTTTTTGATAATTAACGTTGGAAAAGATTTAGCAGAGTTATAAGGAAATAACCTCCGAGTAACAAATTCAATATGTGGATATATACCCATGAGTTTGCAAGTTTAGGGGAGGAATCCAGTTGAGGGGTTTAAAATGATTTGATGTAATAAAGCTAAATGGATACTTGATGCTATCTTCTCAGTGGGCTGGGAAGGGAAATATTTGTTTTATAGTTCAAAGCACTAACAGCACTCTTTTTGCATTGCTATGAAACCTGGCGGTCAATTGAAATTTTTGTTTTTTTATTAATTCAGTTTATATTGGAATATGGATGGAAGGTGGAGAAATTGAGTTAAGGCTTTTGTTATAATTTAAATGAATGCTTGCAAACCAATCATTCCAGCATGGTATATCATAGCTGGTGTCCTGCCTACAATTTTATCGTATCTATCAGTTGGATGGTAATGATCTCACAGCACAGCCAGAAGCAAACCACGTTGTGGTCCAAATATCCTGGATAATATTTCTATTTTATTATTTTTTTGTTGCATGCAAGTTCCAGATATAAGGCACAGTTTGTGTTGCCATCTCGGAGTGCCAGAAACCTGGGCTCAACATTTGGTGACTTATATGGAATATTAAATTTCTTCCTGTAAAGGCAAGGGTTTCTGCCTGTTGCTCTGGTTTCCTCTCACATTTCAAAGATATGCTGTAGCGTAATTGTTGACTATAAGTAAGGCAAAGGAATGAAGAAGGTGTTGATGTGCATATGTGAAATAATTTACAGGGATACAAGAAAATAAGGATGGGGAAAGAGACTGATGGAGACTACTGGAATTGCTCCAGTGTGATCTGTCATAGACCCAGAATGGCCTTATCCGTGTCATGGTACCTAACTAAAATTGAGCATTTACTTCCTTTACAAAAGTTACTGCTCTTTAATTAATTAATTGTGGGTATAATCTATTGTGATATGGCTGATAGACATGATAGCTACAAGATAAAAATAATCACCTTTCGTTCAGACCTAAATGTCTAAATAACAAATAAGAATTCAATTCAATTTACAAATAGAGTTGGCCAGATAGTCACGTGGTGTCGGTAAGTCTCTACCCATAGTTGACATACTATTCCCGGTGTCCATAAAACTGGTCACTGTTAATGTTAGGTTATGAACCATGCCTAACAAATGTACCCACATCTAGCGCCATAGTGGCGTCAGTCGGTTACTTCATTAGCCTGTCAGAATGACCCATAAATTGTTTGAATGACGCGTGACTGCGTTCAGTAATTAGATAATGTCTGATATTATATGGCTGGCACACAGTCCCTATGCCAATTCTACTAGCAGTCTGATGGATAGTTAGTTCCCTGCCAGTCTCCATTAAGGCTGTACCATATTACCAGCAAAGTCAGTGCCATGTGAACTGTGTTAGCAGTGAACCGCAGATGACCTGTAGTTAACACATCTGTGGGTACCTCTAATTGGTAATCTAGCCAGCATATCTTGATACGGTGCTCGCCAAATAGTACCCTAGGATCAATACAGAAGATGACACAAAGTTCCCATCTGAAATAATATAAGTACGAAGTATTCCATTAACCTAAGATGAAGTGGCAACCACCTCTGATTATGATATTTAGTACACAAATTTCTATGATTCTTATTGGATGTCTCCATAACATCTATAATGTGTGTACGTAGTTTAATAATGCTTCAATGTGTTGTTTCCTTGTCTGAATGACATTCAGTTCAGTACATGCTGAACTAAGGAGCAAGTAATGAATACCTCCACATTCTATATCAGTGGTTTGGGAGGTTCCAGGTTTGCATACAAGGCCAGTGCATCCTGGTGAACTAGTGTCATGTCTATTTCTAATAGTGCTGCCGATTATATCCCGCTGATAGGACTTTAGAACTTTCTTTCGGTTCAATACCTTGTCCTGTTATGTTTTTGGTTGCTACTAAGACTAAAGGATCCAGCAGTTCAATACAATTCCTGATAGATTCCCATCTCAGGAATACACAGTAATGTCTGTTCCAGTAATGTATGTTTCAGGGGAACAAAAGCACACCTGTGAGTAAGGCTAACTGGTCAGATTTGAAGCCAGCATCCTGACCAACGTGTCTCCAAATACTTCGGTTCACACTGGCCACATTCAGAGCCCCACAATTTCCCGGAGGTAAATGTCTTGCCAACACCTCAGCAAAGGTATTGGCTTGCAGGTGATGTGAAGAATTGTACTCAATGCTGGCAGCCATCCTGGCCTCTAGATCTTTGCCAGTCTGTTCTTGCTGAAGGTATTGCCCCACCATGTCCAGCAACTTGGTTTCCTCTTCGTCCATATGGGAATGTGGCTCCATCTCTAGTTCAGAATCTGACACAGGCAGCCTTTCAACACCCTCTTCCGAGGAGGATGAAATGTCAAGCGGCCCTTTATGGTAATCTGCTGAGGGACTTACACCTTTGCCACTGTGGCTATCGTCCATATCCTGGAGCCTGCCACTCTGGAGAATTTCCTCCAACAACCGCTCCAGCCGACTTACGTGCTCTCGGGCACAAGTCGATCGCGGGTGTTTAAATTTATCCAACCGCTCCTGTCGACCATCGTGCTCTCGGGCACTAGTCGCATGCGGTTTTTGCCGCAGCCGCTCCCGGCCGCCCCATATAATTGTGCCGTTGCTCGCAGTCCCGGTACTCCCCGGCACCTGTCACTAACGGCCGAACATGCTGCAGCCACTCGTACCAGTTTCCGCAAAAGTGGTCGCTGCTGGCTGCGCTATATCCTGCAGCTGCTCATCCTTACCTCGGTATCGGTAAGTATTATCCGGAGGCTGTTTCTCCACATTACTTTCGCAGTGATGTACTTTGCGCTTTGCCTTCCCGCCCGGTCTAGGATTTGATTTTCCCGGCGCGGGATTTAAATCCCGCACAGCTGATGTCTCCATACAAGTTGCCTGTGCCGGCGGCTGCTGCTGTAGGTCCCCGGCACCTTCGCCACTGACGTCCTGCAGCTTCTTTACAGCCTTTCTACGCGTTGCTCTGTCCATTTCCTACACAGGGTGAAATGCAGAGTCCACTTTCTCCCCTCCTTCAGGGTTATGTAAACCTGTGCCTTGGTCAGGGTCTGACTAAATTTGGTCCTGCCCACTCTCCTCCGAGGAGTAAGAGATATCTTGCGGCCCCACACGGGGTACCGCTGTGGGACTTACCTCTTGCCCACTGTGGCTAGCCTCCATATTTCTAGGACTGCCACCATGGAGGAGCTCCTCCAGCCATTTTGGTGTGATTTGCACTCGCACCCTTTCGGGAGATGGTGGTGCTGATTCTTTCTTTCTTCCACCCGTTTTGGTGTGATTTGCACTTGCTCCCTTATTGGGAGATGGTGGTGCCGACATTTGTTGCTGTGCCTCTCGCTCCCTGCTGCTCTGTCCGCTCGTGGCTGCTCCTAAAAACCCTCCAACCGACCCCAGGTGCGCACGGGCACTGGCCGCTCGCGGCTATTCAGAGTCGGACTTCTCGAAGTCAACGACTCTGATTATGCCTACCTCTCCCGACCTGCCGGGGCCGGTGCGGGAGCAAAGTTGGGAGCAAAAATCGGGAGGGAAAGTCAGGTGCAAAAGTCGGGAGCAAAAGTCGGGAGCGAAAAACGGGAGCAAATGTTGGGGGGGGGGTAAGTCTGGCACAGCTATTCCCATTACGGGAGTTCAGTCTGTTGCTGCTGTCTGTTTTCCCCCTGCCTCTGCAGTGCTCCAGCGCGGTCCAGCGGGTTCAACGCGTACTCAGTGCTCTCAGGCACTGACCGCTCGCCGCTATTTTTAGACCTGCGGAACCCCCGTTAACGCGCCAGTTCCGCACCTTCCAGCCCCTCGGACCCATGAATTATTAAATCCACTAAACGACTAGTGGGGCTGTTTCCGAGTTGTCGGGAAAAACTGCTCCAGCGACCGTTGTCCTGGCGCTAAAGTCGGCTCCGTTCCTGTTTAAAAAGAAATTAACAGGCCCCGGCCACTGCTGGCTGCCTGCAGATCTGCAGACTCTCCCCAGCCAGCTTCATCAGCCTTCTAGATAAAAAAGGGTAAGTAAAGAAAACGAAGTTCCCTTACGTTCCTGTTGCAGGTTCAACCCCTGCCGATTTGGAGGAACGTCCTTCCTCCAGCGATGACGAGTTCGAATGCGTGTAGCGATATGACACGCATGCGTCGTAAGCGGGGTTCTTCACGTAGTCACTCACGTGACTCCGAAGTAAAACAGTAGTTAGCCCGTAACAAAATTACTGTTTCTAAACGTTTGTACTGCACAAATGAGTTAAACCTGGATGAAGTGACATACTCCATCTGTCACATGTCCTGAATGGCAGTCCTGCCCAAAAATACTGGGCCTGCCTCGATGATAATTCCAGTCCAAGTTCCAAGTCTGCTTGGAACCTGTGTATGTTGTGCAGTAAAAATTATCACATGTTATTATCTGTTTTCAAACCAGTTCTGAAAATTCATGTTATTGTCATTTTGAACAAGAACATAAGTGTAAATTACCAACATGTAACTGCTCCACAATCCCTTGTTTCAGTAAACCTAGACCCACCTACGTCCATGGCTACCAGTGGTCTTGTGGTAAGTCCAAAGGCCCCTGATGCGGGGTCCTTTTCTCTCCTTGATTGGGAGTAGGACTGGTAAGGAAGTGTGGATTCCATGTTTCTCCTGACCTCTGCTTGGGTCTGTTCTGAACCTCATCATACTGAACCTGCCTTGTAGTTCAATTCTGACCATTATTTTGAGTCTGCCTTGAAAGACAACTCTGATCATATTTCCGTGCCCAGCTTTCAAGCTACCACCAGATTCAGTAAATCGCTAACCCCCTATGGATGTGTGGGGTGTGTTGTCGCCTATGCGGATATTCTGCCAACTGCTGGCTCTTGAAGCCATATGCATGCTTCAGTATGTTCATACTTTAAATTCGAGATCAGTTACCTACTGATCATTCACACTCCCCTCCACTGAGAGTCAGGTTCATAGGCAGCCCTGAAAACAGGTGCTGCCGCAGGCCCCTGAGGATATCTGTGCTGACATGTTCCTCTCCTCAGAGCAGGAGGCATTTGTGCAGCCCTGAACACAGGTACTGCTGCCTGCTGGTTCTACATAATACCCGGGCTGTCAAGAGCTAGATTCCATCCAGGGAAGCACCCAGTGGACCTGGATGATTGCAGAAGCACTTATTTTCTGTTTGTTAGTATGGAAGCTTATTATTCCTTGGTGTTGATTTAAACAGTGCAATATAAGTAAAACTTACTTACTTACTTCCTTTCTTCTGCTTGTCCCTGGGAAGGTCCCCCCCCCCCCCCCTTCTTTGTACACTGATTCAGAGTGTTTTCTTCCATATGTAGTTCCCCCTCCAATGGGGAAGACATTGGGTTGCCCCATGTGCGAGGCTCCCGGCAGCGGCACTGCTGTAGGCCTGGCAGATACTGCTCCCTCCCTTGGAGCAGATTATTGTTGGAACAACTTCTCCTGCGATTTTGCTGTTGGCGCTAATGTCGGTAAGCGTTGCTCCATGTGGGAGAGTCGTCCTCAAACGCTCTCCGTTGAGGGAGGGTATCCCTCTTTCCCGGACTCATCAGAGTCAACGGGTTTGATAGACTTGCGGGTGGCATTACGCCCCGCAGGGCAACCACGGAGCTCCTGCTCCCGCGCAAAGTCTCCTGCCGTGTTGGAGCAACTTCTCCATAAGTTGCTCCATGTGGGAGAGTCGTCCTCAGACGCTCTCCGTTGAGGGAGGGTATCCCTCTTTCCCGGACTCATCAGAGTCAACAGTTTTAGACTTGCGGGTGGCAACCACGGAGCTCCTGCTCCTGCGCAAAGTCTCCCGCCGATTCTACTGTCGGCGCTAATGTCGGGAACAAGACCGTCGCCCGCTATTTGGAAAGCTGCGGTCTTCGGCAGCCGACATCCCCGCGGGCCGTCTCCTCGACATCTGGGCTCTGAAAAAAAAAAACTTCAAGCCCGAAAGAACGCAGGTAGGTAGTTCAACTTTCCTTACCTGCTCATCCCGACGGCTGGGAGGCCACAGTGCCTTCCGGTCCGTCGCGTGCGTTGCGTTCAGACGTAATGACGCACACGCAGACGGACGGCCCTTCTTCTTCACGTAGTCACTCACGTGACTCCGAAGTAAAATTAATTTTTCCTCTACTTTTTCCAGGTTGCCCATTGCATTCAGTCATATCCGTTCCATTTTTATGATGAGCACCAATGTAAAATAGTAAGATTAAACGAGAACTTACCAGTTTGAAGTTTGATCTGTATTTTATGAGGAGGAACGTTGAGGGAATACGTGAAGAACCCGCTTCCAACGCATGCGTGTCATTCTTCAAAGCAGCGGTGTGAGGTCACAGGAACCTATAATGATCTAACATAGTAAGATTATCAAAGAGATACCAGTTTTTGATATGATCATAAGAGGGTGGGAGCGGAGGGCACGTATTCCCTCAACGTTCCTCCTCATAAAATACAGATCAAACTTCAAACTGGTAAGTTCTCGTTTAATCTTACTATTTTACTTCGGAGTCACGTGAGTGACTTCGTGAAGATTTCAAAGCTCTGTGACCTCATGCCGTGGAACGAGTCCATGCTTCACAACTGCCTTGGGTATTGGGAGAGAGCATCATTAGTAATTTTAAAACACAATTATACAAAGAGTTGTGTGGTATAACGAAAAAATATATAAATTTTTTAAAATTGAGAATCATAGCCCTGTAACCTTTCGGGCAAATTATATTGTTGAACGTAAAATGGTTTCTGAATACAATGATGGCTCCAAAAAATAACTGGTTTATTATAAAACCTTTGGAAAAACCTTTTGGATGACCATCCTGCCATTCTGTGGATTTGGTCTGTGGGTACCTGTAGTATTTTTGCTGCGGATGTTGCTGCAGCCCTGGTGGAATGAGAGTTAAAAACATTAGTGTCTATTCCTACCATCTTTAGGACATATTTGAGCCACCTTGATATAGTTTGGGTCGTGACCTTTTCATGCGGTTTCTTGTAAGAGATAAACAACGCCATTCTCTGACCTCGAATGTTCTTAGTATATTCTATGTATTGTTGGATGTGTCTTGCTATACACAGTCGTTCGTCATATGGATATACCATAAATTCAAACACTTGACCCGATGAACCTGGTCTGTTTTCTTTTATTAAATCCTGTATGACAAACACCAGTTTCTCGGGTGAGATGATCAGGGAGTCCAGGCTCAGTTTGCTTAATGGCTGGACTCGTTGTGCGGTAAATAACTCCATGAGCATAACCATCTTCATGGTCCGTTACTGAAGTGACAATGCTGTTATGGGCTACCAGCTCCTCAGCATGTTGAGAACGACACCCACGTCCCAGATTTCGGAGTACCTGGTTTTCTTACCAGGGGGTGCGTTCCCACCGTGTGCCGCTCCGTTCCTTGTGATAGGTAATTGGAGAGTGCACTTCTGGCACTATTGATGGCACTGTAGCTCCATTGATTATCATAATGGAGGCTTATTAAAATTCCAATACGGCCAGAATGTTCTTGGCCTTTTGGTCGAGGTTGTTGTCCAAGCAGTATATGCCCCATTTCTTGATGTGTCCAAGGTACTGCTTCCGTGTTGACAGTCTTAGTGCAGATGAGATGAGATTCATCGTCCTGTCTGACAGCCCCATGCCGTGTAGTGGGTCTTTTAGACTCTACAAATCAACAAATCCATAGTCTTATGGCATGACTGCCCCTAGTCACTGGATGAATTAATAAATTTGGCTATGTTCATGAGGGAACATGGTTCTAACACCATCCACTGTATGACCAAATACCATGATTTAGTAGGCCAGTCGGGTACTCTGAGAATTCCAGATGCTGAGTCTAGTTGAATTTTCCCTAGTACCCCATTGATGGGGCAGAACGGGGGAAATACATCACCCTATGGCTTTGTTTACATAACAATGCCAAGCTGGTTTTTAGAATTTTAGTAAATAATATTGGGGCTGATGTTTGCCCCTTTGGTAAGCTCTATATTGCCAAAGTTCCCCCTCTTTTGAGTCAATGCCTGCCATATAGAAAAACCCAGCTGACACCAAGTCTTTATCAGTAATAAGAGTATCCATCTTAAAATGAATATCTTGAACGAATGTGTTTAGGGTTGAAAAGTCAATGATAATCCTGCAACCCCCATCTATTTTATTTTTAATAAATATGTTTGATACAAATTCTAATGTTCCATGAAAAGTATGCTCAATCACACCTTTTGTGTACAATTTTTGTAGCACCATGTAGGCTTTAGATTGTTTGGTTTATGTAAGGACAAAATGCCATTCTGGTGTATGTTGTACTGGGGTTATTGGGATGAGTAAATTCTATCAGATAACCCTGAATACTGCTGAGATTATATGAATCTGTAGTGATTATATACCATACATAACTGTAGTGTTGCAACCTCCCCTCCCCCACCATCGTAGGTCCCTTTTTAACAGAAGAAACCACACCCACCTACGTCCATGGTTACCGGTGGTTGTGTTATTTCCTTGGTTTTTTGAAAAGGGGGTTCTGGTTTGATATCTCTTGTTCGGGGTTGTGTGGGAGGTTGAGGCTTCCGCATCTTCCAGGGTGGCCGCCCTGGCCATACCCTAAAAAGGATACTGCGGGTTATATTGATTTCTGGCACTGCCACTGGTATGAGCCACATTTTTTATGACCTTGCATGTGGCTGGTATCGTGCTCCAAAATAGGCCCTTGCGCTGGCCTTGATGAGCCCCAGTGTCTTGCTTCGTCCACCCACGGTTCTTTGTTTGCAAATGGTAGCATTTTAGGGTCCCAGTGCTGGCTGAATGGCAGCCTTCCACATGTAGTTCAGCTCATATTGCATATTACTAAACAGAGCTAGTGCGTCTTGATGGTCTTTGGTTACCTCGTTTATCTCAGACCGCTGGGACCGACCCCCGTACTGACGGTACTGGTCCCTCGCGGTCGTTGCAGCCGGTCAACCCCACTCTAATGCCCTCAGTTCTGGGCACTCCTGCTTATATGGTCCTTAGATAAGGGACGTATCAGATATTAAAACTGATAATAAACAGCTACTATAGTTGATCTTAGCCAAAAGGCCAAGAAGCGATCTCTGTAACTAAAAAACCCGCTGGGACCGACCCCGGTACTCACATTACTGGTCCCTCGCGGTCGATTGCAGCCAGTCAACTGCACTGCAATGTCCTTGGCCTCGGCGCTGGCCGTTAGCGCTGCTTCCGAGAAATGAATTTTCCCCTGGTGCGGGAGCGAAGTCGGGCACAGGTGTTTTCCCTCTCCGGGAATCGATGTGCCGTTGCTGCTCCTGCCGCTGCCGGCTGCCGCTGCTGCTCCTTCCGCTGCCGCTGCCGTTGCTCCTGCCGCTGCCGGCTGCCGTTGCTGCTCTCCTGCCGGCTGCCTGCACTCCGCGGTTCTCCCGCCGGCTTTCTGAAGCTTACATGGACCCGGTCCATGTCTGCACCTAAAGGGTAAGTGGAAGGAAACGTAGAGTCTCTTACCTGCTGTTCCCGACTTTTAATTCTCCCGCTGGTGAACGTCGTTCCCTGCGTGTCGGATTCGAGCCGCTCGGACCGACCCCGGTGTTCACGGGCCTGGTCCTTCGTGGCAATTCCGCAGCCGGTAAAACCCGGCTGTTCCTAGGGACCCCTTGGACCAACCCCGGTGCTTACCTTTTGAAGAAGGTTTTCGGCCCGAACGTCCCCAGTTCCTTTGCTCCATTAGTGCCGCTGCACTCGCTGAGCGTTTCCAGCCCTGCTGTGTACCCCCGGTACTTACAGCGCTGGTCCCTGCTCTCTGTCCTGCTGCCTCCGCGCTGGCCGCTAGCGACTGCTTCCAAGCCAGTCTCGCTTGAGACTGGCATACGGGACCTCTTTGCTTTGCTTCCCGCCTGGCCGAGAAGTGAATTTTGCCGGTGCGGGAGCGAAGTCGGGCACAGGTTTTTCCCCCCCCCAGGGAACTCGTGCCGTTGCTGCTCCTGCCGGCTGCTCGCACTCCACGGGTCTCCCCGCCAGCTTTCCGCAGCCTCCTAAAAGGTAAGTAGAAAAAAGGAACGCGGAGTCTCTTACCTGCTGTTCCCGACTTTCAAATTCTCCCGCTTGGGGAACGTCGTTCCCCCCTGTGTGACTCGTTGCAATGCGTGTAGCGATATGACATGCATGCGTTGGAAGCGGGTTCTTCACGAAGTCACTCACGTGACTCCGAAGTAAAATATAACTGATTTAAGAATATAAAATCAAATTTTTGTCAGTCTTTCAAATTATAATCTTCCTCAAATAAACCACCAACAAAAAACTTTTTCAGTCTAATACATTGATTTTAAACCTTCGTAACAGTTTACTGCCAAAAAAAGTGGTAATTTGCAGCAAGAATGCTAACCGTCACATAACTTCCTCTAAAACAATATTAACTTCAGATGAATAGGCAGAAGCATACTATTGATTTATCAATTACAATTCATAATTATGGTCATTGTTGTATTATTTTACACATTATGAGCATAAAATACTCACATGACGGACATGACTCTGCATGATGGAGATGATCAAGTTTGGGCGTGTCACGTGACGGAGATGACTAAAGAGTGATTCTTCAGTAAGTCGACTTTGGTGTCCCACTACTTTGATGCTGTATATAAGGAAAATCCATAATTCTATCCCATTTCTCCTTTTTCTAAAATGTCAATAAACATAATCCTCATAGGATTTTGCCTTAAATGCCATGTGCCAGTTCATGCCTTTTTTGATGAGTATAATGCCTTTTTTCATGATCAAGTGTCTAAATCAGCCTTGTTTTGCTGTTTTGCTAAAAAGTTGTGCTATTTTCGCTAGTTATACTGTGATTACAATGACTTTTTCTATGTTACGTTAATATTAATGTTATTATTAATGCGTTAACATGGTATATATTGGAGGAGACAAAGACAGCCTCTATGTGGCCTCCTCCATGAGTAGCTTACAGGCTTATAAACCCACAAATCGAAACCAATGCCTTTACCGCGTCTGCAGACCACTAAAAGCCATGCCTCCCCAGGCCAGGCGGCACCGTTAAATGTCGCCAACTGTCGAGGTTTAGCGCTACTGCAATGTTGAAGGCCTTACCACCGCCAAGCTCAATGTCATCGAACAGATTGCCATCAAAAACAAGGTGACTATAGTTCTACTGCAGGAGACTCACACCGAAAACACGAACTTCCTGAAACTTCCTGGGTATACCCTGACCGTTCACACTGCCGACAAATATCATGGCATAGCTATGTTCGTTCGTAACGACATGGCCTGGTCAGCCATAGCACAGTCCGCAGAGGATGCAGAGGTAGAATGGATCACAACTAAAGTGCAAGACACTACCATCATCAACATTTACAAGCCGCCTCCGAGCAGGTTGGTCCCAACATCTCTGCCAGATGTCCCAGCCCCTGCCGTGTATGCTGGTGACTTCAACAGCTATCATTCAGACTGGGCATACAGTAGCTCCAATGCTGACGTCAACATCCTGGCAGAATGGGCCTCGACCGCCGATACAACACTCCGATACGACCCAATGGAGCCACCCACTTTCTACTCTGCACGCTGGAACAGCACCACCAACCTGGACCTGGCCTTCGCAAAATGTCGCAACAATTAACTGCTCCCAGTAAGACGCATCAGGGACAGGTTTCCCCGGTTTCACCATCGACCATCGCTCATAACCATTCCATCTCTGGTCCAGCCCGTGGAAGGGAAAGATCTTAAGAGGTGGAACTTCCGGAAAGCAAACTGTGCAGGCTTCACACAACATGTGAATAAGGCAGTCGTTGGCCTCCCACACCCATGCCCCATCACCCTGAACAACGCCTACGACATACTGCAAGATGCTGCTGGCCGCCACCAAGAAGAACATCCCCCGCCCATGGTGTACGTAAAGCCTATGTTCTCTGTTGGGATGACCTAACGAATGTGAAGACCTACTTCGCACCCACACAGAATCACAAACCAGCGAAGACAGGGACAAAGCAGCGAATGACCTAATCTGCACATTAAATGAGAAGCGCAGACAAAGATGGACGGAGACAGTGGAACCAATTGATTTCACACACTCCTGCCATCAGGCGTGGCAGACCATGAACAAGCTGATGGGCAGGTCAACAATCCCAGCACAGTGTCCCATCACTGCAAATTTCATTGCGTCGCTACTGCTGAGCAACGGCTGTTTTCCCAACGCAGACAAGGACTTCACCAGAACAACATTGGCGAGAGCCCACGAGTGGCACAGGGCCCCGAGTTATCCCAAGATTTCACAACACAAGAAATCGAGCAGGCCATCCGACGGCTGAAAACTGGCAAGGCACCAGGCATCCACCCAGAATACATAAAACACCAAGGCAAGAAGGCAAATGACTGGCTGTGCTCCTTGCTCTCCATGTATTTCCGCTGCCTGAAGCAGCCAAAAATCTGGTGCTGTGCCAAGGTGATCGCTCTGCCAAAGCCAAACAAGCCAGCGATGACCCCAAGGGATACCGACCCATTTCACTGCTGTGTGTTCCATACAAGCTCCTGGTACATCTCCTCCACACACGTCTCAATCCAGTGATCGACCCCCAGCTGCCCAAAGAACAGGCTGACTTCCGAAACGGTAGGTCAATGGCAGACCAGGTGACCCTCCTGTGCCAAGACATAGAGGACAGCTTCCAGGCAGGGGAGAAAGCTGGCGCTGTCTTCTTGGACCTCACAGCTGCATATGATACTGTCTGACTGCGTGGCCAACGCTTGAAGCTTCTGGAAATCATCCCAGACAAGCACATGGTGAGCTTCATCATGGAGATGTTGAGCAACCGCAGCTTCAGGCTACACACCAGCAACGGAAAATACAGCAGGGTGAGGAAACTTAAGAACGGCGTCCCACAGGGCTCAGTGTTGGCACCAATGCTGTTCAACATCTACATCCATGACCTGCCTGCAACCCAGTCAAAGAAGTATGGCTATGCTGATGAAATGGCCATCCTACTCAGTAAGCCATCCTGGGAAGCAGCAGAAGAGGGCCTCTCTGAAGACATGAACATCCTGTCTTCATACCTGAGGAACTGGCGCCTCAAGCTCAGCATGGGTAAGACGACATCTTTAATGTTCTACCTCAACAACAGGGAAACGACCCGCAAGATGAACATCATGGTGGATAATGCTCAGTTACGGTCCCAGTCTGTCCCAACCTACCTTGGTGTGAAGCTCGACAGAACGTTGTCATTCAAACAACACCTGGAAGGTGCCAAGGCAAAGACAAGCGCCCGTGCCTAGCCGGCACCACATGGGGAGCCACAATGAAGACATTGTGCTTGGCCACAGTGGCCCTGGTGTTCTCAGCCGCCAAGTACTGCATCCCAGTTTGGTGCGGTAACCCACACGCCAAGGAGCTGAATGCTGCCCTCAACAGCGCCCTGCAGACTGTCTCCGGATGCCTACGAGCCACCCCAGTAAACCAACTGCCCGTCCTCGCTGGCATTGCCCCAGCCAACATCAGACGAGAAGCAGCCATGCTGGCCCTCTCTCAAAAGGCACAGACCAGTGAATCCCACCTCCTCCACCAGATCGTCACAGAGACACCATGACGAGTGCGCCTCAAGTCACAGCACTCCTTTGCCATGCAAGCTCTGCACAACACCGGCTGAACCATCTAGGCTACACCAGGACCTGCCCCGAAAGCAATGGACAACCCTCAACCGCTTGGGGACTGGCATTGGAAGCTATGGAGTAGCGATGAAGAGATGGGGCCTCATGGACAGTGTCTCCTGTGAGGGTGGGGACCCAACACAGAGAGTGGAGCACATAGTCACCAGTTGCCCAAAACACCGGCCACTGAATGGTGAACAAGGTCAGATTGACCTGGACGATGACACGTTGGCCTGGCTTGCCTCAACGGAGCTGCAGGTCTAAAAGACATACGACAGAAGAAGAATAGCATAACTTACAAGAAAACTTCCACCACTGGGGCAAAAATGGGAGTGCCATTGTTGGTCATTCATTTGTTCATGCCCCTGCCCACTGGTTCAGTCTCCAAGATCTATTTAAGAAAGAACAGCAGAGGCTGGAAAAAACGAAGGTAGACAAAAAAAGCTAGAGGAACTCAGCGGGTGAGGCAGCATCTATGCAGAGAAGGAATCAGCGACATTTCAGGTCAACACGCTTCTTCAGACTAATGTGGGGGGTTGGTAGGAAATAGAAAGGAAAAAGCGGAGACAGTAGGACTAGAAGGAGAGCTGGGAAGGGGGAGGGGGGAGAAGACAAGGGCTATCTAAAATTAGAGGTCAATGTTGATACCGTTGAGGTGTAGACTACTCAAGCGAATTACCCAAGCTTGTCTCCTCATTACATTTACCACTGGCTCCAATCGCAAATCTGGGTTTTCGAGTGATCTGTGCAAGGCATTCATTGATGCTGGAATTCCACTGTGGATTTTGGAAAACAAATCTCTCAGAGGTTTTGTAGAGAAATACACAGAGGAACATATACCAAGCAAGTCATCATTACGGAAAAGTTATGTTGACAGCAACTTCAACATTGTTGTGCAGAAACTTAGAGATGAAGTTTCATGTAACAAAATATGGATCTCAATTGACGAGACAACTGATGCTGTGGGGAGATATGTTGCCAGTGTGATTATCGGTACACTGGAGGCAGTTCAACCATCAAAGGTGTATTTGTTGACATTAGAAGTATTGGAAATGTCAAACAGCTCCGCTATTACTCAGTTGTTTACATCTTCACTTGCTGTACTTTGGCCAGAAGGTGAAAAACACGAGAATGCTCTTCTGTTTGTGACTTTGTTTTATTCCCCAAAATGTTGCATTTGACATGCTCAGCTCAAGGACTTCATAGAATTGCCAAGCACATATGTAGCTTGGTTCCAAATGTCGATCGCCTAGTTTCCAATGTCAAGAAAATCTTTCTCAAAGCACCGTCACGTGTGCAGTTGTTCAAGGAAATGGCACCCGAGATTCCGCTACCTTCTCAGCACATTTTGACTAGTGGGGTACATGGCTCTGTGCTGTACTCTACTATGCTGCAAATTTTGAAAAGATAAAATAAATCGTCAACTGTTTTGAAGAAAAATCTGCTGGTCAGGATCGTCAGTGAAATCATGCAGAAAAAGTCCCTCCATCGTGATCTTGTGTTTATTGCATCCAATTTTGCAAACTTCGCACAAGCTATCAATTCCCTTGAGAAACGTGGCAAAACATTAGTTCATAACTTGCAGGTTTTCAGCAAAGTAACTGTTCCTGGCGATGTAGGTAAAGACATACAAGACATATGTGAGAGAGAAATATGTGAGATCTAACAAAGATCTTGAAGAAATACAAAATATAGCTAAAGTTCTCAAAGGTAGATGTAATGCACAAGATATCGACATGAATATAGAGTCTGTAGCTTATTTCAGGTGTGCACCAGTGACCTTAGCTGAGGTAGAAAGACGTTTTTCACAATTGAAGCATATTCTGTCTGACAGACGGCATAGTTTAACAACAGATAATTTGAAAAAAATGCTAGTAATGTGCAACCAGGCAACTTTGGTCATTTAATGTAGTACACCTTTATATTATCATTTTATACTCTATTTTGGTGGTGGAAATAAATTACTGTTTATACCTTTTTTGTCAATAAATGCCTTTTTCATGCCTTTTTTGTAATGTTATTATACCTTTTTGCCTGCCTATTTCAGTGTTTTAAAGCCTAAACATCCTGGCACTACTCATAAATAGAGATTAAATCCTAAATGAATAAAGTGTTATTTTTTTTTTCCCGGTGATTGATGCCCACCCCCCTGAAAACCACATGTCCCGATGGTTACGTGAAATTTGAAGTCAAAACATTTATTTAATGGCGGATCTATCTGAAATGAAAATACTTTTAAACGGTGGGTATTAATAATTGAAATATTTATCACCCTTAAAAAAAATCCTCTATTCTTGATAAGGTTAGGGCTAGGGCTAGGGCTAGGGCTAGAATTAGGGTTAGGGTTAGGGTTAGGGTTAGGGTTAGGGCTAGGGTTAGGGTGGCTAGGGTTATGGCTAGGGTTAGGGTCAGGATTAGGGTTAGGATTAGGGTTATGGCAAGGGCTAGGGTTAGGGCTAGGGCTAGGGTTATGGCTAGCGTTAGGGTTAGGTTAAGCTAACTAGGCTCGGGGTAGAGTTAGGGCTAGGTTAGGCTCGGGGTAGAGTTAGGGCTAGGGCTAGGGTTAGGGCTAAGATGGAGGCAGAAGTGAACGGAGGCAGATGCTGCACAAGGACCCAGTTAGAAGACCCAGGGACCTTTTCCTCCGTGTCATCGAGGCCGGCTGCGGGAGGTATTAATCCGTCACTTACCTCTGATCTCCTGTATTCCAGCTCCATCTCCAGCTCTGGCAGCTCCAGCTCCATCTCCTGCTCCATCTCCATCTCCACAAAGGCCTGTTGCAGCCATCGCCTCTTCCCGTGACCCAATGCCGCTCTCCATGCCCGACCCTCTTCAGCCCTTATTCCCTGGTGCGGGGGGGGAGGGGGGGGGCTGGAAGGGTTAAGGTTAGGGTTAACCCTGGCCATAATGTTTGGATGAATGGCACATGGCACGATTGTTCTCTGGTACAAATCAAAAAAAATATTTGTTTTTAATTCTTTTTAGAATTCAGCACTTTTCGAAGGTGGTGCTGATGAAAAGTACTCGCCCGTTATGCAGCAATTCTCATCCCATGAATCAGGAAACGTTCACAAGGGAGGTAGCTTTCGAATTCCACAGTATTTTGAGGGCAGAAGTGCGCGTCTATTCCATTTAAATCCACGTGGGATTGCTCAACAAAGGTGAGTGATGGTAAGTGATTCCAATCATCGGGAAAAGAAAGTTTTGAAAAAACAGTAAGATTTATAATTTTATCAAGAATAGAGGAATTTTTTTAAGGGTGATAAATATTTTAATTATTAATACATACCGTTTAAAAGTATTTTCATTTCAGATAGATCACCCATTAAATAAATATGTCTACGATATTTCACAAGTAACCATCGGGAAATGTGGTATCAAAGTATAAAGTATAAAGTATCCTTTAGTGTCATTCAAACTGTCTCCAGTTTGAACAAAATTGCATACCTTGCAGTCATTACAGAAAATAAAATGACAGAACACACAATTAAAACAGTTTAACATCCACCACAGTGAGTCTACCAGGCACCTCCTCAATGTGATGGAAGGCAAAAATCTTAAAGCCCTTTTCTCTTCATTCCTTGTTCTCCCTCTGCGTTGAGGCGATCCAGGCCAGATATTGGGCGCCCCGCCGGGTGATGATAAGTCCTGCGAGACGCAGGCGAGCCGCAGCAAGTTGGGTAGAAAGCTTTGTGAGAGGAGAGGCAGGACAAAACATGGCAGGTAATAGGTGAACACAGGTGAGGGGGAGTCTGATACGTAGATGGGTGGAACAAATTCATGAGATTAAAACAGAAGGTGTGAGGTGAAAAGATTGAAGAGTTATTTGTGAAGTCAGAGGAAGGAATGTGGATGGTGGGGGGAAGGGGAGAAATAGATGCAAGCCCAGATGGGGTCCAGGGGAGTAGGTGGGAGGAGGGAAGAAAGAGGTGAGGGTCTGTGTGATTAAGGGGAGGGTGAGTGGAGAAGGTCTTCCTCGAGGTTACCTAAAATTGGAGATTTCAATTTCGGGTTGGGGTTGTAAGCAAAATATGAGGTGCTCTTCCTCCAGTTTGTTAATGGCCTCATTCTGGCAATGGAGGAGACCCGGGGCAGAAAGGTCAGTATGGGAATGGGATGGGGAGTTAAAATTGTTAGCAATTGAGAGATCCAGTAAGCCTAGGCGGACTGAACGCAAGTGTTCAGTGAAACAGTCGTCGAGTCTACGCTTGGTCTCGCTAATATAAAGGAAGCCATATCGGCAATACCAGATGCGGTAGATGAGATAAGAGGAGGTGAATATGTCTCACCTGGAAAGACTGCTGGGTTACCAGGATGGCGGCGTGGGAAGGACAGGTGTTAAATCTTGTGCAGTTGCAGGGTAAAGGTACCTGGGGAGGGCATGGGTTGGGTGGGAATGGATGAATGAATGAAGGAATTGCAGAGAGAGTCTGCAGAAAATGAAAATGGGGGAGATGGGAAGGTGTAACTGGTAGTGGGAACGTGTTGGAGGCGATGGAAATGTCAGAGAATGATACGTTGGACATGAAGGCTGGAAATGTGACAGGTGGTAACATTATCCTTGTTCAGTCTGGGGGGAGGAGGAGTGAGAAAGGAACTATGGGACCGAGGAGGTGCGAGTGGGAAACCCATCTATGACAGCAGGTGGGAATCCATGTTTACTAAGGAAAGAGGACGTCTTGGATATACTCGAATGGAAAACCTCATCTGCAGAGCAGATGCGGCAGAGACAGAGAAACTGAGAGAAGGCAAGAGGCAGTATGGGTGGACGTATAGTTCAATAACTGTAGGAGTCGGTAGGTTTGAAAGGGATGAAAATCGATAGCATGTGATGGAGACAGAGATCAAGGTGAGGGAGTGAGGTAGAGATATTTTGAATGAATTTGAGGGCATGGTGGAAGTTAATGGTAAAGTTAATGAAATCACTGAGTTCTGCACAGCCCCGATGCAGTCATCGACGTTGCGGCAAAAGAGTTGGGGGGAGTGCCATTGTAAGCCTGCAATGATGGACGTAAACAACAAAAAGGCCAACAAAACTGGGGCTCATGTAAGTGCCCATTGCTGCACCTTTAACTTGGATAAAGTGAGAGGAGTCAAAAGTAAAGTGGTTGAGGGTACGGCAAATTCTGCCAGGCAGAGGAGAATGTTAATAGAGGGAAGTGGATCAGATCTCTGTTCGAAGTCAATTTTCTGATCACATTCAATCCATGTGCATCTAAGGTTTTGTATTGTACAGGTACTGTGTTGATATATTGATCATTATAAAAATGATTTTTGAATGGTTAATGAAGTTACTGAATGGAGTTCATGTCTTGGAATATCCTAAAGTTTTAAACACTTAATTTGTGAGAAGACTGAAATTTATGCATGTTGCACCTGCCTAGCATCAACAGTATTATTTACTGTAAATTATGCTATATTTACATTGCATCTTGCCTCTGAAATTCACTCCATCTGATTGAATTTTCCAGAAATAATACAATGCACTGCTACTATTTAATTGTGTATTGAACTCAGCCAACAATGATGAATTTCATTGGCATGTTTGTCCAGAGACTATATTGTGGTAATACGATTTACATTATTGATTAAAATAAATCTTATTTGTGTTTCAATCAACAAAGCGTGCCGCACATGAATTAATTTTCCTGGACTATTTTAAACAATGAGTTCAAACTAACATGGTTTAAGATGCAATATTTATTTAGCAATTCATCACATGTCAAACACAGAAACAAATTTATCTGTACCAACATAATTATGAATTGCTGTTCTATCACTAATGAATTAATTAATGGTACGTTCCGATGTATGCAACTGAAGTAACTGCTGGGGCTGGTTTCTTATGATAATTAAGCAAGTGAAAATGCAATTTAGTGCACATGCATGACTTCTTCAATGCCAGAACTAGATTTTGGGTGAAAATGTTAATGTTTATATTCCATCATTTGGATAGCAAACATGAGAACATTGCAGAGATTGTTTGATTATGCAGGGCCTGAAACTAACATGGGCTAAAGTATGACTAACATGATTACAGAATAGGTTGCACACAAACTTTGCATTGCCTGTTTATTTAAATGATTTCATTCACTGCATGCTGAAGCAGAGGTTGATAACATGAGTGATTGTCATCAGTTGAAGTTGAATAGCTGGAGTGAGTGTTAGCAAGCATGCAGAAAGTAAATTTGACTTGGGTAATTATGGCGAAATATAGAAGATATCTCAAGAAATTGATAGGCGCAAGTAACTGAAGTGTCAGTGGGTCAATCTTTTAGGACCAGTGAACACAATTTAATGAGCTTAAAATAGTTGTGGATGAGGACAGGGTGGGCCAACAAGTTTAACTTCTGAATTGGAGTACAACCAACTTTGATGGTATTAGATAGGGATTGATTAAAATACATTGTTTGCAGGCAAAGAGAAGTCCAAAAAGTGAGATGCCTTTAAAAGTGTTGGTGAGAATTCAAGCAGACATATTCCTATTAGACTGAAGAGCAAGGTAGATGGGATAAAGGAAGTCTGGATGATGAGAAATTGAGACTCGGGAAAGGGTAATCAGAGAATTGAATCTGTAAAAAGGAGGCATGGGACATGTATAGGCAACTAGGATCAACTGTATCCCTGGAGGAGTTTAGGGAATCGCAAAGTGTACTTAAGAGGAAAATCAACCGGGCAAAAAAGGGGCAGGATAATATTAAAGAAAATCCAAAGAGATTTTTTAAGTACATTAAGGGAATGTAGAGGGTAACTAAAGAGAGAATCGGGCCCCTCAGAAACTAAAGCGGCCATCTCTGTGTGGAATCGTAAGAGATGGGTAAGGGCCTCAATGAGTATTTCTCTCTGTTTTTACCATGGAGAGAAAAACATAGAGAAGCCTGGGGAACTTGGGACAGTTAATGGAGATGTGTTGAGGACACCGTATTATAGTAGAGAAGGTGCTGGTCTTCCTAAGGCGTATGGAGGTAGATAAATCTCGCAGCCTGATCAGATATATTCAAGGACACTGTGGGAAGCTGGAGAAGATATTGCAGGTGCCCTAGCTCAGATATATGAATCATCGTTAGAGTCAAGTGATGTGACAGACGATTGGAGGGTGGTGAATGTTGTGTCTCGAATTAAGGTCTGCAAGGAAAAGCCTCGGTAAAATAGAGCTGCAAGCCTAACCTCTGTGGTAGGTAAGTTACAGGAGAAGATGTGAAGGACAAGATGTATATGGATTTGGATAGACAGGGGCTGATTAGGAATAATCAGCTTGGTTTTGTATGTGGGAAATAGTGTGTTACAAATTTAGTTGGATTTTTTGAAGTAAGAAGGATGACAAGGGCAAGGCCATAGACATTGGCTGTATGGATTTCAGCAAGGCTTTAATTGTTCTGCATAGTAAGCTTCTCTGGAAGTTTAAATTGCCTAGAATCCAGAGAGCTAGCTAACAGAATTGGCTTCATGGAAGGAAGCAGAGGGTGTTGAGGGAAAGTTGTTTTTCATATTGCAGGCCTGTGACTCAGGGATTGGTGCTGGCCCCATTGTAGTTTATATCAACTATTTGTATGAGAATGTGCAAGGTATGTTTAGTGAGTTAGTAGATTACAGTAACATACTGTAGCTGGTATCATAGACAGTGAAGATATTTATCAGAAATTACAGCATTATCTTGATCAGTTGGGCAAATTGATGTTACATTTTGGGAAGACAAACCAGGGCAGGAATTTCACAGTGACTGGTAGGACCCTCGGAATGTTGTAGATCAAAGGTTCTTAGAGTACAAGTATATGATTTCTTAAAAGTGATGTGATCGGTAGATTGGGTGGTAAAGAAGACTTTTGGTACATTGGCATTCTTTGGTCAGGATAGTGACTAAAGAGGTTGGGGTGTTAGGTTACAATTACATAAGATGTTTACGAGGTGGAATTTGAGTGCAGTGTTCAGTTTTGTCACTCTGCTACAGGAAAAATGTTGTTAAGTTAGAGAAACGCCTGTTTCTGTGCTATAAGAAACTATGACTCTATGAGCGTGATCCTAATTTAATTTTGAGATCCTTTTCCAGAGTGTGGAGAGTCATTGTGGAATAGTCCTCATTTCTATTTGCATGGAAACTTTCAAAATTAAGTCCAGAAGGCAATAGAAGATAATTATGAAGGTCAATATCAGGAAACAGAGCACAAGGAATCAGGTCGGGGTCAGAGAATAATGTTTGAATCCCATATTCCACTAATTGCTTTAATAGTCTCAGATATTTCTTTAAAAATGTTGTGTAAGTTGCAAACTTACTAACCAACCCATCTATGTTTCCTTCCAAGTCATATGGGCAAAAGAGGTTTAACTGACATCCCTGTGGAACTCCACTGGCCATAGATCTTTATGCCCCTGTCCCACTTAGGAAACCTGAACGGAAACTAATTCAGATGGTCACTAATTCGTGAATATGAAAAATTATATTTCTTGTTGAAGAAGTCATATCGTCCAGCCTTAACTTATGTAAAGACTGTACCCTTTGTGCTGAGACCAAAGCCATCAGCATTACTGTTTTATGCGTCAGTTTTTGCAGGGGCAGAGCTGTTGCTGGAGACCAGTTCCTTAGCAACGTTAGGACAATACTCACATCCCATATATGAGAGTACCTGGTTCTTGGGGTATTGGTATTAAAAATTCCCCTCATAAGTTTGGTTACCAGGGGGTGAGTCCCAACAGAATGACGCTCTGATCCTCGCCACAGATATGCTGAAAGGGCACTTTTGGCGCAGTTAATGGCACTATAACTGAGCCCCTCATCATAATGGAGGCCTGCCAGGAATTCCAGAACAGACGTTATGTTCATCGTGCTGTAAGTGATGTTGTTTTTGAAACAATATATCTCCCATTTCCTGATGTATATCAGATATTGTTTTTGGTGGACTGCCTGTGGTCCGCTGAGATAATGTTCAATGTTCGGTCCGTCAGTCCCAGTTCCAGTAGAGGTTTCTTTAGACTACAAATTAATAAGTTTGTCATATTATGACATGGATGGCTATCCCCCGTTATGGGATGAACCAACAAATCTGGTAGTTTCAGGACGGTGATACATGGTTCTAAGACCATGTCGAGAATCACAGGGAACCATGGTTTAGTAGGCCAATCGGGCACTACCAAAATATTTTGTATTTTGCGTAATACCCGACTGATGAAGCAGAAAGGAGGGAATGCATAGAAAAACAATTTCCCCCAATGCAGCGAAAAGGCATCTATCGCTGATGCCCCAGGGTCTGGTTCCCAAGAAACATAGTTTGGTAACTGGTGATTGAGTTTAGATGCAAATAGATCGATATCTGGTGTTCCGTACTGTGCTCAATATCAGCAAATACTTTTTGATCCAACATCCATTCGATGTTTTCATTGAATTTGCGTGACCTGGTGTCTGCCACTGAATTGAGGTTACCTGGTAGGTAAGTAGCTGATGTCCAAATATTTTTTCTGAATACACCATTGGCAAATTGTATTAGACAGATTGTCACATGATGTCGATTTGATTCCACCCATATGGTTAATATATACAACCATGGTGGTATTGTCAATCTATAGTCGAACATGCTGGTGATGCATTCCAGAACAGTATGATTTTAAGCCATAGAACGCACCCAACATTTCCAGGTAGTTTATGCCAAGTGTCTGAAGTAATGATGGCTCCTGTGCATTCCATCTACCTCCACAGCTAGAGATGGAGTTAGTAGCACCCCAACCAAGCGCACTGGCATCAGTTTGTAGCACCACTGAGGGGTTGCTGACAATGATAGGGCTGGAACAATGCCGAATGTTATCCCTCCGCCATTTTAATTCCATAATTGCTTTGATTGGTAGCTTCATTGGTCTGTCGAAATGACCAGCATCAATTTTGAGTGCTTGTATTTTTGCCCTTTGTAAATGTTGGTAATACAAAGGTCCAAGTTGTGTGGCTGGAAAAGCAGCCACTATTTTGCCAATTACCCTTGCTACCAACCTAATAGATGGTTCACTGATGTCAATGAGGTTGTTGCAGGCCTCTGTTAAGACTGTAGCCTTGTCCTTTGGTAAAGTCACCGACATACAATACAATACAATACAATACAAATTTATTATCATTTGAGCCCCAGTGAGACTCAAACGAAATGTTGTTTCCACAGCCATACAAACAAAGACACTGTCTTACAGACATACACATAATTAAATTCACACAAACATCCATCACAGTGAAGCCACTGTGATGGAAGGCAAGTCTTTTCTCTCCCCTGTTCTCCGTGTCTCTCCCGATGTCCAAGCCCTAGGCGGGCGATGATGAGTCCCACGGCCATTTTAGGCCGCGCGGGGCGATTTACGGCCCCGCTCCCGGTCTGAAAGTCCAAGGTTGGAACCCCCACGGGCGATGGTGAGTCCCACGGCCATGAAGCCGTGCCGGGTGATGTACTGTCCCGGTCCGGGTTGTTCCAACCCCGTGACACCGGCTGGAGAAGTCGCGTTGCGGGAGCTCCGGGAAGCGGTCTCTCTCTCTCCTCCCAGACCCGCGAGCTCCCGATGTCACAGTCCACCGGACCTGCGGCAGCGTTTCTGGAGCCTCCGAGCCCCAGGAGTCGAGTCGCAGCAGCTCCCCACGCTCCGAGGCCGGCCACCCCCGACGATGGTGAGTCCGCAGATCCGCAGCTCCGCAGCTCCGCAGTCTCCCGAGCCCCCGGGTCGTTCAGGTTGGAGGCCGCTCCACGGTGCTAGGCCCCAACGACAGCCGAGACCCGACAGGGAAAAGTCGGGTCTCCCGGACAGGGAAGAGATTTTAAGCAGTTCCCCCCCCCCCCCCCCCCCCCCCCCCCCCCCCCCCCACATTTACACATTTAAAAATACTATTAAAAAACACCAAACACTACATTTAACTAGACAAAAAATAAAAAAAAAAGACAGACAGGCTGTAGGGGCCGCTGCAACGGGTGAGTCGCGCCGCCAACGCGAAGGGGAAGTTGAGTCAATGAACTGAGTCAATTGTGAACCCCAAATAATCCATTATGGTGGAAGGCGTTAGTTTAAATTTAACTGGATGGATGATAAACCCCAGTTTCTCAAACAATTATTTGGTGGCTGATACAGCTAGTTTAGCTAATTCCAAAGTTTTGTCACAATTAATATATCATCCAGGTAGGCCATGACCATATGTTTTTGTTTCCATATAACCATATAACCATATAACAATTACAGCACGGAAACAGGCCATCTTGGCCATACAAGTCCGTGCCGAACAACTTTTTTTCCCCCTTAGTCCCACCTGCCTGCACTCATACCATAACCCTCCATTCCCTTCTCATCCATATGCCTATCTAATTTATTTTTAAATGATACCAATGAACCTGCCTCCACCACTTCCACTGGAAGCTCATTCCACACCGCTACCACTCTCTGAGTAAAGAAGTTCCCCCTCATATTACCTCTAAACTTCTGTCCCTTAAGTCATGTCCTCTTGTTTGAATCTTCCCTATTCTCAAAGGGAAAAGCTTGTCCACATCAACTCTGTCTATCCCTCTCATCATTTTAAAGACCTCTATCAAGCACTCCCTTAACCTTCTGCGCTCCAGAGAATAAAGACCTAACTTATTCAACCTATCTCTGTAACTTAGTTGTTGTAAAAACGCTAGGGCTGGTTTCAAAATTTTGGTAAACAGCCTGGGGGGCTGATGTTAATCCATTGGGTAGAGCTCTATACTGCCAGTGCTGCCCCATCCAGTTGAATTTTAAATAACGTCTGTGATCAGTCCGTATAGGCACTGAACAGTAAGCATCTTTTAGGTCGATGCTAGCCATGAAGTAGCCTGAGGAAATCAATTGTTTGGCTGTAACAAAGGTTTCCATTTTGAAATGAATATACTGCACAAATGTATTCAATTTGGTCAAATCTATGATGATGCGACAACCAACATCTTTTTTGTTTTTGGTAAAGATATTAGACACAAATTCCAGAGAATCGTGTTGGGTTTTTTCAATAACCCCCTTAGCGTGGAGTCTCACCAGTTCAGCATGTGCTTCCAATTTTTCTTTTCGTGAAAGTACGAACGTTCGGTTTGGTACATGCTGAACTGGGGGGCTATTTTTGTGCACAAATTCAATGGTATATCCCTGGATACTGTTTAGGATATAAGTGTCTGTTGTTAATGCACTCCATGCCTCCCAAAAGAAGTGTAATCTCCCACCAATATGTGTATTATCCACATTTCCTATAATTTGTAAGGGACCAGACCCACCTACCTCCATGGTTACCAGTGGAAAGTTTACTTCTTCCTGCGCAGTCTTCGAGGATGTTGAGGCGCCAGTGTCTGGGTTTGGGTTTGCGCATTTTCCACGAAGGCCGGTCTGGACCATGGTTTTAAAAATACCGCTGTCCTGTATGTCCAGCCTTTGAGCTTTCACCAGCTTCTGATTGTCTTGCTTTGCTGGTGGGTGCTTTAGGGTGCTGTCTTTGAGTGTAGGAGGTCCTTCCTGTTGTCGCCTTTATAATCCCCAGGGTTTTGCCTCCTCATCGAGCTCCTTAACCTGCTTGGACAGGTTGCCAAATAATAATATTGGTGGCTTTGTGTCTCCAGGTTTGCACAGGCCTGCGAACTTTGGATTTAAGGCAGGTCGAATGGCAAACTTTCTGATACTATTGATCTCATACTATGTATTGCAGAAGAGTGCCAGTGCATCCTGTTGTTCTTGCGACATTTCTTTCTCATCCACTGTGCGAGCGAATGCTGTGATCCCTGCTGTTAGTAATTTTAGTACTTTCTGTAGTTTTACATCCAGGCTTCTAACTCCTGCTCTGACGTGTTTCCAAATACAATTGTTCACCACTGGAACATTCAGGGATACACAATTTCCTGGTGCCAAATATTTGGCAGTGGTGTTCATCACAGCCTGTTCCTGTAGTTGCTTGAATGATAGGAAATCAATGCTGGATACTAGTTTTTGTTCTAGATTTTTTCCATTCTGATCTGGCTGTATGTAATTGGATACCATGTCCAGTAGCATTTCTCCTTCCTGCACCCCCTGCACACTTGTTGTTTGTTCAGCAAACCCCCCCTCAGGGTCAGCCCAGAATTGACCCCCAGTACTCCCCTCTGACGAGGGAGATGCACTGTGCAACCCTACGTAAGGTGCTGCTGTGGGTGTTTTGTATAACCCATGGTGACTAGACTCCATCTCCCAGAGTCTGTCACGTTGGAGCATCTGCTCCATAAGCCGCTCCATTCGGCTCCAGCGCTCACGTTCCCTAGCCGCTCGCAGCATCTCCTCAAAGTCGGACTCATCAGAGTCAACGGCTCTGTTAGTTTTCCGTTTTGCCTTCCCGCCCGGCCGCATTGTTGTTCTGGCCGGCGCGGGGGCGAAGTCGGGCACAGCTGATCCCACTATGGGTAATTCTAGTGCCATCAGCCGCTGCTGGCTGCCTGCAACTCTGCGGTCCTCCCCAGCCAGCTTTGTCGCAGCTCTAGTCGACTTTTTGGTTTTACCCACCATTTTCGCACCTGTGAAACAGTATGGGAAATAACAATGACCGCAGAGTAACTCACTTACCTGTTGGTCTCGGCTTTTAAAACTTGCCGCTACGGGAGAACGTCGTTCCACCCCGCCTGTCATTTCGCAATGCGTGTAGCGATATGACACGCATGCGTCCTGGCGGGCTCTTCACGTAGTCACTCACGTGACTCCGAAGTAAAATTCTTCTGTCATCAGCTGTGGAGGTCTTCCTTGGCCTGCCAGTCCCTTTGCAATTAGTAAGCTCACCAGTGCTCTCTTTCTTCTTAATGATGTTCCAAACAGTTGGTTTTGGTAAGCCTACGGTTTGGCTGATGTCTCTAACAGTTTTATTCTTGTTTATCAGTCTCATAATGGCTTCTTTGACTTTCATTGGCACAACTTTGGCCCTTATGTTGATAAACAGCTATAAAAGTTTCCAAAGGTGATGGAAAGATGAGGTGCTGAGAGTTCTCTTATACCTGCATTAGGGAGGCAATTAAACACACTTGAGCAATTACAAACACCTGTGAAACCACGTTTCCCAAACATTATGGTGCCCTGAAATGGGGGGACTATGTGTAAACACAGCTGTAATTTGTACATGGTGAAACCAAAATGTATAAAAATTCCCTTTAATAAAATCCGACAATGTGCACTTTAACCACGTAATGTTTTTTAATTACAAATCTCAAATTGTGGAGCACAGACGCAAATAAATAAATGATGGGTCTTTGTCCCAAACATTATGGAGTGCACTGTAGTTGTCTTAAACTTTGCATATGTTTCCTTTTTCTTTCTTTTTCACCCAATTTAGAACCTCCTTGGTCATCCAAGGTTTTTTTACTTTGCCCTCTTATCCCTCCTCCTTACCAGAACACGCCATTCCTGAACATTGATCAACTGACCTTTAAATGACTCCCTTATGCCAAATATAGACTTTACCAATAACAGTTGCTCCTGAATTCCTGCCTAATAATGTGGTATTCCAATTTAGTGTCTTCCCACAAGGTTCACATCTATCCCTATTCAAAACAATCTAAATGCTTGTGGGGTTGTGATTACTATCTCCAAAATGCTCTCCCACTGAAACACCAGTCACCTGCTCAGGACCGTTTCCCAACACAAGGTCCAGTATGTACCCTTCTTTGGTTGGACCATCCACATACTGTTTCAGGGGACCCACATGGATGCACCTAACAACTTATGCACCATCAAAGCCTTTGGCACTGAGCAACTTCCAGTTTTTATTCTGGAAGTTAAATTCAGTCACTAAGCCAATCCTGTTGATTTGGCATATTTCTGTAATCTGTCTACATATCTGTTCCACTATATCCTACTTGCTATTGGGGGGCCTATAGTATAAACCCATTACAATCCCATTAGTTGCACCTTTCTTATTTTTGAGCTCTACCTATATCACCTCAGCAAGTGAACCTCCAGTATGTCTCCTCTGCCACTGAAACCTTCTTTGTGATCTATAGAACAACTCCAACTCTTTCCCCTCCCTCCTTAACACATCTGATACCTCAAGACCCTGGAACGTTGAGGTTCAACATTGAGCTTGAGTCGTGTCTCTCTCATAACCACATTTTTGCAATGGCCAAACATCATAGTTCCAAGCACAAATCCAGGCTCTAAGTTCTTGTTGCATTGAAATAATCACACTTCAATGCATTAATCATCATATTCCATCACCTCTCCCTGCCTGCTCTTTGTTGAAACTTATTGCTCCTAACCTCAACTTTTCCACTCCTTCGAATTGCTGACCTACTATTCTGGTTCCCATCCCCTAACTCTCTAGTTTAAACCCTCCTGAGTAGCACTGGTAAACCACAATAAACTCAATTTTTGACTTGTCTGTTGCCCAATTTCTCGCATCATTCAGCTACCAAAAATGTACAATATATGAGTTGGAGCTCATCCTTAATATTTATAAACTCTATTGCACCCTCACAAGTTTCATCTCGCTGAAAGGTTGAAATTTCTTTTGCAGAGCTTTTCAAACAGTTCAAGTGGCGGCACAATGGCGCAGTGGTAGAGTTGCTGCCATACAGCGAATGCAGTGCCGGAGACTCGGGTTCTATCCCGACTATGGGTACTATCTGTAAGGAGTTTATACGTTCTCTCTATGACCAGTGTGGGTTTTCTCTGAGATCTTTGGTTTTCTCCCACACTCCAAAGATGTCCAGGTATGTAAAGATTTGTCCCTTGTGGGTGTAGGAAAGTGTTATTGTGCAGGGATCACTGGTCGGCATGGACCTAGTGGGCTGAAGGGTGTGTTTTGGCGCTGTATCTCTAAACTAAACTAAACTAAACCTCTATGTAGTTGGTATAGCTGGCAAGGATAGATACATAGACAATAGGTGCAGGAGTAGGCCATTTGGCCATTCGAGCCAGCACCGCCATTCAATGTGATAATGACTGATCATCCACAATCAATACCCCATTCCTATCTTGTCCCCATACTTGATTCTAGTAGCCCTAAGAGCTCTATCTAACTCTCTTTCGAATGCTTCCAGTGAATCTGCCTCTACTGCTTTCAGAGGGAAAGAATTCCACAAATTCACCACTCTCTGTGTGAAAACATTTTTCCTCATTTCTAAATGGCCTACCCATTATTCTTAAACTGTGGTCCCTGGTTCTGAACTCACCCAACATCGGGAACATTTTTCCTGCATCTAGCATGTCCAATCCATTAATAATTTTATATGTTTCTATAAGATATCAAGTTCAAGTTCAAGTGAGTTTATTGTCATGTGTCCCTGTATAGGACAATGAAATTCTTGCTTTGCTTAAGCACACAGAAAAATAGTAGGCATTTACTACAAAACAGATAAATGTGTCCATATACCATGATATAACTATATACACACATGAATAAATAAACTGGTAAAGTGCAAATAACAGAAAGTGGTTGTTAATAATCAGAGTTTTGTCTGAGCCAGGTTTAATAGCCTGATTGCTGTGGGGAAGTAGCTATTCCTGAACCTGGTTGTTGCAGTCTTCAGGCTCCTGTACCTTCTACCTGAAAGTAGCAGGGAGATGAGTGTGTGGCCAGGATGGTGTGGGTCTTTGATGATACTGCCAGCCTTTTTGAGGCAGCGACTGTGATAAATCCCCTCGATGGAAGGAATGTCAGAGCCGATGATGGACCGGGCAGTGTTTACTTCTTTTTGTAGTCTTTTCCTCTCCAGGGTGCTCAAATTGTCGAACCAAGCCCCGAAGCAACCGGTCAGCATGCTCTCGACTGTGCACCTGTAGAAGTTAGAGAGAGAGCCTTCCTTGACAATCATCCTTCTAAATTCCAGTGACTACATACCCCGTCACTGCATTCTTTCATCATATGACAGTCTCGCCATCCAGGGAATTAACCTTGTGAACCTATGCTGTACTCCCTCAATAGCAAGAATGTCCTTCCTCAAATTAGTAAGCATTTATTGCCTATGGCTAATCACCCCTGCTAAGTAATATGACTGCATGAAAAGATGCAGTACAGATGGAAAAGGCATTTCCAAAGTGTTGCTGGAAAGGCAGCTCCAATCTGGTTGGACCAAATTGTGATAGCCGTAAGAAACAGCAAAATGTTTTTAGAACCTCAGCAATGATCAGAAATAAATCAACAACAACCTATCGGTTGATGATAATGTCACTTTATGACATCTCAACCACTGATCTGCAGCCTCCACTATCAATCCAACCCTCCACTATCAACCCTCCTCTATCAATTCCTCTCAAACATTAAATACTGATTAACATCATATTCTGCTAATTTGCATTGTGTCAATAGGTATTCAGTGTATATTATTTTCTTCCATTACATCACAAAAACGACAACGTTTGTAAATAATTAATGTTTCACACTAACGACTGTTAACTAAACTATATTCACATCTTTCTATTTTCATTATCTCCTACCCTAAATCAAGAACCAATTTCCCAGCAGAATTTATTGGTCAAATTACAAAGGATGGAATCCTCCTGAAATGAGATTTGTTACCAAAATATTAGCACCCAAAGAGGAAATGAACTCTGTGCTTAGACCCTGGAATATAGGGGATTAACAATCTGTATTTTCAAGGTTAAATTGGAAAGGGTGTCAAGGAAATGACTATGATGGAGAATTGTAGCTTGTCAGTACTGCCAATGTGTCAACATAAGACCTGAACTTGTGTCCCACTCACAATTTTTTGTAAGCACAGCCATGCATCCCCCAGAGTGAGAAAGCCTACCAAATGGACAAGTCACAATGCACAACTGAGTAGCAGCAAACAAGGTAGTTAAATTATAATATCAATCACACATTCTCTGTGTTTGTATATTGCAAGCAATTACATGGGCATGCCCTGAAGATATCTGACATCAATGTCAGTCTTGGAAGTCTGAAACCACAATTACAGTTGTAATCAAGTAATTCTGAGACATTTAATCCAAAAATAAATTTGCACATCTAAAATCTTTTTTTTTTTAAGCCTTCTCATGAATACAGAGGCCTTAAATTTGCATGATGTTCTCTTTATTGGCAAGTTAGTGAATTTTCAAGTCTGGATAAAGGATCTAGATGTAGAGTCATACCCAAAATGTCAGCCATCCCTTTGCCTCTGTTAATACTGAGCAAATTACCCAAGAAGACTTGAGACTATAATCGCTGCCAAAGGTGCCTCAACAACGTACCGAGTAAAGGGCCTGAATACTTATGTAAATGTGATATTTCAGTCATTTCTTTTTAATTATTTGCAAAAATTTCTAAACAGCTGCTTTTGCTTTTTTATTATGGGGTATTGTGTGTAGATTGATGATAAAAAAAAACTTAAGGATACTACTGCCTAGATGGTTGTAAGTAAAGCTTTCCAAACCTCAGCAATTCCACTAAAATAGTGATAGCAACACACAAAATATATTTTTTATCCCACTATGAAATCCACAAGAAACTAACAGTGCACATGGAACTGTAATGCTGGCACACTGAGTTTGATTGATGTTCTGTAAACAGAAAGCGTTGGAAATGCACAGCAGATTGATTTGCATTTGGAAGAACAAATATCTCAGGTGTAGCCATTCATCATCACTGGGGTTTGCTGTCACGGAGGTAGATTCCGATTTCATAAGACAGTGTGAAATATTTGTTCTTGAATTGATAGCTTGCTTCCATTTTCAGAATCCAAATTGGGTAAAGTGAAAAATATGGTGCTGATTTATGATTGTAGAACCTTATTCTGTGTTGTAACAAAGTCAATGTGTACAACTGCTGTTTCAATTGTTTAATTTTATTTTACCATTGTTAAGAAAAGCATTTTCATACAGGTCTTACCTATGAATTACATATTACGGCTCCAAATGTAAGAATTGTATTAGAAACCTAGAAAAATTGGTGCAGGAGTAGGCCATTGTTTGTAAGAGACCCATTACAAAGTCTAGAGTGTACCATCAGTCTTTTATTAAGATTTCAAAGAGAGAGCATTATACACAGCCGTGCATATCAGATTAGCTTATGTTCTAAACCGCAGTAACATAACGACAGGTTGTCAAGGGTACAGTACTCATGATGCCCAAATCCCAGTGGATTACTAGGTGGAATGTGTGTGCAGTGGAGATTATATTGGCATGGATTAATATGGTTATTCTACATCCTTCCTCTTAAAGAAGCAATGAATAATTAAAAAAAACACTTGGCAAATATATATTGTAAAACACCAGTATAGGGTGAGTGCACTTTACTTATACGTCGTGCAGGTGCGTAAAATAAAGCGGGTCATACACAGTTCAATCATAGCTGGTGAATTTTCCAATTCTCGGGTTCGGCTTGCAAACACGTCCTGCACGAGTACGGTAGTACCCCTCTTCTTCTTCACTGGAGATTGAACAGGAGAAGGTATTGGTCTTGCTGGTGTTGCGAGTGATAGCGGGGACTGTAATAGCAGCGACTGGAGTGGTGAGGCAGCTCGGAGTTGTGTCAGCCGGCAACCGTGGAACCACGGGAGCAATCCCGTTGGACCGTGATGATTAACAGCTGGTTGGCCAGGATAGTGACGTGGAGGTGCTGGCTCGTTAACCGGGTGAAGGTGCTGGCGGGTGCGTCTGTAGATGCCATTGTCAACACTGACCAGGTAGGAGAGTGGCTCCACAGTAGACCCCAGAACGACACACAGGCTTCGGGCGACTGCAAGACGACGACTTGCCCTTTGGTAAGAGGCCTGAGCGGAGTGCTGGTCTTGTCGTAATGTTTTTTCTGAGCATCTCGGCATTGCTGGAGCTGGAATTGAACTGCTGCTGGCTTGCGAACTCATGGCTGTAGAATCTGCTTAGCCATACATAGAGAAGTGCGAATGTGCCTTAACATGAGCCGCTGGGCTGGGAATCCTAGAATCGGGTTACGGGAGATTAAGCGTCGAGATTGACATTGGAGCCGGCCCTGTGTGATCGTTCCATTAATTGTTTGGCGCTTCGTACCGCACGTTCAGCCAGGCCGTTGGACTGAGGGTATTCGGGGCTGCTGGTAATGTGGCAAAAACCCCTGAAGAGTTGGCTGGAGAATTGATTGCCATTGTCAGAGCAGCTGGACCAGTGCCCCGTGGACAACGAAGTGGCGAGTAAGTTTCTGGATAACCATGGTGGTGGTTGGACTATTGAGCAAATTGATCTCAAGCCACCCGAGTATGAATTGACTAGGACCAGGTACTGTTTGCCATGCCACTCGAAAATGTCAGTTGCAACTGTGGACCAGAGTAAGTCCGGTGTAGGGTGTGAGAGAAGGGGTTGTTTGGGCTAGTGCGGAGCTAGGCTGTTGCAAACCACGGAGGCTTTGAATTTCTCACGTACAAAATCGGCCATTCCAGGCCAGAAGAACATACTCTTTGCCTGTTGGATAGTTGCTTCCACCCCGGGATGGCCCCTGTGGATGGCCTCAAAATATTTGGTGCGCAGAGATTCCGGAATGACTGACATGTCCCTTCACCACAATGTCGTCCTGGAGAACTAGTTCGTCACAAACCGGGTAGAACGGGCAAATTGGGGAGGCAGCTGGTATTGTTTGTCTGGCCAACTGTGACGGATGACAGTGAAGAGCGACTGTAGCATTTCGTCTGCAGCAGTTTGTGCTGCAAGGTTGTCTAAACACGTGGATGGAAGGTAAGAGACCATCATAACCACATACCCATCGTCGTCTGACAAGTGCTTCTCGCAGGGGCTGCGCGGTGCCCGTGACAGGGTGTTGGCTAAATACATGTCCTTTCCACGTTTATAAATCAGTTTTATGTCGTACTTTTGTAGTTCCATCATCGTAAGCTCGCAGGGGCTGCGTGTATTGGTTTGCCCAGGATGCTGACCAAGGGCTGGTGGTCGGTTTCACTTATGACCAGGTTGCCGAAGATAAAGTCCTTGAATTACTTGCAGGCGAAAGTTACGGCTAGCAATTCCTTTTTGATTTGAGCGTAGTGCTGTTCTGTGTCAGACATGGTGCAAGAAGCATAGGTAACAGGTCGGGGACTCTTACCGGTGTCTTGGAGGCAGGCAGCACCCAGACCGTACTGGGAGGCATCGCAAGTTAGGATGGCGGGCTACTCGACATCGAAGTATGTGAAGGTGGGAGTGCAAAACATTTGTTGTTTGAGTGTGTCGAAGGCCCTCTGTTGGTGCTCAAGCCAGGACCAGTGCACGTCCTTGTGAGTTAGCTGCCGCAGCGGGGCTGAGAGTTTGTTAAAGTTTGGCATGAACTTTCCCAGGTAATTCACCATGCCTAGAAATCATTGCAGAGCAGTTATGTCTGTGGGTGCTGGCATCTCGCTGATGGCAATGGTCTTGGAAGGATCTGGCTTGAGGCCATTGCTGGTGAATACGTGACCCATGTACTTCACTTCGTCAACTCGAAACCTGCACTTGAGTAGGTTGAGCTTGAGGTTTACCTCACTGACACAATCTAGGACTAGTTTTAGGTTAGAGTCTTGTTACTGGACATCGCACCTGGTGACCAGGATGTTGTCCACAATTATGGTGCATGGGTACCTGACAAAGAGCTGTTCCATGGTGCGCTGGAAGACCTCACTAGTCGAATTGATGTCAAACGGCATGTGTAAAAAATGATAGCATCCAAAAGGTGTTCCAAATGTGGTTAGAATGGAGGATGCGTGGTCTAGCGGAATGTGCCAGAATGAGCTAATTGCATCTAAGACTGAGAATACTGTGGCTTTTCCCAGTTGTGCCGCAACTTCTTCCACTGTCCGCATTGGGTGGTGTGGAGGTTTGATGGCAATGTTTAAGTCCTTGGGGTTTATACAGATCCTTATTTTGTCTTTATTCTTCTTGGTGGCTGCGACCATGGTGGAAACCCAGGCAGATGGGTCATTGACAGGGGCAATCACGCCCAATGCTTCCAATCTGTCCAGTTCGTTTTTGACGTGGTCTCTCATTGCGTGCGGGATTAGGTGGGGTGAATTAATGACTGGTACAACCTCTGGGTCGGCTATAATAGTGTACTTGGTAGGGAGCTTGCCCAGTTTATTGTCAAAAGGTCCTTGTACTGTGAGAGTGGTTGTTGAGTAGGACTCTGGATGGTGGACAGCTGGTGCACAGCATTACTGAAGGTGACCAGACCCATATCATGGCATGTATCAATGCCGAGAAGGAGGGGCACTTCCCCTCGGACAATGAAAAAATCCAGGTTGTAGACCTGGGATGCGCCTGAGTTGGATGATCAGCCTCAATCATATTGAATGGTGGTGCAGGCTCGAAGGCCGAATGGCCTACTCCTGTACCTATTTTCTATGTTTCTATGTTTCTATGCTAGGTGGCATTGCAGCTTTACATTTCCGACTGGTTGAACTTTGCCTCCACTGAATGGTTGCAGCTTGGCAATTGTTTTTTTGATTCTTTGTTGTGAACTTTTTTGGTTCTGTGTTATGAACTTTTTTGAAGTCAGATAAGGAAAGGGCATTACAGTGAGCTCCAGTGTCTATCTTTGCAACAACCTTGACATTGTTGATACGGAGCGTTGTCATGGTATCCTTGTGTTTGCACAACGGATCCGTTATGGAATGCATGTTATGGCTGTCTTCCTGCAGCTCATGCGATGCTGGTGCAGCAGGTGTCAATATGCCCACTAGGGCTTCATGGGAAAGCGTGGGCTCAAGAGTATGGAGAGATTGTTGTGGCTGAACTCTGTTCCCACGAGCGCGGCAGCACCAAATGAAGTGTTTTTTCTTCTTGCAATAATGGCAGGTTTTCCTGAAAGCGGGGCATTTATCACAAAATCTTGCGTGTGAGGTGCCACAATTAGTGCAGTTATGAATCATGTTGTCGGCAACCCTCCCTGGTGAAGCTGGTGGCTGGCGCGGAGACCCATAGAATGCATGAACTTTGTAGGCAGAATGGGGTCCCGGCCCCGGAGATCTGGTATGGGTATCAGTTAGTTCTGCAACCCAACAGGCACATTCAACCTTTTCTAGGGTTTGCTCCTCATTCCGGAGCAGTTCATTTCTCACCTTGTCATTCAGGATGCCATACACGAGTCTGCCCTGGATGAGATCATCACATAGGTTGCCAAATTGACATCTGCCAGTGATGTTCTTCAGGGCACCAATATAAGATTCAACTGTCTCGTCATCCTTTTGGTTGTGAGAAAAGTATCTGTGGTGCTCCATAATCAAGTTGGTGCACAATGGGCACAACTGCCGGAACTTTCGGAGGAGGCAGACAGGGTCGTCGATAGACTCTGCCTGGGCTACAACATGGCCCGCCTGATCAAGTTGCTCTGGGGCATCCTGTGAAGTCCTGTACCCGCAGGGTGGCTTCAGTAACAGTCACATTGAGGAGAATGGAGGCTTTTACCCCGGGGAGTTGCATTAAGGTGGGCTGCATTGAATGAAAACTCAAAATTCCACCTTGAAGATGCGCCAACGTTCCGGGTTCGGGTTTGCGAAAAGACTCAGACATGGCAAGAAACTGAATCTGTGGCATCAAAAAAAAGAACTAACATAAACTCAGGCAAAATAAGGAGGAGAAGTGGTTCAAACCATCTGACACCATGTTTGTAAGAGATCCATTACAAAGTCTAGAGTGAAGCATCAGTCTTTTATTAAGATTTCAAGGAGAGAGCATCACACACAGCCGTGCATATCAGATCAGCTTGTGTCCTAACAGCAGTGACATAATGACAGGCTGTCAAGTGTACAGTACTCATGATGCCTAAAACCCAGACTGGATTATTAGGTGGAATGTGAGGCATGCATAATATGTGTAGTTGGGATTATATAGGCATGGATTAATATGGTTAATCGACAGCCATTCGGCACTAGGAGCCAGCACCGCCATTCAATATGATCATGGCTGACCATCGAAAATCAGTACCCTGCCCCTGGTTTTTCCCAATATCCATTGATTCCCTTAGCTCCAAGAGCTAAATCTAACTTTCTCTTGAAAACATCAAGTGAATTGGCCTCCACTGCCTTCTGTGGTAGAGAATTCCACAGATTCACAACTCTCTGGGTGAAGAAGTTTGTCCTTATCTCAGTCCTAAATGGTCCACTCCTTATTCTTAAACTGTGATCCCTGGTTCTGGACTCCCCCAACATCGGGAACATTCTTCCTGCATGTTTTTATAAGATTGCCTCTCATCCTTCTACATTCCAGTGAATACAAGCCCAGTCGACCCATTCTTTCATTATATTTCAGTCCCGCCATCCCGGGAATTAACCTGGTGACACAATGTATATACATGTATTTACATCTAATTGTGCCACATTAAATATAGAACATCAGCCGATAAAGTCCCAAACACTGTGAACTTTAGAAATCATGTGCCTTGGCAGTGAAATAACTCAGAAAAGCTCACAAAATTACCATGATTCAGGAAAGATAATCTGCTTGTGAAAGTGGTTTATTTTACAGATGCAGAAAAATGAAAACATATTAGATTTTCCTTTCTATAAAATTAAGAGGCTATCACATAAAATTAGTTAAATTTAATACCGCTGCTGAAGCTGAATATCTATAGCAATAAAAAAAATATCAAATAATGGAAAGCAAACAGATAATAAAGAATAATGCAGATTTTTGTATCCAACTCATTTCTCATCTGTAGATAAATTGAGCAGCTTAATTCTCTCTACATATGAATGAAAGCACTGAATACTCTGAATACATAGCAGACTGATTAGTATCTAAAGAGACTTCTGCTTGGTTGTAATTGATCCACTTAGCATTCCCTGAAACATCTTCGAGAGGTCTTTGTTGGTGCTGATGTGAAGTGTGGTACAGTGACTTCAGAAAATGGAAAAGAAAGGAATCTTTACTGTGACTATAGAAAATGAAAATTTGAGGAGAGAGGAGCCCGAACCCTGATATGGAATTTCCTGCATTGCTGCCACAAAAGAAAATGTCCTCTGTAACGTTTTCTTTATTGTTCCGTTGATGTTGCTGCATAGGCCGGAGCCTTAGGGAAGATCAGGATCTCTCTTGTTGTATCCACATACTACGCCAGGATCCCCAATCAGCAAAGCACTGAAATAATTGCTTTGCAAGCCATACACCCATTTATTTCTTCATAAATAATAAAAAAATGTACAGCAAAGATTTCATTTCACCTGTAATAACTGCTTGTTGCCTTTAAGTAATGTCAGCAAGCAAAAGATGAATCCAATTACTGTTTTTCTACTTAACAAAATATTAAATTTCAATTCCATCTTTGTGCTAGCTACCTACATAGTTCATTATGGTGAGTTGGCAGTATTCTCAATACCAGTTTTCAAATACAATTACATTTCTAGCTATTGGTAAATTTTGGAAAGCCTGTGCAATAATACAACAGGTATAGGGAGGTTGCAAGTAAGGTCATCAGGTCAAAGGGCATGACACACAGAGTAGCTCAATCTTTCTGGAGTACAAGGCAGCTTCCGGCATACACTAGTAACACATAAAACACGTATGTTCTTACCTGTAAAAACCGCCAAAATGGTCAATTTTTGCGCTATAAATAATTGTGAAAATAGGGCTAAACATGACGTGTGAAAGAGCAGCGTGGCGGTGGATTGAGGGCAAGTCCCGGCCCGGGGATGGAGGGTGACTAAGTGCTCTGAACCCGAGCTCCAAGATGTAAGCGGCTGAAGGAGCACATCCCTCGGGACAGCCCTCACTCTTCCCCCGGGGTCAGCGCTGTCCGGCCACGGCCACCCTCGGCCCCGTCTCCCCCTGTGTGGCCGCACTGTGACAGGCTGTGGGTCGGCAGCGCACACACACAGGACTAGGTGGAGTGGGGCCGCGGCTCTGGGCAGCGGACACACGGGGATGAAAACCCACCAATGTCCCCGTCAGCTGCAGCAGAGTTGGGGACAGCCAGGTCCCTCCGCCCACCCAGAGTCACTGACTGCACCGGCACCAGCACCCGATCCCCACACCGGGGTGATTCACCCCCCGAACCCCCGACCCCCACACTGGGGTGTTTCATCCCCGGACCCCCACCCACACATGGGTGATTCACCCCCCCGACCCACACCACCACACGGGGAGATTCACCCCCACCCACACACAGGGTGATTCACCCCCCCGCCCGACCCACACACAAGGTGATTGAACCCCCCGACCCACACACCAGGTGATTCACGCCCCCTCCCCCAGTCAGCGTGGAGTCCAGGTGCTGGGGCAGATGATGGGCCCGCTGCACTGGCAGCCATGGTAAGTGCTTACCTGACGTTCACCGCTTGTACTCCAGAAGGCGTTGCGTGGCAACAATACGGGCCATGACCTCGACTGCCATGCAACTTCCCTATTCAAATTTTCCCTAAATGTGTCATGTATCAAAATACATTTCAGGTTATTAGAGTTTGATAATCACAATCCAACAATGTAATTACAGTCAAACCCATGATTGTTCATAGAGAAATATGTGATTTACACAATGCCCTATGTCTCCTGTTAAAATATATGCAACTATTTTAAATATCATTCAACTAACTCTTTTTACAAGGAAGCTAAACATCTAATGAATTATTGAAAGGAGAATGGCCAATGAACAATATGGTGGCAAATTTGTCATCATCCACTTCATGCTTTCGTTAAAGTTGAATAAGAAACTAGTTTTGATTATTGCAATAATGTAAAACATTAAAAACAGAAATATGCCATATAGTTCCTTGTATCTCCTCCATCATTCAGTAAAATCAAGGTTCCTGTCCTGTGCACAAATGTTCCTATTCTGCCAAGCAGATGACTGGCCAGCTGGGCTTGGGAAGTGCTGAGAAATCTTAGCTAGTAGTGCTCAGAATACAAACTGCAGCTCCAGCTAAAAGGTTGTGGAAATAATAATTTAATGGTGATTATGCAGTCACCTGGTACAGGTAGAGAAGCTGAATATATGCAATTCGCAGAGGCAATGAGGGAATCTGGTTTTAGATGAAAAGAGAGTAAACAGTTAAATGTTGGAACATTAAAGGAAAAGTTTTGTCTCACTTTGCAAATGTTAGGCACGAAGGAAACTAAGTGAATCTTATTTGATGGTGATCGAAGGCCTGTGGTGAATGAGAATGTAATATCTCAAGAAGTAGGGTTGAAAATAAAGTGTTCTTTTATCGATAAGCGAATACACATTCTGAGGCATGAAAAGAATTCTGAGTACCAAGAATTCGCTGTGTCATTCTACCTGCAATGGCTGAACGTCTGCCTATACCGTCAACTCACGCAATGCCCAATACAGCCAGCCAAAATCATGGCCCAAGCAGTCCCAGCGCCTGACACCACACCCCGATATCATGGTCTGAGTTGGCCAGGAGTATTACCTGTACCAAGCAGGGTATGATTAGGAAAATAATGACTCCATGGTCTTCTGGCATTAAAAGAGAAGCATTGGTGCAGGAGGTGAAGATGAAGAAAGTAGTGAGCTGCCAGACCTTCGAAGACACATAGCCGCAAGAACTGAAGGAAATTAACCATGGTAATCAATATTAGAAATCAAACCCTGGGGATCTGAATGCAATGTCACAAGAAATATATGATATCACATGCATGGTTAAAATTTGTAAACACACCTACAAATTCCGCATCTCACCAACTGCACCATCAGTCAGAAACTCCATTACAGGCACTTCGGTTTACTCATGCACCCAGCAATGATCTGTCAATCAAGACTTACAATACTATTTGCACCTCCATCATTCCCACTGACACTCAGCACTGCCAAAAGTATCAAGCCCATCCATCACAGTTTGTAAACACTGTTCAAACCCATTGGAGTTTGCTTCCTGTCACAAATACGTCCTGCTGCAGGACAATTGGCACATACCAAAAAGCAGTTAACCAGCAAGGGATCGGTCACAGTTGCATCAACCTCTTCACATGCCAGCAAAAAATAAATGGAGTGGCATTGCCATAATACATGCTCCGAGGCAGAATATACAGAATATACGAGCCAATTTTCCTTCTCACAAGGCATTTGCCTTTCATTTCACAGCCTCTCTCTTACAACTACAGTTGATATACGTAAGTAGGCCCCTCTTGCTTTCATTTCTCCCTCCTTACCAAAGTCTTACTATTTAACCCTATATCCTTTCAAATACCTCTTTAGAGTGAGAAGAGAAGATGAGAGAAGACACAAATAAGTTTAATAATCCAGCCATTGCAGCCATATTAGAGATAAGGTTGACTTCCTGGTGGTGAAGTTACAGTAAATGTAAGTTCAGCTGCAAAATTTTCAGATGAGGAACATGACTTGGTAGTCCACTGCAGTCATTTTATGCATGTTGCTCATGTGACTCCAGCACAAGATCATCAACAAGTGATCCTTGTCCCCCTGTCACTTTCCTTTGGTTTGATCTCAAAACCAGATGGCACAGCTGTGACAAAATGTTGCCAGTGTACAGCTACTGCTCTTCACGATGTGTTGTGTGTAGTCATGTGATGTGTAGTTTTACATCATTTAGTAGAATCCCTTGAGTAGTAGATCGAATTTGAATTAACACAATCTGCCTACATTGCCACTGACTACAGGTATGTTAATCTGAAATGTTCCAATTTCATAGCTACAGTGACCTCAATAACCACCAGGAAAGTGCTTCTCACATTGTACAGTGGCTACACTCTTACATTTTGGATAATGGTCTTTATATATCCTGTGTATTTCTACTTTCAAAATGTTTGCTAATATTGTATTAGATATTGTGCAGATAATTTAGAGTTAATGAACATAGAGTTAATATGAAGATCTCATGTGTCATTTTTCATTATGAGTTGCAACATTATTATGCTAAAAACTAATATTAGCCCTGGGAAGTTGTAAGTAAAGCCAAGGAAGCCAGTACATGGGTGGCACAATACGATTGCAGCCTCGCCACCAGTTTGTCTCGTCCTTTTCTTGTTTTGTACTTTTTAGACTGTTGTTAAATGTATGTTTTAGTGTATCTTTAGTTTTGTATTATGTGGGGGGGGGGGGAAATCTCATTCCTCGAAGGAGATGTGACTTTTTCCGCATCGTATCTCCATCTGCACTGTGGCCTAACATTGTGGAGCTGGCGGTCCCTTTGCTGAGGATCGACTTCAGGAGCTCAAACCATGGGAGCCTGCAAACTTAACATCGTGGTGCTTGCGATCCCTTTGTCAGGAATCGACTTCTGGATCTCCAACCGTGGGAGCCTGCGGACTAAACGTCATGCAGCTCACTCCCCTTGGTTAGGGTTCGACTTCGGGAGCTCCAACCACAGGAGCTTCGACCGCCACGATCACGGGAGCTTCGATCAGTAATATTTAAAAAATGTCTCTGCTCAAACAGAGTTGAATTCATATACTCTGCTTTGGTAGAGATGAGCAGAAGGATGGGGGTGTTCTACGACAATATTCATGTTGTTTGGGGTGTTCTAAATTGACATAATTTTGAGACATAATTGCCATCAGATTGAGCATATTTGTGAACATGATGGAAAGATAGTGATGGTCAACACTCATAACATAGGAAGCAATTTTGCCTCATTTACAATATAGTAGTCTGTTCTGATGTATGTTTAACTGACTGTGCCAGACCTCAACCTTGGCTTCCAATGACCTTCTGAAGCCCAATAGCAAGAACATTTTGACTACCTGCAAAGGTACAGTGCAGGCTTTCGGGATTTCTCCGCCTGGACAATTCTTGAAGCATCTAGCAGTAAAAAAAGAGTCGGTATTCCAGTTTATTGTGGCCTGCTGCATTCTTCACAAAACTGCCTATTATGTGGGCTAAACCTTTGTCAAATGCTAGATTAGGAAGTGGTGGATCATGAAAAAGTAAGAGGAAGAGTCATGGGAGTGCAACGGTAGAGTTGCTGCCTTACAGCAAATGCAGAGCCGGAGACCCGGGTTCTATCCCGATTACATGTGTTGTCTGTATGGAGTTTATACATTCTACCCGTGACCTGCGTGGGTTTTCCCACATTCCAAAGACGTAAAGGTTTGTAGGTTAATTGGCTTGGTAAATGTCCCTAGTAGGTGTAGGATAGTATTAATGTGCGTGGTTCGCTGGTCGGCGCGGATCCGTTGGGTCATGCGCATGTTTCGGTGCTGTATCTCTAAACTAAAAAAAAGAGGAAAGGGAGTTAAAGGAAGAATGAGGTTAGGAGTGTATGACCTGAAATGTCATTTTGACTACCTGCAAAGGTACAGTGCAGGCTTTCGGGATTTCTCCGCCTGGACAATTCTTGAAGCATCTAGCAGTAAAAAAAGAGTCGGTATTCCAGTTTATTGTGGCCTGCTGCATTCTTCACAAAACTGCCTATTATGTGGGCTAAACCTTTGTCAAATGCTAGATTAGGAAGTGGTGGATCATGAAAAAGTAAGAGGAAGAGTCATGGGAGTGCAACGGTAGAGTTGCTGCCTTACAGCAAATGCAGAGCCGGAGACCCGGGTTCTATCCCGATTACATGTGTTGTCTGTATGGAGTTTATACATTCTACCCGTGACCTGCGTGGGTTTTCCCACATTCCAAAGACGTAAAGGTTTGTAGGTTAATTGGCTTGGTAAATGTCCCTAGTAGGTGTAGGATAGTATTAATGTGCGTGGTTCGCTGGTCGGCGCGGATCCGTTGGGTCATGCGCATGTTTCGGTGCTGTATCTCTAAACTAAAAAAAAGAGGAAAGGGAGTTAAAGGAAGAATGAGGTTAGGAGTGTATGACCTGAAATGTCATTTGGCTATCAATCAGTAAATTATCCTTTGTTCATGCTGTCATGTTATTTCCAATCCTGTAAATAAGATTAAGACAAACTTAGTGGTATTTATTGGCCCAAGTCTGGATTCACTTTTCCTTATTTATCCAACGTGATTGATTAAAAATATTGGGCAGAGTACATTGACTGGTTAAAGGAGCTAATGGGGCCACATGTATCAGAATCCCTATCATTATTTTTGTTGCTAATCATTAATTCATTGAACGTTCACAAAGTGCACAGTCCAAAACAGATCCAGACTGTTGTGTAAAGTAATGATACAAACATGCTGTTACTTATTCCTTAAATCACAATGAAGACTGCTACCTCCACAGATCATTGTAAACATGTGTCACACCTTTCTCCTTTCTTTGAGTAGAGCATAACCATAATTCCTACATGTAACAATAAACTGCAAACTGTGGCTCCTGACTAATGTCCAACACAGTTTTCTAGGAAAGTACCAATAGCAACATAGATATCACTGACCAAGTCCCTAGATGATCTTACCCTCAAGACATCCCTTCATCATCAGCTTATTTATGGCAAGTTGCGTCAATTAACCCCCCGCCCCGCTTGCAGTCTTTGTTGATAACTGCATGCAGCACATCTCTTCAGAAACACAAATCCTTTTATATTGCAAGGGTGGACTATCCCATGGCAACAGCACAACATGAAATCAATACCAGGCCAATATTGCAGTGAAAAGAATGTTGCAAAGACTGTGCAATTGAACCAAAAAGGTCACGGACAACTGCAAGAAACATGAAAATTAACTTAGCATTCATTATTTTTGACATTTAATGTCGATATATTTTCTTAAAATAATCAGCTGTGATCAGTTTCTCACATCTATATAGTTTTAAAACGCTGTGTGTGTGTGTGTGTGTGGGGGGGGGGGGGGGGGGGGTGGGGTGTGTGTGTGTGTGTCATTTTGCATGAGAAATGTATCTCCTCGAAAACCTGACGCCGAAACGAGAATTTTTAAACATATTTCAGTACTCATTTCCCTTGTGATTTTAGAAATCCACTCGGCTGTACATTTGGTACATTTTCCTCAAATTCTTATTAAAATTGTTGACCAATCTGAACTTTATTAAAAATCTGACCGCTGCCCAGCTGCTGACGTTATAATAACAGTGATTTTTTTACATCTTCTGGAAGACATTTTCCTTATGATTTCAAAAATCCAATCCTCTATAAATTTGGTCAATTATTTCCCGAAATAAGTGCAAAAAATTATCACCAAACTGACTTTTTTTAAATATAAAGACTGCTCAGCTGCTGACCTCACAATGCCTTTCCTCATGCTCCCCACCCCGCTCTGGATTAATGCAGCTGTTGTCAATGCGCATGCGCAGTTTTCCGCGAAGTACATTAGCCCACCCACCCACCTGTTCTTCAAAAGGTGAAGAAAGATCGAGAAAGTTCTGCAGAACAAAGATTTTACAGCCCAGCTCTGCTATAGGATCTTTGTTCTGCAGATCACGAGGTCACTGGCACTCTCCATCCACTCACTTACCCCGTTCCCTCCACCCCCTCCCCTACTCCCTTCCCTCCACCCCCCCTCCCCCCCACATTTCCCCCTCCCTTCCCACCCCCTCAGCCCCCCTCTCTCTCCTCCCATCTCTCTCTTCCCCCCTCACCCCACCTTCCCCCCCCCCCCCCCCCCCTCCCCTCCCCTCTACCCCCCCTCTATCTCTGTCTCTTGCCCTTCTGTCTCTGCCTCTCTCTTTGTCTCTCCCCATTCTCTCTCTGCCCTCACTCTCTACCCCCTCACCTCCCTCTCTAGACGTGCTTGCGAGTTGGGGGCTATGCGTCAGTGGATAGGGTGGTTATGGGGTAAAAGGAGCAAATTAATAATATTAATATAATATCAAGGGCGTGTGTGGGGGTGGTTAGCGTGTGTGATGCCGCATGCCCCCCCCCACTCCCCCCCACAAATGCACGTTGGGGGAACAGACCCAACGGGTCTGCACTTGGTCTAGTATGATATTAAAAACATAATTAAGTGTTAATATGGTCAGATGCCAAGTCGAGAAAGGGGATGACTTCCCCAATAGATCTTTATAGGAAAGATTGAAGGGATGAAGCAAAAGAAGCAAAAGAAGCAAAATAAGCAGAATCAGAGGAAGGCAATCCCCCTGCAACTGATTTTTAAGGACTGAATAGAGTTGGAATCTTTTGAAACAGCCAATTGGCAATTGACACTGTAGCTCTCTTTTTAGTCTATTCATTCAAGAGTTATTAAATCACGTATTTGCATATGGTTATAATGCTAGTCCAGATAAATATTGTGAGGTTTGTTTCAAATTTTGATGTTAGCTAGAGAATGCCAAATGATCTTTGTTTTGCATTTGCTGATAGAGGTAGTTGATTCTTTGGACATGATTTGTTCTAATATGATTCCAGACATATTGCAATGTGCAGCCAACCAAAGGAAAACTAGTCTTTGATCTTGTGTATTTTCATTATTTTCACAAAAGCATGCCAGCAATTAACATCATCAGGCAAATGATGTGCAATCAGCAATAATATATGACATTTTAAATGAGTCAGCATTTATTGAGTAAGATATGTTGGATCATTAAGAGCAACAACATTTATGAGTAGAATGTTTTGATATTTTCAGAGCAAATTGTGAAAACCTACAACTGATCTGTATTTGTGACAATATTCACTGAATGGTCATGATGTAATGTGGATCATGAAGTTTTCAACAGATGGGCATATGGACATTTTTTTTAAAAGGCAGTCAAGGTTAATGAGATACCAGAAGGTTGGCCTGTCTCATCACCCATGTTAAAAAACATCATGTTCTGTCAGCTTAAACTGTTAACACAGCCTGCCAACAACCAGTCAGCAAATTGTCATATTGGATTTTACTCAGCATTTCTGTCAGGCCTCATGCACCGACCGATGCTTGGTTATGCAGTGCAGCAAGTAAGAGGAATTTGGAAATAGTAACATTCTTCCCCTGTTACTTTGGAGTGAATCATTAGATAATATATGACCTAGTTCAGTGAAGCTATAACATTTGTAATGAAGTTTTTTGGTGATTATATTAGTTAAGTCAAGTAAATGACGAAACCCATTTACTTCATGTCATTGTATTATAATTCCTGCCAGAAAGAAACAAAAAGGCTGATTAAATTGCCATGTATTGAATGTTATATTTGTAGACACACGGAACAGCAGATAGTGATTTACAAAAGAAAGACAAAAAGTGCTGGAGTAGCTCAGCGGGTCAGAGAGTGTCTTTGAACAACATGGATAGGCAATGTTTTACGTCGGGTCCCTTCTTCAGACTAGGAGAGACCTGACCCAAAATGTTGCCTGACCATGTTCTCCAGGAATGCTGCCAGAATGGTGTATTTGATTGGAGTTAGTTAAAAAAAAACATTGCAACAGTTCAGTGAAAATACAGAAACTATGATTTTTTGTTCTTATATCGTTACTATGATATGCTGGAGAGGGATATATAGCTTGACAGGGTTATGTTAACATTGCTCAGGTTGTAAATTAGTAAGGCTGTCATGCAATTGACCATTTATTACTCTCCAGGTGTCTCTGACAGCAAATTATTTGTTTTTACATGCACCTTCAATCAATGAAGACACTTGAAAAACAGAAAAGCTTTTTATTGGGGGAAAAAGTGCATGCTGATGTTCAGTTTTCAGTGTGTTCTGTACTGCAACTGACAGTGGCTAGCTCTAGGCTGTGTCATTTTGACAGGAGAGTTGGCATCAGCATCAACGACAAATCGAAAACAGTTTTCACAAAGCTAGACAAATAGACAAGTATCCATTTTACTGCCACCCAGCTCATCTTCATGTGTCATCTCCAATTATCTTACTGAATGTCAGAGATCACTTTTTCCACAAATCCACCATCGACTTTGGTTAAATCTCTACGGGCCACCCGTTGGACCACCAGCATGATTAAAAAGTTACTGATACATTATTTTTAAAGTAAGCCTGTAATTTCTACAGACATGGATCATAGAACATTGGCATATAATTCATCTTTGCACACACCATTTCATGGCTTCCAGCATTAACTGAACATAGAATGAGGTGAGTTCCACCAGCTTCAGATGTTTGCTATTGTTGATTTAAAACTATGCCCCTGGACATAAGTAAACACACACGTCTCTTTATGTGGGTGATTCTTCATTAAGTGTCTACTTTTAAGTTTCTGGAAACCCGACAATAAAACTTAAATTTTTGCAACTTTGAATGTTGTTTCGCATAGATGAACATCTCGACAATCTTTTAGAGAATTTAATTTATTTTTTCCTCTTCTTTTTCCAGGTTGCCCATTGCATTCAATCATATCCGTCATATTTTTATGATGAATAACACTGCAAAATATAACTGATTTAAGAATATAAAATCAAATTTTTGTCAGCCTTTCAATTTGTAATCTTCCTCAAATAAGTCATTGAAAAAAACCCTGTTTTTTTCATTGCATTGCTTTTAAACCTTCGTAAGAGTTTACTGCCGAAAAAAATTGTGGTTTTCAGCAAGAATGGTAACCTTCACTATTCACCAATTTTTCACCAACTTCCTCGAAAACAATATTAACCTGTTGAATATGGGGCTGGGGCTGGGGCTGGGGCTGGGGCTGGGGCTGGGGCTGGGGCTGGGGCTGGGGCTGGGGCTCCGGCTGGGGCTGGGGCTGGGGCTGGGGCTGGGGCTAGGGCTGGGGCTGAGGCTAGGGTTAGGGTTAGGGTTGGGGGGAGGTTTGAGGCTAGGGTTCAGTCTAGGGTTGGGGCTGGGGCTAGTGTTACTTACCCCCGATCTCCAGCTCCATCTCCAGCAGCTCCAGCTCCATCTCCAGCTGGACACAAAGCCATCGCAGCCGTCGCATCTGAAGTCTGTGACCCAATGTCCCTCTCCATGCCCAGCCCTCTACAGCCCTTGTTCCCCGGTGGGTGTGAGAGGGGGGGGAAACAAGGCTGAAGAGGGCCGGGCGTGGAGAGGGACATCGGGTCACGGATGATGCGACGGCTGCAACGGCTTTGTGTCCAGCTGGAGCTGGAGCTGGAGCTGGATGGAGATCAGGGGTTAAGTTGTGGATGTGGCCATGATGGGCATGGTAGCCCAAGCCTTTAGCCCAGGATGGCCTCGCCGGAAGGCCTCGCCGGAAGGCTATGCCTGGCCACATCGTTTCCCGAATGGCACATGGCACGATTTGTTATCCAGAACAAATCAAAAAAGAACGATTTTGTTTTTAATTTTCTAAGAGTTCAGCACCGTTCGGGAATGGCACTGAATAAAGGTACAGTACGTACCTGCTATGCAGCAGAAAACTGAGTTTTCACACGCTTCTCCGCGAATCAGGAGAAATTTACAATGTAGGGGACTTTTGAATTCCGCGGTCGTTTGAGGTCGGCAGTTCGCGTCTATTCTATTTATAGCCACGTGGGACGGCTCAACAAAGGTGCATATGACTCCATCAGGACAAGGAATTGTTGAAAAAAAATGTGATATTTATAATTTTATCAAGATATTCAGCATCAAAGTAGCGGGACACCAAAGTAGACACTTACTGAAGAATCACCCATGTATGTTTAAAGAGATAGTATATGGAAACATATGCAATTTCTAGTTTCTGTTAAATGAAATTGTAATTATGTTACTTTGCCAGGATTGTAATAATGCAATGTCCGTATAACCAAAATATTTGACTCCAGTGAATAATGGACATGTGTTTCCATTATATAGTGTTGTCCTTCATTGTAATGTTCACACCGATTGATAGTGAAGGCTGTGGAGATAATTCGGCTTTATTTCAGTATGCAATTGACATGCAAATGAATCAGGATTGTGTAAAGTATGCATGACATAATGTGCAATATCTTAATAACTAATTTATAAGTCAAAGTGCATTAATCTGTGCTACATTCCAGTACACTTGATCATTTGAACATGTTGTAGAAAGCTAGACTCATTCAAAAGCTGGGCCACACCAAACAGCGATAAAAGAAACAGGGTTAATGTATCAGTCCGAGACCCTTCATCAGAAGCTTTCTGACCCGCTGCCTATTTACGACATTTTCAGTTTTTATTTCATGCCCTTGCATCTTTATGAAAAAAAATATTTAAAGAAGCATTCTGCTAAAAATATTTAACTACCAAATTATAACTCAGAACAGTCACATAACCCACTGTTCTACTTCTTTTGGAGAGGATGTAAGCTGTAGATTAATGTTTATTTTAAAAAGATAATCAACAAAGGAGTTTAAAAATATCTTACAAAACGTGACCTGCAGAAATTACACAAACTTTTGGACATTCTAGTTTTGGAAATTTCTGCAGAAATCCAGTAAGCCCTCCCTTGTCCTTGCATGAATCTTAGATGTGTATGTCAGGAGTGCACATATAACCATATAACATATAACCATATAACAATTACAGCACGGGAACAGGCCATCTCGACCCTTCTAGTCCGTGCCGAATACGTATTCTCCCCTAGTCCCATACACCTGCGTTCAGACCATAACCCTCCATACCTTTCCCGTCCATATAACTATCCAATTTATTTTTAAATTATAAAAACGAACCTGCCTCCACCACCTTCACTGGAAGCTCATTCCACACAGCCACCACTCTCTGAGTAAAGAAGTTCCCCCTCATGTTACCCCTAAACTTCTGTCCATGTGGTGTTTTTGTCTTGATCTCTGCATTAGCACAACTGGGTGCAAGAAATGGAACACTGTGGGAAAGTGAAACATTCAGAAATACTCCCCAACTTTAGCTGTCTCAGAGGCCACTGATTGTGGTCAAACCTGAGCAACTGTCCAACTCTCACTTCTCCCAGCATAATCTGAGCTAGTGAGAAAAACAAGTTGCTCAATCAAAGATGCAGTGAGGTGAGTTTGAAGCTGTTAAGTGTTCATATGTTAACATTTGCACAGTGGAATTCCGAGACATTTATTTTTAATTATCCTTTGATTGCCCAACAGGTAATACTGAATTTAGAGTTTACTCCTCCTTTCGACCTTTAATTAAGTGCAGCTAGACAAGTCCCTTGCATAAATCCTGGTATTTCATAAATTCAGATATTCCTTTGCCATGGTAACCACTAGAAATTTAAATATTTGCAGGAGTAACCAAACATTAAGGTTCAAAATTTTCAGTTCAGGATAGTTATCTCTTCAACAACTGCACTTCAAAGATTAAGTTTAATAATGTCAAGTTGCCTGAGAAAGGAAAGGTCACACTGGAAGTTGAATTACCTTGAGCTTATCCAAGAGGCAAAGAAATTAGCCTAGATTAACTCAAACATTTCCATTGATAAACAATTGCTCATTTGCAATATTTAAACAAAGTCTAAATAAACTAATATCTAATTTTAATTTGTAGCAATTTCATTACAATTTTTAAAATATCATATGGCATAAAGTATAGCACAGGAACATGCCCTTCAGCCAATCATGATAGTGCCAACCATGATGCCAGTCTAACTAATCCAATTTGCTTGCACAGGTTCGTATCCCTATATTTCTTGCTTGTTTATGTGCGTGTCAAAATGTCTCTTGAACGTCGTTATTGCTCTGGTTTTATCAACCACCAGCCCCCATATTTCAGGTACCTACATTCTCTGTGTAAAAACATGCTTTGCAATAGGAATCGATGTGAATGGTGAGATGCGTAAGGAATTAAAAGTATTATATTTGAATGCGCAAAGTATAAGAAGTAAAGTAGATGAGCTTCAGGCTCAGTTAGATGTTGGTAGATATGACATTGTGGGGATTACCGAGATGTGGCTGCAGGAGGATCGAGTCCGTGAACTTAATATTCAGGGTTATACATCCTATATAAAGGACATGCAGGTGGGCAGAGGAAGTGGGGTAGCTCTTTGGGTGAGGAATGGAATTGAGTCCCTTGTGAGGGAAGACCTAGGAACTGATGAGGTAGAGTCACTTTGGATTGAGTTGAATAATTGCAAAGGCAAGAAGACGCAATTGGTGTTATCTACAGACCCCCAAATAGTAGCCCGGATGTAGGGTGTAAGTTGCAGCAGGAGTTAAAACTGGCATGTAACAAAGGTAATTCCACTGTGGTGATGGGAAAATCAGGTTGGTTCAGGACCCCAAGAAAGAGAGTTTGTAGACTGCCTCTCAGATGGATTCTTAGAGCTGCTTGCAATGGAGCTGAACAGAGAAAAGGCAATTCTGGATTTAGTGTTGTCCAATGAACCAGATTTTGAAAAGAGAACTCAAGGTAAAGGAATCACTTGGAGGTAGTGATCATAATATGATAGATAAATTTGCTGGAGAAACTCAGCGGGTGCGGCGGCATCTATGGAGCGAAGGAAATGGGCAACATTTTGGGCCAAAACCCTTCTTCAGACTGATATGGGGGGGGGGGGATGACGAAAGGAAGAGGAGGAGCTAGAGGGCTGAGGGAGAGCTGAGAAGGGGAGGAGACAGCAAGGGCTACTGGAAATTGGAGAAGCCAATGTACAGGCCACCGGGATACAGACTGCCCAAGCGGAATATGAGGTGCTGCTCCTCCAGCTTCCGGTGGTGCTCACTCTGGCAATGGAGGAGGCCCAGGACAGAAAGGTCGGATTCGGAATGGGAGGGGTAGTTGAAGTGCTGAGCCACAGGGAGATCAGAACGAGTGGGGGTGTTCGGCGGATTGATTGCCAAGCCTACGCTTGGTCTCACTGATGTAGATCAGCTGACATCTAGAGCAGTGGAACCAATAGATAAGGTTGGAGGAGGTACAGGTAAACCTCTGTTGCACCTGGAACGACTGCTTGGATCCTTGAATGGAGTCGACGGGGGAGGTAAAGCGACACGTGTAGCATCTCTTGCGGTTGCAAGGGAAAGTACCCGGGGAGGGGGTGGTGCGGGTGGGAAGGGAAGAATTGACCAGGGAGTTACGGAGGGAGCGATCTTTGCGGAAAGCAGACAGGGGGGAAGGTGTGAAGATGTGGCGAGTGGTGGAGTCACGTTGGAGGTGGCAAAAATGATGGATCAAATATGATTATAATATAGAAACATAGAAACATAGAAATTAGGTGCAGGAGTAGGCCATTAGGCCCTTCGAGCCTGCACTGCCATTCAATATGATCATGGCTGATAATATGATTAGTTTTAATCTGCAATTTGAGGAGAAGGTTAAATCGAAAGTGTGAGTGATGCAGTTGAACAAAGGGGACTATGAAGGCATGAGAGAGGAGCTGGCCAAGGTAGACTGGAAAGGGATACTAGTAGGAATGACGGTGGAACAGCAATGGCAGGAATTTGTTGGCATAATCCGGAAGACGCAGGATCATTTCATTCCAAAAAGGATGAAAGATTCTAAGGGGAGTAGGAGGCAACCGTGGCTGATAAGAGAAGTTAGGGATGTAATAAAACTAAAAGAAAACATGTATAACACAGCAAAGTGTAGCCGGAAGCCAGAGGATTGGGAAACTTTCAAAGAAGGAAACAAAACGGGCAATAAGGGCTGAAAAGATGAAGTACGAGGGGAAGCTGGCCAGGAATGCAAAGAAGGACAGTAAAAGCTTCTATATATATGTTAAGGGAAAAAGAATAGCAAAGTCAAATGTGGGTCTCTTGAAGGCAGACACGGGTGAAATTATTATGGAGAACAAGGAAATGGCAGAAGAGATGAACAGGTAGAATCATTAACTCCAAAATAAAGTTAAGAACTTCAATGATAATGTTTGTGTTGCCTATTGTGTGTGACAAGGCAACTGGAACATTTGATAAAAAGCAAAATCTGTTGAAAAAAAAAAAAAGTTATAAGATAAAGTGTTGGCATTGCTCAGCAGGTTAGGCAAAATCTGTGGAGAGACGACCAGTCAACATTTCAGATCCCAAATTGGCTTTGATGTGAACATTGGATATATGATTATTAAGTTGACAGGTGACATGAATGTTGGTTGTAGTGTAGGTAGTGTGGAAACTAGTACTGGAATACAGGTAAATACATTTAATCTAAATTAATTAAAACATAAATAATAAAGAAAGTAAAGAAAGAATAACAAATCACTTGCTTTCATTTATCTGTTCAATTCAGATTTGGAATCCCATATAACTGAACAGGGTGTGTGAAATGCAGTAACTGTAGCTGCTTTCGCATTGAAAGCCACTGAACAGTATGCAGGTCTCCAGCTCAGGGCCACCGATTATCAACCTGGGCCTGAATCCAGCAAAGAAAAGTCCGATGTATTGGCTTATGACCATCATCACTTTTATACATACCTGCTGTAAACTGCAGGGGAGAAGTTGAGGTACTAAAGGAATATTTTGCATTTTATTTATCAAGGAGAAGCACGTGGATGATGTAAAGACATTTAGAGATGTGGCATTGTGAGGCAGCGGTAGAGTTGCTGCCTTACAGCTTATCCAGAAACCCAGGTTTGACCTGACTATGAGTCGGGTCTATATGTAGTTTGTAAGTTCTCCCTGTGACCACATGGGTTTTTCTCCGGGTACTCTAGCTTCCTCCCACTTTCCAAAGATATGCAGGCTTCTATAAATTGTCTCTAGTGTGTAGGATGGAACTAGTGAATGGGCGATCACTAGTCAACGTGAACTCAGTGTGCAAAAGGACCTGTTTCCATGCTGTATCTGTAAACTGAACAAAATTAAACTTTCTACTGTAACATATTTTTACTAAAATACCCCTTTTCCAATTCTTACCATAAAATATCAATATATTGGGTACACTTTTCTTGATGTCAGTGCAAATAGGGAATGGCTCCATATTTATAAAGGGCCTGTCCCACTTTCCCGAGTTATTCACAAAATCTCCTGAGGTATTCACAAATTCTCCCGAGTTTTCAAACTCACAGAATGTTCGTAACAAGTCCGTAGGAGGCCGTGGATATATTGTAGCAGTTCGTTATGCCAGCTGTAGGTACTTGGGGCTATTTTTTGACTCGTGGACATTTTACATCAGGCTGGAAAAAACGTCCCGACTTACCTGATGCCCTGAGTACCTACGGCTGGCATAACGAGCCGCTACAATATATCCATGGATTCCTACGGCCTCCTACGGACTAGTTACAAACATTCTGCGAGTTAGAAAACTCGGGAGAATTTGTGAATAACTCAGGAGAATTCGTGAATAACTCGGGAAAGTGGGACAGGCCCTTGAGCACAATGGTTTGTTTTTGACACTTTTTCAGGCATAAAAACTCCACAAATGATATTACCACTCATGTAACATGCAAATTCCCCTGCAGTCAGAATTTCAATTCTACAGTCTGAAAAATAGCAGTTTTCATTTCCCCAATGAACAATTATGTATTGTGAAACTCAGCTGGTGAGGCAGCATCTATGGAGCGAAGGAATAAGTGATGTTTCGGGTTGAGACCCTTCTTCAGACTGTTGTGGGGGGAGGAGGGGGGGGTGGAAAGAAGAAAGGAAGAGGCGGAGACAGTAGGCTGTGGGAGAGCTGAGAAGGGGAGGGGAAGGAGGGAGAAAGCAAGGACTACCTGAAATTGGAGGTCAATGTTCATACCGCTGGGATGTAAACTACCGGTGAAATATGAGGTGCTGCTCCTCCAATTTACAGTGGGACTCACTCTGGCCATGGAGGAGGCCCACCACAAATTGGAAGAGTAGCACCTCATATTTCACTTGGGCAGTTTATACTCTGACTGATGGAGGCCGATGTGCCAGAAGACCTTTTGACTACCTGATCTACCTGCGACTCGACATTCAAGAAACCATGCACCTGTACTCCTAGACCCCTCTGCTCTACAACACTACCCAGAGGCCTACCATTTACTGTGTAAGTCCTTCCCTTGTTCAACGTCCCAAAATGCAACACCTCACACTCCTCTGTATTAAATTCCATCAAACATTCCTCCGCCCACCTGGCCAATTGATCCAGATCCTGCTGCAAACTTTCACAACCATCTTCACTATCTGCAAATCCACTCACTTTTGTATCATCAGCAAACTTGCTAATTTTGCACTGTTCTGTGACGTTTAACAAAGTGCAGGAGTAACTCAGCAGGTCAGGCTGAGTATAGAAGTTGGGAGGTCATGTTGCAGTTGTATAAGAAGGTGGTGAGGCCGCATTTAGAGTATAGTGTTCGATTCTGTGCACCATGTTAAAGGAAATATGTCATCAAATTGGAAAGGGTACAGAGAAGATTTATGAGGATGTTGCCAGGACTAGAGGGCCGGAGCTGTAGGAAGAGGTTGAGTAGGCTGGGACTCTATTTCATGGAGCGTACGAGGATGAGGGGTGATCTAATAGAGGTGTATAAAATCATGATTTGAATAGATCAGGTTGAATATTTTGCGCAGAGTAGGTGAATCGAGGAAATGAGGACATAGGTTTAAGGTGAAGGGGAAAAGATTTAATAGGAATCTGAGGGGTATCTTTTTCACACAAAGGGTGGTAGGTGTATGAACAAGCTGCCAGAGGAGGTAGTTGAGGTAGGAATTATCGCAACATTTAAGAAACAGTTAAGCCCCTGCCCCATATAGGATACTTGAACGGAAACCTCTGGTGACCTTGCACCCCACCCAAGGTTTCCATGAGTCGCCAGAGGTTTTGGTCACTTGCCTGGAAAGCCTCGACCGAAGCGTGAGCTGCATCTACTGACCAAAGATCCTACAGGATCTTTGCTGAAAACTCCAATGAGCCAATCAAAATGGCCGGTCAGGGAAGGAGATTGCCTTCGACTGCCTGTAAGAAAATAGCAACCCCACTCCACTGGCTTTGACCAAACGGCAACCTATTTTTAGTCGAGGCCGGTTTTGATTTTGTTGAAATAATCGCAGGAACATGGAAAAAGCCACTTTCCACCATTAGGGAGAGTGACCAAATCCTCCGGGAACCTCGCGGAAACCTTGGGTGGGGCACAAGGTCTCTAGAGGTTTCCGTTCAGGTTTCCTAAGTGGGACAGGGGCATGAAACTGATACATGGATAGGACAGGTTTGGAGGGTTATGGATCAAATGTGGGCAGGTAGGACTAGTGTAGATGGGACATGCTGGGCCGAAGGGCCTGCATCTACACTGTATCACTCTATGACTATCTATCTTTTCCTCTCAAACCCATTTCCTGCCTTCTCCCCATTACCTCTGACACCGTAGCAATCAAGAATCTATTAATCTCCTCCTGAAAAATGTCCATTGGCTTGGCCTCCACAGCTGTCTATGGCAATGAATTCCTCCACCCTCTGACTTAAGAAATTCCTGCTCATCTCCTTCCTAAAGAAACATTTTTTAATTCTGAGGCTGTGGCCACTGGTCCTAGACCCTCCCATTAGTGGAAACATCTGCTCCACACCCACTCCATCCTGGTTTTTACCAGGCTGGGACAGGCTGCAACAGCTTCACACCGTGTCCCAAAGCTTGTGTCCTGTCCTGCATCACCCAAGGCAGCAGAGACGTTATAGGAGAGGGCAAGCACCATCACAAATGTAGCTCACGATGGTTTGGGTAACATTCAGGAATGTCTATACATGCCACATCATGAATATTACTGAAGAAGGGTTTTGACCCGAAATATAATCTATACCTTTTCTCCACAGATGCTGCCTGACCTGTTGAGTTACTCCAGTACTCTGTGAAATGTCACCTATCCATGTTCTCCAGAGATGCTGCCTGGCCCGCTGAGTTTCTCCAGCACTCTGTGAAACGTCACCTATCCATGTTCTCCACAGATGCTGCCTGACCCCGAGTTACTCCAGCACTTTTTGACTATTTTCCCTTCACCCATCTGCCCAAGCCCACCCTCCCCCCTCCTTTCCTATGTTTCTTTCCACCCATAAACCTCTCTCTGCCTTTACATTTCACTCCTCTTTCAAATCTGCTCTACTTATCTGCATGCATTTTCCTTCTCAACTTTTCAGAGTCATAGAGTGATGCAGTGTGGAAACAGACCCTTCAGCCCTACTTGCCCACACCAACCGACATGTCCCATCTACAGTAGTCCCACTCACACGCGTTTGGCCCATATCCATCTAAACCTGTGCTATCCATGTACATGTCCAAATGTCTCCTAAACATTAGGATAGTCCCAGCCTTAACTACCTCCTCTGGCAGCTTATTCCATACACCCGCCAGCCTTTGTGTGAAAAAGATACCTCTCAGATTCATGTTAATTTCTGAAATATTGGTTATAAATTTTGTACAAAAATGCTCCAAAATAAGGCTCAGAATGCACCAGAGAGCATCTAAAACCCCAGAGCTTCCTGGGCCTTTAAGCAGCCGCGAGGCTACTTCGTGCTTTGTGCTTGTGATGTGCATTGTGCACACATTATTTCACATAAATGTTTTGTAATCCTGTCATGTCACCCCCCTTTATGAAAAGCTTTGTCTGGGGCTGCTTGCCAAGGTTCTTTTGAACTCCTGCGAGAGTTTCCCACCCCGCATCCCATCTTTGTAACATCCATTTTTTCAGTGGCACACTCTCCAGCAGTTAAAATAATTTGCTTGTATTATATCGGACCCTTCATGAGCTGGCTTCAGAGACTGTATCTACAGGCCTGAATGTTACATAAAAATGGAAGACTACCCTGAAATGGTTAGCATAAAAATAAACATGAACACAAGACATTTGCACTGGTTTAGCTTAGTTTAGAGATACAGTGCAGAAACAGGTCCCATGGCAGACCGAGCCCCCATACATTAACACTATCCTACACGCACTAGGGACAATTTATAATTATACCAAGCCAATTAGCATGCAAACCTGTACATCTTTGGAGTATGTAAAGTCATAAGGAAACCGGAGCACACTGGAGAAAATCAACGCAGGTCACGGGGAGAATGTAGAAACTCCGTACAGGCATGCATCCATAGTCAGGATCAAACCTGGGTCTCCAGTGCTGTAAAGCACTGACTCTGCTGCTGTGCCAGGGTGCAGCACTGGTAATACAGGGGAAAGCCTGCCAATGCTTTTTTTAATCCTGTCAAAGTTCTTGGCCTTTATATGGTTTTCACAAACATCATAACGTTACAATTAAAAGCCAATAAAACATAATAATAAACATGTTTTTTAGCATCAGAAAGATAGTCCATGCAGTCAATTTACAATGAATGTAATAGTCTTCTCTGAGCACAATGGAAATTGCAGCCAGAAAGCTTATGAAGTTTCAAGGATTTAACATGTTTCCATTGAAATTTGCAAGAATAAAAATGTCCACAAAACAATGGAATTGCACCTTTCAGTAAATTTGATTGTTTCCTTTCAATTAAATAAAGATGTTGATAATATTTAAAATGGGTAAAGATTAATTAATAAAATGAAAAATTGGCATAACACTAAAAACGTTACTTTTAATAAGGATGTGAAGTCCATTTCAAGAGATTGAAAAATGATTTAAAGAACTGCACTGAACAATTGAATCATTTTGCTGCTGTCTTCCAGTCAAAAATCTAAAATTATATTATTTTCTGCTTTAATCTTTTAAGATACGCCTGCATGAAATTGGGTGTATAAGGAAATTGATATAATTTTGAGAGGCTTCTTGAATTAGTGAAATAATGTGTTTTTTTTAAACCGAAGGCAGTTACAGACTTGGTGGAGTGGCCCTAGTTTAAATGTATTGAGTTTTAAGCCAGTATAAAAGATGAGTGGAAAGTCTTCTTCTTGCATATGGTGTGCACAGCCTAAAGTTGTAGGTCAACTTGTTCTATTTGATCTTGTTAGTGCACGTCGGTTTGATTGCATTAGTCGAAACAGGGCGGACCACGAGAAGGTTGCAATCTCCCACCCCAGTGGAAAGTTATGAAAATACATCTATCTATCTATATAATTAAAAGTCTCATCTTGACCACTTCCTGTCTGCGCTGTATATTGATTTTAGAAAAAAACACTACCATATATCACTATGATTTTTGGTCATCTTACTCCCAGTCCTTTTCCGTTGAGGCAGTCCTGAGGATTTTTCCGATCAATGAAAAATAAAAAGGTTATGAATGTTTAAAAAATCTTGAGATAAGCTGATTGGTTCTCTAGCCTGTCTATTACATGATGATGGTAACGCCCCTTCCGGGGGCGGCAGGACTATAAAACCCCGGATGCCTGGACATGAGTCCAGTCACTCTGGAAGATCGCAAGTGAGAGACCACAACTGTGATTCTGCTGTGAGTCAACTGAACTGTAAGTCTACTGAACTGTGAGTCTGCAATGTACTTGCAATAAATGATTTGCTAGCCCTTAAAAAAAATAAAATGAGTTGTTTGGCCTGCCCTGTGCTTGAAACTGAAATGGCAATGGAAATGAAATGAAATGAAAATTAGATTAGTTGTTTGGCCTGCCCTGTGTTGAAATCAAAATGGCAATGGGAATGAAATGAAAATAAAGATGATATGAGTTGTTTGACCTGCCCTGTGCTTGAAACTGAAATGGCAATGGAAATTAAATGAAAATGAGATGAGTTGTTTGGCCTGCCCTGTGCTTGAAATTGAAAAGAAATGGAAATTAAATTAAATTAGGTGTTTGGCCTGCCTGAAATCACCCATTTTGGTCCACAAGGCCCCTTTTAGCTGAGAAACCTGGTCCCTTTTGCCCACAATACCTGTATCAGCCCAGGAAGAGCATTTTGGCCCAAAAGGCCCGTTCCAGGCCAGGAAAAGTCCAGAAAAAATGCCTTTTGCTGAATTTTACACAGATTTTTTTTCAAGTCCCTTCAGGCCATACTAGCCCAGGAGAATTCCCTTCGGCCCATCAGTAAGTCTTCCCCCTGCAAGTATTAAACCACACCACAGTATTTTTCTCCCTCCCTTTATTGGCTCCCTGTGAGGTCCAGGCCAGTATAAACATTCCTCCTTCATTGCTGTGATCTGCAGAAATAGATGAAAAGTGCCTACAATTGATTGTCCACCGTCTCCATCTTCTCTCTCACAGCGTCTCTCACCTGTTTTTGACAGAATATTTGGCAGCTTCTGAGCTGCCAGCCCACCAGCCCTGAATGACTGAGCTGCCAGCCCACCAGCGCTGAATGACTGAGCTGCCAGCCCACCAGGCCTGAGTGACTGAGCTGCCAGTCAACCAGGCCTGAGTGACTGAACTGCTAGCCCACCAGGCCTGCGTGACTGAGCTACCAGGCCTGAGTGACTGAGCAGCCAGCCCACCACGCCTGAGTGACTGAGCTGTCAGCCAACCAGGCCTGAGTGACTGAAATGCAAGCCCACTTTGCATGAGTGACTGAGCTGCCAGCCCACCAGGCCTGAGTTTCTGAGCTGCCAGCTCACCCTACCTGAGTGACTGTGCTACAAGCCCAAGAATGCATTTGGCCCACAATGTCCATACTAGCCCTCTGGAAACCAGTCCCTTTGGCCCGCAACACCCATACTAGCTCTCCAGAAAGACTCCGCCCCACGTGCCACCAATATTGCAGTTGGTGGAGAGGTGGAATATTAATAATAATAATAATGGATGGGATTTATATAGCGCCTTTCTAGATACTCAAGGCGCTTTACATTGCATTATTCATTCACTTCTCAGTCACACTCGGTGGTGGTGAGCTACTTCTGTAGCCACAGCTGCCCTGGGGCAGACTGACGGAAGCGTGGCTGCTAATCTGCATCTACGGCCCCTCCGACCACCACCAATCAATCACACACATTCATACACATTCACACGCAGGCAAAGGTGGGTGAAGTGTCTTGCCCAAGGACACAATGACAGTATGCACTCCAAGCGGGATTCGAACCGGCTACCTTCCGGTCGCCAACCGAACATTTAGCCCATTGCGCCATTGTGTTGGGGGTCCAGCACTCCCGCGTGAACGTTGGACCCAATTGGTCCCGCCAAATCTAGTACTTAACTAAAACTCTCATCTTGTCCTCTTCCGGTTTGGGTTGTTTTGAAATTTGCGCAAAAACGCTACACGATAACGCTACGATTTTTTGCCAAATTACCCACCATTTTCCTGTGCTGCAAGTGCACCATGTTTTGTTCCGATTGGTGTAATATTACAGAGGTTATGAAGGTTAAAATATAGTAAAACCCACCCCTACCGGCACACGCTGGGAATCACCAGCGGCAAGGGGAATAAAGCTGAAGGAGTGGAGTGAGCAGAGTGTGGAGAGCGAGCTGAGTCGGCCATCACAATGAGCTGCCGAGTGAGTGCGGCCGGCAGGCAGGCAGCCAGTGAGTGAGTGAGTGAGTGATTTCGGCCGGCAAGAAGACAGTCGGTTAGTGAATGAGTGCGGCCAAAAGGCAGCCGGTGAGTGAGTGAGTGCGGCCGGAAGGCAGCCAGTGAGCGCGTCCAGCATGCAGCCGGTGAGTGAGCGTGGCCAGCATGCAGCCGGTGAGTGAGCGCGCCCAGCAGGCAGCCGTGAGTGAGTGCGGCCGGGAGCCGTTGAGTGAGTGCGGCCAGGAGCCGTTAAGTGAGTGCGGCTGGGAGCCACAGATTGAAGCCGGTAATGGACCCGCTGAATGTACCAGCATCCCCCCCCCCCCCCCGCTGACCCCCCCCTCCCAACACAACCCCCCCACCAACACACACACACACATGCCCCCTCGCACACTCACCCCTCCCACACAAACCCCTCCCCCTCCCACACAACCCCCCTTCCTCTCCCGTACACACCCCCCCTCCCGTCCACCCACAATCACCCCACGCAAAAAACCACCCCCTCCCCCCCACATGCCTGCTGCTCACACACCCCTCCCCTCCCACCCCACTCCCTCCCCCCCACACAACCCTCCCCCCACACACACAACCCCACCCCCCACACACCCCTCCCAACACAACCCCCATCCCCCCACATCCACTACCCCCACACCCCCCTCCCCCACAACACCAGGTGCAGGATCCTTCACCCCACCAGCCCCCAACTGAAGCTGTCACGTCCCCAGCTGCAGGGTGCTTCCTCTCCCCACACAAACCCATGCCTGAAGCCATCCCATCCTCAGTTGCACAATGCTCCTCACCAGTCCCCACCTCAAGGTGGTGGGGAGCAGCCGTGGTAGGCCACGGCAGCGACAGGCCATGGCCATGGCAGCGCTAGGCCACGACAGCGCTCCCCCCCCCCCCATACCGGCCCCCAAAAGGCCCTGCCTGAAGCCATTCCCCTCCCCTGGCTCCAGGACGCTCTCCGCCTGAAACCGTCACCGTCCCTGGCTACAGAACGCTACCACTGGCCCCCACCTAAAGCCATCCCCAGGTGCAGATGCTTCCCCCACCAACCAAACCCCCCCCAGCCCCCACCTGAAGCTGTCCCTTCCCCAGCTACAGGATGCTTCCCTCCCCTCAACACCCTCCCGCCAAACACCCACCCCACCACACAGCGGTAGGCCATGGCAGCGGCAGGAATAGGCCACGCCAGCGGCAGGGGTAGGCCATGGCAGCGGTAAACCACAGTAGAAATCACCCATACTGGCCTACGACAGGCCCCACCTGAAGCTATAAATTGCTTGTTTCTAAACTTACCCCAGTCTAGTTTCAGTAAAAACATTGAATCAAGCACTTGAAACAACTAATCTTTTAACAAAAGCGCTTTACGTACTGTACCTATCCAACCGCGTGTTCGATTCTCGTATCTGCCTGTTCAATCTCTCTAGGTGTCGCTCTGAGAAAGACATTCCAGAAGTTCACGCAGTCCCAAGCGTTCTCCCAGAAGATCGATGCCGGACCTCGTGGTAGCGGATTTTTATATGTCCCGGGACCTCGAGGGGCTGAACCACATGGGGGTGGTCTCTTAATAATGCAATTACAGATATCGAATTAATCCCATACATAACAGACATTTCCGTAACCCAATAATACAGCAGCTTATACATTGTATAAGAAAGAAATCTCCATGATTTCCATCTGATGAGTCTTCACCTCCCGAGTTTTTGTGGGTGCGAATTCCCATCCATCGATCTTGATAGTCCATTGGTCCTTGATTAGAATTCTTAAGAAAACCTGGGACAAAACAAGTTAACTAGAAACATGGAAACATAGAAAATAGGTGGAGGAAGCCATTCGGCCCTTCCAGCCAGCACTGCCATTCATTGTGATCATGTCTGATCGTCCCCTATCAATAACCCGTGCCTGCCTTTACCCCATATCCCTTGACTCCACTAGCCCCTAGAGCTCTATCTAACTCTCTCTTAAATCCATCCAGTGACTTAGCCTCCACTGCCCTCTGTGGCAGGGAATTCCATAAATTCACAACTCTCTGGGTGAAAACGTTTTTTTCTCACCTCAGTCTTAAATGACCTCCCCTTTATTCTAAGACTGTGGCCCCTGGTTCTGGACTCGCCCAACATTGGGAACAATTTTCCTGCATCTAGCTTGTCCAGTCCTTTTATAAATGTATTGGTTTCTATAAGATCCCCCTCATCCTTCTAAACTCCAGTGAATACAAGCCTAGTCTTCTGCCAACCAATTTTCTATCCATGTCAACAACCTACCCCCAATACCATTTGCTCTAGTTTTAGTCACCAGTCTCCCGTGCGGGACCTTATCAAAGGCTTTCTGAAATTCTAGATATACTACATCCACTGGCACCCCATCATCCATTTTACTAGTCACATCCTCAAAAAATTCCAGAAAATTAGTTAAGCATGATTTCCCTTTCATAAATCCATTTTGACTTGGACTAATCCTTTTACTGCTATCCAAATGCCCCATTATTACCTCTTTAATAATGGACTCCAGCATCTTTTCCACCACCGAAGTCAGGCTAACTGGTCTGTAATTCCCCATTTTCTTTCTCGCTCTTTTCTTGAAAAATGGTATAACATTAGCTATCCTCCAATCCGGAACTGATCCTGAATCTATTGAACATTGGAAAATGATCACCAATGCATCCACTATTTCTAGAGCCACCTCCTTGAGGACCCTGGGATGCAGATTATCAGGTCCAGGAGATTTTTTATCCTTCAGTCCCATTAGACTACCCAATACTATTTCTCACCTAATGAAAATTGATTTCAGTTCCTCTACCCCCTTAGATCGTCTGTCCTCCAGTACATCTGGGAGATTGTTTGTGTCTTCCTTAATGAAGACAGATCCGAAGTACCTATTCAACTCTTCTGCCATTTCCTTGTTGCCCATAAGAATTTCACCTGTGTCTGCCTTCAAGGGACCCACATTTGGCTTTGCTACACTTTTTCCCTTAACATATCTAAAGAAGCTTTTACTGTCCTTCTTTATATTCCTGGCCAGCTTCCCTTCATACTTCATCTTTTAGCCCGTATTGCCCGTTTTGTTTCCTTCTGTTGTCCTATGAAAGTTTCCCCATCCTCTGGCTTCCGGCTACACTTTGCTGTGTTATATCTTTTCTTTTAGTTTTATTCTATCTCTTGTCAGCCACGGTTGCCTCCTGAGTGCCAACTACTGATACCTCTGCTAATACGTTTACAATGATGAAGATGCACCCAGGCATTTCTTCCTTCTATCTTTACTGCGCTCGGAGTCATTAAAAGAACTTGGTATGGTCCTTCCCAATTAACTTCTGATCCTTTCCTTACCCAATTCTTCACTAAGACATAGTCTCCAGGTTTTACTTTAATGGGAGTTACTAGTGAAGGCATGTCCTCATAGGCTGCTCTCACTCTACAATGTAAATCCCTTAAGGCTCTTGTCAAGGCTAAGATATAGTCAGTCATCTCTGGAGTCATATGGTGGAAAATAACTATTTTCATTGCATTCTGGTTCCAAGGGGTTTACAGTGGTCTACCGTAAATAATTTCAGCTGGGCTTAATCTAGATTTTCCTGCAGGCGTGACTCTCATCTGAAATAGGGCTAGTGGGAGTAATTTAATCCATCCAAGTCCAGTCTGCCTTTAATTTGGCTAATTTAGTTTTAAGGGTCTGGTTTGCCCTTTCTACATGTCCGGCAGCCTGTGGTCGATAAGCACAGTGTAATTGCTGCTGGCTGTCCAGCTGTTCACAAAATTCTTTATTGATTTGTCCAATAAAGTGTGGACCGTTATCTGAGCTAAGTCAAATGGGAATGCCGTATCTAGGAACAATTTCTCTCATTAGCACCTTGACAACAGTAGCCGCTTTATTGTCAAGTGTTGGGTATGCTTATGACAATAATGTATTTGTTTCCTTGGTATATTTCTAATTCAATATACTCCATTTGTAATGTTTCAAAAGGACCCATAGGCAATGGTGTTTTCCCTTCTTCACATCCTATTCCTTTCCCTGGATTGTATTGCTGGTAGACCAGGCAATTACTGCTTACCTTTTGATCTAAAGATTGTGATTTTGGATGCCACCAAGTTTCTAACAGAGTGTCCCCTATTGCTCTTGCACCACAATGGGTTTCATAGTGCATAGACTCGATAAACCATACTGCCAATGAGTCTGTCATGCAAGTTTGCCCTGCTGTTACTGGCCTTAATTACACAGAAGCTAGTTGAGGCCAGTTCATTGGCTATATGGGGGAATTAGATGTGGCCCTTGTGGCTAAAGGGATCAGGGAGTATGGAGAGAAGGCAGGTACAGGATACTGAGTTGAATGATCAGCCATGATCATATTGAATGGCGGTGCAGGCTCGAAGGGCCGAATAGCCTACTCCTGCACCTATTTTCTATGTTTCTATGTTTTCTATGGAGTGGTACAATCCAGTACACGTCCAAGTTGTCTCCATATCTCCTTATCTCCTTCAGTAGCCTCTTCTTGTAATCAAACAATTTCTTGGATGGTCGGCATCAGTTTCTCCAAGGGGAACTTGTTAGTGACAATTTTAGTCTGCCTCCTCATTCTAGATACCGCCACCTTACGTTCCCATGATACTCTTTTAGCTACTAAATCGGCATTACGATTTCTAATGTCTACTGGGGTTTGTCCTTTAGTCTGGTCACTACATTTTATTACAGAGATTTGTCTGGGTAGCATTAAGGCCTTCAGTACATTTGGCACCAATTTTGTATGATATTTGGGTTCCTGCAGGTTAGAAATCCCCTATTTTTCCATAATTGTCCAAAATCATGCACCACCCCAAATGCATATCGAGAATCAGTGTAGATGTTTACTTATAGATCTTCCCCAATAATAAAGCCCCAATTAAAGCAAATAATTCAGCTTGTTGTGCTCAATAGGGTGATTCAAAAGCCGCTGCTTCTACAATCTCCGTCTTTTAATTAATAATTGCATACCCAGACAACCTCTCACTCCGCAATCCAATGAATGCTCTACCATCTACATATAATCTTATGTCAGGGTCTTCCATGGGTACATCCCTCAAGTCCTCTCTCACTGATGTTTCCTCCTCTATAACAAATAGACAGTTATGTCCTGCTTCTGCTCGCTCTTCTGGGGGTGAAATAAGAAAAGAGACTAGGTTAATTAATGTACAGTGTTTAAACTGCAATTTTGGATTGTTCAACAGATAGATGTCATACTTATTTTGGTGGTCCATTGTCAAATGCTGGGTTTGGAGCTGCCCCAACAATGCTGATACCAAATGTGGACTAAACACTACAATTTCCTGCTGGAGTGTCAAATTAGCAGCCAATTGTAAACTATTGTAGATTGCAGTTAAGATTTGAGTGCAAAGAGGGTGTCCCCTAGCTACTGAATCTACTTTGAAGGAGTAATATGTAACTGGTCTATGTCTATCCCCATGTGTTTGTGTTAATGCAGAAGTGGCACAATCGGATGGAATTGTACAATACAGCTGTAAAGGACAATCGTATAATGGCCTTCCCAATGCCGGGGCTCGCATCAAAGATCTTTTCAAGTTCTCAAATGCTTCCTGTGCCTCCTTTGTTAGTTTAAATTCACCCTCCTTGCAGGTATAGGGTGTTAGCTCCTTTGTTTCAAGAGCTATATTTGGAATCCAGGGTCTGCAATAATTAACCATGCCCAGCCATTGCCTCATTTGTTTGAAACATATCGCACTAATGTTGAATTCATTTTAAACTTTAAAGAACTTAGCTGATCTTGCAGACACCTGGAAAATAAAGTAGGCGAGTTGACAAATACTTGAGGCAACCTGGTCCAGGTATATTGTTGGCCCTTATAGGTGAAGGCAAACAAATCGTGTCTGTCTTCATGAAGAGGAAGAGAAAAGAATGCATGTTGTAAGTTGACTATCAAAAAGACTTTGGCTTCAGCCGGTATTTGGGCAAGAATATGGGCAGCATTTTCCACTAGGGCATGAAGTGGTTTTACAACAGAATCGATTTCCCTGAAGTGTTGTACAAGTCTATATTACCGGTTTCGGAATGGCAAGAATAGGGGCGTTGCAGATAGATTGGCACTTCACCAATATTCCTTGTTCTAGAAAACCCCAAATTAATATGTCTATGCTGCTGATGGCCTGTAGTTTCAATGGATATTGTTGGATTGAAGGAAGCATTAACCCTTTCTGGCAGGCTACATGGTTGGGATTGATATTCACACATCCTGCCTGAGCAGTGTCCTCTGCCCATACCTGAGGGTTCATATACTCGTAAACCTCACTCCCCAGATGATGTCGTACGTGGGTAACAACCTTCCTTGGGGCTGGTAAAATTCAACAACAAATTGATTAGACAAATTTTGCTTTTGATAATTATTTGGGTTTGCCTTTTTTTTTACCATTGTTCCTAGGTCTTTTGCTCTAGCCGGGAAATTCACCTTTCAAATGATCTGAGGAGCACCCTCGTCAGTTCTTTTCCGTAACTGTGCTGGTATTATAGCATAATCGGCAGCTCCCTCTTTCCCTTCCACTTGTGCCAATACATCTATTTCAAATTTGTGTCCTTCGTATGATTTAAAGAAGGTTTCCAGCTCACTGTTGTTTACACTTCTATTGTACGCCAGTGTAATGTGAAGTGAGGGTTCTTCGTCCAGATCTAAGGATCACCATTGAGGGGTCACTATGGAGAAGCATTGCCTTGCAGAGGCCCAGGGGATCACTACTATACCTCTGTCACTGCATTCTATTTTTACATAGAAACATACAAAATAGGTGCAGGAGTAGGCCATTCGGCCATTCGAGCCTGCACCGACATTCAATATGATCATGGCTGATCATCCAACTCAGTGCCCTGTACCTGCCTTCTTTCCATACCCCCTGATACCTTTAGCTGCAAGGGCCACATCTATCTCCCTCTTAAATATAGCCAATGAACTGGCCTCAACCACCTTCTGCAGCAGATAATTCCAGAAATTCACCACTCTCTGTGTGAAAAATGTTTTTCTCATCTCGATCCTAAAGGATTTCCCCCTTATCCTTAAACTGTGACCCCTTGTTCTGGACTTCCCCAACATCGGGAACAATTTTCCTGCATCTAGCCTGTCCAACCCCTTAAGAATTTAGTAAGTTTCTATAAGATCCCCCCTCAATCTTCTAAATTCTAGCGAGTACAAGCTGAGTCTATCCAGTCTTTCTTCATATGAAAGCCCTGACATCCCAGGAATTAGTCTGTACTCCCTCTATGGCCAGAATGTCTTTCCTCAGATTAGGAGACCAAAACTGTATGCAATACTCCTGGTGTGGTCTCACCAAGACCCTGTACAACTGCAGTAGAAACTCCCTGCTCCTATACTCAAATCCTATTGCTATGAATGCTAACATACCATTCGCTTTCTTCACTGCCTGCTGCACCTGCATGCCTACTTTTAATGACTGGTGTACCATGACACCCAGGTCTCGTTGCATCTCCCCTTTTCCTAATTGGCTACCATAATAGTCTACTTTCCTGTTTCTGCCACCAAAGTGGATAACCTCACATGTATCCACATTATACTGCATCTGCCATGCATTTTCCCACTCACCCATCCTATCCAAGTCACCTTGCAGCCTCCTAGCATCGTCCTCACAGCTAACACTGCCCCCCAGCTTCGTGTCATCCGCAAATTTGGAGATGTTGCATTCAATTCCCTCGTCCAAATCATAAATATATATTGTAAATAGCTGGGGTCCCTGCACTGAGCCTTGCGGTACCCCACTAGTCACTGCCTGCCATTCTGAAAAGGACCCGTTTACTCCGACTCTTTGCTTCCTGTCTGCCAGCCAGTTCTCTATCCACATCAATACTGAACCCCCAATACCGTGTGCTTTAAGTGTGTATACTAATCTCTTATGTGCGACCTTGTCGAAAGCCTTCTGAAAGTCCAGATATAACACATCCACTAGTTCTCCCTTATCCACTCTACTAGTTACATCCTTGAAGAATTCTATAAGATTCATCAGACATGATTTACCCTTCATAAATCCATGCTGACTCTATCCAATGATTTCCCCACTTTCCAATGTGCTGCTATCCCATCTTTAATAACTGACTCTAGCAGTTTTTAGTTGTGCTTTAGTTATGCTTTAGTTGGAAAGCACAAAAGTAAAATGTCTTGCCATCAGGTTGCAATCTAATCCGGTAGTTATCACAAAACTATGTTTGATTGTCTTTCCTCCATATACTATTCGACTGGCTCAGAGATGGGATACTGGCAAATTTGTCCTTGAAACCCGACAGATTCTGAACTTCTTTTGATTCTGGTAAAATATAAATTGATTGAAGAGATGACATGGATGTGCCTGTGTCCACTAGAAATGTGCAGCTTTTACCTTCAACCTGCAGAGGCAACATATGTTCCTCATCAGACTTGCATCCAGTCACTACCAGGTTTGCTAATCATAGGCGAGTAAACGGGTTATTCTGAGAAAAGGAGATTTGTCCCCTTGGCTCCTGATTTTCCTGCCATTTCCCTCTGTGCTCTCTAGGATCTAGTTGATCCCTCCATTCTCTTTGATATTGGAGATTTTTTCCGTGACCCCCTCTGTCATTCCTTTCTTTATTTGGGCATCCCCTACTCCAGTGACCTACCCCTCTGCAATGATAACACTGGCTCATTCCTGATGGCCGGCCTGTCCTTAACCCTGGTCTTTGGAGGACTGGCTCTAGTGCAGATGCTTCCTTATAATATCGCTCTGGGTATTCCGGAACTCTAACTTCTCCCAGTCCATAGTTTGCTGGTACTCTAGGGATCCATTATTCAGAGTCGAATTTTGGAATTTCTTTGCTGATCACATATTCAGTTCTTGGTTTTACTGCAAGCAGGCTATCCTGCTTCTTTATTTCCTTCCAATGATATCTTATAGCCCTGGCCATTTGACTGGCACTATTTTCTGTCCAGTCCATGTTATTCGTCTTAATGGCTTCTGCCACGTTGGGGGGGGGGGGGGGGGGGGGGGGGGGGGGGGGGGGGGGAGACAATTCAGTAGGATGGCACCACAATATTGAGAGGAATTTACTCCATTTCTTTAATTTAAGTCACCCGATTGATCCATTTATAATTCAAAAAATCGCTCTAAAAACTCATCTGCTCCTTCTCCCCTTTTTGGTCTTACATCTAATATTCTGGCCAAATCGATTGGTTTCTGAAGGGTGTTGGTAAGAGCTGTTAAAACAGCTTCCTCCCTTGCTCCATATTTGCATATTTGCAAGAGCTTCATGCGACAGATGTCTTAAATTTGTTAGGAAACTGGTATGCTCACTTGGTGTAATTATTTGCTGGATCACCGCCCCTAAATCCCGGGAATCAGCGTGATAAACGCGCATTGTAGTTCTTAAGAGATCTGTAAAAGAAGCAGATGATTTTCTATCATCGGTTATTTGACTTAAAATAGCCATCATCTCGTTAGGCTTCCATGGGGAATAAACTCTAATTGTACAGAGAATATTTGCACTCAATGCATTGGCTGGATCAAAAGAAGGATTAGGCATTTCCCTTACAGGGAACTGTCTAAGGGTTGTTTGTTTAACTTTATGATCTACCTCAGCCTCTTCAATTATGGTCTCACACCCAGATGTATCTTTCCCTTCACCAGGAGTTCACAATACTTTCTAAATGACTTCCTTCCTTCCTTAACTGCTTGTTCAATTTGTCTAGGGGTATGCTCTTCTTTCTCCCTAATTAATTTAGTATTTTTCCTAGTTTGGCTTCTAGTACTGTGAACTCTAGGACTGTCCGTAATGGACGGAGCGGTCGGGGTTAAGGAAGTTTGTTCCCTGGAATTTGATTGTCTATTCCTATTATGAACTCCGCGATGTGCACTTGAGGTATTGGGATCGTAAGTTGAATAAGGTGGTGGACCTGAATTTCTAGTTTTAACACTCTCCCAGTCTTCTAAATAATCATTATCATCCCCTTCGTAACCAGTACCAACCATCGGATCCTCGCGCTTAAGACTTATTCATGATAATCTTTCTGTGAAAGATTTCCTTCTCCCTTTATCTTAAATACTCTCAGGCTCTTCTCTTAGGCTGCCTGGAAGTTCAAGTGCTTCAGTATCTTCTAATACTACCCCCCGTTTTAGAGTTGCTTCACTCCAACTTGCCATTCTTCCCTCTGCTCTACTCGCTTTCTCTGTTCCTCGTAATAATTTCTCCACAATTCAATTAATTTCTGTGCCTCTGTATTATCGCTGCACTGCAATATAATCTGCTCAATGTATTTTAATCCCTTTCTTGTGCCTATGCACCCTCGGGGCCATAATTAGTTCCCTAATACTCTATTTAACGATCTGGAAAGGATTCTGAATCGATCAGCTTTTTCTGGAAATTCACTGCATATTTCTAGTCGAAGACATTCCGAGTCAGTGGTCATATCTTTATTTGCATGGTTTCCCATTCTGTTGGATAAGGAAGCAACTCTAAACTACTCGCACCCCTTAACAATTTCCCTTTCTAATTTTAAAATTACCGGTCGTTTTAGACAATTTTCAAATCCAACAAACAACAAATATAGACTCAAACTCACACACGTCTCCTATCCGCGATCTTAATATGAATGCATGCAAAGGGGCTCTAAGCACGTGAGCATAATTGAACACAAAAAATAAATTAATCCACATCAGAAGTATACCGAACCACACTCCTGCATAAATCAAAAACATTCACTTATTACAAATCACGCACTCCAAGAAATCCTTCTCATGGCATGATCGGTCAGCGGGATGTCTCCTCCCATGACGCAGCATTCGAAGGAGTTCAACCCCTGATCGAACCACCCCGATTCAGACTCTTACAATACAATCATGAACAAATACAAATATTTAACTCACACCGCCTCTTACTTCAAGTTTCTAAATCCGTAAACACTCGCAAACATGCAGCAACACAAATGACGGTCCGCGGACTTAACACAATCTAAATTTTAACTTTTAATTCTTAATATACTCTAAGTTTATTTACAAACACAGAATGTTTACAAAATCCGGAACCTATGACAATACGAAGAGCTATATTTTTACAATTTACAAAATGATTTAAAGCACTAGCGCACAGTTCATTAACACTTGATCTCAATGCTGCGTCACACTATTAACATGCAGTGAACCTCTCCCTCTGATACCGAATGTTTTCCTCGTCCTAGTTTACTCTTTGCTGAAGAGTACTACTCCTGAAATGACTACTTTTCTTCCCGAATGTTATTATCCCTTCGTTAAGACTGGACTTCAATAGGGGGACCTCTATCCCTCCTCTCTAAGTTCGACTGAATTAGGGATACCCTTCACTATTCGGATTACTTTTCATCAAGTAAATCAGGTTCCCACCTCTCAGGTACTCTTCGCTATCAGTTACTAGTCAACAATCGACCAGAGGGTTACTATTCACTGTTGATCAGCCGCTATTCAGAATCGATCACGGACATGCACCAACTCCGAAGTTCTATACACAGGAATTCGAATTCCACCTTACTGGCAGAACTTCAATATGAAATTCAGTATTTGAAAATTTGTCTTTGCAAATATAGACTCAAACTCGTCTGTCTGCTCTTTTATCTCCACTACCCAATCCGGTTTGGCTTCATAAGTCACCCCAGCGCTCACAGAACTGAAAGTTGCACACAAACACACAATAAAATGCATCATCAAAAATCTTACACAGCAACATCATACTTATTTACTTACCATTAGATAAAAAAATAACTATGTGCCACCTGATCATCCTCCTAACAAAAATGACAAATAATTATTTTTACTGCCAACAAATAACACCTGTATACCAATACTTTGATCACCAACGTTCATTTTAGCTTCTTTCAAAGCTCCAGTCATTATCAGGACATACATTTTTGCAGTAACATTCCTGTCACCTATCAGTAAATCAAGGCAGAATCAATGTACAGGGTTTTGTTTACTTTTAAAAGTGCATAATTTTTAAAAAACCCCGATGTTTTAGATTTTTAAAACGGCATAGTTTTATAAAAATAGAGATGTCAACTGGGTTACACTTACCTCAAACCCAAATTCAAAATATGATCGCCAAGTGATCATAGGTCTTTGGCCTGAAAACCTGTTAAAAAAATTCAGCCGTACTTATAGCCTTAATTAATAAAATCTACTTTTACATTGACACGGCGACCATTATTAATTATGTAATCATGAAAAGAATGAACCCTTTCTGATTACTTCCTTACTCTGCTCTTTACCTAAGTATTGATATCATTCCATGAATTGTTCATAACATTTTCTTCTTTGCAAGAGATAAGTTAATAAATCTCTCAATTCCAACTTCAAACTTCTATCATTGCTTTCATCAACAACAAGTACCTGACAGAAATGTAAAACATGGAAGTTAAATTGTATGTTATGTTTGCATTATGACATGCAGAAACATTTAATTTTCCACTGGAGTGAAACACAATATTGACCATTTGTAGGTCATTTTGCATCGCTAAAATTTGTTGGGCACTTCCTGTCATTATTCACGCTGGCTATGCTGATGTGCTATCGATGTCAGAGTGACAAGTGATGATATCTCTCCCTGTGCTGTGCCACTTTTGACCTGGGGACATCCATCATTGGACATCTCCATTACTTCATGGGTATCCAAGTGCAGTGGTGGACAGAGAGAGTTAAGGTCCTCAGATCTCCAGGCTGTACCATAACTCAGCCATCCCTGATTGTCTCAAGCCCAACCTCAATTTCCTCATTTTTCTCCACACAATAGTCTGTCAGCTGGTTAGCTTTCAATTTACACTCACTTCTACTTTCCACCAATAATGATCAACCAGAGTCTGATCACCACCACCAACAGTAGTACACACTATTCATAATCACAAACTCACCTGCCACTACCCTCCACATTGTTTGGCCTGCAGGCACACTGAGCCTCTATGCCAGGCCTTGGAAAAAAGATAACATGCAAATTGTGCAATAATCAAATAGTTGTTACTGCGGCACTGATTTGATGATCCACTACATCTGAGCTAAGATAGCACACCATAATAATGGCACTTGAATTAATTCTGTTGCCCAGAAATTAGATTGCGCAGTTGTGGGGTTTTTTCTGCATCTGAAAATGAGTTTAATCCAGAAAGAACTGAGTTGAAATGATGGAAACAAAAATAAACTGCAAAAAATGGAAAACTGAAAAAAATAAATCCAGGAAACACTCAGCAAGTCAGACAAATCTGTGGACAGGGAAAAAATTCCCATTTCAGTCAAAGACCATTTGTCAGAATGGATGCTGAGCATTTCAAACATTTTGTTTTTGTTTTGAGATTGGCAGCATTTCTGGATTGCATACAATACACAATACACAATACACAATACAATTTATTTGTCACTTGAACCTCATAGAGGCTCAAATGAAATGTTGTTTCTGCAGTCATACACACAAGAAAAAAAGACCCAAGACACAACACAATTTACACAGACATCCATCACAGCGCATCTCCTCCTCGCTGTGATGGAAGGCAAAAAAACTTATCTCTCCCCTGCACTCCCCATTCCCCTCCCGATGTTAGAGTCAAAGCACCCGGCGGGCGATGGCAATTGTCCCGCGGCCATTAACGCCACGCCGGGTGATGCAAGGCCCTACTCTGGGTCTTGTTGTTGGAGCCCCCGGCAGGCACTAGCAAAGTCCCGCAGCCGTTGAAGCTGCGCCGGGAGGTGATGTAAGGCCCCGCTCCAGGTACTCCTCGACCCCGCGACTCGGGCGGGAGAAGTCGCCGTTGCGGAAGCCTCGAAAAGCAGTCTCCCAGCAGGGACCCACGGGCTCCCGGAGTCACTGTCCACCTGCGGTAAGCCTCCGAATCCCCGGGGTCGGGTCGCAGCAGCGTGCCACCACCGTTCCACCCGCTCCGAACTCCGCCAGCTCCACGATGGTGAGTAGGTCCGCAGCTCCGCGACTAGAGCCCTAGGTCGTTCTTGCCGGAGGCCGCTCCACGTTGCAGCCCCAATGACAACGGAGACACGACAGGGAAAAGGTCGGGTTCTCCATGCAGGGGAAAGATTTTAAAAGTTTTGTGCGTCAGCCAATTAACCAAAACTGTCAATCCTCGTGAAATGCCAATTGGGGAAATTGCAGTACAGCTGTTTGCTACTCACAAACTGGCAGGTCTCCATTACTTTTGCTTGATCTCTAAAAGCACCATTCAGAGAGCCACTCACACTGAAAGGCCAAGGCTCTTCAGGCTGCTGCTGAAATTTCAAACTTCAAATTACTCTGTACATACAATTGAGGTCAGCTACCATTTCAGTACCTGGGAAGTGTTGAGACTTTGAATGAGTCACACAGAGTCTGGAGCTGGAAACATAACATCCCTCACAAGGTGTTAGCACAACAAGCAGACACCCAGGGAGTGCTGGTGGGAGAATTTTGTGGTTGGATTTATCAGAAATCAAAGTACATCGAGTTTCTTTATACTCTTGAGCATAAAGTCAACAGCAAGTGATTGAATATGATTTCAATGGTTGAAATTACATACAAAAATGTGTAGAGAGGAACTGCAGATGCTGGTGAAGTGGATGCAAGTGTATGAAGAAGGGTCCCGACACAAAACATCACCTATTCCTTTTCTCCAGAGAAGCCCGACCTGCTGAGCTACTCCAGCTTTCTGTGTCTGTCTTCGTTGCAATTGCATAGTTTACTTCAATATTTTTGGTTGTGGACAGACTGTTCCACGTACAGTAACTGCATATTTGAACTAGGAGCACATCTTTATTGTGAAGACCAATTCTGAATGTTCAAACACCTTGTTGAAAATCCAAACAACCTTTTTAAAACCCTGTATTGAGGAATCGCTCTGGATAATCAAACTCTCGAAATATTGTTTAACAAATGTGACCATGACTATATGTTAACTGACTTTACTCCTTAATCTTTATTTGTGATTTTGATGTAGTCTGATTAACATTGCCATTTAGCTATCATGTTTCCCTGTGTGGTACAGTGCCTCAAAGCTCAGGATATCCTATGCTGAGTGGTTGGTTTCAGTATCCTTAGTATATCACTAGACAAATAGGGACCCATTGAATCCCAGTATCACACGGGCGGGCTGGTCCCCCAACACAATATTCCACCTCTCCACCAATTCCAATATTGGTGGCCAGTGGGGGTGGGGGCTTTCTGGAGCCCTAGTATGGGTGTTGTGGGCTGAAGGTACTGGTTTCCAGAGGGCTAGTATGGACATTGTGGGCTGAATGGATTCTTGGGCTGGTGGCTCTGGCACTCAAGCCTGTTGTGCTGGCAGCTTAGTCACTCAAGCCTGTTGTGATGGCAGCTCACTCACTCACGGCTGGTGGGCTGGCAGTTGACTTATGTCTATTCCTTGAAATTCCATTTCAAGCAGGGTGCAAGGCCACCAAATTCAAGTGCAGTTTCTTATCACTTCAAGCAGGGTGCAAGGCCACCAAATTCAAACGCAGTTTCATACCATTTCAAGCAGAATGCAAGGCCACTAAAGACAGCGAGTCGTGACCTCCCCTTCCTCCATCTTGCCATACTTCTGGGTTTTATAGTCCCTCCCCCTCCCACCAGAAGGGGCGTGGCCTTCCTGGCGTGATTGACAGGAGAGAGAATCTTAACATTTTTTAAACACTAATAACTCTTTTATTTTTCATCGATGGGAAAAATCCTCGGCACCTGATGAGCGGAGGGGGACTGAGTAAGATGGCTAAAAATCACAGCCGTACATAGGAGCGTTTTTTTCTAAAATCAATATAAAGACCAATTCACTATCTCAAGGGTTGCCTCAAATTTCACCAACTTTTATTATGGTTAAATGTCTTGTCTGGAACATTGTAGACTGTCAAATGGAAATCTATATGAAAACTTGACTAATTGGGACCCGGTGGGTCCCAGCATCACACGGGCGGGTGGTCCCCCAACGCAATATTCCACCTCTCCACCAAGGGCTTTCTGGAGTGCTAGTATGGGTGTTGTGGGCTGAAGGCACTGGTTTCCAGAGGGCTAGTCATTCTTAGTCATTCAAGCCTGTTGTGCTGGCAGCTCACTCACTCACGGCTGGTGGGCTGGCAGTTGACTCATGGCTATTCCTTGAAATTCCATTTCAAGCAGGGTGCAAGGCCACCACATTCAAGTGCAGTTTCTTACCACCAAGCAGGGTGCAAGGCCACCAAACTCAAGTGCAGTTACATACCATTTCAAGCAGGGTGCAAGACCAATAAAGACAGTGAGTCGTGACCTCTTCCTCCTCCATCTTGCAGAGACCGAGCCACACCCACACTTCCGGGTTTTATAGTCCGTCCCCCCTCCCACCAGAAGGAGTGTGGCCTTCATGGCGTGATTGACAGGAGAGAGAATCTCAACATTTTTGAAACACTAATAACCCTTTTATTTTTCATCAATGGGAAAAATCCTTGGCACCTGATGAGCGGAGGGAAACTCTGAGTAAGATGGTAAAAATCACAGCCGTACATGATAGCGTTCATTTCTAAAATCAATATAAAGCGCAAGCAGGAAGTGGTCAAGATTAGACTTTTAATTATATAGAAGGCAAGGCAACTTTAATTGGGCAAGGCAACTTTAATTAGGCAAGGCAACTTTAATTAGGCAACACAGCTTTAGCATTTCCAAACCAAAGGCAACATAGCTTTAGAATTTCCAAACCAAAGGCAACACAGCTTTAGCATTTCCAAACCAAATGCAACACAGCTTTAGCATTTCCAAACCAAAGGCAACACAGCTTTAGCATTTCCAAACCAAAGGCAACTCAGCTTTAGCATTTCCAAATCATTGACAACACAGCTTTAGCATTTCCAAACTATATTTTCAAACCACATTAAGGGCACTGACAGGTCAGTAAAACCACTCACAGTTTAATAAACATGTGTTCAGTGTTATTCACAGCTCAGACTGAGAGACATGAACCTCTCACTTCCCCATCTTGCAGAGACTGACTGTGGCACTCAACACTTCCGGGTTTTATAGTCCCTCCGGAGACATGGCATTCAGGAGAGAGAATCTCAACATATTTTAAACACTAATAACTCTTTTATTTTTCATCAATGGAAAAAATCCTCTTGTCCTGCGCAGCCGAGTGGGACTGAGTAAGATGGCCAAAAAATCACAGCCCTAAGTGCTAGCGTATTTTTCTAAAATCAATATACAGAACAGGAAGTGGTCAAGATCAGGCTTTTAGTAATATAGATAGTATTATACAAATGTGCAGCATAGAAACAGACCCTAATGACCCACCTTGTTCAAGCCGACAGTGATGCCTATGGATTTACACTCCAAGGTTTCTCTGTACATCAACACTCCTACACTCCATGACTAGAGAGGGGATCTTATTAAAACATATAAGATTATTAAGGGTTTGAAATGAGAGGGGATCTTATTAAAACATATAAGATTATTAAGGGTTTGGACACTCTAGATGCAGGAAACATGTTCCCAATGTTGGGGGAGTACAGAACCAGGGCCCACAGTTTAAGAATAAGAGGTAAGCCATTTAGAACGGAGATGAGAAACCACTTTTTCACACAGAGTCTGTGTGAGTCTGTGGAATTCTCTGCCTCAGAGGGCGGTGGAGGCCGGTTATCTGGATACTTTCAAGAGAGAGCTAGACAGGGCTCTTAAAAATAGCGGAGTCAGGGGATATGGGGAGAAGGCAGGAACTGGGTACTGATTGTGGATGATCAGCCATGTTCACATTGAATGGCGGTGCAGGCTTGAAGGGCCGAATTGCGTACTCCTGCACCTATTATCTATTGTCTATTTATGTATACCAGAATTTGACTTCCCAAAGTGCATTATCTCACACTTCTTTGGCGTAACTCACATCTGCCAGTACTTCACCCAATTTTCCAGCTGACCTAGGTACAGTGCATTCAGTAAGTATTCAGATCCCTTCACTTTTTCCACATTTTGTTACGTTGCAGCCTTATTCTTAAATGGATTCATTGGTTTTTCATCAATTTACACACTACATAATAAAAAAGTGAAAACAGGTGTTTAGAAATTTTTGCAAAGTTATTAAGATATAACTGAAATATCACATTTACATAAGTATTCAGTCCCCTTACTCAGTACTTTGTTGAGGCACCTTTGGCAGTGATTACAGCCTCAAGTCTTCTTAGGTAGATGCAGGAAACATGTTCCCAATGTTGGGGGAGTACAGAACCAGGGCCCACAGTTTAAGAATAAGAGGTAAGCCATTTAGAACGGAGATGAGAAACCACTTTTTCACACAGAGTCTGTGTGAGTCTGTGGAATTCTCTGCCTCTACATGTCAGAATCGCCTTGAGTTATACGGCACAAGTGTAAATTGGTAACAAGCGGCGCATAGTATGTTATAATTAGGCTTTCTTTACAGCCTTTAGTTTTCTTGACAAATTTAGATCACATTTTAACTGGTCTGATCATGGGGCAAGCTAATATTCTTATCAGGGCCAATTTTTGAAAAAAATGCAAAACAGTTTGCTGACCTCCAAACTGTAGCGTGGCATCTCGCTGGCTGACAGTGCTTTCTTCAGGGCGGCCAGTGAAATGCTGCTCCGCTACTTAGTGGCTGTCACCATTGACAGGAAGCGCTCAGTCGCACTGGGGCTCACACCCTTCTTGCAGTGCTGGAGCGACCACTGACGCAGTCGACCGTCGCTTTGTCCACTCCGCCATCCCTCCCTCCTCCTTCTCCCACGTAATCGCCAACATCTTCCACCATGGCGAGTTGGCTGGGAATCACTCTGCACTGCCTCCCCATTTCTCACTCACCTTCCCAGTGTCGCACCAAAGCTCTTTTGTCTATTTCATTTTGAGAGATTCACCATTGGCAGATACCTTTTGAGATTAGGAATTTTCCTAGCGACAATAAGGGTTAACCCCTCCTTCGACAGCTTATGGAATTGATATAAATTGACAGAGGGTAATTATAAGGAAAGCCATAGCATCATTAGAACTTGAGTGGAGGGTGTCTACACTGATCCACGGTGCTGCAACACACTGCATCCTGTTGCATCCAGTACAGGTCAAGAGCTTAGCCCTTGCTAGAAAGACTAAAGCAAGAGTGGGAATGGGAGAGGCACGAGGACAGTCTGAGAATGGGCCTGAGGAGAAAGAGGTGCAGGATGAGCATCATGCACTGGGAGTTATTTATGAGGATGAGTGATATGCTATTTGAGAATATGTGATAACCCAGGGAGTCTCACCTCAAACCAGTGTTCTTTGGTTCTCAATTCCCCTATAGTGGGCAAGAGATGCTGTGCATCTACCTGATCTATTCCTCTCATGATTGTGTACACCTCTACAAAATCATCCCTCAACCTCCTGCACTCCAAGGAATAGAGTCCATGCCTGCTCAACCTCTCCCTATAGCCCAGGCCCCTGGCTCTTGGTAACATCCTCGTAAAAAGGATGTCAATCTGTCACTCAGCTTCTCACTGCAGGCCACTACAGTGGCAGGTTAGCTACTTATAGGATGCCTGAGGAATGTGCTTGTCCATCGCTCCGTCAAACAAAAAAAAGTTGCTGTGGAACAGCATTGTCAGATTACAATGCTGTTTGTCTCAAAGGTGATATCACACTCAGTGACCCCTCTATGAATGGATGAAATGTTGACTAATGCTCTTCCACCATTTGTATGCACCCAATTTCTTCCAACCAAAGATACTAGAGGAGCTCCTCTAGTATATTTGCTTCCAACTAAGCCAAACTGTGTGAAGAGCAGTCTAAAACCACTGCACAGCTCAATTCTCTGTGCAAATCACCAGTGCGGTTTCAACCATGTCTTTGTCCAATTTAATGACATTTTGTTGCAACTTGCTTATAACCATATAACCATATAACAATTACAGCACGGAAACAGGCCATCTCGGCCCTACAAGTCTATGCCGAACAATTTTTTTTCCCCTTAGTCCCACCTGCCTGCACTCGTACCATAACCCTCCATTCCCTTCTCATCCATATGTCTATCCAATTTATTTTTAAATGATACCAATGAACCTGCCTCCACCACTTCCACTGGGAGCTCATTCCACACCGCCACCACTCTCTGCGTAAAGAAGTTCCCCCTCATATTACCCCTAAACTTCTGTTCCTTAATTCTGAAGTCATGTCCTCTTGTTTGAATCTTCCCTATTCTCAAAGGGAAAAGCTTGTCCACATCAACTCTGTCTATCCCTCTCATCATTTTAAAGACCTCTATCAGGTCCCCCCTTAACCTTCTGCGCTCCAGAGAATAAAGACCTAACTTATTCAACCTATCTCTGTAACTTAGTTGTTGAAACCCAGGCAACATTCTAGTAAATCTCCTCTGTACTCTCTCTATTTTGTTGACATCCTTCCTATGCTTCTCAATGGCAGATAAAATTCATAAGAACTCAACCTTTATTGACATTCTTAGGACTGTACTGAGTGAATGTTGCAGTTCTGAAAGTGCTTTAAAATGAAAAGTTAAACCAAGACACCATGTGATTTTTCAAATGGATGTGGAAAACGTTATGGCACTATTATGTAGAACAAAGGGTGTTATCACTGGCATCCTGGTCAACACTTATCAATGTCACAAAAACAAATTATCTAGTTATTATCTCATTTCAATGTGTGCAAGCTTGCTCTCTGCTATATTTCTCATTACATGAATGACTACACTTCAAAATTATATTGTTGGGTGTAAAGTGGCAAAGATTTGAACTAATAATGGATGCATTTAAAACAAATAAAAGAAAACTTGGATTTGCTACCACTTCCTATAGCCGTAACGTACATATTGGCTTTTTTGAGGATTTGGTCATGTTTAATTATCACTAAGAACTCCAAGTACTGGGGGTTTTCATGCATGTAATTAAGGAGCAGTGTCGGTAATTCTCAGTGATCCAACATTCACATAAACAAAGCAATAAAAACAAAAATTGAACACAAAAATGAAAATTCAACTATTTGGTGTGGTTTGATGAATTTTATGAATTTATCTAACCTCACCCTACAATTTACCCTCCTAGTCATCTGTGAGCAGATCCTTTTTAATTACCTTACAGCCCAAAACAACATAAATAAAACTGACATTTATTTCTCGGAGTTGGAATTACATAATCTAGCAATGTTACAAAATTTTGAGATTTAAAAAATCAAGTCTGCAATTTATCCCATCAGATAAAGCATACCAATAAGTTTAATTTGACACCAAATTCACTTTCATATCTCAAGTATTAAAAAAGTTATGACCATTTTCATACTCGGAAATTAGCATCTTGTTCCCTATTGATTTTCAATGGGCATTACAAAAAAGCTGTGATCTTAGATAGTCAAAAGCACATTTCTTAAGGAAAGATTAACATTTTTAAATAGCCTAAGTGTCCAAAGATTATTCACAAATAATTCACAATATAACATGATTTTTATATCTAATTTACATTAATTTATATGCCAAATGGAAGGAATTTAGTGTTCAATTGCTGTAAATAAATCGGTTTTCTAGTGGGTTCATGTGGAACGCGCAGGTTTAGAATGTTGACAGCGCGCTGGATTAGTGCCCTCAAATGCCGAGAAAAATACTGGGGAATATAAAAAGCCCAAAATGAGCCACTCGCTATAGAAAATTATAATTATAGGGTTATATACATGCCCCATTTAATGTAAAAATAAGGTACATACCTTTAATTGTTTGCTTTATAAAACCCTGGGGCTGCCAGAGCTTGCGGAATGAACGAGAGCTTTTAAATTTATTATATCTACTCTTCGAGGCCTATAAAACTAATAATAGCTTTTGGGACCGGGTCTTGCAGCGATTCTCCGTTAATGATTTACTAGGCTGAACATCTGCGATTGGAACAGCCTAGTAAAAATCGGGTTTTAAACCCGCCCCCTCCAAACAGCTCCAAAATCACACACAAGGGGAGGGGCAGATGCTCAGCCACGATTCAGGTACGTTTTGTAACATACCTACATAATCCATGGATTATTATCTGATTCCAGGATAGTAGGCCAATCATTTTTGAAGTTATTAGCTCAGTATTTTCTTCCTTTACAGCGACATGGCGACCTATATAGAAGATTTTCCTCTGTCTCTTGTACCCTCTTATTACTTGGGGATGAGCACTAAATCCAAAATATTAGAGGATAAACTTTCCCTCAGCCATATCTTGATCAAGGGACCTCAGGTACAAACAAATTAAAAATTGGTGATTTTTCGAGAGTTCACCTTTTTGTATGTTCAATTTGGATTGAGCTTGGTGCGTCAGCTCATTGAATTGGGAATTGCTGTCCTGATCTTCTTTCCGTAGTATCATAAGATGTCAGGACATAAGAACATGAGATATAAGAGCAGAGTAGGTCATCTGACCACACAGGCCTGATCTTGGCCTCAATTCCAATTTCCTGGCTATTTCCCATTATCATTGATCCACTATAATTAAACTAATGTCCTATTTTGTTTCTATTCAGCTACTGCAGATCTTTGAGAGAGAGAACAAAGTTTTCTTTTATTTGTTTTAAATGCATCCATTATTAGTTCAAATATTTGAGAGACTTACCTTTTAGGTGGAGACATGGACCGTATCCATGAAGGCTGCGGAAAGCTGGCAGGGGAGAACCGCGGAGAGCGGGCAGCCGGCAGCAGCAGCAACGGCACGCCAATCTTCCGGAGAGGAAACACCTGTGCCCGACTTCGCTCCCGCACCGGAAAAATTCACTTCTCGGCCGGGCGGGATGCGAAGCAAAGACGTCCCGTATGCCAGTCTCAAGCGAGTCTGGCTTGGAGCAGTCGCTAGCGGCCAGCGCCAAGGCTGGAGGACAGAGAGCAACCACGAGGGACCAGTGCTGTAAGTACCAGGGGTACACAGGAGGGCTGGAGAAGCTCAGCGGGTGCAGCAGCATCTATGGAGTGAAGGAAGTGGGCGACGTTTCGGGCCGAAACCCTTCTTCAGACTGTAAGTACCGGGGTTGGTCCGAGGGGTCCCTACGAGCAGCCGGGAGCGGCCAGTGCTGAGGGCATTTGAGCCGGTCTGACCGGCTGCAAAACGACCGCAGTGGGACCAGTGCCGTGAGCACCGGGGTCGGTCCCAGCGGTTTAAGTTTAAGATTAACAGCCGGTTTGACCGACTGCAGAACTACCGCGAGGGACCAGTGCCGTGAACACCGGGGTCGGTCCGGCGGTTCGAACCTGACGAACAGCGGGGCGCCCAGAACTGAGGGCATTGGAGCGGGGTTGACCGGCTGCAAACGACCGCGAGGGACCAGTACCGTGAGTACCCGGGGTCGGTCCCAGTGGTCTGAGATAAACGAGCAGCCAGGAGCAGCCAGTACTGAGAGCGTTGGAGCCGGTTTGACCGGCTACACAGCAAAAAATCCCGACGACTCGGGTACAATCCCACGGACCCCATTGAATTGAATGGCGGTGCGGGCTTGAGGGGCCGAATGGCCTGCTCCTGCACCTAATTTCTATGTTTCTATGTTGCTATGACCCTTACTATAGGTATGTGGGAAAATGGTGTAGACCTAAAATGGGGGGTTTTTCATAGAATCTGTTTGTTAATCCTTTGGTTAAAGTATTAGATGGGTCCGAGGCGCTAGAAGTGCGGAGAGGGCGCATCAATGGCACTTCCACTTCCTAAAAATAGTGACGAGCTGTCAGTGCCGAAGAGCACTGAGCACGTGTTGGACCCGCTAGCCCACGCTGGAAGAAGCCGGTATGAGTGGCCGCAGCATGATCAGCAGCCAGCACAGGTGCCTGTGAGTACCGGGACCGTGTGGAGTGGTGGACCTATATACAGGACCGGTGCGGTCAGCGGCGGGGCGAGGAAAACCCGCAAACCAGTGCCCGTGTGTACGGGGGACGGGAACAGCGGAGGAAAAAAGGAGCTCCTTCACAGTGAATGTGGAGACTAGCCACAGTGGGCAGGAGGTAAGCCCCACATGGGTACCCCGTGCGGGGCCCTAGAGATCTCTAACTCTTTAAAAAAGAGTGGGCAGGACGCTGATGGGCCAGACCTTGACCACACAGGATTACATAATCCAGAAGCTGCTGGATGGTGGAGACTGGGATCCAAGGATGTCAGCCAGTATAAATTACATGACTGGCCATCAATTACAACAAATTTTCACAGAGACCATCTCCGAAAAGGGTGGAAGAAAGAAAGAAATCAGCACCACCATCTCCGAAAGTGCAAATCACACCAAAACAGGTGGAAGTGGAGGAGCTCCTCCATGGTAGCAGTCCCATGAATGTGGAGGCTAGCCACAGTGGGCAAGAGGTAAGCCCCACAGCGGTACCCCGTGTGGGGCTGCAGAATATCTCTTACTCCTCGGAGGAGAGTGGGAAGGACCAAATTTGGTCAGACCCTGACCAAGGCAAAGGTTTACATAACCCTGAAGGAGGGGAGACATCAGCTGTGCCGGATTTAAAGCCCGCCTTGGGAAAATCAAATCCTAGACCGGGCGGGAAGGCAAAGCGCAAAGTACATCGCTGCGAAAATGATGTGAAGAAACAGCCTCCGGATAATACTTACTGATACCGGAGTAAGGATGAGCAGCTGCAGGATATAGCGCAGCCAGCAGCGGCCACTTTCGCGGAGCTGGGAAACCGGTACAAGTGGCTGCAGCATGTTCGGCCGTCAGCGACAGGTGAACCGGGACTGCGAGGAATGGCCCAATTATATGGGGCGGCCGGGAGCGATCAGTGCCCGTAGGCATGGGGACCGGCTGCGGCAAAAACCGCGTGCGACTAGTGCCCGAGAGCACGAAGGTTGACAGGAGCGGTTGGATAAATTTAAACACCCGCGATCGACTTGTGCCCGAGAGCACGTAAGTCGGCTGGAGCGGTTGTTGGAGGAAATTCTCCAGAGTGGCAGGCTCCAGGATATGGACGATAGCCACAGTGGCAAAGGTGTAAGTCCCTCAGCAGATTACCATAAAGGGCTGCTTGACATTTCATCCTCCTCGGAAGAGGTTGTTGAAGGGCTGCCTGTGTCAGATTCTGAACTAGAGATGGAGCCACATTCCCATATGGACGAAGAGGAAACCAAGTTGCTGGACATGATGGGGCAATACTTTCAGCAAGAACAGACTGGCAAAGATCTAGAGGCCAGGATGGCTGCCAGCATTGAGTACAATTCTTCACATCACCTGCAAGCCAATACCTTTGCTGAGGTGTTGGCAAGACATTTACCTCCGGGAACATAACAGGACAAGGTATTGAACCGAAAGAATGTTCTAAAGTCCTACCAGCGGGATATTATCGGCCGCACTATTAGAAATAGACATGACACTAGTTCACCAGGATGCACTGGCCTTATATGCAAACCTGGAACCTCCCAAACCACTGATATAGAATGTGGAGGTATTCATTACTTGCTCCTTAGTTGAGCATGTACTGAACTGAACGACATTCAGACAAGGGAGCAACAAATTGAAGCATTATTAAACTACGTACACACATTATAGATGTTATGGAGACATCCAATAAGAATCACAGAAGCTCGTGTACTAAATATCCTTATCATAATCAGAGGTGGTTGCCACTTCATCTTGGGTTAATGGAATACTTTGTACTTATATTCTTTCAGATGGGAACTTTGTGTCAGCTTCTGTATTGATCCTAGGGTACTATCTGGCGAGCATCGTACCAAGATGGCTGGCTAGATTACCAATTAGATGTACCCACATATGAGTTAACTACTGGTCATCTGCGGTTCACTGCTAACACAGTTCACATGGCACTGACTTTGCTGGTAAATCTCGTACAGTCTTAATGGAAATTGGCAGAGAACAAACTATCCATCAGACTGCTAGTAGATTGGCATAGGGACTGTGTGCCAGCCATATAATATCAGCCATTATCCAATTACTGAATGCTGTCACGTGTCCTTCAAACTTACTGGTTCTTTCTAGCAACATGGAGAGTTACCCATGTTACTATCTATATTAACCTATTCATTGTAGAATTGAAAGCACCTCTTCTACACCTAGGACTGACGGACCATAGGCGGAAATCTTTCAGCGGGTCACAGACAGTCCACTCATTCAACAGTACTTCGTATCCTCTAGAAATAGGAAGTACGTTCATAACTATTATCATCACCCACAGATATATGAACAGCCATCTGTTCTGGAATTCCTGGCAAGCCTCCATTATGATGAGAGGCTTAGTCACAGTACCACAATTATGCCAGGAGTGCTCTGTCTACATACCTGTCGAAGGTACAGAGCGGCATTCTGTGGGGACACACACACTAGTAACAAAAACTCATTAGAGGCATGTTAAAATTAATCCGAAAGAACTAGGTACATTCATGTATGGTATGTGAGTTTTGTACTGACCAAGTTAAGAAACTGGTCTCCAGCTACAGCTCTATCATTACAGAAACTGACTATGTAAACAGTCATGCTGATGGCCTTGGTCACGGCACAAAGAGTCCAGTCACTACAGAAACATGGACAACATGATGATTTCATCAGGGAATTAAACCTGTCACATTTATCATAGGGTCAAACAGAACAGAGAGGGGTCAGCAGGCCTAAAAAATAAAAAAAAGTACAGAGCCTATACGACAGATGGTCGTTGCTGTATTATAACTCATTTACTATCATACATGAAGTATGCTACATCGTCAGAGGAAGAAATGTCACGTTTATCAGCTACTAATAGCCACTCAAAACAGTGACAGTCCAGATCATCTCTAAATGGTTAAGCAAGTCCTAACAAAGACTGGAGTGGACACTAAGGGAAACATTTAAATCTTACTCCATCAGGGCTGCAACTACATTGGCAGCTATGAAGTTGGACGTACCAATGTACAAAACCCTCAAGACAGTAGATTGGTCAACGGAGGAAACTATCCAATGACTTTATAACAAACCAGTTATTAAACCTGGAAGAATTGCAGAAACAATTTTAAGTTCTGCAGATATAATTCACTGCACAATAGGGGCAATAATTGGATTTAATATTTTACAGTTGGGTTTCAATATCGTATTATGTTTAATGATGTTAACATCATTTCTCCCCACAACTAAGGCAGTTGTGAAGCATGGACTCGTTCCACGGCATGAGGTCACAGAGCTTTGAAATCTTCACGTAGACACTCACGTGACTCCGAAGTAAAATAGTAAGATTAAACGAGAACTTACCAGTTTGAAGTTTGATCTGTATTTTATGAGGAGGAACGTTGAGGGAATACGTGCCCTTCGTTCCCACCCTCTTATGATCATATCAAAAACTGGTATCGCTTTCATAATCTTACTATGTTAGGTCAATATAGGATATCTGTGACCTCACACCGCTGCTTTGAAGGATGACATGCATGCGTCGTAAGTGGGGTTCTTCACGTATTCCCTCAACGTTCCTCCTCATAAAATACAGATCAAACTTCAAACTGGTAAGTTCTCGTTTAATCTTACTATTTTGACTGATTGACTACAATTTTTGGACCGATTTTACTTTCTTCTATCATGGTCATGGACAAGTTTAGGTTCGATAATATGCAAATGTTCTTTTATCAATTTGCTCATATTCACTGAAGAACTAATATTTACATGAGCTACGCTCTTCCCTTTTTATCCATGTAGAATGTCTTATTATTAATTTTTTAATTTCACAGTGGATTCCTCATAAAATCTATATTTCCCTTTATTACCTTGTTAATCTTAGAGAGTGAGAGTGTAGAGGGAAGATAGTCAGCATCTAAAGAAGAGAGGAGTGAGACAGGACCAGGAAGGCGATAGGCGGAACTCGTGAGATGCACGATGATGACCAGGAGCTGGGTCAGGAGGGGGAAGGTGATTTTAAAGACATTGTCTGCTAGATGACAGGTGGAAACAAGTTTAAAAAAATGATTGAATTGCCAGACTGAATCCGCAGCATTATATGCCTTTTCTTTCAATTTCATACCAAACCTTCCTTAAATAATCTTGGATCATTCTTCTCATAGGATCTTTGTTTTTAAATAAATGTTTATGATGGGAATTATGAAATATTTTAAAAGTTTCTGGCGCCATTTATTGATTGTATGTACTTTCAGTGTTGGTTTACCCATCTGTCCCTTCACGTCTGCTTTTTGGCTAAAGACACGTTTCAGTCCTGAGTTTCTTAGTCCCAAACCGAATGTGAACTTTTACGATGTTGCGGCCACGTTGCCTCTGATTAGCAGAACCAAACGAAGCTGTTTAACCATTGATTCCGCAATTTTCCAATATGGGCATCCTACCTTGCATGTTAGAAAAATCAACTATCTGACTCTTTAAGCTTGCTCTGCCATTGAATAAATTCAAGCTGATCTGCTGTAAGTATAATTTGCATTCCCATCAAGCTTACATTCCCTTACTTATCAAGTCATTATCTACCTCTGCTTTATTTGAAGACTATTTAAAACAGGAGAAATCTTTTGGAGGAAAAGAGTTCTGAAAACTCAGCACTTTGAGATTAATTGTTTCATCTCACCTCCATTCGAAATAGGTGACCTTTATTTAAAATAATAACCCTTGTTTTAGATTTTCTCCGAAGAGGAAGCACTCTCTCTACATCCGCACTCTGAAGACACTTCAGGATTCTTGTGCATTAGTCAAGTCCCTCGCACTCTTCTAAACCCCAAAGGATGCATGCCCAGTAAAATATAAACAGCTGAAAGAACTCAGTGGGTCAATTAGCATCTGTGGAGGCAGATGAAAGGTTGACATTTGGGGTCAAGACATTGCATCAATACTGAGAGTGTAGAGGGAAGATAGTCAGTATCTAAAGAAGAGAGGAGTGAGACAGGACCAGGAAGGTGATAGGCGGAACTTGTGAGATGCAAGATGATGACCAGGAGCTGGGTCAGGAGGGGGGAGGTGATTTTAAAGACGTTGGCTGCTAGATGACAGGTGGAAACAGACAAGTAAAAACATAAATTTGCAGAATGAAGCCACATCCAAACCCTTATCCAAACTTTCAATGCATTATAAAGTTTCTTAAATATGAACATCAATACTCCACAGAACACTCCATATGTGGTCTCACCAATGATCGGTATAATTTAAATATAATCCCCTGACTGTTAGATTCAATTCTCCTGGCAAGAAGCAATAGCATTCTGTTAACTTTCCAAATTACTTGCTGCACCTACATACAATTATTTTGGAAATTATGAACAAAGACATCCAGATCTCTCTCTGACAGGCTTCTTATGTATTTTACTGCCAAAATTGACAATTTTACCTTTTCTACGTTAATCTCCAAAGTCTGCTGTACCTTGTAATATGGTACTGTTCCAACAATTTGTTTCAAATATATTTTATAAACCATATAACCACATAACAATTACAGCACGGAAACAGGCCATCTCGGCCCTACAAGTCCGTGCCGAACAACTTTTTCCCCTTAGTCCCACCTGCCTGCAGATGGTCAACACTATTTTTGCTAATTTGATTTCCCTGATCTGGATGAAGATTAAAGTTGCTCATAATTATGGTAATGACTTGGTTACAGACATTCATTACTTCTTGTTTTATAATCTATCTGAAAATAATATTGCTATTATGAAATCTAAATGTCATTCTCATCAGGGAAATATTTCTCTTTTTTTTTTAACTTCCATTTAAATAAATGCTACATCTAAATACTCTGAGGCCATGTCATTTCTCACTACCACACTGTTCTCATCGATTAACAAAGCTGCCTCACCACCTTTTGTTTTATGCCTACTGAACCGAAGTGCCAAAAGTTGTTGTATCAAATCCACTTGCCTGTATTTTTGCCTACATTCCTACATTCATATAAAGAGTCTCTTTTGTATTTTATTAAAATAATTTCATCCCCCTTGAATATTATTTGCAAATACATTCTAAATGCTTTATCTCCCAGGCTAGCATTCTGGTAATATTCTGGTTAGTATTACCCATATTGCTACTCTGCATTGTTACTTTGTCCTTTGACTTTCTAAAGTCACTTGACAGGCAACAAAGCCTTTGATATTCATATGCACATCTGTAATGAATAGTATGAATTTGCCTGACTATCATGCTCTCTCCAACTATTATGTTTCATTAAACTACCCCAAATTTCGGCCTCCCCATTCTTGTAAAATAGGATTATGGACTTTGTTCATTCTCACAACAGCCACTCATCATGTCCTGTTGTATAAAGAATTGTATGAAGGAAGATTCTGCTTATCATGCAAGATTCCCTTAGATTGCATGAAAAATATACATACAGTGCATTCAGAAAGTATTCAGAAACCTTCACTTTTTTCCACATTTTATTACATTACAGACATTTTAAAATGGATTAAATTCTTTTTTTTAATCATCAATCTACACACAATACCCCAGAATAAAGAAGCAAAAACAGGTGTTTAGAATTTTTTGGACAAGTAATTTAAAATAAATAACTGAAATATCACATTTACATAAGTATTCAGATCTTTTGTTATGACACTCAAAATTGAGCTTAGGTTTCCATTGATTATCCTTACAACTTGATTGGAGTCCACTAGTGATAAATTAAATTGATTGGATATGATTTGGAAAGGTACACATCTGTCTATATAAGGTCCCACAGTTGACAATGCATGTCAGAACAAAAACCTAGCAACGAAAATGAAGGAATTGTCCGTAGACCTCTGAGACAGGATTGCATCGAGACACAGATCTGGAGAAGGGTATAAAACAATTTCTGCAGCATTGCAGGTCCCGAAGAGCACAGTGGCCTCTGTCATTCTTAAATGTAAGAACTTTGGAACCACCAGGACTCTTCATATAGCTGGTCGCCTGGCCAAACTGAGCAATCAGGGGAGAAGGGACTTGGTCAGGGAGGTGACCAAGAACCCGATGGTCACTCTAACAGAGCCCCAGAGTTCCTTTGTGGAGATGGGAGAAACTTCCAGAAGGACTCCACCAATCTCTGCAGCACTCCACCAATCAGGCCTTTATGGTAGAGTGGCCGGACGGAAGCCACTCCTCAGGAAAAGGCACATGACAGCCCGCTTGGAGTTTGACAAAAGGCATCTAAAGGACTCTCAGACCATGTGAAACAAGATTATCTGGTCCGATGAAACCAAGATTGAATTCTTTGGCCTGAATGCCAAGCATCACGTCTGGAGGAAACCAGGCACCGCTCATCTTGGTGAAGCATGGTGGTGGCAGCATCATGTTGTGGGAATGTTTTTCAGCGGCAGGAACTGGGAGACTAGTCAGGATCGAGCGAAGATGAATGGAGCAAAGTAAAGTGAGATCCTTGATGTAAACCTGCTCCAGAGCATTGTGGACCTCAGACTGGTGCGGAGGTTCGCTTTCCAACAGGCCAATGACCCTAAGCACACAGCCAAGACAACGCAGGAGTGGCTTTGTGACAAGTCTGTGAATGTCCTTGAGTGGTCCAGCCAGAGCCCGGACTTGCACCTGATCGAACATCTCCGGAGGGACTTGAAAATAGCCGTGCATCGACGCTCCCTATCCAACCTGACAGAACATGGGAGGGTCTGCAGAGAAGAATGGGTGAAATTACCTAAATACAGGTGTGCCAAGCTTGTCGCATCATACCCAAGAAGACTTGACGCTGTAATCTCTGCCAAAGGTGCCTTAACAAAGTACATAAGTAAAGGGTCTGAATACTTATATAAATGTGATATTTCAGTTATTTCTTTTTAATTACTTTAGAAAAGTTTCTAATCACCTGTTTTTGCTTTTTTTATTATGGGGTATTGTGCGTAGATTAATGATAAAATAAAGAATTTAATCCATATTAGTATAAGGCTGTACTGTAACAAATTGTAGAAAAAGTGAAGGGGTCTGAATACTTTCTGAATACACTGTAAAGTAACTCAGTGAGTCAGGCAGCATCTCTGCAGAAAAAGGATGGGTGTTATTTTGGGTGGGGACCCTTCTTCAAACTCTGACCTGAACTGAAATGTCAGCTATCCTTTCTCTCCAGAGATACTGCCTGACCCACTGAGTTACTCCAGCATTTTGTATCTATCTCTCGGGTGGCAAGGAGGTGCAGCAGTAGATTTACTGACTTACAGCCTCAGAGACCCAAATTCAATCCTGACTATGGGTGCCAGTCTGTACGGAGTTTGTACGTTCTTCCCGTGACCTGCGTGGGTTTTCCCCGGGAATTCCAGTTTCATCCCGCACTTCAAAGACGTACAGGTTTGTAGGTTAATTGACTTGGTAAAATTGTAAACTATCCCTAGTGTGTGAAGGATAGTGTTAATGTATGGGGATCCCTGGATGACACGGACTCAGCGGGTCAAAAATATTTTATCCGCGTTTTATCTCTAAACTAAAAATAAAATAAACATTTGTATAAACTGGCATCGGCAGTTGTTTTTCCACTTGGATTATTTCAACTCCTTATACTGCACGGTTATCTCTTTCTGCAAAGTTTTGCACAATTACCTGAATAGATGCAGACGAGGTTCATGCTAACTACCATATTTTATTTTTTGTTTCAAAATGCTTCTGGATCAGAAAAGAGAACCATTATGTCGGGTTCCCCAAACTCATTATGTTTAGTATTCTGCTCCTATACAGATCAGTGAACATAATGAGAGTGCCCAGAAGCCAGATTGTGCCTACCTTGGTTGTGAATGAAGCATCAGTTCAAATGCCCCCTCGACATACATGACATGACAGATGATGGTGCAGAAACTGGACAGGATTTGGAATCATCCAACCAGTTGATGCAGATGAAACAGGTACAGAGATGTTTCATACAATATCATGATATATCACAAAAAAAAAGAAGCATATTGCATTGTGCAATGTTTTTTTCCAGTTGCACAATGAAACCTAATAAAACCGGATTGATAAAGATGATAACGCAATTTTACTGAGGCCAATCAATCTTCGTATGTGGATTCTGACAGGTGGCCACGGTCTTTCTGATCGGCTATAGAGACTGTATAAACAATATTCCTTCACTTTTGTTTTCCTAGTCATTTTCAACAATGTTGCATAAGTTCCCATATAAAAACAAAGTGTAGTCATAGAGTGATAGAGTGAGAGTGATACAGTGTGAAAACAGGTCCTTCGGCCCAACTTGTCCATGCCAGCCAACATGTCCCAACTTCTTCAAATATTTGGCAAGTAACATCCATCAGATGTATTGGTGTGTATTGTTTTTATATTTGCTCAGAGGACGCAAGTGTCTTTTGTATGATGGGTCCTATTGTCAATCCTTACTTTCCTTTCAAACACAAACATGTAGTGTAGACCAGGAGTCACACATGGACCAGAATACGTCAGATACGTTCCATAGCCGAAAACTGTTGATGACAATGAACAAGATATTTAAGATATTTTATCCAGTATCAACCAAAACTGTATATGGTTTACTGATTACAATGTTTCAAGTATCAAACATAAAAAAATAGGATGCTGTATTTTGGGGTTTAACACCATTATATTTGATTTCCATGTCCACAGCAAATGTGCGGAAATATTTAAGAATATAATTGTTTTACCATATATGACATAAGACCAGGAAGTTTAATAAAACATTTAATGAAATACTAGAAGGCATAGCTTCATGTTGAGGTGGGAAAGTTTAAGAGAATTCTGTAAGGCCATTAAAAAAAAAAAATAGAGGGTAGTATGTGCCTGGAATGAACTCAGGGAAAGGAGGGGGAGGGGTGGAAGGTGATACGGCAGTAATATTTAAGAGGCATTTAGACTGGCAAGTAAACAAGCACTTGCTTGCTCGTTTACCATTGTAAGACAATCGATCAGTGGAAATGCAATCACAGGTTTTGATTGAGTAAAGACTACATCCATCTTGATGGACAATATAATTCATTTTGCCTCAACCAATATGCTGTCTACTCTGTTTTAGCACTGTTGAGCCAAATTAAATACACGTATTCACCTTCTTGACATTTCACCATTTGAGGAGTATACAAAGCAAAACAGTTAACTCTGCAAGGCATGTGTGCCACCTGTGATCTATTTTCTGCTGTTACCAGTTTGAAAGCATGTTGTGCTCAGTTAGAAATTAAATGTACAGCTGAGTTCAAGTGTAACTGAATGGTGCTATGATTTACAGAATTTGTTACTTTTACTTTCACAGCTCAATAGATAGACACTTACTAAAAACCTGCACCTCCAAGCCTACTATCAAGGGATATATAGATATAATCTACATTTTTATTGTTTCAGCTTTATGCAGCAGTTTGTAATTGTGGAAATGTTGTCAGTAGTGCAGTGATTATGTCAACAGAATGGAATAATGAAATATAGACTCCACTTGATGAGCATAATATGGTAAATAGGATTGCACATAAGTATCTTGATATGAACTGCAGTGGATTGTAGAGAATGCATGCAGCCCTTGAATTTGCAAGGTTGACAGAAACATTTTGATTAGACTCTCAGTCCTATTATCCAACATCAGACATTCGTTTGAGTGGGTAACACATTTTGCTTCATCACTTTTAAAGGCAGATTAATAACAAAAATAAAATGGGGCAGAAAGAGGGGGGGGGGGGGGGGGGGGGGGGGGGGGATGCAGGAGTTACTTGGAAATGAGAAAACTCAACATTCATACTGTTGGGTTGTAAGCTACCCAAGCAAAATATGCGGTGCTGTTCCTCCAATGTGTGTGCGATCCTATTCTGACAGTGGAGGAGGTCCAGGACAGAAAGGTCAGTGTGAGAATGGTAAGGGGAGTTAAAATGTTTGACAACTGGAAGATCACATAGGACAAGGCAGATTGAGCATAGGTGATCAGCGAAACCATCGCCAAGTCTACGCTTGGTCTCGCCGTTATACAGTAGCCCATACCGGGAGCACCAGATACAGTAGATGAGGTTAGAGGAGGTGCAAGTAAACCTCTGGCTTACCTAAAAGGACTGTCGTCGTCCCTGGATGAAATTGAGGAATGGAAGTAAAAGGACAAGAATTTTCACTTGTGACCCAACCTAACTGTATCCATAACAAAGGCTCATTCACAAACACTTTATCCACTTATCCCTCCCAATTTCCCATGACTAGATCAAATGTAGCCCTGTCCTGTGTGGGGCCCTCTGCATATTGCCAGAGGAAATATTCCTGAAAATATTTGACAAATTCCACCCCGTCTAAACGTTTCACATTATGGCATTCCCTGTCAATATTGGGAAAGTTAAAATCCTCTACAATGACAATCTTAAAGAGGCTGTCCCACTGCGGTGACCTAATTGGCAAGTTTAGAACAGTTTGCCCTCGCCTCATACTCACAGCATGGTCGACAAGAGGTCCTAGCAGGTCTTTGTAACTCTCCTTCATGTTCGATAGTAGTCCCCGCATACTCGAGGCCAAACTTGAAGGAGGTCGTCTTCACTCTCCACTATTCGGTGGTCAATTTTCCCGAAGCTGGTTGAAGCTAATCGAAGCTAGTCTTCAACAGTCGAAGGAGGTCTTCAACATGACACTTTTTCAAACTCTCCTGAACTCTTCTAAACTCACCAATTAGGTCGCCTCGGTGGGACAGTCCCTTAACATAGAAACATGGAAACATAGAAATTAGGTGCAGGAGTAGGCCATTCGGCCCTTCGAGCCTACACCGCCATTCAATATGATCATGGCTGATCATCCAACTCAGTATCCCGTACCTGCCTTCTCTCCATACCCCCTGATCCCCTTAGCCACAAGGGCCACATCTAACTCCCTCTTAAATATAGCCAATGAACTGGCCTCAACTACCCTCTGTGGCAGAGAGTTCCAGAGATTCACCACTCTGTGTGTGAAAAAAGTTCTTCTCATCTCGGTTTTTAAAGGATTTCCCCCTTATCCTTAAGCTGTGACCCCTTGTCCTGGACTTCCCCAACATCGGGAACAATCTTCCTGCATCTAGCCTGTCCAACCCCTTAAGAATTTTGTAAGTTTCTATAAGATTCCCTCTCAATCTCCTAAATTCTAGAGAGTATAAACTAAGTCTATCCAGTCTTTCTTCATAAGACAGTCCTGACATCCCAGGAATCAGTCTGGTGAACCTTCTCTGCACTCCCTCTATGGCAATAATGTCCTTCCTCAGATTTGGAGACCAAAACTGTACGCAATATTCCAGGTGTGGTCTCACCAAGACCCTGTACAACTACAGTAGAACCTCCCTGCTCCTATACTCAAATCCTTTTGCTATGAAAGCCAACATACCATTCACTTTCTTTACTGCCTGCTGCACCTGCATGCCTACCTTCAATGACTGGTGTACCTTGACACCCAGGTCTCGCTGCATCTCCCCCTTTCCCAATCGGCCACCGTTTAGATAATAGTCTGCTTTCCCGTTTTTGCCACCAAAATGGATAACCTCACAGCTAGCACTGCCCCCCAGCTTAGTGTCATCCGCAAACTTGGAGATAGATATTGCCTTCAATTCCCTCATCCAGATCATTAATATATATTGTAAATAGCTGGGGTCCCAGCACTGAGCCTTGCGGTACCCCACTAGTCACTGCCTGCCATTGTGAAAAGGACCCGTTTATTCCTACTCTTTGCTTCCTGTTTGCCAACCAGTTCTCTATCCACATCAATACTGAACCCCCAATGCCGTGTGCTTTAAGTTTGTATACTAATCTCTTATGTGGGACCTTGTTGAAAGCCTTCTGGAAGTCCAGATACACCACATCCACTGGTTCTCCCCTATCCACGCTACTAGTTACATCCTCGAAAAATTCTATAAGATTCGTCAGACATGATTTACCTTTCGTAAATCCATGCTGACTTTGTCCAATGATTTCACCACTTTCCAAATGTGCTGCTATCCCATCTTTAATAACTGACTCTAGCAGTTTCCCCACTACCGATGTTAGACTAACTGGTGTGTAATTCCCTAACAGATCAACAGCTGCCTGCAGTCTCCTGGCATATTTGCTCTTCTAATTCTTGTTGGCTATTTGGGGGCCTGTAGTACACTCCCAACAAGGTGATCATTCCTTTCTTGTTCCTCAGCTCCACTGATAAATAGCCTCACCATCTGTAATGTCATCTCTGTCCACTGCCGTGACAACCTCGTTAACCAATAATACAACACCCCTCCTCTTTTATTACTTTGCTTTATTAATTGTAAAAATATATACATTTTGCAAAACTGTGGGAACTTGCAGAAAGAGAGATTTTGCAGTTCTTGCAGCACATATTTTCATATGGCCTTGTCCTTTTCTCAAATTGTTTAAGGCTCTCTACTCCACTTGGTATTTCTTGTTTTTGCAGTACATTTTTTCAAGTAGGATCACAGGACTTTTGACATCAATTTGATTAGGACAAGAAATAGCACCACCAATGGTGGTTACATTCTCTTGGTACTACATTGGACTGTCAACTTAGATTAGGAGCTCAAATGTTAGCATGATAATTAAGTCCAGGAACCATGCTCAAAAGGAAGCCTACACTATGCTGTAGTCACATTACTTGGTGTAAATGTTGCCAATTAAATTAACTGAATGTACAAAGCAAATGCTGCAATTAGTCTCAGTATTCCCGGGTTAAGGATAACATATTAAACTAGTTATACTGAATGCAGATTGCAGACCAACAGTTCATCCTGAACTGCAAGTGGCCTAGAGATCTATGAAGACCCAAACAGATGTGTTCATCTATCCATATACTGGATAATAGCAAATTTGGTCTTGGGCTCAGAGTTAAAAAAAAAAAAATCACTAGTACCTGTGGGTAAACCTACCAGGTGCTATTAAATGGCTCTTACATATTTTCAGTCATACAAAACAAAATAGCAGGTAACCAAAAACAAGACTATGCTCAGTGCTTTTTGTGGCTCGGGTTGCTCATTTGGTTCCAGGAGGTTTTCTGCACCTGTACAGGACAGTGTTTCCATTTATTCGCCTTTAACCCAAACAGCCTCCATATCCAGTATATCACCTTGCATCATTAACATGTTATCTGATAATGAAATGACGTTTCAATAAGCATGGGGCTGCTGATGGATCTGTACTTATGTGTGTATTTGTGATAGGAAATTAAGTTTGTGAGCAGGAAATTAAATATCTTTTTGAAATTGGATTTCATAGAATCATAGTCATAGAGTTGCAGAGCATGTGTGGAAGAAATTAATTTAGAGGGAAATTAAAGGAAAATGGAAAGCGGAGGCTTTACAGGTTTGCTTCAAGAGACTATATTGCATGATATCATGAAGAGATGGCGGCAGTTAACTGCTCACCAGTTCTCTGACCACAGCAGAATTAACCGACAGTTATACTGTGTCGTAAACAACTTTTGTTTTTGGTTGGATTCAACTGTGTGAAAATATACTATCTACTATATGGGTACCAATTATTTCATTAGTCGTTACATACTTTATGTTCATGTCAATCTTATTCACCAACAGATGGTTATACGTCAAACACAATGCAAGGGCATCTGGACATTATTCTATCACCTTTTAGGTGGATCGCACCACCATCCCCTCTCTGAGCCAATCATACGCCCCCCATTTACTGCAACATATCTACACTACTAGCGGTAGGGGGGCGTCTACTGTAACACACTGCTAAGAAAAAATAAGCTTCCTTATCTCCATCTACTACTTCATATTTACATTTACCATCCACCCTTCAACACATTCCTAGACAAGAGGTAATACATCTTATCTTACATTGCCGATTCCCCCAAACCTCTTCTACACCTGGTCAATGAGAGATGCCAATTGTCACATCCAAACACCCTTTTTGTTACTTTGTTCAAGTCCAATCAAAACTAAGTAAGAAAGGATATTAATATTTTCTTCTACAGCATGTAACAAACAGCTCAGCACACCTTTTTCATGCCAAACAAATTATTTAGCCATGCAAGTCCCATTTTTCTGCATATTGAATTGAATTGAATTGATACATTTTATTAGTCAAATATGTATACATACAAGAAATTTGCCTTTAGGGTGTACTAAAAGTTCTTTATTTTAGAACACAAACAATGAGTCACCCGAGTCAAATAAGACAGCCAAAAATAATGTTGCTTCCATAAGTGTGGGTGCTAGACGGACAGTTACTGACAGTTACTCTCAGTTACAGCAAAAACAAACTGCCAATAGAACACCCGCGCTCATGAGACTCCTCCAACCAATCACGAGGGTTTGATTACCCAAAGCCACCACCGGGTGGTGCTACATTGGTGCTTTGCTCGCAAGTAACAACACGATATACAGTAGACAATTCCAAATAAAACATTTAAATTTAAACAGGTGAAGAATTAGATAAAATACCAGAGCAAAAGGAGGCTACTGTAGCAAGCCACACGTCGTGAATCAAAGGTGATCTTTATTAAGTAATACAGAGAACAGCACATAACGTGACAGGGGAGGGTTCTCCCAGAGTTCTGACTATATACCAGGGCACACCCTTCAACCACGTGATAACTTATTCCACAAACCACAGTCACGTGACTCCGACAGTCCTAGTGCCAAGGGTTTGCTCAGTAAGTAGTCAAACCACCAGGTGGTGCCACAGGACCCCCCCCCCCAGCACTGGGGGCACAAAAAATGAACCAGCAGACGAATGAGGCGGCCGGACCTTGTATACACGTCCCACTCCTCAGGGGATACAACTGGCATAGACGAATGTGGGAATGGCCGGGACCACGGACGAGGCTGGGCCACCTGCACTGGCTGACTATTGACCAAATGGTTGGTTTAAGGTGAGCTACCGACACAGTCTCACGCTGGCACCCCATGTTCAAAACAAAAGTTGTAAGTCCATGCCGCAGCACCCGGAAACGATCCTCGTACGGCCGCTGCAGCCGTGTCCGATGAGCGTCATGACACAGGAACACATACAGACTGTCCGGGAGAGCAGGCAGAATGTGGGAATGAATCAACGCATGGTGAGACATCGGGACAGGAAAGAGCGTGCTCACCTTCTCCTGCCAGTGAACCAACACAGTCGAGGGCGGCTCCGGCATACCACATGTCGCCAGAACGAAATCCCCCGGAACTGTAAGCGGAGCACCATCAATCAACTCTGCAGAGGAAGAAGTCAAGTGCTCCTTCGGGGCAGTACGAATCCCAAACAAAACCCACGGAAACTCGTCCATCCACTCTGGGCCCATGTGCCATGCCTTCAGAGTGGCCTTGAGTTGACAGTGAAACTGCTCTACCAAATCATTGGATTGTGGATGATAGGCCGTGGTGTGATGGAGCTGAGCCCCCAACAGGTGGGACAAAGCTGACTACAATTCAGAGGTCCGACGAGATGTCCACCAGCACACCAAAACAGGCGATCCAGTGGGCAGCGAGGGTATGGGCACACGTCACAGCATAAGTATCAGCCATCAGGACTTCCTCTGGCCACCACGTGAAATTATCCACCACAGTAAGGATATGAGTGACACCCCGGGACGGGGGACAGCGGACATACGTTACCCACATGAATGTGATCAAACCACTGGTGAGACACGAAAAAATCCTGTACGGGCGCATGGACGTGACGCTGAATCTTAGAGGTCTGGTACGCAATGCATGCTCGGGCCCAGTGACCAACCTATTTATGCAAACCATGCCACATGGAAGTGTCTCACCGCCAGGTACAATGCAAGGAGCTCACGGTCAAAGGCACTGTACTTCCACTCCGCTGAGCTGTGCTGCTTGCTGCAAAAGGCCAGGGGCCACCAGCGTCCATCGATCAACTACTCCAGCACGCCCGCTACGGCAGAGTCAAATCCTTCCAATCTGTGACTTTTATTTTGCAGTTCCCCGACTGGGTTGGCACTAACTGCCTATTAAATGGAAAATCAATTTCCTGAACTGACGTTTTCAACAGTACTGCATCCTGAATATGACACAGAGGGGACCATGGCTTTGTGATGAAACACATAACAAAAATAAAAAGTAAAAATTAACAATTAAAAAAATCTCCAACAATAGATAATCCTTCAAAGAATGTGAATGTAATACTTAATGTTACTGACTTGCGATAATTAAAACCAACCATTTAATTCAAATGATAGCCATAATTGTAAACAACATTTCGCTCTACATAGAAACATAGAAAATAGGTGCAGGAGTAGGCCAGTCGGCCCTTCGAGCCTGCACCGCATTCGATATGATCATGGCTGATCATCCAACTCAATATCCTATCCGTGCCTTCTCTACATACCCCCTGATCCCTTTAGCCCCAAGGGCCACATCTAACTCCCTCTTAAATATAGCCAATGAACAGGCCTCAACTACCTTCCGTGGCAGAGAATTCCACAGATTCACCACTCTCTGTGTAAAAAATGATTTTCTCATCTCGGTACTAAAAGACTTCCCTCTTATCCCTAAACTGTGACCCCTAGTTCTGGACTTCCCCAACCGGGAATAATCTTCCTGCATCTAGCCTGTCCAACCGCTTAGGAATTTTGTAAGTTTCTATAAGATCCCCCCTCAATCTTCTAAATTCTAGTGTGTACAAGCCGACATTCCAACGTTCTCTACCACTTAGCAGAGCTGGTCCTTACTCTTAACAACTTCCCCTTCGATTCCTCCCACCTCCTCCAATTGTGTCCATCTTGGGTCATAGAAACATAGAAACAAAGAAAATAGGTGCAGGAGGAGGCCGTTCGGCCCTTCGAGCCAGCACCGCCATTCATTGTGTTCATGGCTGATCGTCCACAATCAATTACCCGTGCCTGCCTTCTCCCCATATCCCTTGATTCCACTAGCCCCTAGAGCTCTATCTAACTATCTCTTAAATCCATCCAGTGATTTGGCCTCCACTGCCCTCTGTGGCAGGGAAACATTTCTGTGCTGTACAGTTCTATGATTCACATCATTCTGCCCTCCCCTATCTCACATAAGGAGCATATAACGTCAACGTACAATAGCTTGCGAGGTTGTAATTGCTAAAAGGAAATTAACTCATATCCTTTATTTTCCTCATTTGTGGTATCAAATAGCTGGATCTTGTATTAGTAATATCATAAAAGTACTTCCTTCAGAACGGCAGTATTTGTTTTCCTGTGTTTGTTATTTTTGTCCACCGGGTGGCGCCGTGATGACACCCTCACCAACAGTCTGTCTGTCTTTTAGTTGTTTTTTTTATTTTTAATGTGTTTTAAAAGTTTGTGTTAATGTTCTCTGGTTTGTTTTATGTGGTGGGGTGGGGGAGGGAGGAGTGGGGGGAGGAGGGGGGAAGGGGGAGGGAGGAGGGGGAGGGGGAAACTTTTTTTTCAATCTCTTAACTTGCCGGAGATGCAATTGTTTTCTGGGTTGTATCTCTGGTCGCTCTGTGGCCTAACATTATGGAACTGCAGGCCTTGCTCGAGACCGACTTTGAGCCCCACCCCGGGGCGTGGACTTATCGTCGGAGCTGATTCCTTGCCTGGGATTGATGCTCCAACAGTGGCCTGCGGATTTTAACATCCAGGAGCTCACAGTCTCGGATTGACACCGTCGGGTGCTCCAAAGTCGCAGAAGGTTTCGACCAGCCCCAACCCGGAGTCAGATCGCCTGGCACAGCGACCTGACATCCCCCCGATGCAGAAGCTTGATCGCCCCGCCGCCAGCTACAGGAGTCAAGATCGTCCCGTCAACGGAAGGCTTGAGGCCCCCGACCGCAGGAAAACAATGAAGGGAAGAGATTGAACTTTTTTGTTCGGCTTCCATCATAGTGAGGAATGTGGAGGAGTCACTGTTGTGGATGTTCATGTTAAATGTATTTTGTGTGTTTTGTTGCTATTAATGGTATGGCAAATCAAATTCCTAATATGTTGTAAAACATACTTGGCTAATAAAATATGATTATGATTATTATGATTATGATGATTACTTTGTTTTTTAACAACTGTGTGGAGAACTAACGGAAAGTGAAAAACTATTTTTGCACCTTTGCTGGAAAATTACATTATCAGCAAAAGGAAATGTACAGGACATTGAACTGTTTAAATTGAATTGCTCTTGGACGTTCAACTGAAGTAACCATTCGTTCAAGTTCAGTATTTTATTCCTGTCCGAGTTAGTAGATCAGCCACTGACCATATTCTATTAGTGATTCAGGATTAAGCTCCTCAATTTAGATTCTGTCCAGCTGAAAGATACTTGTGAGTAACTGTTAGCATGAGTTAAAGCATTTTTCAGCCCTGAGGGATTATAGTCAGTGAAGTTAGATTTTCTGAACAGAGTACACAACTTTAGATGTGACATTATGTAATTAGAGGTGCTCACAAAGTAACCATTAGCTTGAGCAGAGGAAATTTGGCAATTCTGCAGCCAGTCCAGCCAATTTTTATGGTAGTAGGATAACGCACTAACTGCCCTTAACAATTTGCCCCATCATTTTGATCCTATTAATTATTTTTTTCTCATCCTAAAGCATATCTGGCTTAACTTCAACATTCTAACTTGGCTTTTGATGTTTTCTAATAAAATGTTTTAAATGAAATAAAACGTTTGGGCAGTTCACACCAACTACCAAACAATGTAATATATGAACAGAGTGTAATAATTTCCACGATATATCCTCTCTGTTTTTCCATTTCACATTTGGCTGTTATGTCCAGGGGTGCAGTGCTGCCGGAGCTCACCTCTGTTAAAAAAAAAAGCCAAAATAAACAGCGGAGAATTTTAACTAGCGGGTGTGTCGGCGACAACAGCACGGTGGCCCCATGGAGGCGGTGAGAGTTGGCAGCCGCAGCAGTTTCGGTGGTCCGTGCCTGGGTTTGGTCGGGAAGGCGGTGAGGGTCGGAGAGGTGGTGGATGTTGTTGCTGCTCCTTGTGGTGGCCTTTTCGGCCTCATGGTGATTGGACAGGCGGCGCTGCGGTCCAGCTGTGGAGCTCCAAGCCTATGGGTAGGCAGTCGAGTCATGAGTGTCTGTGGAGGGACCGGTCTAGAGGTGGGCAAGCTTGTGTCCAGGTAGGCGGGGAAGTGTTTGTTGTGGATCTGGCATCGAATGAAGTAGAGTTGTGGTCCATTGCAGATGTGAGTGAGTGAGTGGGTGGGTGGGAGAGTAGGTGAGTGGGTGAGTGAGTGAGTGAGTGAGTGGGAGAGTAGGTGAGTGGGCGAGTGAGTGAGTGAGTGAGTGGGTGGGTGAGTGGGTGGGTGAGGGAGGAGGTGAATGAGTGGGTGAGTGAGTGGGTGGGTGGGTGGGTGGGTGAGGGAGTGGGTGAGGGAGTGTGTGAATGAGTGGGTGAGTGTGTGGGTGGGTGAGTGAGTGAATGAGTGGGTGGGTGAATGGGCGGATGAGTGTGTGGGTGAGTGAGTGGGTGAGTGTGAGTGAGTGAGTGAGTGAGTGAGTGAGTGAGTGAGTGAGTGGCTGGGTGGGTCTGGGTGTGAGTGAGTGGGGTTAGTGGGTGTGTGTGAGTGTGAGTGGGTGTGCGTGGGTAACAGTGTGTGTGAGTGTGTGTGCGAGTGTGAAGGCCCAGAGCTGCGGGAGAACAGGACGAGTTGGTGTTGGGCCAGCACCTCTGTAAAAATACAATATTACCATCTGTTTTCTTTACTTGCTTGATAATTATATATCATGTTAATTAGTGAGTGCAACTGTGCAATATATTGTCATATCATTAAATTATTATATGTTGTATTGTACTAGTTATACACTGAGATGTAGTAATAGGCTATAATATTGGTTGACCCCATTGGGAGACTAGCATCCCCCCCACCCAAAAACAAAACATAAAATTACGCCCCTGTCTGACAGCTCCGGCACCTAAAAAATTAGCACTGAAACACTGGTTTGGCCTATTCTAACCAACTAAAATGCAGCAGTCTGGTGCCAGAGTTTTAACAACTTTGTAAGTACTACACGAATAAGACTACAAAAGTGGCACAAACTATTTTGGTTTTACACTTTTGATTTGGTTTTGGTTGTGAAGTGCGTGATAACCTGGTATTTAGCAGTTTATCACGCACCTGGTGAATTAAATATGTGTGATAACCTGGTATTTAGCAGTGGATAGAATCCTCCAAGTGTGTTTGACAGGGACTCTCGATGGCCTGTGGGATGTTGTTGATTAAGTTGCAATTTTGTTGGATTGACGGGCCAACACTGAGGATATGGTTGGAGGTAAAACACATTTCAGGTATCAAAGCGTGATGTGGTTATGGTCAAGGGCTTTCTTTTAGAGGGAGGAATAAAGTTATTAATGACCCTTCCACAGGAATTCCAAGTTGGAAAGGACTTGGAGACTAGGCCAAATTAGCAATCAGAGGATGAGGGGAAGGTGTTTAGCTAGGAGAACTAATTACGTCAGACTCTATGAGGAGCAGGGGCTCAGTGCATGAGAAGAATGAGGAGCAATGCATGAGAAGGGTGAAGTTTTCCAAGGAGATATTTACAAAGTTTTTCTAAATGATCTCAGTAGTGGTAAGTTAACCATATCTAGATCACTCTGCCATGGCACTGTCACAGTAACCAAGGATGAGCTAGAAATATCAGTAACACATCTCAATTTGTCGTGTATACCTGCAGAGTTCTCGGATTACAAAGATCAACCGCAATCTACTTTTTGGGTAGCAATTGGTGGCAGCGCAGACATCACATGGCCTCTTAGTCACAGCAAGCTTCACTGTTGGCTGAGAATGAAATAGTAATGTAGAATTATAGTCTCCTGCAAGTCATTGATGATATTTACACATAACAACTTGAAGATCTTAACCATCTCCGCTTCAACACCATTGATGCTAACTCAGATCTGTCCTTCATCGTGCTGACTAGACCTGCGTTTTTACCCTAGTATAGGTGTATAGTGTGCATATCTAACCTACTTTGTCCAAGTATGGTGATGAGTGAATGTCTGTATCTGAACCTTGGCATGCGTGTTTGCCTCATGTATCTGATTATGCCTGACAGGTAGTGGGCAGTGGTTGTGCATTGCCTTCTTCGTGTGGGTGTGAGCTTAACCCAGAAATCCAATTGAGTCCCATATGAAAGAAAGCCATCTTTATGGTTTCTCATGATAAGTCTAAACTATATTGGAACAGTCTTAAATGTGCACCTGCCTTTGCCAATTTTGTTCTCTGTAATTTCCTTTGGTATTTGTCTTTCTCTATTTTTTATAGAAAAGCCATTCTTTTTAGAATCATGTTTAAGAAGGAACTGCAGATGCTGGAAAATCGAAGGTAGTCAAAAATGCTGGAGAAACTCAGCGGATGAAGCAGCATCCATGAAGCGAAGGAAATAGGGGACATTTCGGGTCGAGACCCTTCTTCGGACTGATGTGAGGGTGGGGGGGGGGGAGAAGAAAGGAATTCGGAGAGAGAAGAATCATGTTTTCAAAGCATGTTCATTGTGTATGCCATAGATATATAATGAAAGCAAAATAATGGTGCAGAGAAAGAAAATTGACATGTGGCATCACCCTTAGGTTCTTCAGGACACCTTTCAAATTCATATTTTTGCTTGTGCCCTATTTTTGGGTCTTTAAATAGGCCCAATTTAATTATTGTACATTTCTCTTCATCTTTAACTTAGATTTCTCAAAAGATTTCCAGTGTGTATTAACTTTATCATGATTATTTCACAACAATTTCCTAACAAGCATTTACCAGTGCCTTGCTGATTGAGCCACTTGTTTTTCCCACTCCTGAGCCACAATGGCTTACCGAAAGGCTGCATCGCCTTAAGCAAACTCACCGAATGGCCGCTGTGCCGAAACGCCACCTACCCGAAAGGCGGCATCGCCTACAAGTCAACGGACCGAATGCCGCTCAACAGAACCCCCTTCTCTCTCTCCCCTCCTCTCTCTCTCCCCCCCTCTCTCCCTTCTCTTTCTCTCCCCTTTCTCTCTCCCCCTCCCTCACCCTTCTATCTCGCCTCCTCTCTCCTCCCCTCCTCTCTCCCTTCTCTCATTCTCTCCCCCTTCTCTCTCTCCCTCTCCCTTTTCCTCCCCCCTTCTCTCCATCCTCTCTCTCCTTCACTCTCTCGTCTCCACCGGCGGGAGGGTGGGGGTCATTTTCCCACACAATCCATAGGGGACTGGACAATCTGAACCCAACCACCAAGTTGTAAGCGGGAGAAGGTGCGCATCCTTTGGGACAGCCCCCACTCTCCCACAGCCACTCTCCGCCTCATCTCCCCAATGCGGCTGCACTGTGACAGGCTGTGGGTCAGGTGGTGGCTGGGGGGAGCAGAGTTGGGGACAGGCTGGTCCCTCCGCCCACCCAGAGTCAAGGGGAGGAGAGAGGATGAGAGAGAGAAGGGGGAGAGAGAGGGGGGAGAGAGAGAGAAGGGAGAGAGAGAGGGGGAGAGAGAGGAGGGGGAGAGCGAGGAGGAGAGAGAAAAGAGGGGAGTGAAAGAGAGGAGGGGAGAGAGAGAATGGATAGAGAAGGGGGAGAGAGTGAGGGGAGAGAGAGAAGCGGGTAGAGAAAGAGAAAAGGGGAGAGAGAGGAGAGAGAGTGGGGAGAGAGAGGAGGGGAGAGAGAGGAGAGAGGGGAGAGAAAGAGAGAAGGCAATGAGAGGGGGGAGAGAGAGAAGAGGAGGGAGGAGGAGAGAGAGAGGAGGAGAGAGAGAGAGGAGGAGAGAGAGAGAGGGGGAGAGAGGGGGAGAGAGGGGGGAGAGAGGGGGAGAGAGAGAAAGAGAGAAGGGGAGAAGAAAGTGAGAAGGGGAGAGAAAGAGAGAAGGAGAGAGAGAAGAGGGGGAGAGAGAGGAGGAGTGAGAGAAGGGGGTGAGAGGAGGGAGAGAGAGAAGGGGAAAGGGAGAAGGGGGAGAGAGAGAAGGGAGAGAGAGAAGGGGAGACAGGAGCATGGGGGTCATTTTCCCACAGAGGTGCTAGTTGGCTTTTAGGCATCCCGCCCTTTCGGTTAGTTTGCATTTAGGCGTCCCACCCTTTCGGTTAGTTGGCTTTTCGGATTTGTTTCCATTCGGTTATTTGGCGTTTTGGCTTTGTTTACTTTTGGTTATTTGGCTTCCTCTTCTTTGCATCGGCTTCTCGTCCATTGGCGCCGCATCCACACATGGCTCTTTCCGCTTCCTTCAATCACTTTCTCTCATCAATTTTATACATGCCATTAGTTACCTCTTAATCTTATACACGAGCACTGGAGGATCATTGCTGCCAGGTGCAATATCAAAATAGGAAATATAGATATACATTCAATGCACATTATTAAGGTATTTTTGATTGATAATTTAGCAATACTTTGTACCAGTAAGAAGGATGGGCTTGGCCGCTACATACAATTAAGATGATTAAAATGTTAAACTCTTCTTGGATTGTTAGTTTCATTCACTATGAAGTTATTTTTTTATTTCTCGGATCAACACTATTTTTGATCACAAAATATACTTTTCCACTTTTCATTACACCAGTTGATTCTTTTTCTTGTGTAATTTCTTCTGGAAAATAACATCCAACCCTGAAAGTCCAAGTCTCTACAGACAATGCATGGAGTCAGAATCAGCACTGTGATCTCTCTCTGCAGCAATGTTCTTGCATTCTTATACCTATTCCTTTACTGCTGTGTGCCTGTCACCTGATTCTCTAAGAAAAATAACAAAATCCATGGGGCCTCTGCTTAGGAGAACAATGGATTAAAATGATGTATTAGAATTCACTGCAATGTTACTTGTGAAACAAGACAAGAACATTGGAATCTATCTCTGCATAACTAAAACTCTGACCTTGTGCTCTTCCGGATTGTGCGTTTTTATTAATTGTGCAAAAACGGTACGTGATAGCGCTACAATTTTTCGCCAGCGAGTGCAAAAAGTTTTGTCTATGGTATATTGTAAAAGTTAGCAAGGTTTAAAACTTAATCTTAAAAACAACGCATGCGCAGATCGATCTACTCTCCTGCCAGCCATCGCCATGTGGATTGGTCCTGCCACTCCCTGGGACGGTCTGCCCCTTCATGTGCCATCGCGTCTTTCCTGGAACTGAGGATGGCTGGCGGAGGTCCCCAACTGAACACAATTTTTGGAGGGACTGGAAGCGGCGCAACTTGGAGTCGGAGATGTTGCCGATGTCGTCAAATGAAGGGTTGAGACACTAATCCCAGCGGAGGAGAATGATCAGCAACCAGTGCCCGCTGTGAGTCCCCATCGCACCGTCAGCTCCAGCCTCTTCCCCTCCGGTCCCCCTCGCTGACTCCTGCTCTCCTCCTCAATGATACCCCCCTCACCCCCATGGCTCTTCCCCACATTTTCTGAGCTCTGTACCCCCCTCCCCCCCTGCTCCCCGTACACACCCCCGCCCATACACCCCCCCTCCCCCCAACAAACCACCACCCTCCGCCCCCATATCCCTCCCCACACCCCCCCCCCCACCCCTTCCCCCGCAACTTAAGCACCCTCACCTACACACCCCTTCCCACACAACCCCCTCCCCACCTACACAACCCCCACCCCCTCCAACACACCTCTCCCCACCCACACACACCCCTCCCCGCACACACACATCCCCGCCCACACACTCACCCCTCCACGACCACACACACACCCTTCTCTGCCCACAGACACCGCAATCCCTCCCACACACACCCTCTTCCCACCCACCCACCCCCTTGCCAATACACCATCCTCCCCACACACACCACCCCCCTCCCCCTCCCCATCCCTCCTCCCCATCCCACATCCCTCCTCCCCCTCTCCCCTTCCACACCCCTCTCAGCCACCCCCCCACCACCCCCCCTCCACTCCCACGCCACACCCCCCTCCCACCACACCCCCCCCCCCCCCCCCTCCTACACCCCCCCTCAACACACCCCTTTCCCCCTCTCCCCCCCCTCCCCCTCCCACACATGAAGAGGAGTGGGAGGGAGTGTTGGGGGATGAGAGGAAATGAGCGGCGCCTATGCAGTGAGGGGCTTTGGGTGAATGGCGGAATATTGTGTTGGTGGAAGGGGTTGCATTGGGGGAACGGGTGAATGATGGAATATTGCATTGAGGAATGGGTTGCGTTGGGGGACCAGGCATCCCTTATGACTGGGACCCAAGGGCTCACACTTAGTTAAGTAAAATACAAAATTCCCAAAGAATACAACTTATGAAATTAAAGTTAAATTTATCCAACATTTCTCAAATCTTAATATCTAAATAATCAAAATTACTCAAAATGTCCCAACATGGCAATTTAAATAATTTAAGGATGAAACATTTAATACCTCCTTTTTTTGTATTTGTTGTAGCCCCTTAACTGGAAGAAGAATCTTCCACATTAATTTACCACTTTAACCATTATACAAGCCCATTATGAAATTCTGGTTCATAAAATTTCTTATGTGATTTTAATTCTGAATTTATTTAATAATTGATACTTGATGCTACACATGCAACATTAGTAACACATTGCAGATATATAGACGTTTAGCTGTCCATTCAATGACTAAATCATCTTAACCAATGCCGGACATTTTCCTTTTGAAGATATACACACAGTCCTAGAGTAACTACAGGCAGTATCTCTGGAGAGAAGGAAAGGGTGACGTTTCAGGTCAATACCCTTCCTTAGCTAAGTGCTAAGAAGGGTCTCTGAGTAAATGTATCTCTGTCCCCAGATGTTGCCTGCCCTGACCAAATCAGCTTTTCCCAGCATTTTCTGTCTTTTTAAAATTTCAGATTCCCAGCATTATAATTTACTCATGAAAGAAATCCTGTTCTGAAAATTTTAAATAAATGCTTTGATTTTAACTTTAGAAATAAATTGAAGTTTTCTCTTTTCTCGGTTTCATTCGGTCTGTCATTTTCAGTTAATATGTTTCACTATTGTTATTCAGAATATGTTTCACTAATGTTATTCAGAAAAACTAAAATCACAGACTGGTTTGAACTAAATCAAGTCTGCGGTGTCACGAACATTCCAATTAAAAATAAGATACCATTCATTTGAATTTAAATTACAGAGTAGAAACACAATTTTCTAACTTGCCAATTTACAACAAAATCTGTTTAATTTCTTTACAGTTATATTTAATTTAAAGTGGGCATTGTAACAAAGAAGCAGTCCTCAGTTCAAAATGGAGCATTGGTTTAGTTTAGTTTTGTTTAGAGATACAGCGACCCACCGGCTCCGCGCCGACCAGCGATCCACGCACATTAACACCATCCTATGCCCACTAGGGACATTTTTTTCATTTACCAAGCCAATTAACCTACAAACCTGTACGTCTTTGGAGTATGGGAGTAAACCGAAGATCTCAGACAAAACCCATGCAGGTGACGGGGAGAACATACCAACTCCGTACAGACGGAACCCGCAGTCGGTATCGAACCCGGGTCTCCAGCGCTGCATTAAATGTCAGGTCTTTGGCAGGAAAAACATTTTTAATCAATGATTTTATTATCAGGCACGATCTTGATTGTTTGTTCTTAACTGAAACCTGGTTGGATCAAAACAACAGTGCTGCTGTTCTTATTGAATCATCTCCTCCCAGCTTCAGTTTTATAAGTAAGGCCAAAGTGCATAAGAAAGGAGGAGGGGTGGCCGTTTCATGATTCCCTCGAATGCAAGCAGATATCTTATGGAAACTTTGCCTTATTTGAATATGTGGCTGTTAAGTTGAACTCTTCTTCCCGAGTTATGTTCCTAAATGTCTACAGGCCACCTAAATACTGTGCAGCCTTTTTTGACGAATTTTCTGAACTACTGTCTACAATCTGTATTGACTTTGACTGTTTAGTTATTGTTTTTATGTTGACAATCTCCATGACAAAGGGACTAAAGAACTGTATTGTGTCATTGATAACTATGGACTGAATCAGCATGTGACGGAGCCTACACACAACAAAGGTCACACTCTTGACTTAGTCATGTCCAAGGGTGTTAGCATTTCTAAGGTTGTTGTGATTGATGCTGCTCTCTCTAATCATTCCTGTGTTTTCTTTGAGTGCTATCTCTGTGCAGACTAATGTTCAAAGAAAAGTAATCACAACATAGAAACATAGAAACATAGAAATTAGGTGCAGGAGTAGGCCATTCGGCCCTTCGAGCCTGCACCGCCATTCAATATGATCATGGCTGATCATCCAACTCAGTATCCCGTACCTGCCTTCTCTCCATACCCCCTGATCCCCTTAGCCACAAGGGCCACATCTAACTCCCTCTTAAATATAGCCAATGAAGTGGCCTCAACTACCCTCTGTGGCAGAGAGTTCCAGAGATTCACCACTCTCTGCGTGAAAAAAGTCCTTCTCATCTCGGTTTTAAAGGATTTCCCCTTTATCCTTAAGCTGTGACCCCTTGTCCTGGACTTCCCTAACATCGGGAACAATCTTCCTGCATCTAGACTGTCCAACCCCTTAAGAATTTTGTAAGTTTCTATAAGATCCCCTCTCAATCTTCTAAATTCTAGAGAGTATAAACCAAGTCTATCCAGTCTTTCTTCATAAGACAGTCCTGACATCCCAGGAATCAGTCTGGTGAACCGTCTCTGCACTCCCTCTATGGCAATAATGTCCTTCCTCAGATTTGGAGACCAAAACTGTACGCAATACTCCAGGTGTGGTCTCACCAAGACCCTGTACAACTGCAGTAGAACCTCTCTGCTCCTATACTCAAATCCTTTTGCAATGAAAGCCAACATACCATTCGCTTTCTTTACTGCCTGCTGCACCTGCATGCCTACCTACAAAACGGTACATAACAGAAAACACCTGTGGAACATTTATTCAGGCTTTCTCCTCCACGCCCACTCTCCCTTGGGTCTCAGTAAATGAGCTTGTCGATAATTTCAATGTGACAATTACAAATATTATTGATGCCATTGCACCCACTAAGGTGAAAGTGGTCCCTAGCAAAAAGAAGTCTCCATGGAGAAACGCCATGTTGGTAAAAATTGAATAAAGAGAGTGTCGGAAAGCTGAACGTAGGTGGCGGAAAACAAATCTCCAGATTCACTATTACATCTATAAAGAAAGACTTCGAATCTACAACTTGGAACTGAGAAATGCAAGGCAATCCTTCTTCTCTGACATCATTGCCAAAACCAATAATAATGCACGGGCCTTGTTTACTACTATCGACAGGCTAACCCTCCTGTGTCAGTAGCCCCTGAACTGCTTTCCACAAGGGCCTGTAATGAATTTGCCTTCTTCTTCACTGACAAAATTCAGAAAATTAGGCAAGCAGTCAGTGCCTCCACATCAGGTGCAGGACATGTGTTGTCCATGTTTCCACTGATAATCAATTCAAATACCATGACACAATTTTATGTTATTAACCATAAAACCTTGGAGGACATTATACAACATTTGAAATCCTCCTCCTGCTGCCTCGATATTCTACCAACAAGCCTTTTCAAAGGTGTATCAAACTGCATGACCTCAGACCTTCTACAGATTGTAAACACGTCCCTTCTCTCAGGTGTCTTCCCACAGGCCCTGAAACTGCTGTTATCAAGCCTCTCTTAAAAAAGAACAACTTAGACTCCTCACTACTGAAAAATTATAGACCAATATCAAACCTCCCATTTCTCAATAAAATCATTGAAAAAGCTGTTTTTAAGCAGCTGAACAATTTCATGTTAATGAACAGCTGTTTTGATGTCTTCCAGTCAGGATTTAGACCACACCACAGCACCGAGACGGCTCTTGTTAAGGTCTTCAATGACATTCACTTAAACACAGACAATGGCAAAATTTCAGTCTTAGTATTACTAGATCTCAGTGCTGCATTCGACACAGTCGATCACAACATATTACTAGACCGTCTGGAAAACTGGGTGGGACTTTCGGGCACAGCATTAAAATGGTTTGAATCCTACTTGAAGGACAGGGACTACTTTGTGTCTAAAGGTAATTACACATCTGAGCGTGCAAAAATTACATGTGGAGTTCCCCAGGGCTCCATTCTGGGGCCTCTTCTGTTTAACATCTACATGCTTCCACTGGCTCAGATCATGAAAAACATCAAAATATGTTACCATAGTTACGCAGACGATACACAAATCTACATAACAATATCACCAGGAGACTATAGTCCAATACAAGCACTGAGTAGATGCATTGAGCAAATCAACGATTGGATGAACCAGAATTTTCTCCAATTAAACAAAGAAAAAACTGAAATAATTGTTTTTGGAGCCAAGGAAGAACGATTAAAAGTTAGCACCCAGCTTCAAATGGTAATGCTAAAAACAACAAACCAAGCCAGAAACTTAGGAGTAGTCATGGACTCAGACCTGAACTTCAACTATCTTCAGCAGGCTCGACTACTGTAACAGTGTCTTTACAGGTCTCCCTAAAAAGTCGATCAGACAGCTGCAGTTAATTCAGAAAGCTGCTGCTCGAGTCCTCGCTAAGACCAAAAAAGTAGATCGCATTACTCCAGTTCTGAGGTCTTTACACTGGCTTCCTGTCTGCCAAATAATTGATTTCAAAACACTACTGTTGGTTTACAAAGCACTGAATGGTTTAGGGCCAAAATACATTTCTGATCTTCTGCTTAGCTACGAACCACCCAGACCTCTCAGATCGTCTGGGACAGGTCTGCTCTGTGTCCCCAGAGTCAGAACTAAACACGGAGAGGCAGCATTTAGTTTTTATGCACCACATATCTGGAACAAACTCCCAGAAAACTGCAGGTCTGCTGCAACTCTCAGCTCTTTTAAATCTAGACTGAAGACTTTTCTGTTTGCCGCTGCCTTTCAGTAAACAATAGAATTTATTAATTACCTATACTGCACTGTAACTTCTATTCCTGGTTTTATTTTATTTTAAATATTTTATTTGATTGCTTTTAATTTTGTAATTATTTTATCTGAATAATCTAATAATCGTTTTAAATCTAAATGTTATTTTATATGTGTATCTTTCCAATGCTTTTAATGTTTTATTTAGAGCACTTTGAATCACCTTGTTGTTGAAAGGTGCTATACAAATAAACTTGCCTTGCCTTGCCTTGTAATAGCCCTTTTTCACGGGGCGACTTGACGCAAGATGTAGCCAGAGTGGAGTGGTCGTGGTCTAGCACGATATCACACGATATAACGGGGGTAGAGTAAAGAGTTCCCACGGTACTCTGCAATTCTGTCATTTGTGCGAGTGACTTGTCCGTCTCCCGATCTTTCCCGTTAATCGTGAATGAACATTGTGGACTGTAGTGTAGTTAATCATGTGGCACAAATGATGTTACTTTGTTGTCACACACTATATTGTTTTTTTTCACCCGAGCTCTTTAATGAGCTGAAGAATAATCTGTGTTTTTTTAGACAAATGTTGTTTGGTGTGATGCACCTTCTCTCAATATGTGCAAGAAGTCGTCTTTTTATTTTGTCAAATATGAATAATGACTGTGTCTCACATTGACCGTGATGATTGTGTTATTTTATGATCTACTGAGAGGTGAAACTTACAGTCTGAGAAGGCTCTCGACCCGAAATGCCACCCGTTCCTTCTCTCCCGAGATGCTGCCTGTCCCGCTGAGTTGCTCCAAGCAACTGGTGTCTATCTTCAAAGGACAGACCAGGACTGCCCCTCTCTCTCTCTCTCTCTCTCTCCCTCCCTCCCTCTCACACAGGCATAACTGGAGGAACTCTGCGGGCCAGGCAGCATTTACGGAGGGAAATGGACAGGCGACCCATTCTTCAGGCTGCCTTATGTCTCTCTCCCCCCAACTCCCACCCACACACTCGAATGCTGGAGAAACTCAGCGGGTGCAGCGGGGCCGAAACGTTGTCTATTTCCTTCGTTCCATAGATGCTGCTGCACCCGCGGAGTTTCTCCAGCATTCGCGTGTGTGGGTGGGAGTTGGGGTGGAGAGAGACATAAGGCAGCCTGAAGAATGGGTCGCCTGTCCATTTCCCTCCGTAAATGCTGCCTGGCCCGCGGAGTTCATCCATTCATGCCTGTGTGAGAGGGAGGGAGGGAGAGAGAGAGAGAGAGAGAGAGAGAGAGAGAGAGAGAGGCACACACAAGGTGGATGCGAAATCTCATCTGCCTGTTTCAGTGACAGACACCCACCGCCAGTAAATGAAGACACCCCCATCTGTCTCCCCCTCCTCTCCCTCGACTCCCCCACCTTTCCCTCCCAACTCCAGTCCCGTCCCGACCCCCTGGGAAACTGAAGGTTTCCCGCTGTAATTAAAGAGTTCCCACGGTAGACTGTAAAACTGGGACCCTGGTTCTGGACTCCCCCAACATCGGGAAAATTCTTCCTCCATCTAGCCAGTCCAATCCCGTAGATACGATTAGACAGGTATCTAGTTATTTAATTAAATCAATGATTTCTATCGCCCAGCCTCTCATCTTTCAATCGGGTTCGGCCAGGAAAGAACTGCAGATGCTGGATCAAAATGAAGATAAACACAAAATGTAGCTCAGCGGGACAAGCAGCATATCAGAAGGATCTCGACCCGAAATGTCACCTATTCCTTCTCCCCAAATATGCTGCCTGCCGTCGAACTAATTCTCTTTAAACCGGCATCTGCTGTTCCTTCCAACACATACAAAAGAAATAAGCAACTTTTTGGGCCGAAACGTTGCCTATTTCCTTCGTTCCATAGATGCTGCTGCTGCTGCACCCGCTGAGTTTCTCCAGCATTTGTGTGTGTGGGTGGGAGTTGTGGGGTAGAGAGATAAGGCAGCCTGAGGAAAGGCTCGCCTCTCAATTTCCCTCCGTAGATGTTGCCTGGCCCGCGGAGTTCCTCCAGTTAGAAACTGCTTTCAGACAAAAAGAGACACAAACTGCTGGATTAAAATAGCTCAGCAAGTGAGTTGCCCGAACACTCAGAAATGAAAAATGATAAAAATGTGATTATTTCAACTCCCTTCAACTATTTTGTGTTTCAGCATGAGAGGGATTATAACATTAGAGACATTCCTCTTGTAGTGATGTGTTAATGAAGAGTTGCAGACATCAATCTGGGAGCCATCTCTGCTTGTTCCTGTTAAAAAAGATTCTCCAACAATTACAATGAGGCGGGGCGTCCTCGATGGACACATGTTCAATTAGCAACATTGAGAACACCTTTTTTACTCACTTTCAGTCCCCTCTATCCAACTTCCGGATTTACCATTCGCAGGAGTTCCCACGGTAACCGCAAGAGTTACTACGGATATCGCACTGGCCACTACGTTCATAAAATGTTGCAATGCTCAACCACAAGTGTACAAGTCACTCTTGGACAAATTCAAACATGTTTGAATTTTTTCCCGAGTACCCAAGTTACACGATTACCTGCCGTTAGCGCCACGGTGGTCCACGAATGCCGTACTGTTACCACACGAGGTTCCCACGATGTTAAACTCTGGTTACCTCTTGCGTCAAGTCGCCCCGTGAAAAGGGGGTTTAAGGCAGCAACTCTACCGCTGCACCACCATGACTGTCCATGCTTGGAATCATGCTTGGAACCATGCTGGTGACTACAATTAATCCTCTGTTATCCCATACAGTTTCTAGCATCTAAGTTGTCTATCGACTGGAGAATATCAAATTGCACAGGTCACAAATGATGGTGAAGAATCTTAACAGTTTCCTATATGATAGGAACGGCAGCCACTAATGGAAAGTGTCAGTTGGTTAGATTAGATTAGTGTATTGTCATATACACCAGGCTGCAATGAAATTCCTTTTTCGCCTGAAACTCATAGAGTAAGCAGTATAGTGCAGCAATAATCAATACAAAAATAAATACTATGACGAATGCAAAACAGCACGTATGGAGCAAAATTGGGAGTGTCTAGAACAATACGTCATAGCCTCAGAATTAAAGGGTGTTCCTTTAGGAAGATGAGAAGGAATTGTTTTAGTCAGAAGGTGATAAATCTGTGGACTCTTTGCCACTGAAGGCAATGGATATTCTTAAAGCAGAGATAGACAGATTCTTGGTTTATATGGGTGTCAGGGTTTATGGGGAGAAGGCAGAAGAATGGGGTTAGGAGGGAGAGATAGATCAGCCATGATTGAATGGCGGAGTAGACTTGATGGGCAGAATGGCCTAATTCTGCTCCTATCATTTATGAACATATTATGTGAGTGCAAAAGTATACTAAAGAACAATAACAGAATAAATAATAAGGTAGAGTCAAGAGGAATAGTACATGGTAGCAGTGAAATGTGAAATGGATCACTGAATCAGAAGTCAGATTGCCGTGGGGAAGTTGCAGTTCTTAAATCTGAAATAAGTTTTCAAGCTCCTGTATCTTCAAGAAGATTGTGAAGGGAATGGCCAAAGTGACAGGCCTCCTTGATGGTTCTTCAGTCTACCAGATGCAACATACCATGAAGATGAACTGGAAAGAGGTGAGTAGCATGTAACGGACTAGGCTGTTCCGGCCATCAAAAGCAGAGCAGCTGTCATACCAACCGGAGTTTCATCCCGTTAGAATGCTTCCTATAGCACCTCTGTAAATGTTTGAGAGAATTTTCACAGATGCCTGAGAACATAAATGCGCTGATGGAAAACCTTCATCACCAAGCAATGTGAAGTGACCAGTTTATATTGATGGTGATATGGATGCTTTGGAACTCGATGCCATTGACTACAGTAGCTTTATTGATGAGGACAGGGTTCTGTTTACCCCTTGGCTGCCTTAGATCAACAACCAACAGTTTTGTTTTGATGATGTTAAAGGCTAGGTTGTTGCCCTGACTTCTTGAAACAAGGTTCTCGATCTCCTTCCTGTTGATTCACAGCTCAGACAGAATTGTAACCTCTCCTTCCCACATCTTGCAGAGACTGAGCCACACGCCCACTTCCGGGTTTTATTCCCTCCCCCCTCCCACCAGAAGGGGCGTGGCCTTCATGGCCTGATTGACAGGAGAGAGATTTTCAATATTTTTTAAACACTAATAACACTTTTATTTTACATTGATGGGAAGAATCCTCTGCACCCGATGAGCGGAGGGGGACTGAGTAAGATGGCCAAATATCATAGCCATAAGTGGTAGCGTTTTATCAAAAATCAATATAGAGTGCAAACATGAAGTTATCAAGTTTAAAATTTTAAACAAGTGCTTTATTTCAACCCAACAACCACCAACAACCTTTTGCAGTGCTTTATTTCAAACCAACCACCAATAGCAACCATTTGCAGTGCTTTATTTCAAACCAACCACCACCAACAACCATTTGTAGTGCTTTATTTCAAACCAACCACCATTTGCAGTGCTTTATTTCAAACCAACCACCATTTGCAGTGCTTAATTCAAACCAACCATCATTTGCAGTGCTTTATTTCAAGCCAACCACCATTTGCAGTGCTTTATTTCAAACAAACCACCATTTGCAGTGCTTAATTTCAAACCGACCACCACCAACCACCAATTGCTTTGCTTTATTTCAAGCCAACCACATTTTCATTTTCAAACCACATTAAGGGCACTTAAGGTCAGTGAAACCACACTCACAGCTTAGTAGATATGTGTTCAGTGTTATTCACAGCTCAGACTGAGAGATGTGACCCTCTTGCTTTCCCCATCTTGCAGCGATTGACTGAGGCACTCAACACTTCCCTGTTTTATAGTCCCTCCAGAAGGGGTGTGGTCTTCAGGAGATTGAATCTGAACATATTTTAAACACTAATAACTTTTTTTTTTTTTTCATCGATGGGAAAAATTCTCTTGTCCTGCACAGCATAGGGATAGCCCAAAATCACAGCCGTAAGTGCAGCGTTTTTCTAAAATCAATATACAAATCAACAGGAAGTGGTCAAGATCAGACTTTTAGTAATATAGATAGTCTGATAAATGCATCACAATGCAATTGCATTATTCAGCCTACCGCTTAAAGGCTAAACAGTTTAAAATGTGGTTAAGAAACATTTAGTATTTTAGAATATACATTTTAGCAGATTAGATTTTAAATATTTTAGTCCTAGCTCTTTAGCAAAGTGCCGAATGCGGAAAGTACGTGAGTGCAGAATTCCACCAATATGTCCGGGCCACTGCTCACAGATCTCAATTTAAACTTGTGGTCTAGAGCACATGGATGAATCAGTGTGGATGAACCATGCAGCATTAATTTTGCACTCTAATCACAAACCAAATTAAATTCACGGCAGATAATGCTCAAAATATTACAAAGACAGATGGACGGATACAAGTATTTTTGATTATGTCCTAATCTATCTAGTGGTCAATATTATCTGTATTTTTTTTATAGGTCATGATTAGCAAAGCCCTATTCTTTCTTTATGTTCAATGCCCTGATATGCAATATAATCCTTTGTCAGGCATTCATTGTTTATATATTAATGGCAGTCAAGATGCGGAGTAAAATACTTTGACAGTATTCTGTAGTCTATTTAGTGCAACCATAGTTGAATGATTTTCTAAGCGGAAAGAGGTTCACATTTCAGTTAGTTGCTTGAGAAATTACTGATTATTGTTGCCTTGGTGATTTATCTGTAAAAGATGTTCCTACGATATCTCTAGCTTTAGCTGATTTTTTTCTTGCCCATAATTCATACTGTTTATCAGACATTTTGCTGCCATCAATTGATTTCAGCCATTTTACATTAACAAAATCTAAAACCCACTAATAATGTTTACATCACTGTTTTGTAGAAAATTGTGGCAAATGCAGGATGTATTATCATGTAGCCTAGAAATGTGATAATTTTGATTCAAATAGACATATCCTTTTAAGAATACGTTTGGTAGTTACAATGCATCTTTTTTTAAGATTATAACTGACTTTATTTGCTCATTATTTATTTCAATAAATGATCATAGTTGTCCTCGGGACAAATTAAAATTGTAGGGATTTGACTAATGTCACTTCATTTAATAAAAAAAAAACATAATTCTAACATATAATATTCCTGTCAGCAACACCGCTCACACAAGAGCCTTTTTGTTTAACTCACTGGCATCAAATGGATTTTCAACTTTAGTACCTGAATATAAAATATTCTTGAGAGATGTCAAATTAGGCTGGGGAGATTAAACACCCTTAAAGGATCCAGGCTGTTTTGACAGTGACATTAATTGAGAGACCACTGGGTGGAAACTGTTATATGATCCTTCTCATTTAATTCCATTTTCTGCAGTTTCCCATATGATTGAAATGAGAAAAGGGAATTATTTTCAATGTATGTCTAATTCTTGCAAAATCTAGTCCTTGTATATGTTAACTTTGCAGGTTCATTTATTTTCCCTCAGATTTCCACATGACCTCTGGTTTCCATTTCTTAAATATCTACAGTAAACCCATCATCCCTGAAGTCTCAACATAAAAGTAGAACTTTTGTTTGGTGTCAGCCGAATAGAAAAAAGATTGTTGTTAATAAGAATAGTGTCATAGAGCATTGGTGTCATAGTGTTAATAAGAATAGTGTCATAGAGCATAGAACAGGCTCTTCAGCCCCAATTGCCCATGATGTCCAATAACCCATCTACATGTGACCCACTTGCTCATTTTTGGCCCATATCCTTCTAAATCTTCCCTATCCATGTACCTGCCCAAGTGCCTGTTAAAATTTGCTATAGTAACTGCCTCAACTACTTCCTCTGGCAACTATTTCCATTCATCCACCATGCTCTGTTTAAAAACGTTGCCTGTCAGATTCCTATTCAAACTTTCCCTTCTCACCTTAAACACACATCCTCTGGTTCTTGATTTCCCTACTCTGAGTAAAAGACATTCTTTTCATTGATTGAATGCATTTACCTGATCTATTCCCCTCGTGATCTTGTATGCCTCTATAATATCACCCGTCAGTCTCCTGCACTTCAAGGAATGAAGTGTGAGCCTGCTCAACCTCTCCATATAGCCCAAGCCCTCAAGTACTGGCAACAACCTTGTAAATCTTCTTTGTACTCTTTCCAGCTTAATAATATCTATCCTATAGCATATCTAAACAATACTCCAAATACAGCCTTCCTACGTCTCGTACAACAGTAACATAACATCCCAATGTCTAAACGCAATTACCTGACTGATGAAGGCCAATGTACCAAAAGCCTTTTTGACCACACTTTTTTTGCCACAGTAAGATCAGCAGGTGTTACACACAAAGCAAGAAACTGAAAATCTATGAAGCAGTGCAATGGCCTTAAGGCAGAAGTTTTTTAATCTTAAAAAATGATTTTTCAAGTGATTAAATGTAAATTTTGGAAACACAGTCTGGGGTATGCTGCAAATGATTTCAATCAATACACAATATTGGACATTGTAATTTCTGCAATGTAGGCAGTCCCGAGCAGCAGGTTCAACATCAGACACTGCTGCAAATTATGCCTTCCTCTGAACTATTCCATCCATCTAGCTCCAGAACCTTTCTTGGCTATTCTGATTGCTATGTGGATTGATACATTTCACCGCATACTGTAGGAGCAAATTTGCAGTTATGCCAGTTTGTCACTGAGGGAAATGACTGGGAGTTCACGTATTTCACATTTTCCCTTTTGGTTCCTGGTATTAGTGGGATTTTCCATCAGAACGGTTTCAGGCATTGAAATTATAATCAACATGAAAAAATGAATGGGAATTGTCAAGCGATGTGCTATCAGCAGGGCATTTTACTTTGGAGTCACGTGAGTGACTACGTGAAGAGCCCGCTCAGCACGCATGCGCGACATTGCGTTCACGCAGGCAACAGCGACGCAGCGGGAGTCAGGCACTCCCGCTACAAGCCTGAAGGAAAGGACCGTTAGGTAAGTACTTACCTTCAGTTTAAAATAGCGACTTTGCGTTTGTTTTTGCTCCAGGGGGAGCAAAGCAGCAGAGGGAAGCGGCCCCCGTTCGACTCCAGGGAAGGAGCCGACAGTGGAGAGGGGAAGGCGGCAACGGGACCGCACACGCTGCGGTCCACAGACACGGGTGCTGCGCTGATGCCCAGTCCGCTAAACAGCTGTCTGACCAACAGCAGCGGACTGGAGGGAAATTTAAAAAATGGCCGGCACCCCTGCAGACTCCCGACAAGGAGACTCGCCGCCGGAGAACCGCTGAAATGCCGCCCAAAAACGGCAGACAGCCTCTAACAGCAAGGTCAGGACCAACCTCAGACTGGAGGCAGACACGGAAGATGGAATCAGCACTTCAAACAAGAAACAAGAGTGTCTGTTTCTCCAAGCCAGAGGAAGGTCATGGAGCTAAAAACTCCAGCGAGACTTGCCTCAGGAGCAGGGGCAAGTCCGCCAAGGGAGCTAACACTCCCACTCCAGTGCCTAACAGCATTGGCCATCTCCCTTGTGAGGGATTGATGGGAACCAGACTGGACTGGTCAAGAAGAGGGGTCACTGGCTGAAGTTTATTGGGAGTATGCTTGAGGTACAGGATCAGGAAGAGCTGCTGGGTGTGGCCGCTATGTGGCTCCACCACTAGCGAGATGGCTTTTAAGTCTCAACTGATGGCCAGCTTACTACCTGTTATTTTCAAAAAACCTCTCCAAGACAAGTAGTCATGAGGTGTTGGATTCATCACGCCTCCCCTAAATTGCATTTACTCAAAGTGCCCACCGTTATTGGGGGGTACATTGAGCATAGCTTTAAAACCCAAATATCTTAAAATGTGTTTGATATCCCTGACGTCGGTTATCATTTCGCATGCTCATTTCAGAGGGACAGGGTAGTATGGCAAAACACCTGACCCCACTGCTTGCAGTGCTCCGCAACTTCTTAGGAAGTTATAAAACCTGCCCTCAACTTAAAAAATTATAGGACTGTGAGAATGCCGACCTCTCAACCACAGGTCCTGCTAGCTGGCTAAGTTATCAAACCAAGCCTAAAAAACTGGAGAAGTATCCTAAATTCGGCATCCAGAGGACAGGGTCTGGAATGAGCACCACACAAAACCAGCAGCAGTGCCTCTACGCATCCAGCAGTAGGCGTCCACCTAATAGTACTGGTGTAAGCTCGGGGCCTGCATGCCAACCCCCAGTAAGCCCTGTTTTTTCAGGCCAGGGTCCAGAGCGGGTCCCCCTGGAAAAATGTGCCACCCCCAACAACACCATCCCTACAGACAAGGAACCAGAAACCGAAGAGATGAACACACCACGGAACAACAGTGAAATAAGATAAGCATGGTTCCTGCCACCACACAAAAGATGAAGGGTTTGTACTAACAAAGCATTCAAGGATAAAATTAAATTAGATCCCATACTGCTCTGCCTTTTGGCTAAGATTAGTAGTAACTGCCTTATCAGTTTATATCTGATATGTCCCTTCCCAGAGACCATACAATACCAGTACAGCATGCACCCTAGGGGTCTACCCTCCCACTAATAAGAACATGAGGGACTAGCAACTGGGGGTAATAATTATACAGGGGTCATATAGAAGCCTATATGAACCTTTGGTACCAACTAACCAAGATGGTAATGTCGCCATCATTGATATCAAGGGGTCATAATAAACCCAGTATGAACCTTTGGCTCTAAAAATCCCAACATGGTATATGTTGCACCGTCATTGACTTGCCACTTGAGTATCTCGCCAGGCCACGCTTGGAATATTGAAACTGCCAACCTTTCATTCCAAGCATACTTAATGGTAGACATCAACTTAAAAGATGCATACTATTCAGTACCCATTCAAAAAACTTGGAGATAACTTGGCTGTATTAATTATCGACTATGGCTATTACAGCCAAACTGGTTCCAGATATTCTAACCAGCCCTGGCTATATTAAGGAACTATCGTCATGGCATGTTCCAATGATATTAACGACGACTAATCCATGGGTATAGCTATCACAGCTTTAGCTATTATTCTTTTAGCCAAGCTTGTCATGCAATCCAGATAGATCTACGATTGAAACTATTGCTCTCAGCTTTGACTAAGATCAAGCGGAGTATCTGTTGTTGTTATTTCCATTTTGACTCGTCCCTTATCAATGGGCCATATATCAATTGATTTGGAACAGGGAGATGGGGAGGGGCTTGCTCCGTCCACTCCACGCATCAACCAGTATTGCAGTACCTTGAAATATAAATCCTCTACTGTTGACTATTTGGTATTCAACACTCTACCCACTTATCTTTAACTTGGCATAGGAGAATCAGTATGACACAACCTGTAACAATTAATGGTATCTACCTACCATTCAACAGTGGCAAGAGTATTGGTAGTTAGTAGCAGCTGTTCCAGCTACTTAACTTGAACCTTCCATTAAGGCTAGGTGCTAATGTTTAAACTACCCTCACCCAAAACATGGTGGCATATGGACTAATCTGGAGTTGTCATCGCTATAATAAAAATAATAATAACTTTATTTATAAAGCACTTTAAACAACTTCAGTTGCCACAAAGTGCTGTACATGAGAACTCATGGACAAGAAGTTATTACAAACCATTAAAAACCGTAAAACAAAGGACTATAAAACAGTAAAAATTAGTAAGACATTAAAAGCACTAAAAACAGGAGCAATGTCTCAGCCAGTGTCGATAGCCAGAGAATAAAAATGAGTTTTTAGGGTGGATTTGAAGATGAACAGTGAAGGGGCCTGTCTGATGTGCAACGGCAAGGTGTTCCAGAGTGCCGGAGCAGCAACAGAAAAGGTTCTATCCCCTCTGAGCTTCCGCTTAGACCTTGGTACCTCAAGGAGCAGCTGATCAGCTGACCTGAGTCACCGGGCAGGAGCGTATGGGTGGAGCAGCTCAGAGAGGTAAGGCGGGGCGAGCCCATTCTACGATTTAAAAACAAATAAAATCATTTTAAAATGAACTCGAAAGTGCACTGGGAGCCAGTGAAGGGAGGCCAAAATTGGCGTAATGTGCTCCCTCTTTCGAGTTCCGGTTAAGAGGCGAGCGGCAGCATTTTGGACCAGCTGGAGACGAGCCAATGAAGCTCGTGCGACTCCAGAGTAGAGTGCGTTACAGTAATCCAGCCTAGATGTAATAAAGGCATGAATTACTGTTTCAAAATGCTGCCGCTCGAGAATGGGCTTCACCTTTGCCAGCTTCCTTAGGTGAAAGAAGCTGGACTTAACCACTGCGCCTATTTGTTTATCTAGTTTAAAATCACCGTCCATCCTAAAACCCAGGTTTAAAACTGTTGGCTTTACGGACAATACCAGTGGACTCAAGTCAACAAAGGGAGGTTCATGGCAGCCATTGGGGCCAAACAAAATCACCTCTGTCTTTTTTTCATTGTGCCAGAAAGTTTAAGGCCATCCAGGACTTAATGTCCTCAAGACAAGACAGAAGTGATTTTAGAGAATAGTCGTCTTCCTTCCTGAGTGGCATATATAACTGGCTATCATCTGCGTAAAAGTGAAAGGAGATGCCATGCCTTCTTAAAATTGAGCCCAGAGGAAGTAGGTATAGAGAGAAGAGCAGGGGACATAAAATTGAGCCCTGTGGAACCACATATGCCAAGGGAGCGGAGGAGGATTCAAAGCCAGCAAGGCTCACACGCATGGTTCTGTCTGCCAGATAGGACCTAAACCATCCCAGGGCACTGCCACAGATGCCCACTTGGTGCTGTAATCGGGAAATTAAAATTCCATGGTCCACTGTATCGAAGGCGGCAGATAGGTCCAGCAAGACAAGAACCACATAATTACCGGAGTCGTTTGCCTGGAGGATGTCGTTAAAAACCCTTAGCAGAGCTGACTCTAGCTTTGAATCCAGACTGGAAAATCTCCCGAATATTGTGCTCGTCCAGGAAGAGTTTCAGCTGAGCATAAACTACTTTCTCCATGATTTTAGAGATAAATGGCAGCTTGGAGATCGGCCTAAAATTGCCAGAACAGTTTGATCCAGGCCAGGTTTCTTAAGTAGTGGTTGCAGTACTGCATGTTTAAAAAGAAGAGGAGGGACAGCATAAAGGGGAAACCGACGGCTTGATATTTTCGGGGACAACCCCAGAACACAAGCTACTGTTTATGATGGCGAGAATCGACTGCCCTATACTCGGGAAAACCTCTTTAAAAAGAAGAGGAGGGACAGCATCACAAGGGGAACCCGACGGCTTGATATGGCTAACCACATCCTCTAGACCCGACAATGTCAGAGGCACAAACTTATCGAATGCTACCAGGCATGGGGCCAAAACAGAGGGGTCAGAGGCAGGAGCTGAGATGAGAGCCCTTATAGAAACAACCTTATTAATAAAGAAGTGCAGGAAGTCATTGCACAATTCGGACGATGCTTCCAGGCAGACAGGCTGTGGGGCATTTAAAACAGAATCAATGGTTTTGAATAACACACGTGGGTCGTGACGCTTAGACACTATTATATTAGACAGGTAATATCTTGGGGTTACTGGGAAAAATTTGGCCTCTTTAAGTATTTTGGCAATTACGCCAGCTGTCCTTTAGAATTTGTGATGAAATCTGCAGCCTGTCTTTCTTCCACTTTCGTTCAGCTCTGCGACACTCCCGTCGAGCTGTACGAGTTACGTCACTGAACCAGGGCTCGGGTTTAGCTCTGGGCTGCAAAGTTTTTAACGGAGCCACAGAGTCCAGTATAGTTCTGCAGGAGGAGTGGAACCAAGAACTAATCTCCTCCGTACCAAGGGAAGTGGACGCAGAGGGGGCACAGAGCTGATCGAAAGCAGCAGAGAATTGGTCAGCAGCGGAAGGGTTAAAGGTCCGACAGCGCCGAGCAGACGCTACAGGTCTAACTGCAGCACAGGAAAAACCAACATCAAATAGTACAGGCATGTGATCAGAAAACACACTATCGCAGACCTCCAAGTTTAACACAGGCAAGCCATAAGAGAGAACAAGGTCCAATGTATGTCCATGTTCATGTGTGGAACCAGACACACACTGCACAAAATTAAAAGGTCAATAAGACTTAAAAAGTCCTTCACCAACGGCTTATGTATGTAATTATGTATGTAATGTATGTAATTATGTAACAACACACGTATGTTAAAATCCCCAACCATAAGGACATGGTCATAGTTGGGCATAATCCCAGCCAGAACTTCAGAAAAGTCATTCACAAAGTCCTTATGGTATTTGGGGGGTCGGTAGATGACAGCACAAAGCACCGTGTCGGAGCGACCCACTGCAAATAAAGTAGCTTCAAAGCTGGAGAACGTTGATAATGTAGTGCACTGTTTGCATTTAAAATTGCTTTTATAAATGGCTGCAGTTCCACCACCACAGCCCGACATCCGCGGCGAGTTGAAATAAGAGCAGCCTGCCGGTAAAAGTTCAATAAAAGCGCTGCACTCACCAGGACCGATCCAAGTCTCTGTCACACAGAGGAAGTCCAGGGCTTGGGAGCAGAAGAAATCCCTCAAGATAAAAGTTTTGTTTGCCAGCGATCTGGCGTTCACCAGAGACACTATAGACACTAGGTGTAAAACCTAGTTTGGAAATTTTGAGTATGCTCTATCGGCAAAGCATATTATCCTGCAGTGCACCATTTTGCATGTTCGTTTATAATTAACAACATCACAGTAGTGACATACACAAACCACTTGGGCAGAATAAATCAATATCATGTGACATTTATTTAACAATTGCAAACTGCAGGTCGTCAAAAATATACGACCATCGGCAAACTTACCTACTAGGTAAGCTAAATACTGTAAACAGACATATTAAACCCAAGTATTGCTGGAATTACAAAGCAATCTGGAACACCCAATATCGATTTCACTGTATTCAATTGAATTCTCCACGTACCGATGTATGTCGCAAGAAACCAAATTTGAGGCAGGTGCAATTAATTCATTCCCACTGAATTAGGAAGCGTGAGGGGGGAATTTAATCTATGTTTTTCCCCTTTTTCTCCTACCTCATCAGGTACTACGGCCTCATCAGTCGGGTACTACGCACATGCCACAATAAATTAAACTACTGGATTGCAGATTTGAAAAGACCATCACTGAGCCTGGATTGCAGAATTGGGAAGACCTCTGCTGGGCCTGGATTGTCAATAGCGCTATCACACAAGGATAGCATCCCATCGCATATCTACTAGGGAACATAATTGGCGAACATCAAGAAGTGGGAAGATACCATTCAAATACAGGAACTACATATTCAACTACAACAAACCTGTACTGGAGTTCTGGCAGGTCTCAATGAAGGATTCAGCCAGAAGTGCTCTGTCAACCTACTTAACTCGGGCACCAGGACCACAGGCCATAGGGTACCTCCCGCTGGTGATCAAATTTAGGAGCGGTTAATCCCCCAGACCCAGGTACACCGAAATCTGGGTTGTCAGTGTGGATCTGACGCACCTTAGGGGATGGTCACCAGCCAGGTCCCTCACCCTGGAACAGCCCACCCTGAAGGGACATGCTGATGGCCTTGTCTCAGCACAAAGAGTCCAGTTTCCTCCATCCACTACGATTGGACAATATGGTCCACTACACCATGTTACATTACCATTAGGGACTGGGCAAACAGAGCAGACCAGGGACATCAGGTCTAGTTATGGAATTCCGGGCATACCCACCTGAACCACGGTTATGTGTCATGACCCACTTATTGTACTACATCGACACAATAAGTAATCCTCGAGGGAGAGAAAAAGCCTTATGGGTCAGCCACAAGAAACATTATGGTCGGGTGACGAGCCAAACTATCTCAAGTGGCTCAAGCAGGTACTGGGAGTTGCTGGAGTACACATTAATGTGTATAAACCTTACTCCACCAGGACAGCATCCACATCAGTGACTAAGAGGATGGACGTGACAATGGACCACATCCTGGCTACAGCGGGGTGGTCTAGGGAGTATACGTTCCAAACTTTTATAACAAACCACTGACAGAACCTGTATCGTTTGCAGTACAAGAATCTGCAAAAAATAAATAATTTAAACCCGGGGAGCATTTGGTCTTGTTGTTGTTAATAATACCATTATTGTTTTTACAAACAGATTCATGGTTGATTACGATAACATACTTCCTCCCTAAAAAGACTTCGGCAGCGAGTGAAGTATGAACTGTTACACGGTTTGAAATCACAGAGCTTTAAAATCTTCACGTAGTCACTCACGTGACTCGGAATTAAAATAGTAAGATTAAACGAGAACTTACCAGTTTGAAGTTTGATCTGTATTTTATGAGGAGTTACGATGAGGGATTACGTGCCCTCCGCTCCCACCCTCAATAATATGGGTCAAGCTGATAACTAAGGTCTTTTCTTTACTATGTTTATTTCAATAGCTGTGTCTGTCTGTGATTCCACACTGCTGCTTTGAAGTATGCCGTGCATGCGTGCTGAGCGGGCTCTTCACGTAATCCCTCATCGTAACTCCTCATAAAATATAGATCAAACTTCAAACTGGTAAGTTCTCATTTAATCTTACTATTTTATTTTATTGTCACACCAAAGTGACCCTATAAATATCAGTGAGTGCCTGGCATATAGGGTAAGAGAAATTAAGTTGGAGCCAAAAGGATGCAATAAATCTCTGGCCAAATGATTATAAACCTCCTTAGACATTTGAAATTGAAAAGAAAGGATTAATAATTTACTCAAAAGGTTGCAAGTAATTCTCTATCACTATACATATCCAAATCTAATAAATATGATTTTTTTCAGCCTCCCTCAGGCTTGAAGGAATCCCAGCAAAGTCCCAACTTAATTGTGGAAGTTGACAGTCGGAATGGTTTTCAAATTAGCCTTTTCTCTCCTTCATATAGAAATTCATGCACTGTCAGTTACCCCTGTGCACAACAGAGCAATGTCTGCATCTAGTACTCCACTCTGAAATCTGGTTCCATTGAAATCAATGTGCATAATTTCTTGTTTAGAAGTCACCGGTGATGTGATAAAAATAATCATGTTAATGTTTTTATGTAGTTATTCAACTGATGGGTAGAAAGTCCTATGATATGAGTGATTATTGATTCAGGTGAAGGATGATAATTGATTTCATTAAGTCCTCAATCCAAGCACAGATTTTGCAATTGATAAGAAACTAGTCCAAGTCTCAATATCTTGCTACTCTTCCTAGTCAGAGATTCATAGAGACATACAGCAACAAAACAGGTCCTTTGCCCAAATCTGCACTAATCTTCAACTACCAATTTACACTAATCCTACATTAGCATCATGTTTTGCTATTCTCCCTGCATTCTCATCATTTAAATTCTGTCACTTCTCCATACACGAGAGGCAATGTTCAGTGCCAACTAACCAACCAACCCACACACACATCCTTGGCATATGGGCATAAACTGGAGGACCCAGTGGTAGCCTATGAGATCATAGGGATAATGTAGTCTCTCTGGGGGTAGAATTGAACCCAGGTCTTTGGCATTGTGAGATAGTGGCTCTACTACTTGCCCACTTCTTTGCTACTTCCTCGAAACATGATTTTATGGGGTACCATCTTTAAAGAAAGCTAAATGGAATATATACTCTTTAAAGGAAAGCGGCAGATGGATTCAAATAACTGAACTTTTGTTTCACAGTATGGACAGCTTATTCCCACTTTCTTCTGTCAAATGTAAGGGCAAGGTATACGGTTGATGGTAAGACCCTTAATTGCATAGATGTGCAGAGGGATTTTGGGGCCCAGGTTCATAGCTCCCTGTAAGTAGCAACACAAGTAGATAGAATGTTAAAGACGGCATATGGTATGCTTGACTTCATAGGTTGTGATAGTGTGTATATAAGAGTCAGGAAGTCATGATGCAGCTCTATAGGATATTGGTTAGGATGCATTTGGATGCATGTAGTCTGGTCACTCCATTACAGGAGGGATATGAAATCTTTGGAAAGGATGCAGAAGTTTTACCCCAATGGAGTCTTCATCAGGTGGTATTAGATACATGGAGAAGTTGAACAGAATTTGGTTGCTTTCTTAGGGACACCAAAGGTTGAGGAGAGACATGACAGAAGAATTTAAAATTATGAGAGGGTAATCAGGTAGAGTAAAAATTAGATCAGAACCTATATCCCAGATTGGAAATGTCAAAGACTATAGCTTTACGGTGAGAGGGGCAAAGTTTAAAGAAAATGTGTGGAGCAGGTATTTTACACAAAGTGGTGGGTGCTTGAACATGTGCCAGAGGATATACTAGAGGCAGATACGATAGTGACATTTAAGAGGCTTTTGGATAGGCATGTGGATATGCAGGGATAGGAAGGAAATGGATCATATACAGACAGATGAGATTAGCATATCTTGGTATTATATTCAGCACAGACAATGTGAAATGAAGGGCCTGTTCCTGAGATGTACTTTACTATGTTCCATGTTCTCTCAGTTGCAATTAGAATTTGTTATGTTATTCATATTGTTAAATTGCTTGCCAGATGATCAAATACCGTTTCAATCATTACAGCTCTATCAAGCGTTGGTACGGTGGTGCAGCGGAAGAGTTGCTGCCTTACAGCGAATGCAGTGCCAGAAACCCGGGTTTGATCCCGACTACGGGTGCTGTCTGTACGGAGTTTGTACGTTCTCCCCATCTGCATGGGTTCTCTCAGAGATCTTCGGTTTCCTCCTACACTGCAAAGAGGTACAGGTAAGCAGGTTAATTGGCTTGGTAAATGTAAAAATAGTCCCAATGTCAAAGTTTGTCCCTTAAAAAGCAGACAGCAACAAACTGGATAAAGGTTACCCAAGGCAATCTTTAATTGATTCGTCAGACGGGAGTGGCAAGTTCCACAATGAGCACAAATGTTTCTCAGTGCTTCTTGGACTCCATTCACATAACAAAAGAAAGTAAGCGCAATTATACATTTTTATTATCAGTAAAACACTCCTACCAAGTCTGAATATGGCATGACTGAAATATTCTATAGCCTTTCAGAATATAGAAAAAGCTGGGTCCAAATCAAGCTCATTCAATAACAAGTTATTATTTACTTTTTCTCTGGAGCGTCAGCTATTTTTTTCAATCTTGGCTTCTTTATGGCTTTGAAAGAAGCACATGTTATTGCGCAGGTTTCCATCTTATTGGCTTTATTTAAAAGATAACCTGTCCTCCATATTGTGTTCCATATAATTTGCAAAGTCAGACTTGGCACCGAGCCATTCTTTTATTCTGCTAGACCATGCTTTTGTAGCAGAACGACTCCATTTTGTAAACGATATTAGATTTGACTATTAGCTCTTTCACCTAATGTGTGGCACGCCTACATTTGTGCTCCCATGACAGATTTAATGATCAATTTGTTTAATGGTATTACAATACTGTACCTACACTGGAAGAGCTGGTAGGTGGACCAAGCAGTATCCGGATTATAACATATTCTGGGAATTGGCTCCCGAAGTCTGTCCCCAGCAAGAGGTTGCAAACTCCTCGACGTTGGGCCGCAGTGCAGATGGAGATATGATACAGAAAAAGTTGCATCTCCGTCGAGGTAAGAGATTTAAAAACGTTTCCTCCTCTCCCCCCCCCCCCCCCCCCCCCCCCCCCCCCCCCCCCCCCCCTCTCTCCCCCCCCCCCTCCTCCCCCCTCCCCACATGAAACAAGGAAAGGAACACTAAAACATACATTTAACACATGCTATAAAACAACAAAGAAGGAAAGAATGAGAGAGATTGTTGGCGAGGCAGCTACTGCAGCACCACCCAATGAATGGAATTGCCTCTGATGATGGAGCCAGTACGATTTTCATTATACGTGTACCTTATCATACAAGCGCATATGACAATAAACATTGTTCGATTCTGTTTTCGGAGTGATATAAAAAACATAACTTACAGGCTGGCAGAATAATGTGACCTGTTCACTTATTACAGGAGTTCCCAACCTTTTTCGTCCTGTTTACCCATGGCAACTTTAATAGCATATAACAACGTTATTTCACTTATTTATGAACAACTAATGATGACCAGATACCGGTATACCAGAATCAAACACAGTCAGTCAATAAGGAAAAATATGTACAAATCCAGAATCACCAAATTTTGCCCCTGATTAGGCGAAATTTACCCCCTGGGTAATTTACCCCAAGTTGGGAACCATTGCCTTATGACATGCCTGTCATCCCGTGTTAGTCATTGCTAACCAAGAATGAGTGATTTTATTTAGAAGTCACGTGAGTGACTACATGAAGAGCCCGCCAGCCCGCCTACACTTCAATACGTCGACGCATGGCGCGGGAATCGGAGCAGTTCGAAACTGCTTCGACAGGTAAGAGGAAAACAATTTCTTCACAGGAACGGTCCGCTGCTCGGAAAACAGGGATAGTGGACCCGGAAAACCTGGCACACCTTGTGCAGCTGCCGCCGTGGAGGCGGGATTAAAATAGCAACAGCCGGGCAGAGCTCAATGCCATGGAGCTGCAGGAGCTCCCATTCTAAAAATATCAACAGAGCTGAACGCTGAGGAACCGCGGGAGCTCACGCTCGAAAAATAGCAATGGCCGGTGCGGCTGGGGTAGCTAAACGCCGTGGACTTCCCGTGGGAGCTGGCGTTTAAATCTAGCAGCTATCGGCTAAGGACTGGACAGCAGCCGCTGTACAGGCTCTGTACAGAGAGAAATGCTCCATGCACCGGAGGCATTAACAGGCAGCTTCAGCCAATGCCTGTGGCAACACCTGGCAGGGATGCAGTAGTTCTCCCACTTTGTCGAGTGGAATATCGGAGAGAGGTGACTCTGATTATGATGCTGGGTTGACTGGGTCATATGGGGGGCAGAGGCCTGAGGAAGCAACACCTGGTTCAAGGTTGGACTCTATTTCCTCTCATGAAATGCTCCATTGAGGCTCCAGAAGGGAGCAAGGACTCAGTCACAAGCAGGTGCAACCTGTCTGGTAAGTACAATAAATAAATGGATAAGCAAACAAACAAATATTTAAAGGGGCGGCTGAGAAACCAGCAGCAGAGGACCGTGGCAGAGCGAAAGGCCGATGGCCATCCATTTCCACTTCGGAGTCGCTGGCAGTGCCAGTTTCCACAGCTAGGTGCCAACATGTAGAGGAACCAACGAGAGAGCAGGCTAATGTAGACTGGATATTGAGTAATGAGGAAGGGTTAGTTAGTAGTCTTGTTGTGCGTGGCTCCTTGGGCAAGAGTGACCATAATATGGTTGAGTTCTTCATTAGGATGGTGAGTGACATAGTTAATTCAGAAACAAGACTTCTGAACTTAAAGAAAGGTAACTTTGAGGGTATGAGACGTGAATTGGCCAAGATAGACAGGCGATTGATTCTTAATGGGTTGACGGTGGATATGCAATGGAAGGCATTTAAAGACCGCATGGATGAACTACAACAATTGTTCATCCCAGCTTGGCAAAATAATAAATCAGGGAAGGTAGTGCATCGGTGGATAACAAGGGAAATCAGGGATGGTATCAAAACAAAAGATGAAGCATACAAATTAGCCAGAAAAAGCAGCCTACCAGAGGACTAGGAGAAATTCATAGTCCAGCAGAGGAGGACAAAGAGCTTAATTAGGAAAGGGGAACTAGATTATGAAAGAAAACTGGCAGGGAACATAAAAACTGACTGCAAAAGCTTTTATAGATATGTGAAGAGAAAAAGATTAGTTAAAACAAATGTAGGTTCCTTGCAGTCAGAAGCAGGTGAATTGATCATAGAAACATAGACATAGAAACATAGAAATTAGGTGCAGGAGTAGGCCATTCGGCCCTTCGAGCCTGCACCGCCATCCAAATCAGTATCCCGTACCTGCCTTCTCTCCATACCCTCCGATCCCCTTAGCCACAAGGGCCACATCTAACTCCCTCTTAAATATAGCCAATGAACTGGCCTCGAGAGTTCCAGAGATTCACCACTCTCTGTGTGAAAAAAGTTCTTCTCATCTCGGTTTTAAAGGATTTTCCCCTTATACTTAAGCTGTGACCCCTTGTCCTGGACTTCCCCAACATCGGGAGCAATCTTCTTGCATCTAGCCAGTCCAACCCCTTAAGAATTTTGTAAGTTTCTATAAGATCCCCTCTCAATCGCCTAAATTCTAGAGAGTATAAACCAAGTCTATCCAGTCTTTCTTCATAAAACAATCCTGACATCCCAGGAATCAGTCTGGTGAACCTTCTCTGCACTCCCTCTATGGCAATAATATCCTTCCTCAGATTTGGAGACCAAAACTGTACACAATACTCCAGGTGTGGTCTCACCAAGACCCTGTACAACTGCAGTAGAACCTCCCTGCTCCTATACTCAATTGAATAACTACTTTGGTTCCGTCTTCACTAAGGAAGACATAAATAATCTGCCGGAAATAGCAGGGGACCGCGGGTCAAAGGAGTTGGAGGAATTGAGTGAAATCCAGGTTAGTCGGGAAGTGGTGTTGGGTAAATTGAATGGATTAAAGGCCGATGAATCCTCAGGGCCAGATAGGCTGCATCCCAGAGTGCTTAAGGAAGTAGCCCCAGAAATGATGGATGCAATAGTAATAATTTTTCAAAACTCTTTAGATTCTGTAGTAGTTCCTGAGGATTGGAGGGTAGCTAATGTAACCCAACTTTTTAAAAAGGGAGGGAGAGAGAAAACGGGGAATTACAGACCAGTTAGTCTAACATCGGTAGTGGGGAAAATGCTAGAGTCAGTTATTAAAGATGGGACAGCAGCACATTTGGAAAGTGGTAAAATCATTGGACAAAGTCAGCATGGATATATGAAAGGTAAATCATGTCTGATGAATCTTATAGAATTTTTCGAGGATGTCACTAGTAGAGTGGATAAGGGAGAACCAGTGGATGAGTTATATTTGGACTTTCAGAAGGCTTTCGACAAGGTCCCACATAAGAGATTAGTATGCAAATGTAAAGCACACGGTATTGGGGGTTCAGTATTGATGTAGATAGAGAACTGGCTGGCAGACAGGAAGCAAAGAGTCGGAGTAAACGGGTCCTTTTCAGAATGACAGGCAGTGACTAGTGGGGTATCACAAGGCTCAGTGCTGGGATCCCAGCTATTTACAATATATATTAATGATTTGAACAAGGGAATTGAATGCAACATCTCCAAGTTTGCGGATGACACGAAGCTGGGGGGCAGTATTAGCTGTGAGGAGGATGCTACAAGGCTGCAAGGTGACTTGGATAGGTTGGGTGAGTGGGCAAATGCATGGCAGATGCAGTATAATGTGGATACATTTGAGGTTATCCACTTTTGTGTCAAGAACAGGGAAGTAAACTATTATCTGAATGGTGACCAATTAGGAAAAGGGGAGATGCAACGAGACCTGGGTGTCATGGTACATTGAAAATAGGCATGCAGGTGCAGCAGGCAGCGAAGATAGCGAATGGTAAGTTAGCATTCATAGCAAAAGGATTTGAGTATAGGAGCAGGGAGGTTCTACTGCAGTTAAACAGGGCCTTGGTGAGACCACACCTGGAGTATTGCATACAGTTTTGGTCTCCTAATCTGATGAAAGACATTCTTGCCATAGAGGGAGTACAGATAAGGTTCACCAGACTGATTCCTGGGATGGTAGGACTTTCATATGAAGAAAGAGTGGATAGACTCGGCTTGTACTCGCTAGAATTTAGAAGATTGAAACATAGAAACATTGAAATTAGTTGCAGGAGGAGGCCATTTGGCCCTTTGAGCCAGCACCACCATTTATTGTGATCATGGCTGATCGTCCCCTATCAATAACCCGTGCATGCCTTCTCCCCATATCCCTTGACTCCACTAGCCCCTCGAGCTCAATCTAACTCTCTCCTAAATCCATCCAGTGATTTGGCCTCCACTGCCCCTGTGTCAGGGAATTCCATAAATTCACAACTCTCTGGGTGAAAAAGTTTATTCTCACCTCAGTCTTAAATGACCTCCCCTTTATTCTAAGACTGTGGCCCCTGGTTCTGGACTAGCCCAACATTGGCAACATTTTTCCTGCAACTAGCTTGTCCAGCCCTTTTATAATTTTATATGTTTCTATAAGATAACCCGTCATCCTTCTAAACTCCAGTGAATACAAGACTAGTCTTTTCAATCTTTCCTCATATGACAGTACCACCATCCCAGGGATAAATCTTGTGAACCAACGCTTCACTGCCTCAATCACAAGGATGTCCTTCCTTGAATTAGGAGACCAAAACTGTACACAATACTCCAGATGTGGTCTCACCAGAGCCCTAAACAACTGCAGAAGAACCTGCTATACTGAAATCCTCTTGCTATGAAGGCTAACATTCCATTAGCTTTCTTCACTGCCTGCTGAACCTGCACGCCAACTTTCAATGACCGGTGTAAAAGGACACCCAGATCTCGCTGTACCTCCCACTTACCTAACCTAACCCCATAGGGATAATAATCTGCCCCCTTGTTTTTGCTGTCAAAGTGGATAACCTCACATTTATCTATATTTTATTGCATCTGCCACGCATCTACTCACTCAATCTGTCCAGGTCACCTTGCAACCTCCTAACATCCTATTCACAGTTCACACTGCCACCCAGCTTTGTTTCATCCGCAAACTTGCTAGTGTTGCTCCTAATTCCCTCTTCCAAATCATTAATATATTTATGGTAAACAGTTGCGGCCCCAACATCGAGCCTTGCGGCACTCCACTCTCCACTGCCTGCCATTCTGAAAAGGACCCGTTCACTCCTACTCTTTGCTTCCGGTCTGCCAACCACTTTTCTATCCATGTCAACACCATCCCCAATACCATGTGCTTTAATTTTAGTCACCAGTCTCCTGAGCGGGACCTTATCAAAGGCTTTCTGAAAGTCTAGATACACTACATCCACTGGCACCCCTTCATCCATTTTACTTGTCACATCCTCAAAAAATTCCAGAAGATTAGTCAAGCATGATTTCCCTTTCATAACTGCATGTTGACTTGGACTAATCCTTTTACTTGGACAAATGCCCCATTATTACCTCTTTAATAATTGACTCCAGCATCTTTCCCACCACCGAAGTTGGGCTAACTGTTCTGTAATTCCCCATTTTCTCTCTCGATCCTTTCTTGAAAAGTGGGATAACATTAGCTATCATCCAATCCACAGGAACTGATCTTGAATCTATTGAACATTGGAAAATAATCACCAATGCGCCCACTATTTCTAGAGCCACCTCCCTGAGGATCCTGGGATGCAGACCATGAGGTCCAGGGGATTTATCATCCTTCAGTCCCATTAGCCTACCCAATACTATTTCTCGTCTAATGAAAATTTATTTCAGTACCTCTACCCCCTTAGATCCTCTGTCCTCCAGTACATCTGGGAAATTGTTTGTGGGTTCCTTAGTGAAGACAGATCCAAAGTACCTATTCAACTCTTCCACCATTTCCTTGTTGTCCATAATAATTTCACACATGTCTGCCTTCAAGGGACCCACATTTGACTGTGCTACTCTTTTTCCCTTAACACATCTAAAGAAGCTTTTACAGTCCTTCTTTATATTCCTGGCCAGCTTCCCCTCGTACTTCATCTTTTCAGCCCGTATTGCCCGTTTTATTTCCTTCTGTTGTCCTGTGAAAGTTTCCCAATCCTCTGGCTTCCAGCTACTCTTTGCTGTGATATAAATATTTTCTTTTAGTTTTATTAAATCCCTAAGTTCTCTTGTCAGCCACGGTTGCCTCCTACTCCCCGTGGAATCTTTCTTTCTTTTTGGAATGAAATGATTGAGGGGGGATCTTATAGAAACTTACAAAATTCTTAAGGCGTTGGACCGGCTAGAAGCAGGAAGATCGTTCCCAATGTTGGGGAAGTCCTGAACAAGAGGTCACAGTTTAAGGATAAGGGGGAAGTCTTTTAGGACCGAGATGAGAATATCTTTTTTCACACAGAGAGCGTTGAATCTGTGGATTTCTCTGCCACAGAAAGTAGTTGAGGCCAGTTCATTGGCTATATTTAAGAGGGAGTTAGATATGGCCCGTGTGGCTAAAGGGATCAGGGGGTATGGAGAGAAGGCAGGTACAGGTTACTGAGTTGGATGATCAGCCATGATCATATTGAATGGCGGTGCAGGCCATTCTCCTGCACCTTTTTTCTATATTTCTATGTTTCTGTGTAATATCACTCTTGAGCTCTGGAAACGAGCTGTTGGCAAGCATGGGGCTGAAGATGTGATCAGACCGGGTTTGCAAATGGAAATTCGCTGAAGCTCCAACAAGCAGGTCGACCTGGGTTCAGAGATGCTGGCAGGTAAGGTGTCTTTATTAACCTCCGTAAAACTCCGAAATGGAGCAGTCTGTCGGCCCAGGGTTGGATTTACTGGCAGCATGGGCTGTCTAGTATCTTTTCACTGTCTTAGTAGTAGACAGATTGATGCAGAGACATTGGCAGGTTGCCTTGCATACTAACCCTATGTGTTTCCAAGTCGGAACAGCTTGGTTATCCTGGTTCTGGGTAGACCATCCTGGAACTGGCTGGCCATATGGGTCATATTGACCAGGGAAGCACTGCCTCAACATCTGTGATTGAGATTATCAGGCTGCTCAGTAGAGTGAAGAAATTGAAGTCTCCCTCAACACATGATTAAATTTCTGCTCAGTTACTGGAGTTGCCAGTTCGTTGAAACATCATTGCCATCCTCTCTGGGATAGGTAGCTACTAGCAGGAAGCCGGTCTGGCATATAGTATTTTATCTGACCTGCAGGTTCATGTTGTGAATCAAAAAGGTATATATAATAATCTGTAGGCTCTCAATACCAGTATTCCTGATTGAGTGGCTGGTCGAAGAGATTGTGTTGCGCACACTGGTGGCTCAGCCAGGTGGTTTCAGTCAGAGGACTGCGAAGCAATTCCTGGTTCAGGCTTGCATTAGGCTAATTTCCACTGAGGAAGAATGCTGAGGATTCGTGGTGACTCTAATAGTCAAAAGTTGACAGGGAACTCGTATTCCCACATCAAGTGGATACGGTGTTTTAGCTCTAGTCATAAGGTTCTGATTATATGTTATCAGCGAATTGAATGAATAACTAGATAATGCATCCTCCGTGGCAAGAGAAGCCAAATAATTACTGTCCCTATGGTCATAGAGGAACGGTGGTTCCAAGTGGAATCAGTGACATCTCACAGAGGATGAGTAGTCTGCCCAAGAACAAAAGGGGTATATTTCTGATATTTCTCATGATTGTAGGAACATGGAGTATGCCAAATCAGGTTAGGATTTGGCTAATCTGATCATGTGTTTGGTTACCCAGTTTGAGATGGATGATTGGCTTTCAGCAATTTAGCTGATTCAGAGAATTAATCTTGAAGATACATACTTTGACATATCTATACACAAGAGGCACAGGTATATTTGGTGTTTGATAACAAAGCCAGTGGTGGAAGCTAATGCTGCCCTACTCAGATCAAAGGGCATTGGGTCATCAAGTTTTAGATGACATGCAAAATTTACAGCGGATAAGACTTAGGGGTTTATCAGTAGATGCTTCTTACAATATTAAGGATGAGGCAACATGAAACTTAATTTTGCCAACTTTGCCTATTCATTCAAGCCATGGTAAGGCGGCTAAAGAAGCTTCTATTTACTCTAAGTCATGAGTGATGGCTGGTGCAGCCTTTTTCTCGGGCAGCTAGCTCTCCACAATTGTATGGGAAGTTTGTGAACAAGATATGCGAGTTAATTTTAAACGGAAGTAACAGAGGTTTGTGTTGCTTTCAATTTGGGCTTCGAAAAGTGATTATGTGATAGGGCAATTGACACAGCTTGTGCTGTTTTGTCATTCTTTATAATTCCATAAGTGGGACAATAAATGATTGGCTATTCACCCGCTGTTCACCAACGTTATGCAAGGTGTTTTTTATTTGCCCTAAAAGCCTACAGTCATCGTAGTGTACAATGTATATCAGTAAATTATTATGCAGATATTCATCTAATGTATTCCTAATGGGAGCAGAATCTTTAAGTTGATTATGCTTTTAGCAAATTATTTCAGCAGTCTTTTCTCAATCTCTGGCTCGGTGTCTGGGTCATAACTGACATTAGGGTAGCTTGTTATGGGAATGATCTCATAACGCAAAACGGGCATGGTTGCATACATTTGGAGTTGACAGCATACCCACCAGATCGGAGATTGGGGGTGTTATTATGTATACTTGTACACTGAGCTTGCTAGTACCTATGAGATGAAAGATATTTGTTATTTCATAATCTCTTAAGAGATTGCTGATGGCTCATTAGCAGGCAATAGAATGGATATTTCCATTTCATCATACAGCAAGAGGCTTGCATAGTGTGTGTTCAGAGGTTATAACATTTGGTTGAATATGTCTGGATATTTGCAGATAGAATTCTGAACAGTGTTGCATGTTATTGGCTAACTCAAAGCCAATTGGGACTATGGTCCGATTAAGAGCAATGGCCATGTATGCGTTAGCATCATGGTATTAATAACCCATGTTTCCTACCATTTATGCGTTTTTTAATTTTTTATTTGTTTTAATTTATTTTTGGAGAGATATGGACCAAGCGCACGCAAGTGGGACTAGGGTAGCTGGGACATTGTTGGCCTTTGTGGACGAGTTGGGCCAAAGGGCCTGTTTCCACACTGTATCAAGGTATGACTATCTATGATTATATGTGAGTATATAATTTTTATATGAGTTTGCAATTTTGCTTTGCATGGATTTCTTCAGCAAAGCACATTGTTCTTTGTTTTTTTATCACTTGGCTTCCAGACCTTCTGTATGAAATGGTGGGAGGGCTTTCAACTGCCTATTTCTACAAATGTCCAGGCCTTTTATTTTCTGAGAATTTGTATTGTGCATAAGCTTTTGAGATACATTATTTTAGTCATTCCTTTCTTGCCATTGACAGCACAATTCAATTTGCTTACAAGTATAATGTTATATCTAAGCAGCACAACAGATTGATTGGGGGATTGATATCAACATATCCAATAAATAGTCAAACTCTCAGGATGAGTAGAAATACAGCTACCAATCTACACTTGTTGGAAATCCCACTGATAACCGGTCTCCAAGGGGCTGATATAGTTCAGAAACAGTTTCAGTAAAATTGAATCTGAATCAGTAAATCTAACCTTATTTTTGCAAAATCAGATTTTTTGTAATTTCTATTTTTTTTAAATTCTCATTAAAAGTCTACCCAGACAATATCATGTTCATTGTTAAAGATTGCATGAGAGACGTTTATTCAAAAGATCCCAATGCATTTTAAATGCTGAATAACTATGCAGGTTTAGAACAGCAACATTCAGGGGGCTGCAGTTTAATATATTATTCCAAACTGTGAACATAAATTCCTTCAGTAATCGTTTTTTTTAATTGAATCAATCCCATGCATAATTATTACCCAATATAAATTCTTAGTTTTGAAATGCGCACTTAATTTCGATACCTCCCTCTTTTTCTCCCTCCCCTAAATCCTTTGAACTGCAGAAACAATCAGGCTAGATGGTTTCTTTATTGTGGCTGCATAATTTAAAATGCTGTTTCACTGATCTGAATCACGTTTATCCTAATGCACTGTGCTGTGCTCAATTAACTGTGACACGGCTGAATCTCAATCTTAGTGCAAATCCACCATGCATTTCCACAAGTGAGTTGCTTCAGAAAACTACTCATTTTTACAGGAACACACACACAAAAGAACCCCAGTGTATGTTTTGGAGGTGGCCCATCGTAGACGATGACGGCATGGTTGTGCAGTCTCATGCCTTGTGGGATCAAGTGTGGCCCACAAAACCGATGCATGAGCCACACACATGGGGGCAGTGGGGGCACATAAAGGCCACTGTGGGGGCATTTAAAACTGCAGCCTTCCTCCTGTCTCTCACACTAACGAATCGGCTTCAGCGATTGTTCTCAAAAACTGTTGACTGCCTTCCTAGTGCTTGCACGCTAGCCAGTCCTGTCACTGGCACGGGTTTTCAGTTCTTTTGGTGCGAGGCCTGCATGCTGGACGTGGTCCTTGAAGCAGTCTTTGGACCATTTCTTTGAGAGCCTTAGGTTCATTTCTCCCTGTGACAGAACTCCATACAGGAGTTGACAGGGCATGCAGGATTCATCCATCATGGCCTGTTCATCAAAGCTGGGTCTTTATGATCATTGCTTCAATGCTTGTGAAGCCAGACCAGTCCAGCACTTTCACGTTGGTCACCCTGTCTTGCCTGCGAATGCCCATGGACCGTAGAGTACATGTGGAATTTCCAAAGCTGGCGGATGTGTTTCCTGTACAAGGTCCATGTTTCACATCCATACAGCAAGCTGGAGAGTACTACAGCTTTGTAGACTTTCAGCCTGGTTGGCAGTTGGATGTTGTGATGGTTTAACATTCATGCTCGTGGTCGACCAAGTGCTTGATTGGCCTTGCTGATTCCGGCCGCTATTTCCTTGTCCAGCGAGCCATTGGAAGATATCATGTTGCGCAAGTCCTTGAAAGCATCAACTGTTTTCAGCTGCATTTTGTCAATGTGTACACTTGGTGGTGGTGCTGAAGAGCCTGGGGTCGGTTGGTCTAGGACTTCTGTCTTACTGAGACTGATATTAACAGCAAACAGCTGTGCTGCTTCTGCAAATTTGAACATGATAAATTGGAGGTCAGACTCTCTGTGTGCCATGAGGGTGCAATCATCCACAAAGAGCGCGACAGTGATGAAGCATTGAAGACCTTTGTAACATTGAAATTTGTATCAAAGAGTTGATGAATTTACGGGTCAGGAAAGAAGAGGAAAGTTCTATTTGCTCGACCTGCATGTGAATGGAAGTAGAAGCTTAAATTTAGATCAAAGGAGAGATGAAATCACAGTTGTTTCTGGCTTGTGGTGTTTTATCCCAAAAGTAAAAATCTCAGCCTTACAGGAACAAATACTAGAGGAGGTGGTGAAAGCAAAATACAATGGCAACATTTAATAAGAATGTTGACATACATTTTATAAGAATGTTGACATACATTTTAATAGCCAAGGCATAGAAGGCTATAGAGTTAATTCAGGCAAATTTGCATAGATAGATAAATGGTTGACATGGTTATGGTGGGCATAAGGGCCCATTTCTGCACTGTAGAATTCTGTGACTATATCGGCGAGACTAAGTGCAGCCTGGGCAACCGTTCTGTGATGACCTAAGGTCAGTCCACCTTGGCCTATGTGATATCCCAGTTGCCCAACATTTTAACTCCCCACCCCATTACTACCGTTCTATCCTGGGCCTCCCCCACTGTCAGAGTGAGGACCCATGCAAATTGGAGTAAGCACCCCATATTTTGCTTGGGCAGCTTTCCACCAAGGGGCATGATTTCCCTAACTTCTAGTAACCCTTGCATTCCCTCTCTCTCCATCCCTCCCCCACCACAGTTCTCCTGCTAATTTTATCATTTGTATCCCTTCATTATCACCTTGTACCCAGCCTACAATGGACCATTATAGGCTCCCCCCTTCCTGAGTCATTGATGCAGTCTCTGCATTATTCTGTACCTTCTCATACCTCTAGTTTCCCCCTCCCTGACTCTAAGTCTGCTGAAGGGTCTCCATCTAAAATGTCACCAATTTCTTTTCTCCAGATATGCTTCCTGAACCGCTGAGTTACATTAACATTTTGTGTCTATCTTCTTGCGAGTGCATCGTCTTTTCAAGGCTACATATACTTCTTCCTGGTCAAACACTGTATCTTACAAAGCCTAAACCCATTGCAACTACTCGACACATCTATCGGGTGTCAGGGATTATGGAGAGAAGGCAGGAGAATAGGGTTAGGAGGGAGAGATAGAGCAGCCATGATTGAATGGCAGAGTAGGCTTTGTAGAGTTATAGAGGGATACAGTACGGAAACAGACCGGCCCAACTTGGCCACACCGGCCTTTATGTCCCAGCTACACTCTGCCCACCTGCCTGCCCTTGGGCCATATCCCTCCAAACCTGTCCTATCCATGTACCTGCCTAACTGTTTCTTAGATTATGGGATAGTCCTAGCCTCAACTACATCATCAGGCAGCTTGTTCCAGACATCCACCCCTCGGATTCCTATTAAATCTTTTCCCCTTCAGCTTGAACCTCTGTCCTATAGTCCTCAATTCCCCCACTTTGGGCAAAAGACTCTGTGCATCTACCCAATCTATTCCTCTCATGATTTTGTATACCTCTATAAGATCTCCCCTCATCCTTCTGCGCTCCATGGAATAGAGACCCAGCCTACTCAACCTCTCCCTATAGCTTACACACCCTAGTCCTGGCAACATCCTCGTAAATCTTTTCATAATCCTTTCAAGCTTGACAATATCTTTCCTATAACATGGTGCCCAGAACTTAACACAATATTCTAAATGTGGTCTCACCAACGTCTTGCACAACTGCAACATGACCCTCTATACTCAGTATTCTGACTGATGAAGGCCAATGTACCAAAAGCCATTTTGACCACCTTATCCACCTGCAACATGACCATCAAGGAACCATGCACCTGCACTCTTATATCCCTGCTCTATAACACTCCCCAAAAGCCTACCATTTACTGTGTAGGTCTTGCCCCTGTTAGATGTCCCAAAATGCAATACGTCATTTGGGCCGAAAGTGCTTATGAGCATGAACAAACTAATAAATTATCAAAACATGCATTATTAGTTTATGCACATTGAGCTACATAATTAAGGGCTATAGACCAACTTGTGAATGAGCACGAGACATTTTTAATATAAAGATTAAACGAGAAATTACCGTTTGAAGTTTTATCTTTGTTTTATGAGGTTGGAGAGACTACGTGAAGAACCCACCAGCCCGCATGCGCGCCAATCTTCAGATCTACTGAATGAAACCACAGACCACTTGCACCAAATTAAACTATAGAAAAATTAATAACCCTTGACATTAAATGACCTTTATGAGATTCAGGGTTGGGAGTGGAGGGCACGTAGTCTCTCACTCCAACTTCTCATAAAATAAAGATCAAACTTCAAACGGTAAGTTATCGTTTAATCTTTCTATTTATTTCGAAGTCTCGTGACGAGACTACGTGAAGCCTTCGAAGCTCTGTGGCTTCATGCAGTAAAACAAATCTGTATGTGAACACACTACACAGATAAACCATAAATGATTGAAAGAAAAATCATAGGCCATTCATATATGATGCTAGATTACATCCATGTATATCACCCTTAACAGAACCAAAGTTCCATTTCTTCGGTGTTAGAGACAAGTGTCTCAAGTAACACAGCCCACAATACTATATGCAAATTGTCCAGACCTGTTAATCGGTTTATTATAAAATGTCCGAAAGGTGCTGTTGCAAGAATGTGATCAAGAGGAACCTCCATTTCATTTGCTGCCAATGTGGTTGCAGCACTGGTAGAGTGAGACTTGAAAATATCAGTATTCACTCCCACTTCCAACAGTATACTTTATCCATCTTGAAATAGTCTGCACCAACACTCTCTTGTGTGACTTTTTATAACTTATGAAGAAAGCTTTTTCCTCATCTCGAAGGTTTTTAGTAACCTCAATGTACTTCTTCATTAATCCCTCACAATGTACTTGGCAGATGCAGTATAATGTGGATAAATGTGAGGTTATCCATTTTGGTGGCAAAAATAGGAAAGCAGACTATTATCTAAATGGTGGCCGATTGGGAAAGGGGGAGATGCAGCGAGACCTGAGTGTCATGGTACACCAGTCATTGAAGGTAGGCATGCAGGTGCAGCAGGCAGTAAAGAAAGCGAATGGTATGTTAGCTTTCATTGCAAAGGATTTGAGTATAGGAGCTGAGAGGTTCTACTGCAGTGTACAGGGTCTTGGTGATACCACACCTGGAGTATTGCGTACAGTTTTGGTCTCCAAATCTGAGCGTTATTGCCATAGAGGGAGTGCAAGACGGTCACCAGACTGATTCTGGGATGCAGGACTGTCTTATGAAGAAAGACTGGATAGACTTGGTTTATACTCTCTAGAATTTAGAAGATTGAGAGGGGATCTTATAGAAACTTACAAAATTCTTAAGGGGTTGGACAGGCTAGATGCATGAAGATCGTTCCCGATGTTAGGGAAGTCCAGGACAAGGGGTCACAGCTTAAGGATAAAGGGGAAATCCTTTAAAACCGAGATGAGAAGAACATTTTTTACGCAGAGAGTGGTGAATCTCTGGAACTCTCTGCCACAGAGGGTAGTTGAGGCCAGTTCATTGGCTATATTTAAGAGGGAGTTAGATGTGGCCCTTGTGGCTAAGGGGATCAGGGGGTATGGAGAGAAGGCAGGTACGGGATACTGAGTTGGATGATCAGCCATGATCATATTGAATGGCGGTGCAGGCTCGAAGGGCCTACTCCTGCACCTAATTTCTATGTTTCTATGTTTCTATGTTTCGTCACATAAGTAACAACACACAATCTCCGATCCGGTGGGTATGCTGCCAGATCTAATTTGTACCTCATATTCGCTCCTTAAATCCTGCAAATTAATAAATCAATGCTTTCATGCAGTGGGTGAGGTGCCCGAGTGACAGGCTGAAATAACAATTGTTCATGTCCGTGAGCAATCAAAGGAGCTTCCTTCAGTAGTCCTTTCAACAATGGGAACCATGGTTGAGCAGGCCAATTTGGTACCACTATAATTCCTGATGCCTTGTCTTGAATTATCTTTTGCAAGCATCGTCCGATAAGGCAGAATGGGGGGAAAGCATAAAATGATAATCCACCCCTGTCCATAGAAAACGACCCTGTCCATAGAAAACTTTTTCTGCCCCTGGGTCTGGTTGCCAGGCTACATACCTGGGTACTTGGTTGTTAAGTCTTGAAGCGAACAGATCAATCTCAGGTGTTCCATATCGAGATATTATCTTCTTGAACACTGCCTGATTTAACATCCATTCTGTTCGTTCATTGAATTTTCTAGACCTGGTGTCTGCTTCTACATTGTATCTACCTGGCAGGTGAGCATATTCTTCTATCTATACACCATGCCCAAATGGACTTTGCCAGGGTATCACATGATAGAGACCTGCAACCACCCGTATGATTCACATACGTTATTGCTGTTGTGTTGTCCAGTTGTAGCCTGACACGCATATCATGGTCATTCCCACAATACGTTCTCAATGCATGGAATGCTGCGAGCATTTCCAAATAGTCGATACAATACTTCTGGCCAAGTCGCAAGTCTTCTTCATTCCACCTACCACCACAACTAGAGTTGGTGTCAGTTGCACCCCAACCTTGTCCACACACATCACTTTGTAATGTTATTGTGGATTTACTAGGTAGAATGAATCCTAAACACTCATGTGTGTGCTCAATCCACCACTGCAATTCTGATGTTGACTCTGTTATCAACGTCATATATCTATCAAAATGCCCTTTATTTAATCTTGGGGCCTGAACCTTCTCACGATCAAGATTTCTATAATGCATAGCCCCATATTGTGTGGCTGGGAAGGCAGCTACCATCTTGCCTATCACCCTTGCAACCTGCCGTATAGTAGGCTTCTCATTATTGAGTAAATTTGTGCATGCCTCTACAATATTCTGTTTCTTATCTGTGGGTACGGTCATAGACATATCTGCAGAGTTTATGACTAACCCTAGAAAAGTAATAGATTTTGTCGGCTCCAGCATGGATTTTCCTGGATGAATAACAAACCCTTAGATTTTCTAGGAGTGCCTTGGTTGCTGAAACAGCTAACTCTGTGACACATGATGTCTTCCCGACAATGAGCATGTCATCTATAAACCCCATGACAATATGCCCTTCAGATCTGAGTAGGGCAAACACTGGCTTTAGAATCTTTGTAAGCAGCCTAGGGGCTGAACTCAACACATTAAATTGCCAAAACTGGCCTTGCCAGTTAAACTTCAGATATTTCCAGTGATTTGCATGTCTAGGTACTGAATAGTATGCATCTTTGAAATCTATAGAGGCTATAAAACATTCCTCTGTAATCAGGTGTTTTGCTGAATGAGAAAAGTGGTTATATTCCAAACATGTGTTTAGACAAGCCAAATCAAGAATGATTCGGTATCCTCCACTTTTCTTCACCCTTGAGAAGATATTAGAAATATACTCCTCTTGTTCATGGACAGACTGCTCAATCACACCCTTGTTGTGTAATTTCTCTATCTCAACTTGGATAGCCATAGTTTCCTCTTTAGACCATATGTATGGGAGTCTTAGCTTCTCTTGTCACAGAGGATATTTGTCAGCCAGAAACTCAATCTTGTAACCATTTATGATTTGTAAAATGAAAGGATCCGAGGTTATCTGTTCCCATCTGTATTTGAACATCCTCAATCTATCTCCGACTTGAATATCATCAGCACATCTCATTCGACTGATGGAATAATATTCACCTACCTCAACAGCCTTAGACGGTTGATCAATAACGTCAGCTGACCCTAGATTTTTTTCTGTCCCTTCCCTTTCGCTCCGGCATTGTGGCCTGCTGGGGAAAGAGACTGAGAATGTGGAGTGCGCTTCCTCCATGGTGAGCACTGTGAACCTGCGCATAAAAAAGTCCTCTGGCTTGGTCTTAATTGTGTAGGCCTGGTGATCCAACCAACCTCAGAGTAGCGATTTCTGCCGCTAGCTATGGAGGGATGATATGCACTCCGGTAGACGGGAGTCTTACCCACAAAGGGTGTCTTTACCACACCCACAGCCGCCTTGAATTCCTCTTGCAAGTCTTTTACTTGCTTGCTCAAGTCTTCTCCAAAGAGATACTTTGCAGACTGCACATTACTTGCCTTGTACAAATAAGCATATTTAGGGTTGATCTCAGGCCTTATAGCATCTTTGCGAATGCAATTGAGCTCAAATTGTGCATTATATAGAAGTGCTAATGCGTCTTGCTGCAATTCAGACAGCTGAGTTCCATCCACCGAGCTTGCAAAAGCCGTAATCCCTCTTGTGAGAAGTCTCTGAACTCGCTGTAGTTTTAAGTTTTGACTTAATTTTGCCATTTAGATTATCCCAAATGGTGGCATTAATCTTCAGAACATCCAAAGTCTGGCAGTTATCAGGACTAGCATACTTCCCAGTAGTGTCCTGCATGTTTTTCTCAATCAGCTGATGTCAAGTAACCAATGCTCTTTGCCAGTTCTCCCTCTAATGGTTCCCCTATCCCTGAGGGGATGGCAAATTTTGTCACAAGTGCCGGCAGCTCCTTCTTAGGCTTGAACTGCAGCATATCATCCACATGTTCAGGGGATTCGAGTTCATTGTCAATTTCCCCACAGTCAGAGACTACCATGTAATAATCATCAACATTCCCCTCCTCTGAGCAGGAGATATTATAATGTAACCCTGAACCAGGTATTGCTGCCGCAGACATCTGACTGGAACTGCCTGTATTGGTCTCCTGTGTACGGAGCACATTCCCTTCGACCAGCGTCTCAATCAGGTTTTCCAATTTTGAGAGCCGACAGATGACACCCTCACTGGATGTTGAGGCAGTACCTTCCTGCCCAGTATTGTCCTTTTGGACATTTTTTGCTGTTTTGGCCAAACTGAGGTTGCCAAACTGCTCCCTTTCGGAGCTGTTGCGGAGATTGCTGTGCAGGCTGTGCCTGCCAGTGTCTCCGAGATTGATACAGACAGCCACCGACCTCTCCCCTTGCTGCGGTTATCTGCCACTGACTTTTCAGCTGCACGTTTCCCCTTGGTTTTAAGCTTCTCCATTCTTGGGACCTAAACCAACAACGAAATTGACAGTTCCCGTGAAACTTACCTTCCGACTTTTAATGCTATATCGCAGGGGAATCCCGACGTCTATTTCACCATCTGAATCTCGCGCCATGTGTCGACGTATTGACGCGCATGTGGGCTGGCAGGTTCTTCGCGTAGTCTCGTCACGAGACTTCAAAATAAAATTACAACTCAGCCCTCACACCATTAATAAGATAATTTTGTGTGTCACATTTCACAAATTTAACTCGGATATTTTGCAAATTATTTTCATGTAATTATATATTTAAAAGAAAGATCTGTTGAGGTCGTATTTGTTTATCATTTATGAAGAGAATTTCTTTTGCAAGGTATTAGATTAAGACCTAGAAATTCACAGAGATTTGCAATGGAAAAATCTAATTTACATCTTAGCATTGGCATTCTTGCAATTTTGTTTCTACTTTTGGCATATCTATTATCAATGTACTCGGAATGCAATCCTGTTATTATTTTGGTGAAATTAAGCATCCATTTGGAAAGAGATAGCCACTCATTGTGATCAATAAAGGTGAGATTTCCAAGAATCATTTAATTTTTGCACTGCTAGATCCTAAGAAACCAAACTCATCATTTTCATTCCCTGGTTTTTCCAATAAACTACCGAATTATTTATATCGTGACTATCTTTTTCCTTGTTGATGGCACTGATTGTTTCTGTTTCCCATGACCTGAGAGGCAACAAAATGCAGATCTAACCATTCACTGTAAATAAAACCTTTACTCACTTCTTGCTCTTGCCCCAAATGTTAAATTTGTGCATTTGAATAATCAGTTAATGGAAATGGCTTCCCAATGGCAGCCCAATCTAAACTAGATAGATCTATTTTTGCATTGATTGCTGTAGATAGTCTTAATCAAAACAACTTAATTGATTAAGATAAAGTTTTTTTTGGTGTAATGGAGTAAATCCACGAATACTGTGTTTTACTTTAAACATATTGACTCATAATTTATGTAAACGATCGATTCACTTAATTAAAATAATTTAATACTTTTCTATACAAACAAATAATTCTTTTTTGCCTGACTTGCTCAGAATAACTTCTTATACCGAGTTAAAACTTTCAGTTTCATGGATTACTTCTCGTGCCTCTAAGAAAATTGCTAATTATGCTCCTCTCTATTTTTCATTTACTTTGTCAGACAACTTATATTTAGAGAAAACGTATTTGGTTCATTCAGAAACCATTATTTTACTTCAAACTTAGTATCAAACTAAGTTCAATACTTTATGCCAGCTTTTTGTATGACTAATTTAAAATGCTTCGTCTGCTGCAGGAAGACACAGAGAACTACAGAAACAAGACTGGAGTAACTCAGCAGTTGAAGCGGCATCTCTGGAGTACATGCGTAGGTGACATATCAGGTCAGGACTCTTCTTTAGACTGATTGTGATGGGGTGGAGAAAGCTGGAAGTTAAGAGGAGTAGGGCAAAGCCCGGTGAGTGATAGGTGGTTACAGATGGAGGTTTATTGAGAGGCAGATGATTGGACAAAATCCAGAAATGAAAAGTCAAAAAGTTATGAAGGAGGAAGGATATAGGTGAAAGGGCTGAGGAAAGGGGAGAAGTGTAGCCCAGGTAGCGTACAGTGAAAGGGGAGGGGGCAAAATAGGTTGTTTGTAGGTTAGTTACCTAAACTTAGAGAATTGAATGTTCATACCATTAGGGTGTAAGATACCCAAGCAGATTGAGAAACAGCTAGGGTGGCACAGTGGTGCAGCGGTAGAGATGCCGCCTTACCGTATCAGAGACCCGAGTTCGATTCTGACCTCGGGTTCTGTCTGTACAGAGTGTGCATGTTCTCCCTGTGACCGCGTAAGTTTCTTCCGGGTGCTCTGGTTTCCTCCCACATTCCAAAGACGTGCGGATTTGTAGGTTCGATCCTGACCATGGGTTCTGTCTGTACAGAGTTTGCATGTTCTACCTGTGACCGCTTGAGTTTCCTCTGGGTGCTCCAGGGCTTCTGTAAATCGTCCCTAGTGTTTAGGGAAGAACTAGGGTGCAGATAATTGCTAGTCGGCACAGACTCGGTGGGCCAAAGGGCCTGTTTCCACACTGTATCAATAAACTAAACTTTGTTTTCCACTAACGTTTGTTGTTTTTGCAGTCTTTGTTCTTCTTAGTCTTTCAGAATGTACGTGTAATTTACACATAACTTGTGAATCATTTTTTTTGGTACATTTTCCTGAGTCTGTGTGATGCTGCTGACTTCATTAAATCTCAACCACATCATACTGTATGCATATGACTTGACTTGCAATTATTTATTTTACATTTTGTCCACTAGGTATCTGTTTATTGCATTAATGTGTCTGTCCATCTAACTTACTATATTCTTGTTTTCTAATTACAATTTTACCAAGTTGATATCATTTTCAAAGTTATAACGCAATGAACTTAATTCATGTCAGGAAGGCCTCACTGCATATTTTCCTCAATCATGGACTGTATATAGCAGTGGTCATTGCCTCCCTTGGAGAATTACATAGCCATGTTGCCACTGTCCCTTTAAAATCAGTACCAAATTGCCAAATAGGTCTGTTAAGTGGTAAATTATCAAGTGCTTTTTTCAAAATCAATATATTTTTAATATGTACTCCATTAGCACCATTTTCTCTGTTATCTCTTCAAATAATTTGTCGGGTTAGTTAGAAATTATTTACTTTCCACAAATTTGAACTGCCTATTCCTTATTAATCCATGTTTCTTCAAATGAGAACTAATACTCTCCTTCCAAAAATATTTAGTAATTTTCCTACCCCAGTAATAGATCGGTTAGCCTGCAGGACAATCTCTCGAATTAGAACTACAATTTTAGATTTGAAACCCTCCAGTCTACTGATATCACTCCCACGCCATGGGAAGTTAAAACATTGTGGTCAGAATTTCATCCATCTCTAGCTGTGATCTATCAACCACTGAAGGTGTATCCCATCTGAACCAGGAGATTCTTAAAGTCTAAATTATGCTGATCTATTTAATATATTGTTACATTTAGTTTTAACTCCACACATTATTATTTACTGCAATATTTACTCCTTCATCTTGAAGACCAAAATAATAATTTTAGCAGCATCTTCATGTAGCCCTCTGCCTCAAATAACCTATCTCTATTTGTCTAGCCTATCGTTCAACTAATTTACTTTTAGCTTTTGTACCTTTATAAAACATTTTAATTTTTTAGTTTAGTTCAGAGATACAACGTGGAAACCAACCCTTTGGCCCAGCTAATCCAATCATGGATTGAATACAGTCTATTTTAGGGCCTGATTACTACCCCATTTTAGGTCCTGAATGTCGGGATCAACTGCTTGGAGTTCACTACCTTTTTGGGGAAGTGTGCATCAGGGCTATGGAAGGGGTGGGGATGTTGGGAAGCAGGGGTGACTTGCAGGATAAGGGACATTCAGGAGATTGCGGAGTTTGTATTTTCATGGGATTGTTGATTTCAGAGAGATATTGGATGAGAATATTTTAGAAGTTGGAACACCAGGGAATTCATTTGTTCTGGTGTCTCAGGATTTCAGGACATTGGAGAGTTTGAGGTGGGGGGAGGGAAATAAATAGCGACCGCACTCCACTGCAGTACGAGTTCAGAAGAACCAAGTTGACCAAATGTTACTCGCAGAAACATAGAAACATAGAAAATAGGTGCAGGAGTAGGCCATTTGGCCCTTGGAGCCTAAACCGCCATTCAATATGATCATGGCTGATCATGTTGTGGTTTACAATGCTCAAATTAATTCAGGTCACGTGGAGAATTCTTCAGGAAGTTTAAACTTTTATTTGTAAATAAGAGCTAGTTCCCCACGCATCAAATCACGTGGAGCTCTCTCCCATTCTTTCTCCAAAACAAAGGATCATTGCTTCCTATACTAATTTCAAATCAGCATGCCCCACCCCTGTTACATTTCCATATCCAATCATTTGCTAACATTCCCTTATTACCAGCCAATCACTTGCTCCCACTTATCCCCTCCTTCCCAGTACATTTCCACATTTGCAACTGATGTAGGTGTCACATAACTCCTTGTGGCCCCTTCCCTTGCCATGTGCGTTTAACTCCTTTGTTCAGATTTCATTCCAACAAAGTGAAATTCACGAAAAATAGACAATTCCCAGAACCCACTTCTCAAAATACAAAAGATACAGTGATCACACAATTTATATTAACACAACATTGTTCCCCTTAAACCTATACTTGGGAAATAATGTAACTTCTTAAACTACAGATCCAAACACAAAGATCTACTGTACTTACTCCTACTTAAAATACAATATATATTTCCCAGATGATCTTCTTTATAAATCATATTTAAACTAACATTATCTTACATTACACACTTTAAAATAGAAATGTACTAGAATATGTAATAGAAATAGAGTCTTTACAAACTCACATTTCCTATCTTCCCAGAACAGCATGTCATAAAAATGTCTAACTTGACAAACGATAATTGTCTCTTGGCCATCTTACACTCCCTCCCCCTTTCTTCTTATCTCTAGGGGATGGCATTCCAGCTACATCCTTGGGCCTCTTTATGACTTTGCCATCACACTGACAACATTATTCAAAGGATTGTTACATTTCCAGCCCCACTACTCTTTCTTAAAGCCTTAATTTTTATAAACATAAGAAATCCAACATACAAAGGTCACATATTCCTCACCCAATCAAACTTTTCCCTTCTCATCTATCTTTCCACTTATCCCAACACGAGTATAATTAAACATAGCTCACAGATCCTGAGACGCCTTGCTATCTCAGACTAATATAACCAGTTGTCAGTCGTAAACGCTGAGCCCTTTGTGTTATAGAAGAGCTAAGCAATGTGTCCTAACGAAAAAGCATGTGGTCTGTGACCAAATGGCCTGTAACCTGTGAATGGCCACACTAACAGACTACTTTTAAGTACAGATTATATAAGATACATTTAATACAGTAAATAATATCTACTACTAGACCAAGTGCAGCCCCGTTGGGTCTGTTCCCCCAACGTGCGGTTGTGGGGGGGGTGGCGTCACACACACTACCCCCCCCCCCCCCCCACTCAAGCTAATTAACCCCCTTGACATTATATTAATATTATTAATTTGCTCCTTTTACCCCATAACCACCCTATCTCCTGACGCATAGCCCCCAACTTGCAGTCACATCTAGAGAGGGGGGGGGGGGGGGGTAGTAGAGAGTGAGGGCAAAGAGAGAAGGGGCAGAGAGAGAGAGAGAGAGACAGAAACACACAGAGAGAGGGGCAAGAGGGATAGGGAGGTGGAGAGGAAGAGAAGAGGGAGGGTGTGTGAGGGTGGAAGGTGGGGGAGGAAGGGAGGAGAGAGAGAGGGTGAAAGTGAGGGGGAGGAGAGAGGGGGTGCTGAGAGGGTGGGGAGCAGGGAGGGGGAGGGTGGAGGGAAGTGTGGAGGGGAGGGGATGGTGGGGGGGAAGAGGGGAGAGAGAGACGGAGGAGAGAGAGACGGGGGACGAGAGAGGAGAGAGACGGGGGGAGGAGAGAGACGGGGGGGAGAGAGACCGGAGGGGAGGAGGGGGGGAGAGAGAGGGGGGGGGGAGGGAGAGAGAGGGGGGAGGAGAGGAGGGAGGGGGGAGAGGAGAGAGGGGGGGGAGGAGGAGAGAGGGGGGGAGGAGAGAGGGGGGGAGGAGAGAGGGGGGGGAGAGGAGAGAGGGGGGGAGGAGAGAGGGGGGGGGAGGAGAGAGGGGGGGAGGAGAGAGGGGGGGAGGAGAGAGGGGGGGAGGGGGAGAGGGGGGGAGAGGAGAGGGGGGGGAGGAGAGAGGGGAGGGGGGGGAGGAGAGAGGGGGGGGAGGAGAGGGGGGGGATGAGGAGGGGAGGGGGGGGGGGGGGGAGGGGGGGGAGGGGGGGGAGGGGGGGGGGGGAGGGGGGGGGGGGAGGGGGGGGGAGGGAGGGTGGGAGAGAGAGGGGGGAGAGAGAGGGGGAGAGAGGGAGGGGGGAGAGAGGGATAGGGAGAGAGGGGGGGGGGAGAGGGAGAGAGGGGGGAGAGAGAGAGGGGGGGAGAGAGGGGGGGAGAGAGGGGGGGAGAGAGGGGGGGAGAGAGGGGGGGAGGAGAGGGGGGGGGGGGAGGTGAGGGTAGGGGAGAGGAGGTGAGGAGCAGGGAGGGTGGAGAGAAAGGGGTAGGGGTGTGTGGAGGGGAGGGACGCTGGGGGAGGGGGGTGGAAGGGGAGAGAGGGGGGTGGAAGAAGAGAGAGGGGGGGGAAGAAGAGAGAGGGGGGGGGAAGAGAGAGGGGGTGGAAGAGAGAGGGGGAGAGGGTGGGTGTGATGAGAGGGGGATGAGGTGAGGGGAGGGGAGAGGTGGGGAGCAGGGAAGGTAGAGGGAAGGGGTAGGGGTGTGTGGAGGGGAGGGAGGCTTTAGGGGAGGAATGGTGGGGGAGGGGATGGAAGGGAGGAGGGGAGAAAAAGAGGGGAGAGAGAGGGGGGATAGGACATGGGGAAGAGGAGAGGGGAGGAGAGGAGAGGGGAGGGTAGGAGAGGAGAGGAGAGGAGAGGAGAGGAGAGGAGAGGAATGAAGAGGGGAGGAGAGGAGAGGGGAGGGGAGGAGGGGGGAGGGGAGGGGGAAAGGGGGTAGGGGGGAGAGGGGAGGAGAGGCGAGGAGAGGGGAGAGAGGAGGAGGTGGGGGGGAGGAGAGGAGAGGGGGAGAGGGGAGGAGAGGGGGAGGGCAGAAGGGGGGAGAAGCAAGGAGAGGGGGAGGGAGGAGAGGAGAGGGGGGAGAGGAGGGGCGAGAGAGAGAGAGAGAGAGAAAGGGAAAGAGACAGGAGGAGAGAGAGAGAGAGATAGGGTTAGTGTGGAGAGAGAGGAAACCAAACACCCCAAACAACCTTTTGCTGGCAGTGCTTTTTTATTTCAAACTAACCATATTTTATTTTCAAACCCCATTAAGGGTACTTACTCACAGGTGTGAAGAAATTTGTTCAGTGTCATTCGGAGCTCAAAGTGCCCTCCATGTTACAGAGTGATTGAGGCACACCACTTGCAGAGACTGATTGAGGCACACCACTTCCTGGTTTTATAGTCTCTCCATCTCCCTCCAGCAGGGGCAGCAGAGAGAATGGGAAATGTTGTAAATACATTAATATCTCTGTCAATTTTCATCGACGAGAAAAGTCCTTGGCACACACGCGGCGCAAGAGCGAGGTGGCCGAAAATAACAGCCGTAGGTGGTGGCGTAAATTGACCGTGACCTAGCTGAGGATAAGAATGTGGGATGACATAGAATTGGTGTGAACAGGTGATCAATAGTCAGCATGGACTCAATGGACCGAAGGTGCTGTTTCCATGCTATAACTCTAAAAACTAAAAAATATATAACCTTCACCATTGGCTTTGAGGCTGACCATTGTTCTCTGTCAATTAGTTAAAAGTCAAAATAGGATCCAGCTACTGCAGCAGGATTTCAGTGATAAGCATATCCTCAAGGTCTGAATGTTTCTGGTATTTAAAGGTTGTCTCAGCATAAATTTCTGATTAGAAGCTGGCTGCACGGATATCTCAGTTAACTGTTGACATCGTGCTCATTTATCCTGAGCATAAGGTGTTATTTCATTGTTTTCCGGCTCTTAATGAATAACTGCTAATATTTTGCAAATGTTTTATTATTTTAATCTTCCAATTTAGAATTGCATTATTGGTTTCACAGGTTTATCTAAAAATATAAAGAGCTGTATTACTCGCTCAGAATGAGTGGGCTAACTTTGCAACATTATATTTTGCCTATCTATAATGAATAGGTTTAAAGGTTTCCCATGCCCAGCAAACACTAAAGAGGCTGTCCCAATGCGGCGACCTAACCCGCAAGTTCAGACGAGTTTGTCCCCGAATCATACTCGCAGTATGGTCGACACGAGGTCCTAGGAGGGCTTTGTAACTCTCATTCATGCTCGAGAGTAGTCCCCGCATACTCGAGGCCTCAGCTAGGTCGCGGCGTATTTTTCAACATGTTGAAAAATGCCCGCGAGTAAAAAAAGGTAGCCATGGAAAAAATCAATACTTTTTTAACTCTCAGGTTTAGTCGAAGTAGGTCGTAGCAGGTCGGCATGTTATTCACAGGTAATCGAGGGTAGTCGAAGGTAATCTAAGGTAGTTGAAGGTAGTCGTAGATATTCAACATAGTTGAAGGGAGGTCGAAGGTAATCAAAGGGGGTCAGCTTCACTCTCCACTATTCGGTGTCCAATTTTCCCGAAGCTAGTTGAAGCTAGTCAAAGCTGGTCTTCAACGTAGTCAAAGGAGGTCGAAGGAGGTCTTCTACATAGTCGAAGGAGGTCTTCAATATGACATTTTTTCAAACTCTCCTAAACTTTTCTAAACTCGCCATTAGGTCGCCGCAGTGGGACAGCCCCTTAACATGAAGCTTCAAATCCTGGGCACTAAAATACTGTCAGTTTCACAACTAATTTATATCCCAATATATGGCACTATTAAAATGATTAGTTTAGTTATAAATGTAATTTATCATCATGTATTGAAGTCAGTGTTGAAAATCTAATCCAGTAAAGTGAAACAATTTAAAAATAGCACATTGCTTCAGAGGTAAATATCTTTAAATTGAGAACTGAAGGTGAAAAGCTTCATCAGCCGTGGGAAGGACCACTTTGTTGGAAAATAAATACAGAGATAGAAATGATAAATTATACCTTCTAGGCTATGAGAAGAAGAAATAAACTGGCAGGTAAAAAATGCCTACAATGTTCATATCCCATTGAAGGAAGGAGGTGCAGTAAGAGGAAAGTTTACAGAGGTTTTCGCAATTATTTTTTTCTGGTCATTTATTCTTTGAGGATATATTGATGGGGTATGCTTCCATGGATGCTGGTTTCATTCATTAACTCAGCAAATACTGTAATGTATTCATACATATTCATGTATTTGATAATTAGTTGGTGTATATAAGCTGGGAATGTTGTGTAATAAATCTCTCTCTCTCTCGTGATCCAGGCGTGTAAGTTGTTATTCTTTTTTTTGACAAGTTCCTTAAGCTGAATAGCCTTTGTACAGAAAAGGTTTAGGTGAATTGTTACACCAGAACAGACAGGAAATCGGGGGTTTTGAACGGAATATTTAAAAAAAAAGAAACGACACGATGGCAGCGTCCACGGGTTACATCGGAAACCTTGGCACTTTTGACAAGAGTAGAGAGAGGTTTAGCTCCTATATGGAGAGAGCAAATATGCTTTTCATGGCAAATAACATCATGGAGATTAGTGGTGATGGAGAGATAGTGACTGAAATAAATAAAGCCGTTTGCGAACGCATGAAAGGGATTCTGCTCATGGAGATCGGTCCTGAAGTGCATGGCAAACTTGTGAATCTCCTTGCGCCCATAAAGGCAAAAGACGTGCCATTCAATGACATTATGAAGAAGTTGGAGGAGCACTTCAACCCAAAGCCTTTGGAAATTGCAGAAAGGTATAAATTTGGCACGAGAAACCAGAAGCAGAATGAGACAATCAATTAATATATTGTTGCCTTGAAAAAATTAAGTTTACACTGTAACTTTGGAACCTTTCTCGGATGCGCACTATGCGACAGCTTTGGATGAACAATTCAGTTCGTGGATGAACAATTCAGTCCAAACTCAATGAACACTCCAGATCAAACATTCGAGAAAGCATGCAAGATTGCTACCACTATGGAGATGGCATCAAAGAATGCTTGCGAGTTTCGTCCACCACAGACTGCAGTGGCCATTTACAGTCACAAGGCAGCGCCTATGGCCACAGCAAGAGGCACTAAACCAAAACCAAAGTATGGCGGGGTGCCGAGTTCAGCCAGTTGTTATAATTACAACGGTAATCACTCATCCCAATGTTGTCAGTTCAAAATGGCCAAGTGCTATAGCTGCCAGATGAAAGGCCATATCGCCTCAGCATGTCGGGCCAAGCTTAAAACAGGAAATCAATAATCTGCGGGAATCAAGCGACAACACCAGAGAGGAGTTCACAACTTGGAGGTGAACCCAGATGGAAATGAACTTAGGTTGTAGACCATTTATGCAACCAACATCGATAAGCCTACAAACAGCCGAGGAAGGGACTTTCAAACTAAACTATTGATAAATGAACAGTTAATCGATATGTGTATTTACATGGCAGTAGATTGTTCGGTCATGAGCAGAGACCTGTACGAAATAAAGTTACCACATGATACCATTGTTTGAGAGTAAGGTCAAGCTGAGAACCTACTCGGGCGAATTTTTGGAGACATGTGGACAAGTGAACTGTAAAGTTCAGCATAATGGTCAGTCAGCAACACCGCCCATCATAGAGGCCAGCTACAGAAATAAACCAACCCTCCTTGGAAAGGATTGGTTGTGTAGAATAGAGATAGACAGGAAGAACATTTTCAGCATCGATTTGTCCAAATCACGTCTTGAAAACGTCATAAGCAAACATATAAAAACATTTTTGCTGAATGTTACACGGGAATAACAGGTACTGCACACATTTGTCTTAAGCAAGATGTGAGACCTGTGTATTGTTGACCAAGACCTGTACCATATGCACTAAAGCAACAATTGGAGGAAGAACTCAACAGGTTGGAGCGGAATGGACTGCTCGTGAAGACAGACCAGATTAACTGGGCAAAGCCAATTGTGGCCGTACCCAAGGCTGACAAAACTGTTCAACTATGTGAGAACTACAATCACAATCAACATAGCCGTTGATGACATACAATATCCGTTAACAACCTCGCAAGATCTGTACTCAGAACTTAGCGGAGCAAGAGTCTTCACTAAACTGGATTTGTCTCATGCTTACGTCCAACTCAATGTTGACAAGAAAAGTCAGCTGCACTTGACTATCAATACACACAAGGGCTTGTATTCATAGACACATAGAAACATAGAAACATAGAAAGATAGGTGCAGGAGTAGGCCATTCGGCCCTTCGAACCTGCACCGCCATTCAATATGATTATGGCTGATCATCCAACTCAGTATCATTTACCTGCTTTCTCTCCATACCCCCTGATCCCTTTAGCCACAAGGGCCACATCTAACTCCCTCTTAAATATAGCCAATGAACTGGCCTCAACTACATTCTGTGGCAGAGAATTCCACACATTCACTACTCTATGTGTAAAAAATGTTTTTCTCATCTCAGTCCTAAAAGATTTCCCCTTTTATCCTTAAACTGTAACCCCTTGTTCTGGACTTCCCCAACATCGGGAACAATCTTCCTGCATCTAGCCTGTCCGACCCCTTAAGAATGTTGTAACTTTCTATAAGATCCCCCCTCAATCTCATAAATTCTAGCGAGTACAAGCTGAGTCTATCCAGTCTTTCTTTATATGAAACTCCTGACATAGGATTCCTATTCCTCGATCATTCCTTGAGACAGTGCAGTTCTATGCACGATTCCTTCCAAATTTAGCAACTGTGCAAAAACCACTACATCATCTGCTGCAAAAACATGTTAAATAGACGTGGGGAAAGGAACAGCAACATGCATATGACATCTGCAAGGAAAGCTTAACAAGTGACAAACTCCTTGTACACTACGACACGACATGCGAGATGAAACTTGCTTGAGATGATTCAAGTTATGGTGTAGGTGCAGTGATTTCCCACTGTAATGAATGACGGACAGGAAAAACCTATTGCTTTTGCATCCCGCACCCTATCACCAAGAGAACGCAACTATGTACAGATAGAAAAGGAAGCACTCAGCATCGTGTTCGGAATAAAAAAGATCCATCAGTTTCTTCTCGGCAGACAATTCACCCTGGTGACTGATCATAAGCCACTACCAGTGATACATTGGTCCCAAGTCAGCTATACCTTCTATGGCGGCATCAAGGATGCAGCGCTGGGCAACTTTACTGTCCCAGTATGACTACAAGGTTGAGTACTTAAGCTCCAAGTGCAACACAGTTGCAGATGCGTTGTCCCGGTTGCCCCATGAGGACTCTGACGTGGGAAGTGAGAACTCAATCTACACAACAACTGTACAATGACATTTCATTGCATCTCCTTCAGTGGTATACATAGAAGACACGGGATAAAAGATTAAAAGAACAAAAACACAACCATTGACTCTCATATACCATACATATTGGTACAAAATGTAGGATCAGCAACAATCTACCATGGACTGTTTCTGATTGTTCCCCATACATTGACTTCACACTATTAGAATCGTTGCCTAGTCTTACTGTCTATTAATTCATTGTATTATTGATTATTGAATATTTATTTGTGAAGTCGTTGTATTAGTGACCCTGTAAAGCTGCATCGTAAGAATTTTATTGTTCTATTCCTGGTAGATATGACAATTAAACACTCTTAACTCTTAACTCTTAGGTTATTATTTGTATGTCTCTCATCTTATACAAGAAACCCAATTATTTTACCCGCAAGTCCATGATTTGATATTATACATTGATCTCCTTCATGAGAGATTATTATACTTATTAGGTCTCTTAATTTCGATGGTTGTCCCAAATCTATCTACATTCTTATTTGTACTTTCCTTACATTTGTTCTGAAACTTCAACAACACTTTCATTAGAGTTTCTTTAACTAAAATTATTAACTTTCTTTGCATTCATGCAACATGCTGCACGTGGATTATTTACAGAGCATACCATCTTTGCTACACACCACCACAACTGTAGATGCCACTGTTTTTCATATATTATATGAGGGTAATGCATTATACACACTTCTTAAAGGGCCAGTCCCACTTGGCGATTTTTTCGGTGACTGCGGCATCATTGGCTGATGTATCAGGTCATTGAAAAATTTGCGGCGTGACGCGGCATGATACGGCCATGATGCAGCGTGATAACTTATGGCACGCGGTATTTTTTCATGTGTCGCAAGATTTTTTTTGTCGCCACTGGATTTTGAAATGTTCAAAATCTTTTTGCGACACTGATATGTCGCCGAAAACATCGCCAAGTGGGACAGGCCCTTAAGCATCCACCAGGGACAAAAACTAGCTATTTAACATCCTAATTTGCTTGCATCATGCAAAAATATAATTTTAACTGGCAATAGATAAGTTGGAAGGCGATTAAACTTAAAAGAATTAGGGTGTAAGAATTGTGAGAGAGAGGCTATTTTTGTCTTTATTTTACAATAAATTATAAGCATCCGACATCCTATTTTGTTGCAGAGGTCAAGAGAAGTTTTCCATATCTTATGTAAAATTGGTAAAATTTCTCTGCAACAACATTCAATGCAATTCTATAAAGTCTCATGGTGGTAGTGAAAAATAAATTCGGGCAAGATGTAAAAGTAGGATTTCCATTCACCTTCCCTTATTTTGACAACTGAATCTTTCTCCCAATGTGCATTGCAAAATAGTAAATATATGTTTTGAGTTACATACTCATTTAGTGCGCACAAGATTGAGCATTAGAACTGAAAGTTCTCTGGGGAGAATTTGTATCTTTTCAAACTTGCAAACGCCGTCACTAATTTATAAATCATAGTTTTGGATTTCCTGGCCATAGAAGTAGCTTGAAAAAATTGGTTCTTGACACTGAGGATTTAAAACCAGTTTGCACTGTCACACTGAGAGGAATCCTGATGAAATATGGTTATTATTTTTTCTCTGTGAAATATGATGGCCAGCCTGCTGATTCAAAAATACATCTTTCACCACTGTGTTGGAAAACCCTTTAATCTCAGTCTGTTTGTAAGAGTGGGATTGTAAAAGAGTATACTCTTTACATGTAGACATTGAATGAGAAATGTTTTACAAAAGAACACACTCAAAACAAAAATCTGGAAAGGATCGTGAGAAGGTTATGATTACTAGAAATCTTTATAAATGAAACAGAATACAATGGTGCTATTCTGTTCATAAAGGTAACAGAAAATGCAATTACATTGATTTAACTATTTTTGTTTATGATGGAACACACTAATTATGGTCATACATGTATTGAGGAGTTGAATGGACATTCAGATACTGAATTAAGGTAATAGAATATTACAGCAGGGAAACAGGACCTTTGGTCTAACATGTCGATTCAACCAAGATGCCCAAACTAACTAGTTCTGTTTGCCCATGTTTGTCCCATGTCACGTTAAATCTTTCCTATCAATGTACTAATTCAAATCTCCTTTAAATGTTGTCATTGTACCTGCCTCAACTATTTCATCTGGCAGCTAATTTCATATAACCTGTGTGAAAAGTTGCCCCTCAGATTCCTATTTAATCATTCTCCTCTCACCTAGCCCATTCATTCTTGATTCCCCTACCCTCATATAAAGACTGTGCTTCCACTCTAATAGTCTGGGAATGGAAAGGGAGTTAAAGTGTTTGGCAACTGGGAGATCACGTAAGCACAAGCAGATTGAGCGAAGGAGTTCAGTGATATGATAGGCAATTTTAACTCTCCTTCCCATTACCATACAGACCTTTCTGGCCTGGGCCTCCACCAATGTCAGAGTGAGGCCAAATGCAAATTGGAGGAACAGCACCTCATATTTCACTTGGGCAGCTTACAACCCAGCGGTATGAATTTTGATTTTTCTAACCTCAAGAAACCCTTGAATCTCCTCTTTCTCTGTCCCTCTTCCACCTTAGTTGTTGTACTAGTTTCACAGACGTCCTGGTAAGTTTCATTGTCTGTATAACTTGTATAACTGTATTCTCTGCTATATTATTCTACCACAATTCAATATCTGAATGTCCATTCAAGAGACATTTAGATTTAGCTCTTAGGGCTAAAGGAATCAAGGGATATGGGGAAAAAGCAGGAACAGGGTACTGATTTTATATTATCAGCCATGATCATATTGAAATGCGGTGCTGGATCGAAGGACCGAATGGCCTACTATTTTTCTATGTTCCACCTAGCGCACAGCTAACAATGGCCTGTTTCCTTTATCATTGTTACTTTTTATGCATATCTTTCATATATATATATTTATATCACATACATATTTCTATAGCACCATGAATATCTCTTGTTTTGCTTTCATAGATACATAGAGGGCGTACATAGAAGGTTCACCAGACTGATTCCTCGGATGTCAGGACTTTCATATGAAGAAAGACTGGATAGACTTGGCTTGTACTCGCTAGAATTTAGAAGATTGAGGTGGGATCTTATAGGAACTTACAAAATTCTTAAGGGGTTGGACAGGCTAGATGCAGGACGATTGTTCCCGATGTTGGGGAAGTTCAGAACAAGGGGTCACAGTTTAAGGATAAAGGGGAAATATTTTAGGACCGAGATGAGAAACACATTTTTCACACAGAGAGTGAATCTCTGGAATTCTCTGCCACAGAAGGTAGTTGAAGCCAGTTCATTGGCTATATTTAAGAGGGAGTTAGATGTGGCCCTTGTGGCTAAAGGGATCAGGGGGTATGGAGAGAGGGCAGGTACAGGATACTGAGTTGGATGATCAGCAATGATCATATTGAATGGCGGTGCAGGCTCGAAGGGCCGAATGGCCTACTCCTGCACCTATTTTCTATCATTCTATGTTTCTATAGACAATAGGTGCACGAGTAGGCCATTCGGCCCTTCGGCCCAGCACCGCCATTCAATGTTATCAATGACTGATAATCCTTATTCCTGCCTTCGCCCCATACCTCTTGATTCCGCTAGCCCTAACAGCTCAATCTAACTCTCTTTTGAATGCATCCAGTGAATCGGCCTCCACTGCCTTCTGAAGCAGATAATTCTACATATTCACAACTCTCTGAGTGAAAAAGACTTTCCTCATCTCATTTCTAAATGGCCTACCCCTTATTCTTAAACTGTGGGCCCTGGTTCTGGTCCCCCTACATCGAGAACATGTTTCCTGCATCTAGCATGTTCAATCGCTTAATAATTTTATATGTTTATATATGATTCCCTCTCATCCTTCTAAATTACAGTGACTACAAGCCCAGTCACTTTCATCATATGCCAGTCCCGCAATCCCAGGAATTAACCTTGTGCAACTGTGCTGTACTTCCTCAATAGCAAGATTGTCCTTCCTCAAATTAGGAGACCAAAACTGCACATAATACTCCAGATGCAGTCTCACCAGGGCCCTGTCCAACTGCAGAAGGACCTCTTTGCTCCTATACTCAACTCCTCTTGTTATGAAGGCCAACATGCCATTCGCTTTCTTCACTGCCTGTTGTACCTGCATGCTTACTTTCAGTGACAGATGTACTAGGACACCCAGGTCTCATTGTACTACCCCTTTTCCTAACCTGACACCATTCAGATAATAATCTGCCTTCCCGTTCTTGTCACCAAAGTGGATAACCTCACATTAATCCACATTATACTGCATCTGCCATGCATCTGCTCACTCACCCAACCTGTCCACGTCACCCTGTATCCTCATAGCATCCTCTTCACAGTTTGCACTGCAACCCATCTTTGTGTCATCTGCAAATTTGCTAATGCTACTTTTAATTCCTTCATCTTTCCCCTGACTCTCAGTCTGAATAGGGGTCTAGACCCGAAAAGTCACATATTCCTTTTCAACAGAGCCGCTGAGTTAAAACACTGCTACTGTTGGAAATTTAATAAAAATATTATAACTAATCAAACGGCAAGGCAGCATAAATAAAGAGGAAAACTAGATTAATATTTCACACATTTTATCAGAACTGGTAAATGGTAGAGAAAGTATTGGAGGTCATATGATTTTTATTGCCACATGTAGAAATAAAGTGAGAGGTGACTGAAAACACAGGGTCTCACTTATGGAGTAAAAAAAAGGCTATCACTTAATCAGTGTTTGATCTCTTTAGATAGATGAACAGCACGTAGAGTTACAACTGGAGGGAAATGCAAGTAAATCAATACAACACATAGAAAAATAGTTTGGAGTCCAGATTAATGGGTTAGAGAGGAGGTGAAATAGCATATGTTGCGTTTCTCGTGGTTGCATCTGTTGTTAATTTTGTTCACTTTGGTATTTTCAAAAAGTTGTGAACAATATAGTCATCTAATTCAGGAGATTTGGTAAAATTCAAATTCCTTGTGTATATATACGGGTCACCCTAAATCCAATATACAACAGATGAATGGAATAGCAAATAATATTTTGGTCTTCATTACAAGCGGATTTAATTACATGAGGCAAGATGACTTACTGCGATTATGCAGTACTTGATATGATCACACCTGGACTGTCATGTGTAGTTGTAGATTCTTTTTCTAAAAATAACAATTTGGCAAAGTGGGAATGCTGCAAAAATTCACATGATGGTTCCAGGGATGATGAATTTGCCAGAAAAATGGCACCTACAGGGCACATGCAACCTAAGGTTTATAGCAAAAAGTGGTAAAAATATAGAATATAGAAAGTGGAACAGGACAGGAAAAGACCCTTCAGCCCAGAACATTTGTGTCAATGATGCTAAAATAAACTCGGCCAATTTGCTTGCACATGATCAATATCCCTCCATTCCTTGCATGTTCACATACCTGGCTAAATGCATCATTATCATATTTGTTTCCATCTCTCAATAGGCATTGAGTTCTAAGCACCTAAACACTCCAGTAATTTCCACCCTGGGAAAGGGACTTTTTACCCTATCTATTCCTCATAATTTTATCAGATCTCCTTCAGCCTCCAAGACTCAAGAGAAAACAATCCAAGTTTGTCCAACCACTTCTTTTAAATAAAACCTCAAATCTAGACAGCAACCCAGTAAACCTCTCCAGCACCCTCTCGAGACCTCCATACCCTTCCTGTAATGGAATGGGAGGATATTGCATGTAATACTCCAAATGTGGCCTAATCAAATATCTCGAAATCTGCTACAAATCTTCACCTCCTGTGTCTTCTGAAAGCATCCCGAAGTATCACCTTCACCTCAGGAAATTGAACATGGCAATCTTGGTGCATGGAAGCGGAAGGGCGGCTGTGTAGATGATGGATGGCACAGTGATTGTGGGTCATACTGTTGGTGGAGGCTCTACAGCAGCTGAAAGAGCAAGTAGATTGATCACTGCTTTGGCAGCTGCACAGAGTGGCAGCGGAAAGAACTGATAGCATTGTGCTGGGACAGGCCAGGCCGACCCCCTGCTTTATCGATCCAGTGCCGCCAGGCCTAAAAGCGAATAAATGAGTCATTGCAAATCTCCTAAGCTCCATATCAAAAATTTCAGAGACTTGAGCATTATATATAACTATACTCATGCACAGAAGATAGACAAAAAAACTGGCGTAACTGAGCGGGTCAGACAGCATCTCTGCACAAAAGGAATAGGTGATGCTGAGTTACTCCAGCTTTTTGTGTCTACCTTCAGTTCAAACCAACATCTGCAGTTACTTCCTACACATACACATACTTCATACACATGCACAATATGATTTTACTAGATAGCATGCTGAACAAGCATGATCACCAGTCAGAGAAACATCTGTCCATCATCACCCTAGTCTTCTTCCCTGGCCTGCTAGATCTCCCGGTTGCTAATCATTTTAACTCCTCTTTCAATTGATGTCCTCTGACATTTCTATCCTGGGCCTTCTCCATTGTCAGGGTGAGGCCACACGCAAACTGGAGGAACAACATGTTGTATTCTGTGTGGGTATCTTACAGTCCAATGGTAAGAACATTTGAATTCTCCAATTTTAAGTAACTACACCACACATTCCCTGCCCCCTTTCTTCTCCCACCCCCTTTTGTTTCTTCCCATCTCTCCCCAGTGCCCCACCTGGACTCTCACCTATGTATCCTCTCCCCATCCCCTTCCACCTATACTCCCTCCCCTAACTTCACAATTCGCAACTCTTCAATCCTTTTGTCTCTCACCTGCACTTATCCAACCATCTGCCTATCAACCACCCTCCCCCCAACCTAATACTTACCAGGATTTGTCCTGCCCTTCCTCTCTCTCTTCCAGCTTTCAAATCCCCCCCCCCCCCCCCCCCCCCCCCCCCCCCCCACCCACCCACACTCCCTCTCCCAACAATCGGTCCCTACTTAAAACATCACCTATCCATGTTCTGCAGTGATGCTGTGTGGCCCGCTGAGTTACTCCAGCAGTTTGTTTCCCTTTTTTCCAGCCACAAGTATGTTGAATTTTAAAATGCTGAGAGTAAACCAGGTCAGCCAGCAACTGTGGAAAGATGGAATTAATGTTTTAGCTCATTGATTATCTGACAGTGCGTTGTAATTGTCAGATACACAGATAACAGAAGCACAGATGTGGATTTCAGCAGCTCTTGGCCAGAGGTAGTAATGGAACCTCTATGCTGCAGTAGGCTCTTCCAATTGCTACCATATTTTCTGCAGGACCTTAAGGGTGTTAAGACAGGCCAGCAATCACCATTCCAACAGACAACTCCCTGAGGTAGTGTCTGAAACTTCAATAGAGCTTGAAACTGCCATCAGGGTGTTAGTGGTCATGCTTCGAACACTGCACCACCTGCTGAATGCTAGCTGCCAGCCACTCAGACTGCTGCCCACCACACAAAAGGAGCTGAACTCTCTGCATCAGAACAGCTTGATATCATCTTCTAAGAGCAATTAGTGTCTTGCTCACTGAGTACAGAAGGGTTCCACCAGCCATGCTGCAGTAGCTGGGGTGCTCATATGTAGGAGCTCGAGGGATTATGAAGGTGTACAAAAGACAAGCAAAATAGGAATTAATAATGTTTTACCATGGTATGTAATACAATATGTCTCTGAACAAATCTGAGTTGATTCCTATCTTAGCACTTACTTTTCCATTGTGAACTGTTAGGCAAGGTGATAATCAGTGTTGGGAAGAAGGTAAGGTGACTGAAGAATTAAAACTGATTGGTTATTGATATCAAGCTCTAATCATTTTCATAGATTGCTTTTCAGCAAGAAGAACCTTTAATTTGTCCTTTTTCATTCTGCTTTCTGTATTTCTACTATTTCCTCTTCAACTAAATGCCTGAAAATAAGTGGTTTCACAAGAGCAGGGATCTGCAGTGGATCAACATGAGTCTTGACATCCACCGTACCGAGTACCACAGGGGCACTTCACTATAATCTGGCCAACAAAAACATCATTTCAGCATGCCAGTGATAAGCTCCATCGCCTTTCATGAGACAGAATAACGTTATGCTACACACATTCCTGTCATTGCCATTTAACCACAATTTAATTTAATCCAGTGGTTGAAATGCAAATGGCAAAGGGAAGTGACACTGAACAAAGTCTTTAAGACAGCTGTCTGGGTACGTAAAATGCAGTTTTATATCAGGTTGTTGTTTTGGACATGGCTTCCCTTTGTTTCTGATACAGGATAAAACTGACACGTGGTACTTGTCAAATGGGCGATGTTACGCTCACACAGGAATCTTGGGATCTTGTACGTATTGATTAATGGTTAGAGAACCTGAAATATAATTTTCTTTTCTTGATTTAAAAGTCCAATTTAATGCAATATTGTAAATTGTGAGATGTTGCAAATATTCCAGCTTCAACTTGGAAGAAACCAGACATGAGATTATTGCTAGCTCACCTGGACAGCCTCCAACAATACGTCCAGTTTGCAGGTTGCAACTGAGGCAGAAGCAGTGGAAAGACATTGGTGAGGATGTTATTCATGAAGTTATGACTCTTTGGACTTTTATCCATACTGAACACAGTGGACCACCCTGGTTTTAAATAATCTCCTGCTGAGATCCACCACTACCCCTTTATCTTCCTGTTTACAATACTTTCCCTGCATGGTCTCTGCTCTTTAATCGGTTCATACTACTTTCCAAAAGGAGTGGCTCCTAAAACAACTGCTATTTATAGTAGCAGGCAACATCTGTGGAGGAACAAACAGTGAATGCTTCATGCCTCTGATCCTTCATTAGGAAACTATTTCCTAGGAGAGTGAAGCATGAGAAATGAAAAGCATGTAACTTTTAAATGTATCCATTTAGGAGGGAAATCAGGAATCATTTATCAGAAAACATTTGTGGAAGTTTTGACATTCTTTCCCAAGTGTAATGACAGATAGAGAAATCTGATTTTTTTAAAGACAATCAATAGATTTTGTTTAAAGGCTTTGAGTGACTAAAATAAATTAAAACCATTGAAAAAGAAACATAAAAACATAGAAACTTAGGTGCAGGAGGAGGCCATTTGGCCCTTCATGCCAGCACCGCCATTCATTGTGGCTAATCATCCACAATCAGTAACCCGTGCCTGCCTTCTCTCCATTTCCCTTGATTTCGCTGGCCCATAGAGCTCTATCTCACTCACTGGGATTGGGAGCTCACACCAGGGTGTAAATAGAATTTATATCACCACTGCGGCGGCACGGTGACACATCGGTAGATTTGCTACTTTACAGCGCTTGCAGCACCAGAGACCTGGGTCCGATCCCGACTATGGATTTAGATTTACTAGAATGTTGCCTGGGTTTCAGCAACGGAGTTTTTTTTCTCCCGTGAGAGGGATAGACAGAGTTGACGTGGAAAAGCTTTTCCCACTGAGAGTAGGGAAGATTCAAACAAGGGGACATGACATGAGAATTAAGGGACTGAAGTTTAGGGGTAACATGAGGGGGAACTTCTTTACTCAGAGAGTGGTAGCTGTGTGGAATGAGCTTCCAGTGAAGGTGGTGGAGGCAGGTTCGTTTTTATCATTTAAAAATAAATTGGATAGTTTGGGAAGGGAATGGAGGGTTATGGTCTGAGCGCAGGTATATGGGACTAGGGGAGATTATGTGTTCGGCACGGACTAGAAGGGTCGAGATGGCCTGTTTCCATGCTGTAAATTGTTATATGGTTATTATATTATATGGTTATGGGTGCTGTCTGTACAGAGTTTGTACTTTCTCCCCGTGATCACATGGGTTTTCTCTGAAATCTTTGGTTTCCTCCCACATTCCAAAAATGTACAGATTTGTAAGTTAATTGGCTTAGTATACATGTAAATTATCCCTAGTGTGTGTAGGATCACTGGTCGGTGCAGACCCGGTGGGTCAAAGGCCTGTTTCTGTGTCGTATCTCGAAACTAATCTAAACTAAAAATAAATATATTAATTAGTATGCACATGTGATTCATTCCGACGATCCACCATGGTTATTTTTGTTTATTTTCAGCCTTTGTTAAATATCCTTATTCTCTTTATTGAAATGGTGTGCATTGCGAACAGGAGTTCAATGAGAAAGAGGATCACCATTGAAGTACAGCCACTGTTGTGATGTAGGAAACACAGCAACCGTTTCAGGACACATGAAGTTCTCACAGTCAGGAATGTGGCAGTGATCAGAAAATCATTTTTTAGCTATGCCAGTTATGGAATGAATATTGTCCAGAAAGCAGATATAATATGTATTCCTTTTCAACACAGTGCCTTGGAATCTGTTATGTCCCCCTCAGAGATCAGACAACATTTTGGTTGCAATAACAGACAAAACTTGGAACACTGCATTGCAGGTCTCTGTAATAGACATTTCACCAACTCTTATCCATCACATCAACTTTGGATATTGGAAAGATTCTTCCCATTCAGAAGGAATGATGTGTTTATCACAACCCTATTATTTCAGTCTTCATCGTTTGCTTTATTTTCTTTTACTGCTCCACTTTGGCTAACTTGTAAGAGTGCCCACTTTGCTGCATCCATCTTTTATCAAACTCTTGTGGAGGAACAACTGGAAATCTTATTCAGCATCACAGAAGATAATTGTCATGTGGAATATAAAATTATTTGTAGATTTGAGTGGGGACTATAGGATATTGAATAAGTTATAAATTCTATTAATTGCTAATGGATCAGTTGAAATATGTTGACTTTCTGAGAAAAAGGTGCCATGAACTTCGCTTAAACCGACAATAAATTCTAACATTGCTCTCCATTAGACTGAGCAAACAATGAAATACAACATAATTAAAAATAAATTTTGAGAAATTATTGGAAAAATCCAAAAAAGACAGGTCCTCGCTGGATCTGCCACCCATGGGAAAATGGAACTGGAACTAAGCTATGTAATAATTTTATCGGCAGAAAAGAGCTGCTAATGATGCAAATGAAATACGGTCTCCTGAGACAAGAGTTCGCCTCATGAGGAATTTCTGACACTGCACAAAGGATTTAATTAACCTAAGACGAAGGTTGATGAAAAGATTGATTTCTGCTTGTTAAGATTATAATGACAAGTCATGCTCTGGTCAGTCAATGCAAGCAAATTGAAAAAATAGGCTCTAAAATTCTTCAATTGATAGAGGATGCAAGGAATATTTTACAAAGTCACAGAAACATTGAAGGACTGTTCACTCCTTTGAGAATGGTAGAACAAAATGTCATATTCTGAAAGAATCCTGCTTGAACATCTGAAATATTGTGACTTGCAACGGTACAGCCCAAGAGTCTAACTGGTCTGAAAGATCTGTTTTCTTTTGCCCAGCCAGGACTTGAAAGCTTTCCTCTGTCATTACTTCTTTGATTCTATCAAAAGTGGAAAAGGTTCTGTTTCCATCATTTTGAAAGGTCACCTTGACTAACACATTCTAGCAGTTTCAGTCTCGGCATACATAGTCTAAAAATTAATTAAACCAAACGTTTAAATTGCACTTTTGCTTTTACCAGAATATGCACTATAAAAGTCGTGAAATTTTATTGGACATCAAAAATAGTTCAGTCAGGATACCAAACAGAAACTTCAATAGTTAGAAAACTATGATATCATACGATACGATAGAACTTTATTCATCCCCAGAGGGAAATTTGTCTGCTAACAGTTACAACTCACAACAAGGTACATGAAAGCTTGAAATTAAAATTAAATTAAAAGTGTAAAAAGAAAGAAAAAGACAAGCAAGTGTTGGCTGGCTGCCATGTGCACAGCGTCTTAGTCAGAACAAACAAACAAACAGACAAACAACCTGGCCTGTGGATTCTAAACTAGAGTGTCCCCTTCCCCCATACCGGGTCCCCCTTTGTTCTTCGACCGTCGCTCATGGCGATCCCCCCACGCCAGTTCCCCATTGTTCTTCACGGCGGTCACCCCACGCCAGGTCCCCATTATTTTTCATGGTGGTCCCCCCATGCCGGGTCCCTATTATTTTCCCCTACCCCCCTCACGCTCATCGACTGCTGATCATGGGTCGATCACGAGTCCCCACCACCACCGAGGCTCCCGTTGCCGCCGAGCCTCCTGCTGCCGCCGAAACTCCCGTTGCCGCTGAAGCTCACGCTGCCGCCGAAGCCCCCGCCCTACGTCAAGGCTCACACTGCCACCGAGACTCCTTCTGCCGCCGAAGCTCCCGCTGTCATGACCAAGGCTCCCATCGCAGCCACCCCAAGGGCTCCTGCAGTCCCCTGGGAGGCCTCAATATGTTGATCGGGCCCATGCAGCTCACAGGGACACTCCCACCATGTGTGACAAATTTCAAAGTGATCCTACGGTGAAAATTGCTATCTGTCACGGGGCCTGAGAATTGTACATGTTATGCCTTGTGGTCTGAGCAATATTTTTTCAGAGAGTGGAATGGTCAGCATTTTTGATCTAAACAGAGAGTTCACAGTTGGATGCATATATCTTCCCATGTTTTGGGGGAGTTAAGTGCCTCTTTATATGCTAAATAAATTGTAATATATTGTTATAGCAGCTAGGATTTTTTTACTACCCTTTAGCAAAATGTTTTCATTAGAATCAATCCTAAAGGGTTGTTTCACTTAGTTTTCACTTGTCATCTGGAAATATTAAAAGTGAGCAACTCTACCTCATTTTTTCAAGATGGTAGGAAGTCTCTGAAGAAGGAATAAATTAATCCAGCCTGAAGGTCATCAACCTGAGATGTTAACTTTATTTCTGTTTCCACAGATACCACCATTTTGATTTACCCACTCTACTCTCTCAGGCAAGCAAATATCATCCAACTGTGCTGTTGTGAGCGTGATAACAGGGTTGTTGTTTCTAGTGTTCTCATTTATAACTATCCTTCAATCATTACAAAATAAAACTCAATTATCTGCTCATTATCATATTGTTGATGAGGTATTTGCTTCTCACATTATGGTGAAAATACTTTAAAATATTTGTGAATACATTAAACCCAAATATGAACCATTATTGGGTGGGGGTGGAAATGGTGCCCGTTATTGTCAATTATTCATTAATACCGAGTAAAGTAGTATCATTGTATGTTTAGCTTTAGTTTAGCTTAGTTTAGAGATACAGCGCGGAAACAGGCCCTCTGGCACACCGAGTCCATGCCGACCAGGGATCCCCACACATTAACACTATCCTACCCACACTCGGGACAATTTATACATATATCAAGCCAATTAACCTACATACCTGTACGTCTTTGGAGTATGGGAGGTAACCAAAGATCTCGGAAAAAGCCCATGTGGTCACGGGGAAAACGTACAAATTACATACAGACAGCACCCGTAGTCAGGATCAAACCTGGGTCTCTGGCAGCAACTCTACCGCTGCATCACAGTGCCATTTCAATGTAATTGAAACAGAAATGTAGCAGGTAGTTAATACTCAAAAGGACACAACATGCTGAAGTAACTCAGCGCGTCCGTCAGTATCGCTGGAGAACATGGATAGGTGACGTTGGACCCTTCTTGAGACTGATTTTGTCTGCAGGGTTACTCCAGCACTGTGTGTCATTTCGTCTTAGATGCTAATGCAGCTGTTCAACAACAGCAAGCCCTTTTTCACCAGATGTTGCACGATCCGGTCACATAAATGTCACTGTGGCTCACTTTGTAGTCCCTGGGGACAGCGTTTTCTTCAGGCCCGTCCAATGGCTATGCACACTTGATTATTGAGGGGCTCCCTCCCCTCTCATCTGCTGCTGCTTCCAAGATGGAGTATGTCGGCAACTCCAGGGGGGATGGAGGCAGAAGCGTGGGGGTGGGAGGCCGAGTGGACAGAATGATGGGAGAAGGAAGAGGCATGCCCTGTCGGTGGCGGCAGCCCACAGAAAGATCTGTTTCCAGGAGCTACAGCAAGATTTGCAACAACTGCCAAGGCAACCAGACCCAGCGATGGGTGAAGAAAAGCTCACTGACGCACTCTGCAAGTCTGGGGCGGTGGCGGAAACTGGGGATCTAAGAGACAGGGAAGATGGTATGAGCTACGAGTTGGGGAAGGCATCAGCAGGTCCGTCCAGTGATACTTCCAAGACATTATGGCCTAAGTTCTCTCTGATACTTCAAAACAAATTCATCAGGTTAGACATTAAACGAGGAAGGAAAATCAAAACAAAATTACAGATGCTGGAAATCTGAAATAAAGTTATAATTTCAGGTCAAAAATCCTTCATCAGGAATGAAGTCAGCAATTATGTTATGGCACAAAGATGAGTGACACGTAAAAGTGCCTGGCCAAATTTTCTGGCTGATGCAAAATTACCTGGAAATAATAGTTTACATGTTTCACTCTGGAAAAATCAATTTTTAATGTACTGCAAAATGCACTGTAGCTCCTTCCTTAGGCTATTCTAATAAGATTCCCAGATCAACAAACTGGTGACTTCTAACATGCAGATTGACAGGAACAGCAGACATCAAATAAATCACTGCATCTGTATATTGCCCTTAGGTCCCACACCATCTTAACTTGAAAATAGAGCACCACTCCTTCATTATTGCTGGGTATATTGTAAATCTTGGAACACTTACCCAATAATATTGCCCTTCACCAGAAGGACTATAATGATTCAAGAAGGTGGCTCAGTATCACTTTCTGAAGGGGGATTAGAAATGGGCTCTACACTGGGCTTGAAAGTGATACCTGCATCTCAAAAAATAAATACAAAAAATGAAAAGTGTGGAAAATGTTTAGAGATGTTGAAGCACCCACTGGTGACTCTCTAGGTGAAATTAGATAAGTACAGTAATACAATTCTTGATTTTGTTCAGTTCTGACCATACTCAATGGGTTAAATGGAAAAACAAATCTATTCTTTATTATATATCTTCCTGGGTTTGCCAATAGGGATTTTCTGGGATTATTTGTATCTAAAATGTTCCATATAATTTTACTCTCAGATGACAGTTTTCAGATGATCAGCCACGATATCATTGAATGGCTGCGCTGGCTCAAAGGGCCGAATGGCCTACTCCTGCACCAATTGTCTATTGTCCTATTCAGCCCACACTGCAGCAGGGAGAGCTATCGCCAGACAACTTCAGTGACATTTTGATCCTTATCTTCAGTACTGACTGTACTAAGTTTAGTCATTCTCACTGTGACTGCATGGGTTTCCCCTGGGTGCTCTAGTTTTCTCTCTTATCCCAAAGTCATGCTTTGATAGGTTCATTGATTGCTGTAAATTACCTAATATTTAAGTAAGCGGTGCTGTTTGGCATATGAGAGAGTATAGTGGATATACTGAGAATCATATTGAATTGACAGATCAAATGGCTCCTTCTGTATCATAAGAAACTATGAATAAATATGATCAGGGGTTGGAATGGGAATCCTCATGTCAGTCCGTAAGAGTGGACTGACCAACATGATAATTGTGCAATTTACAGTAAATATCAAAGGCTTATATCAAATTGTAACCTGGTTGCATCTCCATATTCATGGTGCTGACTTCACAATCCTTATTCCCAGGGAGTTCCAATGACAGATGTGTGCTTTGGACCTATCACAGTCAGAACCTGCAGAGAAGATGAAGTTCAGAAGCACCAAGGAATGGTTGAAGATTAGGAGTGAAGAAAATGGGCTGGGGACTTTGAGAACTGAGGAGTGTTGGAGAACGAGGTTGGGGGATGAATTGGGAATGGCGAAGAATGGAGAGACAATGGAGATCAGAAATCTAAGCAAACTGGGTGGCTGCAAGTCGGACCTCCGAATCCCTACAGTCAGAAGACCAAATGTGTTGATGCTATCTGGATCACCTGCAGAGGGCACCATCTGCCAACACAGCACTCACAGAACACTAGATCCATGAGCTTTATGGGGAGCTCAGTATCACTGTAAGATTTTGAGTCAGGACATTAGTGGATGCCCACAGGAGGGCACGAGGTGCCACCCAAACAAACTCTGAATACAAAAAGTTGTAATGGAGGCAACTGCTATTGGGCTACAACACAAAAGGCTAGACTAACTCAGCAGGACAGGCAACACCTCTGGAAAGAAGGAATGGAGAGATGCTGCCTGTCCTGCTGAGTTACTCCAGATTTTTGTATCTACAGTTTAAAACCAGCATCTACAGTTCCTTCCTACACATTTTGTCTGCTATTGGGCTCAGGTCAGTTTGTTAAATGATCATTGACCTTTTGAAGATTTGAATGTTTTAAATATTGGAAAGCTTTGATTATTCCAGTTTGATGACATGGTTCCAAATTTGAATCACTAAACATAATGTCTTGCGGTCATCTAAACCCAAAGTCACATTCAAGTTGATTGTGAGTGAGGATTGAAGCACTACAGGCTCAGGCTAAACACTGTCAAGTGATATTTTACTATATCCCATAAACTGAAGAAAGGTAATGGCATGTTGGCCTTAATAACAAGACGAGTTGAGTATAGGAGCAAAGAGGTCCTTCTGCAGTTGTTCAGGGCCATAGTGAGACCACATCTGGAGTATTGTGTGCAGTTTTGGTCTCCACATTTGAGGAAGGATATTCTTGCTATTCAGGAAGTGCAGCATAGGTTCACAAAGTTAATTTCCGGGAAGGCGAGACTGTCATATGTTGATAGGATGGACCGGCTGGGCTTGTATACTCTGGAATTTAGAAGGGTGAGGGAGGGACATTGAAACATATAAGATTATCAAGGGATTAGACACATTAGAGGCAGGAAACATGTTTCTGATGTTAGCCGAATCCAGAACCAGGGGCCAAAGTTTGAGAATAAGGGATAGGCGATTTAAAATAGTGATGAGGAAACTATTTTTCACCCAGAGAGTTGTGAATCTGTGGAATTCTCTGTCTCAGAAGGCAGTGGAGGCCAATTCTCTGGATTCTTTCAAGAGAGAGTTAGAGCTCTAAAAGATAGTGGAGTCAGGGGATATTATGAGAAGGCAGGAACAGGGTACTGATTATGGATGATCAGCCATGGTCATATTGAATGGTAGTGTTGGCTCGAAGTGCCGAATGACCTACTCCTGCACCTATTGTCTATTGTCTATAACTCCTCTTGTTGATGACATAATCTTGTTTATTACAACTCGTAGCTAGTATATGCCAGAAGAAGTCCGTACAATGAGCTACTTTAATAAGCGAGTTCGGTATTCTAAAAAAACACAAGGAATCATGGGAATTGTTCAAGGGTAAATGCTGTAAAGAAAAACCGAACGAAGTGCTGTAGATACAGTGAGTACAGTTTGTGTCTGATGTTTAGTCTTTTTTCAAGCTTGTATTTGTCAGGGGGCTGATAGAGGGGGCAGATGTAAGTGGGAGGAGGGGGGGCAGGAACTGGACCGGCGGAGAGACATTCTCGGCAGTTGCACGCACACAGACCTGCGCCTCATCCGCAGCAAGGATCGAACCCGGATCCCTGGCGCCGCAAGCGCTGCCAAACCGCCACTGGACCCCTCCCCCCCAATTCAAGTGTCCCATCGCTGCTCGGGGGACGGCTGGAGATGTCCGGACCAACGGGACACTGGCCCCCAGGCCCACAGCCAGCACAGAGAACCCACAGCCCCACAGCCAGCGCCAACTCCAGCCCAACTCCGCTCCAACTCTGAAGTGCCAGTTCACCCACGGCCTGTGCTCCCTCAGCCGCAACCCCAAGTACAAGACAGAGCCATGCCGCACCTTGCACACCACTGGCTTCTGCCCCTCGGTACCCACTGCCACTTCATCCACAACCCCGAGGAGGAGCGAGGGGCCCAGCCTCTCCTGTGCCGGAGCACCAGCCTCGGATCGCGCTGCGGGTGGCCTTCAGCCCCGACCTGGTTTGGACCTGGAGTTGGAGCTGGCCCGGACTTTGGGCTTGGTGCTGGGCAAGGGAGGGGGAGGAGGTTGCTGCTGCCGCCAGCACCACCATCACCAACAGCACTAGCAGCTCCAGCATGCACCCAGCCTGCCCATGTTTGGCAGGAGCCCATCTACAGACCCTCTCTCCGACCAGGACAACTCCAGCAGCAACGACTCCAGGTCACCCGACTTTGAGCAGGGCTAGTGGCTGCCCATCTTCAGCAGGATCTCGGTGTTGGACTGAGGGGTGGGGGGTGGGGGGGGTGGAGGGCTGCCAGCCAACCCGGTGAGACAGGCAGAGCTGAGCTGGAGACAGTGGCTGCAACGCTGGCTGCAAGTCCGGGACCGCCCCGCCAGCCTAGGACCACCCCGGACACCTCCGGACAGGAAGGAGACACGCGGGAGGGGACGGGAATGGCCCAGCAGCAACTCAATAGCAACAGAGTGCCAGGCCCAACCCCGACCACAGACGAAACTGCAGCCTGAACACAACGCAGCACCACCGTTGCCGAGACTGTTTATAGCAAGTAACCTATGACCTGGGCATGCACAGTCCGAATACTGAACTCGCTTATTTTTGGTGGTATTATGCCTCATAAAAGTACCACCCAAATTTTTATCTTTTCACTGGATAAAAGTAGTTCATTTAGAACAAATATGTTTTGTTTCCATGGTTACATTACATTTCTACCATATTTGCTTTTCTACATGACGTAGCACTCTCTGTGCAATGGTTCCCAGTTCAGGAGCTGCATGTCCTGACAGGGTCTCGTCCAAGTATTTAACATTATGTGCATCAAGTCAAACTTCAACATCAGGTATTTTAGATATAAATGAGAAATTTGCATTTGCAGCATTCAAAGATTTGTGGATATGCATAGAAACACAATATCGTTGAGAACCACAACATTTATTATACTGCTTACCTGTAAATTACCTGATCTATATGTTAATCAGAGCATGCTGACCATTTCTAAAACATTGTTAAGATACAGCCATGAAATTCAATTCCACACACAGTGAAATGTTGGGAATATATCTGGCAATAAAAACACTTCAATTTATTTTATGATTGACACAATCCAGAAACATTGAAGCACAGTAGGACAAATGCCTGCTACCAGCAGTGATATACTAATGAGGCTTAAGCCTTGGAATGATTTAAACCTCAAGCTGGCATGGATGGAAAGCAAAGGGGTCAGTTTGCTGAAACGACTTTTCTTGTCATACAATAAACATAGTGTGACCCTTTGTTCATGCGCAGATGGCTCCAAAAAGATCTTACGGAGATATGTAAAGATAACAGATGGTCTCACTGATACCCAGGACATAATTTATGTCACAATCTATACACATTAAACAGATTATCTCAGTGTGTGTTTAATTAATGTTTGGGGAAAAGCAGATATGGAAATGGACTTCTAAGTATTCTTATGGAATGAAAGCAACTACATTTTTAAAAATATTGCTCGTGAAGCAATTTAAGATTAATGTACATGATATGCCTTGGACAAGGTCTCACACAAGAGATTAGTGTGAAAAATTAGAGGACATGGTATTGGGGGTATAGAGAACTGGTTAGCAGACAGGAAGCAAAGAGCAGGAATTAACAGGTCATTTTCTTACTGGCAGGCAATGGCTAGTGGTGTGTTGAAAGGCTCAGAGTTGGGACCTAGTTGTTTGCAATATATATTAACGATTTAGACAAAGGGATTAAATGTAACATTACTAAGTTTGCAGATGACATAAAGCTAGGTGGCAGTGTGAGATGTGAGGGGGATTTTATGAGGCTGCAGGGTGACTTGGATTGAGTGAGTGGGCCAATGCATGGCAGATGCAGTATTATAGTATGGCCAGATTGGAGAGGCTAGGACTAAAATTGAGTAAATGCTTCAGGGCTGCTAGGCCATTTGGTCAATTTAAAAGTGCTCTCTGTAGAAATGGGACAAGCTGCAGAATGGTGCCAGTTTGTCTAGAGCCTAGATCTGAACTGCAGGAAGAGAATGAGAACATCTGCAGACCCTGACAATTAGGTGCAAAATGTGTAGAATGGATTTGATGAATGCAAACCTGACATACACATTGTAAATAATTGTAAATAATGTTGCAAAGCTTTACTTTGCTGAATGTAGGTATGTTACAATACTTACCTTCAGCGGCGCTGCAATTCTGCCACTGGCCGTGTGCTCGATTTTGGCGCGTTTGGGGGGTTTGGGCGGGGATAAATGTGGTTTTCTCCGATCTGGTCCTGGATTATATTTTGTTGGAGTGCAAGTTTTTGCTGAAGAATTGTTCCGACGGCCGTTCTGTGTGTTTTTTAAAAAAATTTGCCCGACAAGTTAATCGCTGGAGTGATTTTAAAATCAGCTTCTGAAGCCGTCAATGCTGACGACAGGGCCGGATTTTATGTAGGGGACAGGTAAAAGAAAGTAGTTTATTTTTATGTATAAAAGTGTTGCGTAAGATGCATTTAATTCACATTTTAAGTTGCGAAACGGTGATTTCTTTCCCCGAACGAATCGGCAGTGTTTTTGCTGCTGATTTGGTTTTAAATCCACTGCATCCGCAACATTCCAATTAATCGCGTTCCAGAAAAACCCACTCGCAAGCTGGGTTTTTCTTTAAATGGCCATTAATTTACAGGTATTAAACATTAAATTCCTTCCATTTGGCCTATAAACCCATGACAATGAAATAAAAAAAAATAAGTTATATTGTGAATTCTTGTGTGAATGTTATTTGGACACTTAGGCTATTTAAAAATGTTAATCTATTCTTAAGAAATGGATAGATGTTTAGACCTAGTAATTGAATTTTGTAATTAGCTACAATTAGGTAACTATCTAATTGTATGCTTTAAATTCAAGTCATCTAAGTAAGATTGTTTCATATTTGTTTCAGAATGCTTCAATCTACAATAACTGAACATTTCTTTCAGTTCTCTTAATTTTTAAGAAAGTTATGGGTTTTTGACTGTTCTTGATCACAGCGTTTGTGTTAAGTCAATGAAAAAGCAATAGGGAACATGATGCTAATTTCAGAGTATGAAAATGGCCATAAATGTTTTAATACTGAAGATATGAAAGTGAATTAGGTGTCAAATTACATTTCTTTTTATGCTTTATCTGATGGGATAAATTACAGACTTGATTTTTTAAATCTCAAAATTTTGTAAAATTGCTACCGAATGTTGATTGGATGAGGTATTGAGCCTTTTCAGGTTTTCTTGCATATCAGGGTAAATGTTGTGACGTTTGCTTCCTCCGAGAAAGACTATTGAATACAATGTATTAGCTACTGTATTATTGGGTTAGGGAAATGTCTGTAAAATATAGGGTTAATCGATACATGTGATTAGATTGTAAACAATGTGGTTTGGCCCCTTGAGGTCTGTGGACCTATAAAAGTCAGCTACCACGAGGTCCTGTGTCGATCTTCTGGTAGAGCGCATGACTTCTGGTAGACTGCATGACTTTCTGGAGTGTCTCTGTTTGAGCGAGGCCTAGAGAGCTTGATCAGGCAGATATGAGGATGGATCCCATGATGGTTAGATACAGTAGTTGGAACTGCAATTGTGTTTTGTCAAAATAAAGATTAGTTGCGCAAATGCTTGATTCAGTGGTTTTTGACTGAAACTAGACTGGGAGGTAGCTTACAACAAGCAATTTACATTGGGGTCTCGTCCAGAATCGCAACAGACCCCCAAACACAAGCTTGCGATCAAGGATGTTGAGCTGTTTCAATCGCGAATGCAGAAACTGCCCACTGTGTGGTTTTCAGCACTTCGTTCGTTGGAGCAGATCGATCATTCGCAGGCTTGGGAAAGGGTCTAATCGAGATCATTAGAATAGAGTCCAGGAAGCACGGGCCCCACTCCTTTGGGTTGGGGGTCTATAAAATAGGGCGTGGAGTGGCCCAAAACTTGCTCATAGTTGACAGACTGTAAATGAAATGAAATGAAATGATTCAATTTATTGTCATTGTCAGTGTACAGTACAGAGACAACGAAATGCATTTTTAGCATCTCCCTTGAAAGGGAGACACAGGGCGTCGCGGTGTGCCCGCGCCTGCCGCCATTCCATTACAGGCAAAGGTGGGTGAAGTGTCTTGCCCAAGGACACAACGACAGTATGCACTCCAAGCGGGATTTGAACCGGCTACCTTCCGGTCGCCAGCCGAACTCTTAGCCCATTGTGCTATCTGTCGCCCTGCTTTAGCTGTAGCTGCTTTAACGAGTGCCTGACGCACTTCATTGGGTGAGGGGTGACCCAATGTTAAATTTGGTATCCAATTGGTGGGTTATTGAAATACAGTTTTGACCTACGTATTGATCTATCTTTGCCGGGAGCGCCCATGAATGGATGTGAAGTATCTGATTTTCTGTGATGACAGATTATAAATAGGAGCAGGGTATGAGACGTGAATTGGCCAAGATAGACTGGCAATTGATTCTTAAAGGGTTGATGGTGGATATGCAATGGAAGGCATTTATAGGCTGCATGGGTGAACTACAACAATTGTTCATCCCAGTTTGGCAAAAGAATATATCAGGGACGTTAGTGCATCCATGGATAACAAGGGAAATCAGGGATAGTATCAAAACAAAAGATGAAGCATACAAATTAGCCAGAAAAAGCTGCCTACCAGAGGACTGGGAGAAATTCACTCCAGCAAAGGAGGACAAAGGGCTTAATTAGGAAAGGAAAAATAGATTATGAAAGAAAACTGGTAGGGAACATAAAACCTGACTGCAAAAGTTTTTATAGATATGTGAAGAGACAAAGATTAGTTAAAACAAATGTAGATCTCTTGCAGTCAGAAACAGGTGAATTGACCATGGGGAACAAGGACATGACAGACCAATTGAATAACTACTTTGGTTCTGTCTTCACTAAGGAAGTCTTAATCAATCTGAAAGAAATAGCAGGGACCGGGGGTCAAATGAGATTGAGGAACTGAGTGAACTCCAAGTTAGCCGGGTAGTGGTGTTAGGTAAATTGAATGTATTAAAGGCCGATAAATTCCCAGGACAAGATAGGCTGCATCCCAGAGTACTTAAGGAAGTAGCCCCAGAAAAAGCGGATGCATTAGCGATAATTTTTCAAAACTCTTTAGATTCTGGAGTAGTTCCTGAGGATTAGAAGGTAGCTAATGTAACCCCACTTTTTAAAAAGGGAGGGAGAGAGAAAACTGGGAATTACAGACCAGTTAGTCTAACATCGGTATTGGGGGTTCAGTATTGATGTGGATAGAGAACTGGCTGGCAGACAGGAAGCAAAGTGTAGGAGTTAACGGGTCCTTTTCAGAATGGCAGGCAGTGACTAGTGGGGTACCACAAGGCTCAGTGCTGGGAACACAACTATTTACAATTTATATTGATGATTTGGACGAAGAAATTGAATGCAACATCTCCAAGTTTGCGGATGACACGAAGCTGGGGGGCAGTGTTAGCTGTGAGGAGGATGCTAAGAGGCTGCAAGACTTGGATAGGCTGGGTGAGTGGGCAAATGCATGGCAGATGTAGTATAATGTGGATAAATGTGAGGTTATACACTTTGGTGGCAAAAACAGGAAAGTAGACTATTACTTGAATGGTGGCCGATTAGGAAAAGGGGAGATGCGACGAGACCTGGGTGTCATGGTACACCAGTCATTGAAAGTAGGCATGCAGATGCAGCAGGCAGTGAAGAAAGTGAATGGTAAGTTAGCATTCATAGCAAAATAATTTGAGTATAGGAGCACGGAGGTTCTAATGCAGATGTACAGGGTCTTGGTGAGACCACACCTGGAGTATTGCGTACAGTTTTGGTCTCCTAATCTGAGGAAGGACATTCTTGCCATAGAGGGAGTACAGAGAAGTGTCACCAGACTGATTCCTGGGATGCCAGGACTTCCATATGAAGAAATATTGGATAGACTCGGCTTGTACTTGCTTGAATTTAGAAGATTGAGGGGTAATCTTATGGAAACTTACAAAATTCTTAAGGGGTTGGACAGGCTAGATGCAGGAAGCTTGTTCCAGATGTTGGGGGTCCAGAACAAGAGATCACAGTTTAAGGATAAAGGTGAAATCTTTTAGGACTAAGATGAGAAAAACATTTGTTACACAGAGAGTGGTGAATTTCTGGAATTCTCTGCCACAGAATGTAGTTGAGGCCAGTTCATTGGCTATATTTAAGAGGGCGTTAGATGTGGCCCTTGTGGCTAAAGGGATCAGGGGGTATGGAGAGAAAGCAGGTACAGGATACTGAGTTGAATGATCATCCATGATCATATTGAAAGGCGGTGCAGGCGCGAAGGGCCAAATGGCCTACTCCTGCACCAATTTTCTATGTTTCTGTGTTTCTATCAAATCATGGCTGATTGTTCATGTAAGAATTAATACCCTGCAATAGCCCAATAGTCCTCGACTGCCTTGTTATTCACTAACGTGACATTTTTATTGAACTCAACAATTAAGCTCTCACAGCTTCTATGGTGTAGAATTCGAAAATTATCCACCCAATAAAATAAAATTGTTTCCTCACCTCAGGCTTTACTCTGACGTTGTGTTCCATGGTTCTACATTTTTCTGCCAAGGGAACATTCTCCCTATAACCAGACTGTCCAGCCCAATAAAAACTTTGCAATGGGGTCTCTTTACATTTATGTATATGCTTTAAAATAGAGGATTAGTCTATTCAATCCCTCTTCATAGGACAAATTAGTTATTTATTTTGTGGTGGGGGACAAAGAAAAGGTTTGAACTGATTAGTATTTAATTGGATGAAATTTGAGATCATGCAATAATAGATTTTGGCAGTTATTTAGGCACTATTGAAAAAAAAGTCTATGGACAAATAAAAATCAAAAGTGCGAGGAATGCTCAATATGTCAGCCACTTTCTGTGAAGAAAAAGCATTAGTCATTCTGATGAAAGATAATTTTACTTGTTTCTCTTTACACAAATGCTGGGTGACCAGCTGATTATTTGCAACATTCACCATTTATAATTTGGAATTAATGCAGTAAGACGTGGTGAACTGGCATTCAAGAAAATGCTGAAATAGTAAACTTTCATTGAAAAAGGAAGATATTGAATGTAAGGAAGGTGGATGATGGAATGTGATAATCTGTCAACAAGACATTATTCGTTAAATTGCAAATAGAATGATCAGATGAGTCATAAGAAAAATATGATAATGTTATAGGGGTCCACGCGTGTGTAAACACACTCAGTCCACCTGAGAGTTCGAGCCTGACCAACAACGATTCGATACCAAAATGGCTCAGGCAGCCACAATGTTAACAATGTAAGTAACATAAATTATAATTTTATTTGTTTGTATCTTATGGTCCTAGACAGCAATTATTGAATCTGTCCAACAATGACCAATCTATTTCTGCCCATCTATCTATTAATACATTTATCTATTGAAAGGTAATCTTCTTGCATATGGCATGCACAGCCTAAAGTTGTAGACACCAAAACACTACATCTATTAGTTTGTGCACATTGGATAGATTGCATTAGTCGAAACAGGGTGGACCACGTGAAGGTTGCAATCTCCCACCCCTTGAAAGGTAATGAATATTTATTAGAACTGAAGCCAAAGCAGTAATTTATATATAGTAAATAAATTATGTGAAGCCTGCAGTTTTCATATGCATTTTGGATAGAGACTGTTAAAACAACAGTACTATCAACACTCAAATGTTGTCATAAAGATTTATTGGTTTTACAGTTCACAGCATTCCTCAATACCTTAAGGATTTTCTGTTGTGTTTGAACATTATTGTTGGGAGAAGTAGTTTTCAGAGACTGAAAAGAGTGTTTGAAAGCAGGTAAGATTGAAGAGAATGAAACAATTAGATGTGGTGCTGAGTTCAAATTTCAATAGACAATAGACAATAGGTGCAGGAGTAGGCCATTTGGCCCTTTGGGCCAGCACCGCCACTCAATGTGATAATGGCTGATCATCCCCAAACAGTACCCCGTTCCTGCCTTCTCCCCATATCCCGTTTCCACTATTTTAAGAGCCCTATCTAGCTCTCTCTTGAAAGCATCCAGAGAACCCGCCCTCTGAGGCAGAGAATACCACAGACTCACCACTCTCTGTGAGAATAAGTGTTTCCTCGTCTCCGTTCTAAATGGCTTACTCCTTATTCTTAAACTGTGGCCCCTGGTGGCCCTTACCTCGGTAGTCATGAAATGCTTTGAGAGGCTGGTGAAGAATCACATCTGCGCCTTCCTCCCTCGGAACATGGACTCGTTGCAGTTCACGAGCAATTTATGTAAATGAGATCCAATTGTGACGTCATAGCTGTAGCTGCCACTGCAACTGCCACTGCAAATTCAAATGGTTCTTTCTCAAATTGGATTTTATAAAGTAAAAAATGTGAATAACATAAAATATAACATCAATCTGTATGAAATTTGATAAAAAATGCACCACAAGAAAATTGTGAGTAAGGTGGTCCAAAAATTGTAGCGCTATCGTGTACCATTTTGGCATAGTTTCGGGAGCACGCACACACACAGAATCACAAACAAGATAAGAGTTTTAGTACTATGTTGATAGATTTTTTAAATTAAAATAAGCAATCTGTTAAAAATAAACCTTCCTCTCTCCATAATGTCCAATTCTCCTCAGCTGTCCCTGCAATAATACATGTTTATTACAGAGGTTACCTCTCATGCTGAAAATAAATAAATAGTATTGAAATAGCAAGTACTTTGAAAATAAAAATATGTACTGATCCTCTGGGTTGCAGCATATCTAACACATTGTCTTCTTCAATAGCATCCCAAATCAGATCCCCATATCCTTGTGATTAAGATGCTCTTTATTCAGTGTTTTTTAAGATTCTATCCAATACTCTGCTTTGTGATGAAGGGTCAGAATGCTGCATTTGCCATCTTTCATATTTGTCAGTCTATTTACTAATCAGAATCACAATCTTTTGCTTGTTGGGACAGAGCCATCATGCAAATAGGAGCTATTTGTGCTTCATGATTAAAATTTTCTGTCAGAGCATTGAAAAATGAATGCTTTTGTCTGAGATTTTCTGCAAACTCAAATTGGATTATACTGTACATTTTATTTTGGAATGCTTCAACATTTTCTTATCCACTTAGAATTCAGACTTAATCTTCCTTTATATTTGACTGTGTTTAATTAAAAGTCCATGAAACTAATCGTGTGTATCTGCACAAACACAGATTTAATCCAGTTTTCCTTATAACGAGAGCATGGTTAAAAAAGGGCTGTTATAATGGCTATGTTACTGGACTAGTAGTCGAGTCATAGAGTCATGTCTTTTAAACTACCTGCTTCAATTAGTTCCTACGGCAGCGTGTTCAATATACTCACCACTCTTAGCTTCCTATTAAATATTTTCCCATCACCTTAAGAGTACGTCCTCTGGTTCTTGATTCTTCCACTATGGGTAAAAGATTCAGCACATTCACCCAATCTATTCCCCTCATGGTCTTACACACCTGTATAAGGTCACCCCTCAGCCTCCTGTGCTCCATGGAATAAAATCCTAACCTGTCCAACCTCTCTCTATTACATATGTATTCAAGTACTGGCAAAAACTTTGTAAATCTTCTCTGCATTCTTTCCAGCTTAACAACATCTTTCCCATAACAATGTTCCAAATGCAGCCTTACCAACATTTTATACAGCTATTACAAAGTCCCAACTTCTATTCTCAATATCTGGCTGTGGAAGACCGAATGCCTACTTGACTAACCTATCTACCTGTGATGCCACTTTCAAGAAACTATATAAATATGCACTACTGCTCTACAACACTCCCGAGTGGCCGACCATTAACTGTGAAGATCCTGCCTGGTTTGACTTCCCAAAATGAACTACCTCACAATTATCTTCATTAACCTCCATTAATCATTCCTCATCCCATTTGCCCAGTTGCTTAAGATCCTGCTGTAATTTTTTTATAACCATCTTCACTATCTATGATACCACCTACTGTGGTACCATTTGCAAACTGACTAATCATGCTTATGCATTCTCATCCAAATCATTCATATAAACTACAAATAACAATAGGCAGAAAATTGATCCCTGAGACACACCACTAATCACAGACCACCAATCCAAAAAATAGCCCTCCACTATCATTATCTGCTTTCTTCCATATATCCAATTCTCTATCCAGGTGACAAGCTCTTCCTATATCCCATGTGATCTAACCTGCCAATGCAGCCTACCATGTGGAGCCTGAGCATGAAGTCCATATAGTCAACAATTGGATTTGATCTCATCAACCTATTTGGTTACTTGTCTTAGTATAGCCCAGGTTAGAGATACAGGTACAGGCAGCACCCATGGTCTGGATCAAACCCGAGTCTCTGGCAGCAACTCTACTGCTGGGCCACCATGCTACCCTTCTTCAAAAAACACAAACAGATTTGGAAAACACCATCTCTTCCATACAAAATGATGCTGACTATCTCTAATCAGCCCATCTATCCAAAAGCATCAGCCCATCTATCCAAATATTAAGATCATATCTATTGTCCCCAGGCTCAAAAGCCTTCTTCAATCAACCGATTGGTGGTCAGATAAATGTATTGATCATTGGCTATTGTTCCCAGATCTTCCTTCTTAAAAGCGCTGCTGGGTTGTCAACCCGATTTTATGGTCACATTGTAAATTACATGCATGAAATGAATTTTGCCAGCAGCGATACACTTAAAAAGAACACACAATACACAATACAATTGAACACAAACATCCACCACAGTATTCTTCACTGTGGTGGAAGGCAACAAAGTTCAGCCAGGCCTCCTCCCTCCTGCCCACAGTCAGCCATAGACTCGCGCGGCATTGGAGTTGTTTCAAAGTCGGAGAGTTAATTTTATTCCGTCACATGTACGGATTACATGCAGTGAAATGAATTTGCCAGCCAGCGATACACTTAAAACAGAACACACAATACAACATACCAGCGATGAACACAAACATCCATCACAGCATTCTTCACTGCGGTGGAAGGCAACAAAGTTCAGCCAGGCCTCCTCCCTTGTTTACCCACAGTCGAAGCCAAACAGACCGCGGCTTTGGAGGTCAGAAACGCGCCCTCCTACCCAATTCCGAGGAGGCCGCTTCAAGATGTTATCGGAGGGATCGTGGGCCCGCATAAGAAATGTCACTTCTTCAGCCGAGAGCACCTGGCGAGGACGCACCTGCCATCCAGCGCTACGCGGCTTGGAGGTCAAAACGGCAATTTCCTACCGGATGTTATCGGCCGTGGGCCGCTGTCGGAGCTCTTCTTCAGCGATACCTGGCGAGGGATCCCAGGCTCCGGATGGTGTCCACGCCACGCCCGCGGCTGGAAGCTCTGCAGACCACAGCCCCATGATGTCAATGACACCAGGCCAGCGATCAGAGTGCTACTCTCTGGCGACTCCCTGTAAGGGTTCGCTCGCTCCACGATGGAAAGTTCATGCTGCATCTGCTGCCTATGCTCCGGGCCTGACTCCGGGAAAGGCCACTCCAATCCTGTGATGTTAGGCCGCGAGGATGGCCACATGAAAAAAATCGCCTCTCCGTGGAGGAGGCGGCCAAAAGCTGTTTCCCCCTTTCCCCTCCCCCCCCCACCCCCCACATAAGACATACCGAGAGACACCCAAACTGACACTAGACACACCTAATAAAACAAAAAAAGTAGAAATAACGAACACGTTGCTGGCAGGGCAGCCATCTCACTGCGCCCCCACCAACTTTATCAGGTTGGATTCTTCTCCTGTCTCTCTCCTGTCAGGGACGGTCTGCCCCTTCCTGCCCAATTCCGCCTTTACTGGAGCTGAGGTTGGCCGGTGGAGGTCTCCAACCAGACACAATTTTCAGAGGGATCGGAAGTGTCCCGGCACGGGAAATGTCGCCAAATGGAAAGCGGTGAATCAGATCCAGGCAGAGGAGAGCATCCAGCGCCCAAACGCACTGCCATCGCAAAGTCCCGCAGCTCCAGCCCCTTCCGCTCTGGACCCCTTGGCTGGCTCCTGCCCCCTCCCCTGTGATACACCCCCCCCCCCCCCCCCACATCCCACATGGCTCTTCCGCCGTCTTTTCTCCGAGCTCTCCACCCATTCCCACGCCAGCGTGGCCGGAGCTGCTTGTGCTTCCTGGCCAAGCCAAGGATCCGCGCCGACGGCTGATGCTCTTCCGGGGCACGCAAGAAGGGAGAGTTGCGGCAAACTCGATATCCTGGGGAGGGCGAGTGGGGGAGGAGAGGGGATAGAGGGAAAGGGGAGGAGTGGGGAGGGAGAGGAGTTTGGAGGGAGGGAGGGAGGGAGGGAGGGGGGGAGTGAGAGTGACTGAGGGTAGGGTTGGGGGAGGGTAGGAGGAGAGGGAAAAGAAGCGGGGGAAGGTGAGGAGGGAGGGTGGGGAGGAGGGGGTGGGGGGGAGGGGGGGGGAGAGTAGAGGAGGGGGGGGGGGGGAGGGAGGGAGTGGGGAATAGAGGGTGATGTTGACAGTAGGGGAGGCGAGGAGGGGCAGTGGGGAAGATAGGGGGAGGTGAGGAGTGGGGAGGTTGGAAGATAGAGGGATAGGAGGTGGTTGGGAGTGGAGAGGAATTATGCAGGGAGGCAGTGAGTGACTGGGGATAGGGGAAAGGAGAGGGTGAGAGGTGAGGGAGGGATTGGGGATGGGAGAAAGAGAGGGAAAAGAAGAGGGAGGGTGAAGAGGAGGGGGAGAGTGCTAGGGAGAGGGGAAATGAGCTGCACCTGTGCAGATGGGGGCTATGAGTGAATGGTGGAATATTGCTGTGGGGTACCGAGCCTCCTGTGTGACAGGGACCCAGCGGGTCCCACTTAGTCTGATAGTTCATTAAATATATCATGGGTTTTTTTTTTAAATGTAGTGTTTATCATGATAGTCCCAGATCGTTGGAAGCACTAAACTGCTGATAATATTTGTGAAATGAAATATGCTGTTTACCTGGTCTTCTGCAGGTGTGTGCAAGTGGGCAACACAGTGGCACAGCTCAAAGAGTCACTGCCTCACCATGCCAAGGACCTAGGTTCAATCTTAACCTCACGTACTCTCAGTGTGGAGTTTGCATTTCTCCCCGTGACCATTTGTGTTTTCCCAGTTCCATACCATATTCCAAAAATGTGCAGGTTGATTAGTTAATCGGCCAGTATAAATGAGTATGTAGGTGAGTGGTAAAATCTGGTGTGGTGGGAAATGGGAAATTGAATTGATAAGAATGTGGGGAGGATAAAAAAAAAAGGGATTAATATAGGATTCATGTAAATAGGCGGTTAATGGGGCAAAGCAGGCTTCTTTCTGTGATATATTTATTTGTGAGTGTCTGAATGTAATTAACTCTTAGTTGTCTCTTGAAATGCCCTCGTCAGCTAAAAGATGTGAAATAATTTAAAAAACTGCTGATAGTTGCATTAACACCTGCAAGCATCTTGTAAAATAATTTTAAAACAACCCTTATCTACCCAAACATACTTGAGAGCATATAAGAGGTTGTCGCCTTAGTGCATTTGATCATTTAGTTTAAGTACAATGAAATATTTCACCAATCGGAGTCCTAAAGTCAGTTTTATAACAAGGTATCAATAAAATCAGCTTGTAATGTTTTAACTATTAAATGTAAATATGTTTTACCTTCAAAAGTACCTTGATTTACTTCTCTGTGGCAAACTAGTATATACTCATTTGACAGAAATGCCTCCTCTTTGCAGCTATCTTATGGATGGCCCATTCAACGACAAGTTAAATACTGGCTTTGTTTTCCACTGCTCAAATGGAAAGCATAGCCTGGTCCTGTGCTATATTTACTAACTAGGATGCAGCACAAAAGCAGAGATGTGAATTAATGACTATGTCTGAGTAGAGTAATAACATACTGAGCTTATCACTCTGTCTGCAGAAATTGTTTCCTGATTTTGTAGGTGATACAGAAGAATTAACAAAATTATATTTAAATACAATGAAGAATCAAGATGTTTAAAATACTAAGTTATTTTAATTTATTTTTATGTCTGTATTTTTTATTTGTGCATATTTCGTAATATTTTGGTAAAGAGATGCACAGCAGCAGGTTAGAGAATTGCACTGAATGCCCAACCAACTGACTCACAAATTACATATTAAAAATTAGTTTATTGTTATATACACCATGTTTGTATGAAGTTTATAGAATGAACAGTGTATATACAATGAATATAAATACAACAATAAATACAATGACGTCCAAAGCAACACAATATGGCAGGAGTTGAGCTGAGGTTGGTTGAATAATTCCATTGCCATGAAATTAGCAGAATTGTGCAAGGCAATGGAATTCTTCAGCCAACCCCAGCTCAACTCCCGCTGGGCCAACCAACAGCCCCGGACCCATGACACAAGTGGCCCCAGGCCCTAAGCCAGCGTGGAGAAGAAGTGCCAACCCCAGCTGAACCCCACTCCCCGACAGGCCGGGGACTGCCAGGGGCCAACCCCCCCGGCGCCGGTGAAAGCCGAGCACCAGCCATACACACAAAGTGCTGCAGCAACTCAGCATTTTCTCCCACGCCGGCTGCAAGCCCGGCCCGACACCTCCGGCCACCCCCGGGACAGGAACGGGAGGGGATGAGGATGGCCCAACAGCAACTCAGGCCCGACACCGACCATGGACGAGCACGATCTCGCTCATTCATCAAAGTATAAAGCTATAAAAAAATATAAAAACAAAATAATCTTAGCTTTCAACAAAGGAACAATAAAGACAACTATTTCATAGTTTGAAAGCAGTATTTTCTTACCTAGAAGAATCAAAGCTGTAAAAAACGGAAGACATGAAGGTTCACTGATCTACTGCTTTCAAGGGCTGTTTATGCATAGTGACCTTTGACCTGGCATGCGCAGTCAGAATACCCAACTCGCTTATTTTCTGCATTTGGCTCATTTCCCACTAAACCTTTCCTATCTATCTATCTATCTATCTATCTATCTATCTATCTATCTATCTATCTATCTATCTATCTATCTATCTATCTATCTATCTATCTATCTATCTATCTATCTATCTATCTGTCTATCTATCTATCTGTCTATCTATCTATCTATCTATCTATCATATATTAAAACTGTGTGGCTGCCGCCTGCCGCCTGCCATCCGGCTGCCTTTCTGCCTTTTGATTCGTTCCATCGTGTGATGTCACAATGCCCAATACTCGCAGATGTCCAATCGGCGGCTGCCGGCCGCCTTTCTTCCTTTGATTCCCTGCAACTCCGAAACCAGATGGAGAATCGCCAACATCTTTTCCATTTCGGTAGAGATTTCACTTTTCTTTCTAAGTATCCGCTCCTCATTACATTTTGTCGTCTTTGAGTACAAATTTTTAATCAATTCCTTCTCCACCCCCCCCCCCCCCCCCCCCCCCAATATTTCAAAAATAAACTGGCTTCTCACCCATAGCAGCCCCAGTCCACGGTGAACGTACCTTTGTGTGATGTCACAATGCCCAATGTTCACATATGTCCAATCGGAATGGATTCATTTACATATGCCTGTGCAGGAGCCCCAGCCCCTGGTGAACGTTCCATCGTGTGATGTCACAATGCCCAATGCTCAAAGACATTGTTGACATAGAGGGAGTACAGAGAAGGTTCACCAGACTGATTCCTGGGATGTCAGAACTTTCATATGAATAAAGACTGGATACTCGGCTTTTACTCGCTAGATTTTAGAAGAATGAGGGGGTATCTTATAGAAACTTACAAAATTCTTAAGTGGTTGGACAGGCTAGATGCAGGAAGATTGTTCCAGATGTTGGGGAAGTCCAGAACAAGGGGTCACAGTTTAAGGATAAGGGGTAAATCTTTTATGATCGAGATGAGAAAAACATTTTTCACACAGAGAGTGGTGAATCTCTGGAATTCACTGGCACAGAAGGTAGTTGAGGACAGTCCATTGGCTATATTTAAGAGGGAGTTAGATGCGGCCCTTGTGGCTAAAGGGATCAGGGGGTATGGAGAGAAGGCATGTACAGGATACTGAGTTGAATGATCAGCCATGATCATATTGAATGGTTGTGCAGCCTCAAAGGGCCTAATGGCCTACTCCTGCACTTAATTTCTATGTTTCTATGTTTCCCTCTCCTCATCCCGCTCCCTCTCCCACCCATCCCTCTCTCCCCATCCCCTTCCTTCTCTACCCCACCCCCTTCCCTCTCTCCACCCACTCCCTTCCTCCTACCCTTCTGCCCCTCTCCCATTACACCCCCTACCCCTCTCCTCCTCCCCCCCCACTCTTCCATCTCTCCCCCTTCCCCCTCCACTCTCCCTCCCCCCACTCTTTCCCCTCTCTACCCCCCCCCCCCTCTCCCCCTCCCCCCCCCCCCCCCCCCCCCCCCCCCCCCCCCCCCCCCCCCCCCCCCCCCCCCCCCCCCTCCCCCCCCCCCCCCCCCCACCCCCCCCCCCCACCCCCCCCCCCCCCCCCCCACCTCCCCCCCCCCCCCCCCCCGCATACGCCGTTGGGGATACAGACCCAACGGGTCTGCACTTGGTCTAGTTATTATATAAAACTGTGTGCCTGTCGCCTGCCGTCCGTCCGGCTGCCTTTCTGCCTTTTGATTCGTTCCATCGTGTGATGTCGCAATGCCCAATGCTCGCAGATGTCCAATTGGAATGGATCCATTTACATGGACGGTTGCCGGCCGCATTTCTTCCTTTGATTCATTGCTACCCCGAAACCAGACGAAGATTTGCAGAGATCTTTTCCATTTCGGTAGAGATTTCACTTTTCTTTCTAAGTATCCACTCCTGATTACATTTTGTCGTGTTTAAGAACACATTTTTAATCAAATCCTCCCCCCCCCCCCCCCCCAATATTTCAAAAATAAACTGGCTTCTCACCCATAGAAGCAGCCCCAGCCCCAGCCCCTGGTGAACGTTCCATTGTGTGATGTCACAATGCCCAATGTTCACAGATGTCCAATCGGAATGGATTCATTTACATATGCCTTTGCAGGAGCCCCAGCCCCTGGTGAACGTTCCATCGTGTGATGTCACAATGCCCAATGCTCAAAAGACATTTCCCATCGAGGGAGTACAGGGAAGTTCACCCCCCTTTCCTGGGATTATTCATATGATGCTCTAGAATTGCCCCAGATCTTATGAGAAGATTCAGGAGCTTATGGAAGAGACCGGTTCTCCTGTTCCAGATGAACGTTCAACAAGGGGTCAGCATTTTCAAGACAATGCCCCTTTAGGACTCCCCCCCCCCACCCCCCACCCCAGGATCCCTTTTCTCCAATGGCCATGCCACAGAAGGTAGGAGTCGCCAGACCACCCCCCTGCCTCCTTGGCATTCAGCCCTTCCAAACGGATAAGGGGTATGGTCCACATCCTGATTTGTAGAGCATCCTGTTCATATTCCCCCCCCTTAGTTGGCCCGGCTCGCAGATTCCCCCAAATTGTTTGAGGGCCAACAATGTTTTACTCCTGCATCAGATTCCCTCTCCCGCAACCCTCACCCAAGAGTTGGTGCGATCCCGTCTGGCCGTTCCTCACCCCTCCCCACTTGAGGCCCCCCCCTTCCCTCCTATAGTTATAGCCTATAGATGCGGGTCCCCCACCTTGTGCTAAAGGCTCCAGAGAAAAAAAACTGGCATGTACATACTGAGTTGAAGCCATGACATTCCATCCTCAAAGGCCCCCCCCCCCCTCCTTCACAAATTTCCCCCTATGTTTCTATGTTTCCCTCTTATCACGCATCCCGCTTGTCCCCCCCCTCCCATCCCTGGTCCCATCCCCTTCCTTCCCTAACCCCACCCCCTCCCTCTCCCCAAACTATCCTTCCCCCTACCCTCCCCCCTCTTCCCTCACTTTCTCCCCCTCCCCCCGCCTCCCCCTCCCCCACTTCCCTCTTCCATCCTCCCCCATCCCCCCCCTCCACCCTCCCTCCCCACTCTTTTCCCCTCTCTCTACCCCACCCCTCTCCCCCTCCCCCTCCCTCCCCCCCTCCCCCCCCATCCCCCCTCCCCCACATCTCTCTCCCTCCCCCCACACCAAACTCTCTTCCCACCCCTCCCCCTTCCACTCCCCTCTCCTGATCCCCTCCCCCCTTTAATCTCCCCCTTTCGCTCCTCCCCCACCTCCCTACCCCCCCCCCCCCTCTTCTCCAGTTATTATAGAAAAGTCTGTCCCCCCCCTCACCGGCTGCCTTTCTCCTTTTGATTCGCTTCCAATCTCACCATGCCCCTGACCGTCCAATTCGCTTTTGATTCAATCCTCTTTCCCCCACCGCCCCTTCCCCCCACCCCCGAAACCAGACGAAGCATTTGCAGAGATCTTTTCCCTAGAGATTTCAAAGTATCCCTCCTGATTACATTTTGTCCGTGTTTAAGAACCATTTTTAATCAAATCCTTCCCCCCCCCCCCCCCAATTTTTCCAGCTGGCCTCTCACCCATACCCCCAGCCCCAGCCCCAGCACCTGGTGAAACGTTCCATTGTGTGAAGTCCCAATGCCCATGTTCACAGATGTCCATCGGATGCGGATTCTTCCCCCCTTCCCCCATGCCCCTGTCCCCCCCACCCCCCATCTTCCCCCCCTCCCTTCGTGTGATGTCACCTTGCCCCCTCCCCAAGACACCCTTGTCCATTTGGTAGTGATCCCTGGGTTGTCGCAGGACTTTCATATGAAGAAAGGTATTTGGGATAGACTTTGCATGTACTCACCTTGTTTTTGGAGGATCTTATAGAAACTCCTGATTTACATTTTGTACTTTCTCCCCTTTTTACCTCCCACATTGTCATTTTTTCCCCCCCCTCTCTTCCCACCCCTCCTTTCCCTCCCAAAACTGGCATCTCACCCATAGAAGCCCCCTCCCCCCCCCCCCCCCTTTCTCCCCCCCTTCCCCTCCCTCCCTCCCCCCTCCTTCACCCCCTTTCCGCTCCCCCCCCCCCCTCCATCTCACCCCCTTTCTCCTTTCTCCTTTCCCCCAAAATCTGTCCCGTCTCCTCGTCTTCGTCCTCCCCCCCTCCCTCCCCTCTTCTCATCCCCCTCCCCCCACCTGTGTGTTTGGGGGGGTGGTTAATGTGAGTGTGATGCCGCAGCCCCCCACCCCTTGCAAATGCCGTTGGGGATACAGACCCAACGGGACTCCACTTGGTCTAGTCTATCTTTAAAACTCTGTGGCTACCGCCTGGCGTCCGCCGGCTGCCTTTCTGCCTTTTGATTCATTCCATCGTGTGATGTCACAATGCCCAATGCTCACAGATGTCCAATCGGAATGGATCATTTACATATGCCTTTGCACCAGCCCCAGCCCCAGCCCCTGGTGAACGTTCCATCGTGTGATGTCACAATACCCAATGCCCAAATACATTCTTGCCATAGAGGGAGTACAGAGAAGGTTAACTAGACTGATTCCTGGGATGTCAGGACTTTCATATGAAGAAAGACTGGATAGACTCGGTTTGTACTAGCTAGAATTTAGAAGATTGAGGGGGGTTCTTTATAGAATCTTATGTTTCTATGTTTCCCTCTCCTCACCCCTCTCCCTCACCCACCCATCCCTCTCTCCTCACCTCCTTCACTCTCTACCCCACCCCCTTCCCTCTTCCCCCCCCCCCCCATTCCCCCTACCCCTCTGTCCCTCTTCCACCATTCCCCCTACCCCTCCCTCCCCACTCTTTCACATCTCTCCACCCTTCACCCTCCACTCTCCCTCCCCAATCTTTCCCCTCTCTCCCCCCACATCCTCTCCCCCTCCCTCCCCTCCTCCCCTTCCCCCCTCCCCCACATTTCTCTCCCCCCATCCCCCTCTCTCACCTCACCCCCCCCTACCCCACTCTCCTTTCCCTCCCAAATCTGTCCCATTTCCTCCTCCTCCTCTCCCCTCCCTCCACTCTTCTTACCGCCCCTCCCCCCACCTGTGTGTTTGGGGGTGTGGTTAATGAGAGTGTGATGCCGCAGGCCCCCCCCCCCCCCCCCACAAACCGCCGTTGGGGAAACAGACCCAACGGGTCTGCACTTGGACTAGTCTATATTTAAAACTGTGTGGCTGCCGCCTGCAGTCCCAGCGTCCGTCCGGCTGCCTTTCTGCCTTTTGATTCGTTCAATCGTGTGATGTCACAATTCCCATTGTCCAATCGGAATGGATCAGTTTACATATGCCTTTTCACCAGCCACAGCCCCAGCCCCTGGTGAACATTCCATCGTGTGATGTCACAATGTCCAATGCCCAAGGACATTCTTGCCATAGACTGATTCCTGGGACGTCAGGACTTTCATATGAAGAAAGACTGGATAGACTCGGTTTGTACTCACTAGAAATTAGAAGATTGAGGGGGGATCTTATAGAATCTTATGTTTCTATGTTTCCCTCTCCTCATCCCTCTCCCTCTCCCACCCATCCCTCTCTCCCCCACCCCCCTTCACTCTATACCCCCACCCCCTTCCCTCTCCCCCCTGCCCCCTTTCACCTACCTTTCTGTCCTTCTTCCACCCGCTCCCCCTACCCCTCCCTCCCCACTCTTCCACTTCTCTCCCCCCCCTTCCCCCTCCACTCCCCACTCTTTCCCTCTCTCTCCCCCACCCCTCTCCCCCCCCTCCCTCCCTCCTCCCCTCCCTCCCCCTCCCCTCCCCCCCCCCCCCCCCCCCCCCACATCTCTCTCACCATCTACCCCGCTCTCCTTTCCATCCCAAATCCGACCCGTTCCCTCCTCCTCCTCCTCTCCCCTCCCTCCCCTCTTCTCACCTCCCCTCCCCCCATCTGTGTGTTTGGGAGGTGGTTAATGTGAGTGTGATGCCGCAGCTCCCCCCCCCCCGCAAACGCCGATGGGGAAACAGACCCAACGGGTCTGCACTTGGTCTGGTGTATTTTAAATGTCACCATATCCGATAGTTTGTTCCCTCTCACCTTTACCCTATACATTCTAGTTCTGGACACCATTAGCCTAGGAAAATGCTTGTGATCATTCACCACATCGATGATTCTCATGATTTTACATTGAGAGCAATGGTCACAAAATTACAAACCTCCCCGTGGCTTGATGTGCTTTGCTCATGAAAGATTGGTATATTCTCACTGCCTTGAATGATATTGTTGGCACTAATAAATCCAGTTGGATTTCGATCAGAATTGAAGAAGAGAGTCATTGTTGTTACTTTGAAGCAGTCTAGAGTTAGGGACTTTGCAAATCTTAATTATTCTATTTAGTAAAGCAATGTCAAGCAGATTGCTTTGCCTGATTTAGTGTTTTTTCACCTTGTTCTTATCCTAATACTTCTATTTCTCTTATTCCAAATCAGCAATGTAAATGAATGATTATGTTGTCGGTATTGCTAAGAAATGCTACCAGTCTGTGCTATCACACTCAGTCAAGGCTGAATTTGAATAATTTGTAAAGATTTGTTATTTTATAACAGGTTTAAAGTAAAATGAATTTAAGCAGAAAAAGAAACAGAAAACAAGATCAACAATATTAGAAACTGCAGGATAATTTACTTTGTGGTCCAGCACATACCAGATGCGTTTTATAAAATATTAATTAATATGATTAAGTATTTAATAGTAATTGCTAATAACATTAATTGTTCTTTCAGATTAATATTAATAATTAATATAATTAATTAATTAATGCCAATGAATTAATTACTATGCGGTTTAGACTAATTAAGGATGAGTATACATGTTTTGAAGGCAGTGCAGAGAAGGTTCTCTGGATTGACTCTTGGAATGAACCATTGTCTTATGAGGAAAGACTGATTAGCTGCAGTGTTCCTGAAGTTTTGAAAAATATGTGCTGATTTTTTTTAACCCAGGAGGTTCTGCTCAGGAAAGCAAAAAAAAGATGCTGGAAATCTGAAATAGATGTAATAGATCTTAAATTAAGTCAGGGAATGCAGTAATTATGGACTTACAAGTATCTATGGATGCTGGAATCTTGAGCAAAAACACAAAGTGCTGAAGTAACTCAGTGGTTCCGGCAGCATCTGAGGAGAGAATGGATAGGTGATGTTTCAGTCTGGTACACTTCTTCAGTTATATGTCGGATTTGGTTGTCTAGAAGAAATAATGGAAGTAGCAAGGACAGTAAATTGGAAGGTCTCAGTCTTTCCATCCAAGAAGTTCATGACCTGCTCATGTTTGTTTTTGAAGCTGATGATGGAATAGACAGTGAAGATTTGCTTAGAAATATCTGCGGGAGTGAAAAGGAATTTGTGATTTTCTTTGCAGTCCAGGACTTTAATGGGGCCTGGACCATCAAAGTTTGAAATGGTATGGGTGAGCAGATCAGTAGCTGCTGAAACGTAGTGGTGAGTTGAACTGTTGTGATTTTTAAATTGCAGGTTTGGTACATTGGGAGAGAAGCTTTTCCGGACATGAATACAGTAATAAATTGAAATGGTGCCCAGGGACTAGGAAGATGGACCTCCATTAAAGCAACCATCTTCCTTTATGCAAGATATGACATCACACCATTGGCAGCCGGTCACTCGCTTGACTTTTGGAATTCAATTCCTTGATCAAAGCTGTGATGAGGTCTGGTGATAGGTGGTCTGAGACAAACACCATCTGGCATCAGTCAGAATATTGGAAAGTAAGTGTCCTTTATTAATTTTGCAATGACACCTTCCATTGCTGTACTAAATTTAAAGAATTAACTGATTGAACAGCATTTAGTAAGATTATAATTGTCCTGCCATTTTAAGGATTGGACATACTTGTGATTTTTTTCACATTGTTGTGTAGATACCAGTAGTACAACTATACTGTAATGTCATGGCTAGAAGAATAGAATATTTTGCAGTGCAAATATTTAGTACCACATCTGCAATGTTGTCTGATCCTATTGCCTTTGCTGTATTCAATGCTCTCAGGTGTTTTTTGATATCCCGTGGAGTGAATCTAATTTGCCACACTGGCTTCTCTACTGGCAGGGATCTAAAAAGGAAGCTTACAAAGATTATCCACTATTTTGGTGAAATTATTTGCAGAAGTTTTTACCTTTTTATTCACACGCTGGACTCATTAGTATTGTAGAGGGCGTAGATTTTGACCCTCTTTGTGCATGTGGAATCATGTATCATAAATTTAATAGAGTTTTATAAGGAGGAAACAAAGAGGATTGATGAGGGCAAGGTGGTAGGTGTTTTCTATGGAGACATTAGGAAGGTAGTCGTGGGTTATTGGTCAAATTGGAAGCCAGTGACCAGTAGTATGTCACAGGAAGTAGTGAAAGATTGCCTATAGTTTGTCATATAGAGGGAATGGAATACTTTATTGTCACATGTGACAAGAGGCAGTGAAATGCTTTGCTTGCATACCCCATATGCAAATAGCTGTTATCTATGGCGCTGACCTAAGTTACAAGGTACGCCAGCTACACCTTCTCTCCCCCTCTCCCCCTCTCCCCCCTCCCCCCCCCTCTCCCCCTCTCACCCCCCCCCCCCCTAGCAGTTCCCCCAGGCTAGGTCCTCTATTGTCCATTGTTCTCCCCCTTCCCTCACGGCAATCCCCCCATGCCGGTTCCTCATTGTTCTTCCCCTCCCCACACCGCCCACAGCAGTCCCCCCATTCTCTCATCACTATATTAATGATTTGGATGAAAATGTAGTTAACATGATGAGCAGATAATATGCAGATAATATGAACATTGGTGGTATAGTGGACAGTGATCAACTTAAAAAGAGGGAAAAGGAATGAAAGATGGAATTTAACTCAAATAAAATGCAGAGTAATTCATTTGGGGAGATTAAACCAGGGCAGGATATACACAGTAAATGCCAAGACCCTGGGGAATATTGCAAAACAGAGAGGTGTACAAGTGCAAAGTTCCCCAAAAATGACAACAAAGGAAGACAGGGTGACAAAGAAGGCCTACGGCATGCTTGCTCTCATCGGCTATGGCATTGAGTACTGGAATTGTCATGTTACAGTTGTACGAAATATTGGTTACATCAAACTTGGAATTTTGTGAGTAGTTCTGATCACCGTACTGTAGTCGTGAGGTGATTAAACTAGAGAGGGTGCAGAAAAATATTTACAAAGATATTGCCAGTGTTGGAGGGCTTGAGTTATAGGGAAAAAAACTGATGAATGGGAACTGTTTTCCTTTGAGCAAAGAAAACCAAGTGGTGACCGTATACAGGTTTCTAAAATGACGATGGTATTAGAGTAGGGTACCATGGATTAGACAGGGTAATAGTCATGATGCTCAGATAGGGGATTTTGAAACTACAGAGCACTGGTTTGAGATGAGAGGTGAAATATTTTAAGTGGATATGAGGAAAGTGGTAGAGGGGTTTATAATTACAACATCTATCTAACTAAACGTTTTTTCTTGACCACTTCCTGTCTGCACTCTATATTGATTTTAGAAAAAACGCTACCCTATATCGCTATGATTTTCAGCCATCTTACTCACAGTCCTCCTCCGCTGAGGCAGCCCTGAGGATTTTTCCGATCGATGAAAAATAAATAAGTTATGATTGTTCTAAAAAATCTTGAAATCAGCTGATTGGTCCTCTCGCCTGTCAATCACCATGATGTAGGTAACGCCCCTTCCTGGGGAGGGGGGAGGGGGGGCAGGACGATAAAACTCTGGATGCCTGGATGTGAATCAGTCATGCTGGAAGATCGCAAGGGAGAGGCCTCAACTGTCATTCTAAGCTGTGAATCAACTGAACTGTGAGTCTGCAATGTACTTGCAATAAATGATTTGTTAGCCCTTTATGACAATGCAATGAGTTGTTCGGCCTGCCCTACCTGTGCTTGAAACTGCAATGCAAAATTGGAAATTAAGTGAGAAGGCAATGAGTTGTTAGGACAGCCCTGCCGGTGCTTTAAACTGCAATGCAAAATTGGAAATGAAGTGACAATGCAATTAGCCTGCGCTCAGCTTGAAATGCTATGAAATTGAATTTGGTGGTCTGCACTCTGCTTGAAATGCTATGAAATTGAATTTGGTGGCCCGCACTCTGCTTGAAATGCTACAAAATTGAATTTGGTGGCCTGCACTCTACTTTAAATGCTATGAAATTGAATTTGGTGACCTGCACTCTGCTTGAAATGCTATAAAATTGAATTTGGCGTCTTGCACTCTGCATGAAATGCTATGAAATTGAATTAGGTGACATGCACTCTGCTTGAAATGCTATGAAATTGAATTTGGTGCCCTGCACTCTGCTTGAAATGCTATGAAATGGAATTTGGTGTCCTGCACTCTGCTTGAAATGCTATGAAATTGAATTTGGTTGCTTGCACTCTGCTAGAAATGCCATGAAATTGAATTTGGTCGCCTGCACTCTACTTTAATTGCTATGAAATTGAATTTGCTGACCTGCACTCTACTTTAACTGCTATGAAATTGAATTTGGTGGCTTGCACTCTGCTTGAAATGCTATGAAATTTAACTTGGTGGCCCGCACGCGGCTTGAAATGCTATGAAATTGAATTTGGTGACACGCACTCTGCTTGAAATGCCATACAATTGAATTTGGTAGCCTGCACTCTAGTTTAACTGTTATGAAATTGAATTTGGTGGCTAGCACTCTGCTTGAAATGCTATGAAATTGAATTTGGTGGTCTGCACTCTGCTTGAAATGCTGTGAAATTGAATTTGGTTGCCCACACAAACTCTGCTTGAAATGCTGTGAAATTGAATTTGGTGGCCTGCACTCTGCTTGAAATGCTATGAAATTGAATCCAGCCGTGAGTCAATCAACTGCCAGCCCAACAGCCATGTTAGTCAACTACCGACCCACCAGCGATGAGTGAGTGAGTGAACTGCCAGCCCACCAGCCGTGAGTGAGTGAGTGAATTGCCAGCTCACCTTTGGCCTATCTGAAAGCACTCATTATGGCCCACAAGGACCCTATTATCTCTGAAACAAGCCCCTTTTGCCGAAAATGCCATATTAGGCCAGAAGGAGCATTTTGGCCCAAAAGGTCCGTGCCAGGCCAGGAAAAGTCCAAAAGGTGCCTTTCATTGTGATTTCACTGAGATTTTTTGTTATAGTCCCTTTGACCCATCAGGCAAGTACTAGCCTAGCAGGACTCCCTTCAGCCCATCTGTAAGTATTCCCCCTGTAAGTATTAAACCTCACCCCAGTATTTTTCTCCCTCCTTCATTGGCTCCCTGTGAGATCCAGGTCAGGATAGACTTTCCTCCTTCATTGCTATGATCTATAGAAAAAGATGAAAATGTTCTAAAATTGATTCTCCACCCTTTCCCCCTTCTCTCTCACAGTCCCTCACCTGTTTTGGGCAGAATGTCTGGCAGTTTCTGAGCTGCCAGCCCACCAGCCCTGAGTGACGGATCTGCCAGCCCACCAGCCCTGAGTAACTGTGCTGCCAGCCCACCAGCCCTGAGTGACTGAGCTGCCAGCCCACCAGCCCTGAGTGACTGAGCTGCCAGCCCACCTGCCCTGAGTGACTGAACTGCCAGCCCACCAGCCCAGAGTAACTGAGCTGCCTTCCTACAAGGCCTGAGTGACTGAGCCGCCAGCCCACCAGGCCTGAGTGACTGAGCTGCCAGCCCAAGAATACATTTGGCCCGCAATATTCATACTAGCCCTCTGTAAACCAGTCACTTTGTCCCTCAACACCCATATTAGCGCTCCGGAAAGCCCCCCACTGGCCACCAATATTGGAATTGGTGGAGTGGTGGAATATTGCGTTGGGGGACCAGCCCTCCTGTGTGAACATGGGACCCAACGAGTCCCACATATTCGAGTACAAAATAAAGAGATACATGGGTAGGAAAGGTTATAGGGATAAGGTTAATCATAGCCAAATGTGGTTAGTTATGACAAGCAACCTGTTGGCATATATGAACTGAACTGGTGGAGCTGTTTTCAAACGGTATACTTCTATAAATACATTAACCTATATACCTCTCCTTCCTATTAGCTATATAATGTCCACCATCATTCATGCCTACACATGGTTAAATTGTCGATCATTGATATTTCTTGTTGATGTGCTATGGCGTAGCTTGTCTATTACATGCCATATTTGTTTTTTTGCATGCATTCGATGCATCTTCATCAGGTTAGCCCCTCGCATTTTGAAAAACCTAAAGATATTCACTTCTCACTGAATCAGTTTTAATCCTTTGGCTTCTTTATAACAGTAGATTGAGGCATATGCTGGGCCAAGAGTTTGTATATTGTATATATCTACTGTTTGATGACTGGACTTTGTTTCCTTAGGATGATGTTGCGATCAACCTTATGAACTGCATAGATGGCATGAACTGCATAAATAGATCAGTAAGGTTAAGAACAGGCCAACATTTAAGCAGCATCTGTAGAAAGTGAAACAGAATTAATGTTTCAGGTTCAGGACCTTTCCTGATGAACAAATAATTTTCAGTTACTGCGAGGTTGAGGTGGGTGTCGGATGTATTGAATAAAATACATATGTCTGATAAACTGAGACTGAATGGGTTAATGTGGTAGCTGGACGCAGAGTATCGTTTTCTGTCTATGTCATATGTTGCTAATATCAGTGTTATGGCATATGCCCAGCAGGCCGCACTCTCTCCATTACTATATGGTCATGCAGCTCTCATTCAAGCTGAGCTTGCTGATTTGCAAATCCAGATTTCAGTTTTAATGGTTCATGAAAACAATGTTAAAATGGTGTAAAACAGCAGTCTACTCCATTCTCCAATAGATTAGTGACACTGCTGAGCTGCAGCCCAGAGATATCACAGTGCGATATCTTTTAAACCTATGGTTCCTCGAGCAATCCACGACTTCAAACAGTGTGGCAGTTTTGAGACAGATAGGCGCATACTTATTAGGAGCAGGAGTAGGACGCTTGTACCTGTCAAATCCGCTCAACTATTCAATAGCTCTTTGCTAATTTAATTACAACCCAAACTCCACATTCCCACTTCTCCTTGATAATTTATCATCTTCTTCACCTGAACCTTAATCTACCCCGGCCTTAGCTACATTCAGAAGACTGCTCCCTACAACTCTTGAGGGAGAGACTGATTTGGATTTCCCAAAAATCTAATAAAATCAAATATAGTGAGATTTATAACTTTATATATAAGGCATGCCAGGTAATTGACAGCCCATCAAATATAACTTGGAGAGACTAGATGACCAGACAAAATGTGTAGGAAAGAACTGCAGATGCTGGTTTACACTGAAGATGGACACAAAATGCTGGAGTAACTCAGTGGAACCAGCAGCATCTCTGGATAGAAGGAATTGGTGGAATGTGACCCTTCTTCAGACAGAGCCAGGGGAGAGGGAGACACAGAGATAATGACTTCCTTGTGTCTATCTTCAATCCTTAGGTACGCTGATGATACCACTGTTATCAGTAAGTTCAAAAACAATGTACAGGAAAGAGACTGAACTTTGTGCCATGGTGTCCACTGTGCCATAGTGTTTTGTTCTTGACTGGCTGAACCTGCAGAAAGTGATCAATGCAGCTTAGTGTCACTTCCTTCCATCATCGATCCATCTTCACGATGCATTGCATCTGGAAGTCTGAATGTACCGTCACGGATGCCTACCTCTCGTCATTCTCTTTTCCCACTTCTAACTTCTGAGAAGAGATACAGAAAGTTAAAAGCCTGTAGGTATCATAGCGCCTGCTGACCCCTCTGTTGACCACTGAGGGTGGCATAGAATGAGTTGTCTTTTGTTTAATTATGTTTTCACCCGTGAGCCATTATCATTTGTGTTATTATTTGAGTCTCCGATCTAAATGCTGATGCTTGTCTCTGTCTTTGCTCAGTTTTGGATTTTCTCATGCTTAGCCTTTTACTCTTGTAGTTCAGAATTCTAGTAAAAGCCTTTGTGAGTTTAACTTGCTCCTGGTTCCTGTGTCTTATCTGTCCTTGGGTCCACTCATCTCTCGGTAATGTTACAGGAGGTCCAATCTTAAGGACAGCTTCTTCCCCATTACTTTCAGACTTCTGAGCCCTTTGCCTCTTTTACACCCACTGCCACATACTCCAATCTTAATTCTACCTCATTCAGTGAATCCAATATTGCATCGTTTTAAATAAATATTCAGATTGCGTTAAAACCTTAGTATCGTTGTGCTGTTTCGTATTAATTACTTTATTTATTGGTGTATCTGCCATTACCCTATACTGTTTACTGTTTACTCTGTGAATTCATGCAAACAAGGAATTTCATTGAATACAAGTGTATATGACTATAAACTATTCAGTCTGAAGAAGGGTCTCGACCCGAAACGTCACCCATTCCTTCTCTCCAGAGATGCTGCCTGTCCGCTGAGTAACTCCAGCATTTTGTGTCCATCTGATGATAAACTAACCTGAATTTGCTGAAATATCAGTGACTCCTGTAATATTAGATCACCCTAAAAATCTACTATATCATAAGGTACACTTAGCAATGTAAGTGTCTTTTGAACTATCATTCTGTCAATATACACACATTTAAGTTGATTAACTCCCCTTGGCCAAAGATGGTCTGGGACAAATTGTTGGTGATATTTATTCCTAAGAAAATGAAGCTTTCAACCATCTCTACTTTGGTGCCCGCAATGTATGTCTCCAGAGGCTGGTTATGGAACACACATGTGTATACTGCTTCACTTCCTGATGTCAATCATAATCTCCTTTGACTTGTTGACATTGAAGGTAGAGTTTGTTGTCATGGCATGAGGTTGCAATGCTCTTAATCTCATTTCTGTACTTTCTGTATTTGGCTGCATAATCATAAATGTACAAATAACATAGAATGGGGGCTGAAAACACATCCTTGTGTGACACCAGCATTGATGGTTATTGTAGAGGATGATTTGTCACCTTTCCTCACTAATTGTGGTCTTTTGGTCAGAAAGTCAAGGATCCAGTTGCAGAGGGGAGTGCTGACTCAAACTCCATGAGTTTGCACGAGAAGCTGCCTGTCCCGCTGGTTAGGATAATGGTATTAAAAGCAGAACCCCGTTCAAGTAGTCCATGAACAGGAGTCTGACCTAGGTCTTATCCTGTTAATCCAGGGATGAGTGCAGGATGAGGGAGATGGCATCAGCCATGGACCTGTTGTGGTAGTAGGTGAACTGCAGTGGATTAAGATTACTTGGTAGGTGAATTAATGTGTTCCATAACCAGCATCTCAAAGCACTTTATGATGGTGGATGTCAAGGCAACTGGGCAGTAGTCATTAAGACAAGATATCTTTCTTTTCTTAGTACTTAGAAATACATGATAAAAGAAGGCAAAGTCAGCATGGTTTTGTGAAGGGGAGATCTTGCCTGACAAATCTATTGGAATTCTTTGGGGAAGTGTAGATGACATGTGCATGGACCTTTAATATAGTGACCTCACCACTACTAACCACTCCCCATATCAGAAGTATAATTGCAACCTTCCCACCCATTGATCTCGCTCTAGCTCCTGTGACAGACCACGTACAGCTAGGGCAGCAACGTTTGTGTATTATCAATAAATAGTAGTAAAGACACAGTGTGTTTATGACTCCTCTTTACATGGTGTCACAATCGTGCCCCTGCGCCTCCTGTTTGTCGGGTTTTATTTACTTTTAACCCAGTTCCCTATCCCTTCTTCTATCTCCCATGCCATGGCTACCTCTTGCCGCAAGCCTGATGTGTTTGTCTTCGACTCAGACATTGCCCATCGGTGGGGTGTCTTTAGACGCGATTTCCAGCACTACGTGACGATCGCCCATCCTGCTGCCACCGCTGAAACGCGGGCTTCTCTGCTCATCAACCTGGCTGGTCCCGATGCCCTGGAACAATCGGAGTCGTTTGTATATGGTGCAGGTGAAGATGCTCGAGACCCGGTATGTCTTATAGCTAAGTTTACCGCGATGTGCGACATCCCCACCAACTGCATTTTAGAGCGTTTTAAAATGTTCAGCCGGCATCAGATCCCTGGAGAGTCAATCAACAACTATATCGCCGCGTTGTGACACATTGCCAGGCGTTGTTGCCTGGACGCTCTGATCCCCGATCAAGTGACCCGGGACATTCTAGTATATGGCTTTCTAGATGTGAAAGCTAAGGGCTGAACTTCTGCGGAAGCCCGACCTGTCTCTGGATGAGGCTCTGCACGCCTCCCGCATGGCTGAGGCTGTCGCCTCGGCACTGTCGCCTGCTGATCATGACATTAACTTTGCCAGTGCAACTGGCCGCTGGCGGAACGCTGGCCAGCCACAGCAACACGGTAGGTGTGAAACCTACCGTGAGGACAGTGAGGGTTTGGCCTGAGGGGGCTGTCTCTGTTTTACAGGAGCAGTTTCAGCAAACAGACTGGAGTCTGTTTGTTACCCAGTCCACCTTCAACTCCCAAGTGAACATCAACTCATACACCTCAACAGTCTTGGACTATATAAAATTCGGCACTGATTACGTCACTACCCACAAGGAGATAAAGACCTTCCCTAACCAGAAGCCGTGGATGAGCAGGGAGGTCAGACTCCTGCTGAAGGCTCGCGATGCCGCTTTTAGATCTGGCAATGCTGAGGGATACAGCTCATCCAGGGCCAATCTGAAAATGGGAATTAGGAAAGCCAAACTCAATCACAAACGGCGGATTGAGGAGCATTTCCAAAACAACTTCAACCCCAGGCGCATGTGGCAAGGAATCAAATCCATTGCTGATTACCAGAAAGTTAACACCCCCCCCCCCCAGACAACGCCTCCCTGCCGGACGAGTTAAACCATTTCTATGCTCGCTTTGACCGGGACAACAAAACTCCAGCCACCAAAGTTGCTCCACCCCCGAATGAACAACCCCTCAGTCTCTCCACCTCTGCTGTACAAGATGCACTGAGCAAGGTGAATGAGCACAAAGATGCCGGCCCAGATTGCATCCCCGGGCGGATGCTCAGGGCATGTGCTGGACAACTATCCCTAGTCCTCACTGACATTTTCAATCTGTCACTGGCCCAGGGTGTTGTCCCCACTTGCCTCAAGACATCAACCATCGTGCCAGTGCCCAAACAAACAGCCACAGGGAGTCTCAACGATTTCCGCCCAATGGCACTCACCCCTGTCATTGCTAAGTGCTTTGAGCGGCTGATCTTGGCTCACCTCAAAGCAAGCCTCCCCCCCACACTGGACCCCCATCAGATTGCCTACCGGACCAACAGGTCTACAGAGGATGCCATATTGGCGGCCGTACACTCTGCCCTGACCCACCTGGACAGCAATAACACCTACATCAGGATGCTGTTCATTGATTTCAGCTCCGCCTTTAACACTGTCATCCCCGCCAGCTTGATCACCAAACTCAGCGGACTTGGCATCTCCACCTCCCTCTGCAATTGGACACTGAATTTCCTCACCAACAGACCGCAGTCTGTTAGTGTCAACAACCTCACCTCCTCCACTATAACACTAAACACCGGCGTGCCTCAGGGCTGTGTGCTGAGCACTCTCCTCTACTCCCTCTTCACCCATGACTGCATCCCTAAGAATGGCTCCAACGCCATCATTAAGTTTGCCGACGACACCACGGTGGTAGGACTGATCAGTGACAACGGCGAGTCAGCCTACAGGGATGAGGTCCAGCACCTGACAACCTGGTGTGCCAACAATAACCTCATCCTCAACTCCAAGAAGACGAAGGAAATTATTGTTGACTTCAGGAAGGTCAGAGGCGGCAGACATACCCCCATCCATATAAACGGGACTGAGGTGGAGCGCGTCTCCAACTACAAATTCCTCGGGGAACACATCTCGAAGGATCTGTCCTGGTCCCTCAACACCTCCAAGCTGATCAAAAATGCGCAGCAGCGCCTTTACTTCCTGAGGAGGCTCAAGAAAGCTCACCTGTCCCCCCAGATCCTGACCAACTTTTACTGCTGTACCATTGAAAGCATCCTGACCACCTGCTTCATGGTATGGTACAGCAGTTGCACCGTAGCAGACAGGAAGACACTACAACGGGTGGTGAAAACCGCGCAGTACAACATCGGTGCCCCGCTCCCTGCCATGGATGCCCTCCACCGAAAACGGTGTCTGAGACGGGCCGGGAAGATCATTAAAGACCCCTCCCACCCCAACCATGGACTGTTTGCCCTCCTCCCAGGGAGGCAGTACAGGAGCCTCAGGTCTCGTACCAGTAGGATGAGGAACAGCTTCTACAATAATACCATCACATTGCTGAACTCGGAGTCCCGCCGATAGACTTCTCCAGTCTCTCCGTCCACGTTGTTCGATTATTGTTTGATTATTCCGTATTTTTATTTTTTATTTCTATATTGCATTATACTATGGACTGACGCTAAACTGCATTTCGTTATACCCATGCTCGTATTTGTGCAATGACATTAAAGTTGAATTGAATTGAATTGAATTGAACAGGGTACCCCTGCACCCGGGGGTGGCTGCCCACGACGTTGCCCCAACTGCAATTTTGCCTCCCATCAGTTTAATGTCTGCCCTGCCTTGGGCAAAACATGTAATTTTTGCAGGCAGTTAAACCATTTCTCTGCAGCTTGCCGCTCCCGTGGGAAGCCAGTCCCTGCTCCACGGAGAATGTTAAACAACCTTGCTCAAGCTGATAGCGAGCCTGGTTCCCAGTACCAGCCTGACGAACTCCCTTTGTCTGATACCAGTTCATCCCAGGGTGAGACCACCATTTTTTTCACTCTTGAATGCACATGTCTTGATAACGGACCCTTCGGTTTGGGTTACTGTCAATGGTTCGACCTTCTCCGCGAAGCTTGACATGGGGGCCGTAACCAATGTAATGTCAACAAGCCTTTTCAAAGGTTGGTCCGGCCACTGTTTTTTCGGTCCTCGATGCCAAGAGCTCTTTCTGGCAGATACCGCTGGATGAGCGATCCTCCTACCTGACTACCTTCAGCACGCCTTTCAGAAGGTTCCGATTCCTCCACATGCCATTCGGGATTAACTCTGCCAACCATGGAGGAGCAGCTGTTTGCCGGTCTGCCGTATGCTATCATCGTTGATGACATTCTGGTCTACGGTAAGGACGTGGCTGAACACGACCTCCACCTCCGTCAAGTCCTAGATCGGGCCCGTGAAATCAAACTCAAGCTCAACCCAAAGAATTGCCGTTTCCGTGTCCCGGAGGTCACTTATGTGGGCCACGTTTTTACTGCCTCGGGGCTGAAGCCTGACCCGCAAAAAGCGGTTGCTGTCTCCAGGATGTCCTTACCCACAGATGTGCCCAGCCTGCAGCATTTCCTGGGCATGGTCAATTACCTGGGGAAATTCATCCCCGACCTCAGCGAGCTGAGTGCGCCCCTGAGGGAGCTAATCAAGAAGGACACTGCCTGGGCCTGGTTCCCGCATCACCAACAAACTTTCGACGTCCTGAAGTCTAGACTAGTCAGTACCCCCACTCTCAAATTCTTCGATCTACAGCATCCCATCGTTCTCACCTGTGACGCTTCCAAATTCGGTCTTGGTGCCGCCTGCCTGCAGCTCCACGATGGCCTGCAGCTGCCGTTTCACCACACCATGATCCCGGCCGAGCAGCGCTATGCTCAGATTGAGAAGGAACTGCTTGCTGTGGTATTTGCTTGCTCTAAGTTCAAGGACTACATTCTGGGCAACAACTTCACGATCGAGACCGACCGCCAGCCGTTGGTCACCATCCTAAACAAGCCAATCCACGTTGCCTCTTCCCGGCTGCAGCGCATGATGCCGCAGCTCCAGCACTTCACTTTTAAAATTGTGTATCGCAAGGGCAAGGACATGTTCGTGGCTGACACGCTGTCCCGCACGCCACTATCGTCCACTGATCGCCACCCATACGAATCGTCTGACCTGATGGTGCTTAATGTTAACATTGTACCTTCCCAGCAGATGCAGTCCCTGGTCAAGCAACACTGCCAAGGATCCTGCCCTGCAGCAGCTTGCCAACGTCATCCGGCAGGGCTGGCCAGACAGACGTTCATCCTTGCCGGCCGGTGCCGTGCCCTACTTCCTGGTCCGTGATGAGCTCTGCTGCACGACGGCATGGTGGTGAAAGGACACAAGGTGGTTGTGCCCGCTGCGCTGCGGGCCACTATTTTCAAACCGCCCACCGCGGTTATCCTGGGTCCGAGGCCACTCTGTCCCACGCCCAGAGTCAGTTCTACTGGCCCAGCATGGCTCAAGACATCCGGGAGAGGGTCTCCGTCTGTTCTACCTGCAATAGCCTCGCTCCCCATCAGCAACGACAGCCGCTTCTGCAACAGCCTGCCCCTGAACTGCCCTGGATGGCAGTCGCCACTGACATTTTCGAATGGCGTGGCAAGCACTTCCTGGTCCTCATTGACTCTTATTCCAGCTGGTTCGAGGTCGACCAGCTGCACTCCCTCTCCTCTTCGGCCGTCATTGGGAAGCTGCGCCGCCACTTCGCCACTTTTGGCTCACCGGCAAGCATCCAATCTGACAACGGCAGTCAGTTCACCAGTGCTGAGTTTCGGGGTTTCGCTGCCAGCTGGAACTTCCGACACTACACCAGCAGTCCAGAGTACCCGCAAAGCAATGGCCTGGCGGAGCGCGCTGTCCGCGGTGCTAAGGACTTATTGGAGCATTGCAGACTTTCCGAATCCGACTTTTACCTGGCCCTCCTCAATCTTCGAAACATCTCCCGCGACCCTGTCTTGGGCTCGCCAGGACAGCGGCTGATGGCTCGCACCACAAGACCTCCACTCCCTGTGACCCAGCAGTCCCTCGTACCCTCTGTTCTCCAGCCTGCTGCTGTCCAGGAGCGCATTGCCCTCAAGCACGCACTGCAAAAGCGCTCCCACGACCAGTCCTGCCGTCCCCTACCGCGTCTGTTCCCCGGCCAAGTCGTCCGGATGCAGTCCCCCTCCATTCACTCCAAGCTTGCCACCGTCGTCGGTGATGCTGGTTCGCCGCGTTCTTACCTGGTCGACCACGACGTTACCATCTACCGCCGGTCCCGCCAACATCAGCGGCTTGTCAACGAGCCCCCAACACCGCCTGCCGACCCTTTCTCCCCTCCGTTGTCCGCCACACTGCCTGCCGCCCCAGTCCCTGCCATCTCAGCTCTTCCAGCCCCCCTCTCCGCCTGGCAGCCCTCGTTCCCCTCCCGTCCACCCGCTGCTGCGCCTGCAACCCATCCTCTGCCTCCGCCTACTCTTTATCCTCCAGGATCCCCGGTTCGGTCGCCCGCTCCCACTCCGGCTCCTGCTCTTCCTGCAGAGGGGGGAGATGGCGAGCTGCGTACCCGGTCCGGCCGGCTGGTTAAGCTGCCTGTTCGCTATGGTGAATTTGCTTATCTGTTTGCTCATCTATTTGTTTAACTGTTTGCTTACATGCTCATAGCGCATGAGACGTGGTCGCCCCATCACTACTGTATTGCTTTGTTTCCAAAGGGAAGGATGTAGATAGAACATAGAACATAGAACATAGAAATTAGGTGCAGGAGTAGGCCATTCGGCCCTTCGAGCCTGCACCGCCATTTAATATGATCATGGCTGATCATCCAACTCAGTATCCCGTACCTGCCTTCTCTCCATACCCTCTGATCCCCTTGGCCACAAGGGCCACATCTAACTCCCTCTTAAATATAGATGACATGTGCATGTACCTTTAATATAGTGACCTCACCACTACAAACCACTCCCCATATCAGAAGTATAATTGCAACCTCCCCACCCATTGATCTCTCTCTAGCTCCTGTGACAGACCACGTACAGCTAGGGCAGCAACGTTTGTGTATTATCAATAAATAGTAATAAAGACACAGTGTGTTTATGACTCTTCTTTACAGGAAGTAAGTTGCAGAAGAGAGAAAGGAGACTCCGTGGATGTTGTTTATTTGGATTTTCAGATGGCCTTTGATAAGGTGCCGCACATGATGCCACCAAACAAGATGAGAGCCCGTAGTATTAGAGGGAAGTTACTAGCATAGATAGAAGCTTGACTGAATGGCAGAAGGCAAATGGTGGGCATGAAGTGGCTCTCTCTGTTTGGCTGCCAGTGACTGGTGGTGTTCCACAGTGACCGTGGTTGGATCTGTTGCTGTTCACGTTGTATATTAATGATTTGGATGATGGAATTGATGGCTTTGTGTCCAAGTTTGCAGATGATATGAAGACAGGTGGAGGGGCAGGTCGTGGAGAGGAAGCAGGCAGTCTGCAGAAGAACGGACAGGTTGGCAGAGCGGGCAAAAAAGTGGCAGATAGAATAAAGTGCAGCAAATTGCGTGGTCATGCACTTTAATAGTAGGAAGAAAGGCATAAACTATATTCTCAATGGGGAGAGGATTCAGTAATTAGAGATGCAAAGGGACTTGGGAGTGCTGCTGCAGGATTACTAAAAGGTTAATTTGATGGTCAGACTGCACTTGATATGATATGAACAGTTTTGGGCCCCATACTGTATCTGAGAAGTTATGTCCTGGCATTGGAAAAGGTCCAGAGGAGATTTACGAGAATTATCCCAGAAATGATTGGGTTAATGTATGATGAGCATTTAATGGCTCTGGGCCTATCCTCGCTGGTGTTTAAAAGGATGAGGGGGATCTCATTGAAAGTTACTGAATAATGAAAGGCCTGGATGGAGTGGATGTGGAGAGGATGTTTCCACTAGTGGGAGAGTCTAGAACCAGAAGGAACAGATTCAGAATAAAAGGATGTGCCCTTTGAGAGGAGTTCAGGATGAATTTCTTTAACCAGAGGATTGTGAACCTCTGGAATTAATTGCCACAGATGGCTGTGGAGTCCAAGTCATTGGGCATTTTTTAAAGTGGAGATTGACAGGTTCTAGATTAGTAACAGTGTCAAAAGTTATAAGGGAAAAGGCAGGGAAATGGGGTTGAGAGGCAAAGATAGATAGGCCATGAATGAATGACAGAGTAGACATGATTGGCCAAATGGCCTAATTCTGCTCCTATATGACATGATCTGCAAAATCTGGTTTCCCTCGAACTTGTGCTGAAACAAATGTAATAAACCTTTTATAATAGCTTAAAAATGTAATACTAGCTTTTTCATGCATGGCTATTGTAGATTAACCCAACCTCAATCTGGTCGAACAGATTAAAAGCAACAACTATGAAGGTCATGAGTAAACGTAAGGGCATGTAGATTGCTTTGGTGATGGCTGAATTCAATCAGCAATCTGCTGTGGTTATACTGGGACACAAAGTGCTTGAGTAACTCAGCGGGTCAGACAGCACCGCTAGAGAAATTGGATAGGTGACGTTTCGGGACTGGCGAGGATTAGCGTACTGCGCATGTTGTTCCATTTCTAAGAGGGTTCTAAGAAGGTTCTAAGAGTAAACCTAGCAATTATAGACCTGTTAGTTTGACTTCAGTGGTGGGCAAATTAATGGAAAAGATACTTGGAGATAATATATATAAGCATCTGGATAAATAGGGTCTGATTAGGAACAGTCAACATGGATTTGTGCCTGGAAGGTCATGTTTGACTAATCTTCTTGAATTTGTTGAAGAGGTTACTAGGGAAATTGATGAGGGTAAAGCAGTGGATGTTGTCTATATGGACTTTAGTAAGGCCTTTGACAAGGTTCCTCATGGAAGGTTGGTTAAGAAGGTTTAACTGTTGGGTTTAAATGCAGGAATAGCAAGATGGATTCAACAGTGGCTGAATGGGAGAAGCCAGAGGGTAATGGTGGATGGCTGTTTATCGGGTTGGAGGCAGGTGACTAGTGGGGTGCCTCAGGGATCTGTGTTGGGTCCTTTGTTGTTTGTCATGTACATCAATGATCTGGATGAAGGTGTGGTAAATTGGATTAGTAAGTATGCAGATGATACCAAGATAGGGGGTGTTGTGGATAATGAAGAGGATTTCCAAAGTCTACAGAGTGATTTAGGCCATTTGGAAAAATGGGCTGAAAGATGGCAGATGGAGTTTAATGCTGATAAATGTGAGGTGCTACACCTTGGCAGGACAAATCAAAATAGGACGTACATGGTAAATGGTAGGGAATTGAAGAATACAGTTGAACAGAGGGATCTGGGAATAACCGTGCATAGTTCCTTGAAGGTGGAATCTCATATAGATAGGGTGGTAAAGAAAGCTTTTGGTATGCTATCCTTTATAAATCAGAGCATTGAGTATAGAAGCTGGGATGTAATGTTAAAATTGTACAAGGCATTGGTGAGACCAAATCTGGAGTATGGTGTACAATTTTGGTCGCCCAATTATAGGAAGGATGTCAACAAAATAGAGAGAGTACAGAGGAGATTTACTATAATGTTGCCTGGTTTTCAACAACTAAGTTACAGAGATAGGTTGAATAAGTTAGGTCTTTATTCTCTGGAGCGCAGAAGGTTAAGGGGGGACTTGATAGAGGTCTTTAAAATTATGAGAGGGATAGACAGAGTTGATGTGGACAAGCTTTTCCCTTTGAGAATAGGGACGATTCAAACAAGAGGACATGACTTCAGAATTAAGGGACAGAAGTTTAGGGGTAACACGAGGGGGAACGTCTTTACTCAGAGAGTGGTAGCGGTGTGGAATGAGCTTCCAGTGGAAGTGGTGGAGGCAGGTTCGTTGGTATCATTTAAAAATAAATTGGATAGGCATATGGATGAGAAGGGAATTGAGGGTTATGGTATGAGTGCAGGCAGGTGGGACTAAGGGAAAAAAAGTTGTGTCGGCACGGACTTGTAGGGCTGAGATGGCCTGTTTCCGTGCTGTAATTGTTATATGGTTATACGGTTATATGGGACGGGACCCTTCTTCAGACTCAACTTACATTGATTAAGATCAAATGACTAAGGACCTTTCTTAAAGCAAACTTCAGACAACAGAGAAAAACTCCTAACAAAGGAGAGAGTGTCGGATTTACTTTGTATTGTAAACCTTCAACAGAGGGAAATCGTTTAGTGCTGAAAACACCTCATAAATTGGGGAGTGAATCTTAAATGTATTCCTTTGGTGCCAACTCGCATCTTCATCAAGCAAACATTGTCAAGCCTGAGCTTTTGTTCTTTGACAAGCTGGGTGCTTCCAACCTTCATTGTGCTACAGAAAAAGAATAATAATGTTATAAAATAAAAGGCTCCCTGGAGAACACAATCACAAGAACTGCTGGCTGAGGTTTATAATGATTGAATTAAATGGGCTGAAAAAAACATTTGCGAGCCTACCAAAGGATTTAATTCTCTCTAACCAGCGTGAATTCCAGGATTAATTGCCTTGTCAGTGTTAGGTGGATTAGCATGGAGAATTTCCTCCAAATGAGCAACAGAGAAAACACTGTGGACTGATTGAGGAACATGAACATAGCTGTATACCTGATTTTGCTGCCATATTCCCTTGAGCTAAGGATATTATAATCCATATGCTGCCATAACTTTTAGGTTTACATGACTTTTGTCATCTCAGTTGAAATAAATACTGATCCTGCCAGCTGACAATTGTAGTGAACCACATAAGCAATCAGACAAAATATAATGACATTAACATGTTATGTACTGCACAGCTTGTGAAGAAAACACATACATTGTACTTCACATGATGCCTTAGGGCTTCTTTCATACAATGAATTAAAAAAAGTTTTGTTTCACCTCCAAAAATACTGTAATTGCAGCAATATAACTGCCTCTGTACTGCATTAATAACAATTTCCATTACATAATACAGTCTGCAAACCTATTTGATTACTAAGATTCTAGCTCAGAGATAAGATTGTTGCCACCTGAGAAAATATACCTTTGTTCAGGGGCATTACTTTTAATCGATTTCTATTGTACATTAATTTGACAATTGTACTTATGTAAAGTATATCTGATCTGTTTCGATAACAGGTACAAAGCTTTCACTGTACCTCAGTTAAAATGATAATAATAATAAATCAAAATCTAAACGTAAACCTAATTGCACCTCTTCAAATCTTTCAGACTACTGACTCATGTTATGGGATAATTCATATTCAAAGCATTTTCTAAATTTCAGAGTGAAATTTATAAAATCATGGCATAATTGCAGACAAGGCAAACTAAATTATGGAAAGTTAATATTTACTTTTAATAATTATGATAATTTGTAGAGATCAGATGACATGTTTGTTTCTGTGAGGAAAGTGGTTTAAAATACATGTACGAGTTTTTATATTGCTGAAGCATTTAAAATAATCTATCTTTAACTACATTACCTGAGTTACTAAAGATTATTTTTTCAATATCTGCCCATTTGTGGAATGCAGTTCATTGTTCCAATCCAGGGATGTGACTGACTTTGCTATGCTGTGTAAATAAGGGAGTTTGAAGTCCGTGATTAGGCGGAAAAGACAACAGACCTGAGGTGTGACCAGAGACTCAGAAAAAGCAGAGACAGAGGTTCAAGGCCCCAAGAATAGTCAATATGAAGGCCAGTCACATTGAAAATGAGAGCTGGTCAGATGGCGCAGTGAACTGCTGTGGAGAGTTGATAAAGTATTAGTTTAGATGGGAACTTATTCATTAGGTAATTGGAACTGATTCACACCATTGATCACCATGTTTATCCTAAATGGCTTTTTGACATTAACGTGCTATGTACTGCACAGCTTGAGAAGGGAATGGACAGGCATTTAAATTTGTGATAATTGCCTGCTTCCCCTTTGAAACCCAGTAACACTTTACAAGTAAGATGGAGAGTGATTGGATTTGGGAAAGATTCATGATTATGACCCATGATGTTACTTGAATCCTAGATTGTGTGATTCTGAAGTCATAGAGAGTGGCCAGTCTACAACATTATTAATTTAGCCACAGGGTGACTGATAAACCAGCAGCCCCTTAAATGGCCATTCATCTGCGAGCATTGTGTAAAATTGATGTTCTCCTAGTCTACCTATAATTACAGCAGACTGGTAATAAATTACAATTGAATATGCTAATGTTTGAGCCAGAGACTTAATTAGTGAGAAGTGACCCGAATTCCTAATTCTATGGGCATCTACCTAAGGCTGAGATGTCACAGTAATCCTAATATGATGGTTGTTTGCATTAAACCCACTCTCTCCACATACTAAGGGGCAAATCATCACTAATCCATTGAGGCACAACATCCACGATCACTTCTTAACTGCCGAATCCTCATGGCGAAAAAATTTTAAGTTTAAGATAAAGTCCCACAGACCATTTTCATCAGCCATAACACCACCTTTGACCAAACACTACATTTACACACCACCTTCCCCAATCTTGACCAAATAGGAACTCAGCCCGAGCCATATTCTTGACCATCTCTTATTTCTGATTCAAGATTCAAGATTCAAGAGAGTTTATTGTCATGTGTCCCAGATAAGACAATGGAATTCTTGCTTTGCTTCAGCACAACAGAATATAGTAGGCATAAATAAATACAGAGCAGAACAGATCAGTGTGACTATATACCAATGAATATACATATACACACATAAATTAACAGATAAAGTGCAATGGGATATTAATGATCAGAGTTTTGTTTGAGTTGTGTTTAATGGTTGTGGGGAAGCAGCTATTCCTGAACCTGGATGTTGCAGATTTCAGGCTCCTGTACATTCTACCTGAATGCAGCGGGGAGATGAGTGAGTGGCCAGGATGGTGCAGGGTCTTTGATTATGCTGGCAGCCTTTTTGAGGCAGCGACTGCGACAGATCCCCTCGATGGTAGTGAGGTCAGAGCCGATGATGGACTGGGCAGTGTTTACCACTTTTTGCAGCCTTTTCCGCTCCTGGGTGCTCAAGTTGCTGAAGCAAGCCACGATGCAACCAGTCAGCATGCTCTCTACTGTGCACCTGTAGAGGTTCGAGAGAGTCCTCCTTGTCATACCGACTCTCCGTAATCTTCTCAGGAAGTAAAGGCGCTGATGTGCTTTCTTTCTAATTGCATCTGTGTTATTGGACCAGGAGAGATCTTCAGAGATATGCACATTCTTTTAACAATTGTTAATATTTTGCTAAGCCACAGTTATATACATTTTAAGGAGGTGGGGCAGCATTTCATTGGAGTTAATCAGTTATGACGGTGTTAAACTTTATATGTGAAAAAACATAGTTATAGTGGAATGATATTACAGATAACAAATTGTATATTCCATGACTATCCATCACCTCCCCATCTCACATCACTATCCTAATAATGTTTGCTGAAGTAGCCTGACATAACCGCATTAATGTTACGGCTGAAATGCCAATCTGTAAACAAGTCGATAGTTAAAATGCACAACTGGAGTTTGATTGAAGTAGCTCTCTGTTAATTTGCATATTTAACCATTACAAGAGTGAACACAAAGGAGATATGACTATTTGGCATTTCCAAACACTTTGGGGAAAAGTCCTGACATTTTGGATAACTGTTTTTTTTAATATCTTGTACAATTTGTTATTTTTTAGAAGAAGTAAAAACCACAAAGGGTCAGAGAAGAAATTAGTTGCTTAATGGCAACAGATACACATTACATTCTGCTCACTGAGTGTACGTTCACATAGTTCTTAGTTCTCTTGTGGAATGCTGAAATATTAGGTTTTCATCAAGTTCCAGATATGAGACCCACAAACTGCCATGGTTGTACAACCACCCAGCCCGAGAGGAATTAATTATTGTCTTCCTGCAAATATGGCAAAAAAATTAATGCTTTAAGATTATCATTGTTTTTTAATTAGTTAACTGCCAACTCACATAAAAATTTAAAGATTGGATTTCAGTGATTAGAGCATTTTATTCAGTCAACTTAAGCATTTTTTGTTCATTGCTGTTTTTCTGTATTTTACCTGAAAGAACAATTTGAGGAAGAGAAGGAGCACCAATAGGCACTTCAATTATCGGGACTAGTGCATCTCACTCAGTTACAGTACATCAGGTGTCGGATTGTCTTTGCTCAATGGCTTACATGTTCTGTAAACCTCATTTCCAGCAGACCTGGCTCGAAGCACCAAATGGCCTCCTCCTGCACCTATTTTCTAGGTTTCTATTACTTTCTTGAAGAGCTATGAGCTTTAATTCATCAGGTCACATTGTATAGACCTGAGAACCTTCCTGCAGACGGTCTAGGTAACCGGAAAGCCAAAATATGTCTGTGAAAGTGAAAATCATAGCCGTGTCACATAGATATGTGAAAAGAAAGAGATTAGTTAAAACAAATGTAGGTCCCTTGCAGTCAGAAACAGGTTAGTTGATCATGGGGAACCAGGATATGGCGGACCAATTGAATAACTACTTTGGTTCCGTCTTCACTAAGGAAGACATAAATGATCTGCCGGAAATAGCAGGGGCCCGCGGGTCAAAGGAGTTGGAGGAATTGAGTGAAATCCAGGTTAGCCGGGAAGTGGTGTTGGGTAAATTGAATGGATTAAAGGCCGATAAATCCCCAGGGCCAGATAGGCTGCATCCCAGAGTACTTAAGGAAGTAGCTCCAGAAATAGTGGATGCATTAGTAATAATCTTTCAAAACTCTTTAGATTCTGGAGTAGTTCCAGAGGATTGGCGGGTAGCAAACGTAACCCCACTTTTTAAGAAGGGAGGGAGAGAGAAAACGGGGAATTACAGACCAGTTAGTCTAACATCGGTAGCGGGGAAACTGCTAGAGTCAGTTATTAAAGATGGGATAGCAGCACATTTAGAAAGTGGTGAAATCATTGGACAAAGTCAGCATGGATTTACGAAAGGTAAATCATGTCTGACGAATCTTATAGAATTTTTCGAGGATGTAACTAGTAGCGTGGATAGGGGAGAACCAGTGGATGTGGTGTATCTGGACTTCCAGAAGGCTTTCGACAAGGTCCCACATAAGAGATTAGTATACAAACTTAAAGCACATGGCATTGGGGGTTCAGTATTGATGTGGATAGAGAACTGGCTGGCAAACAGGAAGCAAAGAGTAGGAGTAAACGGGTCCTTTTCACAATGGCAGGCAGTGACTAGTGGGGTACCGCAAGGCTCAGTACTGGGACCCCAGCTATTTACAATATATATTAATGATCTGGATGAGGGAATTGAAGGCAATAACTCCAAGTTTGCGGATGACACTAAGCTGGGGGGCAGTGTTAGGTGTGAGGAGGATGCTAGGAGACTGCAAGGTGACTTGGATAGGCTGGGTGAGTGAGCAAATGTTTGGCAGATGCAGTTTAATGTGGATAAATGTGAGGTTATCCATTTTGGTGGCAAAAACGGGAAAGCAGATTATTATCTAAACGGTGGCCGATTGGGAAAGGGGGAGATGCAGCGAGACCTGGGTGTCATGGTACACCAGTCATTGAAGGTAGGCATGCAGGTGCAGCAGGCAGTAAAGAAAGCGAATGGCATGTTGGCTTTCATAGCAAGAGGATTTGAGTATAGGAGCAGGGAGGTTCTACTGCAGTTGTATAGGGTCTTGGTGAGACCACACCTGGAGTATTGCGTGCAGTTTTGGTCTCCAAATCTGAGGAAGGACATTATTGCCATAGAGGGAGTGCAGAGAAGGTTCACCAGACTGATTCCTGGGATGTCAGGACTGTCTTATGAAGAAAGACTGGATAGACTTGGTTTATACTCTCTAGAATTTAGGAGATTGAGAGGGGATCTTATAGAAACGTACAAAATTCTTAAGGGGTTGGACAGGCTAGATGCAGGAAGATTGTTCCCGATGTTGGGGAAGTCCAGGACAAGGGGTCACAGCTTAAGGATAAGGGGGAAATCCTTTAAAACCGAGATGAGGAGAACTTTTTTCACACAGAGAGTGGTGAATCTCTGGAACTCTCTGCCACAGAGGGTAGTTGAGGCCAGTTCATTGGCTATATTTAAGAGGGAGTTAGATGTGGCCCTTGTGGCCAAGGGGATCAGAGGGTATGGAGAAAAGGCGGGTACGGGATACTGAGTTGGATGATCAGCCATGATCATATTAAATGGCGGTGCAGGCTCGAAGGGCCGAATGGCCTACTCCTGCACCTAATTTCTATGTTTCTATGTTTCTATGTCCTGAACTTTCTTTTTACCTCGGGCTATTTCCATGTTGCTGCAAGGGATATCATCTACATCCTCCAGCCTCCTCTACCTAGGTATAATAATCATGCCAACAGTCCTCACTCAATCTGCCATATCCAGTTTATTAACTTCATAATGACTGTCACCAGGAAGAGACAGAGACCTCTGGGATTTGCATCAATGTCTGGTCACACCGACTGAATGCAAGTAAGTACTCAAAAAGCAGGGGATGATCCACATGCTCCCATCAATCAAAAGGGCTCAGCATTTAAATAATACTAGACTTAGTGGGACCCGTTGGTTCCCAGCTTCACACGTTTCAGCATTCCACATAGTGCCCCCCCCCCCCCCCACCATGCAACATTCCATCTCTGCAACAATTCCAATATTGCTGGCCAGTGGGGGATGGGGGGTGGGGTTCTGGAGCACTAGCATGTGTGTTGTGGGCCAAAGGGACTGGTTTCCGGAGGGCTAGTATGGACATTGTGGGCCGAATGGATTATTGGGCTGGCAGCTCCGTCACCCAGGACGGGCACCTCAGTCACTCTGGCCGGGCACCTCAGTCACTCTGGCCGGGCAGCTCACTCACTCAGGCTTATGAGTGCTGAAGGGACTGGTTTCCAGAGGGCTAGTATGGACATTGTGGACTGAATGGATTTTTGGACTTGCAGTTCAGTGAGTCATGGCTGGTGGGCTGGCAGTTCACTAAGTCATGGGTGGTGGGCTGGCACTTCAGTCACTTACAGCTGGTGGACTGGCATTTCACTTACTCATGGCTGGTGGGCTGGCAGCCCAGTCACTCACGGCTGGTGGTGGCAGTTCACTCAGTCACCCCTCCTCTCTTCACCCCCCACTCTGCTCCATGCCATTCCCTTCCCCCACACGCATTCAGTCCATCTCCCCTCAACCTCCCCTCCCCCATGCACTCTTAGCGGCCATTCCTGCCTATTAGGTTACTATTGTGATGAAGAGCACGCAGGCATGGCAAGTGGAAAAAGGATTTATTAAAGTTTAAAATGTGAATGACTTACAATATAACACCAATTTAAATGTTAAAGATGAGATTGATGTTATTTTTTGTTGTGTCTCTTGCTGTGTTCTGGTGCTCACTGCCTCTTGATAACACTTTGCTTTGGAAATAAAAAAAATAAAATTTTAATATAGAGAGATTAAGCGGTCAAATTTTAACAAATAAAATCTGAGAATTTACCTCAAATATCATCATGGAGTGCAGGCCGCAAGTCCAACCACATAGCATGCCAAGTAGAGTGCAGGCCACGTCCAACCTCACAGCACACCAAGCAGAGTGCAGGCAGCAAGTCCAACCTCACAGCACTCCAAGCAGTGTGAGAGCCCAACCTAGCAGCACTCCAAACAGAGTGGAGGCTGAAAGTCGGACCTCACACCAAGCCAATTTCACAGCATTTCAAGCAGAGTGCACACACATACTCACACAGACACACATACCCAAAGACACTCACACACATGCAGACAGACACACACACACTCACACACACAAAGACACACCCACACAGAAATACACACAAACACAAAGACACACATACACATTCACAAACATGTACACACACTCACACAGACACACACACACTCACACAGATACTCAGACACTCACGCAGACACACACTCACAGACACACAGACACACAGACAGACACTCATACATGGAGACACAGTCAAACACTCACACACATACACAGACACACATACACACACACTCAAACACAGACACTCACCCACAGACAATTACACAGACACAGACACTCACACATACGCACACACAGACAGACAAACGACCCACACACACATTTTAGAAGCAATAGAGACCCTTTTTGCAAGCATTTTAGACCAATAGACACTTTCTGCAACCATTTTAGAACCAGTAGAGACACTTTTTGCAACCATTTTAGAACCAATAGCGACACATTTTGCAAACATTTTAGAACCAATAAAGACACTTTTTACAAACATTTTAGAACCAATAGAGGCACTTTTTGCAAGCATTTTAGAACCAATAGAGACACTTTTTGCAATCATTTTAGAACCAATAGAGGCTATTTTTGCAATCATTTTAGAACCAATAGAGGCACTTTTTGCAAGCATTTTAGAACCAATAGAGACACTTTTTGCAAGCATTTTAGAACCAATAGACACTTTTTGCAAGCCTTTTAGAACCAATAGACACTTTCTGCAAGCCTTTTAGAACCACATTAAGGGCACTCACAGTTGAGTTGACATGTGTTCAGTGTTATTCACAGCTCAGAGAGATGTGACCCTCTGTCTTCCTCCATCTTGCAGAGACTGAGTGAGGCACACTACTTTTGGGTTTTATAGTCCCTCCCCCTCCCACCTACTTAATCTACTGTATTGTGTTTAACATTGTTGTGTTTATGTATAGAATTTCTGATCTGTTTTGGATCAGCAAACAAATCTTTTCACTGTACCACAACACTTTTGACAATAATAAACCTGAACCTAAACTAATAATAGTGACTGAAAATAAGTACTTTATGCTTTGTATCCAGGTACAGACAGTGATAATTCTAACTCTGACAATATATCCATTGGCGTTGGCAACATATCGGATGGCAATGGTGGAGAACTAGAATTATCACATTACTTTCATCTCCAGCTGCATCACCAGGACGGCTTCTGAGTAGCTTGGCATCCATTCTCTGCCCATTTTTCAACAGATTGTTCTTCGCAGCCTTCCAGTGAAATAAACCACCCAGGATTAAAAATACCCTTAAAGAAAGGCAATTTTACTTTACATTTTTTTTCTGGCTGATTGATTAAAAACTACGCAAAATTGATCCTTGTTCTTTTTTCTTGGTGAGATTATAATGAGATCTGAGGGTATAACTACTTTAATTTAATTTGATTTTGGAACCAGTAGGTATGTTTGAAAATTCTTCTTTCACTCCTTCCATGTTCAAATATACAACCTGACCGAGGAAGTGTTGGATGTTAATCAAAGAATAATGATAATTTCATGTTTTTCTACACTTGTCATATTCCTGATAACAGAAGATGGATGGAATTGTGGTTCTCCTCGGTCTTCTCAGGCAAACACAGAAGGTTATATTTTGCATCTCCGTGAGGTTCATGCGGTAGGAAATCAACCAATGAGGTTAGGTGACCTCACAGGAATTTTTGGCCATAAAATTAATGGGCAGCAAGGTACCCATTTTATACTAATTAACAACTACTTAATGAAATTGCAGAATGCACATCATTGAAACATTTGATTGCTGACAATACAATTTCATTAACAGATCATTAATTATGTAGACAAATAGCCATTGCACCATTTTTTCTGAAGGCGAAAGATCACTGCCTCATGTAGTTGCCTTACATTGATGATATATTATTTTAATCATAGAAATTGTCAACTAAATGATCTATTCAAGACATTCTTACATGATATACAAACAGCATGCACATGCAGTGTTAACCATTGATATCAAAGATGCAGTAATCAGATTTCTGTTTGAAGAATTAGAATGCACAGGTTTTTAATTTTAGGTTATTCATTTTAATTTTAGGTTTTTGATTTTAATTTTAGGTTATCTTTATATTCATTGATCCCGAGACATAAAAATATAGTTTGTTTGGACTAGACCAAGTGGGACCCATTAGGTCCCCTTCCCCCAACGCAATATTCCACCACTCACCTGTTCTCCCAACACAACCCGTTTCCACAACTCACCCATTACCCCACCGCAACTGGTTCTGCCAACACAATATTCAACTACTCACCCATAGCCCCCAACTGCACAGCCATGGCTCATTTGCTCTCATCCTCCAACAATCCTTCTCCCTCCTCTTCACCCTTCCTCTTCTCTCTCCACTACATGCTAGTCCAGTCCTCACCTCTCTGCTATCGCACTCCCCCACTAAACACATGTTTAAATAACATTTCTCCTCATCCCCTCCCCCATTCCCTCCCTCTCCTTACAACAATGTAACAAATCTCTCAATGCACTGGGTGGAACACTCCTCCCCTCCTCCTCCTCCTCCTCCTCCTCCTCTTCATCCTCCTCGTCCTCATCATCCTCCTCGTCTTCCTCTCCCTCCTCCTCCTCCTCCTCCTCCTCCTCCTCCATCCTCTACCCTCCACCCTCTACCCTCTACCCTCCACCCTCCACCCTCTACCCTCTACCCTCTACCCTCTACCCTCTACCCTCTACGCTCTCCCCTTTACCCTCTACCCTCTCCCCTCTCTCCCCTCCTTACAACAATGTAACAAATCTCCTATTGCACTGGGCGGACCACTGTTGACGGGCAGTTTATGTAAATGAGATCCCACTGTGACATCATATCTGCTAATGGCCAAACTGGCACTGCTGTGTTCAAGTGATTCTTTCTCAAACTTTCTCAAAATGTGAATAACATAAAATATAACATCAATCTGAATGAAACTTGATACACTACACCACAAATCAATTGGGTGGTGCAAAAATTGTAATGCTATCGTATACCATTTTGACACAGCTTAAGTCATGAAAAGCTGACAAACAAACACGCAAACTCACAGACAAGATTAAAGTTCTAATAATATACTAGACCAAGTGTGGCCCGCTGGGTCCCTGTCACATGGGAGGTTTGGTCCCCAATGCAACCTATTCCCCCAACGCAATATTCGACCACTCACCCATAGCCCCCACGGGAGGCCTGGTCCCCAAACGCAACCCGTTCCCCAATGCAATATTCAACCATTCACCCATTCCCGCAATGCAACCCATTCCCCCAACGCAATATTCCACCACTAACCCATAGCCCCTCATCCTCCATGTAGAACACGCAGATATTATTGTGTTGGTGCAGCTGATGGGCACGGCAAGTGGAAAAGGCATTTATTAAATCTTAAAATATAAATAACTTAAAATATAACAACAATTTAAATGTTAAAGAGGAGATTTATTCAATCCATTCTTTCTTGTTGCGTCTCTTGTTGCATTCTGCAGCTGGGGGAAGGGGGCAGCTTCAGGCAGGGGCTGATGGAGGAGCGTGCTACAGTCTGGGGAGGGGCATGCTTTCAGGCAGGGCTCTCGGGAGCCGGTGGGAGAGGGGGGAGCATTTTGCAGCCAGGGGAGGGGGACAGCTTCAGGCGGGGCCTGTCGGGGGCCGGAGGGGAGCGGGTGGGAGAACTGTCGCTGTCACTGCCTACCACTGCCGCTGCCGCTGCCTATCGCTGTCATGGCCTGTCATTGCCGCTGCCTACCGCTGCCGTGGCCTATCACTATCGTGGCATTCTGCAGCCGAGGCCTACCGCTGCAGCTCCCCACCGGCTTCAGGCGGGGACCAGTGGGGGACATCCTGCAGTGAGGGATGGAGACAGCTTCAGGCGGGGACCGTTGAGGGGAGGGGGGGGGGGGGGGGGGGCATCCTGCAGCTGGGGACAGGACGGCTTCAGGCAGGGGCTGGCGGGTGGAGCGTCATGCAGCGGGGGAGGGGGGAGGGGGATGGCTTCAGGCGGGGGGGCTAGCAGGGCATGGTGGGGGTGGGGGTTGGGGGAGCATCCTGCACTCACTGCACCTCCTCTCAACCCCCCTCAACCCCCCCCCCCCCCCCGCATCAACTCTTAGCGGCTCTCTGGCAGCGCAGCCATTCCCGCCCATTTGGGATCCCTTTGTGACATAGAACACACAGGTACTACTGCGCAGGCACAGGTGACGGGCGCGGCAAGTGGAAAAAGGGATTTATTAAAGATTAAAATGTGAATAACTCTTAAAATGTGAATAACAATTTAAATGTTAATGATGAGATTTATTCAGTGCATTTTTCTTGTTGCGTGTCTTGTGGCCTTCTGCAGCTGGGACCTCTTCGCGCTGCCAGTCGATGACGATTCTCAGAATTCACCTTCCAATCAGCGCTCCCAGCAACGACAGGTCAAATGCTTCACCGCTTAGCACGTAAATCAGACTTGTATTTCAATACTCCACCAATTAGATACCAAATCTAGGAAAGGATACGCGTTTGGCTCCCGTTAAGCAGCTGCAGTCTGCCAACTACGACCAAGTTTTGGGCCTCTAACCCAGGAAAGAGCCTTTAACCCAATCCAAGCAGGGCCTCTAACCCCACCCTGGTTTTATGAGCCCCTGACCCAAAGGAGCGCTATCCCCCCCACCATCCCGTGCTTGCTAGACTCTGTCTATGATCTTGTTGGGACCCTTTCACAAGCTCGCGAATGATCGGTCTGCTCCGACTAGCGAAGTGCCGAAAATCAATGCGAAAACCGCAAAGCGGCGCCGATTTCTGCGATCGAAACAGCTCAACACCCTTAATCACAAACTTGTGTTTGGGGGTCCGTTGCGATCATGGACGAGTCCCCAATGTAAATAGCTCATTTTAAGCTTCCCCCAGTCTAGTTTCAGTCAATAAAATACTCAGTCAAGCACTTGTGCATCTAAACTTTACTTTGGAAAAATACAGTAACAGTTCCCCACTACTATACCTAACCACCCTGGGTTTGATCCTTGTATCTGCTTGGCCTAGCCCTTCTAGCCTCGTCCAAGCAGAGGCACTCCAAAAGGTCACCCAGTCCCAAACGTTCTTCCAAAAGATTGACATAGGACCTCGTGGGAGCTACCTTTTATAGGTCCCCGAACATTGAGGGGCCTACCGTATCATTGTTAATTCAGAAACAATGGTTCTGAACTTAAAGAAAGGTAACTTTGAGGGTATGAGACGTGAATTGGCCAAGATTGACTGGCAATTAATTCTAAAAGGGTTGACGGTGGATATGCAATGGAAGACATTTAAAGGCTGCATGGATGAACTACAAAAATTGTTCATACCAGTTTGGCAAAAGAATAAATCAGGGAAGGTAGTACATCCGTGGATAACAAGGGAAATCGGGGATAGTATCAAAGCGAAGGATGATGCGTACAAATTAGCCAGAAAAAGCAGCATACCGGAGGACTGGGAGAAATTCAAAGAAAAGCAGAGGAGGACAAAGGGCTTAATTAGGAAAGGGAAAGTAGATTATGAAAGAAAACTGGCAGGGAACATAAAAACTGACTGCAAAAGTTTTTATAGATATGTGAAAAGAAAGAGATTAGTTAAAACAAATGTAGGTCCCTTGCAGTCAGAAACAGGTGAGTTGATCATGGGGAACAAGGCTATGGCGGACCAATTGAATAACTACTTTGGTTCCGTCTTCACTAAGGAAGACATAAATAATTTGCCGGAAATAACAGGGGACCGCGGGTCAAAGGAGTTGGAGGAATTGAGTGAAATCCAGGTTAGCCGGGAAGTGGTGTTGGGTAAATTGAATGGATTAAAGGCCGATAAATCCCCAGGGCCAGATAGGCTGCATCCCAGAGTACTTAAGGAAGTAGCTCCAGAAATAGTGGATGCATTAGTAATAATCTTTCAAAACTCTTTAGATTATGGAGTAGTTCCTGAAGATTGGCGGGTAGCAAACGTAACCCCACTTTTTAAGAAGGGAGGGAGAGAGAAAATGGGGAATTACAGACCAGTTAGTCTAACATCGGTAGTGGGGAAACTGCTAGAGCCAGTTATTAAAGATGGGATAGCAGCACATTTGGAAAGTGGTCAAATCATTGGACAAAGTCAGCATGGATTTACGAAAGGTAAATCTTGTCTGACGAATCTTATAGAATTTTTCGAGGATGTAACTAGTAGCGTGGATAGGGGAGAACCAGTGGATGTGGTGTATCTGGACTTCCAGAAGGCTTTCGACAAGGTCCCACATAAGAGATTAGTATACAAACTTAAAGCACAAGGCATTGGGGGTTCAGTATTGATGTGGATAGAGAGCTGGCTGGCAAACAGGAAGCAAAGAGTAGGAGTAAACGGGTCCTTTTCACAATGGCAGGCAGTGACTAGTGGGGTACCGCAAGGCGCAGTGCTGGGACCCCAGCTATTTACAATATATATTAATGATCTGGATGAGGGAATTGAAGGCAATATCTCCAAGTTTGCGGATGACACTAAGCTGGGGGGCAGTGTTAGCTGTGAGGAGGATGCTAGGAGACTGCAAGGTGACTTGGATAGGCTGGGGGAGTGGGCAAATGTTTGGCAGATGCAGTATAATGTGGATAAATGTGAGGTTATCCATTTTTGGTGGCAAAAACGGGAAAGCAGACTATTATCTAAATGGTGGCCGATTGGGAAAGGGGGAGATGCAGCGAGACCTAGGTGACATGGTACACCAGTCATTGAAGGTAGGCATGCAGGTGCAGCAGGCAGTAAAGAAAGCGAATGGTATGTTAGCTTTCATTGCAAAAGGATTTGAGTATATGAGCAGGGAGGTTCTACTGCAGTTTTACAGGGTCTTGGTGAGACCACACCTGGAGTATTGCGTACAGTTTTGGTCTCCAAATCTGAGGAAGGACATTATTGCCATAGAGGGAGTGCAGAGACGTTTCACCAGACTGATTCCTGGGATGTCAGGACTGTCTTATGAAGAAAGACTGGATAGACTTGGTTTATACTCTCTAGAATTTAGAAGATTGAGAGGGGATCTTATAGAAACTTACAAAATGCTTAAGAGGTTGGACAGGCTAGATGCAGGAAGATTGTTCCCGATGTTAGGGAAGTCCAAGACAAGGGGTCACAGCTTAAGGATAAGGGGGAAATCCTTTAAAACCGAGATGAGAAGAACTTTTTTCACACAGAGAGTGGTGAATCTCTGGAACTCTCTGCCACAGAGGGTAGTTGAGGCCAGTTCATTGGCTATATTTAAGAGGGAGTTAGATGTGGCCCTTGTGGCTAAGGGAATCAGGGGGTTTGGAGAGAAGGCAAGTACGGGATACTGAGTTGGATGATCAGCCATGATCATATTGAATGGCGGTGCAGGCTCGAAGGGCCGAATGGCCTACTCCTGCACCTAATTTCTATGTTTCTATGTATGGGGGTGGTCTCTTTACAGTCCAATACCATATATCATATAACACAGTACATGATAGAATTTCCCTAACCCAATAATACAGTAACCAATATATTGTATTCAAACAGAGCTTCTGGAACCGTTTCTCAATTTTAGTGTCCTGGCATCTCCAATATGTCCAGAATTAACAAGCAGAGGTGGTGGAATGACTCTGTTAGTAAAGAATAAAATTCAACCCTTAGCAAGGGATGACATGGAATCAAATGTAGATGTAGATCAGAAGTGTTAAGAAACTCTAAAGATAATAAAAAACAGATGGGAGTTATATCCAGGCCTCTGAACAGTAGCCGGGATGTAGAGTACAAATCACATCAAGAGATACAATTAGCATATAAGAAAGGTAATATTACAGTGATTTCAATATGAAGATGGACTGGGAGATTCAATATGCTGATATACTGGAAAAATCAGGTTGATACTGGATCCCAACAGAAGGAATTTGTAGAATGCATACGAGATGAGTGGTCGAACATACTTGCGACAGGCAATTCTGAGTTTGGTGAAGTGTAACATGCTGGATTTGATTAGGAAGCTTTAGGGTAAAGGAACCCCAAGGTGGTAGTGACCATAACATCATAAAATTCAACCTGCAGTTTGAGAGGAAGAAGATTAAATCATATTTGTCAGAATTACTATTGAATAAAGGTAACTGCAGAGGCATGAGCGAGGAGTTGGTGAAATTGATTGAAAGGAACCCTAGCAGGAATGATGGTGGAGCAGCAATGGCAGGAGTTTCTGGGAGAAATCCAGAACACTATGTGGAAGAAAGATTGTATGGGGAGAATGAGGTGACCGTGGTCAAAAACAACATAAAAGTAAAAGAGAAGGTATGTAATATTGCAAAGATTAGCGGGAAGCTAAAGGATTGGGCAGTCACAGTGGCACAGAGGTAGAGTTGCTGCCTTACAGCGAATGTAGTGGCGGAGACCCCGATTACGGGTGCTATCTGTACGGATTTTGCACGTTCTCTCCATGACCTGCGTGAGTTTTCTCCAGGATCTTTGGTTTCCTCCCACATTCCAAAGACGTACAGGTTTGTAGCTTAATTGGCTTGATAAATGTAAAGGGCCTGTCCCACGAGCATGCGATTGCAAGCGGCAAGCGCGACCTAACACGGTTGCTTGAGCCGTACAACCTCGCGGGGCCGGTCCCACTTCGATCGCCGGAGCCGTATGGAGTTGTGCGGAGCTGGTCCCGACATCGCGCGGGGCTCTGAAAAACTGATACTGTCCAAAAATTCCGCGCGGCAATGGCCTGCCGGCCTACATCCGCATTGAGGCCGTACGCACCGCCTTGACGGACGTGCGCAGGGTTTCGACGCCGTACGCAGCATCTTGACGATGTACGCTTAGCGCAAACTTCCCGCGGACATCACTCGAACTTCACATCAACTCGTACGGGATCACTCGACCTCCGCGCGGCCCCCGCTTCCGGTTTGGTCGTGCTTGCTGCATGCAGTCGCATGCTGATGGGACAGGCCCAGTACGGGGATCACTCGACCTCTGCGCGGCCCCCCGCGCTGCCCCTATTTCCGGTTTGGTCGCGCTTGCCGCATGTAGTCGCATGCTCGTGGGACAGGCCCTTTAAAGTTGTCCAGTATAAAATTGTCCAACTTCCAGTATAGTTCCTGGTGGACTCTTCGGAAAGGATGACCACGAGGTACAAGGTATGTTTTAAAACCAACGGAAGGCAACTAAAAAGACAATTAGGGGAAAAAAAGCTAAAATATGAAGGTAAGCTAGTCATTAATAATTAAGAGGATACCAAAAGATTGTTCAGATATATAAGAAGTAATAGAGAAGCAAAAGTGGACATTGGACCACTGGTAAATGACACTAATGAAGTAGTAATGGGGAATAAAGAAATGGCAGATGAATTGAAATGGGGTTTTTTTGTATCATTCTTCACAACGAAAGGCACCAGCAACATGCCAGAAATTCAAGAGAGTCAGTGGATGGAAGTTAGTGGAGTTGCTATTACTGAGGAAAAGATGCTTGGACACCTGAAAAGTCTGAAGCTGGATAACACGTGGATTACCACCCAGGGTTCTGAAAGAGGTAGCTTTGGAGATTGTGAAGGCATTAGTGGTAATCTTTCATGAATCACGAGAGTCAGGAGTGGTCCCAGATGACTGGGAAATTGCAAATGTTACTCCACTGTTTAAGAAGGGAGTGGGAACTATAGGCTGGCTAGCCTGATTTCTGTGGTTGGTGAAATTTTAGAGTCCATTATCAAGGATGAGTTTTCCAAGTACATAGAAGCGCATCATAAAAGAGGCCAAAGTCATCAAGGTTTTGTGAGGGGGAGACCCTGCCTGATAAATCTGTTGGAATTCTTGAAATAGCAAGATAGACAAAGGAGAATCATTGGATGTTGTATACTTGGATTTTCAGTAGGCCTTTGACAAGTTTGGCAAAACATTAACTCCACAGATGCGGTTAAACTTGCTTGGTGTTTCCAAAATTTTCTGTGGTTCACAGAACCACATAGGGTGGTTATCTCTGGATTGCTTCCAGTACCTCGTGCTAATGAGGACAGGAACGGGGAGATAGGGGATCTGAATGTGTGGCTGAGGGGCTGGAGCAGGGAGCAAGAATTTAGATGTATAGACCGCTGGCATCTCTTCTGGGGTAGGGGTGACCTGTACAAAAGGGATGGGTTACAACTTAACTGGAGGGGGACCGATATTCTGGAAGGCAGGTTTGCTTGTGCTACACGTGTGGATTTAAACTAAATAGTGGGGAGGGAGGGAGGGATTGACAAATTGGGAGTATAAAGATGGAGTTGAAGGGGAAGTGGCGACAGGAAAAATTACAAAAGATTCTCAAATTAATGAGAAGGAAAGCTCGAGAATGGACAACAAAGTAAGGTCAGGGCCCATTGCGAGCGGTGCGAAGGGGGAAGTGAATACAGAGGTCAAAGTGCTGTATATGAATGCGCGAAGTATAAGGAATAAAGTGGATGAGCTTGAGGCTCAGTTAGAAACTGGCAAGTATGATGTTGTGGGAATTACTGAGACATGGCTGCAAGAGGGCCAGGGCTGGGAACTGAATATTCAAGGGTATACCTCCTATCGAAAAGACATACAGGTGGGTAGAGGGGGTGGGGTTGCTCTGTTGGTGAGGAATGAAATTCAGTCGCTTGCAAGGGGTGACATTGAAACAGGAAAAGTGGAGTCAGTATGTATAGAAGTAAGGAATTGTAAGGGTAAAACAACCCTAATGGGACTAATCTACAGGCCCCCAAACAGTAGCCTGGACATAGGGCGCAAGTTGAATCAGGAGTTGAAATTGGCATATAGCAAAAGTAATGCTGTGGTTGTTATGGGAGATTTCAACATGCAGGTAGACTGGGAAAATCAGGTTGGTACTGGACCCCAAGAAAGGATCTGATGGATTCTTAGAACAGCTTGTATTGGACCCTTTCAGGGAGAAGGCAATTCTGGATTTAGTGTTATGTAATGAACCGGATTTGGTAAAGGACCTCGAGGTTAATGAGCCATTAGGAGGCAGTGACCATAACATGGACTGGTTTAATCTACATTTAGAGTGGGAGAAGGGTAGATCGGAGATGTCAGTGTTGCAGTTGAATAAAGGGGACTATGGGACCATGAGGGAGGAGCTGGCCAAAGTTGACTGGAAAGATACTGGAAAAATAAATTGGATAGGTATATAGACAGGAAAGGAATGGAGGGTTATGGTCTGAGTGCAGGTAGATGGGACTAGGTGAGAGTAAGTGTTCAGCACGGACTAGAATGGCCAAGATGGCCTGTTTCCGTGCTCTAATTGTTATATGGTTATATACACTAGCAGGGATGACAGTGGAACAAAAATGGCAGTTATTTCTCGGAATAATACAGAAGATGCAGGATCAGTTCATTCCTCGGAGGAAGAAAGATTACAAGGGGAGAAAGGGACGACCATGGCTGAGAAGGGACGTCAGGGACAGTATAAAAATTAAAGCGAAGAAGTGCAACGTAGCAAAGATGAGCGGGAAGCAAGAGGATTGGGTAATATTTAAAGAACAACAAAAGATAACCAAAATGACAATACGGGAAGAAAAGATGAGGTACAAAGGTACGCTAGCAAAGAATATAAAGCAGGATAGTAAAAGCTTATTTAGGTATGTGAAGAGGAAAAAATAGTTAATACCAAAGTTGGACCGTTGAAGACCGAAAAAGATGAATTTATTATGGGGAACAAGGAAATGGCAGATGAGTTGAACAGGTAATTTGGATCTGTCTTCACTAAGGAGGACACAAACAATCTTCCTTATATAGTAGTGGCCAGAGGATCTGGGGTGATGGAGGAACTGAAGGAAATCCACATTATGCAGGAAATGGTGTTGGATAGACTGATGGGACTGAAGGCTGATAAATCCTCAGGGCCTGATGGTCTGCATCTCAGGGTACTTAAGGAAGTGGCTCTGGAAATTGTGGATGCATTGGTGATAATTTTCCAATGTTCTATAGACTCAGGATCAGTTCCTGTGGATTGGAGGGTGGGTAATGTTATCCCACTTTTAAAAAAAGGCGAGAGAGAGAAAACAGGGAATTATTGACCAGTTAGCCTGACATCGCTGGTGGGGAAAGATGCTGGAGTCAATTATAAAAGATGAGATAGCAAAACATTTGAATAGCAGTAACAGGATCGGTCCGAGTCAGCATGGATTTACGAAGGGGAAAACATGCTTGACTAAACTTCTGGAATTTTTTGAAGATGTAACTAGGAAAACTTACAAAATTCTTACGGGATTGGACAGGCTAGATGCAGGAAGATTGTTCCCGATGTTAGGGAAGTCCAGGACAAGGGGTCACAGCTTAAGGAAAAGGGGGAAATCCTTTAAAATCGAGATGAGAAGAACTTTTTTCACACAGAGAGTGGTGAATCTCTGGAACTCTCTGCCACAGAGGGTAGTTGAGGCCAGTTCATTGGCTATATTTAAGAGGGAGTTAGATGTGGCCCTTGTGGGTAAGGGGATCAGGGGGTATGGAGAGAAGGCAGGTACGGGATACTGAGTTGGATGATCAGCCATGATCATATTGAATGGCGGTGCAGGCTCGAAGGGCCGAATGGCCTACTCCTGCACCTAATTTCTATGTTTCTATGAAAATGGACCAGGGAGAGCCAGTGGATGTAGTGTACCTGGACTTTCAGAAAGCATTTGATAAGGTCCCACATAGGAGGTTAGTGGGCAATATTAGGGCACATGGTATTGGCGGTAGAGTGCTGACATGGATAGAGAAGTGGTTGGCAGACTGTAAACAAAGAGTAGGGATTAACGGGTCAGGTTGGGGGAGTGGGCAGATTAATGGCAGATGAAGTTTAATGCAGATAAATATGAGGTTATCCACTTTGATAGCAAAAAAAGGGAGGCAGATAACTATCTAAATGGTGTCCAGTTGGGAAAAGGGGAAGTACAACGGGATCTTGGGGTCCTTGTACATCAGTCTATGAAAGTAAGCATACAGGTACAGCAGGCAGTGAAGAAAGCGAATGGCATGTTGGCCTTTATAACACGAGGAATCGAATATAGGAGCAAAGAGATCCTTCTGCAGTTGTACAGAGCCCTAGTGAGACCACACCTGGAGTATTGTGGACATTCTTGCTATTGGGGGAGTGCAGCGTAGGTTAATTAATTCCCGGGAGGGTGGGACTGTCATATGCTGAGAGAATGGAGCAGCTGGGCTTGTACACTTTGGAGTTTAGAAGGATGAGAGGGATTCTCATTGAAACATATAAGATTGTTAAGAACATGCTGGAGGCAGGAAACATGTTCCCGATGATGGGAGAGTCCAGAACCAGGGGCCACAGGTTAAAAATATGGAGTAAGCCATTTAGAACGGAGATGAGGAAACATTTTTCCTCCCAGAGAGTGGTGAGTCTGTGGAATTCTCTGCCTCAGAGGGCGGTGGAGGCAAGTTCTCTGAATGTTTTAAAGAGAGAGCTAGATAGGGCTCTTAAAAATAGCGGAGTCAGGAGATATGGGGAGAAGGCAGGAACGGTGTACTGATTGGGGATGATCAGCCATGATCACATTGAATGGCGGTGCTGGCTCGAAGGGCCAAATGGCCTACTCCTGCACCTATTGTCTATGTCTATTGTTCAACAATGTGAACTTTATTTCTCCCTCCACAAATGCTGACTTACTGACTATTTGCAGCATATCTTTTCATTTATGAGAGATGTGGTCAACAGCAAGCTGCGAAAGAGCACCAGAGATGTGGCAAGAGGAATAACCAGGGGGTAATGACTCGAGCAGCAAGTGTCAGTGAAAGGAAAGTGAGTGAGCAATAATACAGCAATAGAGTAATAAAGAGGCAGTGAATGTAACAACCAAACGGAACAGCAGCAAAGAGAAAGCAATAGAACTATGTCAGGGGGACAGAGTGAAGCAGCAAAGATTAAGGCATTTGTTTCTTTGAACATGATAAAAAATATTGGGTTCTGTATGGATAATTCAAAAGTGTGTGACCCTCGAGATTGGTAGTAATTATAAATCTCTCTCTTTGTAAAAATGTTGTGCAGCTCTGATTGAGAAAACATAAGATAATTGTCCTATTATTCCGTGTATTGCTGTTCTTAAAATAAATTTGAAAAGAATAACTCTTGTTTTCTGTGTGGCAGACACCTGCCAAAGTACAACAATTCTAAAGAATCTTTTTTTATCCTTCCCATTAAATTCCAGATCCTTCCATACTGATGGCAAGTCAAATCAGTTGATTTATAATGGGATGAGATTGGTCCTGAGCAAACTTTCAGATTTGACATGTTATAAAGGAGCAGGAGTCATCCTTAACCATTCCAGACATTCAGTGTTTTTATTAGTGGTAATGGTGGTATTATTAGTGGTAAATAGTGGTATTTGGCAATGAGGCAAATTGTGAATTATTTGACCAGCTTGGGCAAACAATATGCCAACAATATGTGTAAGAAGGAACTGCAAATGCTGATTTATACTGAAGATAGACACTAAAAGCTGGAGTATCTCATCGGGTCAGGAAGAAAATCTGGAGAAAAATAAGTGGTGACGTTTCGGGTTGAGATCCTTCTTTAGAAATCAAGATCTCCAGAGATGCTCCCTGACCCGCTGAGTTACTCCATCCTTTTATGTTTAATATGCTAACAAGATATAGTACCTGTGGCAATATTCTGAATAAATTGTTTTTTTGAAATAAAAAAATATTTCAGCTGGAGCACAGGGAATCTTTCATCTTTCCAGCAGTGATTCATATTTGTCTCAATATGTTGAGCAGAGTATTCTGTATAACATAAATGTTCCTGCATGTCTGTCCAAACCTTATTGATAAATAGACATTCCAGAAGTAGGTACCCCGTTATAAAAATTGGCTCCTATCATTCCCTCCACCCGCGCTACTACTGTTCCCATACATTCTTCAGTCGCAATTTGGCATAAAGCCAGACATTCATACCTTACACTCATAAGGAAACAGTTGCTGCAAGCCACTGACCTAGATGCAAATTACATCTGCAGTATTCTCTAAATACCAAGTGAAGTGGTAGCACTATATAATAGATGGAAAGGATAATTGTAAATTTCATGTTGTGAATTACTTACTTTCTGGTATTCAAAAGGATTCTTTGAATGTGCCTATGGAATAATCTCCAAACTGAAAAATATGATAAAAGCCAGTTTTAATCTCGTGAGTAAAAGAATGAAATTGCCTCCACAATTAAAGTCATACATCCCCTGCTGTATCACTGGAATGGATAAAGTCAGCTTTGATGTAGTGGTAGAGAAATCTCTATACCTATAAAAGTATGATCTTGTGTGTGTGTGTGTGTGTGTGTGTGTGTGTGTGTGTGTGTGTGTGTGTGTGTGTGTGTGTGTGTGTGTGTGTGTGTGTGTGTGTGTGTGTGTGTGTGTGTGTGTGTGTGTGTGTGTGTGTGTGTGTGTGTGTGTGTGTGTGTGTGTGCTGGCTGTATTCATTGTATCTTCCTCAAAACGTTATGTGCTCACGCGTAAATGTTTACATATTCTTACTCACATTTTTCCCCTCCACGACCTCATCAGGGTCACTTCAGATTTCATGCTCTATTTGAAACGTTTCTCACAGAGAGCTTTTTTCCAGCAGCTTCAAATGATGATGTCACAATGCCACTCACAGTGAGAGACTCAGAGAGAGAGAGAGAGAGAGAGAGAGAGAGAGAGAGAGAGAGAGAGAGAGAGAGAGAGAGAGAGAGAGAGAGAGAGAGAGAGAGAGAGAGAGAGAGAGAGAGAGAGAGAGAGAGAGAGAGAGAGAGAGAGAGAGAGAGAGAGAGAGAGAGAGAGAGAGAGAGAGAGAGAGAGAGAGAGAGAGGTGGAGAGTGTTGCACAGGTTTATGGGCTCTCCGGCCTCCTGTATTTTCTGCGCTTCCACATGTATATGAAGTATGTGCTGCCCTTGTACGGATATCTGAAGGGGCTGCTCCTCAAGTTTTGGTTGCATTTTAGTCCCTGTCGGCTTTCTCCTGGACCTGGCCGAGATGCCCATTTGCGGGTCCCCCCCCATATCTTTCATTCATTTGTTCTATGTACCTTTTCATATCTCTCGTTTCCCTCTCCCCTGACTCTCAGTCTGAAGAAGGGTCTTGACCCGAAATGTCGCCTATTCCTTTTCTTCAGAGATGCTACCTGACCCCCTGAGTTCCTTCAGCTTTTTGTATCTATGTTCGGTGTAAAACAACATCTGCAGTTCCTACCTACACAACTAGTTTCCTTTGTTTATCTTTCTCACTTGGTTTACTATGCTATATCTTGATCGACAACAAAACGTAATGTATAATCAGACCGCAAGGAATGGAAAATACAGCAGAAGTTTTGTCATCTAAAATCAAACCAAATCATTATTTTCATTAATTCTTACATCAACCAAAACCACATCTCAAGTCATCTGGACATTGATGATAAACATTAATCCCAATGACTTACGTAGAACATAAAACATTGAACAGAAGAGAATAGGAATGGCCCCTTCGGACCACAATGTTTGTGTCGAACATGATGCCAATTTAAACTGATTTCATCTGCCTGTATATGATTCATATCCCTCTATTCCCTGTACTTCTAATTGCCCCGCACGTCTCCATTAAACTTTCCCCCTCTCACGTTATCGCTGTGCCCTCTAGTGTTGGACATTTCCACTTTGGGTAAAAGGTTCTGACTGTCAAGTCAATCTATGCATCTCATAATTTTACATACTTCTGTCAAGGCTTCTATCCACCTCTGACATTCCAGAGGAAACATTCCAAGTCTATCCAACCACTCCCTGTATTAGAAATCCTCTAATCCAGGTAGCATTCTGGTAAACTAGGAGAGTGCTAGTGTACGGGTATTGCTGGTTGGTGTGGACTCAGTAGACCTAAGGGGCTGTTTCCACGCTGTATCTCTAAACTAAACTAAACTAAAACTAAACTAAACTAAACTAAACTAAACTATTTGAGTATAGGAGCAGGGAGGTTTGAGTATAGGAGCAGCGAGGTTCTGAGTATAGGAGCAGGGAGGTTTTGAGTATAGGAGCAGGAAGGTTCTACTGCAGTTGTACAGGGTCTTGGTGAGACCACACCTGGAGTATTGCGTACAGTTTTGGTCTCCTAATCTGAGGAAGGACATTCTTGCCATAGAGGGAGTACAGAGAAGGTTCACCAGACTGATTCCTGGGATGTCAGGACTTTCATATGAAGAAAGACTGGCTAGACTCGGCTTGTACTCGCTGGAATTTAGAAGATTGAGGTGGGATCTTATAGAAACTTACAAAATTCTTAAGGGGTTGGACAGGCTAGATGCAGAAAGATTGTTCCCGATGTTGGTGAAGTCTAGAACAAGAGGTCACAGTTTAATGATAAGGGGGAAATCTTTTAGGACCGAGATGAGAAAAACATTTTTCACACAGAGAGTGGTGAATCTCTGGAATTCTCGGCCACAGAAGGTAATTGAGGCCAGTTCATTGGCTATATTTAAGAGGGAGTTAGATGTACCCCTTGTGGCTAAAGGGATCAGGGGATATGGAGAGAAGGCAGGTACAGGATACTGAGTTGGATGATCAGCCATGATCATATTGAATGGCGGTGCAGGCTTGAAGGGCCGAATGGCCTACTCCTGCACCTATTTTCTATGTTTCTATGTTTCTACGTAAACCTCCTTTGCACCCTCTCCAAAGCTTCCACATCTTTCCTCGAATGGGGAGACTAGAACTGCATGCAATACTCCAAATGCCAAACTACCAAGGTTCTGTAGAGGTCCATCATGAATTCCTGATTCTCATATTCATTGACCCTAGCAATGGAGGCAAGCATACCACATGCCTTCTTTACCACCCTATCTACTTGTGCTGCCATCTTTAATGAGCCATTGACTTGTATTCCAAGATCCCTCTGCATTCCTCAGTATCTGCTACTACTCGAATTTCTGTGTCATCAGCAAACTTACTCATCAACTTATCTACATTTACATCCATTTTTATATATCACAGAGAGCAGAGGTGCCAGCACACATCCCTGTGGAATCCCGCTGGTCACAGACCTCCGGCCACAATGTCTTCCTTCAACTACAATCCTGTCTTCTATGAATGTCAGTTCTGAATCCATATGATCAAGTCATGAATCCCGTACATCTTAATCTTCTGGATCAGCATACCTTTTCAAAAGCCTTACTAAAATCTATGTATAAAACATCCACCATCTTACCATCATCAATCTCCTTCATCACCTCCTCGTAAAAAGGAACCAACTTAGTAAGACATGATCTGCCATATATAATGCTGACCATACCAAATGAGCACTTTCGCTTCCAAATGAGAGTAAATCGTATCTCAAAGAATTTGCGTTTCCCTGCCATTGACGTGAGGCTTACTGACCTCTAGTCCCTGGATTCTCTATATTTCCCTTCTCAAACAAAGGAACACCATTAGCCACTCTCCAGTCCTCACCTGTGGCTAGAGAAGAAACAAAGATCCTTGTTAAGGCCCCCACAATCTCCTCTCTTACCTCCTTCAGGTGGGTTTGGAGTCACATACAGTCCAGCCTGGGTAAGGATGGTAGATTTCCTTCCGTAAAGGGCATTAGTGAACCAAATGATTTTTACAATACCGTAATTAGCTGGGTATTTTTCAAAGTCCAGATAAGCTGAATTTAAATTCCTCACTTGCCATGGTTGGATTTGAAATCATGACTTTGGATCAATGGTAAGTATTTTAAATGTTTTATGCTCTTTAGTCAATAGTAATAAAATTCAAAAAAATCTATGTGGTAAAAGTAGGATTTGATTATTAAAGCTGAAAATAAGCAGTAAGTAATTATGCATCTGCTGGATGTATTTTATAGAACGTAGTCTGCGATATGCCTTATCTTCACATTCCTTTCACACGCCTTGTATTGTTGCACTTATTGTTACATGGTTAAGGGTTTAAAAAAAAGAAAGTGAAATAGCTTCCAGATATACAATGGTTGAAAACAACTTTGCATTCAGCTAACAATCAGCAACTCAGTCTTTGCTTAAATATTGCATTTTTTAAATTATGATCTCTTTCTACCATAGAGGGATAATATGATGCCTGAATAGTATTTTATATGGTGACTGAATAAAAATGAAACATTTCATACAGTATTAAAAGGAAAGTATGTGCTCATAATGCGTAGCAAAATAGTGTTTCTACTTTTAGCTATTACTTCTCATCATCATTCAAATATACTGGAACATAGTCAGTAATGCAAACTTGTAACATGTTACCTGAATTATGTTGATAGAATATTTAGCATGCAGATTGGAATTTCTGCAACCACAGTTGGCAGGATAACCTGTTCTCAAACTTGAGCATTGAGTGATAATTATGATTTTTTATTACAGAGGCATTACAAACTTTGAACCATTTGATCTGTGGAGGAGAAACATGAAGATAGGATATTCACAGTGATCTTGAGAGGAGAGAGAAAATAAGTCTAGAGGTAGAAACAGGGACGTGCAGAATCTGGATGACACAAAAAGACACAAAGTGCTGGAGAAACTCAATGTGTTAAGGCAGCATTCATGGATAAAATGGAAAGGTGATGTCTTGGGTCAGGACCCTGCTTCAGACCTAGAAAATAAGCCTATATGGCAAACCTAATAACCACACTGAATGTCAATGAGGCAGCAGTTAGACCAAACTTGTATTGCTTCTTCTAACTAACATCATATCCAAATGCAGCCTGCTGTGATTTTCAAGTCAATTCAAGTAGTTAATGCTCCTTCCAGGGAAATGAGAGTCTTGTTAAGATGTAAAACTGCGAGTCATGATGTAGTTAGGATCCTTATATTAATTAGAAGTTTTTAGCACAGTATGTACCCAGGGGAAAATTTGATTTATCCACAGGGCAGTAAACAGCCAGAGACAATGAGCTAGAACTCTACCACATATAATGTTTATGTTCTCTCCATGATACGATGTTCTCAGAAAACTAATGGCTGAAAAGGATTAGCTACGTTAAACATATAACGTAGCTAATCTGAGAACATCTCAAAGGATACCAATTTGCTTCAAATCTTCAGCATTTATAGCATTTGATTGCACATTAATTAAAAATGACACAAGTCCTCTGTGAAGACATAGGCCTTTGCAATAGGTGTTTGACCTCTTATGGATCTTGAAAAGAGTCCCGCCTTGCAAGGGCATTTGAAAGGTCCTTTAAAGAATCTGTTAACAGTGCAGAAGAAACTGTTCTTGAATTTGGTGGTAATTGTTTTCATGCTTTTGTATTGGTTCCCTAATGGGAGAGGGGAGAAGAGAGAACATTGGGGTAGAAGCTGGTTTGTGTGATGGATAGGCTTGTGTTCACAACTCTCTGCAATTTCTTGCAGTCTTGGGCCAAACCAAATTGTAGTAATCCAGATATGATATTTTCTATGGTGCATCTGTAGAAATTGGTGATAGACATTGGAGACACATCAAATTTCAGTGGTCGTCTGTTGAAATAGAAATGTTACTGAGCTTTCTTGGCCATAGGCTCATTAGGCTTGGAGAAATCTGTGGTGATATTTACACCTAAGACTTCCACAGCTAGCCTTTGCTGCGGGGTTCCACAAGGCTCCATCCTAGGCCCCATTCTCTTCTCTCTATATGTGCTCCCCCTAGGCCAAGTCATTCAAAGGCATGGCATTGCCTTCCACTGCTATGCAGACGATACACAGCTCTATCTCCCCCTGAAACCCAATATCCGATCAAATCTACTCAGCCTTATGCACTGAGGATATAAAGTGTTGGATGGCGCAGAACTTCCTCCAACTAAACAAGAGCAAGTCTGAGGTCATCCTACTCGGCCCCTCAGACTCCATCAAAACGATAGCAGGCAGCCTTGGAAGCCTAACCTCCTTACTCAAACCGCACGTCAAAAACCTTGGCGTGATATTTGACTCCGCATTGAAGTTTGACAAACAAGTCAATGCTGTGGTAAAAGCTAGCTTCTTCCAGCTTCGCACGATAGGTAAAAGCAAACCATTCCTCCAATTCGACGACCTTGAAAAGATCATCCACTGCACTTCAAAACCATTGATACAGTCTCGGGTGAGTACTCGAACCTGCATCTGAAGTCAACGTGCAGCTCCTTCCTTTTGCTGACATTGAGGAAGAGGACACGATGGTATGAAGCTCTATCTCCTGTACTCTGACTCATTGTTGTTCCTAATGCAACTCTAAATGGTGTTGTCACAGCAGTCTTGTAAATGGAATTAGAACAAAATTTGGCTGCACAGGCGTGAGTGTATTGAAAGTATAGTTAGGGGCTGAGAATGCTTTCTAAAGGGGCTGTCCCACTGTACAAGCTAATTCAAGAGCTCTCCTGAGTTTAAAAAAAAATCAAACTCGTGGTAAGCACGTAGAATGTACGTAGTGGGTACGTCGGAGCTCGGGACGTTTCTTAGCGGCTCGTAATGCTAATGAAAGGTACTTGGGAAACGCGGTAAGCTCAGGAAGACTCGTAAAGATTTTTATTTTATTTTTTTTCACTTTATTTTTTATTTCTTTATTGCTTTTATGCATACACAAATAAAAGACAAATATATCAACGGAACATAAAGCAATGCAGTGAAACGTACAACAGTACAGCGGGGGGTTCAGTTTACAATTAATGATGCAGTATACAGAACTATTTTCTTATTAAAATATTTTCCAATAACTTATATTATTGTCAATAAAATTATACAGTGTTGATGTCTTTATTTCTATACCTAATCCATTTTCCCATTTTCTGTTAAACCCGTCTTCTTTCACTCTTAGAGAATATGTCATTTTCTCCATGACGAATATTTCCTGTACTATGTCCAACCATTGTCTAAATCTGGGTGTTTCCGCTGCAAGCCAGTTTCTTGTAATGGCCTTTCTGCCAGCTGTGAGTAGGATTTTAACCAAGTAATGATCTTCCTTCAGCACCACTGTATTTATGTTACCCAGGTATAAAATGGAACACTTCTTGGAGCCTATATATCCTAATACCTCCTTTAATTCTGAATTCACTCTGTCCCAAAATGGTTCTATTTTTGTGCAACTCCAGAAGATATGTTCATGATTTGCATCTGTTTGGCCACGTTGCCTCCAGCATGTTTGCTGCCTTAAAATGTGCTTACTTTTTATGTTATTAGTGTAATAAATAATAATAATATTAATACATTGTATTTGTGGGCGCCTTTCAAAGTCTCAAGGACACCTTACAGAAATTAACAAGAGAGAAAAAATATATAGTCAGAGCAAAATAAAAAATAAGGAAATAAAAAAAAATAAAAATAAAAATAAATAATAAGGACATCACCAATACACAAATTAAAGACAGAATTTGCTCCAAAGACAAAAAATCAAAAATACAATGTGAAGAGAGAGCAGCAGCAGCTAAAGCGCGCCAGCGTCCACTCTCCCTTCCGACAGCCATCTTGGACACAAACTAACATATTCACATTATACACAAAAAATCATCCCCCCACAATGGATACCACTGTGGGGGAAGGCACAATATCCAGTCCACATCCCCAGTTCTCCCAACGACAGGCCTATTGAGGCCTCCGCTATTGCCTCTACGGAGGCCCGATGTTCCTGGCCGTTCTGGCCGGGTGCTGTTGCCCCGGCGTCGGGAGAGTCCTTTCAGCGGCTGGGCCACCTGGAACGGCCGCTGAAAGAAGTGAATTAAAAAAGTGAATTAAACGGACGGCTGCTGGTTAGCAGCCGTTCCCCACGATGGCTCCTCCCACAATAAAGAAACAAATCAAATGTTTCCAATTAAATTCCCTCAATATTTGTGAATTAGTGGATGTCTGTAGTGTTACATACATATGATGCCGTTCTTCTTCTGAGATTGTGATGTTCAATTCCTTTTCATGTTGAAAAATGTCCACGAGAGCCCCGAGTACCTACGAGCGGGTATTACCGCAATTCTCCCAGTTCGAATCAGGGGAAACTCGGGAGTACTCTTGAATTAGCTCGTACAGTGGGACAGCCCCATTACAGGTAAGCAGTATCAGAATTATCATGGAGTATGTTTTGCCACCTTTCCTCACTAATTGTTGTTTAGGATCAGGAAGTTAAGGATTCAGTTGAAGAAAGGGGTGCTGTATCCTAGGTGCAGGAGCTTGGAGATGGGATTATTGTGTTGAGGGCGTAATTGCAGTCAATAAATAGGAGTGTGACATAGGTGTCCTTTTTATTCAAATTAACGTAGAGCCTTGGAATTGGTATCTGCCCTGTTAGGTGAATTGCAATGTCTCCATGGTTTCTGGGAGGCTGGAGTTGATGTGTACCATGACCAGCCTCTTGAAGCTCTTCATGATGGAGAGATTACATGCAGACAGAAATTATTAGTTTAATTTCATATAATGTTTGATCCAGAAATTGTGGGCTGAAGTGCCTATTCCTGTGCTGTAGTATGTTCCATATTGGTGGTGCCAGAGCAAACAGATAGCGGTCATGCTACCTTGTTTTTATTTGGCACCAAGATGATAATAATGTTTTTAAAGTGGGTGGCTGCCTTAGATTAGACTAGGTAGCTCCTTGATTTCTTTATCTTTGGTTCTATCTCCCCACAAACACGTGGCTTTTAATGATCTGTGCATTATTATTTATGTGGTACAAAAGCAGGCAATGTTGAAAGTAACACTTTTGGTGTTATGAATTAATTTTACCAAAATCATAATTACATTTTGTGCATATACTAATTTATCAATATATAAGAAAATCAAATTTTAATCAGTAGATTTCATGACAGGCATTTTTAACCAAACATCCATCATGCATTTATTAAGATTTAATCAGGTGTCCTATCTAATTTCTGATTGATATTCGTCACTGTAGGATTTACTAGGAAAATATGATGACATTTCTGAATTTAAGAACATACTGCTGTGAATAATTAAGAGGAAAATTGGAAAATAGATGTTCAGATCGATGCATGGTGCATTTTAACAAATCTGGAATTAATAAGAGATAAAAATGCAGTGCTGAGGTTCAAGGCTTGAACTTTGTGCATTCGATTCCATGCAATATATTTATTTCAACTGATGCAATAGGCTAATAGTAATATCTTGCACTTTCAGCCCTTTAAAGTACTGGGATACCACACAAAGGCTTGTTCTATCTGAAAGATATATTGCTGCATTTCAGTCAACGTTGTAAAGTTTAATTTTGGATTAAATCTGCACATTGATTTTGAATGAGGAATTCATTTATGCTGTTTTCTATTCTAAGTTGATACATTTCTTTACTGCTGAGTTCTCATGCCGTAGCAGATGACACATGTACATCAAAGCAGGCAAATTAGAATTGCATTTCAATTCCTTCCGATGTACGTCATCACATGACTCACAAATCTCTGAGTACCATAGCAACACACAGATTTTGGTTATCAGGAAAATATTTCATAATAATATACTCCTAATAATATAATAATGTTCTGCAACAATTCCAGCACTTTAAATTCTTTAGGAATGCATTTTACAATATTTGGAAAAGTTTTTGTCACATTCAGGATGGACAATAAAAAACAAATCTATTTATAAGGAAGAAATATTTCATATTGTTGACTAATGATACTTTATCTCCTTTCGTCCTTTTGAGTTATGTTCTTCAGAGAGGTTATCCTGCACATTTGCCTTCTTTTCCACATCCACACTACAATGAAATCCAAATGCATTACCGACGTAGTTCATCCGTCACATTGACATACCGTGATGCCTAAGTCTTTATCCTGGGGCAGTAGCAAGCTGGTGATGTTATGATAATTGCAGCTCTGCTACTCTGTTTACAGTGTGGGATAAACAGTTGTAAATGTGAAGATATATTATAAAAAACTGCCATTGAAGCAACATTGCTGGAAACTCTGTGTTGGTTAGGTAATATTTATGAAAGTGAAATAGAGTTAATGTTTCAGATCTAGAAACCTTCGTCAGAACTGAGAGAGAGAAACCTAATTTGGTTTACGTGGCAAAGAAGGTGGGGGAGAAATGGATAGGACAAAGCTAATATCTCTGACAGATTACTTAATGTGGCAGTTAAGTGCCAATTAAATTCAGATTATTCTACTTTGTCAGTGTGATGTGCTGCTAATAGTAAAGCTGTGGGATATTCCCAGATGGTCATTTTATACAAAAAAAAGAAAACAAAACAGCCAAAATAATGACACAGAAATAGCGTTCTGTCATTAAAAAATGAGTGAATAGCCTAGTTGGAGAATTTGAAATTGTATCCTGTGGGCTGTGATGTGCCCAGAAGATAAGATATGTTCAACAAATTTGCACTGGTCCTTCTTGTAACAGTGCAGGAGATATACAGACCTGAAGAAGGGTCTCGACCCGAAAAGTCACCCATTCTTTCTCTCCAGAGATGCTGCCTGTGTCGCTGAGTTACTCCAGCATTTTGTGTCTACCTTTGACAGATAGACAGGTCAGATACTGTAAGTGTTGTTTTAAAATTGCAAGCAACCAGAAGCTCAGGTTCACCCCTACAGACTGAACAGAAATAACTCAACCTGCACATAGCTTCCCCAGTGTGGAGAAAACCATCAATAGATATCCATACAACATAGAACAAAAAACAATTCAGCACAGAAAAGGCCTAAGTTAATCTCTTCTGACTGCATGTGATATATATCCCTGCATTACCTTGCTATATCCCTGCATATTTACGTATCTGTCTAAAAGCATAATAAACACCACAATCGTATATGCTTCCACCACCACCCCTGGCAGCATTTGTTTTTCACACCTGCGTAAAAAGACTTGCCCCGCACATCTCCTTTAAACATTCTCTTTCTGACCATAAAACTATGCCCTCTGGTCTTTGACGACGGGAGAAATGTGTGTGCACCCCGAGTGGGGATGGGTGGAGGGGTCAGGGTAAAGAGAATGGGATGGAGAATATGACTTGAAATTGGAGAATTCATTGTTCATACTGTTGGGTTGTTGGCTATGCAAGTGGCATATAATGTTTGTTAGAGGCCTCACTCTGACACTGGAGGAGACCAAGTTGGTCTGGCTTCACTTACAATGGATGATACTATAATCAAGTAGAATTATGCTGATTTTTGGATCATTTTTATATCAAGAAAAAAAAGAGGTTGGTTTTCAAAAAATATTAAGATGGCTCGGACCCAGATCTAGGACCAATCCTAGATATTTGCGAGATTCAAGCAACAATATTTCCTGAGGCCTTTACAGAAATATTTATGTTTCTTCAGCTATAGGTGAGGTCCCAGTGTTAGGGAAATTATTGGAAACGATACTTAGGGATAGGATACACAAACATCTTGAAAAGCATTGGCTTATTTATCAGTGATAGTCAGCATAACTTTGTTGGGAGGATATCATATCAAATAAACTTGATTGAGGTTTTAAGGAAGTAACAAAGATCATATCATTGATCAGTACAAATCTCTGGATGCTGTATACTTGAACTTTAGAAAAATATCCTGGAAGGCATCTCAAACGAGTGAACAAATAGGATTACTTCAGAAATATGAGATATTGCTTTGTCTTCATTTCACGTTCAGAATGTAATTCTGATTTTGATTAACTTGACTGCTGATGGAACTGTTATTATAGAACATAAACAGCACAAGAATAGGTTCTCTGGCCCAGAATGTCAGTGCCGAACATGGTGCCACTGAAGAAAGTTTCATCATAGCCATGAATATTCTGGTAGATCTATCTTTTTTGCTGAGACAGCCCCTCAAGTCCTGTTCACCATTTCCAGAAGAAGCGGCGCTGCCTGGAAGCTGCGGCTCGCCAGCAGTCTGTCAATTTTTTATTTTTGTTGTTGTTTTCTTTTGTCTGTTTTAGTTAAATTTAGTTTATTAGGTTGTGTATGTGTATGTGTGTGTGTGGGGGGGGGGGGGGGGGGGGGGGGGGGGGGGGGGGGGGGGGGGGAGAAACATGGTTTTAGTCTCTTCCTTTGGGGGGATGCGACTTTTTCTTGTCATGACCCCCGTCTCCATCTCCGTCTGCACTGAGGCCTAATGGCGGAGTTGGCAGCCTCGGAGCTGTGGCGGCGTTCGGGCGGCAGACCAGATTTCAGAGCTGTGACAGTGTTCCGGCGGCGGACCCAACTTCGGAACTGTGGTGGCATTCCGGCGGCAGCGGCAGCCCGACTTTGGAGCTGTGGTGGCGTTCCGGCGGCGGCGGCCTGACTTCAGAGCTGTGGCGGCGTTCCAGCATTCCGGCAGTGGTGGCATGGCTTCGGGGCTGTGGTGGCGTTCCGACGGCCATGGCCCGACACCGTAGGCTCGGCCGCGGGCCCAGTGGACGACATCGTCGCGAGCTCGCAGGTCACAGGTTGGTGACCTGTTTTTCCGGAGCTCCCGCAACAACAGCTTCGTCCGCTGAACTGGAAGGCCCCAGCTTCGGCAGCTTCGACTGCCCCGGGCTGCGGAGTTTGAACCGGCCCGTTCGCGGAGCTCAGATTCAGCCGCAGGACTGATTTACTTACCATCACCCAGTGGGGTCACAACATCGGAGGCCTGGATCGACTCAGCGCAGAGGGAGAACAAGGAGGGAAGAGATGAAGACTTTAAGACTTTTGCCTTCCACCACAGTGAGGAGGTGCCTGGTGAACTCACTGTGGTGGATGTTAAATTTGTGTTTATTGTGTGTTTTTGTTATTTTAATTATATGAATGACTGCAAGGCACAAAATTTCGTTCAGACAGTAAGGCAGCAGAATCTCTTTCCTCTTCTTCCCGACGTCATTTGTGCCGACATGCACTACCACTTCTGGCTGCTCACCTTCACCCTTGAGGATGCTCTGCCATCGGTCCGTGACGTCCTGGATTCTGGCACCAGGAAGGCAACACACCATCCTTGAATCCCGCCTGTTGCCACATAAACCGCTGTCTGTACCTCTCACGATGGAGTCCCCGACTACCACGACTCATCCTGACGTTTGTCTCTTTGGCTTTGCTACAGCGTCACGTTCTGACTCGCAGACCTGTCCCCCAATCAGAATGGCAGTGTCTTCTACGTTCTGACTCGCAGACCTTCCTGTCGGTTTGCTCCTGGGACAAAAACACACAATCAACACAAATTTAACATCCACCACAGTGAGTTCACCAAACACCTCCTCACTGTGATGGAAGGCAAAATCTTAAAGTCTCTGTCTCTTCCCTCTTTGTTCTCCCTCTGCGCCGAGGCGATCCAGGCTCCAGATGTTGTGACTCCACCGGGTGATGGTAAATCCTGCGGCTCAACCGTGCTCCGCGAACGGGCCGGTTGAAACTCCGCGGGTGGTCGCTACCGCCACCACAGCTCCGAGGCCATGTTGGGTCTCCGCTGACACCGCCACAGTTCTGGGGCCGAGTCGGGTCTCTGTTGCCGCTGCCGCTTCCACTGCCGCCGCCGCTGCCAAAGCTCTGAGGCCGAGTCGGGTCTCCGCTGCCACTGCTGCTGCCACAGCTCTGGGACGGAGTCGGGTCACCGCTGCCGCTGCCGCTGCCACTGCCGCTTCCGCTGCCGCCACAGCTCTGAGGCCGAGTTGGGTGTCCGCTACCGCTGCCACTGCCGCTGCCGCCGCTGCTACAGCTCCGGTGCCGAGTTGGGTCTCCGCTGCCACTGCCGCTTCTGGTCATGTTAGCCCATTTATAGCCCTGAGAAGTAGAATGTAGACTTGTAGAGTCAGACTCGATGTGGAGCAGTTCATGTCCAAGCTTGAAAGGAAGGATTCTGGGATCAGCATAAAGCTCTGCATCATGTTGGGGTTAGATCCCACTGTGTCCTCAGATATCTCATAAGTTTTTCACACAGGGATCTCTGTGTACACGTTCAGCAGTATTTGCCTATAAACTGCCACATTCTTTGCAACAAAACCAGTACACAATTTCACATCTTAAGGAACTAGGCAAATGGACCATGGTTGTGTGAATCTGTGAAAGCATAATAAGTTGCGGCATGATGGGGAAGTCTGATGAAAGAAGGAAGTTTAGGTATTAGCTTAGCATCATCTTCATTGCTATGATCGTCCACTGACCACAGACTTTCCAACAGTCAAGTACATGATTGAAAATACCCTGTCTTTCAGATAGCATGGCCTGTGGGCATGAGTGGGTTCCCTACAATCCACCGCATTAAAGAGTGCAAGCTGCATGATTTTCTTTGCAAGAAAACAGAGAGCATGTTAGTAAATGTGCTGCAATCGGTGTACGTGGGAAGAAGGGTCTCGACCCAAAACTTCACCCAGTCCTTCTTTCCAGAGATGCTGCCTGATCTGCTGAGTTACTCCAGCATTGGGTGTCTACCTTTACATGTGCATGTGTGTGTAAAATAGATGCAATAGTTGGAAATGTCTGTAAAATGTGATCTCATCCATAAATACTGGTGGACTTATTGCAGTTGCCAACAGATGGGATTTGTTACCAGATCCTTGGCAGCATTCTGGTTTTGATCTCTTTTGCACTTCCTTTTGCTGCCTCTTCCTTTTAGTTCCAATAGATTCAAAATATCCTGGACATATTTTGTGCTCTTTATCTATTGATACCTTTTAGGGCTTACCAAGTTGCACCGAGGTTCTGTAGAGGATGGTTTCAATGCTTACATTGTCTTTAGGAGATGCAGTCATTATCTTGGCTAATGTCGGATAGTTTCAGGCTGGCATTACTCATTCTAAGAGTGTGCTAAAGAGAAATATATTACCATTGTCACCTGTCATGTATTTGTCTTCACATCAGGTGCATACGTGCAAATCATATTGAAGTGGCTGATGATCTGAAGCAAGTCCCATCAAAAGCAACATTTCAATGCAGGTTACCATGACAAATTTAATTTCTGGCCCAAAGACCTTGACTGGATCTATTTAGAGACACAGATGCTGGGAATCATCAGCAAAAAATAAATGTGGAAGAGGAACTCAGCAAGTTAGGCAGCATCTGTAGAGGGATAGGACGTCCATTGCTTAAGATTGGGATCATAAAGGGGAGGGACAAGAAAGTGTAGAACCATTTTCAATGTTTTACAATAATGATGAAATACTTTTAATGTAATTAAGAGTGAATTTCAAAATACTTTAAAATACATTCAAGCATCGTAAAGTATTTTTAATATAAATAAAATAAAAATAAAGATAAAAACTAAAAAGTAAGCTTAGTTGACTTTGTTAATAAAGGTTAGTGATTCATTTAAATAATCAAAATCAGGTGTAAAATGAATCCTGCCTCAAAATTCCAGACTATCACTGGATCTAACACTGAGTCCAGTGGCAGACAGAATTCAGATACATCCGTTTTTGACTCCCAGCACCAATCCAATAACTGTGCTGAGAATTTGAGAGAAGACGGCAGCCATTCGTTTTTGAACAATCACCTAACACAATTTGAGACAATTCATTGTAAAATGGACATCAACTGCATTGAGATATGCCTCCCCTATGCATACTATCATCATGGCACTGACAAGGATCACAAATTACCCTTTCGTCTGGAAGATAACGTGCCAAACCCTTTCTCTCTTAGGAAGATTTTGCTCCATCAAGTGGATTCATCAAAACTATTTGTAGCATCCATGTTGTCCTTCAGCAAAGTTTAACTCACAATAATTTTGATTGATTGGGTGAGAAAGAAAGATTTTGGAATATATAATATTGTGTGTGTACAATTCTAAAAAATATTGTCAGATGCATGAGTGTAATGTGCATTCTTTCATATAATGTTCAGGATAAAGCATAGGGGACTATGATCCCGTCTCCTTACCATTCTACTGACCAATGTTCAGTCACTTGAAAATAAGGGCAAGGCTGCTTTATCAAAGGGAGATGATGAAGTGCTATGTGCTCTGTTTCATAGCGATATGACTCACCCCAGCTACTCAGACTCAATTATCCACTCAAAGGTTCCTTCATCCATCGTATGAACAGAACGGAGGCATTGGGGAAAGGGAAATGCAGTGGTGTCTGCCTCATGGTCAACTCTTCATGGTGCTGAGAAGTGGCTATTCTGTCCAATTCTTGCTCTCAACATCTGGAACATCTGGCCATAAAGTGCTGCCATTTCTACCTCCCGAGGGTATTCATCCCCATCACCCTGACCGTGGTCTACATCCCACCCCAGGCAGACTTCTGTCTAGCACTGGAGGAGCTACACACCATGGTCAACAAACACCAGTCAGCATACCAGAAAGCCTTTACTATCATAGCCGGGGACTGCAACAAATTCAGCCAGATAAAATCACTCCCTAACTACCATCAACATGTTTCCTACAACACCAGTGGATTAAACCACTGGTGCTGCAGGAATCCTCAGCCAATATTATACCACCATTAGAGATGCCTCTCGCTCCATCCCTCACCCCCACTTTGGGAAATCTGACCACTCAGTTATGCTGTTTTTTCCTCTATATAGGCAGCAATTCAAAATGGCATCAATACTAGAAGTACTCATGAATAGTAAGGTGAATTACCTCAATGACTATCCACTGGTGGCACTAATGTCCATGGTGTTGAAGTTCTTTGAGAGGTTGTTTATTGGCGCATATCAACACCTACCTCAACAAGAATCTCGACCCATTCAAATTTGCCTACCACCACAACAGGTCAACAGAGGATGTGATCTCACTGGCTTTCCACTTTGCACTGGACCACTAGGACATTAATAGCACATAAATCAGGTTTTTGTTTATTAACTACAGCTCAGCGTTCAATACTATCATCCACTCCAAGCTGCCTACCACACTCACAGAACTGGGTCTCTGTGCATCCCTTGGCACCTAGATCCTCAACTTCCTCAACAATAGGTAATAGACAATAGACAATAGGCGCAGGAGTAGGCCATTCGGCCCTTCGAGCCATCACCACCATTCATTGTGATCATGGCTGATCATCCACAATCAGTACCTTGTTCCTGCCTTCTCCCCATATCCGCTGACTACACTATCTTTAAGAGCCATATTTAGCTCTCTCTTGAAAGTATCCAGAGAACCAGCCACCACCTCTGAGGCAAAGAATTCCATAGACTCACAACTCTTTGTGTGAAAAAGTGTTTCTTCATTTCCTTTCTAAATGGCCAAACCCTTATTCTTAAATGGCCCCTGGTTCTGGACTTCCCCAACATCGGGAACATGTTTCCTGCATCTAGTGTGTCCAAACCCTTAACAATCTTAGGTAGACACAATGTCATCCTTGGGCAGCATAATATATCCTCTTATCCTTCTAAATTCCAGAGTATGCAAGCCAAGCCGCTCCATTCTCTCAGCATATGACAGTCCCGCCATCCCGGGAATTAACCTTGTGAACCTACGCTGCACTCCCTCAACATCAACAGACCACAATCTGTATAATTTTGCAGCAACACTACTTACTCGATAACCATCAGTACGGGAGCACTTCAATGCTGCCTGCTCAGCCCCCTGCTCCACTCACTCTATACTCACGAGTGTAACACAGTGCAAACTCCATCTTCACGTTTGCCGGCAATAACACCATTATTGCATGAATTACGGATGGTGATGTCAGAGAATAGAAGGGAGATCGGTCGATTGACCAAATGGTGCCAGCACAACAACCTTACTCTCAATGTCAGTAAAACCAAGGAACTGATTGAGGACTTTGGAAGAGGAAGGAAAAGGACCCACAAACCTGTTTATATCAACTGGACAATGGTGGAGAGTCAAAAGCTTCAAATTCCTGGATGAAAATATCTCTAATGATCTTTCCTGGACCCAGCACACTGATTCAATTATAAAGAAAGCCCATTTCCTGAGAAGATTGTGGAAATTCGGTATGTCAGAGAGTACTCTCTTGAACATCTTCAGGTGCATAGTAGAGAGCATATTGACTGGTTGAAACATCTTGGTTTGGCATCTTGAATGCACAGGAGCAAAGAAGACTGCGAAAAGGGTGAACACTTCCCAGTCCATCATGGGTACTGACCTTCCCACCACCCAAAGGATTTACAGGAGTCGCTGCCTCAAAAAGGCAGCCAACATCATCAGAGACCCACACTAGCCTGTGCACACAATCATTTTACTCCAATCATAGCGAAGAAGATAAAGAAGCCCGAAAACTGTAATGTCCGAGTTCAGGCACAGCTTTTTCATTACAGCCATCAGGCATTAAATAGTACAACCTCCAAATAAGCTCTGAACTTCATGCACATCAGTTTTGCCTTTGCTCAGTTATTGTATGTTTGGTTTATTGTGTATGTATGTATGTATGTATGTATGTATGTATGTATGTATGTATGTATGTATGTATGTATGTATGTATGTATGCACACTCACACACATTGTTGCAGTTCATTGCAACCGCAGTTCAACAAGGGCTGAGGAGGCCCAGGTGTGGTGGGACATCGGATGGCGTGATGACCAAAATGGAGGTGACGGCTGCAACGGGCCTTTGTGGCCAGCTGTAGCTGGGACTGTAAAATGTCTGAGCTGTATGCGAAAAATGTATTTCACTGTACCTGGTATACATGACAATAAAGAAACCATTGACACACACACACATATATATATACACACATACATATATATACATAAATAAATAAATGAAATAAATAAATAGCCAGATAGATAAATAAATAAATAGATAGATAAATAGATGTGTGTGTGTGTGCATGTGTGTGTGTGTGTGTGTGTGTGTGTGTGTGTGTGTGTGTGTGTGTGTGTGTGTGTGTGTGTACGTACGTACATACATACATACATACATACATACATACATACATACATACATACATAAAAACAAAGAATATCTGAGCAAAAGGCAAAATCAATGTCTATGTATTTCAGAGCTTTTCTCAAGGTGGTAGTATTTAATGCCTGATGGTTGTATGGAAGAAGTATATAAATGTATATACTGAACTTTTTGTGGGTATTATATTGTTTACACTGTACTGTGTTTACATATTCAGTTGTGCTGCTGCAGCTAAGAATTCACTGCTCTGTTTGGGACATATGACAATAAAAAACTCTTGATTCTTGACTCTTGAATGTACAGACAATCCGGGCAGCACCCATAGTCGGAATCAAACCTGGGTTTCTGGCACTGTAAGGCAGCAACTTTACCAGTGCACCACTGTGCTGACCTGTCCACAGAAAGGAGAGAGTTAAAAAACAGCTTTGCACAATATATCAAGCTGGCTAGGCAAAATAAATCAGAACAGATAAAAACAAAAATGTCACAGGGAAAGAGATTTGTACTGAACTGCTGCACTCAAAGTAAACTCTGATGAATGCATTTCATGTGTACCAGCAAATTGCAATCTGATTGGAAATGAAAGAGCGGATAGCAACAGGTCTTTACACACCATGACGAATAGGACATACTGTATTTCACAGATTCTTATTGGAGATGATAGCCAATAACTGCACTTTTGCAGACCAAAAAATGAAAACGTATAAAATAGAAACAAGAGTGGGTTAGTGGATCCTTCAAACATGATCAGTTATTTCTGTACCCTATTCCTCATACTCCACTGCTCGCATCCAGATATGTATATATTTTTCTTCATCAATATATCCAGTGACTTAGCCTCAGCAGCAATGCAATAGCAAATTCCAGGGACAGAGATAATTCTAAAAACAGTGAATATAGACAGGTAAACTAGTAAAGTTGCCCAAAGCCAGTCTAGAGTTATTGATGATGAAGAAAACAAAGTTTATGAAATGAAGTGTAAGAAAATGTTCAAAGTAAATGGATTGTTTGACATGGGTTGTGCAAGAACAGGTTTAGAGCACCTCTTGAGCACAAGATACCTAGTGCAAAAGGAAATCAATTATTTGAAAAAATTACATCAATTTGATGCTGGTGCAAGAGCAACCATTGATGTTTCAACTTATATTTAGAGTAAGGTAGTGTCCTCCCAGAACAAGCTATCAACTTTAAAGCAGTACAAGCTTAGTCTGAAAAAGGGTCTTGACCCGAAACATCACCTATTACTTTTCTCCAGAGATGCTGCCTAACCCGCTGAGTTATTCCAGCATTCCATTGGTGTAAACCAGCATTTGAAGGTCATTCCTACACAAGTTTATTCTTGCTGGTTGAGATCTGCTTTCTGGAGGTGGGGATCCCAACAATTCAAGGAAGCTTTAATATAGATTTCATCCTTGTAGACCAGGAGAATGTTACTCTTAATTTTGGAAATACCAGAGTACAGTAGATAGGACAAAGATAGGCCCACCATAACAAGATCTGTAGTTTATTTCAATATACACAAACACTTCTGCTGTGCAAATTATTCATAATATGCATATATCATTTTAATGGACGAAAGAAACCTGAAGGTAAATATCATCTTGTCCAAAGGTAGAGGAATACATGTCCAAAGTAAGTTTGTGCTTTCGAATTGGATCACCAATCACCAAAAATCAACTGAGGCATAATCCAGAAAATGTCAAGGTTGTAAATCAAGTGCTAACACAAGCTAACAATGTGTTTTACTATTACCAGAATGAATTCCTTCTTTGTCTGATTGGTCAGCCAGTGAGTCAGTTGACTAAGAAGGTTGTGGAATGGAGTTGATTAAATGCTCTTGAACAAATAGTTATTTTGCTTTACATGATAATTATAGTGGAGATCCTGCCATGACACTTTGATGCTAATAAGATGTGGACACTGTCAACAATCACCTCAAAAAGGGGTTTTGTAGCAATAATTTTTCAGAATATCAGCTGATAGTGCAAAAAGAAAATGAAGAACTTGGGCTAGTGCAGGATGCATTGTGCATAAACTGAAGTAGGAGCTACTTGGTGTGGACTTTGTTCTGTGATGGTTAGGTAAGGGGGAGGTACTGCGAGACCTGGGTGTCTTTGTACACCGGTCACTTAAAGTTGGCAGTGAAGAAAGCTAATGGAATGTTGGCGTTAATAACGAGGATTTCAATATAGGAGTAAAGAGGCTCTTCTGCAGTTGTATATGGCTCTGGTAAGACTACATCTGGAATATTGTGTACAGTTTTGGTCTCCTAATTTGAGGAAGGACATCCTTGTGATGAGGCAGTGCAGCGTAGGTTCACGAGATTGATCCTTGGAATGGCGGGACTGTCATATGAGGAAAGATTGAAAATACTAGGTTTGTATTCACTGGAGTTTAGAAGGATGAGGGGGTGTCTTATAGAAACATGTAAAATTATAAAAGGACTGGACAAGCTAGATGCAGGAAAAATGTTCCCAATGTTGGGCGAGTCCAGAACCAGGGGCCACAGTCTTAAAATAAAGGGGAGGCCATTTAAGACTGAGGTGAGAAAAAACATTTTCACCCAGAGAGTTGTGCATTTATGGAATTCCCTGCCACAGAGGGCAGTGGAGGCCAAATCACTGGATGGATTTAAGAGAGGATTAGAAAGAGCTCTAGGGGCTAGTGGAATCAAGGGTTATGGGGAGAAGGCAGGCAGGGATTATTGATTGTGGACGATCAGCTATGATCACAATGAATGGCGGTGCTGGCTCGAATGGCCGAATGGCCTCCTCCTGCACCTATTTTCTATGATGATTCCTCAAAAAAATAAATGAGAACAGTACAGGTGCAGAGTTAAAACAACCTGCTTATGTTCATTGTTGTCAAGCCTTCCATGGAGAAGTATGGGGCTGCAGGATGTGTCTGTGCGGATATAAACATTGAATCTAATTTATTGGTTCCATCTCAGTGAAGACATGTCTGTACACAACACACTTAGATCATTCTGTTTCAAGGACACAACTGATGCCTTGAATAATGAGTTTGAGAGAATTAACATAGTGAGACACATTTTAATCTTTCAGCAGGAGATTGTGGAAGTTACCAGGCGAGATAAGACGGCGCACTGCCTAAAGCAATTGAATCAAACTGAGTGTAAAGAAGAAGAAAATACAAAGTTGAGCCTGTTCTCAGGCCTTAGATATGCACGAGAGCTAAACTGAGTATTCACTGTGGTCTTTTCCTCAGAGGTGAAAGGATAATTGTTCCGAAACATGAATGGAACAAGATTGTCAAATGTGTTCACTTCTTACCTCTGGGAATGAATAGTTCCCTGCAGAGAATGAAGGAAAGCACCTATTGGTCAGGGATGAGGAGGGAGAAGGGTTAACAATGAAATGTGCAGATCTCTGGATACCAACCTGGTGAAAATTTCTCATTTTAAATTACCAACTTTCATCAGAGAGATATTGATCCAGGTGTCAGTTTGTATCTGTCAAAAAGGGTAACTTTATGTTAATTTGAAAAGGAACATAAAACATATGCATTAAAAATAATGGTTAATGCTTTGAAATACTGATGAATATTGCAATTATGTCAATTCATACTATTGTATCACTATCCTGGTTTGTAGTTGTGCTCCCAGTAGAACACAATAAGTGTATTTTATTTTTGCAACACTACTAAATTATGCCGGGGTAGAACAATATAAGTTCATTTTACCTGGACAATATTTTTAAATAAGGATGTATTACTCAAAACATGTGTACCGATTGAATTTTACTGATTTCCCAGCATTAAACTATTGTACTGGACCCCAAGAGAAGGAATTTGTAGAATGCCGATGAAATGGTTTCCTAGTGGAGCTTGTAGTTGAGCCTACCAGGGAAAAGGCAATTCTGGATTTGGTATTGTGTAATGAACCGGATTTGATTAGGGAGCTGAAGGTAAATAAACCATATTGTGATAAAATTCAACCTGCAATTTGAGAGGGAGAGGTGATATCGGATGTGACGTTATTAATGTTGAGCAAAGGTGACTACAGAGGCATGTGGTAAGAGATGGCTAAAGTTGATTGGAAAGGAACCCTAGCAGGAATGACGTTTCTGGGATTAATTTGGAACTTGCAAGGTTTTTTCATTCCAAAGTGATTGAACAATTCTAATGGGTGAATGAAGCAACCCTGGGTGACAAGGGAAATTAAAGACAGTATAAAAATAAAAGAGAAGGCATATAACATAGCAAACATTAATGAGGATTGGGAACTTTTTAAAATACAACAGAAGGTAACTAAAAAGGCAAAATAGGGAGAAATATAAAAGTATGCTAGCCAATTATATTAAAGTGGATAGCAAAAGTTTATTCAGATTTGTAAAGAGTAAGAATGAAGCAAGAGTAGATGTTGGTCTATTATCAGTGTGCAGTCAGTGGGCCAAAACTTTGACCAAATTTTTCAGGATATTAAGGGGGACTAATAGGCAAGAAAAATTATAACAATTTCCACTGGACAAGGGAGCTTCAAAAAGAATCATGCCGTTTGGATGTGAAGTTAGATGCTATGCATGTTATGTTTAAAAGCAGAGGCCTTACAAAAAAAAAATCTCCTAAGTAGAACTGAATGGTGTTCTATGCCTCTTTTTTTTAATCAGATTCCTATGCAGTGGGATTTTCTACATTGAAATAGACTTTAGTCTGTGATCTTCTGCAATTGTGTAAAGTAAGAGTTTTATGCCCCTGTCCCACTTAGGAAACCTGAACGGAAACCTCTGGAGACTTTGCGCCCCACCCAAGGTTTTGTGCTCCCTGCGTGCCAGGCCAAGCAGGAATCAACCCTTAGATCACATCTTCCTTCTATTTACATAGTGCAATAAAATTTTGCCAAGTAATGATAAAATCATAATTCCTTGCCGTTTGATGTCACTGCACAGGTCATGATATATTTACATGCCATGCACATGTAGGATCACAATGCAATTTGCCAATGATTTCTGCAGCTCAAGTACTGTCAGGCATTGAACACAATTCTATTGCTTAGCCCACGTTGACACTGCACAAAATAAAACATTTTCTAAGAACTGCACATTTTATGTGTAATCTATCTCAAATTGTTTCACGGAAGCATTATGAAACAATATTTGACACCTATCGACTTAAGGACATGTTAAGACAGATAAAGCATGGTTCATATGTGGGTTGCTTGCATATCTGGTGGCCTGATTACTACTTAGATTTGAAGACACTTATTTTGTTAAATCAGCATTGTCCTTGATGTTAGGCACATAAAAACAAATCAATTCTGAAATAGATCACACTGGGAAGCAAGTAGAAGTGGACTGTAAACCTGTTGCTAAATTGCCACTGACAAAATCAGTTAGAGGCAAACCAAGGTGTATGTAGGCTGAATAATTAAACACTCTTGACTCCAGGCCCTCTCAACCTCTCCGAAACATTTCAGCTACATGTTCTGATTATGTACAGGAAACATTCTGAAATGGTGAGGACATTCACTTTCTTTATAATGACATTTAATGTCAGGTACGGTTCTGAGTTATTTCAAATTGCATCTCCTTTACAGGAATTACTTTATAATGGGGGAACATTTTTGAACATTTCACTGAATCTAAGTTTAGATGAGTTTGTTTTTAATCTGTATGTTTTTGTCAACTTAATTACACCAAAAGTTTTCATGCAAATTAAAAAATGTATATGTTTGCTTAACTTACAGGGGTTTCTCAAAATATTAGGGCTTGTATTCTTGATGTCATTTGACCTTCAATACATTTTGAAACTTGCAAGAATGTCTGGAAATAAGCTGCTGACTTTCTATCTGACTAATATTACGGACCTCTTTGATCTGGAGCCTTCTTCAAAGGACTCAGCTTCCATTTCAATAAAGAGCCATGAGTGCCTCTGGACAGCATTCTTAGAGGGCTCATTTCCTTGCTGTAACTGTGCATAATATTGTAACATTAAAGGCTCAAGGAAAATGTTCTGGAAAAAAGCACATTAAAAGATTAGACACATTGGGACTTATTTGTTTCTGCATCCTAACCAGGATGTAAGTCTGGCAAGCTGCATTAATGATAAATCACATAATGTTCAACCTGCCCTCATGTCTGTTTTCCAGTTAATAGTATTATTGCAATGAAAATGATAATCAGGAAAAATGCATTACAGGCAGCTGATCCAGTTCAACCTGTTTTACACAATCATGGAAAGCTAAATCTATCTCTTTTGGTCTTACAATTCATATCCCTTCTCCCTCATCTGAACACTCCAAATCAGTAATTAATTTTGTTGCATAACATTGTAACATCCTTCCCATCAGCTTTGTGTGTTCACAACTGCTTCTGGTAGCATTTTCTGTATTTCTTGAAAATTTTACCCTTTTACAGTAATTGGTGTACACCTTTCACTTTCTGCCATCAATACTCTCATGACTTCATCTTGCAGAACGCTGAAGCCTCATCGTCTGATCATCAGACTTACGATGACTTCAATCAACAAAACACTATCTCAAATGTATTTTAATCAATCTGACATATTCTAATTTGCCTTGCATGTAACTTTTCTTGTAACTTTTCATAACTCAGTGTGACATGCTGTACAATAGGAGTAAGTTTCCACAGTTCTGTTGTTTTATGATTCTGATCTACTGACGTTTAAAATAAAAGAGTGAAAAATGCTGATTTGTTCTTTGCCACAAATCACATCAAAGTATCTGATGTTCCCAGGAATTCGTTCTGCAAATCTCCATCGCATTTGCCTAGCACTGCTGGGCTCCAAAGAAAAAGTAAATCTACTAGTTTTATTCTGAAGAATGGTCCTGACCCGAAACATCGCTATTCTATGTCTTCGAGAAATGCTGTCTGAGTTACTGCAGCAAGTTGTGTTTTTGTTCATACGATACAATACGATACAATATGATAGAACTTTATTTATCCCAGGAGGAAAATTGGTCAAATAAACTCGCATCTATAGTTCCTTGTGTTTACAATCTGAAGCTGTCTTACATTCTTGTGACAGCTTCAACTTTTGAATGGGTAACTCTTTGAAAGCATCTTGCTGTATGGTGCCATGGGCTAAATAGTTAACTGGACCTACCCTGAAAGAACACAGTTCGATATAAAACTAATAGATCCTTTGTCTGAGAATGGTCTTGTGTGTTTTTGGTCATAGAATGCTTTAAGTTCCTCAAGCATTCCCCTTCCCATTTCCATACCGACATCCCAATGGCATGGACATTGAATTTTGCAATTCCCTGAACCTCCACCCCCTTTCTCTCATCTCCTCCTCTCCACAGCCTCCCAGTGTTGATACATTTTTTCTACAACCCCTCCCAGTTCCTTTCCCTTCTTCCTTCATCTTTCATCCCTCCCTACTCCACGGTCCACATTTCACTTTTAATGGTCTTCTTCCCTCTCCCTGTCCACTTCCACCCATTTACCTCCCTCCAGCTATAGTATATTTCATTCCCCCTCTTCTTTCCTTATATGACAGCCTTTTGTCTAAGCTGAGGAAAGACATTCTTGCCATAGAGGAAGTACAGAGAAGGTTCATCAGACTGATTCCTGGGATGGCAGGACTTTCATATGAAGAAAGACTGGATAGGCTCAGCTTGTACTCACTAGAATTTAGAAGATTGAGGGGGGAATCTTGTAAAAACGTACAAAATTATTAAGGGGTTGGACAGGCTAGATGCAGGAAGATTATTCCCAGTTGGGGAAGTCCAGAACAAGGGGTCACAGTTTAAGGATAAGGGGGAGGTATTTTAGGACCGAGATGAGAAAATCATTTTTGACACAGAGGCCAGTTCATTGGCTATATTTAAGAGGGAGTTAGATGTGGCCCTTGTGGCTAAAGGGATCAAGGGATATGGAGAGAAGGCAGGTACAGGATACTGAGTTGGATGATCAGCCATGATCATATTGAACAGCAGTGCAGGCTCGAAGGGCCGAATGGCCTACTCCTGCACCTATTTTCTATCTTTCTATGTCTCCATTCCACCTTTAGCTATTGATAATATCACAATCCATCTGTCATTGACCCCACCTTACCTTTATCTACCTATCTCTTGCCCTACCCCTACCTCTCGTTTCCAGATTTCTCCCTCTTACCCCATCAGTCTGAAGAAGCGTCCTGATCAGAAACATTGTCTGCCCATAGATACTGTCTGGCCCCCTGAGTCCCAAATTGTTTACTTTATCCTCTTGTAAATATGCTGTAAATAAATTGCGTACTTAAATCTGTTTGAAAAATTATGTATAATTGTTGGGAAAATATGAATAGGAGTAAATTGGGGAATGCAGAAATTAAAAATGAAGGATCATCCATTCTATTTATCTGGCTAAGAAAGCTAACATTAAAATAGAACACTTAAATGCAATACAATTAATAGCAATTTTAAAGCAGAAGAAAACCTGAAAGTAACCAAATGGTAAACCTGGGCTTCTCAGTGTGGGAAAGGTTGTTAGGGGCTTATCAAGTCTTAGTCAGAGGGTATATGGTGTAGCAAGCAAGAACCAGCTTTCAAACCTCGTCCCAATGTAAGTTACAAGCTGTAAACCTTTTTTTGAAATCACAAGGGAGGCTACATTACCAAACCACTCACTGTGAAGGGAACAAGCTACTGGATCACAGTGGGAGGCCTTTTAGAGATATGCTTCTGAAACTGACAAGGCAGTACTCAGTCCTTCAACAGATACATGCATAAAGATATCTGTTACATATTGTGACAAAGACAATGTGACATGATCATGGGGCGGCCAAATGTATAGTAAACAGAGCTATAATACCAGGAATGCATCAAAACCCAAACCACGACTGTAGTGAAAAGAATTTGTGACATCCATCAATACTGAGAAATAATAGGTGAAGGCAGATACATGCATTATAACCAGCATTAACATGTGTGCAATGCAAAGATATTATGACATACGCAGATAAATGGGGACCCTGTGCCTGTTTACCCATTGTAACTTATGAAAATGTATTTCATCACCTGTTATTATCTTTCTACATAAAAGGCATAACATCTCAATACATTGTCAGTTTGGGAGATTCTACCACCAGGTCTACCCTGTATGTCTTTTTATGCTGAATAAAAGCCTGTTACATCCATCGCTCCAGATTCGAGTGGCACTTTCAATTACAGTATAAGTTTAAATGTTTGATTCATATTGCTTTTTTCGAATGAGCATAAAACCTTTTAGCATATTTCTATTTATATCTCTCGTTAAATGTGTTAACACCTGCATTATAACACAAGGCATTTCATACCAAAATTTCAATGTCCTGCAGGCCAGATAACTTAAAGATTACAATTTTTCCAAACTTTGATCCATTTACCCTAGATATCAAACAAAAAAGGTTTATTAAAATAAATGTTACAAATGCTCATCAGATCAGATATCATATCTGTAGACAAGATAGTTGGTATTTCAGATCAATAACCTTTCATCAGAATTAGATTTCAGAAAATTAAAAGTAATGGTGAATAAAAGGTAGAAAAAGGACAAAAGAGAAAGCTCGTGCTAATATCCATTATCATGAAATATACCCAGACAAAAAGAAGTGTCTGAATAATGTCAATCCTATTACAGTTTGTTTGATTTACATATCTAAGAGAGAACATCAGCGCAAATATAAAATGGCTTCTGGAATACCAGTTTCCATTATCACTGATAATTATTCATAAATAATTAGCACCAGTCACTCCTGATGATGTTAAAAGTCTGTAAAGAGTTAGATTGGATGGGCAAAGATGAGGTTTAAGCCAGGAAAATCAAGGTCACTGGTGCTGAAGAAGGGCAAAGTCATGGACAGGTTCTGCTGCAGCATCGAAGGGACACCAATCCCAACTGTCTCCGAAAGGCCAGTGAGGAGTCTTGGCAAGGTGTTTAACAACAGCCTGAAGGATACACCACATGTCCAGGCAACCTGTCAGGAGCTGAAGAATTGGTTGAGAGCAGTGGATTGGTCGGGGCTTCCCGGCAAGTTCAAGGCATGGATTTACCAGCATGGTATCCTGTCAAGGATATTCTGGCCACTGCTTGTCGACAAAGTCCCAATATCCATCGAAGAGCAATTGGAGAGGAAAGTCAGCAGCTTCCTCTGGAGGTGGCTGGGACTGCCCAGGAGCCTTAGCAGTATCGCCCTTTACGGAAATAACACCAAGCTCCAGCGGCCCCTGAAGTCCCTGGAGGAGGAGTTTAAGGTGACTCGGGCCAGAGAGGTGATGCTGTACAGGGACTCCAGCGACCCCAAGGTTGTTCAGGCAGGGGTAGAGGTGAAAACTGGGAGGAAGTGCATAGCCGGCAAAGTCGTGCTGCAAGCAGAGTCTCGGATACGCCACAGAGTCCTGGTGGGAGCAGTGACTCGGGGAAGAGCTGGCCTGGGAATCTTCCCAACTCCCCAGTTTCATAAAGGCCACGGCGAAGGAGTGGCGCAGGCTGGTCCAGGAGAAAGTGAGGGCAGTGGTGGAGGAGGAGAGGTCTACCAGAGCAGTTCGATTGAGGCAGCAGGGAGCCTGGACAAGGTGGGAGCTGGCCATGGACCGAAAAGTCACATGGACAGAGCTCTGGCTGGCTGAACCACAGCGCATCAAGTCCTTGGTCCAGGCAGTGTATGATGTCCTGCCCAGCCCATCAAACCTCTTCATCTGTGGCAAAGCTAAATCTCCAGATTGCCTGCAATGCTCAGGCAAGGGGACATTGGAACACATCTTGAGCTGCTGCCCAAAGGCTCTTGGGCAGGGCGGGTACACCTGGCATCATGACCAGGTTCTGAAACCCATTGCAGAAGCCATCAGCATGGGAATCAGCAGCTGCAGGCGAGCATGCCCCACCTCCCAGATGATCACCTTTGTGAAGGCCGGTGTGCAGCTGCCAAGAACCACAGCAGCCAGGAATCCATCAGGAATCTTGGCGACTGTGCAGGACTGGCAGCTTTCTGTAGACCTGGTGAAACAGATGAAGTTCCCACAGCACATTGCCACGACCACCCTGTGGCCAGATATCCTCCTGGTCTCAGAGGCGGCCAAAAACATCGTCTTGTTGGAACTGACAGTGCCGTGTGAGGACCGTCTGGAGGAGGCGCATGAGAGGAAGATGACCAAGTATGAAGAACTGGTCATAGAGGGCTGGAAGGCAAGGTGTATGCCCATCAAGGCTGGCTGCAGAGGTTTTGCAGGGCAATCGCTCTACAAATCCTTGAGTGCACTGGACATCAACGGAGTGGCATGGTGAAGAGCTATCAAGCACACCACAGAGGCAGCGGAGCAGGCCTCGAGATGGCTCTGGATCAGGAGAGAAGGTCCATGGGGAAGAGCGAATGCCACCTGAACACGTTGTGGTCTGATCAACCATGGCTGGGTCACCTGGACGAGGGTGTCTGATGTTGAAAGACCCGAAACACCCAATGACCCCTGGTTACATCACTGCTGATGTGTTCAGGATCATCAATAGATGTATTTTTAGCAATCACTGTGCTGGCGAAACCAGTGGCGACCAGGAATAGACTGGTTGACAACCAAGAATAGGGTGGTGACGACTGGAGAGACAGTGGACAGCTCGGAAAGACGGCAACCAGGGCGGGGCATTTTGGCAGCCCAAACCGCATCCTCTGAGAGGAGGAGACCCAAATCACGCTACAGAAAATCACATGGAAAAATACCCCCAGGGGTGCCCAAGAAAGGGGGAGGATGAGCAGCTCAATTTGACAGATCAAAGGTTAACGACTAATGGCAATGGACAACCGAATATGTATCAAATGCAGATGTGGTAAGGTTAGCGAGAACAGCCGAGGCCTGAAGATTCACCAGACCTGGATGAAATGTTTGGAGGGACAGGGAGTGTCACATCACACAGGTATTTTACCTGGTGAGACGCAGGAGGAGCCGGGCCCGAAATCACCCCATAGGGCCCGAAGCCTCCAAGTGGCGCAACTAGTCCCTCGGAACAGTTCTCCGGAGGTTCGAGTCAAATGGCCTCAGGCCTGCAAGACAGCAGTCTGGCATCAGTTCGACGAGGACGTCGACAAGGTGCTAGAAGCAACTGCGGAGGGAGACGTGGACCGAAGGCTGCGGGCAATGACGACAATCATCATCAGCCTAGCTGTAGAAAAGTTTGAAGCAGTGGAGAAGAAGCCGGCCAGAACACCTTTCACCATGAACCAAAGAGCAGCAAATATCCACCAGATCTGGCAGAAGCTGAAGTCCCTCAAGAAGCAGTACAAAGAGGCCAGTGAAGAGCAAAGTCCCCCCTTGGCTGAGCTGCGAACCATCCTGAGGAAGAGCTGGTGACCCTCCGTAGAGCTGAGTGGCACCAAAGACGCCGGAAGGAAAGAACCAGGAAGTGAGCATCCTTCATGGCCAACCCCTTCGGAATTCACCAAACAACTACTCGGGCAGAAGCACAGTGGGAGTTTGGCTTGCTCTAAGGAGGAGATCGACCGGTACATCCAGATGACCTACAGTGACCCAGTCAGGCAGCAGGAGCTGGGCCAGTGCAACATTCTGATACAACCTCTTCCACCCATCAAGGAGCCACTCCTGAAAGAGTTCCAGGATGTTGTGAAGAGAGCAAGATCTAGTTCAGCCCCTGGCCTGAGCGGAGTCCCCTACAGGGTCTACAAGAACTGCCCCTTGTTACTGAAATGGCTGTGGAAGATCCTGAAAGTCATCTGGAGGAGAGGGAAAGTGGCGCAGCAGTGGCGATTCGCTGAAGAAATCTGGATCCCAAAGGAAGAAGATTCCAAGAAGATCGATCAGTTCAGGATCATCTCCTTGCTAAGCGTTGAAGGCAAGATCTTCTTCAGAATAGTCGCAAGGTGGCTGACCAACTTCCTCTCCAGCAATGGCTACATCAATAGCTCAGTGCAAAAGAGAGGCTTGTCTGGAGTGCCGGGGTGTCTCAAGCACACGGGAGTGGTGACCCAGCTCTTCAGAGAAGCCAGGGAGAACAAGGGAAACCTGACAATGCTCAGGATTGACCTGGCCAATGCCTATGGCTCCATCCTGCACAAGCTGATCCAGAGAGTTATAGCCAAGCATCATGTGCCGGGCCAAGGGGCAGATGTCATCCTGGACTATTACAAGCAGTTCAGCATGAGAGTCTCATCAGGGTCAGTAACATCAGAGTGGCATAGACTGGAGATTGGGATCATCACAGGCTGTACCATCTCTGTGATCCTTTTTGCCTTGGCGATTAAAATGATCATCAAGTCTGCTGAGCCAGAGTGCCGGGGCCCTCGGACCAAGTCAGGAATGCTGAACTAGATCCACCAATCAGAGCCTTCATGAATGACCTGACTGTCACCACTGAGTCAGTGCCAGGAGGCAGATGGATCCTGCAGGGGTTGGAGAAACTGATTGGATGGGCAAGGATAAGGTTTAAGCCAGGAATATCAAGGTCACTGGTGCTGAAGAAGCGCAAAGTCATGGACAGGTTCCGCTTCAGCATCGAAGGGACACCAATACCAACTGTTTCCGAAAGGCCAGTGAAGCCTTGGAAAGGTGTTTAACAGCAAGCAGCTTGAAGGATACAGCATCTGTCCAAGCAACCTGTCAGGAGCTGGAGAGTTGGTTGAGAACTATGGACCGGTCTGGGCTTCCCGGCAAGTTCAAGGCATGGATTTACCAGCATGGCATCTTGCCAAGGATACTCTGGCCATTGCTTATCTACGATGTCCCAATATCCATCGTAGAGAGATTGGAGAGGAAAGTCAGCAGCTTCCTCAGGAGGTGGCTGGGACTGCCCAGGAGCCTTAGCAGCATTGCCCTTTATGGAAATAACACCAAGCTCCAGCTGGCCCTGAAGTCCCTGGAGGAGGAGTTTAAGGTGACTCGGGCCAGAGAGGTGATGCTGTACAGGGACTCCAGCGACCCCAAGGTAGCTCAGGCAGGGGTGAGGTGAAAACTGGGAGGAAGTGGAGAGCCGGCAAAGCTGTGCTGCAAATGGAATATTGGATACGCCACAGAGTCCTGGTGGGAGCAGTGACTCGGGGAAGAGCTGGCCTGGGAATCTTCCCAACTCCCCAGTTTGACAAGGCCACGAGGAAGGATTGATGCAGCAGAGAGCCTGGACAAGGTGGGAGCCACCATGGACCGAAAAGTCACATGGATTGAGCTCTGGCAGGCTGAACCACAGCGCATCAAATTCCTGGTCCAGGCAGTGTATGATGTCCTGCCCAGCCCATCAAACCTCTTCACCTGCGGCAAGCAAAATCTCCAGATTGCCCGCAATTCTCCGGCAAGGGGACATTGGAATACATCCTGAGCTGCTGCCCAAAGTCTCTTGGGAGGGCCGGTACACCTGGCATCACGACCAGGTTCTTAAACCCATTGTAGAAGCCCTCAGCATGGGAATCAGCAGCTGCAGATGAGCACCCCCCACCACCCAGATGATCACCTTCGTGAAGGCCGGAGTGCAGCTGCCAAGAACGACAGCATCCAGGAATCCATCTGATCAACCATGGCTAAGTCGCCTGGGCGACGGTATCTGATGTTGAAAGACCCGAAACACCCAATGACCCCAGGTTACATCAATGATGATGTGTTCAGGAACATCAATAGATTAACCCAATAGAGTAAACAGATGGCAGATATAGTATAATGAAGGGAATGTGGGGTTGTATATTTATGAAGGAAGAATAGAATTACCACAACATTATTTAAGTAGTGTGAGGTAATAGAAAGATTAACCAAAAACTTACCGTTTGAAGTTTGATCTTTATTTTTAGAGAAGATGAAGTGAGGGATTACGTGAAGAGCCCACCAGCCCGCATGCGCGTCAATCTTCAGAGCAACTGTATGAACCACAGACCACTTGCACAAACTTAAACTATAGAAAGATTAATAACCATTAAAGTACCGAATGATCTTTATGAGATTCAGGGTTGGGAGTGGAGGACACGTAATCTCTCACTTCAACCTCATAAAATAAAGAACAAACTTCAAACGGTAAGTTTTCATTTAATCTTTCTATTTTATATTGAAGTCACGTGAATGACCACAAGAAGCCTTCAAAGCTCTGTCGTTTCATGCAGTAACACAATCTGTGTGTGAAACACTTAAACAGATAAACCAGAAATGGTAAAAAAAACATGGGTTATTAACAACATGATGCTAACTTGCATACATGGCCATTGCCCTTAATCGGACCACAGTCCCAATTGGCTATGAGTTAGACAATAACTCATGCAACACTGTTCAGAATTATATCTGCAATCATCCAGGCATATTCAACCAAATTTTATAACTTCTGAAAGCGCACTATGTAAGCCTCCTGCTGTTGCAAAAAGATGATCAAATGGGAATATCCATTCTATTGGCTGCTAATGAGCCACCAGAAATCTCTTGAGAAAACTACAAATAACAATGAAGAAACTATCCTTCATCTCATAGGTAATAGAAAGCTCAGTGTACCTGTATACATAATAACACCCCCAATCTCCGAGCTGGTGGGTATGCTGTCAACTCGAAATTGTACGCAACCATGCCGATTTTGCTTTATGAGAACATTCCCATAACAAGCTACCCTCATGTCAGTTATGACCCAGAGACCGAGCCAGAGATTGAGTAAAGACTGTGTTCTTTGTGCTGAAATCAGTTGCTAAAAGCATAATCAACAAAAGATACTGCTCCCATTAGGAATACAGCAGATGAATATCTGTATAATAATTTACTGATATACATTCCACATTACTATGAGTCTAGGCTTTTAGAGCGGTCATATAAAAGACACCTTGCATAACGTTAGTCAACAGCGGGTGAATAACCAATCATTTATTGTCCCACATGGTACTATAGAGAATGACAAAGCAGCACAAGGTGCCTATTTTGCTGTAACATAATCGCTTCTCTAAGCCCAAACTGAAGAAACTCAAACATCTTTTACTTCTGTTTAAAAGTAGCTTACATGTCTTGTTCACAAACATCCCATACAATCATGCAGAGCTAGCTGCCCGAGGCTTAACTAGCCATCTCTCGTGACTTCGAGTAAATAGGAGCTTCTTTCAGCCACCTTTACCATGGACACCCTGAATGAGTAGGCAAATTGGCACTATTAAATTTCATGTTGCCTCATCCTTAATATCGTTAGAGGCATCTACTGATAAAACCCCTGAGCCTTATCAGCTACAAATTTTGCATGTCATCTATAAATGCCATGACCCAATGCCCTTTTGATCTGAGTAGGACAGCATTAGCTTTAGAATCTTTGTAAATAGCCTAGGCCTGAAGACAACCCCTCGGTAGAGCCTAAACTTTCCACCACTGGCTTTGTTATCAAAACACCAGATATATCAGTACCTCTTGTGTATAGATATGGCAAAGTATGGATCTTCAAGATCGATTGAGGCCCTAATCCTCTAAATCAACTAAATTGTTGAAAGACAATTATCCATCTTGAACTGGGTAACCAAACACATGATCAGACTAGCCAAATAGGCTACTGCTGAAAGCACGGGACACCGCTTTCAGGTCAGGCGATGCTCGAGCCTACAGTTCATCCAGGGCTAACCTGAAGAGAGGCATCAGGAAGGCCAAGCACTGCCATAAGCTCAGGATTGAGGAGCACTTCAACAACAACTCCGACCCCCGATGCATGTGGCAAGGCATCCAGATCATCACGGACTACAGACCCTCCAACATCACCCTCACATCCAGCGACGCCTCCTTCCTTGAGGAGCTTAATCACTTCTATGGCCGCTTCGACAGGGACAATCTAGAGACAGCCATTAAGGCTGTGCTACCTGCCGATCACCAACCCCTCACACTCACCCCCTACGACGTGTACGTGGCACTGAGTAGGACTAATGCACGTAAGGCTGCTGGCCCTGACGGCATCCACGGGCACGTGCTCAGGGCTTGTGCTGCGCAGCTGACAGACGTCTGGACTGACATCTTCAACCTGTCACTTGCCCAAGCAGTTGTCCCCACTTGCCTTAAAACCACCTCCATCGTGCCAGTGCCAAAACACTCCACTGCGGCAAGCCTCAACGACTTCCGCCCAGTTGCACTTACCCCCATCATCAACATGTGCTTCGAGAGGCTGGTCCTGGCACACCTCAAAAGCTGCCTACCCCCCACACTGGATCCCTATCAGTTTGCCTACCGCAAGAACAGGAGTACGGAGGATGCCATCTCAACGGCACTTCACTCCGCCCTCTCCCACCTCGACAACAGAGACACTTACGTAAGAATGCTGTTCATCAATTACAGCTCAGCATTCAACACCATTATTCCATCAAAACTGATCACCAAACTCGGTAACCTGGGCATCGACCCCTCCCTCTGCAACTGGATACTGGACTTTCTAACCAACAGACCCCAGTCTGTGAGGTTAGACAAGCACACCTCTTCAACCCTCACCCTGAACACCGGCGTTCCACAGGGCTGTGTGCTGAGCCCCCTCCTCTACTCCCTCTTCACCTATGACTGCACACCTGTACATGGTACTAACACCATCATCAAGTATGCAGATGATACAACGGTGATTGGCCTCATCAGCAACAACGATGAGCTGGCCTACAGGGAGGAGGTCCAGCACTTAGCAGCATGGTGCGCTGACAACAACCTGGCCCTTAACTCCAAGAAGACCAAGGAGCTCATTGTAGACTTCAGGAAGTCCAGAGGCGGCACGCACACCCCCATCCACATTAACGGGACGGAGGTGGAACGTGTTTCTAGCTTCAGGTTCCTGGGAGTCAACATCTCCGATGACCTCTCTTGGACCCACAATACCTCTACTCTGATCAAGAAGGCTCATCAGCGTCTCTTCTTCCTGAGGAGACTGAAGAAGGTCCATCTGTCTCCTCAGATCCTGGTGAACTTCTACCACTGCACCATCGAGAGCATCCTTACCAACTGCATCACAGTATGGTATGGCAACTGCTCTGTCTCCGACCGGAAGGCATTGCAGAGTGTGGTGAAAATTGCCCAACGCATCACCGGTTCCACGCTCCCCTCCATTGAGTCTGTCCAAAGCAAGCGCTGTCTGCGGAGGGCGCTCAGCATCGCCAAGGACTGCTCTCACCCCAACCATGGACTGTTTACCCTCTTCCCGAGGCGCTACAGGTCTCTCCGTTACCGAACCAGCAGGTCGAGGAACAGCTTATTTCCGGCGGCTGTCACTCTACTCAACAACGTACCTCGGTGACTGCCAATCACCACCCCCCCTCCCGGACACTTATTATTTTTTATTCAAATCGTTTGCTATGTCGCTCTTCAAGGGAGATGCTAAATGCATTTTGTTGTCTCTGTACTGTACACTGATAATGACAATTAAAATTGAATCTGAATCTGAATCTGAATCTGAATCTGAATCTGAATCTGAATCTGAATCTGAAATCATAACCTGATTTGGCATGCTCCACTTTTGCGGAAGATGCATTATTTATTTATTTATCTGTTTGTTTATTTATTTATTTATTTCGCTCATAACATATAATCAGATTCTTGCGACTAGAGCTGAAACATAACATCTACTTGATGTGGGAATACGAGTTCCCTGTCAACTCTTGACTGTCAGAGTCACCACAAACCCTCAGCCTTCTTCCTCAGAGTGGAAAATAGCATAATGCAACCTTGAACCAGGAATTTCTCCACAGTCCTCTGACTGAAACCACCTGCCTCAGTCGCCAGTGTGCGCAACACACTCTTTGACCAGCCACTCAATACTGATATTGTGAGCCTACAGATTATTATACATATATTTTTTATTCACAACTATTTTTAAACTGCCAGCCCCTGCTGAGCCTCCGCGGCGATCGATGACCCGGTCGTGTCGGCAGTCACTATTTTTATCCCGCCAGCTCCTTACGGAGCCTCCACGGCAGCAGCTGCACAAGCTGCGCCAGCTTCTCCGGGCCCACTACCCCCATTTTCGGAGTTACCTGTCAGAGCAGTTTTGAATTGCTATGATGCTCGCGCCATGCCTCGATGTATTGACGTGCATGCAAGCTGGCAGTCTCTTCACGTAGTCACTCATGTGACTTCGATATAAAATCAAGCGTTGGTGTTCATTGAGATTTGGATGACTTTATGGCAAAACCACAAAGAATTAAGAGCATGAGTCATGAGTGTTAAATAGTTATATATACTCAGAGCAAATCAATAAATAATATAATCAATTAACAATCAAACTAGAGGAACAGCACTTCATATTCCACTAGGGTAGCTTACAAACCAACGGTATGAACATTGAATTATCCAATGCTCTGTAACTAATCAACAACAACCCTTTCCCATTCTATCTATATCCTTTCTTCTGACTTCACATTTTGGACCCGGTTCTCATCTTATATCAGAGTGGACCTGCATAATCTATGCTGCTACTTGGGAAGCTACTTCAGATACGAGTGAGGTAGTTTTGGAGGACTCTGGTGATAGATGTCCTTGTGGCAGTGAACAGTGTTTCCATTTGGCTTCCACTGTCTTCAATTTGTCTTCTTTCCTCAAGATGGCCACAGTTACAGTGTTTCTGAGGCCACTTTGAATGTCTTCCTCTTTTTAAATGTGAGTGATGAGGTTGCAAATTTGTCACTGATGTTCTTCTGTCAAATTTTAGAACATCAGTGGGCGTACCATCTGCTTCTGGATCTTTTTTTTAGGTAGCATATGACTTTTATAAATTGTTCAAGGCTGATCATGAGGCTGGACCATATGGCCTGTTGTAAAATGGAATAGAATCATAGTTGACAAGTTATTTCATGTGTTCCTTCCAGCGGTTGTTGATTGCTCTCTGTCTCTGTTCTTGGCTCTTAGTGGAATGGGCCCATGCATAAAATCCTGCAACATTTCTACTAACCACCTATTCCTTTGAAGTTTTTTTTTGTGTTGGATCTCACCATTCATGTGCCTGTAGAACTGCTTCATTTCCCTTGGTATTCTCTCCAAATTCAAAGTACATTTAGTGCTTATGCCTTGTAGATACACATATTTAAAAAATAGTGACCAAATACAATTTCAATGGTTACAATGTACAGTTTACCTCAATATTAAGTGTGTGAACAAATAATCACATGGAACTATGGAAGGGAGCATATCTTGTGATAAGGCCAAATAATACATTTAATGACTCAATTTAAGTTACATCAATAAACAATTATTTTTGATCAAATCAATTCTGTCTTTTTTCATATAGATATGCCATTTTTTCCCATTCTTAATCATGTACTGTTTAATACTTATGAAATGTGAGAAGCTCATACAAAGTACATGTATTTATTAGATGGTTATTCACAGCTGAATCTCTAATTTTTGACAAAATATATTTGTAATCCTCAGAACAGTTAATCACATGACACAATCCTTAAAGAGTCAACAGCTTTAAAGTAATACCCAACCAGATTTTCCTTTTCTTTAAAAACCAAAAATATCTATGTAACTAAAAGTCTCATCTTGACCACTTCCTGTCTGAGCTGTGTATTGATTTTAGAAAAAAAGCTACAATATATCGCTATGATTTTTGGACATCTTACTCACAGTCCTCATCTGGGGTTTTATAGTTCTAAAGGGGTGTTACCTTCATTGTGGTGATTGACTAGCAAGAGGACTTTTCTGATCGATGTCGCTTGATGATTTCTGCTCTCAATTCCTTCTCTTTTTTCTTCCATCTGTTCCTCTGCACTCTCCCCAATTTCAAACCACTGAACAGCTTTAACAGAAACAATTTATTATTTGCAGCTTTAAAAAAAAAAGTTGAAATAATTTTGTTCAACAAAATGCTTAACACAAGTTAAACGTTAAAACAAATAGTAAATACCCAACAAAATAATCATATTCATCAGTCATCAAATCAATTAAATTCATCTAAATTCAATTACTAAATCTAAACATCTATCCCATTCTTAAGAAAAGGCTAAACATACTTTTTTTTTAAATAGCCAAAGTATCCAAATAACAAACTGATCCCATTCACACAAGCATTCACAATATAACATGATTTTTGAATCTCACTTTGTCATGAATATCTATGCCAAATGGAAGGAATTGAATGTTTAATTCCCATAAATTTTACTCTGTTGGTTTATAACACAACAGCAGGCAAGAGCCATTTTACACAGACATTTGTTCAAAATCCACAAACATCCACTCGATAATCAACATCATTATTTTTTGCACAATCATGTCATAAGCACATCTAAATTATCTATATTTTGTATTGTCCATCCATGATCAATATTTTCATACTAAACATCTAACTGAAGACTATGTACTGTGAAATTTTTTAGTCAGTTAATTAATATGAAAATATTGATCATGGATAGACAATAACACAAAATATAGATGATTTAGATGGTCTTATGACATGATTGTGCAAAAAATAATAATATGATTTTCTTGAGAGTGGATGTTTGTGGATTTTGAATCAAATTGTGGCCGCCGCCATGATATTGCTCTCAGTCACAGCCTCACAGCCACAAAGACACGGCTGGTAATGGGGGTATATAACATATTTTGCATCAGCAGATTAAAATGAAATTACACCAAAAACTAGATAAGATGTTAAATAAACAATCTACCTTTTGTTTTGTCCTGCTCTTGCAATTGTGATTTTGAAGCCGTTGAAGGCGTTAGAACTCGGGTCTGACTTTAATCCAGCAATTCAATAGACTCAAAACTTTTTTTTTTAAATACGCGAACGGGAGCACACAACAACATTTCTTCATGTGATTTTTGTATGAGCAAAGCCCTCTCCGACAACCAATAAAAACCTGCATTTTAATCAACCCCCTACAGCTTCTTGAATAGCATGCACAGGCAATGTGCACATCTGGAGCGCCACTGATGGTAGGAATTCGCAACAATGCTATTTATATATGTCAAGTTTGCGAAACATCTTAGACTTATCTATATACAATTATCTGCTTAGATATCGAGCATTGTTTCCAAAGCATATCTCTGAAGTTGCATGTACAAGCCAAAATGACCACAATTCATATCTTACATACTATCAATAGCTTGAATAGGTCATAGATTGAATTTGGTAAAAGGATAGAACATTCCATTTTGATCTTAGCAGAAGGTACCAAAGCATAAAAGTTCATAAGAATATTGTTGTCCCTATCCAAAGCATTTGAATAATTTATATACAGGTGGAACTGCGCGGATGCACAACAACATGTCCAACTGTTTAGGGGTTTATGTTTACCAATGGGAACCAGAATTGGGATGAAAATGATACAGGTTTCAACACAGGTAACTGAGCACTGCATGTAGGATATCAATAAGGAGGATTGTTGCAGCATGGCATAGTTTGTGGCATCTTGGACATTATTTCAAGCATCAGGGGTGGTTTATTGTCATATGTCCTGAAACAGAACAATTAAATTCTTATTTGCTGCATCAGCATCACAACAGGTTTGCAAACACAGTAGGTAATATAATAAACAAACAAAAAAACACTCTCCTCTGAATGTTCTGGGTCAAAGATCAAATTTGATAAGCAGGAACTGGAAATCAAGGTACATCAAGATTGGAGAGATATCAAGTGCATGACAAAACCATTTTTTTCCAGCTGTGCTTGACAAATAACAGATGTTTTGTGATTCAAGATGTGAAAGCCAAGATTAATGTGCAAGGAATTGCCAGATGACCTGCACTTTGGAGCCTAAAGAAAAGGTTTGGGGAAGAACTGAAGTGATCAGAAGAACCAGATATCACAGATCAGGTTGAGATGTTTGATTGGACTGCTCCAATCATTCCTGTCATGAAGACAGATAACACCATTAGTATCTGTGGAGGCTACATGATAACAATCAACACAGAAGGAAATATAGACAGAAATCCTTTATCTCTGACTGATTATTTATTTACTGAGCCAGGAGGAGGATAGTCCATAGCAATTCTTGAACATCATACTTACCGTTTGATTAACCTCAACAAAAGCTCAATGACAAGTACTTCTCTTTGATTGTTCCAATACATATCACTTCCAGTTGAGTTAACATCAGCTGCAGGCACATTCCAGTGGACAATGAAAGTTTGATCCAAAGTCTACCAAATTGTTCGGAAAGAGAGTTTTGGAGCACAAAGAGTACTTAGAATGCGTACTTCAGTAGTTCGGAGAGCAGGAGTATGACTGAGGAATGAAAAGCGTGCCTTTGCTTATCCTTAATTTACAATATTTGCTGAAGAATTTCATCGTTGAAGACAAGATTAAAGTAGTGTTGGAATCCCAGTATAACCAGTTTGATGGAGCAGAAAGCTTATGTTAGGCATAACTACAAAGGGTGCTTACTGCCAATATAAAATAAACTGAATGGATCTCTAAATTAATTGCTGAATCTCAATAAAATGTGCATGAGACAGGAGACAATGTTCTCAGAAGCATAGCAGTTACAGTGGACTTCACAGCTTCTTGCCCCTTATATTCATCACTGTTCTGCAACACCTCACCTTGTGATATTGGCATATTTGTCACATTGTGAGTATAGATAATAGAATTATTTTTACATCAGGAATTGTGTTTCCATTAAGCTGGAAAGGGTGCAGACAAGATTTACGAGGATGTAAGGGCCTGATCTATAGGAAGAGGTTGAGCAGACTCGGACTTTATTCGTTGGAGTACAGGAGAATGAGGGGTGGTCTTATGGTGTATAAGAACAATACATTGGGTAAATGGACAGAATATTTTACCCAGAGTAGGGGAATCAAGTACCAGAAGACTTAGGTTTAAGGTGAGTGGGGAAAGATTTAATGGGAACCTCATGGGCGTCTTTTTCACACAGTGTGGTGGGTATGTGGAACAAGCTACCTGTGGAGGTAGTTGAGGCAGGTGCTATCACAACATTTAAAATACATTTGGACAGGAACATTCATAGCAATGGTTTAGAAGGATATGGGCCAAATGCAGGTAGGCGTGGCTGGTGTAGATGGGGCATCTTTGTCGGCATAAGCAAGTTGGATCTGTTTCCATGCTGTATGACTCGATGACTAAGATCTCTTTCCGAAGCAAAGATACTCCCAACTTGACAAATAAGTTTTAACCACCATTTATTTTGAACCAATAACCCATAAATTCTTGTAGAGCAGAATTCAGTTTAATTTAGTTTATTGTCACATACCAAGGTACAGCAAAAAAACTTTTTTGCATTCTATCCAGAAAGCAGAAAAACAATACATGAGTTGGTCTCACAACAATCCTAATGTCGCCTTCCAGCTGCCAGAAATGTCACAAAATGTATCACAGTTCAGTGATGTTTCACCATGGGCTTTTCCTTAATCACCCATAATTTTATTAATGTGTTTACCATTTTCAAAAGTATTGCAAAAATCCACCAGTAGTTCACCTCAACTCCTGGCCCTGGCTGAACAAACCTTGATCAAGGAAACATATGTCAAGTCAAGTCAAGTCAAGTCAAGTTTATTTGTCACATACACATACGAGATGTGCAGTGAAATGAAAGTGGCAATGCTCGCAGACCTTTGTGCAAAAGACAAACAACCAAACAACCAAACAAACTATAAACACAATCATAACACACATATTCTTTTACATAATAAATAATGGAAGGAAAAACGTTCAGTAGAGTTAGTCCCTGGTGAGATAGGCGTTTACAGTCTGATTGGCCTCTGGGAAGAAACTCCTTCCCAACCTCTCCGTTCCCACTGTATGGCAACAGAGGCATTTGCCTGACCGTAGCAGCTGGAACAGTCCGTTGCAGGGTTGGAAGGGATCTCTCATGATATTGTTGGCTCTGGAGTTGCACCTCCTGATGTATTGTTCCTGCAGGGGGGCGTGAAGTTCCCATAGTGCGTTCGGCCGAACGCACTACTCTCTGCAGGGCCTTCTTGTCCTTGGCAGAGCAATTCCCAAACCAGATGGTAATGTTCCCGGACAAGATGCTTTCCACCGCCGCTGCGTAGAAGCACTGGAGGATCCTCAGAGACACTCTGAATTTCCTCAATTGCCTGAGGTGGTAAAGGCACTGCCTTTATTTGTATTTTGCCATTTATGAGAAAAATTACCATGATCATTGCCTACACGCATTCAATGTGGATATTACTTTGTACAATTGGTTCAAAGCTGAGAAAGATCTTTGCTATACTCACTTCCAGAGTTTTGTCAGCTGGCTAATGGAAGCAACTAAACGATTGTTGAATTTGTGAAATGCCTCAGACGTCAAATATATATTCATGGTTGCGTATCACCAAATCTCAAGCACTATTGTTAGAAAAGGCAGCTCAGAAAAAGCAGCTCTGTGTGAAAGATGCATTGAAAAGAAAAAAAATAGGTGAATTTTAGATAAAATTTGGGTGTTTTTTATTTCACATGAACTATATCCCGTTCAACTATGAGAAAGACTCATGCTGATGTGCCAATATATCAGAATGGATTTAGATTTGCTGAAGCCAGAATTTAACGTCATTATATATTACAATGTGGAAGGAACTTCATGATAATAGAATGACCACCATTTTGAAGTGGATTAATCTTTATCTGTACATGATGTCACACAATGAAAGTGGTTATCAGAACACCAATGATAATGATCTGTAATATATGTGTTTTGTCTAGATATTAGACATATGATAGTCTTATCAAACCAACACCCATAGAATTATCAAATGATCTAATTGATTTGCTGAAACCAGACAGTTTCTCATCTGTTACTGGAACTGAAAGAGCAAAAGGGAACATGCTTCAAAAACAAATGTTATAATCAGTTGACAATGCTCAAAGCAAAATGAACTACATCCATCGCAAAGACCAAATAACTCATCAGAAAGGTTGAATTTGTAAAGACAAAAAGTCTTTGTAGCATTCTACATGATTGCATTCTCTCTATGTAAGATTTCATCTAAATTAAGAGATACAATATCCTAAATAAGTTCGTAAATTCCTGTTTAGGAGCAGAATTAGGTCATTTAGCCCATCAAGTTTACTCTGCCATTCAGTCATGGCTGATCTATCTTTCCCTCTCAACCCCATTCTCCTGCCCTCTCCCCATAACTCCTGACACCCTTACTAATCAAGAAGCTGTCAATCTGCACCTTCAAAATATCCATTGACCTGGCTCCACAACCCTCTGAAGCAATTAATTCCACAGGTTTACCACCCTCTGACTAACAAATGTTTTGATTTATTTTTTTCAGCTCCATCTACTGATTGTATGATGGCACATTAATAAAATGATGGGCTAAGAAAAGGCCCATGGTGAAATCACTGAACTGTGATTGCTTTTATGACATTTCTGGCAGCAGGATGGCGGCATTAAGATTATTCTGAGACCGTCATGAGGACCACTTTTAATTAACTCTGATGAAGACTTCACGATTGTAGTGAAGGCTTGCTTTTACATAAGTGGCTCAAACTGTCTGCAAGCCTTGAAAAAGTGAAATACGTGGAGGATCATTCCAGAATCGATACCTCTGAGAGGATGCTCTTACCTCCATTTGTGATTCTACATTTCTTGAATTTGAACTTGTCTTACGGTGAAAGTGATGATGGCTCACAAAATAATATATTTCAATATTCACTAAATAATATATTTTACAAACAATTTATTACCTACACCAGTTTGCTATCCCCCTCTATATACTGCTACATTTAACTTTAAATATTGTTCACATATACAGTATATTCTCTTTAACTCTCAATGATTTTGAATATCAATCCAGCAATGGAACTATGCATTAATTAGTATCGGTTTAATTTCAATGAAAATATACTGGAAGATTTATTGTGACAATTAGCTGATTGAGTAGGTACAAGTAGAAAATAGGCACCATCTTAAACATTTAACTGGTCCCACTTTTCATCGGTTACAACTTCCTTCATTAGCTATATAATTTTTGCACATTCATACTTGAACTTGGCCAATCAAATTCATTAAGTGAAATAGTTAGCTAATTTATGTTGAAAATGAATGGAATCAAAACACAGTTGAGGTCCCATTGATGTTTATCTTCATTTTATCATTGCATAATAGCTTGGTTGTAATTCATTTGTGGTAGACATTGCTTGCATCCAGTTATATATATATCTTTTTTTTCTGTAGACTCATAACGTTTTAACTACTTTTATATTCATAGGTACTGCCAGACAGCTATCAATTATATTTTGATGAAGAAATCAGACCGCTATTTTTAAAATTGCTGTACCTGTTATTCGGTTTTACCATGAGAATTATGTCTGCGAAAAAGGTTAAGAGCAGTCATTTGCATTTTTAACCAGGATTGCATATACGTACAACTTTTTTGAATTTTCTTGTACAATTTATTTAGAATTCAAATCATTGTGTGGATTCTAATCTGTCCTGCAGTTTAATTGCCATTGGAAATTAACATAAAAATTGTTTTCAATATAATTATAAGGAGATTATTTTAGAAACATAGAAACATAGAAATTAGGTGCAGGAGTAGGCCATTCGGCCCTTCGAGCCTGCACCGCCATTCAATATGATCATGGCTGATCATCCAACTCAGTATCCCGTACCTGCCTTCTCTCAATACCCCCTGATCCCCTTAGCCACAAGGGCCACATCTAACTCCCTCTTAAATATAGCCAATGAACTGGCCTCAACTACCCTCTGTGGCAGAGAGTTCCAGAGATTCACCACTCTCTGCGTGAAAAAAGTTCTTCTCATCTCGGTTTTAAAGGATTTCCCCTTTATCCTTAAGCTGTGACCCCTTGTCCTGGACTTCCCTAACATCGGGAACAATCTTCCTGCATCTAGCCTGTCCAACCCCTTAAGAATTTTGTAAGTTTCTATAAGATCCCCTCTCAATCTTCTAAATTCTAGAGAGTATAAACCAAGTCTATCCAGTCTTTCTTCATAAGACAGTCCTGACATCCCAGGAATCAGTCTGGTGAACCGTCTCTGCACTCCCTCTATGGCAATAATGTCCTTCCTCAGATTAGGAATTTTGCAATTTTTTGTTCCATATTTGCTGCTTGCAGAACTAAAACTGGAAACATTCCAGACTGATTACACCAAAGGGAGTTTTAGATGTAAAACACAGCATGGGAAAATGAATAATCGTTAAAGGGAAATATTTAACTGCCTTGTGGTTTCTAAGTGCTTCACTTGACATTTAATGGGGAAACATGATATCTAAGAAGGCAAGAAGTTTCTCCAATGTGCTGTTGTAATAAATACTTTATAAACATATTTGATTCATACCACTTATTTAAGCTGCAACAGCAGGTCAAGCAGGAGCTTCTTCTGTTTCTGAGTGCAAAGAATTGAAAGAGTCTAGCCTACTTTCAATGGTAACAGCCTTTTTTAATATCACTCTTACACCAGGCAGTTCTGCAGTGAATGATAGAAAATTGATTTGCAGATTAGTGTATTTTTATATTTGTGCACTGCTCACGATAATATGTCTTCCCTAAATGCTTCCAAGTGCTGCGATTTATAATGCATAGGGGGCAAATTGCAGTATAACACTGTTCATTAAATTGACATTGACATAGTATGCCATTCAATAGAATGAGTTGTGACCAGCATATGCATGGAAATTCATATTTAAATATTGATTGTGAAAACTGATTTCTGGTCCAGACAAAAACAGAACTGAACTAAATTTTCATCAGTCAATTGAAAGTTTAGATCTTGTAATTTAAAGAGCAAATTACTAATATTTTTGATAATTAGGAACAAACATGATCCCAGCCCAATGTAGTCAAAATATAAACTTTTGACACTTAATATTTGATATTAAACTGCAAGAAATGTATATGTTACAATATTTACTATGGGGTTATGAAGTTATACAGTGGAAACAGGCATTTTGGACATACTCATCCATGCCAAGCATATTGCCTTCCTGATCAGCTCCCATCTGCGTGCATTTTGGCCCATATTCCTCAAAACCATTCCTATCTAAATTTATACAAATATATTTTAAACATCATAATTGTACCCGCTCTACCACCTCCTCTACTAGTTCATTCAATACCTTCACCAACTCTGTGAAAAACCTACTCTTCATGATCACTTTAAATCTTTGCACTCTCATCTTAGAACCTCTCGTTTTACTTCCCTACGCTGGGAAAAAAGACTATGACTTTCAAGGTTAACTAAGCAAGTCGTCACTTTACGAATCTCTACAAGGTCACCCCACATCCTCCTTCATTCCAGGGAAAACAATCCCAATCTATCATTATAGCTTAAGCTTTCCAGGCCTGACAAAATCCTTGTGAATCTTTCCTAGACCCTTTCTAGCTAAAATCAGATACTTCCTACAATGAGGTGATCAGAGCTACATCCAATATTCTTAAAATAGACACAAAATTCTGGAGCAACTCAGTGGGACAAGCAGCATCTCTGGATAGAAGGAATGGGTGCCATTTTGGGTTGGAACCCTTCTACAGCAATAGCATCAAAATCCTATATACCTGTAATGTGATGTCCCACCTCTTGTGCTTATTGCCCTGTGCAATGAATGCGACCATGCCATTCATCTTCATTATATTGTCTATCTCTGTCAGCAGTTTTAGGAAACTATGTAGTTGCATCTCAAGATCTCTACACCAAATCCAAGACACCTGCAATTTACTGTGTAAGTCCTGCCCTAGTGTAACCTACCAAAATACACCACGTCTCATCTGTCTACATTAAATTCCACCTGTCATTCCTTGGCCCACTTTCTCAGTTGATTTAGATCCACTTGTAATCTTCAATGATGATTCACTCCACTATCAATTATGCCACAAGATTTGGTGCCATCTGTAAACCCACTTACTAATCATTTATTCACAACCAAATCGTTAACATATATGGCAAACAACAGGGAATCCATCACCAATCACTGCAACACATCACTGACCACAAGATTCTAATCTAAAGCACAATCTTGCACTACTACTCTGTCTCCTAACTGGCTATCTAACCCTGGATCCCATGTGATCTCACGCTCTGGCTGAGTCTACTTTGCGGGACCTTGTCAAAAGCCTTGCTTCCCATTGTCCATGTAAACAGTGTTTATCATCCTGCCCTCATCAATCTTTCAAAAAATCAAATTTGTGAGACATGATCTCTCATGCACAAAGCCATGCTTATTATCCCTAATCCGTCCTTGCTTTTCTCAATGCAAGGAGATCCAGTTTCTCAGAATTCCTCCCGGTAACCTCCCATATATGTGCAAAACTAAATGAATACCAAAAGCTGAACAGCAACTTTGAAAGAACTGACACAACCCCAGAAAGCTAGCAGCCCATGAATTAACATTTAAACTGGGTGGAATTGTTTTAACTCCTAAGTGCTGATTTCTGATCTGAAAAATTGAGGGGCCATCAGCCTGGAATGTCCTGTACATACTTCCTAAAGCAATTTTCAGGAGGCCTGAAAGATGGCAAGGAGAGTTTCAGTCTGCTTAAATATCTTCCATGTAATTCCATGCTACCCGTAAAACCTCTATTGTGATTTACAGGGTACCAACTAATAGCCTGTATCTTATATCATCATTACTTTAATGAAAAGACTGGAGATGTGAAATACAGAAGAAATGTTTACATATTGGAGAATCCAAAATGAACAAGAGAGCTCCTTCCGATTCCACGATAACACAATGGTTGCAAAATAACTGCCTGAACTGCAATGGTGCTATTTTTCATGTATTTTTAATCATTTTTAAATTATATTTCCTAGAAATTGAACTGGCCATAAACAAGGCAGCACCTTTACTGCATGACAAGTGAATGAATTACAATGTCCAGGTGAGAGGGTTAAGAGTCGAGAGTGCTGTTCAGTTTTTTACCGTGAAGGTTGGAGAAAAGCAGCAGCCAGAAGCAGCAAGTATTGGCCGAAAGAAGGTGAGTCAGAGGGAACGAAGATTTAAAAAGAGTGCCAAAGGCCAGGTTTGAGTGTTTACTGCAAAGGTCGGAGAGAAGCAGCAGTCAGAAGCAGCGAGAGCATTGGCTGAAAGAAGGTGAGTCAGGGGGGAACAAAGATTTATAATGTGCCAAAGGAATGGTTCGAGTGTTTACTGTGAAAGTCATAGAGAAGTAGCAGCCAGAAACAGTGAGAGTGCATATTGGCTGAAAGGTAAGGTGAGTCAGAAGGAATGAAGATCTTAAAAGAGCGCCAGAGGCTCAGGTTCGAGTAATTTACAAATTAGCCCTAAGTAGTTGATTAGGTAGCAGATAAAAATAAGTGCAGCTGTAGCAGAGCGACCTTGCTGAGGTGAAGTGCATTGGTGAGTAAAATACGAGTCTTTGGCTCAAGAGTAGTGCCTTGGTGAGTAAAGTGCGAGTCTTTGGCTCGAGAGTCTTCAGCGAGGAGGCTGGGGCGAGGAGACTACGCTTAAAGGTGGAGAAGGTGAGAGGCACAACCAATTGGGATTTGTCGACTGAAATAATGGCAGGCAAGTTGCTGCAGTGTGACTCTTGCAGGATGTGGGAAGTCAGGGACACTGCTGGTGCCTCTGATAACTATGCTTGTGAAAATTGTGGCCAGATGCAGCTCCTAAAGGAACTGGAGCAGCTGCTGAATGACCTCAGGACCATCCGGGAAAATGAGAGATTCCTGGACAGGACCTACAATTACATTGTTACACCAAGGATACAAGAAGTTCGAAGGTGGGCGACGATGAGGAAGGGAAGTAAGCGAGGACTGCAAGAGACACCGGTGGCTGTACCTGTTGAAAACAGCTACACCCTCTTGGATGCTGTCAGGATCGACGACACTTCCAGTCCGAGCGGAGGACAGGTCTTTCAATCAAATCCTGGCACTGTGGCTCAACCAGAGAGACCTACATCAGGTTACGCCATAGTGATAGGTGACTCAATAGTGAGAGGTACGGACAGGAGATTCTGTGGCACCAGGCGAGACTCGAGGATGGTGTGTTGCCTCCCTGGTGCCAGGGACCAAGACATCTCTGAGAAGAAGAGGAAGGAAATGCAATGTGAACTGTGAAGAGAATGTTATGAGGATGCAAGGTGACTTAGATAGGTTGGGTGAGTGGGCAGATGCATGGCAGATGCAGTATAATGTGGGTAAATGTGAGGATATCCACTTTGCTGGCAAGAACAAGAATGCAGATTATTAGCTGAATTTTGTCAGATTAGGAAAAGGGGAAGTGCAATGAGACCTAGGTGTCATTGTACATATTCACAGAACGTAAGCATGCATGTACAGCAGGCAGTGAAGAAAGCCTTCACGAGGGGATTTGAGTATAGGAGCAAAGAGGTCCATCTGTGGTTGTACAGGGCCCTGTTGAGACCATACCTGGAGTATTGTGAGCAGTTTTGGTAACCTAATTTGAGGAAGTACATTCTTGTGCAGTGGGAGTGCAGCATAGTTTCACAAGGTTAATTCCTGGGATGGCCAGACTGTCATATGATGAAAGAATGGAAAGACTGGGCTTGTATTCACTGGAATTGAGACGGATGAGAGGGGATCTTACAGAAACATATAAAATGATTAAGGGATTGGATACGCTAGATGCACAAAACATGTTCCAGATGTTGGGGGAGCCCAGAACCAGAGGCCACAGTTTAAGAATAAGGGATAGGCCATTTAGAACTTAGATGTGGAAAAAAAATTTCACCCAGAGAGTTGTGAATATGTGGAATTCTCTGCCTCAGAAGGCAGTGGAGGCCGATTCACTGGATGCATTCAAGAGAGAGTTAGATAGAGCTCTTGGAGCTAGCGGAATCAAGGGTAATGGGGAGAAGGCAGGAATGGGATACTGATTGTGGATGATCAGCCATGATCACATTGAATGGTGGTGCTGGCTCAAAGGGCCGAATGGCCTCCTCCTGCACCTATTTCTATGTATCTGCATAAGAGTGTTTTATTGCCAAGTGTCCCAAAACAGGCGTAATACACTGTAAACATTACAATAAAGAACAAAAAAAATGTTGCCTATTAGTGAAACAAAACCAACATCCCCAAAGTCTATGTAGCTTGGAGTTTATTTGTAATGTTTAAAAGCCGAATGATTGTCGCGAACAAAGTGGTCCTGAAGCAGGATATTACAGTTTCCAGGCTCCCATACCTTCTTTTTGATGGCAGGAGTGAAATTAGAGAGTAGCCAGTGTGGTGTGGGTCTCTGATGATGCTGGCTGCCTTATTCAAAGTCAAAGTCAAAGTCAAAGTCAAAGTCAATTTTATTTGTCACATGCAACTGAAAGTGCAGTGAAATGGATTTGCCAGCAGCAACACACTTAAAAATAACACTCAATACACAATAAGCCTTAACACAAACATCCACCACAGCATTCTTCACTGTGGTGGAAGGCAATAAAGTTCAGCCAGTCCACCTCCTTTGTTCACCCGTGGTCGGGGCCATAAATCCTCCGTAGTCACCGCTATGGACAGTCTGATGTACAGGCCCTCTCGTCAGGATGATCGAACCTCCGATGTCGGGACGGTCAAACACACTCCATGGCTTGGAGGTCCCGAATTGGCACTTTCCTACCGGAGACCGCGGCTTCAGGATGTTATAGGCCACAGGCCGGCGATTGGAGCTCTTCTCCGGCAATCCTCAGCAAGGAATCCCAGACTCCATGGGTAAGTCCACACCCCGGCCGCAGCTAGAAGCTCCGCAGACCACAGCCCAATGATGCCAAAGTCACCAGGCCTGTGATCGGATCACTCCTCTCTGGTGCCCCCCTGCAAGGGTGCGCCCGCTCCGCGATGGAAAAGTGCATGCTGCGGCTGCTGCTGATTCTCCCGTCCCAACTGCGGGAAAGGCCGCTCCAATCCAAGCTGTTAGGCCGCGAGGAAGGCGTCATGGAAAATGTCGCCTCTCCATGGAGGAGGCGACCAAAAGCGGTTCTCCCATTCCCCCCCCCCCCCCCCCCCCCCCACAAGACACGCCAAGAGACACCCTAAACTAACATTAGACACACCAAAAAAACCCCAAAAAGTCGAAATAACGAACACGCTGCTGGCAGGGCAACCGACTCGCAGTGCCCCCACCGACAATTATTGAGGCAGTGACTGCTGTAGATCCCTTCGTTGATTGGTCAATCCCCATGATGGGTTAATTATGTGATTTATGTCAAAACATAAACAAAAGTTTGGGGTTCTACAGTGAGATGCACCAAAATCTTGCAAGCATCCAGAACAAATATTTTTGATGTTTGCTGTACAATATACAATAGACAATAGACAATAGACAATATGTGCAGGAGTAGATCATTTGGCCCTTCAAGCCAGCACCACCATTCAATGTGATCATGGCTGATCATCCACAATCAGTACCCCGTTCTTGCCTTCTTCCCATGTCCCCTGACTCCGCTATCTTCAAGAGCCCTATCTAGCTCTCTCTTGAAAGTATCCAGAGAACTAGCCTCCACTGCCCACTGAGGCAGAGAATTCCACAGACTCACAACTCTCTGTGTGAAAAAGTGTTTCCTCATTTCTGTTCTAAATGGCTTACCCCTTATTCTTAAACTGTGGCCGTTGGTTTTGGACTCCCCCAACATCGGGAACAAAGAACATAAAATATATGAGTCAGATAATTTAATAACAATTGTTTCTGAGAGGTTTCACCTGGAGCACTGCACACACTCTGTCATACAATGGGAGGGTATTCCTGCCTTAAAAGCACACTTGATTGAAGGATGAAAGTGTTGCCTTATTTCAAGATTATAAGCAACTGGAACAAAAGTAGACACTGTTCCTAGAGACTTTGTTTGCATTCAGTAAGATTATAGCTGATCAGATCTTTGCTTCAGCGCCACTTTTCTATATTATCTCCCTAACCCTCAACTGTCCTTCCAAAAGCTGACTCTCTTTGCCCTGAGTTTATTGAGTCAATTCCACGTTATTAGCAATGATATTTTTCCAACAGTTACATATAATTCTTAACCATAATTTAATTCACTAAATAATCTAGATTTTTGAGGAAAAATTGTACTGTGTCTGTGTTCTAAAAATGTTAATGAGATGTCATGAAATATGAAATTGTGTGGAAGCTTAACCTTTTATGTTTCCCCTGGTTAGAGAGTCTAGAACTGGGCAGTATTGTCTCAGGAGAAGGAGCTAAGCGCCTAAGTGAGAATGAAGAGGTATTTTTTCTCTGAGAGATGGTAAATCTTTGAAATTACCTCCCACAGAGACTTTTGGGGGTAGCTTCAAGCGTATAAATGTTTGAATTTGTGGGGAATAGAGTGCTTTAAGGATCAGAGAAGAAGATCATGTTTAGGCCAATTATTTATCTGCCTTGATCTCATCAAATGCTAAATCACAAGGTTAAATCTTTGATTTGGTTTACCCCAGCTTCTATTTGTAACCCTTATAAATGACACCCTAATATAATTTAGGTATTAGCACAAATTTAACATTTCCATAAAGCTCATGGAGAGATTGACGATTACATCCTATTTTTTGTGAAGTTTATGGAAGAGCACCAGAAATCATTTGGCAATCTGTGATGATTACAACTCACAATAAAATAATGTTGGCTACTTTGAAAGTTGTCAATGGTGTCTGCTTTTAGCCCACCTCAAAGCGAAGGTGCATTTGAGTTAATATTGGGATACCCATATTGGGAGCACACTGATATGAGCTCTTGCTAATGGAGCAGAGGTCCACATTACTTTACAAACTACCCATCCTGTCAAAATCTTATGCCGCATATTTGGAACAGTCAGTAGTTCTATCAATTCATAAAGCTAAAGTGCAAGCAAGCTGTACACAATCATGAGGATTGTGGGTGTATTGTGATTCATATTCATGGTTACTTCAAGCTAGGAAATAAATCATAATTAAAGGTTACATCATAGCCATCCAACCATCTGATGCATAGCTTTTAATAATAAAGGTGACATTAAGAGCTTCTAAGCAACAGGTCACATTTAGCTGAACTACTTTTTTTTCTAGAAGTCAAAAACATAATGAAGCTCAGAAGTGCAGCTGATATTTAGCTTAACTTGCAAAAGGCTTTTGAGAGTATTCAAGGCTGATGATTAATGACAAATGAGGAATGGGATTAAAATGCTTTGCTAGATTAATATTTGATTTAAAAACTAAATCCTAAAGATCAGCTTTAAGAACCTATTTTTAGTATAGGGAGGCAGGAAGCAGAAAAGGGAAGCACTCGGGCACAAGAGGAGAAAGAAAAAAAAAGGAAATAAACAGAGAATAAGAGGTGGAGGGTTTCTTAAATGTGCATATTTTAATACTAGGAGCATTGTAAGAAAGGTGGACGAGCTTAGAGTCTGGATAGACACCTGGAAGTATGATGTTGTGGCGATCAATGAAACATGGTTGCAGGAGGGCTGTGATTGCAAACTAAATATTCCCAGATTTTGTTGCTTCAGGTGTGATAGAATTGAAGGGGCAAGAGGTGGAGGTGTTGCATTACTAGTCAGGGAAGATATTACAGCAGTGCTTTGGCAGGATAGATTGGAGGGCTCATCTAGGGATGCTATTTGGGTGGCACTGAGAAGTGGGAAAGGGGTATCAACACTTATAGGGGTGTGTTATAGACCGCCAAATGGGGATCGAGAATTGGAAGAGCAAATATGTAAGGAGATAGCAGATATTAGTAGTAAGCACAAAGTAGTGATTGTGGGAGATTTCAACTTTCCACACATAGACTGGGAAACACATTCAGTAAATGGGCTGGATGGTTTGGAGTTTGTAAAATGTGTGCAGGATAGTTTTTTGCAGCAATACATAGAGGTACCTACTAGAGGAGGGGCAGTGTTGGACCTCTTGTTAGGAAATGAGATGGGACAGGTGGTGGAGGTATGCGTTGGGGAGCACTTTGGGTCCAGTGATCACAATACCATTAGTTTCAATATAATTATGGAGAGGGTTAGAACTGGACCGATGGTTGAGATTTTTATTGGAGAAAGGCTAGCTTTGATGAGATGCGAAATGATTTAAAAGGAGTGAACTGGGACATATTGTTTTATGGGAAGGATGTAGAAGAGAAATTGAGGACATTTAAAGGGGAAATTTTAAGAGTACAGAATCTTTATGTTCCTGTTCGGTTGAATGGAAACACTAAAAAGTGGAAAGAGCCCTGGTTTTCAAGGGAAATTGGACATCTTGTTCAGCAAAAGAGGGAGATCTACAATAATTATAGGCTGCATGAAATAAATGAGGTGCTTGAGGAGTATAAGGAATGTAAAAATAATCTTAAGAAAGAAATTAGAAAAGCTAAAAGAAGACATGAGGTTGCTTTGGCAAGTAAGGTGAAAGTAAATCCAAAGGGTTTCTACAGCTATATTAATAGCAAAAGGATAACGAGGGATAAAATTGGTCCATTGGAGAGACACAGTGGACAGCTATCTGCAGAGCCAAAAGAGATGGGGGAGATATTGAACAATTTATTTTCGTCGGTATTCACCAAGGAGAAGGATATTGAATTATGTGAGGTAATGGAAACTAGTAGAGTAGCTATGGATACTATGAGTTTCAAAGTAAAAGAAGTACTGACACTTTTGAAAAATATAAAAGTGGATAAGTCTCCAGGTCCTGACAGGATATTCCCTAGGACATTGAAGGATGTTAGTGTAGAAATAGCCGGGGCTATGACAGAAATATTTCAAATGTCATTAGAAACGGGAATAGTCCCCGAGGATTGGCGCACTGCGCATGTTGTTCCATTGTTTAAAAAGGATTCTAAGAGTAAACCTAGCAATTATAGGCCTGTTAGTTTGACTTCAGTGGTGGGCAAATTAATGGAAAAGATACTTAGAGATAATATATATAAGCATCTGGATAAACAGGGTCTGATTAGGAACAGTCAGCATGGATTTGTGCCTGGAAGGTCATGTTTGACTAATCTTCTTGAATTTTTTGAAGAGGTTGCTAGGGAAATTGACGAGGGTAAAGCAGTGGATGTTGTCTATATGGACTTTAGTAAGGCCTTTGACAAGGTTCCTCATGGAAGGTTGGTTAAGAAGGTTCAACTGTTGGGTATAAATGCAGGAATAGCAAGATGGATTCAACAGTGGCTGAATGGGAGAAGCCAGAGGGTAATGGTGGATGGTTGTTTGTCGGGTTGGAAGCAGGTGACTAGTGGGGTGCCTCAGGAATCGGTGTTGGGTGCTTTGTTGTTTGTCATGTACATCAATGATCTGGATGAAGGTGTGGTAAATTGGATTAGTAAGTATGCAGATGATACCAAGATAGGGGGTGTTGTGGATAATGAAGAGGATTTCCAAAGTCTACAGAGTGATTTAGGCCATTTGGAAGAATGGGCTGAAAGATGGCAGCTGGAGTGTAATGCTGATAAATGTGAGGTGCTACACCTTGGCAGGACAAATCAAAATAGGACGTACATGGTAAATGGTGTGGAATTGAAGAATACAGTTGAACAGAGGGATCTAGGTATAACCGTGCATAGTTCCTTGAAGGTGGAATCTCATATAGATAGGGTGGTAAAGAAAGCTTTTGGTCTGCTAGCCTTTATAAATCAGAGCATTGAGTATAGAAGCTGGGATGTAATGTTAAAATAGTAAGATTAAACGAGAATTTACCAGTTTGAAGTTTGATCTTTATTTTATGAGGAGGAACGTTGAGGGAATACGTGATGAACCCCGCTAGGACGCATGCGTGGCATTCTTCAAAGCAGCGGTGTGGAATCACAGATAACTGTAATGACTAAACATAGTAAGATTAGAGAAGAGATACCGGTTCAGGATATGATCAAGGGTGGGAGCGGAGGGCACATATTCCCTCAACGTTCCTCCTCATAAAATAAAGATAAACTTCAAACTGGTAAGTTCTCGTTTAATCTTACTATTTTACTTCGGAGTCACGTGAGTGATTACGTGAAGATTTTAAAGCAGTGTGATTTTATGCCGTGGAACGAGTCCATGCTTCACTTCTGTCTTGATTGTGGGGAGAATAGTGTTAACATCATTAGATATCAATACGATCTTGAAACAACAAAAAATGTTAATTAAATCCAAATCATAGCCCCCTATTTGTGGATAAATCATAGTACAGAACTTAAAAGTGTTTCTGCAAATGTTCCAGGTTCTAAGTCCGGTTTATGATAAAATCTTTGGAACGTTTGTTCCGTTGACCATTCTGCAGTCTTGAGGATTTGGTCCATAGGAACATCCAAGTGTTTTGCTGCTGATGTAGCTGCAGCCCTGGTGGAGTGAGATTTAAAAATGTTAGCATCTACTCCTGCCTTCATTAAGACCTGTTTTAGCCATCGTGAGATGGTCTGGGCTGTTACTTTTTTATGTGGCTGTTTGTGGCTAATTGACAGTGCCATTTCTTTCACTCTGATGACTATTGTCTGTTCAATGTATAGTAATAAATGAGTTACTACACAGAGGCGGTCACCCGTCGGGTAGGCCCTGAATTCTATTTTTTGCCCTGCTGTTCCTGGTCTGTTCTGTTTTATTGAGTCATGGATAAGAAAAATCAAATTCCCAGCTGAAATGGTCAAGTTGTCCAGTCTTAGCTTTTGTAGCGACTGGTCCCTTTGTTCCGTGACCAAAGCCATCAGCATGACCATTTTCATAGTATGTTTCTGTAGGGACAGAGCTGTTGGTGGAGACCAGTTTCTCAACATGGTCAAAACAATACTCACGTCCCAAATTTGGGTGTACCTGGTTCTTGGGGGATTTGTGTTGAAAATGCCCCTCATTAGTTTGGTTACCAGGGGGTGAGTCCCTACAGAATGCCGCTCTGTTCCTTGCCACAGGTAGTTAGACAGAGCACTTCTGGCACAGTTGATAGCACTGTAGCTGAGCCCCTCATCGTAGTGTAGACTGGCCAGAATTTCCAGAACAGACGGCATATTATTGGATCTGTGGTTGAGGTTATTGTCGTGACACCAGCAAATTCGGTCTATGTTGAATTGTGATGCACGGTTCTAGTGCCATGTCTAGTATCACTGGGATCCATGGTTGAGTAGGCCAATCGGGTACTATAAGAATCCCAGACGCAGAATCCTGTTGTATTTTCCTTAGTACCCGACTGATGAGGCAGAAAGGAGGGAATGAATAAACAAACAATTTCCCCCAATGCAGCGAAAAAGCATCTGTAGCTGCTGCCCTAGGGTCTGGTTCCCATGAAAAATAACTTGGTAACTGGTGATTTAGCCTGAAAGGAAAAAGATCGATATCTGGTGTTCCATATTGTGCTGTAATTTCAGCAAATACATTTTTATCCAACATCCATTCAGTGTTTTCATTGAATTTGCGTGACCTGGTGTCTGCCACTAAATTTAGTTTACCTGGTAAATAGGTAGCTGATATCCAAATATTCCTCTGGATGCACCATTGCCAAATTATGTTGGCCAGATTGTCACATGATGTTGATTTATTTCCACCAATATGGTTGATATATGCTACCACGGTGGTGTTGTCAATTCGTAGTCTAACATGCTGGTGATTTAATCCTGAACAATATGACTTAAGGCCATGGAATGCACTTAACATTTCCAGGTAGTTTATACCCCGCGCTTTTAATAATGATGCCTCCTGTGCATTCCATCTCCCTCCACAGCTCGAGATGGAATTGGTGGCTCCCCAACCAAGTGCACTGGCATCAGTTTGGAGTACCATAGACGGGTTGCTGGTAATTAGTGGGTTTGAACAATACTTGATATTGTGTTCCCACCATTTTAGTTCTATAATGGCTTCTGTAGGTAGCTTCATTGGCCTGTCAAAATGGCCCCCATTAATTTTGAGTGCTCTAATTTTAGCTCTCTATAAATTTCGATAATGTAAAGGTCCGAATTGTGTGGCTGGAAATGCGGCCACTATTTTCCCAATTATCCTGGCTACCAGTCTAATGGAGGGTTTGGTGATGTCAATGATTTTGCTGCAAGCCTCTTGGAGCAAGCCTAAGGCTGTAGCCTTTTCTATCGGCAAAGTCACTGACATGTGAAGTGAGTTAATGGTGAACCCCAGGTAATCCATTTTAGTTGAAGGTGTTAATTTAGACTTAACTGGATGGATGATGAACCCCAGTTCTTCGAACAGTTGTTTCGTGGCTGTTACTGCTTGTTTAGCCAATTCCAAAGTTTTGCCAACAATAAATATGTCATCCAGATATGCCATTATCACATGTCTCTGTTTTCGCAGTAATGCCAAGGCTGGTTTCAAAATATTTGTGAATAACCTGGGGGCTGAAGTTAGCCCATTTGGCAGTGCCCTGTATTTTCATAACTTTCCCATCCAGTTGAATGTTAAATAACATCTGTGGTCACCTCTGATGGGTACTGTATAGTAAGCATCTTTTAAATCGATGCTTGCCATATAGTAGCCTGCAGAAACTAATTGCTTAGCAGTAACAAAAGTTTCCATTTTGAAATGAATATATTGTACAAATGTATTTAATGTTGTCAAATCGATGATGATGCGGCAACCACCATCTTTCTTGTTTTTTATAAAGATATTGGACACAAATTCCTGTGATTCGTGTTGGGTGTGTTCAATTACTCCTTTTTTATGTAGTTGTTGTAGTTCTGCATGTGCTTTAGATTTTTCTATGCCTGTGAGCACGAACATTCGGTTCGGTGCATGCTGTACCGGAGGGTTATGTTTTAGTATAAATTCTATGGTATAACCCTGGATACTGCTTAGAATGTAAGTGTCTAGAGTTATCTTGTTCCATGCATCCAAATAATATCGTAACCTCCCACCAACTTTCGTGCTCCCTTTCATTTTTAAGGAATCAGACCCACCTACCTCCATGGTTACCAGTGGTGGTTCTGTTATTTCCTCGTCATCTTCGCTGGATGTTGAGGCGCCGTTGTCTGGGTCTGTTTTTGGGTTGGAGGCTGGCACATTTTCCAGGTCGGTCGTCCTGGGCCATGCCCTAAAAAATAACGCTGTTGGGTGCCCCTGGTTTTTGCGCTCCCTGTGCTGTGTGTTGCCCATCTGGGAGGTCCGTAGGGCAGATATTTTTTGCCAAAGTATGTTTTGGTGGCTGCCTTTATTAGCCCCAGCGTTTTCGCCTCTTCACCCATTCCTTAACTTGTTTGGGTAAATCCCCTCCAAACAAAAGAATTGGCGGTTTGGAGGTTCCTGGTTTACAAAGGCCGGCAAATTTGGGGTCCAGTGCTGGTTAGATTGCACTTTTCCTAATGTTATTCAACTCATACTGTGAGTTACACAGTAGAGCCAGTGCATCCTTGTGGTCTTGGGTCATATCTGTCTCCTTCAAAGTTCTGGAAAAAGCAGTTATTCCTGCCGTCAATGCTTTGAGGACCTTTTGAATTTTTAAATCACTGGTTCAAATTCCTGTCCCCACATGCTTCCAGATGCACTGGTTTACACTCGGCATATGTAATGACTTGCAGTTACCGGGAGGTAAATGCCGTGCCATCGTGTCTGAAAGAACCTGTGTCTGTAATTGATTATAGGACATGTAATCAATACTAGCCGCTATCTTAGGCTCCAGGTCTTCCCCGGTTTGGTCAGGCTGGAAGAACTGGGTTACCATGTCCAGCATGTTTTCTTTCACCCCAGCTTACTGGGGGTATGTAGTTCCCTGCCCTGTTCAGGGTCAGCCCAGAACTGATCCTCCGTGTTCTCCTCTGATGAGGAAGAGACACTATGCAGCCCCACAAGGGGTATCGCTGTGGGGCTTATTGATTGCCCACTGTGGCTAGCCTCCATCTCCTGGAGTCTGCCACTTTGGAGGATCTCCTCCAGCAACCGCTCTAACCGGCCCCGGTGCTCACGGGCACTGGCCGCTCGCGGCTGTTCCAATTCCTGCAGCCGGTCCAACCGGCTCCAATGCTCTCGGGCACTGGCCGCTCCTGGCTGCTCGTTATACTGCAACCGCTCCAACCGACCCCAGTGCTCACGGGCACTGGTCGCTCACAGTTGTTCCTCGTCCTGCAGCCAGTCCAACCGGCTCCAATGCATTCGGGCACTGGCCACTCCCGGCTGCTCGTCATCCTGCAGCCGCTCCAACCGACCCCGGAGCTCACGGGCACTGGTCCTCGTGGCTGCTCAAAGTCAGACTCGTCTGAGTCTGGCTTTCGATTTGTCTTTTGCTTCGCTTTCCAGCCCGGCCCAGGAGTGTATTTCGCCGGTGCGGGAGCGAAGTCGGGCACAGCTGATTCCACTTTGGGAGATTCCCGTGCCGTCAGCTACTGCTGTTGCTGCTGGCTGCCCGCAACTCTGCGGTTCTCCCCCTCCAGCTTTTTTTGCAGCGTTCCTTCTAGTCACTCTTTCCATTTTCCCTCCTGCAAAGTAAGTTGGAAAAACGCAGAGTCTCTTACCTGCTGTTGTCGGCTTTTTGATTCTTCCGCTAAAGGGGACGTCCTCCCCCTGCTGTGACGTGTTGCAATGCGTGTAGCAATATGACACGCATGCTTCATAACGTGGTTCTTCACGTAGTCACTCATGTGACTCCGAAGTAAAATTGTACAAAGCATTGCTGAGACCAAATCTGGAGTATGGTGTACAATTTTGGTCGCCTAATTATAGGAAGGATGTCAACAAAATAGAGAGAGTACAGAGGAGATTTACTAGAATCGTGCCTGGGTTTCAACAACTAAGTTACAGAGAAAGGTTGAATAAGTTAGGTCTTTATTCTCTGGAGCGCAGAAGGTTAAGGAGGGACTTGATAGAGGTCTTTAAAATGATGAGAGGGATAGACAGAATTGATGTGTATCAGCTTTTCCCTTTGAGAATAGGGAAGATTCAAACAAGAGGACATGACTTCAGAATTAAGGGACAGAAGTTTAAGGGTAACATGAGGGGGAACTTCTTTACTCAGAGAGTGGTAGCGGTGTGGAATGAGCTCCCAGTGGAAGTGGTGGAGGCAGATTTGTTGATATCATTTAAAAATAAATTGGATAGGCATATGGATGAGAAGGGAATGGAGGGTTATGGTATGAGTGCAGGCAGGTGGGAATAAGGGAAAAAAGTTGTTCGGCACGGACTTGTAGGGCCGAGATGGCCTGTTTCCGTGCTGTAATTGTTATATGGTTATATGGTTATACAGCCAGGAACACCTATATTGTAAACATGTTTAAATTTCCCAGTTGAAGTTAACTCTAGACAAAGAAAAATATCTCTCCAGATATTCAGCTACATATCCTTAGCTTTGTGACACATTCTATAAAGTAGTCACATCCATTTCTAATAGCTGCAATGATAACAAGAATTGAGAGCCTAGAAATTGAATTTCATCCTTCTTTTGGTATGCCAAAACTACATTGTATTCAGTGAACCAATAAATCGTGAAATTGACCCAACAGCTATTTGAAAAAGTTTTAGGTTGGCTTTCCAGCAGAAATATGTTTTAGAATGAGATCTCCATGGTTCCCAATGAGGCCACACTCAATTCAGCAAAATTTTGACATTTTGCTTTGCCCCATACTAAAAGGGCTTCAGACAAAGTCACACTCCTCATATCAGGCCAACAGCAACAATTTATATCACATCTGCCATGGAGGAGAAAGAGACAGTAGTATTGTTAGGGGGAGAGATAGTGTTCTGTGAAGGGAACTATATTCTACCGTCAATCAAAGAGATTCATTACTCATGAATTGTATCTCATGCTAGAGTGTTGACGACAAGCACAAGCAGACATTTCCCTAGAAGAGAGGAAAGTAAACAAGAACCTATTATTGAATTGTTTTAAATTTATGAACAAACTTGAAGAGGGCAATGCCAGAAGATTGTTAACATTTGGTTATTCAAGATTTTGGCCCATGGATTTTTGAGCAGTACGGCCTTGCGGGGCCGGTCTCACTTTGATTGCCGGAGCCGTATGGAGTTGTGCGGAGCTGGTCCCGACATCGCGCGGGGCTCTGAAAAACTAACCGTGTTCAAAAATTCCGTGCGGCAACGACCTGCCTGCTCGCAGCCTCCTCGACGCCGTATGTCACGCATGAACTTCCCCTGGACTTCGCTCGAACTTCATGTCACTCACTCGACCTCCACGCGGCACCCGCTTCTGGTTTGGACTCGTTTGCCCCATGCAGTCGCATCCTCATGGGACAGGCCCTTTTAGGTCGCGCTTGCCGCATGGAGTCGCATGCTCGTGGGACAGGCCCCTTACTGTTAATACTCAGGTTATATTTTGGATGACCCCCCCATTCAAAAATGGTTAGGGTGATTCCAATTGGAAATCTTTTGTCTGATAATTGTCAATCTTCTAACATTATGATGCATCCATAATGACCATAAAGTAATTAACTGATAGACTTATAACAGGATGACAGGATAGACAGAATGAATGGGCTGCAATCAACATAGGGAGGAAATGGAAGTGATATTGGTTCAGTGCAGATATACAGCACATGCAGAGCCCTTCATCTATAATGCAATTTCATTGTGATCCATTGCAATTGTATAAAATTGAATATAAGGTTGAAAAGAAAGTACAAGACAGACCAAGGTGATGCAGTTTGAGATGGATTTATGTGTATGCAAGACCAAGGGATGGGCATGATGCTGTGTGGTGTGGCATGGCATGATATGGCATAGCACATTGTGGCAGCAAAGAAACTAAGCTGAAGTACGAAAGAAAGCTGGCAAGTCAGCTGATAACTAACAGCACATAGCCGTTAGAACATGGTGGTGAGCTTACCAACTCTAACCAAATTGGAAGGAACCACAAAACGTACTGGAAACATCAATCAGACTGCAGCATTAACGTGTTGCCCAGCAGCGACTCTACTTCCTGAGGATCCTCAGGAAAAACAACTGGAGGAGAAGCTGCTGGTGTCCTTCTACCGCTGCTCCATCGAGAGTGTGCTGGCGTACTGTATAACCACATGGTATGCCAGCTGCTCTGCAGCAGACAGGAGAGCCCTTCAAAGGGTCATCAACACTGCACAAAAAATCACTGGCTGCCCACTGCCCTCCCTGAAGGACATCTTTAGCTCTTGCTGCCTTGGCAGGGCAGCCAACATCCTGAAGGACCCTTCCCACCCTGGACACAACCTGTTCCACCTGCTGCCCTCTGGCAGACGGTACAGGTCTTTCAAAACTCGCCCAAACAGACTCAGAGACAGCTTCTACCCCATAGCCATACGTGAACTTAACAATGCAAAATAAGTAATAACACTCGCATTCAACTGAATGGTTCTACCTCAGCTGCTATTGTTATTTATCTGTATTTTTTTTTAATAAGTACATATTTTTACCTTTTCTTATATATTTACAATTGCTCTTGTGAATCGCACTGTGGGATTGACTTTTAAATTTTGTTGTACCATGTGCAATGACAATAAAGAGAATCATTCATTCATTATATTAATCTTATATTTGTTACATTTAATATTTGGAGGGAAATATACCTGTGAATGGAAAAATACAAGCATAGAAATTAATGCTTATTGTATCTTATTGTATCGGATTGGAATCTGAATCTGCGTCACTGAATCCTATCCTACGCACACACGGGACAATTTACATTTATACAAAGCCAATTAGCCTACAAACCTGTATGTTTTTGGAGTGTGGGAGAAAACCGAACAACTCAGAGAAAAACTACGCGGCCACAGGGAGAACATACAAACTCCGTACAGACAGCACCTGAAATCGAGATCGAACCCAGGTCTTTGGCACTGAAAGCGCTGTAAGGCGGCAACTCTACTACTGCGCCACCGAGCCGCCCATGTCTTGGGTTAACTGTTAGAAGTGTGCACCAGACAAGCTCCACTTCTGGGGATTGATTTTCATTTGGAATGAGCATCGTTGGAATGCAGTGGGGAGGGATGGATTGTGCCAACTGCCCAATGACATAGAGGTAGGACAAAACACTTCCATGATTAGACCTGGAATGAGATTGATAATCTGCCAATTGATTGTGGAGGGAGGGCTCAAGGGAAATCTCTTTGGAGCTAAATTGGAAACACACATTTAAATGAGGCAGTGAACAGTTGGTGGAAAGAATTTGGGGAATCTGGAAAATCTTTCAATACTCCTCTTACGCTCATGAAAATCATTACACCAGATGTTTTCCTTTATATATTTTCTGATGTAGCATCCAGCAAGATGGCCAACATTGGCAAATCCACTGATAAATTTGAGACATGATATTTTGCTGTACCATCTCTGTGGCATAAATTGCAAAATCATCCAACTGTTTTGCCTGGATATTATTTTCTATTGTGTTTCTTTTATCTAAAACATGCGACTCTTCAAATGTGAACATGCATTTTCTGCTGTGAGTTGCTTTCATAAATGAACAAAACTTTGGCCTAAGATGAGCACGGAGTGCTGTAAATTCATGCCCAGTACTCAGAGCACAGCTGAAAAATATTTGTGCCAGATCAGACCAGTTACTGATCAATGACAACAGAAACATTTTTTCATAACATTCTGTGGAGCAGATATTTAAAGGGCGATTTGCACATTGTATGGAGATTTTCACACAGTATGGTATGATATGAATTGCCAGAGGAAGTAGTTGAGACAGATACATTAATAATATTTAAAAAACCTTTGGATGGGTACATGGATGGAAAAAATTTGGAGAGATATTGGCCAAACTGGCCCATATGGGCCAAAATGGACCAGCGAAGATGGGGCATCTTGGTCAATGTGGATGAGTTGTGCCGAAGCCCTGTTTCCATCTATATTACTAAAAGTCTCATCTTGACCACTTCCTGTTGTTCAGTATATTGATTTTAGAGAAAACAATGCCACTTACGGGTGTGATTTTTGGTCATCTTACTCAGAGTCCGCCTCCGCTGTGCTGGATGAGGATTTTTCCCATCGATGAAAAATAAAAGAGTTAATGGTGTTTTAAAAATGTTGAGATGCTCTCTCCTGAAGGCCACGCTCCTTCCGGAGGGACTATAAAACCCGGAAGTGTGGAGGTGCCTCCGTTCTCTGCAAGATGGGGGAGCGAGTGTTCGCTCAGTTTGAGTTGTGAATAACACTGAACACATGTCTACTAAACTGTGAGTGTTTTTACTGTCCTGTCAGTGCCCTTAATGTGGTTTGAAAATGTAGTTTGAAAATGCAAAAGTGTGTTTTGGTTTGAAAGTGCTAAAGCTGTGTTGCCTTTGGTTTTGAAAGTGATAAAGCAAGCTGTGTTGCCTTTAGCTTTGAAAATGCTAAAGTATGCTGCGTTGCCTTTGGTTTTGAAAGTGCTAAAGCAAGTCGTGTTGCATTTGGTTTGGGAGCATTAAAGCAAGCTGCATTGCCCTTGGTTTTGAAAGTGCTAAAGCAAGCTGCCTTGCCTTTGCCTTTGGTTTTGAAAGTGCTAAAGCAAGCTGCCTTGCCTTGGGTTTTGAAAGTGCTAAAGCAAGCTGCCTTGTCTTTGGTTTTGTTACAAAGGTCATGCCACTGTGGTGATGGGGGGTATCAATATTCAGGTAGACTGGGAACATCAGGTTGGTTCAGGACAGCAAGAAAGAGAGTTTGTAGAGTGCCTCCGAAATGGATTCTTAGTGCAGCTTGTAATGGAGCAGGCCAGAGAAAAGAAAATTCTGGATTTAGTGTTGTCCAATGAACCAATGAGATAACTCAAGGTAAAGGAACTGCTTGGAGGTAGTGATCATAATATGATTAGTTTTAATCTTCAATTTGAGAAGGGGAATGTTGAATCGGAAGTGGCAGTGATGCAGTTGAACAAAGGGGATTATGAAGGCATGAGAGAGGAGCTGGCCAAGGTAGACAAAGGGATACTAGCAGGAATGACAGTGGAAAAGCAATGGCAGGAATTTCTGGGCATAATCCAGAAGACACAGGATCATTTCGGCCCATGCCTCGCTCTCTGCTATGGATGCCCTCCACCGAAAACGGTGTCTGAGACGGGCCGGGAAAATCATCAAGGACCCCTCCCACCCTAACCATGGACTGTTTGCCCTCCTCCCATCAGAGAGGCGGTACAGGAGCCTCAGGTGTCGCACAAGCAGGATGAGGAACAGCTTTTTCAATAACACTATTTCACTGCTGAACTCGGAGTCCCGTCGCTAGATATTTTTAGTCTCTCCCATTTGCATACAGTATTTGCCTATGTACCAGTTTTTTTCTAATCTATCCACATTCCACACATTGTTAACCAGTACTCTTTTACTCTATCGTATGCTTATTCTATATTTTTATTTTCTACTTCTACTTTCTTGCACTATGACTATGACCAGACGCTAAACTGCATTTCGTTGTACCTATACTTGTATCTGTGCAATGACAATAAAGTTGAATTGAATTGAATTGAATTTCATTCCAAAAAGGAAGACAGATTCTAAGGGGGGGTAGGAGGCAACCATGGCTGACAAGAGAAGTTAGGGATAGAATAAAACTAAAAGAAAAGTTGTATAACATAGCAAAGAGTAGCCGGAAGCCAGTGGATTGGGAAACTTTCATAGGATAACAATGGAATGGCTGGCCAGGAATATAAAGTAGGACAGTAAAAGCTTATTTGGATATGTTAAGGGAAAAAGAATAGCAATGTCAAATATGGGTCCATTGAAAGCAGACACAGGGTGAAATTATTATGGGCAAAAAGGAAATGGCAGAAGAGTTGAACAGGTACTTTGGACCTGTCTTCACTAAAGAAGACACAAACAATCTCCCAGAAGTACTGGAGGACAGAGGACCTAAAGAGTTTGAGGAACTGAAATAAATTTTCATTAGGCCGGAGATAGTATTGGGTAGGCTAATGGGACTGAAGGATGATAAATCCCCTGGGCCTGATGGACTGCATCCCATGGTCCTCAGGGAGGTGGCTCTAGAAATAGTAGACGCATTGGTGATCATTTTCCAATGATTCAGAATCAGTTCCTGTGGATTGGAGGATAGCTAATGTTATCCCACTTTTCAAGAAAGCAGTGAGAGAGAAAATGGGGAATTACAGACCAGTTAGCCTGACTTTGATGGTGGGATAGATGCTGTTATTAAAGAGGTTATTAAAGATTATTAAAGAGGTAATAATGTGGCATTTGGATAGCTGAAAAAACATTAGTCCAAGTCAGCATGGATTTATGAAAGAGAAATCATGCTTGACTAATCTTCTGGAATTTTCTGAGGATGTGACAAGTAAAATGGATGAAGGGGAGCCAGTGGATGTAGTGTATCTAGACTTTCAGAAAGCCTTTGATAAGGTCCCGCACAGGAGACTGGTGACTAAAATTAGGGCACATGGTATTTGGGGTAGGTTGTTGACATGGATAGAAAATTGCTTGGCAGACAGGAAGCAAAGAGTAGGAGTGAACGGGTCCTTTTCAGAATGGCAGGCAGTGGCAAGTGGAGTGCCGCATGGCACGGTGTTGGGGCCGCAACTGTTTACGTATATATTAATGATTTGGAAGAGGGAATTAGGAGCAACACTAGCAAGTTTTCAGATGACACAAAGCTGGGTGGCAGTGTGAACTGTGAAGAGGATGTTAGGAGGTTGCAGGGTAACCTGGACAGGTTGAGTGAGTGGGCAGATACATGGCAGATGCAGTATAATATACATAAATGTGAGGTTATCCACATTAGTGGCAAAAACAAGGGGGCAGATTATTATCTCAATGGGGTTAGGTTAGGTAAGGGGGAGGTACAGTGAGACCTGGGTGTCCTTATTCTCCAGTCATTGAAAGCTGCTGTGCAGGTACAGCAGGCAGTGAAGAGAGCTAATGGAATGTTGGCCTTCAAACAAGTGGATTTCAGTATAGGAGTAGAGAGGTTCTTCTGCAGTTGTATAGGGCTCTGGTAAGACCACATCTAGTGTATTGCATACAGTTTTGGTCTCCTAATTTGAGGAAGGACATCCTTGTGATTGAGGCAGTGAAGCGTAGGTTCACAAGATTTATCCCTGGGATGGCGGGACTGTCAAATGAGGAAAGATTGAAAAGTCTAGGTTTGTATTCACTGGAGTTTAGAAGGATGAGGGGGATCTTATAGAAACATATAACATTATAAAAGGACTGGACAAGCTAGATGCAGGAAAAATGTTCCCAATGTTGGGTGAGTCCAGAACCAGTGGCCCCAGTCTTAGAATAAAGGAGAGGCCATTTAAGACTGAGGTGAGAAAACACGTTTTCACCCAGAGAGTTGTGAATTTGTGGAATTCCCTGCCACAGAGGGCAGTGGAGGTCAAATCACTAGATGGATTTAAGAGAGAGTTAGATAGAGCTCTAGTTTGAAACAGAGAGTAGTGAATCTCTGGAAATCAGAGAGTTGAGGCCATGGAGAGAAGGCAGTTAGATGCACGGGGCTATTGATTGGGGATGGAGCGATCAGCCATGGGATCATAATGAATGATCAGGCGGTGCTGGTTCGAAGGGGCCGAATGGCCTCCCTCCCTAAACTATTGTCTATGTTTCTATGTTTCTATAAAAGTGCTAAATTGCAAGCTCAGCCTTGCCTTTGATTTGCGGTGTGCTAAAGCAAACTGCCCTCCTCCTGCAACATTGGTTTTATGAAAAAGTGCTAAAGCGAGCTGCCTTGCCTTTGGTTTTGAAAGTGCTAAAGCGAGCTGCCTTGCATAATTAGAGCTGCCTATGAGGAATGTCTATGAGGCTGTCTATGAGGAAAACTTTTTTCACACAGAGAGTGGTGAATCTGTGGAATTCTCTGCCACAGAAGGTAGTTGAGGCCAGTTCATTGGCTATATTTAAGAGGGAGTTTGATGTGGCCCTTGTGGCTAAAGCGATCAGGGGGTATGGAGAGAAGGCAGGTACAGGATACTGAGTTGGATGATCAGCCATGATCATATTGAATGGCGGTGCAGGCTCGAAGGGCTGAATTGCCTACTCCTGCACCTAATTTCTATGTTTCTATGTAATTAAAGCTGCCTTGCCTAATTAGAGCTGCCTTGCCTTCTATATAATTAAAAGTCTAATCTTGACCACTTCCTGTTTATGCTTTATATTGATTTAGAAAAAACGCAACCACGTACAGCTGTGATTTTTGTCCATATTACTCATTCCCCCTCCGCAAATCAGGTGCCGAGTATATTTTTCCCATCGATTAAAAATAAACGAGTTATTAGTGTTTTAAAAATATTGAGATTCTCTCTCCTGTCAATCACCCCTTGAAGGCCATGCCCCTTCTGGTGGGAGGGGAGGAGAGACTATAAAACCTGGAAGTGTGGGCGTGGCTCACTCTCTGCAAGATGGGGGAGGGAGAGGTCACGACTCACTGTCTTTAGTGGCCTTGCACCCTGTGTGAAATGGTATTAAACTGCACTTGAATTTGGTGCGCTTGCACCCTGTTTGAAATTTAATTTCAAGGAATAGCCGTGAGTCAACAGCGAGTCCAGCAGCCGTGAGTGAGTGAGTGAGCTGCCAGCACAACAGGCTTGAGTGACAGCCCACCCCAATAAACCTTTCGGCCCACAATGTCCATACTAGTCCTCTGGAAATCAGTTCCTTCAGCGCACAACACCCCTACTAGCGCTCCAGAAATCCCCACCCCCCACTGGCCACCAATATTGGAATTGGTGTAGTGGAATATTGCATTGGGGACCAGCCCTCCCATGTGATGTTGGGACCCACCTAGTCTAGTATTGTATAAAAATCGGACCATGACTTTTTGACTATCACACAAGGCCAATTTTCCACTAAGTTGCACATCATTTCTTTATAAGTTGCCACTAAGTTACTCAGTTCTATCTTACTCTGTTATCTATATTACTAAAGGTAAGATCTTGACCGCTTTTGACTCACTGGATGTGATTTCCGAAAGAATGCCTCCAATTACTGCCGTCATTTTTGGCCACCTCGCTCAGTTTTAAAACATTTTGCCAAACTCTCTGCTGCCCCTGCTGGTGGGAGGGGGGAGACTATAAAACCCGGAGGTGGTGTGCCTCACTCAGTCTCTGCAAGATGGAGGAAGTGACCGTGTCAAATCTCTCTGAGCTCTGAATAACACTGAACACATATGAACTAAACTGTGAGTGCCCTTAATGTGATTTGAAAAGGACAATATGGTAGGTTTGAAGTAAAAAGGCACTGCAAATGGTTGTTCGGAGGGTTTGTGTTGAAATAAAAAGGCACTGCAAATGGTTGTTGGGGGTGGGGGCCGGGGGGGGGGGGGGGGGGGGGGGTGGGTGGTGCAAATTGTGTTTTGGGGTTGGGTTGAAATAAAAAGGCACTGCAAATTGTTGTTTTGGGGGCACTGCAAATGGTTTTGGGGGGTTGAAGTAAAAAGGCACTACAAATAGTTGTTTGGGGGGTTTGGCAGTAGAATAAAAAAGGCACTGCAAATGGTTGTTTGGGGGGGTTTGGTTGAAGTAAAAAGGCACTGCAGATGATTGTTTGTGGGGTTTGGGTTGAAGTAAAAAGGCACTACAAATGGTTGTGTTTTTGGGGGGTTGGTTGTTTGTTTGAATAAAAAAAAGGCACTGCAAAATGGTTGTTTGGGGGGGTTGGGTTATAGTAAAAAAGGCACTGCAAATGGTTGCCTGAGGGGTTTGGGTTGAAGTAAAAAGGTACTGCAAATGGTTCTTTAGGGGGATTGGTTAGAAGTAAAAAGGCACTGCAAAAGGTTGTTTGGGGGGTTTGGGTTATAGTCAAAAAGGCACTGCAAATGGTTGTTTGGGGGTTTGAGTTGGAGTAAAAAGGCACAGCAAATGGTTGTTTGGGGTTGTTTGGGTGGAAGTAAAAATGCACTGCAAAGGGTTGTTTTGGGGGGTTTGGGTTTGGGTTGAAGTAAAAATACACTGCAAAGGGTTGATTGGGGGGTTTGAGTTGAAGAAAAAGGCACTGCAAAGGATTGTTTGGGGGGGTTTGGGTTGAAGTAAAAATGTACTGCAAAGCGTTGTTTGGGGGGTTTGGGTTGAAGTAAAAAGGCATTACAAATGGTTGTTTGACTAAACTTGACAACTTCCTGTTTGCACTATATTGATTTTAGATAAAACGCTACCACTTACAGCTGTGATTTATGGCCATCATACTCAGTCCCCCTCTTCACATCAGGTGCAGAGGATTCTTCCCATCAATGAAAAGTGTTATTAGTGTTTAAAAAATGTTGAGAATCTCTCTCCTGTCAATCACGCCATGAAAGCCAAACCTTTTCCTGTGGGATGGGGAGGGATTATAAAACTCAGAAGTGTGGGTGTGGCTCAGTCTCTGCATGATGGGGAGGGAGATCACATGACTCTGTCTGAGCTGTGAATCAACTGAACACACTTAATGTCTACTGAACTGTGAGTGTGGTGTTTTGTGTGGTTTTTATGGTGGTTTCACCCTGCTTGAAATGGTATGAAACTGCATTTGAATACAGTGACCTTGCACCCTGTATGAAATGGTATGAAACTGCATTTGAATGTGGTGTCATTGCACCCTGCATGAAATGGTATGAAACTGCATTTGAATTTAGTGGCCTTGCACCCTCCTTGAAATGGTATGAGACTGCACTTGAATTTGGTGGCCTTGCACCCTGCTTGAAGTGGTATGAAACTGCACTTGAATTTGCTGGCCTTGCACCCTGCTTGAAGAGGTAAGAAACTGCACTTGAATTTGCTGGCCTTGCACCCTGCTTGAAGAGGTAAGAAAGTGCACTTGAATTTGGTGGCCTTGCACCCTCCTTGAAATGGTAGGAAAATGGATTTGAATTTGGTGGCCTTGCACTCTGCTTGAAATTGAATTTCAAGGAATAGCCGTTAGCCAACTGCCTGCACACCAGCCATGAGTGAGCGGCCAGCCCACAATGTCCATACTAGCCACCTCTGGAGACCAGTAGTCCCTGCAGCCAACACCACCCATACCAGCTCTCCAGAAAGCCCCCCACTGGCCACTAATATTGAAATTGGTGTAGTGATGGAATATTGCTTCGGGGGACCAGCCCTCCCGTGTGAACATGGCACCCAACGGGTCCAACTTAGTCTAGTATTACACTAATTTAGTGCAGCACAAAGAAAAGCAAGTGACCAAAACAGAATTATCTTATTCCTGAAGCTTTCTGTTCCTTAGCTGTTGGTCTGTGGTGGTTCATACTGCTTAGTAAGCACAAGATTCAATGTTGCAGGATTGTAATGACTGTGGATGTGAGAAACCCCCATAAAAAAACAAAATAAAAGAAGTCAAACTAAGTAGGCCTTGCCCCGATTTAAGACGTTAACGTGGACTAGTTCCACTGTTCTTCACAACTACATTGAAGAACTAATATAATTAGTATAATAAATTAAGGCTAATTGGCTGTTAAGCACTGAAGGAATTGTGCACCAAATTTGTGCGTGGTACAGTGCATGGTAATGTTCTTTCCAATCTTGTTTTTGGTAAAGAGGCCTGAAATAATCTATTTTGTTCTTGATTTGCAAATGCAGCAGTTTTAATATAAGTTCGTGGTACTCATCCTCAATGTCTTTTTGCATCCCAAAGTACGGATCCAACGCCATTATTAAGTTTGCTGACGATACCACGGTAGTAGGACTGATCAGCGACAACGATGAGTCAGCCTACAGGGATGAGATCCAGCACCTGACCACCTGGTGTGCCAACAATAACCTCGTCCTCAACTCCAAAAAGACGAAGGAGATTATTGTTGACTTCAGGCAGACCAGAGGAGGCAGTCATACCGCCATCCATATAAACGGGACTGAGGTGGAGCGCGTCTCCAGCTATAAATTCCTCGGAGTACATATCTCGGAGGACTTGTCCTGGTCCCTCAACACCTCCAAGCTGATCAAAAAGGCACAGCAGCGCCTTTACTTCCTTAGGAGGCTCAAGAAAGCCCACCTGTCCCCCCAGATCCTGACCAACTTTTACCGCTGTACCATAGAGAGTATCCTGACCACCTGCTTCACGGTATGGTACAGCAGCTGCACTGCTGCGGACAGGAAGGCACTACAACGGGTGGTGAAAACCGCGCAGCACATCATCGGTGCCCCGCTCCCTGCCATGGATGCCCTCCACCGAAAACGGTGTTTGAGACGGGCTGGGAAGATCATCAAAGACCCCTCACACCCCAACCATGGACTGTTTGCCCTCCTCCCATCAGGGAGGCGGTACAGGAGCCTCAGGTCACGTACTAGTAGGATGAGGAAAAGCTTCTATAACAACACAATCACACTGTTGAACTCGGAGTCCCGACGATAGATTTCTCTGGTCCCTCCGTCCCCTTTGTTTAATCATTCTGTATTTCCTGATTATTCTGTATCTTCCCTCTTTCTATTTTTTTTGTTTTTTCTTTATGTACAACTACTACGGACTGACGCAAAACTGCATTTTGTTGTACTGATACTTGTATTTGTGCGATGACATTAAAGTTGAATTGAATTGAATTGAATTGAATTTAGTCACCCCAATAATTACAGATAAAGCGTTAATGATATCCACAATATTGACTGAGTTGAAGTCGGCATTCGTAATTTAGCTCCTAGTTGTTATTAGCATATGCAAAATGAGTGGTACCTGATTGTAATCAGATGATAGAGAAATTATGTTCATATTCCCCTCACTGAAGCTGAGCACAGCATTTTGTATGTCTTTTGATAGTTATTCATGTATAAGTGCAGATCAGTCTTTTCTTTCAAGGGAGATGCTAAAAATACTGTATATAATTGGAATCATTTTTTTTCATTTCATTTTTGCTTACTGTATATAATTGGAATATTCATCGTTTTATTCATGGGGAATTGTAATTCTCAATGAAGTGGGGTGATATGTCTATTAAACTGAAAGAACAGTGGCCACATGGATTCTATTGGCAATGTTTCAAATAGGTACTGAATTTAAGGTGAGAATATTAAAATACCTTTATATTCATATAATGGGGAAGATTATCCAGCTATCTAAATTTTCACTCCATTTGCCATTACAGGGGGAGATGAATTACATTAAAATGCACTTGAGCAGAAAATAATGCTAACTATGCAAGGAATTTAAAGTAATCTGGTGCTCACACGAATGATTCCATTCTTGAACCAGTGAATAAATAAATTTGGTAAACGTCAAAAGTTCTGAATTATTACAATGAAGTTGTTAACTCAATATCAGCATTGCTTAATCAGCCTGAATACAGTTAAACGATTCCATTTTGTGTTTCCTATGGGTCTGCATACTTCTCATTCCCATTTATTTCAGGCAAATTTGAACTATTTCTATTTTTTACAAAATTCATTGCTTAGAAATTATTTAGTTAATTCAAATGCATGAAGGACAATTATTTTATTGATAACAGAACACAATATGATCATTTAATACCCCTTTTAGATTACTTTTCATAACTATTTATGAAAAACTGTAGAGATAGTCATTTTACCAGTTCCATGGGGAATCAAACCTTCCAAGGAATTCATTCTCAGATGATAACAGTGTTAAATAGTAGCTCCTGAATACATGTAATATTCCATTTGATGGTGTCATAAAGTCATACAGTATGGAAGCATGTTATTTTGCCTACTGAGACCTCTCTAACCCATTTAAACTATTCATGGAGAAATCCCATTTTATTCTTCCATTTTTATTAATTCCATTCAGACATTAAGGTCAACATGTTTCAGAAATGGAGTGCCTCATAAAAATAAATACGGTACTAAACTGAAGTTGCATTTCTTCTTATTTACCTTTCTACCTTTTATTTATAATGTGGAACCTGTATTGTGATTGCAAGCTCCCATGCAAATGCGCAGATTGGAATAAGAACAAAAGAAAACATGGAATATGAGAAATACTCATTGAATCATATGAACTTCTGAAGGTCTTGACAGGTATGCAGGAAGGATGTTTCCCCGGAATGGTGAATCCAAAAGTGCAGACATTTTCACAATTAGGGGTAAACCATATAGGAATGAGATTAGGAGACATTTCTTCACTTAGAAGTTTGTGAATTTTTGAAATTCTGACTAAACATTGATACATTTCTAGGCATTGCAAGAATCAATGGATATGGGGGTTATGATTGTAAAGAAAGGCAGAGCAGTAATAAAGGGTCAGATGAACTATTCTTTGTTTCATGTTGTATGCTCTTATTTTCCTGAAAGAGCCACTCAGACTATTCAATATACACTATTATGTAAATGGTAACAAATATTTTATAATAATACCAGCACAGATGGATAAGAAATTAAACGGGGCCAACTACACATTATTGGTTTTGTCTGTTTTCAGGTTCAAGTGTCAGAGAGATAGTTAATATTTAAAAAAAAAACTTACAGGTTGCATTTTCAATTAAATTTATTCATAATTTATTCAACTGTGGAATTTACATTTTTTGCTTAGAACTGCGAGACCCACTTTATTTGGCATTAAAGTCACTGTTTATAATAATAATGGAGGAAATATGACTGCATTGTTTGACTACTGTGTCAGTACTTTAAAGCTACATTAATCTGTTACAACTGAAAAGGTTATTACACTGCTAAAATAGCCAACAGGGAAATATTAATCACTGTTTATATCCTAATGGAGGAAATATGACTACATATTGTTTCCAGGGTGACACTGTGAGACACTTTAAAGCTACATTAATCTGTTACAACTGAAAAGGTTATTACACTGCTAAAATAGCCAACAGGGAAATATTAATGCATGTAATGATATATCTTTATATCCTTTTGGTAAGTATCCTCAGCCTCAACAACTTCTCTTTAGATTCCCACCACCTTCTTCAAGTTAAAGATGTAGTCATGGACACTCGCATGGGCTCCAGCTAGTCAAGTCAAGTTTATTTGTCACATAAACATACAAGATGTGCAGTGAAATGAAAGTGGCAATGCCTGTGGATTGTGCCAAAACAATAGAATAGAATAGAACAGAACCAGTATTTACATTTTAGAATTAAAAAAAAGACACAACACAACAGTAAATTAGTAAATTAGACCCTGGTGAGATAAGAGTCTACAGTCCTAATAGCCTGTGGGAAGAAACTAACTCATCCCCGCTGTTTTTACAGCGTGACAGTGGAGGCGCTTGCCTGACCGTAACAGCTGGAACAGTCCATTGCTGGCGTGGTAGGGGTTCCTCATTATGTTGCTGGCTCTGGATCTGCACCTCCTGGTGTATAGGTCCTGCAGGGGGGTGAGTGGTGTTCCCATAGTGTGTTCGGCAGAGCCTTCCTGGGCAGAGCTGTTCCCAAACCAGATTAAGATGTTGCCGGACAAGATGCTTTCTACAGCCCCAGAGTAGAAGCACTGAAGGATGTTATGTAAAGGAGGCTCTTTGTTGGGTTATGGTCCAAACGTACACTGGCACCAAACCCCCATTGGCGTTGTAATTGCCTCTTGCACCTATACAGAACTCATTGATTTTATGAAATTTACTACTAACTTTCACTTTGCCTTCAAATTCACTTTGACTATGCTATCTCTTTCAGCTTTCTTAATCTCTCTGATACATAGGGATCAGGATTACATTAATAACTGGTATAACCTAAATTTGAGTCCAGTATCAAAATGCACATTGAACATAGACCTCCCGGTCTCTATGTAAATATAGTTAAATGTTTAAAAGAAAACTTATATATATATATATTTAAAAAAATGTAAGATAAAAAGAAAAAAAGAAAAAAGGAAGAAACAAAACCCGCCTAAATTAGAAAAAAAAGCAAAACAGAATCTGAGCTGAGAATCGCAACAATTTAAGTCCCTCTTTGTCGTCAAATCCGTTCCACCATATAAAGGTAAAATAATTTTGATCATGGTTGGAGAGGGAACAATTTATGTTGTGTGAAAATGTTGAATAAATCTTCTCCAAATCTTATCAAATTTAGAATAGAATAGAATAGTTTCTTTATTGTCATTGTAACATGAACCATGTACAACAAAATTTAAAAATGCCAGCCAGTCAGTGCACCATTCAAACATTTCTAAAAGCTAACGATACATACAAGGTAAAATATTAAAAGATAAACAACTAAAATAAATATCACGAAAATAGCACGCATATTTCCAACCCTCCATCCTTTTGTCGATTTCACAGTGTACCACAGTCCCTTAGTATGTCTCGCCCCTGCGTTCCTTGGCGGCTAGATTTAGTGCTTTTATAGCACTGGGGTAAAAACTGTTTTTTAGTCTGTTCGTCCTTGTCCTTGTAGATCTGTACCGTCTGCCTGACGGCAACAGTTCAAACAGGGAGTGTCCGGGGTGGGAAATGTCCTTTATGATACTCTGGGATTTTTTGGTGCAGCGGGAACTGTGTAAGTCCTCCAAGGTAGGAGAGGGCAGCCGACAATCCTCTGGGCGTTGTCAATGGCCCTCTGGAGCGCTTTCCTCTGAGCCACTGTGCAGCTGGTATACCACACGCATACACAGTATGTTAGTATGCTCTCAATGGAGCACCGATAAAAGGACAGCAGCAGTCTCTGAGTGATGTTATTCTTCCTGAGCACCCTCAGGAAGTGCAGTCTCTGCTGGACCTTTTTCAGCAGCGCAGTGGTGTTCATGCTCCACGTCAGGTCCTCCTCAATATGGATTCCCAGGAAGCGGAAATCCACCACCCTCTCCACACAGTCCCCTCTGATAGTCAATGGTACCATGTCCGTTTTATTCTTCCTAAAGTCTATTATTAATTCCTTTGTCTTTAAGGTGTTGAGGAGCAGGTTATTTTCTTCACACCACACTGTCAGCTGCTCCACCTCATCCCGGTAGGCGTACTCGTCCCCCCCAGAGATGAGTCACTTAACCAAGGGTTCAACAATGTCACTCCTGATTTTTTTTAAAAATTTAAACACGATATATCATTTGAGAGTACCAATGGAATGTGGTTGGAGGGTTAGAGTCTTTCCATTTAAATAAAATAGATCTTCTGGCGATTAATGTGGTAAAAGCAATCGGCCGAATCTAACAGTGGTAGCACAAAAATTGTAGTAATAGGATGAGGTTGTAAATCAATACCTAAAACTACAGAAATAGTATCAAAGATTTCTTTCCAATATTTTACCAAAAGTGCGCAGGACCAAAACATATTGGTCAGTGAGGCCACTTCAGAGTTACATCTGTCACAAGTAGGATTTATATGATCATAAAAACGAGCTAACTTATCTTTTGAAATATGAACTCTGTGAACCACCTTGAATTGTATCAGAGCATGTCTTGCACACATTGACGAAGTATTAACTAATTGAAGAATCCTCTCCAATTTCTCTACAGATCGAGAAATTTGGAGTTCTCTTTCCCAGTCATTCTTAATTTTATCAAATATCTATTTGTAATTTCAAAATCAACTCATAAATAGTCGTTATTAATCCTTTCTGATAAGGGTTCAAATGTAATTTTTTTTCCAAAAGTTCGGTTTGATGTGGTAACGCAACAAAGGGTAGAGTAGCCTTCAAAATATATGTAATTTGTAAATACATAAAAAAGTGTGAATTAGGTAAATTATATTTATTTGAGAGTTGTTCGAAAGACATAAAACAACCATCCAAAAACAAATCACGAAAAGCTACTAATCCCTTCCTCTTCCATGACAGAAAGGCTTGATCAGTACTAGGTTGGAAGAGAAAATTAGACATGATAGGACTCGATAAGATAAAATCATTCAGTCCAAAAAACTTATGAAATTGAAACCATATTCGAAATGTATGTCTTATTATTAGGTTAGTCGTATATTTATTCAATCTGGTAATTGTGAAAAGTTAACGAGGCCCCTAGAATAGAAGCCAATAATAGCCCTTGTATAGAATCACGTTCAAGATTTATCCATCCTGGGCATTGGGTATCTTCTAAATCTTTTGTCCAAAACGTTAAATAATGAACATTAACTACCCAATAGTAGAATCTAAGGTTCGGCAGTGCCAAACCACCGTCTTTTTTTTTATTTCTGTAAGTATTTTTTACTTAGTCTGGAATTTTTATTCTGCCATATATATGAAGACATTTTGGAATCAATAATATCAAAGAAAGATTTGGCAATAAAAATTGGTATCATCTGAAATAAATACAAACATTTAGGTAAGATAAACATTTTAATAGCATTGATTCGGCCGATTAAAGATAAGGACATTGGTGACCACTTAGTAAACTGTTGTTTGATATGGTCAATTAAAGGCGTAAAATTAGCTTTAAATATATCCTTGTGTTTCTTGGTAATCTTAATACCTAAATAAGTAAAACTTTCGGTAGTCAATCTAAGTGGAAACTGTCCATAATTCAAAATTAGATTGTTTAATGGAAAAAAGCTCACTCTTACTAAGATTTAGTTTAGAAACCAGAGAAAATAACTAAATTGATTAAGTAATGCTACAATTGCCGGAATAGATTTCTCAGGGTTAGAAATGAATAATAACAGGTCATCGGCATAAAGAGATACCTTATATGTCTTACTCCCGCGGACAATACCAAAAATATTAGGGAATTTCATAATAGTTCCAAATACCAAAGGTTCCAAAGCAATATCAAACAGTAATGGACTTAAAGGACAGCCCTGTCTAGTACCCCGAAAGAGCCTAAAAAAAGGGGATCTCTGATTATTGGTAAGCACAGAAGCCTGAGGTATATGATATATCAGCTTGATCCAATAAATAAATTTTGGGCCAATTTTATCTGATCTAAACAGCACTAAACTTGGAATCAGGTAGTTTGATTGATAGTTTCAATGGTGCATGATCAGAAATAGCAATTGCATCATACTCGCATGCAGTGACCGATGAAGCTAGCCGAGAATCTATTATAAAGTAGTCAATCCTAGAATAAAAATCCATGAAAGGAAGTTGATAACTTTATCCATATTGTTTGTAAAAATCATGTGGGATATAAAGGATTAATTTCTTAAAGCATAATAGTTGATGATACTGGAACAAGAAAAAATCTACGGCGGAGCAAGAAGTGACGACAGTTCAGAAATTTTTGTAGTACAGATTCTGCACAAATGAAAAACACTAAGCAAGAAACAAAAGACTTCAATTTTAAAAATAGAAAAGCTAACAGAGAAATTCTTAAAAATTAATATATATAAAAGAAAAACAACTCGTCCAGTTAAATTCTTAATCATTACCAAACGATATATTGTAGGAACAGTAAACCTCCAATTATAACTTAATCAGCTATCAATTGCTCCCGGTCAACTTCACCCTCATATGCCTGCTGAAAGCTGGAAGCGGCTTGAGGATTGTTAAAAAATCGAATGTTAACATTAAAAAGGTCGTATACGCAGTCTAGCTGGATAAAGTAAGGCTGTGCGCAACTTTTTCTTAAACAAATCAGACATTAAATTATGGAAAGACCTTCTTATTTCCAAAAACTCGTAACTATAATCAGGAACATACCGAAACTTGCATCCTTCATATTGAACCACGCCCAACTTTTTTGCTGCCTGGAGAATATTCTCCTTCATTTGCAAGAAGTGAAACCGAACAATCAAATGTCTCGGTTTATTACCAGATTTCTTCCCAATCCTGTGTGCGTTATCCAAAAATGGAAGATTTTCATAGTGCCCAATGTTGAAAGTCTCCTTTATCATTTTAGAAGCATATTTTATAACATTATCTCCTTCTTGACCTTCTGGCAAACCAATAATTTGCAAATTCAGTCAACGGCTTCTGTTTTCCAGATCCATATTTTAAATCTTGTATTGCTGGAATGCTCGAGTATTTTCATTCATTCTCCGTTCAAGTTTTTCAATCTTCAAATCTCTCTCCTGGCCCAGGGTTCACAAGTTATCAATTTGTTCCTTCTGTTCACGAGATTCATCTTGTAACACAATCAGCTTGTCTTGAACTTCCTTCAATTTGCTCGAAACTCCTTTCACCATTTCTTCCAAACTGCAAAATCTTGTTTTCATGTCATTTTTCAGTTCATCCTTCATTTTCGATATTGCTTCTAAGATACTAGAGTCAGAAGCTGTGGTTGTGGCTTTCCCACGTTCCTTCCTTGGAGAGCCTCCTTTCCCTCTTGACTCCATCCTTTATACGATTATGGCGTATAAAAGTGTTATCGACACTTTATGAAAAGTTAGACCGTGCCTTGAAGTCAAGTAATAACAAGTAACATTGAAAGAGTGACAAGTAAAAGTTAAAAGTTAAGGGAGCCAACAAATTTGCAAACTTTACAGCATGCTGCCACTAGGAGAGTTTGGGAATGCATAAATTTACATTATCATCCGATAAACACAGCTGGACCAATATCCTGCTGTTAAAATTGCAGTATCGCACATCAATCAGTATTAGCAAAACAAAAATATAATTGTGCACTACATATGTTTTGAAATGGTATTACTGTATCAATATTTTACAATGGATTTTCTTGGAAGGAATTCTAACATTACACTAATACGTCATTTTGCGCTCAGGCTGACTCCTCAGGAAACAGAGCATTGGTGGGGGGTCAATGCTGAAAGTTGCATGGCTGATGGTGCTGCTGTGCTAGGAATCTGGAGTGAACACTGAATCTTCCATTGATCAGTGCCAAGAGGCTGCCTGTGAGGGCTCGTTGAAGCTAGTGTTGCAGCCAGGCTGCTACAGTGAATTAGGCCATTGCTCTGGACTGACAGGACCTGCTTCATGTGTTGACAGGTACTTGGATCCTACAGTGCCTCTCATTGGTCTGAGAATGCCTATAGAAGGAGCAGCTATTCCTTGGCAATGAACAATCACTGTGCTGGCCAGGGAGCAAACCTGGGACCCACATCTGAGTACAGAAACAAAGACCTGCAGATGCTGGTTAATATACAAAAGAACGCCAAGTGCTAGAGTAACTCAGCAGGTCAGGCAGCATTTCTGGAGAACATGGATGGGTGATATCTCTGGTCAAGACCCTTCTTCCCAATAATGCTTCATAGCTGAGTATTGAGTAGCTGCTCCGCTCACCTCAGCTCACCCACAGCCTGTCACTCCTCAGCAAGCCATGGGCAATTCATAGCTGTATGAATGCCAACAGAAGTTAACAGTTTGAGCTAGATTTCGAATGCAGAAATATACTGCTGGAAAATAGGTATTTTTGATGTACCGGAAGATGTATACCTGTTCCTTTTAGCACTGAAGAATTAGTTTAGTTTATCGTCACATGTACCAAGGTGCAGTGCAAAGTTTTTGTTGCGTGCCAACCAGTCTGCAGAAAGACAACACACAAGTACTATAATAGTAAGATTAAACGAGAACTTACCAGTTTGAAGTTTGATCTGTATTTTATGAGGAGTTACGATGAGGGATTACGTGAAGAACCCGCTCAGCACGCATGCGCGGCATACTTCAAAGCAGCGGTGTGGAATCACAGATAGACATTGTTATTGAAGTAAACATAGTGAAGCCAAGGAGACATCAGTTTATGAATTTGACCCATATTATTGAGGGTGGGAGCGGAGGGCACGTAATCCCTCATCGTAACACCTCATAAAATACAGATCAAACTTCAAACTGGTAAGTTCTCGTTTAATCTTACTATTTTACTTCGGAGTCACGTGAGTGATTCCGTGAAGATTTCAAAGCTCTGTGATTTCAAACCATATAACAGTTATTACTACATCACCGCTGAAGTCTTTGAGGGAGGAAGTATGTTATCGTACAAACCATTGAATCTGTTTGTAGAAAAACACAATGGTATTTTTTAACAATAACAACAAAGAAATTAAATTGCTCCCCTGGGATTAAATTAAATATTTGCAGTCTGTAAAAGCTTTCCTGCAAATAAAACATGTTTTGCCAACGACTTTTTATAAAATTTCTGAATGGTTTTTCCCCCCACCATCCTGCTGTAGCCAGGATGTGGTTTATAGGCATGTCCATTCTTTTAGCCGTCGAAGTGGATGCTGCCCTGGTGGAATGAAATTTGTACATGTTAGTTTTTATCCCAGCAGCTTTTAGCACCTGCTTGAGCCATCTCGAAATGGCTCGTCACCCGGCCATAAGGTTTTTTTATGACTGACCCACAAGGCTTTTCATCTCCCTCGAGTATTTTGGTTGTGTCTATGTAGGATAGTAGGGTCATGGCACATAACCGTGTTTCTGACGGGTAAGCCCGGAATTCCACGACTGCATTAGGTGTTCCTGGTCTGCTCTGTTTGATCATTCCCTGGATAACGACAGAGATCTGGTCTGGAGCTGTGAGCATGGTGTCCAGTCGCAATAGGTGTAGTGACTGGACCCTCTGTGCAGATACAAGTGCCATCAACATTAGTGTTTTGTTGCCATATTGCTTGATAACTTTTGTAAAAACAATGTTTGGGGTTTTTAACATCCATTCGATGTTGTCATTAAATTTACGTGACCTGGTGTCTGCCACTGTATTTAGCTTACCTGGCAGGTAAGTTACTGATAGCCAAATATGTCTTTGAACACACCATTGCCAAATTGTGTTGACCAACTTGTCGCATGATACCGATTTTATGCCGCCCATATGGTTAATGTAGGCCACCACCAAAGTATTATCTATTCATAGCCGTACATGCAAGTGATGCATATTTATGCATATGCTTTTAAACCATAAAAGTCACCCAACATCTCTAGATAATTAATGCTCATTAATTATAAGTGTAAGTGGTAACGATGATTCTGGGTTAGTCCATCTACTACTTGTGCTGGATATAGAGTTAGTTGCTCCCCAGCCTTGAGCACTGTCATCTGTTTGGATAACCAAAGTAGGGTTAGTGATGATAATAGGCTGAAAACTATGTCAAACGTTTTTTGCCCACCACTGTAGTTTTGATATTACTTCAGTGGGTAACTTCATGAAATGATCATAATGACCTGTATGTCGTTTTTGGTACAAAGGTCCGAATTATGTAGCCGGAAATGCTGCTACCATTTTCCCAACTACTCTGTTACTTGTCGAGCAGTTGGTAGTTTGTTGACCATTAAATTGTTGCATGATTGTGCCAATTCAACTATTTTGTCTCTTGGCAATGTTACAGTCACGTAGACTGAATTAATTGTGAAGCCCAAGCAGTCCATGATAGTGGATGGCTTCAACTTAGATTTATCTGGATGTAAGACAACCCCAGGGTTTCGAATAACTGTTTGGTAGCAGAACAGCTAACATAGTCAATTTCATGGTCTTTTATGCTTTTAAACCATAAAAGTCACCCAACATCACTAGATAATTAATGCTACCATTTAGGATATCATCAAGATATGCCATGACAATATGTTTTTGTCTTCTGAATATTGCCAGAGCTGGTTTTAGTGTCTTGGTTACACTCTTGGCTGATGTGAACTCATTGGGTAACGCTTTAAACTGCTATAGCTGCCCCATCCAGGTAAATCTGCGATGATCCTTGCGAATGGTACTAAATAGTAAACATCTTTAAGATGAATGCTTGCCATGAAGTATCCTTTGGAATTTAGTTGTTTGGCAGTAACAACCAGTTCCATTTTGAAATGTATATACTTAACAAACATATTTAGTGAAGTTAAGTCAATGATGATGCGACATCCACCATCTATTTTTGGTTTAGTGAATATATTTGATACGAATTGCAAGGGATCAGGTTTTCCCATGATACCCTTTGTAATTATTCTCACCAGATCAGCTTGTCCTTCTTGTTTCTTTAACGGAGAGGGGAAAAATACCCTCTGGGGTGAATGTTGACCTGGTGGCAATTTTTCTAGTATGAACTGTATTTGTATTCACTAATGCCATTGAGTGTATACTGATCACTCGTGATATAATCCCATGTGTTAGTATTGCTCTATATACTGGTAGGAACCAGACCCACCTATATCCATGGTTATGGGTATTCTTCTGTTTCCTGGGGGTCCAACGAGTGTTGCACGTCGTCTGACGTGGCGCTGACGTTGGGGGGTGGCACATTTTCCATGGGGTCTGCTTTGGGCCCTGGTCTAAAGAAGACATTCGGTGATAGAATGTGGACCCCGAGCTTTCATCAGTCCGATATGGTAGACGTTGACTGATGGATGCGATGGGATGCTGCTGCGTAGGAATTACTGTTTTTGGTTTGCTCGGCCCGGCCCAGCCCTCATGAGCCGAAAGTTTTGTAAAACCTCTTGCATGTCCTTCATATGTTTTGTGAGGTTTTTGCCAAAGAGCAGTGGGTCTGGCTCAGTGGCTGGGGTATGCACAACCCTGCAATGTAGGATTTATGGCAGGTCTTATGACTTGTTTATGAAGGTTGTGGTCATCTCCGTATTTGTCCATGGAACGAGGAGAAATGATGTGATGGCTGACGTCAGGCTTTTAATGGCCTCCTGCACGTTGGGTTTCCACGTAGCTGTCCACCACACCTAGCAGCTCTTCCTGTTCCTGCACCCCTTGCATACTCCCGAGATCTTCAACCATTGCCCCTGTTCTTGACCAGCCCAGTCCTGGTCACCAAAGCTATCCTCTGGAAAGGAGGAGGCAATGGACAGTGCACAAGGCACTGTGGAGGGTGTGCATGACCCCCCTCTGCGAGAGCGCCCCTCCTGGGGTGCACCTCTCTGGAGCTCCTGCTCCCAGAGCCGCTCCATGCGACTCAGGCGGATGTCTCTCCCCCGCCTGGGTGGGGAGACGTCCCCGTCCGATAAGTCGGAGCCACCGGCCGGATGCCTCTTCGATGGCTTTACTTCCAGCCCGCTGCTCAGGCGCTAGCGGGCTGGGCTCGGCTCGGTGTCGGGGTATAGCGGACCGCCCGGTAAGCGGGCCTACCGCCTTGTTGCTGCCCCTGCAAGATGGAACACTCCTCTGTGGAGTCGAGCGGGGGACAAGACTGTTCTGATGCTGCCCCCCCCCCCCCCCCCCCAGATGGAACGCTCCTCCGTGGAGTCGAGCGGGGGATAGGTTTGTTCTAGAGCCTTTCTTCTCTGCCTGAAAGCAGAAGGCTCCCTGTGAAAGAAAACCCAACGTCAGCTTACCTGACGGTCCGTTCGTTCACCTCCATAGCGGGAGCGCCTGACTCCCACTGTGTCGCTGTTGCTCTGCTGAACGTAATGCCAAACATGCGTGCTGAGCGGGTTCTTCCCGAAATCACTCACGTGACTCCGAAGTAAAATAGTAAGATTAAACGAGAACTTACCAGTTTGAAGTTTGATCTGTATTTTATGAGGAGTTACGATGAGGGATTTCGTGAAGAACCCCGCTTCCACGCATGCGTGTCATTCTTCAAAGCAGCGGTGTGAGGTCACAGAAACCTATAATGATCTAACATAGTAAGATTATCAAAGAGATACCAGTTTTTGATATGATCATAAGAGGGTGGGAGCGGAGGGCACGAAATCCCTCATCGTAACTCCTCATAAAATACAGATCAAACTTCAAACTGGTAAGTTCTCGTTTAATCTTACTATTTTACTTCGGAGTCACGTGAGTGACTTCGTGAAGATTTCAAAGCTCTGTGACCTCATGCCGTGGAACGAGTCCATGCTTCACAACTGCCTTGGGTATTGGGAGAGAGCATCATTAGTAGTTTTAAAACACAATTATACAAAGAGTTGTGTGGTATAACGAAAAAAAATATATAACATTTTTTTTAAATTTGAGAATCATAACCCTGTAACCTATCGGCCAAATTATTTTGTTGAACCTAAAATGTTTTCTTAATACAATGATGGCTCCAAATTAACTGGTTTATTATACAACCTGTGGAAAAACCCTTTTTTAAAATGACCCTCCTGCCATTCTGAGGATTTGGTCTGTGGGTACCTGCATAATATTGCTGCGGATGTTGCTGCAGTCCTGGTGGAATGAGAGTTGAAACATCAGTGTCTATTCCTGCCATTTTTAGGACCTATTTGAGCCACCTTGAAATAGTTTGAGTCGTGACCCTATCATGCAGTTTCTTGTAAGAGATAAACAACTCCATACTCTGACCTCGAATGTTCTGAGTATATGCTATGTATTGTTAGATGTGTCTTGTTATACACAGTCATTTGCCATATGGGTGTACCATAAAATCAAACCCTAGACCCGAGGAACCCGATCTGTTTTCTTTTATTAAATCCTGTATGACAACACCAGTTTCTCGGTGAGATGATCAGGGAGTCCAGGCTCAGTTTGCTTAATGGCTGGACTTGTTGTGCGGTAAATAACACCATGAGCATAACCATCTTCCTGGTCTGTTACTGAGGTGACAACGCTGTTATGAGCTACAAGCTCCTCAGCATGTTGAGAAAACGACACCCATGTCCCAGATTTCGGAGTACCTGGTTAGCTTACCAGGGGTGCGTTCCCACCGCGTGCCGTTCCGATCCTTGTGATAGGTAATTGGAGAGTGCACTTGGGGCACTATTGATGGCACTGTAGCTCCATCGATTATCCTAATGGAGGCTTGTTAAAATTCCAATACGGCCAGAATGTTCTTGGCCTTTTGGTCGAGATTGTTGTCCAAGCAGTATATGCCCCATTTCTTGGTGTCCAAGGTACTGCTTCCGTGTTGACAGTCTTAGTGCAGATGAGATGAGATTCATCGTCCTGTCTGACAGTGTAGTGGGTCTGTTAGACTCTACAAATCAATAAATCCAAAGTGTTATGGCATGGATGACTGCCTCCAGTCACTGGATAAATCAATAATTTTTTGGCAATGTTCATAGGGAACATGGTTCTAACACCATCCCCTGTAAGACTGAAATACCATGATTGAGAAGGTCAGTCGGGTACTCTGAAAATTCCAGATGCCGAGTGTGGTTGAATTTTCCCTAGTACCCTAATGATGGGTCCGAACGGGGGAAAACCTCACCCTATGGCTTATTTACATAACAATGCCAAGCTGGTTTACGAATTTTAGTACATAATATTGGGGCTAATGATTGCCCCTTTTGTAAGCTCTATATTGCCAAAGTTCCTCTATTGAGTCAATGCCTGCCATATAGAAACCCGCAACTGACACCAAGTCTTATGAATAATAAGAGCATCCATCCTAAAATGAATATCTAGAACAAATGTGTTTAGGGTTAAAATCAATGATAATCCTGCAACCCTACTCTATCTTATTTTTAATAAATATGTTCAATCCCATTTTTTGTGTACAATTCTTGTAGCACCATGTGGGTTTTAGATTGTTTGGTTTATGTAAGGACAAAATGCCCTTCTGGTGTATGATGTACTGTGGTTAATGGGATGAGAAAAACCCTATCAGATAACCCTGAATACTGCTGAGATTATATGAATCTGTAGTGATTATATACCATACATAACTGTAGTGTTGCAACCTCCCCTACCCTCGTAGGTCCCTATTTAACAGAAGAAACCCCACCCACCTACCTCCATGGTTACCGGTGGTTTTGTTATTTCCTTGGTTTTTTGAAAATAAGGTTCTGGTTTAATATTTCTTGTTCGGGGTTGTGTGGGAGGTTGAGGCTTCCGCATCTTCCAGGGTGGCCGCCCTGGCCATACCCTAAAACGGATCCTGCAGGTTATATTGATTTCTGACACTGCTACTGGTATGAGCCACATTTTTTATGGCCTTGCCTGTGGCTGGTATCATGCTCCAAAATAGGCCCTTGCGCTGGCCTTGATGAGCCCCAGTGTCTTAGCTTAGTCCACACACGGTTCTTTATTTGCAAATGGTAGCATTTTTGGGGTCCTAGTGCTGGCTGAATGGCCGCCTTCCACGTGTAGTTCAGGTCATATTGCATATTACTAAACAGAGCTAGTGCGTCTTGATGGTCTTTGGTTACCTACGTTTAGTCCAGGGTGCTGGTGTATGCTATGATGCCTTCCGTCAATCCCTTGAAGGTTCTCTGGATCTTGAGGTCCTGGTTCCTGATGTTCGTCCCCATATGCTGCCAAATGCATTGGTTTACGCTGGGCACCTGTAATGCCTCACCGTTGCCAGGTGGCAGATGTCTGGCCAGTGTTTGTAAATTTTTCTTGTTGGCGTATGTGGCCAGACATATAGTAATACTATTGCCATCCTGGATCCAAGTCTACCCATGTTTGACTTGGCTAAAGTAATCGGCCACCATGTCCAGCAGAGTCCCTGCTGTGTTAGGATCATGGGACGCTGTATTACCAGGCTCTGGCCCATCAGGGTCCTGCCTACTCTTTTTTATAGAGTTAGAGATCTCTAGGGTCCCGCACGGGGTACCCATGTGGGGCTTAACTGCTGCCCACTTGTCTTTTGTTCTGCGGACCCCTCTTGCAAGTCAACCCAGAACTGACCCACAGTGCTCCCCTCTGATGGGGTAGAAGCATTGTGCAGCCCTCAAAGAGGTACTGCTGTGGTTTTATCACGTTGGAGCAAGGCTCCATACACCGCTTCTTCCCGCTCCAGCCCTCTCGGGCGCTGGTTGCCGGCGGTTTTATGCAAAGTCGGACCCTTCTGAGTCCACTACCTTGTTTTTGATTTGTGTCTAGCCTACCGCTCGGTCACATGGATCTGGCCGGTGCGGGGCCGACATCGGGCACAGCTGATCCCACTACGGTTGATCCAAGTGCCGCTGGCTGCTGCTGGCTGCCCGCTGTTCCATGGTCCTCCTTCTCCAGTTTTGTCCTTCCTTCCGTGAAGTGGATATGGCCGGTGTGGAGGATAACTGGCACAGCTGCTTCCATCTATTCCTTTAACCCGGCTTCAACGCTCTCAGCACTCCTGGCTGCTCCTTTATCTAAGACCCCTGGGACCCACCCCCGTACTGACGGTACTGGTCCCTTATGGTCGTTGCAGCCGGTCAACCCCACTCTAATGCCCTCAATTCTGGGCACTCCTACTTATATGGTCCTTAGATAAGGGACATATAAGACATTAAAACTGATGATAACAGCTACTATAGTTTTTATATAATATATATAGTCCCTAGATAAGGGGTGTATCAGATATTAAACTGATAAGAACAGATACTACACTTGATCTTAGCCAAAAAAAAACGAGAAGCGATTATTGTAACTAAAACCCCGCTGGGACCGACCCTGGTACTCACATACTGGTCCCTTGTAGTAGATTGCAGCCAGTCAACTGCAAAGTCCTTTGCTGCCGAGAAATGAACTTTCTCACCATGCTGGAGCGAAGTTGGGCACAGGTGTTTTTCCCTCTCCGGGAACCGATGTGCCCATGCTGCTCCTGCCGTTGCCAGCTCCTCACGAAGTGCCAGCTGCCACTGCTGCTGCCTGTGCTCCTGCAGCTGTTAGTGCTCCTGCAGCTGCCTGTGCTCCTGCAGCTGCCGGCTGCCGGCTGCCACTGCTGCTGCTGCTACTGCTGCTACTGCTGCTGCTGCCGCTCCTCCGCGGTTCTCCCGCCGGCCTTCTGCACCTTACATGGACCTGGTCCATGTCTGCACCTAGAAAGGTAAGTTGAAGGAAAACGCAGGGTCTCTTACCTGCTGTTCCCGACTTTCCTTCTCCCGCCGGTGACCGTCGTTCCCTGTGTCGGGTTCGAGCCGCTTGGACCGACCCCGGTGTTCACGGGCCTGGTCCTTCGCGGCAGCTCCGTAGCCGGTAACCCCGGCTGTTCCTATGGATCCCCTGGACCCTGGTGCTTACCTTGTGAAGAAGGTTTTCAGCCCGAACGTCCCGTTCCGACTCCATAAGTGCCGCTGCACTCGCTGAGCGTTTCGAGCCCCGGTACCGCTGGTCCGAGCTGTCTGTCCCGCAGCCTCTGTGCTGGCTGCTACCGACTGCTCCCAAGCCAGTCTCGTTTGAGACTGGCATAGGGACCTTTTTTTCTTTGCTTCCCGCCCGGCCGAGAGGTGAATTTTGCCGGTGCGGGAGCAAAGTCGGGCTCAGGTTGTCCCCCCCCCCAGGGAAACTCGTGCTGTTGCTGCTGCTGGCTGCTCGCCCTCCACGGGTCTCCCCGCCGGCTTTCCGCAGCCACCTAAAAGTAAGTAGAAAAAAGGAACGCAGAGTCGCTTACCTGCTGTTCCCGACTTTCAAATCTCCCGCTTGGGGAACGCCGTTCCCCGCTGTGTGACTCGTTGCAATGCGTGTAGCGATATGACACGCATGCGTGGAAGCGGGGTTCTTCACGAAGTCACTCACGTGACTCCGAAGTAAAATTAATCATCACCTTCGGCGCCAATGTTGGCGTCCAGTATTTTTATACCGAGAAGAGGATGCACAAGAGGTGAAGTGGACCTAAGTGGTTTAACAAATATTTCATTGCAAGGAGTGACATGAGGAAAGATTATAATTGCCATATGGTGTGACAGGGATGGAATAGTCTGCATATTCTGGAACCAATCTATTTCACCTAATGGTTGAATTAGTTATTGAGTTATAAAATAAAAAGGTACTTTGAATACATGTGCTTCCATCAAAGAGTTTGGTTGAAAGGAACCATGGATGGGTGAAAAGGCACCTGCTCCACAGAAGTGATTCTTCCACCCACACAATTGTTTCCTTTCTAGGGGTTTATAATTTGTTTTTGTTATATTCGGAACGGCAGAATGAATAACAACTTACACACAGGTTGCCTGGATCATGAGAGAGGGCTTTATTACCCAACATACCCTGCCTATATTGAACACCAATTCATTATCATATACATGAATATGCATGAATACATTATAATGCTCTCCTTTTTTAAAGAATTAAATCTAAGGACTAATTTACAATTTTGTTGTTGTGATACTTGATTTACACCAGTTGTCATGAAATCTTAAATGATAAACATAATATATTTATTTTACATATCTACACATTTTAGTTTTACTTATACAGTGAGTTACTTAACTTACAAACCTAATCTGACTACTGGTTTACGGATCCTGCCTGATCGTCTAACAGTAACAGGTGTAACAGGTTTAGGTGTTGACTCAACTGTTGGCTTGTTTGGCTCTGTTTTAGTACCCTGACTTTGACCAGGGGAATCGGTTTCTTTGTCTGCACTAACTGAACTGTGTGTTTCAATCACAGTGGTCTCTTCCAACTCACTTTCTGATAAAAACTCAGGGATTAGGACTTCATGCTCAGTTTTTGGTTCATCTTTGGCTGGAATCATTTGATCAACATGACATCTTTTGATCCTATCTCCAACTTCAACTAAGTATCTTTTTGTTCCACACACTTCCAGTATTTTCCCAACATCCCATTTATCTTGACTGGACTCGTTGGGAGGATTGAGAACACGAACCTGCTCATCTGGCTTGAAGTTCCTCTCCTTTTTGTGGGAGTCAAAATGGCGTTTTTGGCTTAACTGTTTTTGTTCAACTCTCAAGGCCAAATTAGGTTGAACTAGACTTAGGCATATGCTTAGCCTTCTCTTCATCAACAGTTCAGCAGGTGAGTAACCTGTTGTTGCGTGTTGTGTGGTTCTGTACTTCAGCAAGAAACTAGCCAAACGATGTTTCATGCTGAGCTTTGAACTACCCTGCAAAACCTGTTTTTTTGAGAGCATCTTTAACAGACCTTTCCGTCGCCCCGTCGGCAGCTGGATGGTATGGGGGAACAAGTATGTGTTTTACACCATTCCGCTGCATAAACTCTTTGAACCGTTCTGAACGAAACTGAGGCCCGATATCAGAAACAAGTTTTTCCGGTAAACCATGGCATGCAAAAATTGATCTCAACTCATCTATGGTACATTCAGTAATAGTGCTTGACCCCATATGCTTAACTTCAATCCATTTGGAATGACCATCTACGAGCACCAGAAAATGATCATTACCCTCTTCACAAAAATCTACATGAACTCTCTGAAAAGGTCTATTTGGTCATGACCAGGGTTGCAGTGGTGTTTTTTGTGGTTTACTCCGGAAATTTTGGGTGACACTACATTTGCTCACCAGTGACTTGATGTCACTGTTAATACCAGACCAATACACACAACTTCTGGCAATTGACTTCATGCTTACTATGCCAGGATGTTCTGCATGAAGTTCATTCATAATTTTTTTTTTTCTCAAAGACTCTGGTACAACAATTCTGTAACCCCACTTAATGCATCCCTGCTCACATGATAATTCATGGAGTCGATTATAGATAGGCCTCAGCTCTGAGTTTAGAACTGAGTTCAATCCACTATTGATTTCAGTCCAACCGTTCAATATCCGTTCATAGACCCACTTCAACGTGGTTTACGGCGGCAGGCGCGGGCACACCGCGACGCCCTGTGTCTCCCTTTCAAGGGAGATGCTAAAAATGCATTTCGTTGTCTCTGTACTGTACACTGACAATGACAATAAATTGAATCATTTCATTTCATTTCATTTCAACACAGTGTCTTTCTCTGCTTCTGCTGCAAATTTTGTTGCAGTCACCAGAATGTCTTCATCTACAACTTGCAGTGTGTAAATTGAGTTCTCACTTCCCACATCAGAGTTGTCATGGGGCAACCGGGCAACGCATCTGCAACTGCATTGCACTTGGAGCTTCTGAACTCAACCTTGTAGTCATACAGGGACAGTAAAATTGCCCAACACTGCATCCTTGATGCCGCCATGGAAGGTATAGCTGACTTGGGACCAAGTATCACTGGTAGTGGCCTGTGATCAATCACCAGGGTGAATAGTCTGCCGAGAAGAGACTGATGGAATTTCTTGATTCCGAACACGATGCTGAGTGCTTCCTTTTCTATCTGTGCATAATTACGCACACTCGGTGATAGGGTGCAGAATGCAAAAGCAATAGGCTTTTCCTGTCCGTCTACACCATAACTTGAAGCATCACAAGCAAGTTTCATCTCGCATGTCATATCGTAGTGAACAAGGAGTTTGTCACTTGTCAAGTTTTCCTTGCAGATGTCATATGCACAAAATGACATCTTGACAAAAGTGTCATATGCATGTTGCTGTCCTTTCCCCACGTCTATTTCACATCTTTTTGTAGCGGATGATGTAATGGCTTTAGCACAGTTGCTAAATCTGGAAGGCATCGTGCATAGAACTGCACCATCCCAAGGAATGATCGTAGCTCTGAAACATTGTTGGGTTTTGGAGCATTCACTATCGCTTCCACTTTCGCCTCCACAGGGCAAAGTCCGTTGGCATCTACTTTGAGTATAAGGTAGACCACCTCTGACTGCGCAAATGCACATTTACTTTGACGCAGTTTGACATTGTGGCGGTTCAATCGTTTGAGAAATTGCTCGAGGATTTCCAGATGTTCTACCATGCCCTCTGTGAATATCAGTGGGTCATCCTGGTTGCACACACAGTGCTGAATGCCTTGTAACATTTTGTCCATGACAGACTGAAAACATTTCAGGGAGGATTTCACACCATAGGGCAGCATTGTATATGAATACAAGCCCTTATATGCGTTGATAGTCAATTACTGCTGACTTTCCTTCTCAACATTGAGTTGGGCGTAAGCGTGAGACAAATCCAGTTTAGTGAAGACTCTTTGCGTAAAGATCTTGCGAGGTTGGTAACGGATAATGTTCGTCATCAATGGCTTGGTTGATTGTGAATTTGTTGTCACCACATAGTCGAACAGTTTTGTCGGCCTTGGGTACGGCCACAATTGGCGTTGCCCAGTTACTCTGGTCTGTCCTCATGAGTACTCCATTCCATTCTAACCTGTTGAGTTCTTCCTCCACTTGTTGCTTTAGTGCATATGGTACAGGTCTTGGTCGACAATACACAGGTTTCACATTTTGCTTAAGTCGAGTGTGTGCAGAGTGTTATTCCTGTGTATCTGTCAGCAAAATATTTGCATGTTTGCTTATGATGTTTTCAAGACGTGATTTGGACAAATTGACGCTGAAAATGTTCTTCCAGTCTTCCTCTGTTCTGCTCAGCCAATCCTTTCTCAGAAAGGTTGGTTTATTTCTGTAGCTGGCCGCTATGATGGGCAGTGTTACCGACTGACCATTTTGCTGATCTTTACAGTTCATTTGTCCATATGTCTCCAAAACTTCGCCCAAGTAGGTTCTCAGCTTGACCTTGCTCTCAAACAATGGTATCAGTGGGAACTAATTTTCGTACACATCTCTGCTCATGATCGAACAATCTGCTGCCGTGTCAATACACATATCGATTAACTGTTTATTTATCAATAGTTTAGTTCAAAAGTCCTTGCCTTGGCTGGTTGTAGGCTTATCGATATTGGTTGCATAAATGGTGTACAACCCAAGTTCATTTCCATCTGTGTTCATCTCCAAGTTATGAACTCCTCTCTGGTGTTGTGGTGAATCTCTGGAACTCTCTGCCACAGAGGGTAGTTGAGGCCAGTTCATTGGCTATATTTAAGAGGGAGTTGGATGTGGCCCTTGTGGCCAAGGGGATCAGAGGTTATGGAGAAAAGGCAGGTACGGGATACTGAGTTGGATGATCAGTCATGATCATATTAAATGGCGGTGCAGGCTCGAAGGGCCGAATGGCCTACTCCTGCACCTAATTTCTATGTTTCTATGTTTCTATGTTGTCGCTTGTTTCCTGCAGATTGTTGGTTTCCTGTTTTACAGTTGGCCCGACATTCTGAGGCAATATGGCTTTTCTTCTGGCAGTTATAGCACTTGGCCATTTTGAACTGACAAAGTTGGGATGAGTTATTACCGTTGCAACTATAACAACTGGCTGAACTCGGCTCCGCCCATACTTTTTGGTTTAGCGCCTCTTGGTTTGGCCATAAACACTGCCTTGTTGCTGTAAATGGTCACTGCAATTCGTGGTGGATGAAACTCGTGAGCATTCTTTGATGCCATCTCCATTGTGGTAGCAATCGTGCATGCTTTCTTGAATGTAAGATCTGGAGTGTTCATGAGTTTGGACTGAATTTGTTCATCCACTAGACCACAAACAAATCTGTTGCGTATCCGAGAAAGGTTCCAAAGTTACAGTGCAAAGTTAACTTTTTCAAAGCATCAATGCACTCATTGATTGTTTCATTCTGCTTCTGGTTTCCAGTGCCAAATTTATAGCTTTCTGCAATTTCCAGAGCCTTTGCGTTGAATGCTCCTCCAACTTCTTCATAATTTCATTGAATGGCACCTCTTTTACCTTTACGGGCGCAAGCAGATTCACGAGTGTGCCGTACACTTCAGGACTGATCTCCATGAGCAGAATTGCTTTCATGCATTAGCAAACAGCTTTATTTGTTCTGGTGTAACAATTCACTGAAAACTTAGCTGCACAAAGGCTATACAGCTTGATACAGCTTGAACTCGTCAAAAAAACCTCAGTCTAACATGTTATACAATCCCAAGGAAGGCATCTTGCCATGTAGACACAGCATAGAGATAGCCTGACAAATTCTCGGTGATTTGTCCAGCTGCTGTTTTAACTACAGTCCCCTGCATAGAAGGATCTGTGGCCTATCTAGTCCAGCTCGCAAACAACTGCGCACAACTCCGTATTTACTGTTTAAAATATTAATCAATACTGCATGTTGCAAAACAGTCCTGCACTGTATTTAAAGGATGAGTTCACAAACTCTATTCCATCCCTGTCACCTATTTTGTTATATTCCGGTTGGCAGAATGAATAACAATTTACACGCAGGCTGCCTGGATCATGAGAGAGTGCTTTATTACCTAACATTCCTTGCTTATATTGAACAACTCATTATCATATGCAAGAATATGCATGATATATTACATGTATTCCTGCACATTAAAATTAGCTTCCCAACAGATACTGTATTTTATTCCAGTTAATATCATTAAACAAACATCATAAAACTTGAATAACTGAGTCAAATGATAATATTTCCAAATCTAGAGCTATTTTAAAGCTCTTTACAACCAATAAAAGGCATTTGAATTATTAATACAAGTAAAGCAGCAACCAATTGGTGCAGATCCAGCTCTGATGAAAAGCTGAACTATCATGAATTTGATGAACAATTTCGCTCTGCAAAATAATGTTGTGGGATTTTTAAACATTCTCATGAGACAAAACATGGATTTGATTATCAAAAAAGGAAAAGCACAGCAGGAAACTGCAATCATGAAATTAAAGCTGAAAGTAATGGGGGAAAAACCCCATAATATTTCTTTGGCAGCATCTACAGAAAATCAAGACTGGATTTAGTTAAACATCTCATCCAAAAAGCAAAAAATCTGACAAAAGAGCATGTTCCGAGCACTACATTCAAATATCATCCAGGTTTTTAATGTTCAAATCTCGAATAGAGGATCTGAACTTGATAACCTAAAATATATTGAGGCAGAGACAAGTGAATTCAAGTATAAATATCTTTCAATTGATTATATTTTCTAGCAGGCGAAATGAATCTATTAGCAAGAAGAATATATCTTCTACAAGGATTAACTAGATATTCAATTGACCTAAGCAAGTCAAATACATCCTGAACCCGCACATTTTTTTTGTATGTTCCTCCTGCAAATTACATTCTAATGGGTTAATTAATGCTGAGGCTGCATTTTAACTTTTTCATAGATAACCATGAACATTGAGGTTTCTGATTATGATCCCCATCTTGTTGCTGTATAATATAAAACAAGGACATTTTTGCCACTTCCAGCATATTCCTTAAATTGGCTTCATAACTCAAACGGTGAGCATTATTCCTATAAGAGATCTCCACTGCTGCAGTTCTGTTGCCCACCAGAACAGATGCCTCAGCTCTTTCTCAATTACTCCATGCAAAGTCACCCTGGGATACTCCATTAAACAATACCCATCTGACCATCTTAGTGACTTTCCGGGAAGGATGGTATATAAATTGTGCAGGAATTCCTTTATGTATTTTTTCAATGCTTTTCCATAGAATTAGTTGCATTTCTGAGGCACGTCCCCATTTATCCTATTTGTGTTTGCAATAATATAGTCTTTGGTAGTTTCCTGCCCTCCCACTGTTAAGGGCCTGTCCCACAGACTATTTTTAGGCCACTACCAGCAACTGAACCCCTCTTCGACAAAAAAATTTGAAATAGAATCATTACTTTAACAACAAAAAAAACAAAGTCCGCACGGCAACAACCTACATCACCTGGCAACAATTTACGTTAACCTGGCTACAACCTACGTTAACGTGGCGACAACAACGACAACGCTTATGTCAGGAGAAGTCAAGCTACGCTCATTGGCGTCAAACCTACTGTCGCCGACTGTCTCCGAAAAATTTTCAATGTTGAAAATCCAGCGGCGACCAGAAAGACACTACGACTCTTTGGGTTACTGAGGAGACTACTCACGACCATATAGGCGGCATCCCGGTGACTATGTGGTGACAGCCTAGTCGCCTGCAGTCGCCTAAAAAATAGTCTAAGTGGGACAGGCCCTTTAGTAGACTGCTTCTTTTGTTCACATTTCAGACATGGAACTCTCTAGAAAGTCAAGGGAGTCAAGAGTGTTTTATTGTCATATGTCCCAGAACAATGAAATTCTGACGCAGCAGTATATATACTGTATAAGGTTGTAATAACAAGGAACTGCAGTTACTGGTTTATACTAATAATAGATACATAATGTTGCAGTAACTCAGCATGCCAGGTAGCATCTCTGGAGAAAATGGATAGGGGACTTTTTCGGTCAGGACACTTCCATGGACTTCAGATTGGTGTATGGTTGTAATTTTGTTTGTAATATATTCTGAACGCTATCGGTTTTGATTATAAGAACAAATGGTGGACATGTCAAAATCAGTCCATGATTTAATTAATTTGTACAAGGATGTAAGACAAAGACAGGATTAGGGAAGAATGGCCATTGTGGCTTAGTTGTTGCATTGATTGTGGTTTGCTACATGAACACTGTGTGCAAAAAAGTGCATATGATGTAATTTGAAAAAATCTATGAAAAGGCCATAACAGGTGTAAAAGGACAGGGCAGACAATGGGTTAAAGTGGACAGTGGGTTTAGGCAGATAACCCCAGGATATAAAATGATCCTAAAGCCTGAGTGAGATCTCACTGAAACCTCATTGAAACTAGATTATAACAGTCTCAGTGACCATTGCAAATAAGCGACCTTAAGTGGCCCCATACCTGGAAACTGCCTAGCAACCACTTCACATTCTCGGGTGGAGGTGGGAGTGAGGGGTAATTTAACATTATACAAATTTGGTAAAATTGAACTACACTCAGCAATTATAGCACACAGCAAACTAGAATACAGCCTGGTAAACAACAATTCCTTTATTTTATGTACTCACTGAGATGAGAGGTAGATATAAGGGGTAGTATAAATAGTGATGCATGCTTTGTATCTGGGAGCATCTGCCACAGGACATATGTCTCCCAAGTTGGTTAATATGTATGAAAGGGAGTTTGTTCTGAAAGTAAACCCCAGACTTCATATGACATCCCGTTTATAATAGGTAAATGCAATGTATGAGATAAGCAGTGCAGGAGTGAGATAGGATCAGATTCAGAGCATGAGTTGGTCATAATTCATGGTGTCAAATTCTGTGCAAGGAGCACCAATTAGATGTTTTTTACAGCAAGATAATGGTGCAAGGTCTACCAGCTACATTTTAACTCACAAGCAATGTGTAATATCCTCCCAGATCAAGCTATCATCCAAAAGTATTAAAACATACAAAAAAGTGAAAGGCTTCGATAGAGTGGATTTGGAGAGGATGTTTCCACTAGCGAGAGGGTCTAGGACTAGAGGTCATAGGATCAGAATTAAAGGATATTCTTTTAGGAAGGAGATAAGGACACATTTCTTTAGTCAGAGGGTGGTGAATCTGTGGAATTCTTTGCCAAAGAAGGCTGTGGAGGCAAAGTCAGTGGATATTTTTAAGGTAGAGATAGGCAGATCTACATTCTTGATTAATACCTGTCAGAGGTTATGGGGAGAAGGCAGGAGCATGGGGTCAGGAGGGACAGATAGATCAGCCATGATTGAATGGCAGATTTGACTTGATGGGCCGAATGGCTTAATTCTACTCCTATCCCTTTTGAACTTATGACCTAAAAAATGGTGTGATTATGATTAATAAATTGTGCTGTTAATTGAATGCAAGACTACATTGAAGCTTGCTGGGAGATGCTCTCTAAAGGTGGTGAAAATCAGGAATAATATGAGTACTTTTTTGTGTAGAATATAAGAAAGATTTGGAGGTATAATAGTATGGCAGGCCATGACAGGAGAAGGAAGTTACATGGACAGTTTTCTCATAGCACAAATATCTATAACTAGAGGCCATAGACTTAGGTTAAGGAGTGTAGGCTTAGGCTTAGGTTAAGAGGTGTAGAAGAGATTTGAGGAAGAACTGTTTTTTTTACTGGGAAATGAGAATTTAGAATGTATGGGTTGAGCAGGTGGTACTCTCATCACATTTAAAATGTATGGACAACCATGTGAATTGCCAGTCTATATAAATATAGATTGGTACTGACGGTTGGCATGAACATTACGGTCTGAAAGGTCTGTTACTGTGGTGTCTATATCAATAACTTGACCACCGGAATGGCTGCCTCCTTTCTTATGTTTTGTTATTTTACTTGTTAAAGAGTATGTTTCAGTGTGCTCTGGTTTGTTTTATGTGGAGGGTGGGGGGTGGGGGGGTGGGGGGATGGTCAGGGGAAACTTTTTGTCAATCTCTTAGCTTGCCGGGGATGTAATTTTCTTTTCTGGGTCTTATCTCTGCGGCCTAACATCATGGAGCTGGTGGCCTTACCTGAAACTGACTTTGAGCCCTTCTGCGGGGCCGTGGACTTACTATCGGAGCTTGCGATCCCTTGCCTGGGATCAACGTTCCAACCGCGGCCTGCGGATTTCAACATCGAGGAGCTCGCAGTCTCGGGTAGTGACTGATGCTAGGAAGCTCCAAGCCACAGGAGGTTCAACCAGCCCCGACCCGGGAGTCCGATCGCCCAGCGCATGGAGCTGAGATCCCCCCGATGTGGGAGCCTGATCGCCTGGAAGCGGAGAGCTCGACTGCCATGTTGAGGAGTCAAGGTCGCCCCAACAATGGAAGGTTTGAGTAGCCTGTCCGCGGGAGGGCAAAGAAGGGAAGAAGAATGAACTTTGCCTTCCATCACAGTGAGGAATGTGGGGGCATCGCTGTGGTTGATGTTAAAAATTAATTTGGGTGTCTTCAAGTGGTATGACTGCATGGCAATGTGAATTTCACTGTACCTTAATTGGTACATGTGACAATAAACAAACCTTGAATCTTGAATCTTGAACATTGAACTATGATTTTAAACATTCTATTGGTCCAATCACATATGCCAGACATATCATGATGACAAATATTTTTTTCGAGGAAAAGGGAAATGAGAGGGATGGGAGAAGGTAGCTACCAATACAGAAACCAGTGGCTTTTGAATAAAATGTATTACAAAGTTGGAGAAACTGACTAAAGCAGAGATAATAACCCTAATAGACATACTTTCCTCTGGATGTCCAGCCTCTTATTTGTTCATAAATCAGTGGTCAGATTGGAATTTATCTACACAAGTGTACTGGGATTTTAAAAAAAGGGCTCTGGCATGTACAATTCTTACTTAATCTGTTTAAATATACAATTCGGTAGATACTGTTGTAGCAGAATGCTTTTGGAATTAATGCATTACAAGAGAAATTTCAGTGAAGATTGTACGTGGCATTGAAAACCTTAGGATGCATAAGACCATAGTGAATAGTATATCCGTCTGTGGAAAAGGCAGAACTAGATCATCAGCAAAAGTTGAGAACCCTGATGAACAGACGCAGGGAATATCAGCTAATGTTGAATGAATAAGAATTGAATTTCAAAAAAAGGAAATGGTCTGAGCCAATTTAGAAAATTCCAGGTAGAAAAGGAAATGGTGAGGCTTACAACTCTTTCGGAGAGCATTGCATCAAATATCTGGGTATGTTCCTGCCTAATCGAGGGAGTTGTGTGAACTATGTACAACTGACAAAATTGGATAAAGACATGTATCAGCTTTAAAATTTTAATGTCACCATTCTGAACTAGATGTCAGGTGGTTAAACACAATTTCTATTTCAAAATATAGAAGAGGCAATCCCTTTCTTAATGTCATGCTGTCCTTACAACTTGCACAATCCATGTTAAGCATGCTAGGAGGTTCAACCAGCCCCGACCCATTGGTCCATTTCTCGATTTGGGGGGCACAGGCTGTCATAGAGTCAAAGAGTGATACAGAATGGAAACAGGCCTTTTGGCCCAATGTGCCCACACTGGCCAACAATGTCCCAGCTATGCTAGTCCCACCAGCCCAAGTTTGGCCCATATCCCTTCAAATATGTCCTATCCATGTACCGGTCTAACTGTTTCCTAAATATTGGGATAGTCCCTGCCTCAATTACCTCCACTGGCATCTTGTTCCATACACCCACCACATGTTGTATGAAAAAGTATTTTGTCTTCTGTCTACGCCAAACAATCTTGCTGCCCCATTTATGTCTTCCTGGTAGGATTAGATTTAAGATTCAAGATTCAAGAGAGTTTATTGTCATGTGTCCCAGATAGGATAATAAAATTATTGCATTGCTGCAGCATACCAGCATATATAATGCAGTCTCTATGTGATATTATTAAAATACTTATTATGAAGTTAAACGACTCGATGATCCAGTGTGCATCAAGGATACTTTTGACAAGGTCGGTAGGGCGCTGTGAAACGGCTGCCCTGCCAGCAGCGTGTTAATCAATTCTACTTTTTTTGTTTTTTTAGTATGTCCATATGTTTGTTTTAATGTCTCACGGTGTGTCTTGTTTGGGGGATAGTGAGGGGGGTTAAGGGGGGAACCGCTTTTGGTCGCCTCCTCCACGGAGAGGTGACTTTTTCCATGTCGCCTCCCTCGCGGCTTAACAACAAGGATTGGTGCGGCCTTTCCCGGAGGCGGGCCCAGAGCTTCAGCAGCGGGCGCAGCGTGAATTTTTCATCGAGGAGCGGCCGAGCCCTCGCCGGGGGTCACCAGAAGGTAGTGCTCCGATCATTGGCCCGCGGCAGCCTGAAGCCGCGGTCTGCGGAGACTCCAGCTAGCACGGCATCCGGAGCCTGGGATCCCTTGTGGGGGACCCCGGAAGAGAAGAGCTTCGACCACCGGCCCGCGGCCTACATCATCTAGAAGCCGCGGACTGCAGTGCTTCTAACCGCAGGTGTGATGGGAACTTACCCTCGCCAGGGTTCCCTGGAGAAGAGCTCCAAACGCCGACCCATGGCCTACAACAGCTTGAAGCCATGGTCTACGGTGCTTCTAGCCACGGGCGCACTGGGGACTTATTTACTTACCATCCGGAGTGGGATCCCTCGCCGAGAATCCCTGGAGAAGAGCTCTGACCGCTGGCCTGCGGCCTACGTCATCTTCAAACCGCGGTCTCCGGTAGGGCAGCACCGATTCGGGACTTACCTTGCCTGTACATCTGCAGCGGTGACTGCAAAGGTTTATGGTTCCGACCACGGGGAAAAATGGAGGAGGACTGACTAAACTGTGTGCCTTCCACCACAGTGATGAATGCTGTGGGGGATGTTTATGTGTTAAATTTTTTATTGTGTATTGTTTTGTTTTTTATTGTACCGCTACTGGCAAGTTCATTTCACTGCACTTCATTGTGTACGTGACGAATAAATCTGACTATTAACTATTGAAGGTATGCTCAAATCGAGAAGGAATTGCTGGCAGTGGTTTTCACGTGTGTCAATTTCAACGATTACATTTTGGGCAAAGCTGTAACCATAGAGACTGACCACCAGCATTTGGTCTCCATTTTAAACAAGCCTATACATGTTGCCTCGGCGAGATTGCAGTGGATGATGCGGCGGCTCCAGAAATATGACATTACTCTCATCTACAAACGTGGTAACCACATGTATCTGGCTGATACTTTATCTCGTGCTCCCAGGAAGACCGATGCCTGGCACAGCCAAAATGGATACTTTTGATGTGATGGTGGTCAACTACATTCATCCTTTCTGTTTGGATACTTTGGTGGCTCGCATGGCAGAGGGCACCACTCTGCAAATACTCACGTCGATCATCAATCACGGGTGGCCTGACATGCAGCACAAGCTTCCACTTGCTATTCAGCCCTACTTTCCCGTCAGAGATAAGCTTGTAATTGAGAATGGAATCATCAAGAAGGGTCACAAAGCAGTGATTCCAGCATCGCTCCAGCAGGAGTACTTTGACGCCATACACAGAGGATACCCCGGTTCCGAGGCAACCGTGCGTCAGTCAAAGAGCATGTTCTTCTGGCCTGCCATGATGGTGTGCATACGTCAGAGGGCATAATCCTGTGCGGTGTGCAACAGTATGATGCCGCATCAGCAGAAGGAACTGCTTTTGTTGCACACTGTTCCCGACCTGCCTTGTTCCACAGTGGCTACTGACATTTTTGATTGGCACGTTAATCAATACTTGGTCCTGGTAGACTCCTACCCCGGGTGGTACGAGATTGATTTGCTTCGCACAGCCTCTGCTGCTGCAGTTATCCAAAAGCTTGCGAGACATTTCTTAGTCCACGGGGGGCCTCACACCCTCATGTCCGACAATGGGGGCAGTTCATGAGCCAGCGTTTTAAAGACTTTGCAAAACGATGGGATTTCAAGCACATTAACAGTAGTCCAGAATATCTCCAGTCGAACGGACTGGCTGAACGGATGCTACACAGCTCTAAACAGGTAATGGAGAGGTCCAGCAGGGCCGGATCTGAAATATTCTTAGATCTTCTCAATCTCTGCAATATTTCATGCAACTCTACACTTGGCTCACCGGCCCACCAATTAATGTCCAGACAGACCCGAACCACTCTTCCCATCTCAAGGCAACTGCTTCAGCCTCACGCCTACAAGCCACAGATGGTTCATGCACAGTTGCAACATAAAATACTTGTCTCAGGAGGTGTGTTTCGACCAATTTAGTCGTCCACTCCAGCCATGGACTGAGGGACAGAACCGGCTGCAGACCCGGAAAGGGTATGATTGTTTGGGCACAGTAAAGGAGGTATGCCCAGAGCCAAGATGCTATTTGATTCAGTCGGAGGGGGGTCTTTACAGACGGAATCAGAGACATATTCTAGCGGTGAACGAGCTGGTGCCATCGCAGCGTGTTCTATACGATTTTACAAATGACCCGGACACCGTGTTGTGGACAGAAGATCGGAATGCTTACTTAAACAATGGACAAATAACAGCAGACCATGAATTGGTTTCTACACCAGTGAGGGACCGCCAGTGGGGCTGGTGCCGATGGTAAACCAACCTGTTGAGAAATCCCCTGCGAAGCCTGTGCTGTTTGAGTCATCGCCTGCAAAGGTCGCACCTGTGGTGGCATCACCTGTAAAGAGTTCCACTGAGGGGCTGTACTGAATGCGTGCGGAATGGGTCTGTAAGCCCAATCCAATCCAATATGCATATCAATGGATAACTACAAGTGTGCTAGATTTTGGAGACCAATATGTATTCATTTTTGTGCCTGCAATTTAGACCAATTAGTCGCAGTGGAAACTTGCATTCACACAAAAGTAATTGAGATTAAAAGCATGATTCTGAAAGAAAATTCCACGGCCAATTGCAAGGAATAACTTGCAATATAGTAACAGACGGCAAGGAGATAATGTGAAAATATGTATTCCGTCAATGATGTCAAAGATTCACATTTAAATCGGTATTCGCTATTTAGTTTAGTTTAGAAATACAGCGTGGAAGCAGGCCCTTCGGCCTAGCAAGTCCACGCCGACCAATGATCACCATTCACTAGTTCTATCCTGCACACAAGGGATAATTCACAGAAGTCAATTAGGCGGTAAACCTGCACACCTTTAGAATGTGGGAGGAAGCCGGAGAACTGGAGAAAAACTGCGCGGTCACAGGGTGAAATAACAAACTCCATCCAGACAGTACCAGTAGTCAGGATTGAACCCGGATCATTGGTGTGTAAGGCAGCAAATCTATCGCTGCGCCTGTGTATTACCCTTAAATGACACCTGAGAACATCATCAAAGAATTAGAGCAGGTCGCGTTTGCACATTGATATTTGGCATAGTAGGAAAGCACCCCTTTCAAAGATCAAAGATGCAAGTCATGAAGATTTTGTTTTGCTGCTGAAGAGTACAGAACCATGTACATATGGGTGTCCTTATAGTTTGCTTAGACTTAATTTACATATGTCAGCAGTTATCATTGTACGTGATGAACCAGTATCATTGTTCATGTGCAGTTTGCATTCCTGACACTGCTAATTTGTTCTTAAGTGATCTCAGCCACCATTATTTCATGAATGTTTAAAATACTGAAAATCCAGCATATGGGTTATAATTGTTATGTTTTGGGTAATAGAGACATATTGTAAGTGAACAGGCGTAAAGTGGTTTGATTGGTTTATTTGCATTTTATACCACAAAGAACTATACACATTTTCTTCTGCATATTAAACAATTTAATTATTTTGTTGTAGTATTCTATTGTTTGCTGGAAGAAAATATGACACCAATGTATGGTATTTGGAGTTTTTAAATGGCCAGTTGTGGCACAGTTGCGAGTAATCTCAATATTAATTCAGAATGTGTAGATTGTTTTGGATATATCCCTCTCCTGATAAAAACCTTGAGGTCAATGGCAATAAATATTAACTACATATTGAAGTAACATTGCACCATTCGATCTGCCAACTTTCAGATGAAAAATTAAAGTGAGAGCTCATTTTTCCTTTCAGATTAATTTAAAAATTCCAAGGCGTGACTTCAAAGAAATATCGGGAGAATTAATTGATGGCATTCTGATCAATCTTTAGTCCTTAATCAATGATACTTTACTCCTTATTCAATTTAGACATTATCACCAGCTGTTTGTTGAATCTTCCGTTGGGCAAATTGTCTGAAGCATTTTGTACATTGCACGAGCACATATACGGGGGAAAAAAATTACTTTGGCATGACCTGAATCCATTCAAGGTTGTGCTCATGTTAGCAACAGCTTGTCCAAAGAATTGAATAAATCTGTGTAGCAGAATAAGGAGCAAACTGTTCCATTCTATTTATTATAGCCTTTAGGTTTTTCAGATTTACATTGTGTAAGTTTCAATTATGGTTGTTGAGTAATTAAAATTAATCATGATTAATTGAGCAAAGAGAAAAACATACAATTGAGTCAGATTTTTAATCGCACTCTCAAACTTTTATAGAATATCAATATTGTTTTATTTCAAAAGGAAAATGCATTTATTTTAATAGATGTTTTGCCTTATATCTAATTATTTGTACTCCTCATCCTGTTGTCTTATCCATTTGTCAACATCCCTTCCAGTCAAACAACCTCAAGATTTTGTGTTCCTCAAACCTTTCATGCACCCTCTCATTCCACCATTGCAAATCATGTGGCCCAACATCCAAATGCATGTTTATACTCACTGCAAAGCAATGAGAACGTTTATTGGTAGATACAACATTATTTGGCGGGGAAATAAGTCTGATCGATATTAAAATACTTCTCTTTCCAGGTGCTGATTACTGAGCATGATTAAGGTTAATATGTCAGTTTTGAGCAATGTAAATTATCAGCATATGGGATCTGCACCTGTTCCATGCCTCAATTAAAATGAAAGACATGAGAAATGTGTGAAGGAAGGTATGAAGGAGGAAGAGTGGAGAAAATAAGAAGGGAGAAAACAAGATTCACAGGGGAAGTGAGAAAGAGGGATATAGGTAGAGAGGAGTGTTGAGGAGAATGAGTTTCAGGATTGGAGAAAGAGGGATGGGGAGGCATATGGGGAGATAGAAGGAGAGGGGAAGAAGGCATTGAAGGGGAGGAGTGAGGGAGAAGGCATAAAAGGGAAGGAGATTGAGTAAAGGAGAGGTGAAAGAGGTTTGAAGAACCAGGTAAAGGAAAAGAAAAAGGGAAGAAATTATGGAGATAACAAAAGGAAGGGAATGGAATAAGGAGGGAGATTAGCAATAGGGATGAATGGCAAAATAATGAAATGGATGAATTATTATCTCTCTGCTGTTTCTCATCCATTCTCATTGTTTATTTGAAAATTCAGATGTATATTTTTCCATTTACTGCATGTAATTAACATGTTGAAGAAACAGATTGATTTGTAATTAGGTTAACCATGCTTGCTAGTCGAATTTAATTGACAATACGTTTCATCATAGAGGAAGAAGAAGTTGAATTAAAATTTTAATGGAATTGTGCTGCCAACTCAGTGACACTCAAATCACTTGCTAAGCCTAAATTTATTTTGGGTGTTAATCCCCACCACATTTATTTTTTTCCTTTCTTACAGTGCAATGCTTGGAATGGATGACTGTGCATTTTTAAATGAGACATGGAGCAGTGGAGGGAATTGAACAAACTTGTCCAGAACAATCAATATGTTCAAATTCACTGAATGTGTCTGAAATTCAAAAAATAAACTACATCTACTAAGACTTATGATTTTCGATTTAAGTTAAAAAAAACAGGTTAAACAAAACCCTGTGACGGCACGGGATGGTGGGCCAAGCACTATATATAACCTTCAGCTCTTGGGGGGGTCACGTGTCCCGGTGACGAGAGGTAGGGGTCACGGTATGGTCACGGGTGCCCCTGGGGAGTATTTAAGGGTTTAATTGCGCGCACACAGGGTTGGTGAGTGAGGAGAATTACTGTAGCAATAAAGGACAGTATTTTCGGACAAACATCATGTCTGCCTCATTCTTTAATGAACAACTCCGCGTCCGCTACATTTGGTGACCCTGACGTCCAGAACAGATATGCTGGAAGAAAATATGCGCCCAACTAGCCGCCGCCGACAACGACCTGGCACAATTCAGCGCCGTCGCCCTGAAGCTGCCGACCTTGTGGACCGCCCAGTTGCAGCTATGGTTCCAGCAGGCCAAATCACAATTCGTGGGGTAACCAAAAACGAGAACGGCTAACACTACATGGTCGGTGTGCTCGACCAGGAAACAGCCGGGCAAATAATCCCTTTCCTGCAGGATCCACCGCGGCCAATAAATATGGTGGCATGAAGGCGCTGTTGCTCCGTACCTTCGGCCTCAGTCAGAGCAGCCTGCATTTACAACATGGGCAAGCTTGGAGACCAGTAACCATCGGCCCTAATGAGCTAGATGCTGTCGTTCATGACTGGCCAGATGGCAGGAAGTGGGCATGCTGGATCGGCCCAGGAAGGCGCAGCGGCCTAGAACCACGCCCACCAGGGGCTCCGCGGAGCATCTGGAGCCTGCCCTTAAAGGGGACGTCATTAAAGGGGATTGTTGCTTTAACCACCAGCATTGGGCCTCGGTGGCCCGCCAATGCCACCCGCCCTGTGCGTTTCCGAGAAACGCTGATGTCGACCACTGGTAATCATCGCAGTGATCGGCACAGTTCATCGCCTTTAAGCCTGGGACCGGCATTCGGACCGAAGACTTTTGGTTGATACGGAGGCCGAGGTCAGTGTGTTGCCCCCATCCAGGATGGACACGTGTGCCAGTAAGCAGGGCCCCTTGTTGACTGCTGCAAATGGCAGCCCCATACAGACGTATATGGTCCGCACCATATCTGGGATATTTGGTGCCTGCCATGTTATTTGGCTATTTACAGTGGCAGACGTGTCCCAGCCATTGCTAGGTGCAGATTATATCTGGGCCATAGTGAAAGTGAGGGGACAGCACCTTGCTCATGCTTCGACGCTCGAGGCAATCTCCTTGCACCCAGCCGCATCTCCTGTGCCAGCTCGTAACCCGGTGGCGGCGGTGGACAATATATACGCACACATTTTGGCAGAGTACCCGGCTATCCTAACCCCCTCAGTTCGACTTGATCAACCCGAAGCATGGGGTCCAGCATCACATTCTGACTTCGGGACCACCGCTTCACGCCTGCGCCCGCAGACTGGCCCCCGACAAACTTCGGCTTTTAAAGGCGGAGTTTCAAAAGACGGAAGCAATGGGAATTGTCCGGGGATCAAACAGCCCATGGGCCTTCCCTTTGCACATGGTGCCCAAGGTCTCCGGCGGCTGGAGGTCTTGTGGCAACTACCGCCGCCTGAATGACGCCACAATTGTCCCGTCCCACACATTCAAGACTTCGCAGCCCATCTGGCTGGAGCTAAATTCTTCTCCAAAATCGATCTCGTTGAAGGGGGGTGCAATCAGATCCCTGTGTGACCGAAGCATGTGCCCAAAATGGCTCTCATCACCCACTTTGGGCTTTTTTAATTTGTGCGTATGTCCTTCGGCCTTAAGAACGTCACACAGGCATTCAAATGCTTGATGGACACTGGGGCAGGGGCTTGATTTTGTCTTCATTTATCTGGAGGACATCCTGGTGGCGAATCATTTGCGGAAGGAACATTGTGCCCATCTCCGGTTGTTGTGCCACTGCCTGAGTGAGTTTGGGTTGGTATTAAACCAGGATATGTGCCAGTTCAGCCTTTGGGCCATCGACTTCTTGGGCCATCGTGTGACGCAACATGGTGCGCTGCCTCTATCAGACAGCGTGGATGCCATTCGCCGGTTTTCACGGCCTTCCACAGTGCGGGGCCTGCAGGAATTCTTTGGGATGATACAGTTCTGCCACCAATTTGTGCTAGCTGTGGCGAGAATACTGCGACCTCTATTTAACCTGTTGTCAGGCAAGAGGCGGGACGTGCAGTGGACCGATGTTGCCGTGGCGGCCTTCGAGGGGGCGAAAGTGGCATTGGCTTGGGCGACGATGCTGGTACATGCACAGGTCAATGCCCCCACAGCACTGATTGTGGATGCCTCAGACTCTGTGGTTGGTGATGTATTGGAACAGTTTGTAGATGGTCACTGGCGGCCTCTTGCCTTTTTCAGCCGGTAACTCAACCCGGCGGAGCATAAATACAACACGTTCTACCAGGAACTGCTTGCTTTATACCTGGCGGTGAGGTATTTCCATTATTTCCTGGAGTTCCAGGACTTTGTTGCGTTTACTGACCATAAGCCCCTCACTTTTCCCTTTGCCAAGGTGGCCGACCCTTGGTCCGGTCGGCAGGAGCGCCACCTCACCGCTATCTCCGAGTTCATGACGGACATCCGCCACATCGCCGGGAAAAATAACCTGGTCGCGGACGCCTTGTCCCACCCGGCTGTTATGGCCATTCTCGACGTGTCCCCGGGAATCGATGATTCCACTTTGGCGGCGGCGCAGCTAGCGGATGAGGAGACGGGGGTGTACCGAACTGCCATTACAGGGCTGGTGCTCGATGACATACCTTTGGGTTCCGCTGGCATCACCGTCCTGTGTCACGTCTCCACGGGGCAGCCGCGGGCCTGTTGTTCCGGCGGCCTGTCGTTGTCGGGTTTTTTACGCCATTCATGATTTGGCCAACCCATCCATCCAGGTAACAATGGCGTTGGTGGCTGCAAGATTCATATGGCATGGTCATTGGGCCCGGACGTGCATTCCCTGTCAAACATCGAAGCTTCAGCGTCACGTCTGGGCGTCAGTTCAAGTCTTTGTGGTGCCTCACCGACATTTCGATCACATCCACGTGGATATTGTGGGGCCGCTGTCTCCATCCCGTGGTATTTCACACTTGCTTACGCTGGTGGACTGTTTCACCCGGTGGCCAGAGGCCATCCCGCTTGTCAACACCTCGACCCTGTCCTGCGTGCGTGCCCTGGTGGCCTATTGGTTTGCCCGTTTCGGGGTACCACTGGACATCTCGTTCGACCGGGGTGCCCAATTCATGTTGGAACTGTGTTCAGCAATGGCTTGCCTGTTGGGGGTTCAGCACCACGACGGCCTATCACCCCCAGTCGAATGGGTTGGTGGAACGTTTTCACCGCTGGCTTTACATTGAAGACACTTTGAAGGCTCAACTCACTGGTCCCGCTTGGATGGACGAGTTGCAGTGGGTCCCGCTGTGGATTCGCACCGCCGCTAAGGAGGACTTGCAGGCTTCATCAGCTGAGTTGGTTTACGACATTCCACTGACCATGCCCGGGGAGTTTATCCCAACCACTGGTGGCCCCCAAGAGTCGCCGTCATCCATGTTGGTCTGACTGCAGGAGAGGGTCGGCGCCCTGTCTCCTGTCCCAACGTCCTGGTATGGTGTCGCTTCATCTCATATGCCGCCGGCATTTGCGGACTGTCTGAACGTCTTCCTCCGCCGTGATGCACACTGGTTGCGCTTGCAGCGCCCTTACGAAGGTCCTTTTCGGGTGCTACACCATGGGCCACGACTTTTGAATTGGACATGGGGGGTCGGGGTAAGACTGTTTCGGTGACTCGTTTGAAGCCGGCCCATTTGGACCTGAGCGAGCCAGTCCAGGTGGTCCAGCCTAACCGTCGAGGGCATCCGCCATCTCGGGTCAAACCTAGTTTGCCTTTACCAGAAAATAAACCGTTGCATGGGGGTATACGTACAAGGTCTGGCCGCCTCGTTCAGCTGTCCCTCCGTTTTTGTGCCTCTGGTGCCTCTGGTATTGGGGGGGGATAATGTGGCTGCACTGGGTGATGAGCCACTCACTGTACATAAACCTCAGCTCTTTGGGGAGTGCGGGAGTCGCATATCCCGGTGACGAGAGATAGGGTCACGGGTGCCCCTGGGGAGTATGTAAGGGGTTAATCGGGTGAGCACGGGGTTGGTGGGTGAGGTGAATTACAATGTAAATTACATTAAATTTATACATTTCTCTAGCAGCTATTTCTGTCTATTTCATAACCTGTGACGAGTTCAGCTGGCAGATTCCCAGTGTAAACACTAAGGATTAAAGCAATTTTACAAAATTACCAGATTTAGGACGTGCAATTGTGTGGCAGCTGTGATGCATATTCTGAGCACAATTGCTGGCATTTTCCAGCAATTTCCACTCCAATATACAAAACTATGTTGTGCATATCTTCTATATATGAATTATATCTCTAATTCTTCTCTGCTGTTTAACAGATTGGTGGGCGGACTGGGAGAGACTTTCAAACTTTGACAGTATGCTTGCAAAAGCTTGCAAATTCCTTAAAAAACAAACTGCTTTCAAATTTTTAAATAAACCTTTTTTGAGATTTAAAAAAAACTCTAAGCATCAAAACTCCTGGGACAATGCATTGAATAGGGTAAGATATGATAGGAATACATTAACTACAATTAAAGTACAGTATAAATGATCACTTGAAACAATGCTTACAGTATTTATACAGCAGTGCTGCTTTCTATTAAGTCATATCATTTTGAAAATATGTCTGCATTTCTTGTAAATGGAAATGTGGGGCTTTGATGATTGTAAAGAAATGTGTTGTGTTTGGGCAGCTGGGAAAGGTACCAGTGTAAAACAACTCTCTGAGGAATATGGATTAGTGAACAGATGGTTCCTAATTTTCAAAAGAAAATACACCACTGATCTATTAGTGCTATTAACTCCTCTTTGGGTGATTTGGCTAACAGAAAATAAATGCAGAATGCAGCCTTTGAGGATCAGGACAAAGAAATGCTGGAGCAGTTCAAACAATAAAGCAGTGAAAGAACATCAGTGTCCAGACTTCGTTGTGTTAATAAGGGCAAGTTTAGATCCTTAGTGGAAAAAAATGTTAGTGTTTTGGCTGGATGAGTAACTGGATTAAAAAAAATGAAAGGCATTTATGAGATTGGTATTCAAGTGGAGATGTTAAGCGTAGGCAAGTCAGCTGCTGTTAGCTTATAAGAATTCATAGCATTCATTAAAAGAGAATGGTTGCTGCTTGAAGAGTTTTATATAGCAGGTAAAACCAGACTTCATTCAAAAAATTCTTACCAACAAAGAAGTAGGAATTCAAACCCAAATGACATAAATATGTAAAGAGAGGTTTATGGGCCTGTCCCACTTAGACAACTTTTTAGGCGACTGCAGGACGCTATGCAGTCACCACATGGTCGCCACATGTTCGTGGGTGAATGCAGAGCAGTCGCCTTCATGGTCGTGGGGAGCTCCCGCATTCTGGGAAGTAGTCGCAGCCTCATTATGGTCGCCATGAATTTTTCAACATGTTGAAAAATTAGCGGGGACTAGAATGAAGCCGCTATGGAGAGTCGCGAGAATTCTCGAGCTGTTGAGAGTCGCGAGAATTCTCGAGCTGTAAGTAGGTCGCCAGGAGGTCCTAATGGTTTGCCAGGATGTCGAAGGTTGTCGGAGATTATCGTAGGTTGTAGCTGGTGCTGATCGGTGAATTTCAGTGGCTCATTTTGAAAAAAAGGTAAGCAGTAGTTTTCAGAACCAAGGATAACCGACCGGTAATGTTAAAAGGGCTGTCCCACTGCGGCGACCTAATCACAGAAGAGTGTCTTCGACATTCAATACCTCGAGCTGAATGGACCATCAGCGATGAAACCGCAAGCTGGAACAACTGACCAAACACACACACACACCACACACACACACACCACACACACACAACACACACACACACACACACACACACACACACACCACACACACACACACACACACACACACACACACACACACACACACACACACACACACACAAACACACACACACACACTGCAAAGGCGGGGGTCAGGGAAAGTGGGGGAAGGCTGTTTGAAATTCACACCCGCGATGAAGAGGAAGGTAAAAGACGGTTGCACAGTGTTCGGTAAGTCCTTTATCGCGCTCGGGGGGGGGGGGGGGGGGGGTGGCGGCGTGGTGGGGGGGGGGGGGGACGAAGACACGTAAGAGGTCAGACAACGTTTAATAAAGTTTAGCGGGCATTTAACCTACCGGTCAGTTTTCCTTGGACCTGAAAACTCCAATGAACTAGATCGCCTACAGCTGCTCTCGACTGCCTGTAACTACATAGCAACCCCACTCCGATGCACTACGAGTTAAAAAGAACCATGCCGACCAATTTTTACTCGTGGAAAATTTTTCAACATGCTAAAAAAATTTCCGCGACCTAGCTGAAGCCGCGAGTATGTGGGAACTTCCCTCGAGCATGAAGGAGAGTTCCAGTGACCTCACCTCCATGTGACGACCATGCTGCGAGTTTGTCGGGGGCAAACTCTTCTAAACTTGCAGATTATGTCGCTGCAATGGGACAATGTCCACCAAGCTTCACAGCCGTGTATATCTGGCTTCTTAAACGTCGTCTCTACTTCTTCTCCCCCTTCTCCCTCCCCCCTCCCTCTTTTAAAGGACTTACCGTACACTGTGCTTTAGCCATCTTTTTACAGCATCAACCTTCCTGTTCATCGCGGCGTGTGTCTGTTTCACCTTGGCTTTGCACCGTGTGAATTTTTTAGACAGCGCTCCGCCCGTTTGCCCTGTCCCCGCCTGCATAACGGGCTGGTGAAGGAAGCAAAGTGTTTATATGTGTTCCACTTTGACAGTCGCCGTTCCAGTTGCTGGTTTTCCAGAGAACTGCCGGCAACTCCACTGAAAAATTGCCTAACTGGGAAGGGCTCATAAAGCTAACACTTGTACTGTGTAATGGCAGCTCAAAGAAAATGGTAAATGGAAAAAAAAAACACTTATTGAAGACCTGTTCTGGACCTGCTGCATCACAATCTGGATTGGCAACTCGAATGCCCAGGAAATAAGGAGCTCACTGAGGGTGGTAGACACTACGCAGTCCATCACAGATATTACCTTCTCGACCATCAGGTGGGTTTTTAGAAAGTGCTGCCTCAAAAAGGCAGCTAGAATCATCAAAGAGCCAAACCACCCTGACCATGGTCTTATTTTATTCCTACCATCAGGATGAAGGTACAGGAGTCTGAAAACTGTTGCTACCAGGTTCAACAATAGCTTCTTCCTATGAATCATCAGTTCTTGAACACAGCACAACACTAACCTCAGCAACTATGAAATGTTATGGAATGTGTCTGCTTGCACTAAGGACAATGATTTGTGTATTAAATATGATATAATAGACTAAGTGGGACCCGTTGAGTCCCTGTCACATGGGAGGCCTGGATCCCCAATGCAATCTGCTCCCCTAACACAATATTCCACCACTCACCCATTGCTCCCAACTGTGCAGGCGCGGCTCATTTCCCATCACCCCCAGCACTCTCACGCCTCCCTCTTCACCCTCCCTCTTTTTTCCCCTCTCCTCCTCCCTTCTGCCAATCCATCTCTCACCTCTCCTTCCCTCTCCTTTCCCCTACCTTCAGTCACTCCCTCCCTCCATAACTCCACTCCCCTCCCTACTCCCCTCCTATCCCCCACCTCCCACACTCCGCACCACCCCCTATCTCCCCCACTGCCCTCCTCACCCTCAATTCCCCACTCCCTACCTCCCCCACTCCTCTCCCTCTATTTCCCGTCCTCCCCCACATTCCCTCCTCACCCTCTTCTTTCCCCTCCTCCTACCCTCCCCCAATCCCACCCTCACCTCTTCTTTCCCCTACCCTCAGTCCCTCCCTCCCTCCCTCCCTCCCTCCATAATTCCTCTCCTCATCCCCCCTCCTCCTCCACTCTCCCTCCTCACCTACCCCACTTTCCCCTCCCCCTACCCCTCGATCCCCCCGTCTCCCTCCTCACCTCCTCCACTTTCCCCCCCTCTTCCTGTTCTCCCTCAATCCCTCCCATTCTCTTTCTTCATCTCCCCAGGATCTCGAGGTTGCTGCTTCTCTGACTGGAGGTTACCTTGACCGGAGCTGCGTCGACCAGAGGCCGTGCCGACCGGAAGCCGCGCCGACGGAAAGCCGTGCCGAGCAATGCCAGGCAAAGGCAGGCGCCACCCCTGACTGACAGAGGACGCGGCCAATCAGTGCGGCGATGCTGCAGGAAAGGGGCATCGCCATCCCTGACAGGAGAGGAGACCAATCAGCGCATGCACTGTTTTTAAGGTAATTAAACCTTAATAACTTTTAAAATATACCATCGATCAGAATAAAACTTGTTGCACTTGCAACACAGGAGAATGTTGAGTAAGGTGGCGAAAAATCATGTGCAAATGTAAAAAAAAAAACACATACTGGAAGATAACAAGATGAGAGTTTTAGTTATATATACAAGACTAAGTGGGACCCGTTGGGTCCCATTCTCACACGGGATGCCTGGTCCCCCAACGCAATATTCCACCACTCACACATAGACCTCAACTGCGCAGGTGCAGCTGACGGGTTCCCGTTCTGACGCCCCTTCACCCCCCCTCCGCCCCTTTCCCTTCCCACCCCCATGCACTCACTCCATCCCCCCTCAACCGCCCCATCCCATCTACTCTGCCAGCGGCTCTACGGCGGCGCAGCCATTCCCGCCCATTGTGTTCCCAATGTGATGTAGAACACGCAGGTATTACTGCGCAGGCATGGCTGATGGGCACTGCAAGTGGAAAAATGATTTATTAAAGCTTAAAATGTTATAATATAACAACAATTTAAACGTTATAGATCAGATTTATTCAGTCCATTCTTTCTTGTTGCGTCTCTTGTTGCATTCTGCAGCCGGGGTGGGGGACGGCTTCGGGCAAGGTCTATCATGTGCCGATGCAGTAGAGAGGAGTGGAAAAATAGGTGGGAGTCCAGGTGGGATGGGGCACAGTGGAAGGAACGGGTAGTGTAGGAGAGGGGTTGGTGGTAGGGGTTGGGGAAGAAAGAGAGGGGAGGTTGGTTTGAGAGGTTGCCTAAAATTGGTGAATTCAATGTTCGGTACCCATCTATGTTTCTAGATCAGCTGCATCTGCTTTCCATTCAAGGACATCAGAGGTCCTTTTTTAGTTAACGTGGTTTTGCCCTTTCTGTCATAGATGGCTCCCCATACATGCTTCCTCTGCGTCCTACAGTTCTGCTTCTTTGTGGCTGGTCCAGGCCAAGTTGCTGGTGATATTTATTCCAAAGAACTTGGAGCTTTAGACCATCTCTACTTTGGCACCATCAATGGGGTGTGTGCACTGTGTTGCTTCCTGAAGTCAATCACAATCTCCTTTGTCTTTGTAAACTAGAGTTGGTAGAGATTATGGATTGGGTGAGAAATTCTTGTCTTGGAACCAAGTTATTTGGTTCTTAATCTCCTTTTTCTACTCTGAGTCATCAGTATTCAATATCTGGCCCACTACGGTGGTATCATATGCAAACATGTAGATTGAGTTGGAATAGTATTTGTTTGCATAGTCATGAGTGTTTAAGAAGTATAGTAGGGGGCTGAGAATGCATCCTTGCGGGGAAAGCTATAGTCGATGAATAAGAGTCTGATGTAGGTGTCCTTTTATCTAGGTGATCCAGGGATGTGTGTAGGGCCAGGAAGATGGCAACAACCATGGACCTGCTATGGCAGTTGGCGAACTGTTGTGGATCCAGGCTGCTTGGTGGGCTGGTGTCAATGTGTGCCATAATTAGCCTCTTGAAAAACTTCATGATGGCGGTGGTCAAGGCCACTGAATGGTTATCATTCAGGTATGATTTTCTTTTCTTTGGCACTAAGATGATAGTGGTCTTCTTAAAACAAATGTGTATCTCAGAATGGAGTAAGGAAAGGTTAAAGATGTCCATGAATAACACCGCCAGTTGGTCCACGCAGATCCTAACGACGTGGCCAGGAATTCTATCTGGACAATTACTTTCCATGTGTTTACCCTCAAGAAGGATTGTCTTCCTTCTGCAGCAGTGACTGTGGGAACAGGCACACTTGAGTGTCGGGATGGATCACATCACTCAGTATTCCTTCTGCTCCAAGCAATCATAGAATGCATTAAGTTCATCAGGGATGGACTCACTATCGGCAGTGATGCTGCCTGGCTTTGCATTATAGTCCATTATATTAATCAAGCTTTGCCACAGTTGACAGGTGTGCAAATGGTAATGGTGGGACTCGGGTATGTCCTGGTATTGCCTCTTGGTATTCCTGATGTGTTTGCGAAGATTTTATAAAGATTTCTTGTACCACTCGGGATCATTTGACTTGAACGCTGCGGACTTGGTAGTCATCTGCAAATGGACCTCCATGGTTCATCCATGGTTTCCGGTTCGGGAACACTTGGATGGTCTTTTTTGGCATGCATTCCTCTACGCCATTATTGCCACATCAGGGGTGTACTTTTTCAGGTTGGCTGCAGATTCCCTGAATATGGATCACTGACTCAAAGCAGTTGCGTGGGATTCATCCATTTCCACAGAGCAAGCAATCAACAACTTTTTGTTTCAGCTTCTGTTTGTTGGCAGGTAGAAGCACAGCTAGATGATCAGATTTTCTGAAATGTGGTCAGGGAATGGAGCAGATTTTTATGGATGTTTAGCCTTGGTCGAGAGTGTTTCCGGCCTCTGGTGGGACAATAGACATGCTGATAGTACTTTAGTTGTACACACTTGAGGTTGGCTTGAATGACGTTCCCGGACACAATGACCAGGGCTTCGGGTTATTTTGTCTCAAAGTTATTCGTAATGAGGTACAGTTCATTCAGGGCAAGATGACATCAGCATGGGGGGTGTAGACTGTTGTCAGGATAGATGAGGTGAATTTCTGTGTCAGGTAGTAAGGATGGCATTTCACTGTTATATATTCCAGTTCCAGAGAATATAATCTTGCCAGGACCACCACGTGTGTGCTCCATGAGTTGTTGATTAGGAAGTAGATACCTCGACTTCAAACCTTACCCAAAGATGTCATGCGGTCCATCCGCTGATGGAAGTAGCCCTCGGGTTGAATGGCACAGTCAGGTACATCAGGGGTAAAACAGAGCACACAGCAGTCTCTCATTTTTTCCAAAGATGGATAAACCTGGCTTTAAATTCATCCAGCTTCTTCTCTATAACCTGCACATTAGCCAATATTCATGTATGTTGGGGTTGGCCTCACTAGACACCAAATAAAATCCAGAAAATTGGTGTGGAAGCAAGTCTAGGAAGGAACTTCAGATGCTGGTTTAAACCACAGATAGACACAAAGGTAATCCGAAGAAGGGTCTTGACCCAAAACATCACCTATTCCTTTTCTCCAGAGATGCTGTCTGACCTGCTGAGTTACTCCAGCTTTTTATGTCTATCTTTGGTGTGGAAGCAAGTCATCTTTGATCTCAAGCGACTACCTAAAACAATAACAACACTGACTGATGGTAATAAGATTAAATCTTTCTATTGATCAAGATACATTCCTCCTAATAATATAATTTCAATTCTGCTGGTATGTTATTATTTCCTTGTTTTGTTTGAGATGTTCAGAGAAAACAATCTGACATTTTTTTCAGTCAGATCCACTTACTGTCAGAACCTTTTCATTGAGTGGAAATATCAAGGATTAGAGCGCATGGCTTTAAGGTGAGAAGGACATACTTCATAGGAAATATGCAGGGCAATATTTTTACAGAGCGGTGGGTACCTGGAACGTACTGCTATGGGTGATGAAGTCAGACATGATAGTGGCATTTAAGAAGCTTTTAGAAAGGCACATGGATTTGAAAGGAATGAAAGGATATGGATCATATGCAGCAGATTAATTTAACTTGACACAATGTTTGGCACAAGCATTGTGTGCTGAATGGCTTGTTCCTATGTTGTACTATGTTCTATTTCCCATAAATCATTATCCTATGTAATATTTAATTTGACATTAGCAGACTTTGCTCTCAAAAACTGTTACCGTAAGGCTTGATGTTGCAAATTTTAAACTCCCATTTCTTTTGCATATCCAATGTGTGTCATAATTAGTTTCTGTTTAATAAATTTACAAGCATAATTTATTATTCTTAATCCAATTTTCAACAGTTGTTCATAGCATCCTAACATCTGATTAAATTATTCTGTGTATGTCTCAATATCACACTGCTGGTTTCCAATGTATTTTGATATATATCCAGGTTTTTTAGTAATTGTTTCCCTAGAATAACTATATTGCAGAGTTTATTTTGGTTTTGATATTTGAATCATTCATTTAGTTCCTGACAGATTCTGGAAGAAAGTAACAAATTGAACAGACATTGCAAATCTACTTCATTATCTACAACACCATGTATACGAAGATAGGTGGTGTTGTGGATAATGAAGTAGATTTTCAAAGTCTACAGAGAGATTTAGGCCATTTGGAAGAGTGGGCTGAAAGATGGCAGATGGAGTTTAATGCTGATAAGTGTGAGGTGCTACATCTTGGCAGGACAAATCAAAATAGGACGTACATGCTAAATGGTAGTGAATTGAGGAATGCAGTTGAACAGAGGGATCTAGGAATAACTGTGCATAGTTCCCTGAAGGTGTAATCTCATGTAGATAGGGTGGTAAAGAAAGCTGTTGGTGTGCTGGCCTTTATAAATCAGAGCATTGAGTATAGAAGTTGGGATGTAATGTTAAAATTGTATAAGGCATTGGTGAGGCCAATTCTGGAGTATGGTGTACAATTTTGGTCGCCAAATTATAGGAAAGATGTCAACAAAATAGAGAGAGTACAGAGGAGATTTACTAGAATGTTGCCTGGGTTTCAGCACCAAAGTTACAGAGAAAGGTTGAACAAGTAAGGTCTTTATTCTTTGGAGCGCAGAAGGTTAAGGGGGGACTTGATAGAGGTCTTTAAAATGATGAGAGGAATAGACAGAGTTGACGTGGATTCGCTTTTTCCATTGAGAGTAGGGACGATTCAAACAAGAGGACATGATTTGAGAATTAAGGGACAGAAGTTTAGGGGTAACATGAGGGGGAACTTCTTTCCTCAGAGAGTGGTAGCTGTGTGGAATGAGCTTCCAGTGGAAGTGGTGGAAGCAGGTTTGTTTTTATCATTTAAAAATCAATTGGATAGGTATATGGACTGGAAAGGAATGGAGGGTTATGGTCTGAGTACAGGTAGATGGGACCAGGTGAGAGTAAGTGTTCGGCACGGACTAGAAGGGTCAAGATGGCCTGTTTCCGTGCTGTAATTGTTATATGGTTATATGTTCCATCAGATAAACTGACATTTGGTTATTGTGCTGCTGCAGACAGTTTTTATCCAGTATCTGTGCATCCTGAAAAATTCTGAACTTTTCATATTATTATTAACAGCACAGAAGGATTACAATCTTCATCCACAGGCAACCTGTAGCTGTGGATTATGAATTCATAGTAGCCCTGCTTCAAAATGCTGTTGCTGTGCCGCCTCAAATATTTTAAACAAGAACACAAACACTACAAATCTATATTTTCACATTAAATATTATAACGCTCAGAAGCATTAACTTCAAGATAGTGCCTTTATTATCATGAGAATAAAATACCTTGTATGGTACACGAACATGGAGCAAACTGAAGACATGACTCTACAAATCAAAATGGACAAACATTTACTAAACATTTACATACACATCCCACTTGTTTTGTGCTCCATATTCTCTTCATTGCTCATCTTAGCATCATCCTTCTTCAGCCAGCAGTCAACTTAGTTGTGAGTTTCTTCACGCACTAACCATAATTGAGTATCAGACAGCTAATAATAAGGTAAGATGGATGGAACATCATGATTTATCTGCAGTAAAAAAAAACATCTGATTGCTAGTGGACGTCATTATATGTACCAACATAAAATGTTTGCTTACAATGGAATGTGTGTACATGCCTTGAAAGCACTGCACTGCAAGGATTCTGTAGTAGGCTAAGAATAAAATTAACCACTTTAATCTTCAGGGGACACAAAACAAAACTTTTTTTTAATAAATCTAGGCAATTTGTTTTGTCAAACTTTGAAGTAATATGCTCAATAATAGATTATTTTGCTTTAAGCTATGAATTTAATGGGTTGGAAAGGTCCTGTGAGCTAGTTTTTAATGAATTGGCTAAAACATTTTGTTATTGACATGATGGATAAAGAAGTTTCAGATTAGCACTCTAACATCGTCATTTTTAACATGGTGTAATATAATTCATCAAGAGAACAGCAAGAGCATTGTTATTTATAAACCATAGTCACAAATATCATCATGGAAGAAATTAATGCTTATAATTTAATTATATTTGAGAATGTTAATATTTATGGAAAATGCAACATTTACCTGCACAAATGACATGCTGTATGATATGGAAATGCAATTTTAAATATCAAAATACATTCATTTATATCAGAAATAAAGATGTTGGTTGGATGGGGGGGGGAGGGGTCTTGTCAGAGATTGGTCCAGACCCATCCATCACATCACTGGCCAATGGAGACAGGAGGGTGGGGGTCATTTCCCCACACAATTCATAGGTGACTGGGCACTCTGAACTCGAGCACCAAGGTGTAAGCGGCCGAAGGAGCGCATCACCCACTCTCCCATGGCCACTGCCGCCCTCCGCCTCATCTCCCCCATGCAGCCGCACTGTGCTGGGCTGTGTGTTGGTAGCGCCGGGTGGAGCAGAGGTGTGGGACAGGCTGGTCCCTCCGCCCACCCAGAGTCACTGACTGCGATGCGTTACTGATTTAAAAACAAAAATGTTACATGTATAAATAGTTCTTACATTCTAGAACCTGGTTAATTAAGTGGTGGGATTATATCCCCATCCTAACTATGCCTTTGCTTTAGCCGGTAGTTACATCCATTCCATCCCTCCCTCGCAAAGATGTGAAATTTCATTAAGAGCACACTTGGATGAATAGATGCATAGTCTAGCATCTCTTCCATGTGCACAATACATGACGCCGATGAAATGAGGCAACTGTCACATCAAAGATAGACGCAAAATACTAGAGTGACTCAGTGGGACAGGCACCATATCTGGAGAGAAGGAATGGGTGGCGTTTCGGGTCGAGACGTCACCCATTCCTTCTCTCCAGAGATGCTGCCTGTCCCACTGAGTTACTCCAGCTTTTTGTATCCATCTTCATTTAAAACAATTTACATATTATCTGGTGTTTTTTGCGTGGGATCTTGTTGTGTGAGTTACACAGGCAACCAGATGGTAATAAATAAAATGCGATTCTTGTTGATGTGGGGGGTGGGACAGTGGGAGGAGATAAATTTGTTTGTTGTCATACACACCTTTCATTGGCCCGCCAGGGAATTTGTGCCCCCAGGGTGGGGGGTGCATCACCCAGTGTGGGTGTCACAGTCTCGGGGTCAGGGCGGGGGCGGGGAGCGAATAATCCTGGTGTGGCGGTTGGGGTCCGATGGCGGTGCATCATGGTCAGTGACTCTGGGTGGACGGAGGGGCAAGCCTATCACACACCTCTGCTTCACCCGGCTCTTCCGACACACAGCCCATCACAGTGCAGCCACACGGGGGAGACGGGGCCAAGGGCAACAATGGCCATGGGAGAGAGGGGGGCGGTCCCAAGGGATGCGCTCCTTCTGCCACTTACAACTTGGTGCTCAGGTTCAGAGTGCCCAGTCACCTATGGCTTGTGTGGGAAAATGACCCCCCCATCCATCCAAAATAAAGGAATGTCTGCATGCTTATCTTCTATTGCAAGTTACAACCCAACGTAAATAGCAAATTTACACCATGTATGCCAGCTGTGGAGATTTGTGGAAAGCCGAGGTGACAATGCGATGTGTTTACTGCCTCACAGATTTGCACGACCGTGCTCCTATCCTGGACACCATTAATTACGAAATTAAATGCCCTCATTCAATTTTGGAAAACACTCCGTTTCCCTTATAGGTAGAGTAAATGCCATAAAGATAATTTTCCTTCCACAACTCCTATACCTATTTCAATCAATACCGATTTACCTCCTTAAAAGTTAAAAAAGAAAACTAGACTCTGTTATCACAAATTTCATTTGGGATTATAAAACCCACAGAATTCATAAACGACATTTATGTAAATCTAAAGGAAATGGAGGATTAGCACTCCCCAATTTCCTTTTTTATTACTGGGCGACATATTAAAAACTTAATCTACCGGATGGATGATACATGTCAACAGGTAAACTGGTTAAAAATGGAGAGGGAAGATTGTTCGCCTTTTAATATAGGCACGATTCTTCTCTCTCCTACACGTCTGATCCGATAATCCGATAATACATAGCACCCTATGAATTTGGACACAGTTGAAATCAAGCCTCAAACTGAGAAATTTCTCTCTCCTTTTACCAATCGCTAACAATCCCTCGTTTAAACCATCTACTTTCGATAAGGCGTTTGCACAATGGAAAAACTCAGGAATTAAAACGCTGGGAGATCTCTATGAGAAGGGGATTTTCCTCTTGTTTCAAGAATTACAGGAGAAATATAATTTGAAAGCAAGTACATTTTTTAGATATCTTCAAATCCGAGACTATGTGAAAACACATACACAAGACTGTCATTTTATGTGCCCAGATATATTAGACGAATGCATGAATAGACAGGCGGAAACAAGTAAGTTAATATCCAACATTTACACTACCCTTTTAATAGCACACATCCCATTTTCTTAAATGCTTAGGCGAGCATGGGAAGATGAATTGGGTTTATCAATCTGAAAGGATAGCTGGAAGGAAAGCCTTTTATACATACACTAGACTAAGTGGGACTCGTTGGGTCCCAACATCAGGGAGGGCTGGTCATCCAACGCAATATTCCACCTCTCCACCAATTCCAATATTGATGGCCAATGTGGGTGGGGCTTTCTGTTGCGCTAGTATGGGTGTTGTGGGCCGAAGGGACTGGTTTCCAGAGGGCTAGTATGGACACATAAACATAGAAACATAGAAAATAGGTGCAGGAGTAGGCCATGCGGCCCTTCGAGCCTGCACCGCCATTCAATATGATGATGGCTGATCATCCAACTCAGTATCCTGTACCTGCCTTCTCTCCATACCCTCTGATACCTTTAGCCACAAGGGCCACATCTAACTCCCTCCTAAATATAGCCAACAAACAGGCCTCAACTACCTTCCGTGGCAGAGAATTCCAGAGATTCACCTCAGTGTGAAAAATGTTTTCCTCATCTCGGTCTTAAACTGACCCCTTGTTCTGGACTTCCCCAAAATCGGGAACAATCTTCCTGCATCTAGCCTGTCCAACCCCTTAAGAATTTTGTAAGTTTCTATAATTCCCCCCCCGCAATCTTCTAAATTCTAGCGAGTACAAGCCGAGTCAATCCAGTCTTTCTTCATATGAAAGTCCTGACATCCCAGGAATCAGTGTGGTGAAACTTCTCTGTACTCCCTCTATGGCAAGAATGTCTTTCCTCAGATTTGGAGACCAAAACTGTGCGCAATACTCCAGGTGTGGTCTCACCAAGACCCTGTACAACTGCAGTAGAACCTCCCTGCTCCTATACTCAAATCCTTTTGCTATGAATACTAACATACCATTTGCTTTCTTCACTACCTGCTGCACTTGCATGCCTACTTTTAATGACTGGTGTACCATGACACCCAGGTCTCGTTGCATCTCCACTTTTCCTAATCGGCCACCATTCAGATAATAGTCTACTTTCCTGTTTTTGCCACCAAAGTGGATAACCTAACATTTATACACATCTGTCATGCATTTGCCCACTAACCCAGCCTATCCAAGTCACCTTGCAGCCTCCTAGCATCCTCCTCACAGCTAACACTGCCCCCCAGCTTCATGTCATCTGCAAACTTGGAGATGTTGCATTCAATTCCCTTGTCTAATTCATTAATATATATTGTAAAAAAACTGGGGTCACAGCACTGAGCCTTGCGTTACTCCACTAGTCACTGCCTGCCATTCTGAAAAGGACCCTTTTACTCCTACTCTTTGCTTCCTGTCTGCAAGCCAGTTCTCTATCCACATCAATACTGAACCCTCAATACCGTGTGCTTTAAGTTTGTATACTAATCTCTTATGTGGTCTTATGTGTGGTCTCACCAAGACACTGTACAACTGCAGTAGAACCTCCCTGCTCCTATGCTCAAATCCTTTCACTATGAAAGCTAACATACCATTCGCTTTCTTCACTGCCTGCTGCACCTGCATGCCTACTTTCAATGACTGGTGAAAATGACCCGTTTACTCCTACTCTTTGCTTCCTGTTTGCCAGCCAGTGCTCTATCCACATCAATACTGAACCCCAATGCCTTGTGCTTTAAGTTTGTATACTAATCTCTTATGTGGGACCTTGTCGAAAGCCTTATGAAAGTCCAGATACACCACATCCACTTATACTACTCTACTAGTTACATCCTCAAAAAATTCTATAAGATTCGTCAGACATGATTTACCTTTCATAAATCCATGCTGACTTTGTCCAATGATTTCACCACTTTCCAAATGTGCTGCTATCCCATCTTTAATAACTGACTCTAGCAGTTACCCAACTCTAACTGGTCTGTAGTTCCCCGTTTTCTCTCTCCGTCCCTTTTTAAAAAGTGGGGTTACATTAGCTACCCTCCAATCCTCAGAAACTACTCCAGAATCTAAAGAGTTTTGAAAAATTATCACTAATGCATCCACTATTTCTGCAACTACTTCCTTAAGTACTCTGGGATGCAGCCTATCTGGCCATGGGGATTTATCGGCCTTTAATCCATTCAATTTACATAACAGCACTTCCCGGCTAACCTGGATTTCACTCAGTTCCTCCATCTCATTTGACCCCCGGTCCCCTGCTATTTCCAGCAGATTATTTATACCTTCCTTAGTGAAGACAGAACCAAAGTAGTTATTCAATTGGTCTGCCATGACCTTGTTCCCCATGATCAATTCACCTGTTTCTGGCTGCAAGGGACCTACATTTATTTTAACTAATCTTTTTCTCTTCACATATCTATAAAAACCTTTGCAGTCAGTTTTTATGTTCCCTGCCAGTTGTCTTTCATAATCTATTTTCCCTTTCCTAATTAAGCCCTTTCCTAATTAAGTCCTCCTCTCCTGGACTGAATTTCTCCCAGTCCTCTAGTACGCTGCTTTTTCTGGCTAATTTGTATGCTTCATCTTTTGGTCTGATACTATCCCTGATGTCCCTTGTTATCCATGGATGCACTGCCTTCCCTGATTTATTGTGGGCTGAATAGATTATTGGGCTGGCAGCTCAGTCACTGAGGCCAGGCAGTACAGTCACTCGGACCTGGCAGGCTGGCAGCTGAGAAACTGCCAGAAGTTGTTCCCAAAACAGGTGACTGACTCTGTGAGAGGGAAGGGGGAGAGGATGGACTGAATGGATTATTGGGCTGGCAGTACAGTCACTTATGGCTGGTGGGCTGGCAGTTCACTTACTCACGGCTGGTGCGCTGGTAGTTCACTTACTCATGGCTGGTGGGCTGGCAGTGCAGTCACTCACACCTGGTATGCTGGCAATTCACTCAGTCACCCCTCCTCCCTTCACCCCCCCCCCCCACTCTGCTCCTTGTCATTCCCCTCCCCCCCCCACGCATTCAGTCCATCTCCCCACAACCTCCCCCCCATGCACTGTTAGTGGCTCTCCCACAGAACAGCATTTCCTGCCTATCAGGTACCCATTGTGATGAAGAACACGCAGGCATGAAAAGTGGAAAAAGGATTTATTAAAGTTTAAAATGTGAATGGCTTAAAATATAAGAACAATTTAAATGTTAAAGATGAGAATTATTCAGTTATTTCTTTTTGTGAATCTTGTTGCGTCACTGCGCTCACTGCGTCTTTATGTCTCTTTGCTGTTGATAAAAAGAGACAATTTAAATATAGTGAGATTCAGCGGTCAAATTTAAACAAAGAATATCTGAGAATTTATATCAGAAGCCATCATTCAACGAAGCACGCTTTTAATGACAACATTCTTGGTCAATGTTCCATACTTCAAGAAAACTTTGATATTTCCCTTCACCTTTCCTCGACTAAGAGACACATATATTTTACAATGCTAAAATACCAGTTTGGCAAGGTAGATCAACACCTTCACCTTTGTTTGTTCTTGTGCTTTATGGATCGTCATAATGAGGGAGGGGGGTGTAATGCAGTGGGGGATGGGGGCGGCTTCAGGACAGGGAGCATCCTATAGCCAGGTGGAGGGCAGAGTCTTGAGGTGGGGGGTGTCAGTGGGGGGGGGGGGGGGGGGGGGGGGGGTGAGCGAACTACTCATGGCCACACTCACTGCCTTGGGACTAACTTGTCACACACACACACACACCCCCCCCCCATCCACCCCACCACCCTCGCACACCCCCCCCCCCCACCCTCATCCACCCCCCACCCACCTTCGCACACCCCCACCCACCCTCGCACACCCCCCCCCCCTTCGCTCAACCCCACCCCCCTCGCTCAACCCCCGCCCGCTCAACCCCGCCCGTTCACCCCCGCCCCTCGCACACCCCCCCCCCCCCTCGCTCACCCCCCCCCCCGCCCCCCCGCCCCGCCCCCCCGCCCACCCCCCGCCCGCCCGCTTACAACCCCCCCCCGCCCAAACCCTCCCACTCGCTTGCACCCCCCACCCGCTCGCACCCACCCACCCGCAAAATTTTCCCCTCGCGTCTAATACGTGGTTAAGGAAGGATGTTAATGCATGGAAAGCAGGGTAAAGATGTTTATCACACTTTTACAGTAATGGGCAGGTTATCTTATGAAGAAAATTTTGATATTCTAGGTTTGTATATGATTAAAAGAACAACAAAGACAAATTAAATGTGTAAGTTCCTGAAGGATGTGGACAAAATGTTTCCGTATCTACTGCAGCTACTTTGATTATGTTTCCATCCATCCAATTTTATTTTATGAATTTTTATATTTTTATTGCATTAGTTATGATGATGAAACCTGCAATATGATTGTTTCCAACATATCTTTTTTCTTTCTCAATTGTGAATTCTGCTCCTCTATGGTAGACAGTGCTTTCAACCAAGTCCATGGCATTTCCCATGCTTCCTCTCTTACTATTTTATTTCTCCTTTTCAGACCCAGGCTAGTATTCAACGTCTTCATGTTTCATCACACCAGGCTCGAGGCGCAATGGATTATTTTCTGCAATTTCAAACATCTCCAACCCGACACCACAACCAAGCCAACATGCGCTACCATGTCTTTCCTCTATTTTGAAGAGATTGATCCATACAATATTGTTTCAGCTCTTTCCTTTCCACATCATCTTCCTGGGCAACTGCAGCAGATTCAGCACACTAACTGCTCCCTTCCCAGCATCTATGATCCAAACTATCTTTTCAGTTAAAGCAGAGAACTGCTTGAACTTCTGTCAATTTACTTCAGCGTGGCCTCCTTTGCATTGAAGACATTAAATGATAGTAAGGTGACTATTCTGCTAACAACACTTACCTTAACTGTATCCAATTACCTGCACTTTAATTCTCTTTTTCACCTATACTTTTACCCATAGAAACATAGAAAATAGGTGCAGGAGTAGGCCATTCGGCCCTTCGAGCCTGCACCGCCATTCAATATGATCATGGCTGATCATCCAACTCAGTATCCTGTACCTGCCTTCTCTCCATACCCCCCGATCCCTTTAGCTACAAGGGGCCACATCTAACTCCCTCTTAAATATAGCCAATGAACTGGCCTCAACTATCTTCTGTGACAGCGAATTCCAGAGATTCACCACTCTCTGTGTGAAAAATGTTTTCCTCATCTCAGTCCTAAAAGATTTCCCCCTTATCCTTAAACTGTGACCCCTTGTCCTGTTCAAAACCTCCCACATGATGCAATGAAACTTAGCAGAAGTTCAAGGAACAACACCTCATCTGCAGGCTGAGGATTTTAAAGCCTTCCAGACTCAAAGATATTCAATAATATTAGTTAATTGCAAGAAGTTGCAATGATTTCTGAATTCAGCTTAATCCATCACGTAAACCAAATTCCCTACCATCAATTCCATCTGTACTACATGCTGCCTAGGGAAAGCAACCAACAGACCACTCACACCTTGGTCATGCTCTCGTTTACCCTCTCCTGTTGGGTAAAAGATAAAGCTTGAAAGCACAAATCACTGGATTGAAGAACAGCTTAATCCGGCTGTTATCAAACTCTGGAACATACCTCTCATATGCAGAGGATGAATCCCACATCTTCCAATGTTTATGGCCCTCACATGTTTTATTTTAACCTGCATTTTTCATGTAGCTGTAATGCTATGTTCTTCAACTTGTTCATTTCCTCTCATGCACCACTTGAGGTACTTGTGTATAGCATGATTGGCTGGATAGCAGCAAAACAACACTTTTCACTCCTACATACAGGTGACAATAATAAACCAATAATCAGGATTTCCAAATTTGTCAGATTTCCAACAATCACAGGATTTTTCCAGTTAATGTCCGATAATTATTTTATTTCCTTATTTTACATCTTTTCCAGGTTGACCTTTTGCTCCCCGACTTGTTCTATTACTGTACTCTTAACTTACATCTTCAGCTCTTGTGTCATACAATTTATCAAAGATTAATTAATGAATACTAGAATGGGAAGTGAATGCATTCACAGTCTTTTCCTATGGTAATGATTTCATTTGAGATAATATGTGATTAATTATGCACAGCATTTTCAGTCAAATTTACAATAATTCAGGAAATGTGGGATGAATCATGTAGAGAATTGCTGGCCAACTGATGTTTGCGGATCAGCTCGCTCCCGATTTTAATTTTTGAAACTAGAACACAGAATGGGTTTAGAAGTTGAAGGTTGTATACTGTCAGATCTGACTGCCCCTTCTATTACTGAGCTCATTGCTGGGAACAGGGATAGGACACAATTGTACTAATGGGCCCAATGGCAGTCAAACTTTCAGCATGTATCAATGCATATTAAAGGTAAGTTGGGCCATGAGGAAAACAGGGAAGCATATGTGGATGGTGAGATGTATTGAGCATGATTTAGGCAGAACAATTTATTGTAAATTTGTTTTATATTGTGAATGATGTATGAAAAAGGCATAATTGATTTTTCATGCAGCAGAGTTGGAAGAGTTCTTTATTTTAATTTGCTTTTCCATTCCAAAACCAGAGCCCATGTAAACTAATACTGTGGAACAAAATAGCTTATTGTTCATCAGAAGCACTAGAGGTTTATTGGCTGCTGAGTGGTTATAGCCGATTTACAGAAAATCAATGGAACTTGAATATTTCAGAAGGCCTAAAAGCCTGAAGCTAAACTAGAATATAATTTCTTCCTTTGGGGATATTGGTAATGCTTTCTGTTTGTAAGAGTCTTGGGTATCATATAAAAGGGTTTTTGATAGATTTATGTAAACACATTGTTTCGTTGTAGTGTATTACCTCTGCTCTGCCCTAAATAAGTGTATAAATAAACCTATCCAAATAATGCCACACGAGTAAATCACTGATCTGTTTGGTGTATTTGCTGACACAACTTTACTTTTCAATTTAAACATAGTATTTCAAAACCCACTTTTCTATACATGCATTATTAATGTATCTGCATCTTTTCAGTTCAATAACTAGAAACAAATAACGTCTTAATAGCCTTGCTCTCACCTATTTGACATGTATGATTTCAGATATGATGGGCTATTTCATAAGGAAAATTTAACATATTGGGTCAATATTCTGTGGTGTTACAAATATGAGAGAGAGAGATCTAATTTGGTTCAATAATCTACATAGTTAAAAATATGAGATTGGCTTTGAAAGTTTGTAGGGCAATTTTGAAGATGTTTGTTCTGGTGGGGGAAATTGACAATCCTGGCATGGGCTTGGAATGAAGTGTTTCTAATTGAAAAGAGAGATGTTAAATTTATTTTCTTAGCGATTCCGTAACTCAAAGATCCATGGGTGCCATGTCATTAAGAACATTCAAGGTTGAAGAATATATTGTTGGACCAAACATATTTCCACTTCATATTTGTTTTGAATAACAACATATTATCATTCTTTAAATCTTGTTAACTTCTCAATTTTACAGCAACAATGCAAAATAATTGAAGGTACAAACATGAAACCAGGCTACAAGCTTTCATAATTTGCTTGATAAACATTTTTTTAATTTAAATTCCAGACAACAGGTACAACATTATGCTGGTGCTACAGATTTAAGTGAATTATTTTTGCTGCACCGTACAAATTATAGGCCTTTCCCCAAATTAGGATCCTTGCCTGTGGGCTGGATCTGTCATTCACCATAACTACTTTAAAATTAATATAATTATGTTCACTGGTCCTCAAGTGCTGCCCCACTGACAGTTTGGTCATAAAGGGCCTGTCCCACGGGCATGCGACTGCATGCGGCAAGCGCGACCTAAAGGGCCGGTCCCACCAGCATGCGCCTGCATGCGGCAAGAGCAACCTACCATGGTCGCTTGAGCCGTACGGCCTCGCGGGGCTGGTCCCACTTTGATCGCCGGAGCTGTATGGAGTTGTGCGGACCTGGTCCCGACATTGTGCGGGGCTCCGATAAACTGACCGTGTTCAAAAATTCCGCGCGGCAACGGCCCGCCAGCCCGCAGCCGCCTTGTCGCCATACGTCACGCGTGAACTTCCCGCGGATTTAGCTCACACTTCATGTCACTCACTCGACCTCCGCACGACCCCCGCTTCTGGTTAGGTCGCGCTTGCCGCATGCAGGCGCATGCTGGTGGGGCCGGCCCTTTAGGTCGCGCTTGCCGCTTGGGGTCGCATGCTCGTGGGACAGGCCCTTAAGTCTTACCTCGTTCGTAAAGCAGTGTTGTGCTCTCTGTATATTGATTAAGGTAGCATTCTTGGATACATTTAACAAATTACATCCTGTCTAAACTCTTTACACTATGAGAGACACAGATGATATTGGAGTTGAAATCTCCCACTATTATTTTTACGCTATCTGAAATTTACCCGCATATCTTTTCCTCTAATTCCAACTGAATATTTTTAAGGTTATAGTACAATCCCACCAAATAATTCATTCTCTTCATGTTACTAAGTTCTACCCATATAGCCTGGACGATCCACCAAGAATATCATCCCCAACCATTGTAGTTATATCCTCCTTGATCAAAACGTCAACCCCACGCCTCTTTTAACTGCAGCTCTACAATGCTTGTAGCATTTTTACTCTGGAACATTGAGCTGACAGTCCTGTCCCTCTCTCATCCATGTGTATGTCATAGCTATAATATTGCAGTCCTCCGTCAATCCACACCCTGAGATGTTTTGTCTGACCTGGTAAGACTCTGATAACTGAAATAAATACAGCTTAAACCAACAATTTCCCCCTCTCTTTGTCATGCACCTGGCTGCCATGTCTATTCATCTTGCTCTTTAACTACAGTATTTGTCCCCAACTCATTTATCTCCTTTCTGCTCTGCAACTCTCACTCCTTCCAATCTAGTTTAAACCAAGAAGCATAAAGCAAATCTCGTTCTTAGGATATTGGTCCCCCTCCAGTTCAGGTGCAACCCATCTGTCTTGTATAGTTCACCTCTGTCTCAGAAAGGATCTCAATGATCCAACAATCTAAACCCCTGTCCCCTGCACCAGCTCTGTAGCCATGCATTCATCGAACCTATTTTTCTATTCTTGCCTTCATTCATTCATCTGAGGACCATGTTTTGTTTTAACTAGGTTTAAAGGATTGTAATGTTTTAGTCAATACATGAAGACGTAAAGGCTGGAGTTTATTTATTTACATAAAAACTAACAAGCCTGTTATGGTTTCCTTATTATTGAAGGAGGGTTCCGACCTGAAATGTCACTTATTCCTTTTCTCCAGAGATGCTGCCTGACCTGCCGAGTTACTCGAGCATTTTGTGTCTATTTTAGATATAAACCAGCATCTGCAGACCCTTCCTACATATTATGTTTTCTTTATTTCAAAAACAATGAAGTGTGACAGATGTTTTCATTTGTTTGATGACATAATTTGGTTGTGATAATATTTGAGGCACTCACTGTTTGGAAGTATCTCCTGATGTTGGGTTAATTACTCATTGTCATGATTTTAATATGTCAGAGGCACGACACAGAGACCAGTAGCTTCAGCCTATGGACTTTCCCTGAAGATCTGGAATGGGTTAGTTTGCAGTGAGCTGAAGAAGCAGGGCTATAATTGTTATCATCATTCTTCCAAAGCTTGCTCGGAGTCTTGATTCAGAAGCACAGTGAACAAGAAATATCTTGTACCTATAGATAAGAAGGAGACCATGAATACTTGTGGGAGGTGACCCAAAGTGGATTCCCAATCAATTGCACCCCAATGCTTCAACAATTAGCAAGCTATATTATTGTCAATTCTGGATATTTTGATTGGATTTTTTTTTGGCAACATAGTGAAATTACAGGGTTAGCTCATTTTATGTAGTCGACATGGATATTAGTAAGCTATTTGAGAAGGTTGTATAAGATATATAGGTCAGAGAAATAAAACCCATGAGATTCAATGTGGGAGACACAAACTGGAAATGTTACTAACATTGACATGTTGCTGAGGTTGGTCCCTGGATAACAACGCATTGACAGGCACAGGGAATCTAACTATCCTGCCAAATCAGACTATTCTTCCTCTGATCACTTCTGGCAAAGAGAATTAACTCATTGTCATTTTTTTTCTGTGTGTCCTTCTGTGAGTGAAGACACAGAAGATACTGACATGAGAAACATGAAGTAAGTCAGTAAAGATCTGGAAACCTCAGCTGAGCACAGACATTTCCTGACTGATCAAATCTGAAATCACCAGTGACAGAAAGGAAGGCTTATGTAACACAGAAGTTAAGGGCTGTCTGTGAACTTGATTGTCATAGGTAAAACAGTCCTGGCTGCACTGCGTGGTATGAGTCTTCTTTCCTTAAGCACCCAAATTTGTTTGACAGTAATCATAATGTGCTAATGTATAGGAATTAGGCTAGGAAAATATAAGCCAGCTGTTTTGGATGAATGGGGGATCTTGTTTAGTGTTCTACCCATTTCCCCCCTCTCTTTCCTTTCCAATTTGCATGTGGTAGCTGGTATAGTCATGCCAAATTTTGTTTGCTGCTTTCATTTCTAAGTCAAATACAACACCTGGGGAGATCACTCCATTTTGTTGAAACGGAGCAGGTGTCCAATAAGACTCTTTTATGCAGACTTCTGGCAAAATATATCGATAGTGTTAGTTAGGTCTCAAATAAATGTTTAGTCAGCCCCCATTTTTTTTTGTTTTTTGTTCTTGTTGGGCTGTTCACATAAAGATAGTTCCCTTTACAACTCCAACCACCAACTGCCGGATGAACAATGGGAGACGATTTAAGTGATGATCAGATCCAATCATCCTTGGGTGGCTGTCATTTGCATGAACTTAAGAAACTTTAAGATATTGTTTTATTATTTGGGAGATTAGGAAATCTTCCAATGTCCTTGATGACTGCAACTGAGGTCACACGGAAGGTGAAGGCAAAACATAGCTGGGTAATTATCAGGAAAGGTAAAATGAGTAGAAAATGAGTGCAGGAATTTCCCGTGGTCATTCGCCTCGAAAGCAACTATGCCTTTTTGGACACTGTTGGAAAGGATGAAAGCAGTAGCTGCAGCAAAGCCTGTGGCGCCAGGACTGGCTCTTAGGCACAACAATGAAGAGCAAGGTTACAGTGATCTAAAACATTGTAGCTACATGAACAAACACCATTGCCGTCTCCACAAAATCCTCCTAATTCACCAGAAGGCCAAGCAGTGGCAGGGCTGCCGCCTCAGAGCACCAGAGACCCGGGTACGATCCTGACTAGGGCTGCTGTCTTTGCGTAGTTTGTACATTCTCTCTGTGATCGCATGGGTTTTCTCTGGGTGCTGCGGTTTCCTCCCATGTTCCAAAGACATGTATGTTAACAGGTTATTTGGCTTCTGTAAAATACCCCTCGTGTGTAGGATGCGGAAGTAAGATAACATACAAGTAGTGTATGGGTAATCAATGATCAGCTTGGAATCAGTGGGATGAAGGGCTTGTTTCCTTGCTGTAATTCTAAACTAAAGTGAAACATCAAGTGGCCTCATCCAGGCCAATGTCTCAGGTTTGGAACTTTAGTCACGCTTAATCAGGGAGTCCAGTGTGTTGGTATGTCCGGTACCAGGCTCACAAAATTTCAGAATTCTAAATTCATTCAAGAAAAGAGATTACCAATTGGATAGAGTGAATAGTTCAAAAATATGCTTAACGTCTCCTTGAAGAAATGTAACATTCCTGCAACTCCTGGGAATCTCTAACTAACGACAACGCAAAATGAAGAAAGAACATCTAGGATGGCTTGACAACTCTGAGGCCAGAAAGACAGAGGAGCTTTGTGATAGCCTTGGATGGAGCAGACCACCTTACAAAATATCTCCTGTGCCCCATCCACCACAACTGACTGAATTCATAGGACACCTCAGAACCAACAAATCTGGTGGTGAAATGTCATCCCCTGTTCCAAGAGGCTAATTAAGAAAAAGTGGTTATAAAAAGCATCCCATGTCAACAGCAATTAAAGAAAGGAAATAAGTGCTCTGTGAAGCACAAGTCCCACTAATTAATAAATTACACATTTCTACCTGTCCATTTAATTATCGTTTGCCATTTTTGCAAACCTATGAAGTGTGAGATTTTACTGCATTAAAGATGTGAAACTTACTTTCATTAATTAAATTAATTCGGAGATTATCAAAAATCGTAAAATGGTTTTATTGAGAAAGATATATATATCCAGTGTGTTTAGTCCAATTCAGTATGAATGTAAAAATCAGGATCGTCAACCCAGCTGGTTACACTACCTATACGTAGCCAACAGCACTAGCATTATTAATAGCCCAGTCCCACGGTAAGAGTTCATTCCAAGAGCTCTCCTGAGTTCTAAAAAAATCAAATGGAGTAAGCTCGGAGAATGAACGTAGCGGGTACGTCGGAACTCGGGGACGTCTCTTAATGGCTCATAAAGCTAACGGCAGGTACTCAGGAAGACTCACTAACAGCAGGTAAGCATGGGAAGACTCGTGAAGATTTTTCAACATGTTGAAAAATGTCCACAAGAGTCCCGAGTACCGACGAGTGGCCATTACCTGTAAATCTTTGAGTTCGAATCAGGGCAAACTTGGGAAAGCTCTTGGAATGAACTCGTACCGTGGGACAGGGGTTTAAGGCTTATTTGTTGCTTTATGCAGATTCATTCATTCCTTACGTTTCAAAAACTAAACAAAATATATTCATTATTCCCTCAATAAAATCAAATTGAATACTAAGTAAAAATAATACTATAATTCAAATTACAACAACGTTTTCATGAACCTGGTCTTTTTATATTTTGATTCAATTCTACTTCAAATGGTTTCTTTGCACTTCTGCATCAGATATTTTTCCCCATCCATTTGGTGGCAGAGAGAGAGAGAGAGAGAGAGAGAGAAAGCAGAGCAAGTTGTGGGTTAAGAATAACTGGAAAAATGGGATTAACAGAACAGCGTTTAAATAAATTTAATGAGTAATTTAGGTGAGCTGGATGTGCTGGTGAGAATTAGATCATGTGGAAGTGCCTGAAACCGTGTTGAAATCAGAGGACTGGAAACTAATACAGTGCTCTAAGAAGGTTCTGTGATTTATTATAGAAGTAGGATCATTTAATTTGTTGGAGAAGAGCTAGGTACAAAGCTAAAGGTAGAATTGACTTTATGTTTATATAACAGTAGTCAACAGTAAAATGAATGGAGATAATACAAATCTTCAAATAATCAAACATCCACATTTCTGGGAGCTAATGTCTTTTTGTATGTATACTAGACTACGTACAGACCCGTTTGGTCTGCACCCCTAATGCAATATTCCACCACTCACCCGTTCCCCCAATGCAACCCATTCCTCCAACGCAATATTCCACTACTCACCCATAGCCCCCAACTGCACAGGCACAGCTCATTTCCCCGCATCCCCCAGCACCCTCCCTATTCATTCCCCTCTCCTCCCCCTCACACAATCCCTTCCTCACCTCTCCCTCCCTCTCCTTTCCCCTACCCTCAGTCACATCCTCCCTCACTCCTCTCCCCTCCTACCCCAACTCCTCATCTCCCCCTATCCCCCCCCACTATCCCTCCTCACCTCTCCCACTGCTCTCCTCTCCCTCTATTCCATACCTCCCACTCTCCCTCCCTAACCCTTCCTCTCCCTCAATCCCCCCCATGCTCCCTCCTCACCTCCCCAGGACATTTCCACTCTCCTCCACCCCAACCCTCCCTCACCTCTGTCACTCCAGCCCTCCCTCCATAACTCCTGTCCCCTCCTATCCCCCAACTCTGCCCTAATTGCGCAGGCGCGGCTGAGGACCCGTTGGGTGCCCTTTGCAGTGCCAGTAAAGATGCGCATGGGAACTCTCCCCCAACGCGTATGCGTGCTGTTTAAGGTTTTTAACCTTAATAACTTTTAAATTATACCATTGATCTGAACAAAACTTGTTTCACTTACAGCACAATGGCGAGAAAGGTTGGGCAAAAATCGCAGTGCTATTGTGTACCGTTTTTTGGGCAAATAGAAAAACAATGCAAACCTGCAGATAACATGATTAGAGTTTTAGTTCTCTATCAATATAACTAAAAGTCTCATCTTGACCACTTCCTCTCTGCACTTTATATTGATATATTGACAAAACGCTACCATGCATCGCTATAACATATGGCCACGTTACTCATAGTCCTCCTCCACTAAGGCATCCCGGAGGATTTTTCCGATCGATGAAAAATAAAAAAGTTATGAGTGTTTACAAACTCTTAAGATCAGCTGATTGGTCCTCTCGCCTGTCAATCATCACGATGAAGGTAACATCCCTTCCAGGGTGGCAGGAGCCCTACAGCCCCGATCTGCCACCCTGATCTGCCAGCCCACCAGACCCGAGTAACTGAGCTACCAGCCCACCAGGTGCGAGTCACTGAGCTGCCAGCCTACCAGGCCAGAGTGACTGAGCTGCCAGCCCACCAGGCCAGAGTGACTGAGCTGCCAGGCCAAGAATCCATTTCACCATACTAACCCTCTGGAAACCAGTCCTTTCAGCCCACAACACTCACACCAGTGCTCCAGAAAGCACCCCCCCCACCCCATCAATGCTGGAATTGGTAGAGAGGTGGAATATTGCGTTGGGGGACCAGCTCTCCCATGAAGGGAGAATTTAGGGAGTTGGGAGGAGAGTTAAGGGGAAGGACCAAAAAAGTAACAATCTCAGGATTACTGCCTGTACCATGAGACAGCGAGAGTAGGAATGGAATGAGGTGGAGGATAAATGCATGGCTGAAGGACTGGTGCAGAGGGCAGGGATTCAAGTTTCTGGATCATGGGGACCTCTTTTGGGGAAGGTGTGACCTGTACAGAAAGGACGGGGTGCACTTGAACCCGAGTGGGACTTTGGCAGAATAGATTAGAGGGCTCGTTTAGGGAGGCTATTTGGGTGGAACTGAGAAATGGGAAAGGTGTAGCTACACTTATAGGGGTGTATTATAGAACCACCTAATGGTGAGTGAGAATTGGAAGAGAAAATATGTAATGAGATCGTAGATATTAGCAGTAAGCACAAGGTAGTGATTGTGGGAGATTTCAATTTTCCACACATAGACTGGGAAACACATTCTATAAAAGGGCTGTTTAAGAGGGAACTGCAGATGCTGGAGAATCGATAAAAGGGCTGGATGGTTTGGAGTTTGTAAAATGTGTGCAGGATAGTTTTTTGCAGCAATACATAGATGTACCTACTAGAGAAGGGGCAGTGCTGGACCTCCTGTTAGGAAATGAGACAGGCCAGGTATGCGTTGGGGAGCACTTCAGGACCAGTGATCACCATACCATTAGTTTAAATATAATTATGGAGAAGGTCAGAACTGGACCTAGCGTTGAGATTTTTGATTGGAGAAAGGCTAACTTTGAGGAGATGCGAAAGGATTTAAAAAGGAGTGAATTGGGACTTTTTGTTTTATGGGAAAGATGTAGAAGAGAAATGGAGGACATTTAAAGGTGACATTTTAAGAGAACAGAATCTTTATGTCCCTGTTCGGTTGAAAGGAAATAGTAAAAATTGGAAAGAACCATGGATTTCAAGGGAAATTGGACACTTGGTTCGTAAAAAGAGAGAGATCTACAATAAATATAGGCAGCATGGAGTAAATGAGGTGCTTGAGGAGTATAAAGAATGTAAAAAGAATCTTAAGAAATAAATTAGAAAAGCTAAAGGAAGATATGAGGTTGCTTTGGAAAGCAAGTTGAAAGTAAATCCAAAGGGCTTCTACAGCTATATTAATAGCAAAAGGATAAAGAGGGATACAATTGGTCCATTAGAGAGTCAGAGTGGACAGCTATCTGCAGGGCCAAAAGAGATGGGGGAGATATTGAACAATTAATTTTCTTTGGTATTCACCAAGGAAAAGGATATTGAATTATGTGAGGTAAGGGAAATAAGTAGAGTAGCTATGGGGACTATGAGATTTGAAGAAGAGGAAGTACTGACACTTTTGAAAAATATAAAAGTGGATAAGTCTCCGTGCCCTGACAGGATATTCCCTAGGACATTGAGGGAAGTTAGTGAAGAAATAGCAGGGGCTATGACAGAAATATTTCAAATGTCATTAGAAACGGGAATAGTGCCGGAGGATTGGCGTACTGTGCATGTTGTTCCATTGTTTTAAAATGGTTCTAAGAGTAAACCTAGCAATTATAGACCTGTTAGTTTGACGTAAGTGGTGAGCAAATTAATGGAAAGGATAATTAGAGATAATATATATAAGCATCTGGATGAACAGGGTCTGATTAGGAACAGTCAACATGGATTTGTGCCTGGAAGGTCATGTTTGACTAATCTTCTTGAATTCTTTGAAGAGGTTACTTGGGAAATTGATGAGGGTAAAGCAGTGGATGTTGTCTATATGGACCTCAGTAAGGCCTTTGACAAGGTTCCTCATGGAAGGTTGGTTAAGAAGGTTCAATTGTTGCGTATTAATGGTGGAGTAGCAAGATGGATTCAACAGTGGGTGAATGGGAGATGACAGAGAGTAATGGTGGATGGCTGTTTGTCAGGTTGGAGGCCGGTGACTAGCGGGGTGCCTCAGGGATCCGAGTTGGGTCCACTGATGTTTGTCATGTACATCAATGATCTGGATGATGGTGTGGTAAATTGGATTAGCAAGTATGCAGATGATACTAAGCTAGGTAGTGTTGTGGGTGATGAAGTAGATTTTCAAAGTCTACAGAGAGATTTAGGTCATTTGGAAGAGTGGGCTGAAAGATGGCAGATGGAGTTTAATGCTGATAAGTGTGAGGTGCTACATCTTGGCAGGACAAATCAAAATAGGATGTACATGGTAAATGGTAGCGAATTGAGGAATGCAGTTAAACAGAGGGATCTAGGAATAACTGTGTACAGTTCCCTGAAGGTGGAATCTCATGTAGATAGGGTGGTAAAGAAAGCTTTTGGAGTGCTGGCCTTTATAAATCAGAGCATTGAGTATAGAAGTTGGGATGTAATGTTGAAATTGTACAAGGCATTGGTAAGGCCAATTCAGGAGTATGGTGTACAATTTTGGTCGCCTAATTATAGGAAGGATGTCAACAAAATAGAGAGAGTACAGAGGAGATATACTAGAATATTGCCTGGGTTTCAGCAACTAAGTTACAGAGAAAGGTTGAACAAGTTAGGTCTTTATTCTTTGGAGCGCAGAAGGTTAAGGGGGGGGACTTGATAGAGGTCTTTAAAATGATGAGAGGGATAGACAGTGTTGATGTGGATAAGCTTTTCCCACTGAGAGTAGGGAAGATTCAAACAAGAGGACATGACTTGAGAATTAAGGGACAGAAATTTAGGGGTAATACGAGGGGGAACCTCTTTACTCAGAGAGTGGTAGCTGTGTGGAATGAGCTTCCAGTGGAAGTGGTGGAGGCAGGTTCAATTTTATCATTTAAAATAAATTGGATAGGTATATGGATGGGAAAGGAATGGAGGGTTATGGTCTGAGTGCAGGTAGATGGGACTAGGGAAAAATAAGTGTTCGGCACGGACATGAAAGGCCGAGATGGCCTGTTTCTGTGCTGTAATTGTTATATGGTTATATGTGAATATGGGACCCAACGGGTCCAACTTATTCTAGTATATAGATATAGTTGATTAAACGTCACAATATTGCTTGCTTTAACTTTTAAGGATGAAAAGGAATAGAGGAATTAAGAATGGATTTCTGAGAAGACTTGAACAGTTTTTACCACAAGTACTGCACAACTTAAAAACATTCCTGCAGCACTAATAATTTAGTAAAGTAAAATATTATTGTAACACTCAACGGGTTAGCAGCATTTGTATAAAGAGAAACATAGTTAATGTTTCAAGTCAAAGAGTCTTTCAAATCTTCAGACTTAAATGTAACTTACACCTTTTTGCATAAATGCTTCCTGCCCTGCTGAGTGTTTGTAGCATTTCCTATTTTAACATGGATCAAACATAGAACAGGGCAGGAATGGGTCTTCAGCCCACAATGTTTGTGCTGAACATGATGCCTTGCTGAACTGATCACATCTGCATGCATACGATTCATATTCCTTTTCCCTGCACTTTGTATCTGCCTCCACCACCATCCCAGGCAAGGCATTCTAGTATCACTCTGTATTTAAAAAAAACCTCACCCCACACATCCATATTAATCTTTCCTCCTCTCACCTTATAGCTATACTCTCTGGCATTAGACATTTCCATTCTGTGAAAAAGGTTCTGACTGTTCAGCCCTTTCAATGCCTTTCATAAAGCAAAATACTTCTATCAAGTCGCCCCTCAACCTCCGATGTTCCAGAGAAAATAACCTAAGTTTATCCAACTTCTCCCTGTAGCTGAATCCCTCTAATCCAGGTAGCATTCAGGTAAACATTCTCTGCACCCTCTCTGAAGCTTTCACATCTTTCCTCTAATGGGGCGACCAGAACTGCATGCAATAACCCATATGCGGCCTAACCAAAGTCCAATAAGAGCGGCTTCCTGACTCTTATATTCAATGCCCCTAGCAAATGAAGGCAAGCATATAATTTGCCTTCCTCACTACCCTATCTACTTGTGCTGCCACCTTTGTGAATCCTGCATATCTTAATTTTCTGAATCAGACTACCATGAGGGGCATTATCGAAAGCCTTACTAAAATCCATGTGTACAACATCAACTGCCTTACTTTCATCAATCTCCTTTGTCACCTCCTCAAACAACTCAATCAAGTTAGTGAGACATGACCCACTGCATGTATGATCTCATTGTCCTCCAAGTCCTTCTCCTTGGTGAATACAGAAGCAATGTACTCATTTAGTAACTCACCCACATCCTCTGTCTCCAAGCATAAATTCCCTCCTATATCTTTGAGCTGTCCTATCTTCTCCCTGATCACCCTCTTATTTTTATCATACTTCAAAAACGCTGAGATTTTCCTGAATCCAACTTGTTAATGACATTTCATGGTCCATTCTGGCCCTTCTAATTGCCCACTTTACTTCTTTCCTACTCATTTTTTTGGTCCTCATAAGTCCCATCTGAAGCCGCGTTTTCCTTCCCTTACCTTGCTGCCGTTATCCCTCCTCCTTACTGGAACTTGCTGATCTAGAACTTTGATCAGCTGGCCTTTAAACAACTCCCACATGTGGTCTGTGGACTTACCCAATAACAACTGATCCCAATTTACATTCCTTAGCTCCTGCCTAATGACATTGTAATCTGCCTTGCCCCAATTAAATGCTTTCCCCCAACATCCAGACCTGTCCCAATTGTTTCTAACTATTTGGTGTTGATTGCCTCAATTTACTTCTCACCATGTGAAGGAACAACGTAATTCCATGTTCGGAAATCTGCGAAAGACATGAGGAAGAAAGATGATGCACATAGTTTGGTATTTAAATGTTCTAAAAAGGGACAAAGTGTATGTGAAAAAAATAATTCAAAAAATGAAACAGAACATAATATTAATAATAATTAATTAATATTAATAATAATTAATAATCTTATTTATATAGCGCATTTTTAGTCAACTTGCATTGACCCCAAAGTGCTTCACATAATTACATTACATTTACACACAGGCAAAGGTGGGTGAAGTGTCTTGCCCCAAGGACACAACGACAGTATGCACTCCAAGCGGGATTCGAACCGGCTACCTTCCGGTCGCCAGCCAAACACTTAGCCCATTGTGCCATCTGTCGTCCCACTTGCTTTAGGTCTGCCAGGGTTAAACAAACAATTTCAGGAAAGATTAGTGTACTAAATGAAAGTAATCTCGAAAGTTGACAATTTTGCTGATGCCTGGACATTATTTTGCAATGATTATCACAATATAAATAGGTTGAGGTTAATAGAAGCTCTAGTGTTTGCTAATTTTAAAAGTGGGTGGTGATTCTCTTTTAAAATGAGAGGGTTGCTATATTGGGGAGTAAAATGAACATTGATTAATATGATGGTTGGATCTGTCAACCTTTGGAGGAATTGTCTCAAATAGTTGGTTCTTCTATGTCTCCTTTGACTGAACCCAGGCTAATTCCATTAGAAGTAGAAAACTGTCACCTTCCAAAAGGAGTGAAGATTGAAGCTTTAAATTCTAGATCTGTAAATTGGAAAAGCATTGGAAAGAATTATGAGAAATACTTTAAGATGTAATCTTGACAATTCTGAGCTAGTCAGCAGTTCTTTAAAGATCAGAGAAAGCATGGCTATTATATTAAATCTGAGAGGATATTAGATTTTCTCAAACGGGCATGCAATGGATGCAATTTATCTGGATTTTTAAAGGTATTTGGCACTTTCCTAATTCATGAGCTATTAAGACTAATGAACAATATGCTGTCACACGAACACTGTTACTTTTGCATCAGCCACATGATGAAAAGAGAAGGAGATACAAAGGCTGCAGATGCTACAATCTGTAGCAGCAAACAATCTGCTGGAGGAGCTCAGTGAATTGAGCTGCATCCGTGGAGGGAAAGGAGTAATCAAAGTGGTCAGGGTGGGAGTGGAAATAGCCAATGCAAACAAGAGACGAGAGTGGTGAGACAGGAGTGAGAAGCAATTGTTCGACCGGGGGATGGGGGTGAAGGTGAAGGGTGATAGAATATAGTAGGCATAAATAAATAAATACAGATCAGTGGTCAGAGTATAGAAGAGAGATCGAGCAACTGTCTATATGGTGCCAGCGCAATAACCTGGCCCTCAACACTAGCAAAACCAAGGGACTGATTGTGGACTTTGGAAGGAGTAGGAGGGGAACCCACAGCCCCATTTATATCAACGGGTCGATGATTGAAAGGATCAACATAGAAAACATAGAAACATAGAAATTAGGTGCAGGAGTAGGCCATTCGGCCCTTCGAGCCTGCACCGCCATTCAATATGATCATGGCTGTTCACCCAACTCAGTATCCCACACCTGCCTTCTCTCCATACCCCCTGATCCCCATAGCCACAAGGGCCACATCTAACTCCCTCTTAAATATAGCCAATGAACTGGCCTCGACTACCCTCTGCGGCAGAGAGTTCCAGAGATTCACCACTCTCTGTGTGAAAAAAGTTCTTCTCATCTCGGTTTTAAAGGATTTCCCCCTTATCCTTAAGCTGTGACCCCTTGTCCTGGACTTCCCCAACATCGGGAAGAATCTTCCTGCATCTAGCCTGTCCAACCCCTTAAGACTTTTGTAAGTTTCTATAAGATCCCCTCTCAATCTCCTAAATTCTAGAGAGTATAAACCAAGTCTATCCAGTCTTTCTTCATAAGACAGTCCTGACATCCCTGGAATCAGTCTGGTGAACCTTCTCTGCACTCCCTCTATTGTTTAGCCTTTGTCGCACGCATTTCTAATTTCCTGTTTGATACCATCCCCAACTTCACTACTACTGTTAGGTGGCCTGTACACAACACCCACCAGCGTTTTCTGCCCCTTAGTGTTTCGCAGCTCTACCCATACCGATTCCACATCCTCCAAACTAATGTCCTTCCTTTCCATTGCATTAATCCCCTCTCTAATCAGTAACGCTACCCCACCTCCTTTTCCTTTCTCTCTATCCCTCCTGAATATTGAATATCCCTGGATGTTCAGCTCCCAGCCTTGGTCACCCTGGAGCCATGTCTCCGTGTTCCCAACTATATCATAGTCATTAATAGATATCTGCACATTCAACTCATCCACCTTATTACGGATGCTCCTTGCATTGAGACACAAAGCCTTCAGGCTTGTTTTTACAGCACTCTTACCCCTTATACAATTATGTTGAAAAGTGTCCCTTTTTGATTTTTGCCCTGGGTTTTGTCTGCCTGCCACTTTTACTTTTCACCTTGCTACCTATTGCTTCTACCCTCATTTTACACCCCTCGGTCTCTTCGCTCACACATTTAAGAAACCCTTTCCCTTTAACTCCATCCTCCACTATCCCATTCGACACCCCACCACCCTTATTCAGTTTAAAGCCACCCGTGTAGCAGTGGAAAACCTGCCTACCAGAATGCTGGTCCCACACCTGTTAAGATGCAATCCGTCCCTTTTGTACAGTTCCCCTTTACTCCAAAACAGATCCCAGTGATCTAAGAATCTAAATCCCTGCCCCATGCACCAGTTCGTCAGCCACACATTCAGGTCCCGTATCTCCCTGTTCCTGCTCTCGCCAGCACGGGGAACTGGAAGCAAACCGGAGATAACAACCCTGGAGGTCCTGCTTTTCAACATTTTTCCGAGCTCTCTAAAGTCATGCTGCAGAATCTTCATCCCCTTCTTTCCGACATCGTTTGTGCCGACATGCACTACGACTTCCGGATGTTCACCTTCGCCCTTGAGGATTTTCTGCACTCTGTCTGTGACATCCTGGATCCTGGCACCGGGAAGGCAGCACACCATCTTCGCATCCCGTCTGTTGCCGCAGAAACCCCTGTCCGTACCTCTCACGATGGAGTCTCCCACTACAATGGCCTTGCCTGCCTTAGGCCTTTTTGGTTTTCGTCAAGAGTTTCAAATCCCTGGGCGTGCGCATCTCTGAAGATCTTTCATGGTCCGAGAACACTAATGCAATTATCAAGAAAGCTCATCAGCGCCTCTACTTCCTGAGAAGATTACGGAGAGTCGGTTTGTCAAGGAAGACTCTCTCTAACTTCTACAGGTGCACAGTAGAGAGCATGCTGACCGGTTGCATCGTGGCTTGGTTCGGCAATTTGAGCGCCCTGGAGAGGAAAAGACTACAAAAATAGTAAACACTGCCCAGTCCATCATCGGCTCTGACCTTCCTTCCATCTAGGGGATTTATCGCAGTCGCTGCCTTAAAAAGGCTGGCAGTATCATCAAAGATCAACACCATCCCGGCCACACACTCATTTCCCTGCTACCTTCAGGTAGAAGGTACAGGAGCCTGAAGACTGCAACAAGAAGGCTCAGGAATAGCTACTTCCCCACAGCCATCAGGCTATTAAACCTGGCTCGGACAAAACTCTGATTATTAATAACCCATTTTCTGTTATTTGCACTTCATCAGTTTATTTATTCATGTGTGTATATATTTATATTATGGTATATGGACACACTTATCTGTTTTGTAGTAAATGCCTACTATGTTCTGTGTGCTGAAGCAAAGCAAGAATTTAATTGTCCTATACAGGGATACATGACAATTAACTCACTTGAACTTGAACTTGAACTTGAACTCGAACTTGAGTTGAGTTTAATCGCCTGATGGTTGTGGGGAAGTAGTTATTCCAGAACCTAGATGTTGCAGATTTCAGGCTTCTGTACCTTCTACCTGAAGGCAGCGGGGAGATGAGTGAGTGGCCAGGATGGTGTGGATGGGTTTACAAGCCGCATTCGGCCCGGGGGCCATAGGTTACTGACCCCTGCATTACAGGAAGGATGTGAAAGCTTTGGAAAGGGTGCAGAGAAGGTTTACCAGAATGTTGCCTGGATTTGCGGGTACAAGCTACAGGAAGATGTTGGACAGACTTAGATTACTTTCTGATCTGATAGAAGTATATAATATTATGAGAATCATAGATTGGGCAGGCAGTCAGAATCTTTTTCCCAGGATGGAAAAATCAATCACTAGAGAATGTAGCTTTAATTTGAGAGGGGCAAATTTTAAAGTAGATATGAGGGGCTAGTTTTTTTCACAGAGGGTGGTGAGTGCCTGTGTTAATTCTGGCCAAATTGGAGAACCAAGACCACTAACATAAAGGCTTCTGGGCTGCTAGGCCATTTGGTCAATTTAAATGTGCCTTCTGCAGAAATAGGACAAGCTGCAGAATGGTGCCAGTTTGTCTAGAGCCTAGATAAGAGCTGCAGGAAGAGAATGAAGCATTTGCAGATTCTGACAATTAGGTGCAAATTGCATGGAATGGATTGGATGAATGGAAACCAGACATACACATTTTACATATTGTTGCAAAGCTTTACTTTACTAGATGTTGATTGGATTAAGTGTTGAGCCTTGTCTGCGTTTCTTGAATGTCTGGGCAATTGTTGCTATGTTTGCTTCCATTCTGAAGCTCCATTTGAATACATTGTATTAGTTACTGTATTATTGGGTTAGGGAAATGTCTATCATATACTGTGTTAATCGATATTTGTTATTGGACAGTATAGAGACCACCCCCATGTGGTTCGGCCCCTCAAGGTTCGGGGACCTATAAAAGGCTGCTCCCATGAGATCATGTGTCGATCTTGTGGGAGAACGCTTAGGACTGCGTAACCTTCTGGAGTGTCTCGGCTTGAACGAGGTAAAGAGGGCTTGGCCAAGCAGATACAAGGATCAAATCTGCGGTGGTTATGTATAGTAGTGAGAACTGTAATTGTGTTTTGTCAAAATAAAGATTAGTTGCGCAAGTGCTTGACTCAGTGATTTTTGACTGAAACTATACTGGGGGAAGCTTAGATCGAGCTATTTCCACCTGGAACACACTGCCAGGGGTGGCATTTAACAACCATTTGGATAAGCACAGGGCTATGCAAGGAATGGTGTTAAATGAATTATGTGCAGGAAAATAAGAGTTGGTTTTGGCATTGTGTTCAACTCAGACATTGTAGGTCGAAGGGCCTTTTCCTGTGCTCTACCTTTCTCTGTTCTATGGTCTATGAAATATTTCTGACACAGATGCTACCTGACCTGCTGATTATTTGCAGTATTTTTTTTGTATTACAGTAACAGGCCTTTATCTTTATAAGATAAAGGTAAAATAAAGAACTTTATCTTTATAAGGTAAAGGAAACCACTAACTCAAATTAATTTGAGTACCAGCTTAGCCCTTGTAATTGACTATATTTTTAATGAGAGAAGAAATGAAGACTTCAGAGCAAGGTATTGTTGGTTTGATTGTTGGTATCTAATGTATTTATTCTGTGCATAATTAGTTAAATAAGGATAATCTCTAGGAGGTCGTGTCCCTCTGTGTTTCTGCTTTGGCTGATTCAAGTATATGTATCCCAATCTAACGTTTCAAGATTTAAAGGAATAAATACTTTTATTTAATAACTGTATAAGCATTTCGATCTGTCCCCATAAATGTACATGACTCTGTGTTATTGGTTGATGAGCTTTTCATCTCTCTGTAAAGTTATCCTGCTGCTACTCCTATCATGCCTTTAAAAATCTTGTACTAATCATGATTAATTGTCCTAGCTTAATGAAGATGGAAGATTGAGGAGTATCCCAAACCATAAGGTCAACACAAGGAAGGCGTGTAGTTCTGCTAAAGCTGATGGTGCCCTTTCTGTGATGCACGCATTTGCAGTACCACATCTGTTCATGCCAGCAAATTGGTTGTGCTATGCTACATGATGGATGCAATCTCTTTGTGAAGATGAGACCATGTCTTATACCTTTCTCCAAAAATAATGTCAAAGCTAATTATACATGTTATTAATCTGCAGTGCTCCTACAACTTCAGACAAGGGCAGATGAAGTGTTATGTACATAAATCCAAATGATTTTCCACCATCTTGCTTCACTGTTGAAATTCATTAAACAATTGATTTAGAACAAGGAAAAGAGAACAGTACAGCACAGGAACTAAAGGGCCTGTCCCAATTGGCGATTTTTTTCGGTGATTGCCGGGGTCATATCAGTGTCGCCAAAAGATTTTGAACATATCAAAATCCAGCGGCGACAAAAAAAATGTTGCGACACTTGAAAAATCACTGTGTGTCAATACGTCATCACGCTGCGCCGCATCTCGCCGCAAGTTTTTTGATGATCTGATATGTCAGTCAATGATGCTGGCAGTAGCCAAAAAAATCGGCAAGTGGGACAGGCCCTTAACCCTTTGGCCCATAATGTTTGTGCAGACCATGACGACAAGTTAAAATAATCTCATCTGTCTGTACATAATCCATATCCCTCTATTCCCTGCACTTCCATGAGTCTATCTAAAATCCTCTTAAACCCCACTATCGTATCTGCCTCCACCACCACTCCTGGCAATGCTTTTCAGGCATCCACCACCTTCAGTATAAAAACTTGCCCCGCACATCTGGATCTATCATATCTATATTACTAAAAATCTGATCTTGACCGCATTTGGCCCACTGTGGTGCGATTTCCGAGAGTACGCCGCCACCTATGGCCATCATTTTTGGCCACCTCGTCAGAGCCCATGTCTGCCTTCCTGGACCAGAGGATTTTTCCCATCGATGAAAGAGGTATTAATGTTTTTTTTTAAATCACCATTCTCTCTGCTGCCCCCGCTGGAGGGAGGGGGGAGGGACTATAAAACCAGGAAGTGGTGTGCCTCACTCGGTCTCTGCAAGATGGAGGAAGCCAAAGAGTCATGTTTCTCTGAGCTCTGAATAACACTGAACACATGTCTACTCAACTGTGAGTCCCCTTAATGTGGTTTGAAAATGAAAATATGGTTGGTTTGAAGTAAAAAGGCACTGCCTGCAAATGGTGGTTTGAGTGCTTTGGTTTGAAGTTAAAAGGCACCTGCAAATTGTGGTTTGGGTGCTTTGGGTTGAAGTGAAAAGGCACTACTGCAAATAGTGGCTTAGGTGCTTTGGGTTGAAGTTAAAAGGCACTGCTGCAAATGGCGGTTTGGGTGCTTTGGGTAACTTCCTGTTTGCACTGTTTATATTGATTTTAGATAAAACGCTACCATTTATGGCTGTGATTTTTAGTCATCTTACTCAGTCCCCCTCCACTCAGCAGGCGCAGAGGAGTATTCCCATCAATGAAAAATAAAAGTGTTATTAGTGTTTCAAAAATGTTGAGAATCTCTCTCCTGTCAATCACGGCATGAAGGCCACACCTTTTCCGGTGGAAGGGGGAGGGGTTATAAAACCCGGAAGTGTGGGTGTTGCTCAGCCTCTGCATGATGGGGGAGGGAGAGGTCACAACGTTGTCTGAGCTGTGAATCAACTGAACATACTGAATGTCTACTGAACTGTGAGTTTGGTGTTTTGTGTGGTTTCATGGTAGTTTCATGGCGGTTTCACCCTGATTGAAATGGTATGAAACTGCATTTGAATTTGGTGGCCTTGAATCCAGCTTGAAGTGGTATCAAACTGCACTTTAATTCAGTGGCCTTGCACCCTGCTTGAAATGGTGGGGAAATGGATTTGAATTTGGTGGCCTTGCACCCTGCTTGAAATGGAATTCCAAGGAATAGCCATGAGTCAACTGCCAGCCCACCAGCCGTGAGTGAGCTGCCAGCACATCAAGCTTGAGGGACTGAGCTGCCACCACAAGAACCCATACCAGCACTCCAGGAAGCCCCCCCCCCCCCCCCCCCCCCCCCCCCTAAAAGTCTCATCTTATATGATATATGTTCCCAAAATACTGCCATAATGGTACACAGTAGCGCAACAATTTTAGTGGTGCATTACTCACTGGCCACCAATATTGGAATTATTAGTGGAGAGGTGGAATATTGCGTTGGGGAACGTGTGTGTGTGTGTGTGTGTGTTGTGTGTGTGTGTGTTATGTGTGTGTGTGTGTGTGTGTGTGTGTGGAGGGTGGGGTGTGTGTGTGTGTGTGTGTGTGTGTGTGTGTGTGTGTGTGTGTGTGTGTGTGTGTGTGTGTGTGTGTGTGTGTGTGTGTGTGTGTGTGGGGGAGGGTGTGTGTGTGTGTGTGTGTGTGTGTGTGTGTGTGTAATGTATGTGTGTGTGTGTGTGTTATGGTACATTTTAACATAATCCGACCACATTACTTACAATGGGATCCCGAATTTCATTTACATTTTAAAAAAAATGCGATTTTCATTGACATTGATTTTATTCTAAAAAAAACTCAGTTTTAATCAAGTTCTTCCATTTTCATTAACAGCTAACATTGTGTTTAGGTTATTTTAACAAATTTGAGAATTTCATTTAAAGAAGAGGGCAGTGGGGGAAGTGAGGAGGGAGAGTGGGGGGCGCAGTGAGATAGGGGGAGGTGAGGAGTTGGGAGGCAGGGGGATATAGGGAGAGGAGGGGGTAGGGAGGGGAGAGGGGTTATGGGAGGGAGGAAGGGAATGACTGAGGGTAGGGGCAGGGAGAGGGAGGGAGAGGTGAGGGAGGGTGGGGTGGGGAGGGGAAATAAGAGGAAAGGTGAAGGTGAAGAAGGGAGGGAGTGCTGGTGGATGAGGGGGAAAGGAGTAAGATAGAGGTAGGAAGAGAGATGGCGAGGTAGTGGAGGAGGGGAGGGGAAGAGGGAGGAGGGGAGGGACAGAATGGCCTACTCTTGCACCTATTGTCTATTGCCTATTGAAGGGGGTGAGGGGAGGAAGCAGAGGCAGGTTTGTGAAGGATGGGGAGAGGAAGGATAATGGAGGTGTGGAATAAGGGACTGAAGAAGGAGAGTCAGATGCGTTCACATTGATCTTATATTTAACAGGTTATTGCCATTTTGAACTTTAAAAACTTCACAGTCACGCTCCAACTTGCCGGCTGTGCCTGCGCAGTTGGGGGAGGGTTGCCCATTATCCGCGTCATAACAGGGATCTCTAGCATCACAACGGGAACCCGACAGCCATGCCTGCACAGTTGGGGGCTATGAGTCAGTGGTGAACTATTGCCTTGGGGGATGGGCCCAACATCCCCCAATTAGTTAGATATAACTAAAAGTCTCCAGAATTGAAGTCATTCTGTTGAATCACCTTTGCACTTTCTCCAGAGCAACCATGTTCTCCTGTAGTGTGGCGAGCAAAGAGTCACACATTACTTTAATTGTGGTTTAAAAATTGGTTTGCAAAGTTGAAACATAATGTCCTAACTCTTACATTCTATACCCCAATCAATGAAGGCATGTCATGTGTGTGTGTTTTTCAGGGAGCAACTGATTTGAATCTACTGTAAAATCCCTCTGTTCATTTCCTCTCATCTTAAACCCATATCCTCTATTTCTTGATTCCCCCTACCATGGGTAAAAGATTATTTGGAACTTAGCTACCCTCATGTTAAAGCTATGCCCTTTAGTAATTGATATTTCCATCCTGGGAAAAAGATTCTGGCCGTCTACCCAATCTATGCCTCATAATTGTGTGTGCTTCTATCAGCTCTCCACTCAATCTCTGGAGTTCCAAAGAAAACAATCCAAGTCTGTACAACCCTCCCTTTGTAGCTAATACCCTCTAATCAGGCACATCTTGGTAAGCCTCCTCTGCATCCTTTCCAAAGCCTCCAAATCCTACCACCATTGGTGAGACTAGAACTGCATGCAATACTCCAAAATGTGATCTAATCAAAGTCCTATCAATGATGCAACATGGTTTAACTGCAAATAATATTTTGTTGCAATATGACTGACCAGTGTCATCCTTTAAAACTGGGCAAAGTAGGTGAGGACATTTGATATATACATACCCAAAGTTTACATACAACATGAGGGAATACAAGTGGAAATGAATGTTGATCAATCTTCAGCCACCTCGCACTTTGCACAATTGCAAGGCAGGTGGTAAATTATTCAGGTTGAATACTTTGTCATAGAAATTGTGGAACAGTGGCAGTAATGGTTCCTATAATTATGCAATGGACTGATCCAGCTGCTACGGTCAGGCAAACGCCTCCGTTGCCATGCGGTGAGAACGGAGAAGTTGAGAAGGAGTTTCTTCCCAGAGGCCATTCGGTCTGTAAACGCCTATCCCACCAGGGACTAACTCTACTGAACGTTTTTCCTTCCATTATTTATTCTGTAAAATAATATGTGTGTTTATGATTGTGTTTATAGTTTGTTTGGTTGTTTGGTTGTTTGTCTTTTTGCACAAAAGTCCGCGAGCATTACCACTTTCATTTCACTGCACATCTCGTATGTGTATGTGACAAATAAACTTGACTTGACTTGACTTGACTTGAGGATTGGAATAGGTAAAACTTCAAAGTTATCATACAGTGAGGAATTGGGTGTAAGATTATAGTTGTAGTGTTTATTGATGGTGTTACAGGACTACCTAAAAATTCAAGGACAGAATCTAATTGTGTAGCATGAAGGAACAATAATGAAGTTATTATGCTGCTGACTGTTGTGAAGGGATGCCAAATTAATGAAAGACAACGAGAAGCAAATATGCAAGTAAATTGCATCGAAATGAGAAAGGTTGGAGTAGTGAATTATTTATTTTTGCAGAAAACAATACATTTCTGGAATTCTCTACACCAGAGATTTGGGAAGGCACATAAATCACCGCGACATGGAGGAGTGGGATTCAGTAGGAACCAATAAAAAATGATCTTCTGGTTGCTCGGGGGATATGTGAAGTGCGATAGAAGAGCATGATGTTAATGTCTTTGTAAAAGTGAAGGTAAAAATTAGGTAGGATAACAATAGAATGATCAAAGATTAAGATGGAAGGAAAAAAATTAAGGTGAAATAAAGTTAGCCAGATAATAAGAATTTCTATAGATATTGACATAAGAAGAGTTAACAAGGTGAATGCTATTCCAACAAAAAGTGATCCCATTGAGTTAACAATGGAACGTCTGAAAATTAAATAAGAACTGTATCAGTCTTCACTTTGGAGGATACAAATAAAATTCCAAAATAGCCTGGATGGAGGAACTCGGGAAAATTACAATCAGAAGAATTGGTACAGAGGGGAAAGTCTGAAAGGTGAGTAAAGCAATTTTTTTTACAGGGAAAGTGGCAGATGTCTGTAAAGTGCTACGAGGGTGTGGTGATAGAAATAGATATAATAGCAGCATTTAAGAGGTATTCAGACAGACACAACAACAGGCAGGGTATAAAGGTTTAAAGATATCATATAGACAGGGAATGTCGATACAAAAAACTGGAGTAACTCAGCGGGACAGGCATCATCTCTGGAGAGAAGGAATGGGTGACGTTTTGGGTCGAGACTCTTCTTCAGACAGATGGAATTTGTTTACATTGGTATCATGGTGGCCAAAAGTGCCTGTTCCTGTGCTGTACTATTCTATGAGACTGAGCAAATTCTAGACAATCTTGCAAGCCTATTTCACTTCTTAATTATTATGTTTGTATTATATCATGCATATGGGCAAAGGAGGCTGGCAGTTTCCTAGTTGGAAATTTTAGTTAGTCTGATGGACTGTATTCTTGGCTTTATTCATGGGGGAACTGAGAACAAAGGCAAGGAAGCAAAGCCTTTATAAAACACTGCTCAGGTGCTATCTATTCACCAAATTGTCAGACTATTGTTGAGGCCTTGGAAAGGATATCAATGAGATTTATGTCAATGGTACTAGGAATGCAAGTCTCAGTTATTCTGAAACTGGAGAAACTGAAGAGTGAAGGTTAAAGGAAAATTGATAGAACGGTTCAAAATCATGAAGGTTTTGATATAGTAAATGAAGAAGAATTGTTTCTACAGTCAATAGGGCCAATAACAAAAGGTTACAGCCTTAAAACATTTGGCTTGCAGTGACATAAAGCAACAAAAAACATTTTTTGCACTGCCTGACAGATTGGTGGAGTCAAATTTAGTAATACTATTTAAACAGGAATTTTAAAATATAAAGAAAATGCAGAGCTAAGTGGAAAGAGCAGGAGAGTGGGATTAATTGGAGCTTCGTTCTTGCATTAATTGGGACAAAAAGCAACCTGTTTCTTTTAGTGGCTCAAAATATAAGATCAGAAGAAACAGAAGCAAGTGTATGGATCTCCATGCACACTTTGCCATTCAATAAGCTCATGACTAATACTTAACCTCACTTCTCGGCACCAACCACATAATCCTTGATTCCTTCAATATTCAAAAATATGCCAACCTCACACTTGAATGAATTCCACGATTAATCCTCCACAGCTTAATGGATAGAGAATTTCAAATCCTGAAAGCCCAAATGGACCACACTTACTGGTTCTGCCTTGTCTATTTGGCTTAATAAACGTGAGTAGATTTGTCAAATCTGAGTTTCTTCATTGAAATCCACGCTGACTTTGCTCAATCCTGTCATTATTTTCACAGTGTTCTGATACCATTTCCTTAATAATAGATTCTAGCAATTTCAATACTGAGGCCCGGTGCTGTCTGTGTGGACTTTGCACTCTCTGCATGTGGCTGTTTGGGTTTCCTTGGTGTGGTTTGGTTACCTCCCACATCCCAGTATGCAAATAGTCACCACATAAAGGATGCTGACAAAGTTACAAATTATCCCATACCTGGACTACCCTCATCAAGGAATGAAGGTGGAGAAGTCAACAATGTCAGGACCCTGGGCATGTATAATTCTGAAGATTTGTCCTAGACCCAGCATATGGATCAATAAAGAAAGCTCATCAACACTTATACTGGCTTAGAAGATTTGGTATGTCAACAAATACCCTTTTGAACTTCTACAGGTGAACAGTTGGTAGCACATTGAGTGATTGCACACAGCTTGGTTCAGAAACTCAAATGCCCAGTAAAGGAGGAGATTACAAAAACCCAGTCCATCACGGGTACTGACCTCCCCACCATTGAAGGGCTGCCAGCATTACCAAGGGCCCATTCCTCTTTTGCCATTCTCTGACTTCATTCCTGCCATCACAAGAAGGTATAGAAATCGGAAAAGTGTAACATCCTGTTTCAGTAAAATACTCTTCCTAATAACCATCAGGCTACTGAACATGACAAACTATAACTAAACTCAAAATTATGTCCTGCCTCGATTGCACTAGGGACTTTAAGTGAGTTAAGGTATAGGAATCTGAAAAGTGTAACATCCAGACCTTGCACATGGATACAAATACAGAAGTCTTCCTGCCAAAAGCTCTAGTCATTGTGCCAAGTGTGATCATGGAGAAGGTTGGTAATGAATAGCTTAGTGGAAGAGAATAATTGGGGGTTAGAAAATCTAGTGAAATCTAGGGAGTTGCTGTTTTACAGCATCAGAGACGTGCATTCAATTCTGACTATGGGTGGTGTCTGTATCGAGTTTGTACGTTCTCCTTGTAAACATTTGGGTTTTCTCTGGGTGCTCTGGTTTCCTCCCACTCTTCAAAGACTTAGGGGTTTGTTGGTTAATTGGCTTCAGAAAAAGATTGTAAAGGGGCTGTCCCATGGCTGTGACCTAATCTGCGAGTTTAAACGAGTTTGCCCTTGACTCAAACTCGCAGCATGGTCAACACGAGGTCCTAGGAGTTCCTATGAGGTCACTGGAACTCTCCTTCATGCTCGAGGGAAGTTCCCGCATACTCACGGCCTCAGCTAGGTCGCAGAAAAGTTTTCAGCATGTTGAAAAATTTTCCGCAAGTAAAATTTGGTCAGCATGGTTCTTTTTAACTCGTAGTGCAGTGGAGTGAGGTCGCTATTTAGTTACAGGCAGTTGAGAGCAGGCGGAGGCAATCTCCGTCACTGGCCGGACATTTTGATTGGCTCTTTGAAGTTTTCTGGACCAGGGGAAACCGACCGGTAGGAAAAATGCCCGCTAAACTTTATTTTACTTCTTAAAAGTGTCTCCACTCCTTCTCTCCACACTTTTCCCCCCTGTTCTCTCTCTCTCTACCCTTTCTCTCTTTCTTCTCTCTCCCCCCTCTCTCCCCCACCGCACTCCCCCCCCCCCCCCCCCCCCCCCCCCCCCCCCCCCCCCCCCCCCCCCCCCCCCGCACTCTCTAAAGGACTTACCGTTACTGTGCCAGCCATCTTTTACCTTACTCTTCATCGTGGGTGTGAATTTTGGTCAGCGCTCCCCCGCTTTCCCTGGCCTCCGCCTTTGCAATGAGTTTGTGTGTGTGTGTGCAGTCGGTCGATCCAGCTCGCGGTTTCACCGCGGACGGTCGATCCAGCTCGAGGTTTTCCAGGTGAGTGCCCTCGAGCTTGAAGGTCGAAGACACTCTTCTTAACTCGCGGATTAGGTTGCCACAGTGGAACAGCCCTTTAAATTGTCCCTAGTGTGTAGGATAGTGCTAGTGTGCGGGATGATTGCTGGTCGAAGAAAAGGGCCTGTCTCCGCGCTGTATCTCTAAACTAAACTAAACCGAGTGAGGGGGGGGGTGTTTAAATTTAACCCAAGGCCAGGTGAGAAGAAATGTAGTGTTGGGGGGTTAAAACGTGGGAATTCACTGGGCAAGGAGACAAATAGCCCCTGGCCCCAAACGCAGTGGACAAGGGATGGACCCAGTACTCATGCCACCTTCATGCTGCTCACTCCCTCTGTTCCCACCACCGGAAGCACAGCATGTAGTGCCAGCTCAATGGGTAACCGGAAATGGGGGAGCAGTGCAATGGGAGCCTCAGTCTGCTATAATCAAAATGCATGATATAGAGGTCTGTTATTGCAAGGGCTTACCAAACTGCACAATCATTCCACAATTAATTGCAACCTCCATGCACATGCTTACCATCAACATCAAGAGCTCCATCTAATGGAGTGATGTGCTCCACTGACATAAATATGCAATACAATTTGAATTATTTTAACAATGTCCTTGTTGCAGAGCAGAAAAAAGGTTGAATATCTAGACCCTAAATTACTCAACCTTCTTAGATCAGTTGCCCACTCTCTGGAAAACAACTGTTTTTTTAATTTAATAATCGCCACTTCAATAGATTCACTTTAATCTCAGTATGACTCCTTTAAGAAGTAAAATTGCTCCGTTACATTTTGTAACAGCAGTCACATGTCAGTTTGCATTTTAGATCAGACATGGGGACATCCTTGTACTTGTTTTTCCCAAAACAAGAACAGTTAGAGCACAATCCTTCAAAAAATAGTGTAGAAACTAGTAATGTGATATTGCTTAAAAATATTCAATCCATTTCCTTGCTTTAATTTAACCATTTTTCCAACCTCATCTCATCTTTTCCAGTCATGGGATTCAGCCCAGTAAATTCCTTGTGGCTGGCTATTGCATGCCATGTACAACTAGTGCCATTTTGAGGGCTGCATAATATTGATGGATGACAACCAAGAGGATGGTATCTATATTACTAAAAGTCTGATCTTGACCACTTCCTGTTGTTCTGTATATTGATTTTAGAAAAAACGCTGCAACGTACGGCTCTGATAGTTAGCCATCATACTCAGAGTCTCCGTTTGCTGTGCAGGACAAGAGGGTTATTCCCTTTGTTGAAAAATAAGAGTTATTAGTGTTTAAAAAATGTTGAAATTCTCTCTCCTGAAGGCCACGCCCCTTCCAGAGGAACTATAAAACCTGAAAGTGTTGAGTGCCTCAGTCAGTCTCTGCAAGATGGGGGAGCGAGAGGGTCATGTCTCTCAGTCTGAGATGTGAATAACACTGAACATATGTCTACTAAACCGTGTGTGGTTTTAGTGACCTGTCAGTTCCCTTAATGTGGTTTGAAAATATATTTTGGAAATGCTAAAGCTGTGTTGCCTTTGGTTTGGAAATGCTATAGCTGTGTTGCCTTTGGTTTGGAAATGCTATAGCTGTGTTGCCTAATTAACGTTGCCTTGCCCAATTAACGTTGCCTTGCCCAATTAACGTTGCCTTGCCCAATTAACGTTGCCTTGCCCAATTAACGTTGCCTTGCCCAATTAACGTTGCCTTGCCCAATTAACGTTGCCTTGCCCAATTAACGTTGCCTTGCCCAATTAACGTTGCCTTGCCCAATTAACGTTGCCTTGCCCAATTAAAGTTGCCTTGCCCAATTAACGTTGCCTTGCCCAATTAACGTTGCCTTGCCCAATTAACGTTGCCTTGCCCAATTAACGTTGCCTTGCCCAATTAACGTTGCCTTGCCCAATTAACGTTGCCTTGCCCAATTAACGTTGCCTTGCCCAATTAACGTTGCCTTGCCCAATTAACGTTGCCTTGCCCAATTAACGTTGCCTTGCCCAATTAACGTTGCCTTGCCCAATTAACGTTGCCTTGCCCAATTAACGTTGCCTTGCCCAATTAACGTTGCCTTGCCCAATTAACGTTGCCTTGCCCAATTAACGTTGCCTTGCCCAATTAACGTTGCCTTGCCCAATTAAAGTTGCCTTGCCCAATTAAAGTTGCCTTGCCCAATTAAAGTTGCCTTGCCCAATTAAAGTTGCCTTGCCCAATTAAAGTTGCCTTGCCCAATTAAAGTTGCCTTGCCCAATTAAAGTTGCCTTGCCCAATTAAAGTTGCCTTGCCCAATTAAAGTTGCCTTGCCCAATTAAAGTTGCCTTGCCCAATTAAAGTTGCCTTGCCTTCTATATAATTAAAAGTCTAATCTTGACCACTTCCTGTTTGCGCTTTATATTGATTTTAGAAAAAACGATGCCACGTACGGCTGTGATTTTTGGCCGTTTTACTCAGTGATCCTCCGCTCATCAGGTGCAGAGGATTTTACCCATCGATGAAAAATAAAAGAGTTATTAGTGTTTAAAAATTGTTGAGATTTTCTCTCCTGTCAATCACGCCATGAAGGCCATGCCCCTTCTGGTGTGGGGGTGGGAGTATAAAACCCAGAAGTGTGGGCGTGGCTCAGTCTCTGCAAGATGGAGGAGGGAGAGGTCATGACTTGCTGTCTTCAGTGACCTTGCACCCTGCTTGAAATGGAATTTCATGGAATAACCGTGGGTTACTGCCAGCCCACCAGCCGTGAGTAAGTGAGCTGCCAGCACAACAGGCTTGACTGACTGAGCCACCAGCCCAAGAATCCCTTTGGCCCACAATGTCCACACTAGCCCTCTGGAAACCAGTCCCGTCAGCCCACAACACCCATACTAGCACTCCAGAAAGCCCCCCTCCCCCCCCCCCCCACTGGCCACTAATATTGGAATTGGTGGAGAGGTGGAATATTGCGTTGGGGACCAGCCCTCCCGTGTGATGCTGGGACCCAACGGGTCCCACTTAGTCTAGTTGTTTAATACATTTCAGTTGTGTTGTTTTTCGGAAATGACCAAATTATCTTAAAATATCACTGTAACTCATTGTCATTCCTAACTTAATTATAATTAAAAATAAAATATTATACAAACAAAGTTCTGAAAATCTGTGGAAGACGATCAAAAGAGTTGGAAGAGACTACAAACTTTAGCGCCCTCCAGCATTACATCACTCAGGTTTTTGGGATCGGTACTTCATTAGTATGGAGCTAATGGGTGTCCACTTGGCTAAGAACATATCTCCAATATTTATGTCTCCACACTTCTATAAGTGCACTATAGGTTCACCTCCCTCATTCAGCATAAACTTAATGCTTTTGTGGTCAGCATATTGGAGTGGAACTCATTGTTTTGTTTTATTTTCATTTTTAAAGGCAGAAATTTGGTGTTCAAAAGATGCATAGATATTTTTTCTTCAGCTCAATGCATTCAGCTCAATGCATTCATTTATTATAGAGATCAATACTTTTATGGCTGAGTGCACAATGTGCAGTGCTCCCGTTTTTAAGGCATAAGGGAAAACAAAGTGTACTCCCAGTCACTACATAAAATAGTTTTTTTTTAATTCAAATATTACAATATTCCTCCAAAATATGAACATCAGAAACACAGAACAATTTATTTATCTTAGTCAAAATTAGCATAAAATATCCATCTATTCTGCATCTGAAACAAGCAATTTCATAATAATAGGATATTAGTCGTAAATCCATTTAAGATTCTCTTCAGAGAACTCTTCGATTGATGAAATTATTTGATTTATTTTCTATTCTGTCTAACTTTATCTTGATCCACATATATTTGTTCTGTCTAGACAGTCTATAACCTACTGGGATCATTGAGGGATTTTGTTTGCACAGGAAATCATAACCAGCATCAGCAGTTCCTTCTTGAACAAAATCATAACATTTGACCTTTTTGGCATAGAAACCAAATACATTGGAATAATAAATGTCAAAACAACCTGGAAATAAATCAAATGGCGTTAAATCCTATATATTTTTTGTGCACTGAGCAAAATAAAAGAGTAGGTGGTGAGTAGGAGATCAATGTCAGTTTCTTTCAGGTCCAGGAGGGAGTGATTGTTGATTTCACATTTTATGACGGTTATCGTAATATTGCCTCATTTTCAAAAAAATATACATTTATCATGTTGGGAGGTGTTACACTATTTTTTCAATAGAAACAGTAATTGGGAATAATGCAGCAGATGCTGATCATGTAATATGAGGAGTCATGACACAAAAGGAGAAACAGACACTTCTCATCTGCTCAGTTTGATTGGACGTATGCTGGGTGTCAATGGGCAATATTGTACTAATTGTAGTACATCCTGAATTCAAATGTTGAGGTAGCATTCAGGATGATTTCAGCCAATGTCTCTCTCCATCATTTGGGGAGTTGCAAGCTTGATATTGGTCAGTGCTTGCGATAATCTCTGCTTCTTAGCAAAGATGAAGAAGCTGAAATCTACTCTTCTAGTGAATATTAGTAGAGCTAATAGGATGATGTTTCAATCCATGTAGTAAGTCAGCACTCTTGATATTGGCAGTGGGATTGGGGTGGTGTAAGGTAGGGTAGGTACGTCATCCTGGTTATCAGGTTCCTCCTTTTTGACATTTCATTGATAAGCCCAAAACGTCTCCAGAGGGCTCAGCAGTGATACCTGCCGTCCCAGGTACACCCTCCTCAGTTCTATACCCTCCTGTTCTCATCTTACAGCCCAATTGCTGTCTTTCCTTTTAATCCAAAGCATAGAATCATAGAATTGTACAGCATGGAAATAGTTCATGTTTCTATAATCTGCTTCTATAACTTCCTCTGCCAGGTCATTTCTGACATGAACAATCCTCTCAAAAAAAAAACTGCTGCTAAGGTTCATCTTAAATCTCTCTTCTCTGACAAGCCTGTCCTCTCATTTTTGAAACCTATCTTGGCGAAAAAAGACTACAGGCATTCACATTATCTATGTCCTCATAATCTTGTACATCACAATAAGATCATCCCTCATCCTCCATTGCTCCAAAATAAAGCCCAAACCTATTCAACTGTAACTCAAGGTAACATCCTGCTGGATCTAATTTGAGGAAGGACATTCTTGCTATTGAGTGAGTGCAGCGTAGGTTTACAAGGTTAATTCCCGGGATGGCGGGACTGTCATATGCTGAGAGAATGGAACGGCTGGGCTTGTACACTTTGGAGTTTAGAAGGATGAGAGGGGATCTTATTGAAACATATAAGATTATTAAGGGTTTGGACATGCTAGAGGCAGGAAACATGTTCCTGATGTTGGGGGAGTCCAAAACCAGGGGCCACAGTTTAAGAATAAGGGGTAAGCCATTTAGAATGGAGATGGGGAAACACTTTTTCACACAGAGATTTGTGAGTGTGAAATTCTCTGCCTCAGGAGGCCGGTTGTCTGGATACTTTCAAGAGAGAGCTAGATAGGGCTCTTAATGAAAGTGGAGTCGGGGGATATGGGGAGAAGGCAGGAACGGGGTACTGATTGGGGATGATCAACCATGATCACATTATATGACTGTGCTGGCTCAAAGGGCCAAATGGCCTACTCCTGCACCTATTGTCTATTATCTCTCCTGTACCCTTTCCAACTTAATGGTATCCTTCTTGTAACTGGGTGCCCAAAATTGCACAGGGTATTCTCTAGTTACGTCTCAACATGCTACAACATGCAACACCCCACTAAAGTAATTGTAACACACAATCTGCAAAGTATTGAACCTGTGATTTGCTCATCTTGCAAAGAGCGAGAAAAACAAAAGTCAGAGACTAGCATGAGCTTAACTGCTGTAAGTCCTGGTTTGTCACCTGGATACATTTCTCTTCAATGAGGTGTAAGTAGCAGAATTGGTTGGTATTCAAGACATTTACTGGGTGGCCTTCTTTCCTTTTCTAGTAGGTTGCCTTGGTCTGCAGACAAAATGATAATTTTCCCCATCAGTTCCACTTTCAAAGGGGTGTAATCAAACTTCTAAGTCTAATAGCAGTTTACTCCCAAAGGCATGAAGTGATTGCATTCAGTCATTCCTTATGCATTCCCTTACGGAATAAAGAAGAAAGTCTATGAAAAAGAAGTCTATGGAAATAAAGAAGAAACAAGGAAATGCAAATAATGGTCTGCAAAAAAACAAAAAACCATTGAAATAATTCAATGGCTCAGGCAGCATCTCAGGAGAATTCAATGATTCAATTATACTTTATTGTCACATATATCTAGGTTCAGTGAAATTCTTTGTTTTTGCTTACAAACTGGTGAAATCATACAGTATACCTCATTGAGGCAATACACAAAGATTCACTACATTTCTGGCACTGACAAAGTTACAAAAAGTCAATCGAACAGTCTATATTTCTTCACAGCGGTGAATCAGGCATGTTGCCTCACAAGGCAGCCGTTGGTCCCCCCTTCGATCTCGGCAATCTCTGCCGGGTCCTTCCTTCATTCTCTGCAGCCGCTCACTGGGTTCCCCTACATTCTTGGTGGTCCCCCACAGTGTCCCCTTCCTTCATTCTCAGTCCCCCCCCCCGCAAGGTCACCCCCATTTTTTCGACAGCCCTCCTTGCTCTCAACAGCCCTCCTCACTCTCAGCGGCGTAGTCCTTTCTTCAGACTGATTGTGGTGATGAGACAAAACATCTGGAAGAATGTCAGGCAAGACAAAGTCTGGCATGCAATAGATGGATACTGGTGAGCAGAGGGGTTTGATAAGCAGATGGTTGGACAAAGGCCAGGCACGTAAAGACAGATGGCTTAAGACAAAATAATTGGTGTTGGGAATCGTGAAGCTAAATGAAAGAATGTAGGTTGAAGGGAAGGGAGAAATTGGTGCAGGTACATGTGTTGTTCAGGGGAGAGGGGGAAGGAAAAGAAAGAGGGCATAAATGAAGAGGGGCGGAGGGAGATGTTTGGTAGCTACCTAGAAGTGGAGAATCCAATGTTCATAGAAACATAGAAACATTGAAACATAGAAACATAGAAACATAGAAATTAGGTGCAGGAGTAGGCCATTCGGCCCTTCGAGCCTGCACCGCCATTCAATATGATCATGGCTGATCATCCATCTCAGTATCCCGTACCTGCCTTCTCTCCATACCCCCTGATCCCCTTAGCCACAAGGGCCACATCTAACTCCCTCTTAAATATAGCCAATGAACTGTGTGTGGCCTCAACTACCCTCTGTGGCAGAGGGTTCCAGAGATTCACCACTCTCTGCGTGAAAAAAAGTTCTTCTCATCTCGGTTTTAAAGGATTTCCCCCTTATCCTTAAGCTGTGACCCCTTGTCCTGGACTTCCCTAACATCGGGAACAATCTTCCTGCATCTAGCCTGTCCAACCCCTTAAGAATTTTGTAAGTTTCTATAAGGTCCCCTCTCAATCTTCTAAATTCTAGAGAGTATAAACCAAGTCTATCCAGTCTTTCTTCATAAGACAGTCCTGACATCCCAGGAATCAGTCTGGTGAACTGTCTCTGCACTCCCTCTATGGCAATAATGTCCTTCCTCAGATTTGGAGACCAAAACTGTACGCAATACTCCAGGTGTGGTCTCACCAAGACCCTGTACAACTGCAGTAGAACCTCCCTGCTCCTATACTCAAATCCCTTTGCAATGAAAGCTAACATACCATTCGCTTACTTTACTGCCTGCTGCACCTGCATGCCTACCTTCAATGACTGGTGTACCATGACACCCAGGTCTCGCTGCATCTCCCCCTTTTCCAATCGGCCACCATTTAGATAATAATCTGCTTTCCTGTTTTTGCCACCAAAATGGATAACCTCACATTTATCCACATTATACTGCATCTGCCAACCATTTGCCCACTCACCCAGCCTATCCAAGTCACCTTGCAGTCTCCTGGCATCCTCCTCACAGCTAACACTGCCCCCCAGCTTAGTGTCATCCGCAAACTTGGAGATATTGCCTTCAATTCCCTCATCCAGATCATTAATATATATTGTAAATAGCTGGGGTCCCAGCACTGAGCCTTGCGGTACCCCACTAGTCACTGCCTGCCATTGTGAAAAGGACCCGTTTACTCCTCCTACTCTTTGCTTCCTGTTTGCCAGCCAGTTCTCTATCCACATCAATACTGAACCCCCAATGCCTTGTGCTTTAAGTTTGTATACTAATCTCTTATATGGGACCTTGTCGAAAGCCTTCTGGAAGTCCAGATACACCACTGGTTCTCCCCTATCCACGCTACTAGTTACATCCTCGAAAAATTCTATAAGATTCGTCAGACATGATTTACCTTTCGTAAATCCATGCTGACTTTGTCCAATGATTTCACCACTTTCCAAATGTGCTGCTATCCCATCTTTAATAACTGACTCTAGCAGTTTCCCCACTACCGATGTTAGACTAACTGGTCTGTAATTCCCCATTTTCTCTCTCCCTCCCTTCTTAAAAAGTGGGGTTACGTTTGCTACCCGCCAATCTTCAGGAACTACTGCGGAATCTAAAGAGTTTTGAAAGATTATTACTAATGCATCCACTATTTCTGGAGCTACTTCCTTAAGTACTCTGGGATGCAGCCTATCTGGCCCTGGGGATTTATCGGCCTTTAATCCATTCAATTTACCCAACACCACTTCCCGGCTAACCTGGATTTCACTCAATTCCTCCAACTCCTTTGACCCGCGGTCCCCTGCTATTTCCGGCAAATTATTTATGTCTTCCTTAGTGAAGACGGAACCAAAGTAGTTATTCAATTGGTCCGCCATATCCTTGTTCCCCATGATCAACTCCCCTGTTTCTGACTGCAAGGGACCTACATTTGTTTTAACTTATCTTTCTTTTCACATATCAATAAAAACTTTTGCAGTCAGTTTTTATATTCCCTGCCAGTTTTCTTTCATAATCTATTTTTCCTTTCCTAATTAAGCCCTTTGTCCTCCTCTGCTGGTCTTTAAATTTCTCCCAGTCCTCCGGTATGCTGCTTTTTCTGGCTAATTTGTACGCACCATCCTTCGCTTTGATACTATCCCTGATTTCCCTTGTTATCCATGGATGTACTACTACCTTCCCTGATTTATTCTTTTGCCAAACTGGTATGAACAATTTTTGTAGTTCATCCATCCAACCAATGGGTTGCAACTTTGGCTTACAACCCAATAGTATGAACATTGAATTCTCCAATCTTAGGTCACCTCCACCCCCACCAACCCCCCCCCCCCCCCCCTTTCTCCCTCTGTTTTCCCCATGTCTCTCTCCTGTGTGCATCTGGACTATCACCTATTTCTCCCCTATTTCCACATTTCTCCACCCACATTCCAGCCTCAAGCTTTACAATTCACAATTCTTCAATCCTTTGGTCTCACGCCTGCTTTTTTTCATTTCCTGTCCTTATCCAAACATCTGCTTATCAATACCCCACTCCCCCCTGCTCAACTGTATCCACCTATTACTTGCCAGTCCTGCCCATCCAGCTTCCTTCACTCCCTTCCCACCCAATCACTCCGAAGAAGGGTCCCGACCCGAATCGCCATGTTCTCCAGAGATGCTGCCCGCCTCGCTGAGTTACTCCAGTAATTTATGTCTTCATTCTCTATGGAAATAAATTATAACAAGGCTAAAATAACTGGTGATCATGTTAAGTACTGCAGGCAGGATGTGTTAATCTTATTGATAAATATTGGAAACTCTGAATGAGTTGAACACATGATATTAGCTGCATCACCAAGTTCCATTCTGACTGAACAGCTGTCAGATCGGTAATACACAAACACTGATGTCACCATTTATCATAGTGAGATTATTTCATGCTCTAACACTTTTCCCAATGTGGTAACCAGTATAGCTCATGTCCTTGTGCAGATTGGACATAGCACTTGAACCGATTTGCCATCTGCAACAACAAAAACAATTAATGCTATATAGGTTTATTTGCAGACTAATGTGTTTTTGAAACGGGCCATAAATAATAATTATTTCCAAGTGACAGAAACAAAATATCAATAACAGACTGAAATAATGCAAAAGGGAATATTATTAATTGTGGAATTGGATTTAGTAAGTGACTACCGGTAATAAATCCTTAAATTTAGATTCTGATACAATAACGTAACAGAGCTTCAATACTGTTATGATAATAAGGTGTTGAACAGAAATGGAAAAATATGGATCACATTACCTCAATCAGCAGATGTTGTCATGAAGAGAAGCACAATAATTGTACTCATCTTTAATAGCAATTGCTTTCACCCAACTCAATGTAATTTTGCACCCTCCATCTTCTTTCCCCTATCCTCCTCCCCTCTCCCAATCCCTCCCTCACCTCTCTCTCCCTCTCCTTTCCCCTACCCTCAGTCACACCCTCCCTCCATAACTCCTCTCCACTCCCTACCCCCCCCTCCTATCCCTCTATCCCCCACTCCTCACCTCCCCCTATCACCCCCACTATCTCTCCAGCCCTCCCCCACTGCCCTCTATTCCCTCTACTCCCCCTTTCCTACCTCCTCCACTCCACCTCCTCCCCTCCCTCTAGCCCCCTCACGCTCCCTCCTCACCTCCCCCACTTTCCCCCCTGTCCCTCCCTATCCCCTCCTCTCTCAATCCCCCCACTCTCCCTCCTCACCTACCCAGGATCTTTCCCCTCTCCTCCTCCCCTCCCTCCATCCCTCCCTCACCTCTCCCACCCTCTCCTTTCCCACCCTCTCCTTTCCCCTACCCTCAGTCACTCCGTCCCTCCCTCCATAAAATTCAGCATCAGCAGTTCGTTCCACCACATGTCATTCTTTGTTAGCTGTGGATTAGATCCCATTGATTTGACGATTGGACCAGTTTGCAGTGTGTGTGTGTGTGTGTGTGTGGGTGTGTGTAGGTTTGTGTAGGTGTGTGCGCATGTGTGTGTCACACAAACTCTGCGCAAACTGCTTGGCCACCCTGTAACCTGGCTCTCCCTCCCACCCTCTGCCCACTCCGGCTCAGCCACTGCTCGGCCCGTCCCTGTCCTGTCCGACCACACGCTGCTGCTGCTAGGGCCACCCCCGTCCCTGCCCAAAGATCCTAGAGGAGCAAGATAGACCACTCCTCTGAAATCCAATGGACTGACGTGTAGTACGTGACGGAACGTCACGGCCGCCATTTCTTAATGCGATGCTCAACTTCCGGTATGCCACCCGCTGTGATCCAAAGCAAAGATTATAGAGCTCCGCTATAATCTTTGATCCAAAGCAAAGATCCCCGAGTATCTTGTAGCGGGAACAGCCCCCTCCTTTGCGTAGTTTCCCTTGCATTGTATTGTGCAGTTTCCCTTGTATTGCTTTAACACACTCTGCACAAAATTAAATTTAACGTATACATATTTTATATATTACACATATGAATGTGTGTCTGTGTGTGAGAGGCAAGTTAGAGATAATTAAGTTTATTCTCATGGATCAGAAGCAACTTTGATTTAAATAATCACTATTAATTTATTTGTCTTGTAAGGTGATATACATAAACCATAAAGGCAATTATTATAGTAATAATATATATATATGCATATATATATATTTATACACACATATATATATATATATATATATACACCTACATATATACACACATACATACATACATACGTATACACATACATATGCAAACATACAAACACATGCATACATATGGATACATTTATATGCATACATACACACATATAAACATATATATACATACATATATACACACATATACATATACATGCATATATACACAAACATGCATATATACACATGCATATATATATTTATACATATGATCATTTTCCAACGATCAATAGATTTACGGTCAGTTCCTGTGGATTGGAGGATAGCTAATGCTATCCCACTTTTCAAGAAAGGAGCGAGAGAGAAAACGGGGAATTACAGACCAGTTAGCCTGAGTTTGGTGGTGTGAAAGATGCTGGAGTCAATTATTAAAGATGTAATAATGGGGCATTTGGATAGTAGTAAAAGGATTAGTCCAAGTCAACATGGATTTATGATTTTACAATGCATTTAAGCCTCTCCAATTTTTATGAGATGCATTCCTGGAATATGTAGGAAGTTTATTGTAACCTAGTGCTACATGCCTGAACAATGGATGATATATCACTTAAATGCAATTGTTTTCAGTTGTGTGGAGAGACCTGTATATTGATGATGCTTTTTGCCTCTAATATGTCAATTTACCTTAAATGTAGAAGAGCTTATTAGAATCATCTTACAAAGACCATGAAGTATTTTCTTTCTATCCTCTTTTGAACCCAAGGCATAGCAGAGCTGCCAACTCTCATGAAGAGGTAAGGGAGGGAGAGAGGGAAGGGAGGGAGAGAGGGAAGGGAGGGAGAGGGAGAGAGGGAAGGGAAGGAGAGAGAGAGAGAGAGAGAGAGATCGGGATAAGATAGGGAGATAGAGATGGAGAGAAGAGAGGGGAGAGAGAGATCGAGAGAAGAGAGAGAGAGAGAGATCGGAGAAGAGAGGGAGAGAGAGATATCGAGAGAAGAGAGGGAGAAGGGGGGAGAGGGAGAAGGGGGAGAGGGAGAAGGGGAAAAGGGGGACAGGGAGAAGGGGGAGAAGGGGAGAGAGGGGAGAAGGGGGACACGGAGAAGCTCCTCTAGGATCTTTGGGGAGAAGGGGGAGGGGAGAGGGAGAGTGGAACGATAGCACATTATAACGCGCAGCCGTCCCATTCCGACCAAAGATTATAGAGCAGAGCTCCTCTAGTATCTTTGATTGCGGCCGCCGCCGCCGAACCCTCCGGCCCACCATTGCACCCAAAGATGATAGAGTACAGTTGTATAATATTTGATTGCACCCTTCTTGGCGGGCTTGTGATCTTTACTTGTGATGTCTTGACAATTCGAGGGATATAACGGGTAACAGCCGCCCATTCTCCGACTTGAATCTGAGCTCGAAAAATCTCCTGGTCACTGGACCTAATGTGTCCCACGGGCCATATTGTGGAGACCAATCCCTTACAAGAACAAAATCAAAAACGTACAGAAGTGTTAAAATTGTCTTTATTTGTTATGGTAAGTAAAGATCTATTAAAAATAAGTCTAATAACTTTCTATTGTACCGACAAACCCAGTTTCCCAATGGCCGTTGAGGGGAGAACAGAAAATAACATTTTCACGACAGTATATCGACTGAAAATAATAATAATAGGTTCTCACCTTTCTTTTTTATTGGGGAACTTAAAGAGTGACAGGTTGGGTCATTTAGATTTACGATTAGAATACTTGATAGCAGAGCAGTGAGATGAAATTTAGATAAGGACGCCATGACAGTGTGGGGGAAGCCCAATAAAATGCCTCAAAAAACGGCGTCGACAATCACACACGTGATACTACGCGTTTTTCGAGGAGTGGTCTATCTTGCTCCTCTATAGTCTTTGACCCTGCCTGCCCACCCGCTGCTGCCACTCAGCCCCTCCTCTCCCTGCCCACCAGCCTACCTGCCTGCTTGCTGCCGCCGCCGGGCTGGGTCGCAGGGGTGATGGAGTCAGTGTTTGTCATGATGGGAACCATGAGTTTCGACGAGCTGGTGGGGAAGATATTCTCAGAGAGGGCTGTGAGGGTGAGTTACCGCAGAGGCGGCGGCGGCGGCGGAGGAGATGTAGGTATGTTACAAAACCTACCTGAATCGCCATTGGGAATCTGCCCTCAGCCAGGCCCGCGATTTTGGCGCTGTTTGGAGGGGGCGGGTTTAAAACGCGATTTTTACTAGGCTGTACTAATCGCACATGTTCAGCCTAGTAAATCATTAACGAAAAATCGCTGCAAGACCCGGTCGCAAAAGGTATTATTAGTTTTATAGGCCTCGATAATATAGTTCTAATAGATTTAAAATTACTGTTTCATCTCGCAACCTCTCGCAGCCCCAGGGTTTTATAGAGCAAACAATTAAAGGTATGTACCTTATTTTTACATTAAATGGGGCATATATATAACCCTATATATCAAATTATCTATAACGAATAGCTCATTTTGGGCTTTTTATATCCCGCAGTATTTTTCTCGGCACTTGAGGGCACTAATCCAGCGCGATGTCAACGTTCTAAACCGGCGCGTTCCACATGAACCCACTAGAAAGCCGATTTAAATGGGCATTTATTTACAGCAATTGAACACTAAATTCCTTCCATTTGGCCTATAAATTAATGTAAATTAGATATAAAAATCATGTTATATTGTGAATTATTTGTGAATAATCTTTGGACACTTAGGCTATTTAAAAATGTTAATCTTTCCTTAAGAAATGGCCTGTTGACTATCCAAGATCACAGCTTTTTTGTAATGTCCATTGAAAATCAATAGGGAACAAGATGCTAATTTCCGAGTATGAAAATGGTCATAACTTTTTTAATACTTGAGATATGAAAGTGAATTTGGTGTCAAATTAAACTTATTGTTATGCTTTATCTGATGGGATAAATTGCAGACTTGATTTTTTTAAATCTCAAAATTTTGTAACATTGCTAGGAGATGGACGGTTGCTGCCATTAACCCGGGAGGGCGGGTAGACAGGACATCCATTGCCACAGAGGGCGGGCGGGGAAGAGGGGCGAGTGAGGGAGAGAGAGAGAGAGAAGAGACCAGGCCCTCCACTGAACCCACCCCCCCACCCCCCCCGATTGACAGGAGAGGAGGCCAATCTGCATGGCGCTGACTGACAGGAGACAAGGCCAATTTGTGCATGCAAATAAAGATTTCTAAACATTAATAACTTTTAAAATATACCATAGATCGGAACAAAACTTGTTGCACTTGCACACAGGAGAATGCTGAGTATGGTGGTGAAAAATCGTAGAGCTATCGAGTACTGTTTTTGCACAAATAGAAAAACCATGCAAACCGGAAGAGCACAAAATCAGAGACAGACAGACAGACAGACAGACAGACAGCCTGGTGGGCTGACAGCTCAGTCACTCAGGCCTGGTGGGCTGACAGCTCAGTCACTCAGGCCTGGTGGGCTGACAGCTCAGTCACTCAGGCCTGGTGGGCTGACAGCTCAGTCACTCAGGCCTGGTGGGCTGACAGCTCAGTCACTCAGGCCTGGTGGGCTGGCAGCTCAGTCACTCAGCCCTGTTGGGCTAGCCAGCTCAGGCCTGATGGGCTGGCAGCTCAGTCACTCAGGACTTGCGGGCTAGCAGCTCAGAAACTGCCAGAAATTCTGCCCAAAACAAGTGAGAGACTGTGAGAGAGAAGGGGGAGAGGGAGGAGAATCAATTTTAGACATTTTTCATCTATTTCTGCAGATCACAGCAATGAAGGAGGAAAGTCTCTCCAGGCCTGGATCTCACAGGGAGCCAATGAAGGGAGCGAGAAAATCCTGGGGTGAGGTATAATACTTGCAGGGGGAATACTTACTATTGGGCCGAACTGACTCCTGTGTGCTAGTACAGGCCGGATGGGCTGAAGGGAGCCTTTGAAAAAAAATCTGAGTGAAATTTCAGTGAAAGGCTCTTTATCTGCACTTTTCCTGGCCTGGCACGGGTCTTTTGGCCAAAATGCTCTTCCTGGGCTAATACGGGCATATTGGGCAAAGGGGACTGGTTTCTCGGCTAATAGGGGCCTTGTGGACCAAAATGAGTGGTCAAATTAATTTCATTTCATTTCCATTGCCATTTCAGTTTCAAGGACATGGCAGGCCAAACAGCTCTTTTCATTTTCATTTCATTTCCATTGCCATTTCAGTTTCAAGCACAGGGCAGGCCAAACAACTCATCTCATTTTCATTTTCATTTCATATCATTTCCATTGTCATTTCAATTTCAAGCACAAGGCAGGCCAAACGACTCATCTCATTTTCATTTTCATGTCATTTCATTTCCATTGCCATTTCAGTTTCAAGCACAGGGCAGGCCAAACAACTCATCTCATTTTCATTTTCATTTCATTTCATTTCCATTGCCATTTCAGTTTCAAGCACAGGGCAGGCCAAACAACTCATCTCATTTTCATTTCATTTCATTTCCATTGCCATTTCAGTTTCAAGCACAGGGCAGGCCAAACAACTCATTTTATATTCATTATGGGCTAATAAATCATTTATTGCAAGTACATTGCAGACTCACAGTTCAGTTGACTCTCAGCAAAATCACAGTTGTGGCCTCTCCCTCACGATCTTCCAGAGTGACTGACACATCCAGGCATCCTGGGTTTTATAGTCCTGCCCCTCCAAGGAAGGAGCGTTACCTTTATCATGGTGATTGACAGGCGAGAGGACCAATCAGCTGAACAAGTTTTTTAAACATTCATAACTTTTATATTTTTCATCGATTGGAAAATTCCTTGGAGCTGCTGCAGCGGAGGAGGACTGTGAGTAAGATGGCCAAAAATCATAATGATATAGGGTAGTGTTTTTTCTAAAATCAATATTACAGCGCAGACAGGAATTGGTCACGATGTGACTTTCAGTTATATAGATTTTGCATTGCAGTTTCAATCACAGGCAGGGCAGGCCAAACAACTCATTGCATTGTCACTTCATTTCTAATTTTGCATTGCAGTTTTATGCACAGGCAGGGTAGGCCAAACAACTGCATTGTCATTAAGGGCTAACAAATCATTTATTGTAAGTACGTTGCAGACTCGCAGTTCAGTTGATTCACAGCATAGAATCACAGTTGTGGACTGTCCCTCGCGATCTTCCAGAGTGACTGACTCACGTCCAGGAATCCAGGGTTTTATAGCCTTGCCCCCCCCCTCCCCCCCCACCCCGGAAGGGGTGTTACCTTCATCATGGTGATTGACAGGTGAGAGGACCAATCAGCTGATCCCAGGATTTTTTAATTATTCATAACCTTTTTATTTTTCATTGATCGGAATATGCCTCAGGGTTGCCTCAGCAGAGGAGGACTGTGAGTAAGATGGTCAAAAATCATAGCGCTATATGGTCGCATTTTTCTAAAATCAATATACAGCGCAGACAGGAAGTGGTCAGGGTGAGACTTTTATATATATATATAAAAAAAATATATATATATATATATATATATATATATATATATATATATATATATATATATATATATATATATATATATATATATATATATATATATATATATATATATATATATATATATATATATATATATATATATATATATATATATATATATATATATATATATATATATATATATATATATATATATATATATATATATATATATATATATATATATATATATATATATATATATATATATATATATTACATGGATAGGATAGATTTGGAGAGATATGAGCAAGCTGCAGGCAGGTGAGAGTAGTGTCAATGTGACATGTTGGTCGGTGTGGGCAAGCTAGGCCAAATGGCCTGTTTCCACATGGTATGCTATGACTATAATAGTCAATAGTCTATTTAATTGTCATTTGGACCCCTGGAGGTCCAAACGAAATGCCGTTTCTGCAGCCATACATTACACCCAAATAGACCCCAGACACAACATAATTTACATTTTACATAAACATCCATCACATAGCTGTGATGGAAGGCCAAAAAAAAAATTATCTCTCCACTGCACTCTCCCGTGATGCATTTGGTTACATGGTGTGATCAAGCATATAATAATAAGCTTAAAATTTCTAAACCTTCATTGGAAAATATATACCAATGAATTTATCTGATGAAGATACAAACACAAACATATCTAAACAAATATGTTCGGATGTTTTGTGTGAGCTTCTCTGCTCCCTTCTGCCATGGAAATTTTAAACTGCAAGTTAGAAAATATTGAATTTTGTTCTGTATTTAAACAGTCCTATTAATTATCGGGAACATCTTGCGTTGTAGAGAACCAAAGATACATTTAAATTCAGTTACCTTCTCCCTTTGCCTCTCTAACCATTGCTAAAAAAATAATCCAAAGACTTTTTAAAAAGTTTCACAACACATGATTTTTTATCATACTTGCACAAAAATGTTATTCAAGATCAACATTGTTTGAAAATTCTAATTTATTTTGCTATCCAAGGTGATCAAATATTTTCGCCATGTTTATATTTTGTGAGAATTTCACAAATTGTGGGCAAGACTGTTTGCAACAACTTATCCTGATTGTTCCATTTCATCAAATATTATATAAAATTATGAAGCATCTTGTAAGGACCAATCAAATCCCCTTTCAGGGGAGGCAGAGGTTCACTTGCACCTCTGTACCCGGTGTTCCAGGTGAACGGTGTGACCAAGCACAGACTGGGCGATCATTTTGCTGAACACCATTGCTCAGTCCTCCTTGGCCTATGTGATCTCCCGGTTGTCAAACACTTTAACTCCCCTTCCCATTCCCACACTGACCTTTATGAACTGGGCTTCCTCCATTGCCAGAGTGAGGCTAACTGCAAGTTGGAGGAACAGCACTTCATATTTAGCCTGGGCAGATCACAACCCAATGGTATGAATATTGATTTCTTGAACTTCAACACTTGCATCCCCTCTCTCTCTGTCCCTCCCCCACCCTAGTCATCATACTAGTATCACTGTCATCATGTTGAGTTTCACTGTCTGTATAACTTGCTATCACGTAGCCCACAACAAACAATGGATCATTGTGGGCTCCATATTTCCTGATCATCGTTACTCATTTGTTCTATATCTCTCTATATCAACATCTATATCTCTTGTTTCCCTTTCCGCTTACTCTCAATCTGAAGAAGGGTCTTGATATGAAACATTACCTATTCCTTTTCTCCAGAGATGCTGCCTGACCCGCTGAGTTATGCAAGATTTTTGTGCCCAAGACGTCTATTTTTTCTTCACCAAGCAGGTGTCCATAATGAATGATAATCACATAATGAACTACCAAGGCAGTCTAATCACAATTTGTAATATATTTTAGCAACAAGATTCATCCATTTTATCAGAAAGATTCTGTTTTATTAAAATAAATAGCAATTTCATGAATTGGAGGGAATCTAAAATGAAGAAACGTATTTGCAAGGCATATGTTTTCAGGCTTTTGTGATAATTCGATGGGACTAATCACTGGGACCCCTTTCAAGCAGAAACTGCAGTAATCATTCAGCTGTATGTTTGTTATAGACTCTACCACTTTCAAACACTTTAACACCCAGCCTTATTGGATCTAAAAGTCAATAGAGTTGGCTGATGATCTGGACAGTTGAAGAAATCAATGTTGAGATTCCTGCTGCTAGTTCTCAGTCTGAAGAAAGATCTCGACCCAAAACATCGCCCATTCCTTCTCTCCAGAGATGCTGTCTGTCCCGCTGAGTTTCTCCAGCATTTTGTGTCAGCTCTCAATGCCTGATAGCTCTCAGTCAACATACTACACTACCAGTGATACCTGCCTTGGATACATCACTTACCTGAATATGCACACCAAGCAGAATATAGAAAGTCCTCAATGGTGCAGAAATTTATACTTGGTTTTAAAACAATTTTGCTTTCTGTTGAGTTGTGCATCACAGAAAGTAGTTGTGTCACAGTAACAACATTATCAATGATCCATGGAACAACTACAGATTTACCAAGTGTATGTGTCAGTTATATAGTTTCCATGTGCTTTACAGCTTTATGCACCATTTTACATTATTACAATTTTATTCTTATGACCAATGATTAATGACCATATCCATAAGCAGCAATATAGCAGTTAAATTATACAAAGTGGATAATGTCCTATTATGGACATTTGATTAGCATTATTTTCATACACTTGCATGTTTCTTCTCAAAAATAAATAGTGTGTACATTTTTTACGATTGTCCACTAATTCAATGAAAATAATACAAAACGAAAAACAAACTGCTGCAGGATGACATTGGATTGAACAGCATCTGTGGAGACTAAGGCATGATTGATGTTTTGGGTGAAACCCTTTATTAGGACTATGTGTGTAGAAGTTAGATAGCAGTAAGGGGAAGGGATGAGACAGGAGCTGCCATATGATAGATGGAACCATGTGAAGAGGGAGATGATGGTTTTCACGGATTCTGTGTGTGTGGGTATGTGTATGAATGTGTATGTGTGTGGATAATATGCTGCTAAACATTAAATGCTTTGACACACATTTTGAAGATCAGTGAATGGATGTTGAAATAATATCCTGCCATCTTCTCATGTATCCTTTACACAGGGTGGCACGGTGGTGCAGAGATAGAATTGCTGCCTTACAGCGCCAGAGACCTGTGTTCGATTCTGACTATGGGTGCTGTCTGTATATATATTCTCCCTGTGACTTGTGTGGGTTTTCTCTGTGAAGCTCCGGTTTCCTTCCATACTCCACGCATGTATAGGTTTGTAGGCTAATTGGCTTCATATAAATGTAATTTGTCCCTAGTGTGTGCAGGTTGTTGTTAGTGTGTGGGGATCGATGGTTGGCATGGACTCGATGGGCCGAAGGGCCTGTTTCCGCACTGTATCTCTAAACTAAACTAAAAACTAAACTAAACTAAACTAAACAGGCCATGTTGCATCAGAGGAGAACCCAGAGAAGACGATGGTTTATCTTAATGCTCCTTCTTGTATCACCCTTCCTCCACTTCCTACAGTCTCCTCTGATATATGAGTGAATGTTGGTGGAAGTAAGCACCACTTAGTTTCTCCCTTCCCAATCTTATGCCTTAATCTTTTCAGACAGCTAAGAAATAATATCTGGCTGGATGGTGGCTGAAGATTAAGATATGTATAAATATAAAGATATGCTGTCATACAGTTTAATATTTCTAAATACCAGCTTGGACATTAATACTAGGTGTAATATAGATGAGAGGGACTCCCCCTTTCATCAAGGTATCAGTTGGCTTCAAAGGCTTAAGAACAAGTTTGCACCATTTAAATTAACTGGAATTAGGGAAAATATTATCAAGTGACTAAAATAATTCATCACACAATGGAAGGGTGTGGTTATTTGTTGAGATAACTCGAAGGAGTTACATGATAAATTAATATCAGCCACTGGACAGCAGTAATGGAATACATGCCTGTCCCAGTATAATACTGGGGCAGACTAATGAAGGTCTACTCTCAAAAATCAAGAATCCAATGGAATAACTTATGATTTGACAGTAATGCACTCACAAATTCTCAGTTTGAGATCTGACATGACCCCTCTGCTCCAAACCTCATTGGAATCTTGGTATTGAAGACCAGAGAAGCACAACTATTTCATTTCTTTGAAAGTGAGCATTATTCATAATATTTTTGTCTGCTCTTTATTTTAATGAATATGTTCCTATAAAATCTAATTTATGATTATTGAAATTAAAAGCTCTAATAGTACCAATTGTGATATTGGTCTTCATTTAAATCTAAATACACCATTGCAGTGTATGTACATGTGTGATGCAAATGTATGACATACATGTACAATCTAGCTGGGAGAGATTGAACGAGAAACAAGTGTTTAAGCAGTTCACCATGTCTCATTTATCTCCATCATTGTGTGGAATTTGTATAAACATTCACACATATGGTGCAAGTTAGCAGTCAAGATAAAATAAACCTCAAATGAAGAAGCTGCATCCTCACAGCAACAGAGACCTGGGTTTAATCATGGCCTCGGGCTCTGACTGTGTGGATTTTGTACATTCTCCTTGTGATTGCATGGGTTTTCCCCAGATGCATCACAAAGACATGTGGGTTTGTACATTAATTGGCCTCTGAAAATTGCCCCAAGATTGTAGGGAATGGATACAAAAGTGGGATAACATAGAGCTAATTGTGAACGGGTAATCAATGGTCAGCATGGACTCAGTGGACTAAATGGCCAGTTTCCATGTTGTATCATGAAAGTAAACTAAACTAAAAGAAGGTGGAGAAACAAGGAACTGCAGATCCCAAAGTTTGGAAGAATAGTTTCAACCAGAAATTACTCCAGCACTCTGTGTCCTTTTATAAAAGAAAGTGGACTTTGTGCAACGCAATACGACTTATCTGTAAATCTGCAGCATTAGTAACCATGGCAGAGGTTTGAGCCATCTACAATATTGCTGAGAATAATGTTGCCAAATTATGAGTAACTATGATTGGCTGTGATCATTGGAGGCCTGTCTAAATTAAACTCAGCACCAGGGGATGGGTGGAGGGTAGGGGTAGGGGAGGGGTGGGGTGGAGGGGGGAGGGGATTTAGGGGAGGGGTGGTGGGGGAGGGCAGGGGGGTGGGGGAGAGGAAAGGGGGAGAGAGAGAGAGAGAGAGGGTAGAGAGAGAGGGGGGGAGTGAGAGAGAAAGGGGAGGAGAGAGAGGGGAGAGAGAGAGAGAGGAGAGAGAGAGCGAGAGGGGGAGAGACAGAGAGAGTGAAATGCAACCATGCGTCACGCGTTCAGAATGTTCTGGAAATGAAGCGTGCACGTCTCATGCACAAAAGCTGTCGGCAGCTCTATGGAATTCAGGGGAACAGCCTGCCGCATCACAAACACACACACTAACCACCACCCCTCTAACCACCCCCTCCCCCCGCTCCCCACCTCAAACCACCCCCCCCCCTCCCCTCTCCCCTCCTCACCTGTCCCATTGTGATGGCATATCTAAATGAGATCCATTGTGATTAGACATCTGTGAGATGGCACTGTGACATGCAGCATTTTGATTTTAGTGGGAACACGTGAAGGTTCCAATCTCCCTCACCTGTCCCATTGTGATGTCATATATGTAAATGAGATCCATTGTGATTGGACATCTGTGAGGAGGCACTTTGCCTCATGCAGCATCGATTTTAATTTTTGTTGATGTTTTGTGAACAATTTTATTAAAAATCTGGGGAAATAATTGACAAAATCTAGAGAGGAGTGGATTTCTGAACATAAGTAAAATCCCTACCGAAATGGAAAAAATCTCCGCGTTTTTGCGTCTGGTTTTCGAGGAAATACGTTTCACATGCAAAGCCACACACACACATCCACACACACACACACACACACACACACACACGCGCCGAGTTTTAAAAGTATACTAGACCAAGTGCAGACCCGTTGGGTCTGTTCCCTCAACGTGCAGTTGAGGGGGGGGGGGGGCATGTGGGGTCACACACATTAACCACCCCTCCACACACACTAACTACCCCCAGCTCACACGCTAACTACCCTCCTTGTTAATATATTAATATTATTAATTTGCTCCTCTTACCCCATAATCGGCCTATCTACTGACGCATAGCCCCCAACGCAGGCACATCGAGTCTAGAGAGGGAGGGGGTAGAGAGTGAGGGCAGAGAGGGAAGGGGGGTAGAGGGAGAGGGAGGGGGAGAGAGAGAGGGGGGAGGGAGAGAGAGGCAAGGGTGGGGAGGGGAGAGGGGGGGAGGGGGAGAGAGAAGGGGGGGGGGAGAGGGGGGAGAGGGGTAGAGAGCGCAAGGTCGGGAGCGGGATGGAGGGGGGAGAGGTAGGGAGGGGGAGCGGGAGGGAGGGAGCGAGGGGGAGAGGGAGGGAGGGGGAGAGTTAGGGAGGAGAGGGGAAGGGAGATTGAGGGGGAGATTGAGCTAGAGGGATGGGGAGGGAGAGGGAGGGGAGGGAGGGAGGGGGGAGGGAGGGGGGAGGGCGGGAGGGGGGGGGAGGAGGGGGGTAGGAAGGGGAGGGGAGAGAGGGAGGGGAGAGAGGGAGGGGAGAGAGGGAGGGGGGAACAGGGATGGGGGAACGGCCTCACGGGGACGACCCACTTCAATCGGCGGAGGCGTATGGAGTTGTGCGGGGCTGGTCCCAACATTGTGCGGGGCTCCAAAAATCTTGCACTGTCTGAAAATCCCACGCAACAACGGCCTGTCGGTTGGCAGGCGCATTGAGGGTGTACGCAGCTTCTCGACGTTGTATGCAGCATCTTGACAGCGTACGCCTAGCGCGTGGCTTTTGCGCGATGAAGTCACCGCCCGGCATGCCATTGCGTGATAACGTCACTGCCTGACGCCGTGCGACGTCCAAATTCAGTTGGCCCTCCTCCTGCCCAGCTGATTGGTGAGTATGATGTCGTGACCAGCCCCGCACAACTCCATACACCTCCGCGTTTCGAATTGGGAACGGCCCTGTGCGGCCGTACGCCTCAAGCGACCACCTTTGGTCGTGCTAGACACATGCAATCGCATGCTGGTGGAACAGGCCCTTTATGCCCCAAATGTTGGCGTTTTTGGAGGAGAGCCGGGCGGCAGCAGCCATTAATGAGGAGTGGATTAGTGAATGTAAAAGTGAAATCGCTAGCGAAATGAGAAAAAAAATCTCTGAGTTTTTGCGTGTGGTTTTGGTGGACCAAGGAATCAAAGGCCAAATCTGACACCTACACACACACACACACACACACGCACACGCACACGCACACGCACACGCACACGCACACGCACACGCACACGCACACACACACGCACACACAGAGTTTTAAAAGTATATAGATAGATGTCATGAACAATGAATGTAAGCATATCATATTGTTTAGTAATCTAAATGTTGCCACTTTCAGGGACATGGAACCCAGAATCCCTCTGTAAATTAATGCTATTAAGGGTCTTGCCATTAATTGTATATTTAACCCATACATTCAACCTTCCTGAGTGCAACATTTCGGATTAAACCATTTCTCTGCCCATTTTTTCAAATGTAAGACTGACTATGACTCGGCATCTCTAATATTTTATGTAGAAAGATGGGTTTATTTTTGGAAAAACAAGTTTTATTGCTTACAAGGAAGATGTTAATAGTAAAGCAAAGCTAAATGTGGCTACTGGTGATTGTCTTACTTTTGCATTACTGCAAATTACTGTTGCCGATACTCTCATTCAAGTTTCAATTCCCTTTATAGCCAAACTCTATTTCATTCCCCTCTATTTCATTCTCTCTCTGAGCACTCACTTGAAGTATAACCTTTATGAACAATTGCAGCACAACCCACTATTACTTCCTCCTCCAAGCAAATGAACAGACATCCAGCTCAGACTCCAGTTTCCATAGCAACCAATCCTTGAAAAAAAGTATAGGATTCATCAGTAGCATTGTCTGCTTTAGGTATTCTGCACTTGATAGAAATAACATGAAATAATAACATTGTTATTATTTCACTCCACAGAAGAATGCTTGGTGTGTTTAACTTTGGTTATTTAAACACATCAGTCACATACCTGTATTTGTATTCACTGCCTGGCCAGTAATCAAGTGTTACAATTGCTAGTCCTTGATATCACCCACTTGAATTTGATTGCATGAATTTTGGTGAAGCTGAAAAATACTTCTCAGCAATTTGGGTTGTAATAGTGCAGTTTTATTGTTTGAATCAAAATGGATTGACCTTACATGAGTGGTAAGGATCAATTAATGTAAGTATGCAACTTTTGATAATTTGCACATGATGTGTTGAGAGCATAGTATTAATCTGAAGCTAACATATTGGGAACCAGCAGCTCAAAAAAGTATATTTGCCTTAAAAATGTATGCCATTATTTTCCTTGTAAAGAAACATTTTAGCACATAAGGATTCCCTTCAATAACTTGTCATCAAAGGTCAACAAAATAAAAAGACCAAATAATGAAAATACAAAGATCAGACCACCAAAGAGAAAAAAAATAATCACATTTAATTTTCCCTTCAGACCAAAGCATTAAAAGCATTGCTGAAGAAATGAAACTTAACTCTCAGCATTGTTTGCAAAGTTAAACTTGTAAGCAGAGAGTTTCTTGTCCACCTTGTAGAATGTTAGGAGCAATATACTCAAATAGACCTCAACAGTTACACCATAGAAGTGCCAAAGGCATTGGAGTGCATTCCCAATTCCAGTATGCAAAAACAAAGTGCTGTAGAAACATATAAATAGGTGCAGGAGTAGGCTATTTGGCCCTTCGAGCCAGCCTTTCAAGATGATCATGGCTAATCATCCAAAATGTGTACCCTTTCTTGCTTTCTCCCCCTACCCCTTGATTCTGTTAGCCCTTAGAGCTTTATCTAAAGAGCCTGTCCTACTTACGTATCCTTGGCATGCTAATTACGCGACCTCATGGTCTCGTGGAGGCACGACGGTCCCGCGCGACTTCAATCAACCGCACAGCTGTCTGCAGCGCGTGACGTCATTTGAAGATGGACTCAAAATGCTGGAGTAACTCAGCTGGACCGGCAGCATCTCTGGAGAGAAGGAATGGATGATGTTTTGTGTCGAGACTCTTCTTCAATCTGAAAAAAGGGTCTTGATCCGAAACGTCACCGATTGCTTCTCTCCAGAGATGCTCCCAGTCCCACTGAGTTACTCCAGCATTTTGTGTCTATCTTCAATTTTCTTGGCCCCGCTCTGGGAGTAGATGTGGGGACGGATCCGGACCGCAACGGCCGTGAGTCCCAGGCCGAGCTCTATGATCGCTTGCCTGCTTCTGCTGTTGTTGAAGGTGAGACGTTGTGTCGCGCCAGGGTCTTGGACTTGTCCCACTTTGGCTGTCAGTTCTGCGACAGGCCTTTGGCGCGCAAAGATTTCATTCGCTACAAACATTTCGGAGCACCGCGCGATGTCGCGCACAACTACATACCCCTCCGCGCTTCTCAGTGGGACCAGCCTTGCTCGGCCATACGATGCCCGTGCGCCTCAAAGCGACCACAAGGTCACGGAATTTGCATGCCAAGGACACGTAAGTGGGGCAGGCCCAACTCTCTCTTGAAAACATCAAGTGAATCGGCCTCCACTGCCTTCTGTAGCAGAAAATTCCACTGAATCACAACTCTCTGGGTGTAGATGCCAGAAAGCTGGAATACCAAAAGAAGAAAATACTGAAATATTCAGCAGATGTGCTGAGTGAAATAGAGTTATTGTTTCAGGCTGATAATATATGACTCTGATGTAGATCAGTTAATGTGGTTGCAAATGTTGTTTTATATACACAAGTACCTTTGTAGATATGTTTGATAATTAAATGCCAAATAATGTGACTCTTAACATTAGATTTTAAAAAGTTATATGAACCCAGTTCATGTTTGCAAATACCCCCACAAAACAGTCCTCATTGGAGCATCCACACGTATTTCTCCCTGGTCTGCTTGATAGTGCAAACTAATGTTGTGTGTATATAAATGAAACAAACTGTCAAGTATCGAATTTATGTCAATTCCAAAAAACTCTTTAAATGCCTACAAACTTCAACAAAATGTAAGCTGAGACTCCTTTTGTTCAGTGTAAATATTGTCAGCTTCCTTACTTTCTGCTCATTGATCCTCAAAATTCATGCTGGGCACTTTTGAATGTACATTTGAAATTGCATGTGCCTGTGTAATTGTCACTAACAAGCTTATGGCAATAGGAGCCAGGAGCTGGAGGGACTGCCGTTTGAAGTCGGGTAGTATTACATCTGAGAAGTGCTCCATGCAGTATTAAATGTAACTAGCTCAGGCACCATTAGGTCCATAATCTTTCTTGTCAAATTGTCATTTAAGAGACAGCAGTCTTTCTGCAAATCCTTTTAGATTCTGCTTTTTTTTAAATTATATTTTTGCTTTACTTTGGTCTTCTTCATTCAGAATATTCACATAGATCCATTTTGAGAAGCTAGGCTTAATACCTCACAGAGTAATGCAGAACAGAAACAGACCCGTCAGCCCAATATGTCTGCCTCATTCATCATGTACACATTTATAACATTTTATTCTACCTGCATTCCCAATTTAATTGATATTTTACCATTCACCCACACATTTAGGGGCAATTTACAGTGGCCAATTAACCAACCATTCTGTTCATCTTTGGTATATTGGAGGAAACCTGGGTACACAGAGGAAAGAGTCAGCACGGACTTGTAGGGCCGAGATGGCCTGTTTCCGTGCTGTAATTGTTATATGGTTATATGGTTATATGGTTAATATAAAAACTCCACACAGATAGCACTGGAGATCAGGATTAAACATGGGTTATTAGAAATGTGACATAACAGCTCCACTAGCTGCGATGCCCTTATTCTGATGCTACTAAAATCACCTTATTCCTTCATGGAAAATTCCATGTGCATACCGGAAAGTATTGTGGTGCTTATTCCATGAATATTGGGGTAGCTGATAGTGTTAGCCAGGGTTCAGTCAGATAATTCCCCTATCTGCCTAAGCCCTTCAAGGTGGTCTGCTAATGTTCTCATTACTTTTTATGTGCTTTAAAAAAATGAAATAGATTCTTAATGATGGTATATGTCCAGTTCTGTAACGGAAAATAATAGGGGCATGGAGAAGGTTATCTGGAATTTCTAACATTCACATTGAGCTGATAAAGACATGGGGAGGACAGGTTTTGGAAGTGGAGATTCAATGTAGCTGAGACTCTGCCTGAATTGGGAGCAGACCACTCCAAGACAAGGTCATGAGCTGGACAGAAACATATTCAACCTCTTGTCTGATGTCTTGGATCTGTCACATGCTTTCACCCAGAAAGCACAGGAGTGCAGTATTTTTCCATTCACCCACCAAATACTCCACAGGTGAGAAAATCCCAACATTTGAAGTTTGTCTGTAGCTCCTGGAAGTCCTAGACTTTTGCAGAAAGAACACATTCTGATGCACGTGCTGTTGATGCTGCAAAGGAAGGGTCAGAAAACCTACCCTTACATTCAAATAGAGATTGAGAATAAAGAAAATGAAGAGGACGATCTGAAGAGCAAGATCTGAACATACACATAGTGAATCAGAATTCACAGAGACCTGGCAAAGAAAAATACAAATATTCATTGTCAGAACATAAAGAGACATTGAGACCTCTCTCTGATTATGGTAAACAGCTTTATGTCTGAAACACGAATGTTTTTAAAAGGCAATGGAGATGATCTGTTCCTGTGTGCTGAAGGCACAATAACACACTGGGCACAGAGGGAAGAGGAATCTGGGGTTATAGTCAATGAGTCAGATTTGCATTTGTCCTAGGTTTCTGATGGATAAATCCTGAGGGTTCCTCTGACATTCTTAGAGATGGTTCGGGGGCAGTAATCTCCTGTAGTGAAGGAAGAAATGAATTAGCAAATGTCCGAGAGAGGAAGGATAAAATATGATTCTCCTTGACCTTGGGCTCTGTCTGACTGCTAACGAGTGCACAACAAACACATCTAACCTCAGGCCTCATGCATTTGCACTCCTATTGTTTTCAGCAGGAGAATAAGTACCTGAAGATATAGCTATAATATAATCAATTAATTATGCGCCTTATGCCACTGGTAGGAGGATTATGGAAGATATTTAAAGATTCAGGATTTCTGTATATTTGGAAAGACAAGACTGATCAGGAATAGTCAGCTTTGTGCTGGTAAAATTCTGTCTCACGAATATAGAGTCAGTGAGTCATAGAGTGATACAGTGTGGAGTCAGGCCCCGAGGCCCAACTTGCCCACGTTAGCCAACATGTCCCAGCTACATGAGTCCCACCCGTCTGTGTTTGGTCCATATCCCTCCAAACCTGTCCTATCCATGTACCTGTCTAACTGCTTCTTAAACTTTGGGATAGTCCATGCCTCAACTACCTCCTCCCGCAGCTTATTCCATACACTAATCACCCTTTGTGTGAAAACGTTAACCATCAGATTCACATTAAATCTTTTCCCCTTCATTTAAACCTATGTCCTCTGGTCCTCGATTCACCCTCATCCTCATAAGATCATCCCTCATCCTCCTGCGCTCCAAGGAATAGAGACCCAGCCCATTCAATTGCTCAGACCCTCTAATCCTGGCAACATCATCGTAAATCTTCTCTGTACCCTTTCCACCTTGACAACATCTTTCCTTTAACATGGTGCCCAGAACTGAACACAATACTCTAAATGCGGTCTCATCAACGTCTTATACAACTGCTACACGATCTCCCAACTTCTATACTTAATACTCTCACTGATGAATGCCAATGTACCAAAAGCCTTTTTGACCACTTTATCTAACTCAACTCAACCTTCAAGGAACCATGCATCTGCACTCCTAGATCCCTCTGGTCTACAACACTCTCCAAAGCCCTACCATTCACTGTGTAAGTCCTGTTCATATTTGACTTCCTAAAATGCAACACCTCACATTTTTCTGTATTAAATTCCATCAACCATTCCTCAGCCCACATAGCCAATCAATCAAGAACCTGCAGCAATTCTTCACAACTATCTTTACTATCTGCAAAACCACCCACTTTTGTAGCATCAGCAAACTTGCTAATGTTGCCATGCATGTTCTCATCCAAATCATTCATGTAGATGACAAACAGCAACATGCCAAGCACCGAACCTTGAGGCACACCACTAGTCACAGGCCTCCAGTTTGAGAAGCAACCTTCCATGAAGTCAAATTTCTATCCATTCAGCTATCTCTCTTTGGATTCCATGCGATCCAACCTTCCAGAGCAGCCCACCATGTGGAACCTTGTTGAATGCTTTACTGAAATCATTGCACACAACATCTACACCTCTGCTCTCATAGACCTTTTTGGTGCATTTGTGTTGCCAAACCAGGCTGTGATGTGACTAGTCCATATGCTCTCTACCGTACATCTGTAGAAGTTTGAGAGTATAAATTGACATACCAAATATCCTCAATCATCTAAGGAAGTAGAATTGTTGATGGGCTTTCGTTATGAATACATCAATGTGCTGGGTCCAGGACAAATCTTCAGTTATATGCATGGCCAGGAACTTGAGGTTTTTGACTTTCTCAACCACCGACCCATTGATGAAAACTGGTTTGTGGATCCTCTGCCTTCCTCTTCTAAAGTCAACAATCAGCTACTAGGTTTTACTGATGTTGAGAGCAATATTGTTGTTCTGGCACCATTAAATCAGACGATCCCTTTAATACTTTGACTCATCATCATCAATAATTAGTTCAACAATGGTGGTGCTTTAGTGAATACTAGACCAAGTGCAGACCCCAACGTGCCGTTGCAGGGAGGGTGGAGGCAGCATGCGGGGTCACACACACTAACTAGCCCCCCCCCCCCCCCCCCCACGCACACACATGCTAACTACCCCCTTGATATTATATTAATATTATTAATTTGCTTCTTTTACCCCATAACGGCCCTATCTACTGATGCATAGCCCCCAACTCGCAGGCACTTCTAGAGAGGGGGATAGAGAATGAGGGCAGAGAGAGAAGGGGCAGAGACAGAGAGAGAGTGGCAGAGAAAGAGACAGGGGAAAGAGACAGAGGGATAGCGGGGTGGAGGGGAGGAGGGGAGCGAGGGTGGGAAGGGAAGAGGTGGGGGGAAGGGAGGGGGGGAGAGGAGGGATGAATGGAGGGTGGGAGGGGGTGAGAGGGGGAGAGGGGGGGAGAGGGTGAGAGGGGGGAGGGGGTTAGAGAGGGTGAGAGGGGGAGGGAGGAGTGAGGGTGGGGCAAGGGGGAAGGGGGTGAGGGGGGTGGGGGGGTGGGGTGAGGGGGGTGGGGTGAGAGGGGGGGGGGGGTGAGAAGGGGTAGGGTGAGAGTGGGGGTGTGGGGAGCGGTGGAGGGCAGTGTGGATGGGAGGAGCGAAGGGGTGAGGTGGAAAGTGGTGAGGGGGAGAGGGGGAGAGAGGGGGTGGAGAGAGGGGGAGAGAGGAGATAGAGGGGGAAGAGTGGGGAAGGAAGGGGAGAGGGGTAGGGAGATGGATAGGGGGAGAGAGAGGAGAGAGGGGGAAGAGTGGGAGGGGTAGGGAGGGGGAGAGGCAGGGGGAAAGGGAATGTGTGGAAAGAGAAGGGGGAAGGGGTGGAAGATGAGGTGTGGTGGAAAGGAGGGGGAGGAAGGGGGAGGAGGGGGGAGAGGACAAGTGGTGTTGAAGGGGGGGATGTTGCTTTCAATTCCCTCGTCCAAATCATTAATATATATTGTAAATAGCTGGGGTCCCAGCACTGAGCCTTGCAGCACCCCACTAGTCACTGCCTGCCATTGTGAAAAGGATCCGTTTACTCCTACTCTTTGCTTCCTGTCTGCCAGCCAGTTCTCTATCCACACCAATACTGAACCCCCAATACCATGTGCTTTAAGTTTGTATACTAGTCTCTTATGTGGGACCTTGTTGAACGCCTTCAGAAAGTCCAGATATAACACATCCACTGGTTCTCCCTTATCCACTCTACTAGTTACATCCTCGAAAAATTCTATAAGATTCGTCAGACATGATTTACCTTTTATAAATCTATGCTGACTTTGTCCAATGATTTCACCACTTTCCAAATGTGCTGCTATCCCATCTTTAATAATTGACTCAAGCAGTTTCCCCACTACCGATGTTAGACTAACTGGTCTATAATTCCCCGTTTTCTCTCTCCCTCCCTTTTTAAAAAGTGGGGTTACATTAGCTACCCTCCAATCCTCAGGAACTACACCAGAATCTAAAGAGTTTTGAAAAATTATCACTAATGCAACCACTATTTCTGGGGCTATTTCCTTAAGCACTCTGGGATGCAGCCTATCTAGCCCTGGGGATTTATCGGCCTTTAATCCATTCAATTTACCTAACACCACTTCCCGGCTAACCTGGATTTCACTCAGTTCCTCCATCTCATTTGACCCCCGGTCCCCTGCTATTTCCGGCAGATTATTTTGTCTTCCTTAGTGAAGACAGAACCAAAGTAGTTATTCAATTGGTCTGCCATGTCCTTGTTCCCCATGATCAATTCACCTGTTTCTGACTGCAAGGGACCTACAGTTGTTTTAACTAATCTTTTTCTCTTCACATATCTATAAAAATGTTTGCAGCCAGTTTTTATGTTCCCTGCCAGTTTTCTTTCATAATCTATTTTCCCTTTCCTAATTAAGCCCTTTGTCCTCCTCTGCTGGACTCTGAATTTCTCCCAGTCCTCTGCTTGTTATCCATGGATGCACTACCTTCCCTGATTTATTCTTTTGCCAAACTGGGATGAACAATTGTTGTAGTTCATCCATGCCGTCTTTAAATGCCTTCCATTGCATATCCTCCGTCAACCCTTAAAGAATCAATTGCCAGTCTATCTTGGCCAATTCACATCTCACACCCTCAAAGTTACCTTTCTTTATTTTCAGGACCCTTGTTTCTGAATTAACAATGTCACTCTCCATCCTAATGAAGAACTCAACCATATTATGGTTACTCTTGCACAAGGGGCCACGCACAACAAAACTGCTAACTAACCCTTCCTCGTTACTCAATACTCAGTCTAGAATAGCCTGCTCTCTCGTTGGTTCCTCTACATGGTGGTTTAGAAAACTATCCCGTATACATTCCAAGAAATCCAAGAATGCTAGTAGACTGGGTGTGATGCAGGAGGCAGAGAAGGGAAGCACTCAGACCCAACATGTAGGGGAGAAAGAAGAAAAAGATAATAAACAGAGAATAAGAGGTGGTGGGTTTCTTAAATGTGTATATTTTAATGCTAGGAGCATTGTAAGATAGGTGGATGAGCGTAGAGCCTGGATTGACACCTGGAAGTATGATGTTGTGGCGATTAGTGAAACATGGTTGCAGGATGGCTGTGATTGGAAACTAAATATTCCAGGATTTTGTTGCTTCAGGTGTGATAGAATTGGAGGGGCACGAGGTGGAAGTGTTGCATTGCTTGTCAGGGAAGATATTACAGCAGTGCTTTGGCAGGATTGATTAGAGGGTTCGTCTAGGGAGGCTATTTGGATGGAACTGAGAAATGGGTAAGGTGTAGCAACACTTATAGGGTGTATTATAGACTGCCACATGGGGAGTGAGAATTGGAAGCATCAATATGTAAGGAGATATCAGATATTAGTAGTAAGCACAAGGTAGTGATTGTGGGAGATTTCAATTTTCCACACATAGACTGGGAAACACATTCTGTAAAAGGGCTGGATGGCTTGGAGTTTGTAAAATGTGTGCAGGATAGTTTTTTGCAGCAATACATAGAGGTACTTGAGAAGGGGAAGTGCTGGACCTCCTGTTAGGAAATGAGACAGATCAGGTGGCAAAGGTATGTGTTGGGGAGCACTTCGGGTCCAGTGATCACAATACCATTAGTTTCAATAAAAATTATGGAGAAGGTCATAACTGGACCAAGGTTTGAGATTTTTGATTGGAGAAAGGCTAACTTTGAGGAGATGCAAAATGATTTAAAGTGAGTGAATTGGGACATTTTGTTTGATGGGAAGTATATAGAAGAGAAATGGAGGACATTTAAAGGTGACATTTTAAGTGTACAGAATCTTTATGTCCCTGTTCAGTTGAAAGGAAATAGTAATAATTGGAAAGAGCTATGGTTTACAAGGGAAATTGGACACTTGGTTCCGAAAAAGAGAGAGATAATAATTATAGGCATCATGGAGTAAATGAGGTGCTTAATGAGTATAAAGAATGTAAAAAGAATCTTAAGAAATAAATTAGAAAAGCTAAAAGAAGATAAGAGGTTGCTTTGGCAAGTAAGGTGAAAGTAAATCCAAAGGGGTTCTACAGCAATATTAATAGCAAAAGAATAACAAGGGATAAAATTGGTCCATTAGAGAATCAGAGTGGACAGTTATCTGCAGAACCAAAAGAGATGGGGGAGTTATTGAACAATTTATTTTCTTCGGTATTCACCAAGGAGAAGGATATTGAATTATGTGAGGTAAGGGAAACAAGTAAAGTAGCTATGGAAACTATGAGATTCAAAGAAAAGGAAGTTCTGACACTTTTGAAAAATATAAAAGTGGATAAGCCTCCAGGTCCTGACAGAATATTCCCTAGGACATTGAGGGAAGTTGTGTAGAAATAGCAGGGGCTGTGACAGAAATATTTCAAATGTCTTGAGAAACGGGAATAGTGCTGGAGGATTGGCGTACTGTGCATGTTGTTCCATTGTTTAAAAAGGGTTCTAAGAGTAAACCTAGCAATTATAGACCTGTTAGTTTGATGTCAGTGGTGGGCAAATTAATGGAAAGGATACTAAGAGATAATATATATAAGCATCTGGATAAACAAGGTCTGATTAAGAACAGTCAACATGGATTTGTGCCTGGATGGTCATGTTTGACTAATCTTCGTGAATTTTTTGAAGAGGTTACTAGGGAAATTGATGAGGGTAAAGCGGTGTATGTCTATATGGACTTCAGTAAGGCTTTTGGTAAGGTTCCACATGGAAGGTTGGTTAAGAAGGTTCAATTGTTGGGTATTAATGGTGGAGTAGCAAGATGGATTCAATAGTGGCTGAATGGGAGATGCCAGAGAGTAATGGTGGATGGCTGTTTTTCAGGTTGGAGGCCGGTGACTAATGGGGTGTCTCAGGGATCTGTGTTGTGTCCACTGTTGTTTGTCATATACATCAATGATCTGGATGATGGTGTGGCAAATTGGATTAGTAAGTATGCAGAAGATAATAATATAGGTGGTGTTGTAGATAATGAAGTAGATTTTCAAAGTCTACAAAGAGATTTAGGCCATTTGAAAGATGGCAGATGGAGTTTAATGCTGATAAGTGTGTGGTGTGACATCTTGGCAGGACAAATCTAAATAGGACGTACATAATAAATGGTAGCGAATTGAGGAATGCAGTTGAACAGAGGCATCGAGGAATAACTGTGTATAGTTCCCTGAAGGTGGAACCTCATGTAGATAGGGTGGTAAAGAAAGCTTTTGGTATGCTGGCCTTTATCAATCAGAGCATTGAGTATAGAAGTTGAGATGTAATGTTAAAATTGTACAAGGCATTGGTGAGGTAATTCTGGAGTATGGTGTACAATTTTGGTCGTCAAATTATAGGAAAGATGTCAACAAAATAGAGAGAGTACAGAGGAGATTTACTAGAATGTTGCCTGGGTTTCAGTAACTAAGTTACAGAGAAAGGTTGAACAAGTTAGGTCTTTATTCTTTGGACCGCAGAAGGTTAAGGGGGGACTTGATAGAGGTCTTTAAAATGATGAGAGGGATGGACAGAGTTGACATGGATAAGCTTTTTCCATTGTGAGTAGGGAAGATTCAAACACGCGGACATGATTTGAGAATTATGGGACAAAAGTATAGGGGGAACATGAGGGGGGACCTCTTTACTCAGATAGTGGTAGCTGTGTGGAATGAGCTTCCAGTGGAAGTGGTGGAGGCTGGTTCAATTTTATCATTTAAAAATAAATTGGATAGGTATATGGACGGGAAAGGAATGGAGGGTTATGGTCTGAGTGTAGGTAGATGGGACTAGGGGAGAATAACTGTTCGGTATGGACTAGAAAGGCCGAGATGGCCTGTTTCCGTGCTGTAATTGTTATATGGTTATACGGAGACAGTTTTGAGGTGCTTTCGGAAAGTTAGTTTAAGTTGTGATATTACAACAACATATGCTGTGGACACATGCTGAGGGGAAACAAAATAACATTTAAGGTAGTTTTTCATTTTGTATTGGGGAAAAAAAATGATCAGCAAAAATATTTCTAAGCAGCAATGATAATATCAAAGTATAACTGATAGCCATTGCAGTATTCAAGAAGGAACAACTGAAATTGGTAGCAACTGTCATTTTGACTCCAATAAACAAGATTGTGCTAATTACAGCATGGGTTACAGGTCTTGTTCTAAGAGACGTTACAACCCTGCATTAGTCACAAAATGCTGAGAATAGATACTTCAGCCAGGAACCATTAACACTTCTGATATAAAGGTTTCATAGAGGCGCAGCTTATTCTATTTTCTTTCCTTGTAGTAGAAGCCCTGTTTGATCCTTCCACCTGCTGCTACTTATATTCATCTTTTCTTTCTGGAGTGGAATTGTCAAAGTGCCTTTCAGGAAGCATCTAGCAGGAAGTACCTTAGCTATTCAAAACATTCAATAGCTAGTGCAAGCACATTGAAGTTGTTTCAGTCAAAAGCAAAATCAACAAGCAGAATACATCTCAAAACTTTCTAGGATTTAAATCAGAATATCTCTTTAACTATCACTGGTAAAAATCCAATCCTATTTAGCATAGCTTGGTTTCTGGATGGGATCCATAACTTATGGTAGAAACATGACCCAATTCTGACAACTGACCCAATTAGCATGTATTCATTCAGATCCCTGCTTGTGTTTAAGGGGACCACTGGCTTGCCAAACTGAACTTCACTCAACAATCAGAATACCTGAGTCCTGGTAGCACAATATTCTATGCAAACACATGCAGCCAAACAAATATCTAGCCTGTCAAATATCCAACATTTCTTGTTCTTATAAAAATCATGGACCAAATGGATTAACTTTGTTTTTCCATAAATGTTGCCTTGGCTTCTAAACATTTCAGAAACATCTCCTTTATATTTGCAGTGGTGGTTTTTACAACTTCTCAAAGTTCCACCTTCAATAGCCACTAATTTGTTGGAGGATTAGAAAAGTAGTCTTACGCACTCCACGACATATTTGAAACAGCAAAAACGAGTCTTCCAGAAGTAGTCTCTTGATTAATAGCTTCTTTATTGTAATAATACAAAACAATGAAATAACTCGTAACTTTCTGTTCTTAATCATCGTTCCATTCATTTCATATGAATCATAAAAGCGTCTTATTGTAAAAATACAGCATCTAACAAACTATATATGTCCCAATCATGCTCGTGGTCATGGTAGAAAAATGTCATCCCATGGCCCGACATCAAACTAAAAACTAATCATCAGAGAGTCCGCGCCAGAATCCTCCAGCCAAAAACACGCTCCAGACTACGTATAAAATCCCACCCACATTAACCCAGGCAGATAATAACTAAAGGCGACTATAATAGCACATGACTATAATAAACTTACTTAAACTTAATGGCTCCATCTATCCATCCATCCATCCATCCATCCATCCATCCATCCATCCATCCATCCATCCATCCATCCATCCATCCATCCATCTATCTATCTATCTATCTATCTATCTATCTTTCTCTTCTCTATCTCTATATCTCTATCTCTATACTTAACTAAAACTCTCATCTTGTCCTCTTCCGGTTTGCATTGTTTTTAAATTTGCCCAAAAACGGTACGCAAAATTTAAAAACAACTTACCATTCTCCTGTGCTGCATGTGCACCAAGTTTTGTTCAGATCGGTGAAACATTACAAAAGTTATTAAGGTTTAAATATCGTAAAAACCGCCCCTTCTGGCACCCACTGTCAATCACTGGCGGTGAGGAGAATAATGCTGAAGGAGTGGAGTGACCAGTGTGGAGAGTGAGCCGCCGAGTGAGTGAGTGAGTGCGGCCAGCCGGCAGTCAGCCAGTGAGGGCGTGAGTGCGTCCGGTAGGCAGCCGGTGAGTGAGTGCGGCCAGCCGGCAGTCAGCCAGTGAGGGCGTGAGTGCGGCCGGTAGGCAGCCGGTGAGTGAGTGCGTCCGGGAACTGGTGAGTGAGTGAGTGCTTCCGGCAGCCGGAAGCCACTGGGTGACGCCGGAGCCATTGAGTGAGGCCATACTCCCACCCCCACCGACACACCCTTCTCCCACACACACCCCTCTCCCCCTCCCACACACACCCCTCTGCAACACCCAAACCCCTCTCACACACACCCCACCGCCCCACACACATCCCCCTTCCCCTCCCACACACAGCCCTCCCCCACAATCCCCCCACCCGCACTTAAACCCTATCCCACACCTGCCTGCTGCCCACACACCCCTCCCCTCCCCTACATACACCTCCCCTCCCCCCACACACTTCAACCCCCACACACTCATCCCCCCACAGCCCCAAACTCACCCTCCCCCACACCAAACCTGCACACACGCACCCACCCCCTCATAACCCTCCCACCCCACACCAACCCTGCCAAGCACCCACCTCGCCACACAGCGGTAAGCCACGCCAGCAGTAGGCCACAGCAGGGGTCGGGAGCAACAGGGATAGGCCACGGCCACGGCCACGGCAGCAGTTGGCCTCGACAGCTATATGCCATGGCAGCAGCAGGCAACGGTAGGATGCGGCAGTGGCAGGGGTAGGCAGCGGTAGGCCATTGCAGCGGTAGGCCAAGGCTGCGCTCCCACCCCTACCGGCTCCCTATCGGCCCCGCCAGAAGCTGTCCCCTTCCGTGGCTGCAGGACGCTCCCAGCCTGAAGCCGTCCCTATCCCCGGCTACAGGACGCTACCGGCCACCCCCGCCTGAAGCTGTCCCCCTCCACCGGCTATAGAATGCTCCACGCCAGCCCCCACCTGAAGACATCCCCAGCTGCAATTCATTCGGCACACAACACTTGTACTAGCCCAAGAAAAGTCCATTCAGCCCACAACATCCTACTAGCCCTCTTGAAACCTGTCCTAGCCCAAAATACCTGTACAAGCCCAAGCAAAGACCCTTTGTACCATAATATATGTACTAGCCCTCTGGAAACCAGTCCCTTCAGCCCACAACACCCGTACTAGCTCTGCAGAAATCCCCCTCCATTGGCCACCACCTGAAGCCCTCCCCCACCCCCCAGCTGCAGGACACACCCCCCCCCCCCCCCCCCCCCCCCCCAACAGCCCTTGCCTGAAGCCGTCCCCATCCCCCGACAGCAGGATGCTCCCACTGGCCCCCACCTGAAGCCGTCCCAGCCCCAGGCTGCAGGGAGCGCCCCACCAGCCCTCGCCTGAAGTCGTCTCCGTCCCTCCGCAACAGAACTCTCCCACCGGCCCCTGCTTGAAGCCGTCCATGTCCCTAACTGCAGGACGTTTCCCCCCCCCTTCCTCCCACAGCCCCCCTCCTAAAGCCGTCCCCTCCCTTGGCTGCAGGACGCTCCCCGCCAGCTCCTGCCTAAAGCCGTCCCCCTCTTCCTCTGGAAAACTAGTCCCTTCGGCCCACAACACCCATACTAGCCCTGCAGAAAGCCTCCCACCACCAGCCACCAGCCACCGCCTGAAGCCCTCCTCCTCCTCCTCACCTGGCTGCAGGATGTCCCCCCCCCCGCCTCTGAACGCTCCTGCCTGAAGCCGTCCCCATCCCACGGCTGCAGGACGCTCCACCCCCATCGGCACCCGCAGCCCCTGCCTGAAGCTGTCCCCCTTCCCCAGCTGCAGGACACTCCCCCTACCCCACTGGCCCCTGACACCCGGGCATGAAGCCACCGCCGTTCCCCGACTGCAGGATGCCCACTGACCCCCGACAGCCTCCACCTGAAGTTGTCCATTTTCCCTGGCTGCATGATGTTCCCCCCCCATCAGCCCCCGACAGCTCCTGCCTGAAGCCATCCCCCCTCCCCGGGTGCAGGACACTCCCCCCCCCCCACACCCCCCCCCCCCCAGCCCAACAACCCCCACCGGCCATCGACAGCCCCTGCCTGAAGCCGTCCCACTCCCCCCTGGCTGCTGGGCGCCCCCCCCCCCCCCTCCCCACCTGAAGCCGTCCCCATCCCCAGCTGCAGGACGCTGCGTCCCCCACCACCCCCACGCTCCTCACCGGACCCTGCCTGAAACCGTCCCCGTTCCCAGCAGCAGGATGCTCATTCCTCCTCCACCAGCCCCCGACAGCTCCCGCCTGAAGCCGTGTGGGTAGGCAGCGGCAGCGGTAGGCCGCGGCAGCGATAGGCCACTGCAGTGCTCCCCCCCGCCCACACCGGTCCTTGACAGGCCCCGTCTGAAGCCGTCCCCCTCACCAGCTGCAGGACGCTCCCTTCTCCCCCACCAACCCCCGACAACCCCCCGCCTGAAGCCGTCCCCCTGCCCCAGCTACAGAATGCAACAAGAGACACAACAAGAAAGAACTGAACTGGATAAATCTCATCTTTAACATTTAAATTGATGTTAGATTTTAAGAGTTATACACATTTTAAGCCTTAATAAATAACTTTTCCACTTGCCGTGCCCGTCAGCTGTGCCTGCGCAGTCATGCCTGCATGTTCTACATCACAATGGGAACCCAATGGGCAGGAATGGCTGCGCCACCAGAGAGCTGCTAAGAGTGGATGCGGTAGGGTGGGGGGGGGGGTTTAGGGGGGTGATGGAGTGAGTGCGAGGGGGGGGGGGGGGGGGGGAATGGCAAGGGACGGAGTGAGGGGTGGCGAGGGGGGGAGGAGGGGGGATCAGGAGCATCACAATGGGACCCGCCAGCCGTGCCTGCACAGTTGGAGGCTATGGGTGAGTAGTGGAATATTGTGTTGGGGGACCAGGCCTCCCATGTGAGAATGGGACCCAACGGGTCCCACTTTGTCATATATTAACATAAAATTAATCCTATGAAGATATACCACACACCAACTTGACAAATGTTTAATGATTGAGACATGCCTCTGTTCATTTCAGATTTTTCATAATGTTTCTGTATATCAGTAATCCAAATGAATGTTTAACTTAGTTTGAAGAGCCTGTATAAACGTGTTAAGATTGTGGAAATGGGTTGTGGTGTAACATATTCCTATCTGTATGAAATATATTTTTAGCACCAAACTGCAGCCGGAGGGTTTCAGACATGAATTTGCACCCTTCTGATTTAGACTGAGGTAGCAAATTATTCACTATATGAATAAATGGGATCAAATGAAATATATTCGTAGTAGACAAATAGATAATGAAGAGAATCTACCATCGAGAGTTTTAGTATGGCTGTGGGGATGAGAGCAAGCTAAAGAAAAATATACTTATTGAGGAAAGGGCCAGTTTCAGCAAGCTGGAAACAATTATGGCCATGTAAAATGTAAAGGTTGACAGGTTACAGAGGATAGTTTTTAAAAGGAATATAGTTTGACATGTGTAGGTGAGGGAGACAAGTAGGAAAAAAAAGGCAGTGCTTTCCGAACAATGAAAAAAGTGAGATGAACCAATAATCTTAATGAGGGAAGTTATATTGATACAAGGTTAAACAGAACGATCAGAGAATGCTGAATGAAAAGAGGGAAACGAGATGGGAACTTATACAAAAGGAAATACCTAGCTTTGAGTTAGCATATTAATAGAAAATATGTAGGAAGAGGTTGAATGGTGCTAATTAGTACCTATTAAATGGTAGTGGTCCTCTTGAGTACTTTTTGTCTTACAAAGCCAAGAAAAAGAGAAGATGTCAAAATCACAGGGAAGATTTTTGGCAGTAGTGTAAAGATTGCCTTCTTTATTGGATATGTAGTGTGAACAACCAAAGGCAAAATTCAACCTCCAAATGTTTATTTCACAATAAATGATGATTAACACAAAACAAAAAATGTTGATCACTGATTTACTGTCCCAGTTTGGCCTCATTACTAAGGGATATTTACAATATTATCTTGTCAAAATAAAGCAAAAATGATTCAAAATGTCTTCCACGTGCTGTTTTCGTGAGCCCTGAATTTTCTGCTGATACTGCACAGAACAAAGCCAGACTTGTCAATGCATACATTCAAACTGTTTTGTGGGTGTGTCTTATTTTCTAGAAGTTCCAGTATACAATACTCATGCATCAGGCAACTTGAAATTGAAATAACATGTCATGATCAAAGCCAAAATGCAGAAGGATCTCATCCTGGAAGCTGAAAACAAATGCAAAGTTAACAATGTATTCTTGTCTCCTACTGCTGAAATACGAATGAACAAATTGGGCCAATCTCAATATTTCAGGAGGCACCTTTCATCAATAATGAAATTCACCATTGCATACTTCTATTGAGGAAGTACAGCGTAGGTTCACGAGGTTAATTCAGTCTGAAGAATGGTTTCGGCCCGAAACGTTGCCTATTTCCTTCGCTCCATAGATGCTGCTGCACCCGCTGAGTTTCTTCAACTTTTTTGTGTACCGTTAATTCCTGGGTTGGGTGGGACTGACATATGATGAGAGAATGGGGCGACTGGGCTCGTATACACTGGAATTTAGGATGAGAGGAAGTCTTATTGAAACATATAAGATTATTAAGGGAATGGGTACAGTTATTTATTTTTAATTACTTTGCAAACATTTCTAAACATAGAAACATAGAAACATAGAAATTAGGTGCAGGAGTAGGTCTTTCGGCCCTTCGAGCCTGCACCGCCATTCAATATGATCATGGTTGATCATCCAACTCAGTATCCCGTACCTGCCTTCTCTCCATACCTTCTAATCCCCTTAGCCACAAGGGCCCCATCTAACTCCCTCTTAAATATAGCCAATGAACTGGCCTCGACGACCCTCTGTGGCAGAGTTTTCCAGAGATTCACCACTCTCTGTGTGAAAAAAGTTCTTCTCATCTTGGTTTTAAAGGATTTCCCCCTTATCCTTAAGCTGTGACCCCTTGTCCTGGACTTGTCCAACATCAGGAGCAATCTTTCTGCATCTAGCCTGTCCAACCCCTTAAGAATTTTGTAAGTTTCTATAAGTTCCCCTCTCAATCTCCTAAATTCTAGAGAGTATAAACCAAGTCTATCCAGTCTTTCTTCATAAGACAGTCCTGACATCCCAGGACTCAGTCTGGTGAACCTTCTCTGCACTCCCTCTATGGCAATAATGTCCTTCCTCAGATTTGGAGACCAAAAACCGTATGCAATACTCCAGGTGTGGTCTCACCAAGACCCTGTACAACTGCAGTAGAACCTCCCTGCTCCTATACTCAAATCCTTTTGCTAAGAAAGCTAACATACCATTCGCTTTCTTCACTGCCTGCTGCACCTGCATGCCTACTTTCAGTGACTGGTGTACCATGACACCCAGGTCTCGCTGCATCTCCCCTTTTCCTAGTCGGCCACCATTTAGATAATAGTCTGCTTTCCTGTTTTTGCCACCAAAATAAATAACCTCACATTTATCCACATTTTATTGCATCTGTCAAACATTTGCCCACTCACCCAGCCTATCCAAGACACCTTGCAGTCTCCTAGCATCCTCCTCACAGCTAACACTGCCCCCCAGCTTAGTGTCATCTGCAAACTTGGAGATATTGCCTTCAATTCCCTCATCCAGATCATTAATATATATTGTAAATAGCTGGGGTCCAAGCACTGAGCCTTGCGGTATCCCACTAGTCACTGCCTGCCATTGCGAAAAGGACCCGTTTACTCCTACTCTTTGCTTCCTGTTTGCCAGCCAGTTCTCTATCCACATCAATACTGAACCCCCAATACTGTGTGCTTTAGGTTTGTGTAGATGGTTTATGCATGCAACCTATAATGTAGCTACCTCATCACCATTAACACGCCCCATCATATCGGTATAACTATGATCTCCTCACCTTACTTCCTCCCATTTTGGCCTGGTATGTTTGTTTTGTTTGTATACTAATCTCTTATGTGGGACCTTGTCGAAAGCCTTCTGGAAGTCCAGATACACCACATCAACTGATTCTCCCCTATCCACGCTACTAGTTACATCCTCGAAAAATTCTATAAGATTCGTCAGACATGATTTACCTTTCGTAAATCCATGCTGACTTTGTCCAATGATTTCACCACTTTTCAAATGTGCTGCTATCCCATCTTTAATAACTGACTCTAGCAGTTTCCCCACTACCGATGTTAGACTAACTGGTCTGTAATTCCCCATTTTCTCTCTCCCTCCCTTCTTATAAAGTGGGGTTACGTTTGCTACCCGCCAATCCTCAGGAACTACTCCAGAATATAAAGAGTTTTGAAAGATTATTACTAATGCATCCACTATTTCTGGAGCTACTTCCTTAAGTACTCTGGGATGCAGCCTATCTGGCCCTGGGGATTTATCGGCCTTTAATCCATTCAATTTACCCAACACCACTTCCCGACTAACCTGGATTTCACTCAATTCCTCCAACTCCTTTGACCCGCGGTCCCCTGCTATTTCCTGCAGATTATTTATATCTTCCTTAGTGAAGACGGAACCAAAGTAGTTATTCAATTGGTCCACCATATCCTTGTTCCCCATGATCAACTCACCTGTTTCTGACTGCAAGGGACCTACATTTGTTTTAACTAATCTCTTTCTTTTCAGATATCTATAAAAGCTTTTTTGCAGTCAGTTTTTATGTTCCCTGCCAGTTTTCTTTCATAATCTATTTTTTCCTTTCCTAATTAAGCCCTTTGTCCTCCTCTGCTTGTCTTTGAATGTCTCCCAGTCCTCCGGTATGCTGCTTTTTTCTGGCTAATTTGTGCGCATCATCCTCCTTCGCTTTGATACTATCCTTGATTTCCCTTGTTATCCACGGATGCACTACCTTCCCTGATTTATTCTTTTGCCAAACTGGGATGAACAATTTTTGTAGTTCATCCATGCAGTCTTTAAATGTCTTCCATTGCATATCCACCGTCAACCCTTTTAGAATTAATTGCCAGTCAATCTTGTCCAATTCACGTCTCATACCCTCAAAGTCACCTTTCTTTAAGTTCAGAACCATTGTTTCTGAATTAACAATGTCACTCTCCATCCTAATGAAGAACTCAACCATATTATGGTCAATCTTGCCCAAGGGGGCATGTACAACAAGACTGCTAACTAACCTTTCCTCATTACTCAATACCCAGTCTAAAATAGCCTGCTATCTCGTTGGTTCCTCTACATGTTGATTTAGATAACTATCCCGCATACATTCCAAGAAATCCTCTTCCTCAGCACCCCTGCCAATTTGATTCACCCAATCTATATGTAGATTGAAGTCACCCATTATAACTGTTTTGCCTTTGTCGCATGCATTTCTAATTTCCTGTTTGATACCATCTCCAACTTCACTACTACTGTTAGGTGGCCTGTACACAACACCCAACAGCGTTTTCTGCCCCTTAGTGTTTCACAGCTCTACCCATACCGATTCCACATCCTCCAACTAATGTCTTTCCTTTCCATTGCATTAATCTCCTCTCTAATCAGCAACACTACCCCACCTCCTTTTCCTTTCTCTCTATCCCTCCTTTTTTTAAATTTTTTTTTTTTTATTTTATTTTTATTAGAAGTACGGTAAATTACAATCCTACATAACACATATATCTTAATACATTTTTTGTACCGCTTCATTTTTTTGAGCTTTAAGAAAAAGGTAGAAGTAAGGAAAGTAAAGAAAGTGCAAGAGAGTCGTGAAGTGCAAGAGTGTTGGGAAAAGAAAGCCCCTTAGGAAAGAAGTTAGAGAAGGAAGTAAAGTGAGAAAATAGACCCTAGAAAAGAAAGAAAGAGAAAATAGAAACAATCGCTCTATTATAACATTAAACTCGGCAGAAAGGGGACTACCAACCAAGCCTGTTTTTGTTGTTGTACCTCCCGTTACCAGGTCCTGACTATTGCACCTCATACTTGTAATAGGTCCAGAAACATAGACCACGTCTTTTGGAATTGGTCTGCTTTACCGGCTAGGAGGAATCTCATCTCTTCCAGATGTAATGTTTCAAACATATTTGATATCCATATTTTTATTGTTGGTGTCGGCGCATTTTTCCAGAATTTAAGTATAAGCTTTTTTCCCATTATTAGCCCGTAATTAAATAAATTCTTCTGAAACACGTTTAATTCAGGGTTACCTTCCGATATTCCGAAGATAATCCATTCTGGTTTTGGTACCAGTTTTATTTTGATCAATTTTGAAAAAATATCAAATATTTCATACCAGAATTTTTTGATTTTTGTACAAAAAACAAAAGAGTGCGCTATGGTAGCTTCTTGACACAGGCATTTATCACAGATTGGTGAAACATTAGGGAAGATTTTATTTAATTTAGTTTTTGAATAGTATAATCTATGTAATGTTTTAAATTAAATGAGCGTATGTCGTACGTTGATCGAACATTTATGCACCTGTAGTAAATGATTATCCCAGGTCTCTTTTGAGATTTTTATAGCTAATTCATGTTCCCAATCTTTTCTAATTCCATCTGTTGTGGGTATTTCTATGTTTAAAATGATATTATATAGGTACGATATTAAATTAGCTGATTCCGCCTTGGTCTTCATTGCTTCATCCAATAAGTCGGAAGGCATATTATGATAGTCTTTTGTGTGTTTTTTCAGATAATCACAAATTTGAAGATATTTAAAATATTGGTTATTTTTCAAATTATATTTCAGTTGTAGTTGTTGAAATGATAGTAAATTCCCCAATTCATACAGATCTTCGAGCGTTTTAATTCCCATTCTTTCCCATTGTATAAATGATTTGTCTATGATTGATGGTTTAAACGATGGATTATTGACTATTGGTATTAAAAGAGATAGGTTTCTTAATTTTAAATTCTGTTTTATTTGTTTCCATGTTCTTATTGTGTTATGTATAATTGGATTTTTGTTGTAATTTTTATTATTCAAATTTATTGGTGAGAGGATGGTCGCTCCTATATTACTCGGGAAGCAGTCCCCTTTTTCCATTACCATCCAGTCCGCCTGCTGTGCAGAATTGTCCAGCAGGTGAATCATATTTTTAATATTTACTGCCCAATTATAATACATAAAATTAGGGAGCGCTAGACCCCCCAGCTCTTTTCGTTTATTAAGGTGTGCTATTTGTATTCTATGGGATTTATAATCCCATATAAAATTTGTAATGTCTGAGTCCAATTTTTTGAAAAACCTTTTTGGGAGATATATAGGTATTGATTGAAATAGGTATAGAATTTGTGGTAAGAAAACCATTTTAATAGCATTTATTCTGCCTATTAAGGACATCGGAAGTGTTTTCCAGAATTTAATCAGATTATTCAATTTCTTGAGTAAGGGATTATAATTGGCTTTAAACATATCCTGGTAATTTCTAGTAATTTCAATTCCCAAATATTTGAATTTTCCTGTAGCTATTTTAAAGGGAAATTTCCGAAGATGTGTTGAGTCTTTTGGTTTTATCGACATAATTTCACTTTTGTTCCAATTTATTCTATATCCCGAAAAGGATCCAAAGTCCTCAATTAAATTTAATATGTTTGGTATACTAATTTGTGGTTTTGTGATGTACAGTAGTACATCATCGGCATATAGGGATATTTTATTCTTTGAGTATTTTGTATTATAACCATAAATATCCGGATGTGTTCTTATTTTTTCAGCAAGGGCTTCAATTATCAAAGCAAATAAAAGCGGTGATAATGAGTCCCTCCTGAATATTGAATATCCCTGGATGTTCAGCTCCCAACCTTGGTCACCCTGGAGCCATGTCTCTGTGACCCCAACTATATCATAGTCATTAATAGCTATCTGCACATTCAACTCATCCACCTTATTACGAATGCTCCTTGCATTGAGACAGAAAGCCTTCAGGCTTGTTTTTACAACACTCTTACGCCTTATACAATTATGTTGAAAAGTGGCCCTTTTTGATTTTTGCCCTGGTTTTGTCTGCCTGCCACTTTTACTTTTCACCTTGCTACCTATTGCTTCTACCCTCATTTTACACCCATCTGTCTCTCCGCTCACCCATTTAAGAAACCCTTTCCCTTTAACTCCATCCTCCACTATCCCATTCAACACCCCACCCCCCTTATTCAGTTTAAAACCACCCATGTAGCAGTGGCAAACCTGCCTGCCAGAATGCTGGTCCCACACCTGTTAAGATGCAATCCGTCCCCTTTGTACAGTTCCCCCTTACCCCAAAACAGATCCCAGTGATCTAAGAATCTAAATCCCTGCCCCGTGCACCAGTTCCTCAGCCACACATTCAGCCACACAGTCCCGTATCTCCCTGTTCCTGCTCTCGCCAGCATGAGGAACTGGAAGCAAACCGGAGATAACAACCCTGGAGGTCCTGCTTTTCAGCATTTTTCCGAGCTCTCTAAAGTCACGCTGCAGAATATTCAACCCCCTTTCCGACATCGTTTGTGCCGACATGCACTACCACTTCCGGATGTTCACCTTCGCCCTTGAGGATTTTCTGTACTCTATCCGTGACATCCTGGATCCTGGCACCAGGAAGGCAGCACACCATCCTTGCATCCCGTCTGTTGCCACAGAAACCCCTGTCCGTACCTCTCACAATGGAGTTTCCTACTACAATGGAATTGCCTGCCTTAGGCCTTTTTGGTTTTGGCTCAACAGCCCTATTCGCATCGCAAGCCAGTCCGCCGCTCAGTGTAAACATGTCTTCTGTCCCAACAGCTTCTAAGTGGGTGAACCTGTTCACAAGAGGTACACCACCCAGGGACGTTGGCATTCCATGCTTCCCTCCCTTTCTCACTGTCTCCCACCTTCCAGTACCTTAGGTGTAACAATCGTACTGTAGGACTTGTCGAGGAACGACTCCGTTTCTCGGACGAACCGGAGGTCATCCACTTGCTTCTCCAGTTCTCCAACACGGGCCTTCAGGAGCTCTACCTGGATGCACTTCTCGCATTTGTAGCAGCTAGAGGCACCAGCGGTGTCCTTGATCTCCCAGATACTGCAAGCATCGCACAGAATCAGCTTGCCTGACATCTCCTTCTTTCGTCTCTACCTCTCAAGCGTATTGCGTGGTCTCACTCGCCGAAGACTCTCGAGCCAAAGACTCACACTTGTCCCACAGGGCACTTCCCTCACAAGGCCGCTCACTCACTGCCGCTCGCTAAGAGCAGTCTTGCTTAAATTGACTGATAAATTGCCTGATTTACCAATTTACAAACCAAATTCCTCAGTTTTCAACTGTTTTCCCAGCACTGACTCACTTCTCTCCTCCCACTCGGGCTAGAGCCAATCAGTCGTATCTCTTGCTAATCTCCTGCTGCTGTTGCTCCCAAATCTACAGCAGTTCTGAGTGAAGTCTGTGCTTGGCTTCTACTTTTCAACTGTTTTCACCCCTCTGACTCACTTCTCTCCTCCCACTCGGGCTGGAGCCAATCAGTCGTATCTCTTGCTATTGCTTCGTATCTCTTGCTGAAAACACCTGTTTTCGCTTTTTTATTATGGAGTATTGTGTGTAGATTGCTGATAAAAAAATGTTTTTAATCCATTTTAGAATAAGGCTGTAACGTAACAAAATGTGGAAAAAGGGAAGGGGTCTAAATACTTTCTGAATGCACTGTATATATATTGGGTACTCCTAATCCTTCAAGTCCACTGACAACATTATACATCTGACACCAGCACCCTTAGGGAGAGCATTAGTTTCAAACATATATAGTTTGCATGCCTAAGAGGTGACTCCTGAAATGGACACTAGAAGTTCTGTCATGCCAAAGGAATTCCAGATAAAATAGAAAAAATAATCACCAACAGCTTCCTTGACAAGGTGTATATCCCCTATCAGTTTGTGGGGATCTTTGGCCCAAAGCACTTAAAATGGAAAAGGAACATTCACGATGGCTTTGAGTACCATAGGTTAATGCATCGGGAATGCACAGACGCCCAGAATAAAAGACAGAAAGAGTAAAGTCCTCCAAACTATCTACGCACTCACACCACTAAATATCACCAGTGCCATCTGTACAATATTATGTTTCTGATTCTCACCTTGCCCTGATTAGCCATATTGGAACCCATAGAACTGATTGGAAATAAATCGTCCTCAATGCCCAGGCACTGCCTTAGATGCCAAAGTATGTGAGATGTGAGGAATAAATTGTAATATTGCATCAATGTTTAATAAAGATGTATTTGCATGGACAATATTTAGTACATCTGTAAGATACCAAGACCCTTTGTCAAATTCCTTTAAATATTTCTAACGCTTCCCTATTCTTGTAGTTCTGTGCTCAGCGCTGAAGTGAAAGGTACAGAAAACCTACCTTTAATGTTGACTCGTCGCAGCATATCTGGCTGAATAATTCTCTTCACAGTCATCTCATGTAATAACATCTAGCCATTCCTGAAAATCAGAGCAGCAGTTGCACACTTCATGTAACCCAAATAAGCCTGTGTCAAAGCTCTACATTTGCTTCCCACTTGCTTTATTTCTTCTTACCCAGACTTCTCAAGCTCAAATGTGAATTTGCTTGCAAATCTTGTAAAACGTGGAATGAATATTTGTACTCATAGATTCACCTAACTCCAAGTGTACAGCTCCCTTAATTTGGAATTGACAACAAGAACATCCCACTGGATTGACTGCCTGCACAGTGGCAAAGTGGATTGACAACTATATATAATTATTCTGAGGAGCCAGTGCACACCTGCAATGAAATGGCTTGTGTCATCACACCCTCGATTTTGAAGCAGTAGAATTTTAAATGTTAATAGAATTAACAATAGGTCTACAACAAAGTCACTTATTTATGCATCCATGGCAATTACTCTTTTAACTGTAAGATTTTACGGTGAAGATATTTTCCAGTTCGTGTTGAGCTGCAACTCATTTAAATTCATGTAACCTATGCATTCATTTTGTATTTCTACCTGTGTAATTACAAAATTATATTATGCAGAGATGTAAGCAGCTGGTTTTCATGATGTGCAGTGATGTAGAAATGTCTCTGTCCTATAAAAAGCAGAAATTCCATAGTAACAATGTCAATTATCTGATAACCAAGCAACACACACACACATTTGTGCATGCACACACGCATATGCACCGTATTACTTCTGGGTAAGCTTTATAACAATGTCAAAATGGTAAGTTGGGGTTACCAATAGTTTCTATCACTTGCTGAACCAGTGTTATTGCAACAACCGAAGGCATCTATAGTTTGCCAAATGATACAAAATGCAATTTTAACAATATTACTGTGCTCTTAATAATTGCTGGGATCAAATTCATGTCACATCTGTTCTCTTTTATGGTGAATGCCACTTCATTTTATTGACATGCCACTTAATTTTAACAAAAGAAAGCAGTTTGCAAATGTTCTTCATACTGTAAAAAAGGTTACAAGGAACTCAAATAAAGTATGTGCGCCCCAGAAGTTTAATGGGAGCATGAAAAGTTGCTTATGATACAATAGGAAGGGAATCTTTCAAAGAGTTAATAATGGGAAGTACTTTACTGCCAACAAGTTTTCATGACATCTGCAAACAGGCAGCATAACTAAGATGCCAAGAGCAATTAAAGCACAACTGATCCATTAATTGACTTAACCTTGCTCTATTTATATTGATATTCTGATTCTGACTAAAGAGAAATCTGTCCAGGAGACACAAGGAACCACAGGTGCTGGAATGAGTAAAACTCAAAGTTACTCCAGCACTCTGTGTTTTAAACCCTATCTATCTCACATCATCCTCTGGCACCCGCAGTACAGGATATTGATGTTCCTTCTCCTACAGGTGGACATCATGATAGATCAAAGGGGATTTGATTAAGGCTTTTAGAACCAAGATTCATTGTTCTCCCATTTACAATTGAGTCACTGTTTTAACCCTTACTTTCACCCCTTTCACAGATTGGACAACAAACGTACTCGTTAACATCCAAATGTGTTTTCAGAACTGTGGGGTAAGAAAATCTTGTCTCTGGACAAGGGTTGAAAAAATTGTCCCTAATAATGCCAGATTAGAACCACCAAATTACTTTGTTGCTAAAATGAATTTACAAAGATTCAGAACAGCATTTCTACTCTACATCTCTACCCTATAGTGCCAGATAGACTTCTGGCAGGTTCGATGTGAAGTAACGTAACAATATGGTGGATTATTAGTCACATACTATCATTATTAAAGTGGTACCAACCAATATTATACATTTTGCAGTTATTTTCTTGAAAAAAAAATTAAGAATTAAAATTTGGAATAACACTGCTCCAATTTCACAAAGCAATGATTAGTCTTAGCATAAAATATTTTGACCAATTAAGTTGAAGCAAAAAAAAAAAAGCAAAACTAGTGCAGAAATAGCCCAAACTCTATACATAATAATCTGACAATAAAATTCAATAAATATCCAATTGTAACAGGACTGCAGGTCGATATTAGAAGGGCATATTAGTAATTCAACATTATGTGTTAGTGTAAGATTTGATATTGTGTGGACATCCAAACAGCATAATTGAAATGTAATTTTACTATAATTAACTGCATGTTGGTGGGTGTTTCTGGCTCCAGCATAAAATGCATCCAATTGCAACAGAGCAGCAGAGAAACTATCACAAACATTCTCTTTTATTTTGTTAGTGGAAGTTGACTGATGATTCTGAAACCTGGCTTTATTGACCACAGGGATATTGGTTCTGGTTCACTAATATTTATGCAGAAGTTCTCACACGGAACATTTGTGTGATGGTCCTAACGGATGTGGTTGAGTCAGAGTTGCAGACCAACTTTCCGTGCCGGCACGGGAAGCAGACTTGGAAGAAATTACATCCACTGATCTATTGTCATAATGTACGTAGGTTACACATTTACCTTTGACCACTCTGAGATGCAATATTCCAGATTATTAATAATTTCAAGCTCATTAATAATGACTTGCAACCCCCTGCAAGCAGAATTGGATTAAGTAGATCCAATAAGAAGCATATAAACTTTGAGTAAAAACATTATTATTTTTGCCAATTGAAAGTAATGATTCAGAATATTACTGAACGCAACACAGAGCAATTGAAATCCTTTTCAGATGAAGGGTGAAAACCAAACTCTGTGTTCACCAAACCTCTTAATTCCAGTGAATACAAGCCCAGTCTTTCCAATCTTTCCTCATATGACAGTCCAGCCATCCCGGGGATGAACCTCATGAACCTACGCTGCACTGCCTCAATAGCAAGGATGTCCTTCCTCGAAACTGCACACAATGCTCCAGATGTGGTCTCACCAGGGCCCTGTACAACTGCAGAAGGACCTCTTTACTCCTGTACTCAAACCCTCTTGTTATGAAGGCCAACATGCCATTAGCTTTCTTCACTGCCTTCTTAATCTTTTACCCACATGTTGCTCTATCTGAATTGGTGCCTACTAGTGTTAGGTATAGTGATGGAGGATCTGGTCAAAAAACAAACATTGCCTATCCATTCCCTCCACTGATGCTGCATAACCAACTCACTTTGTGTTTTACTTGGGTATGGTGATATAGAGTAACACTTTTTGTTTTACTTAGGTGAGGTGATGTAGAATAATTTACCTGAGGGTCTCTATAGTGGATCTGAAAGTACGTAATTTGAGGTGCCGTTCAGTGTTAAATCACTATTCAATATTCAATCATTAAGTATCAGGGTGCAATTATCTTCTTAACAATGAAATGCTGCTGTCAAAATTAGCCTACAGTGTTGCTCTAAAATTAAATTTAAATACAGCAATCCTAATCCACAGGGCTAAAACTGCATAAATGTTATTTGTAGTGATATTTTCCAAAGGAGGAACTGAGCTTGTAGGCATTCATGCCCTCTTCACATCTTATTTCTTACCTTACATGAACCTGGACAAATTGTCTGTGTTACAATTGATTGGGACAGGTTGATCACACATCTCTACAAAAATACTCATTTTCTGTGGATATCCAATTAAGCCTCGTGTTTGTTTAAAACAATGGAATATCAACTATTTCTAGAGGTAGACACAAAATGCTGGAGTAACTTAGTGGGACAGGCAGCATCACTGGAGCGAAGGAATGGGTGACATTTTGGGTCGAGACCCTTCTTCATACTTCTAAAGGTGTGAGTGATAACCATAGGTTTTGATACCATTAATTTATTTATGATGTCCTGTGTGTTTAAACCTACAATTTCCATTCCATGTTGTGCTTCTGAACATACCAACTTATATTTGCTTATGAATATCTTCCTTTATCATTTAGGAAAAAGTAACTTAAATAAGATTCAATTTTTGTTTGGTTTTCATCTGTATTCTCTAATTTAATTCTTGAATGGTGCAACATAAATAATTAAGACACCACAGTTCACTCTTGATCAAGAATTTAGTCTAATTTCTTGATCATGCTAGTTCTTAATTATTCTTTGTTCACCTCATTGATATCAAAAGTGAGTATAGCACAATGTAATAGGTTCCTAACAAGTATGTTACAGTATTTCCCCATTTTGCAATTGACGTGCCAGGATGATTAATGCAATTTTCAAAAGAATTATCGCAAACTGTGCAGTAATTTAATTTCAGAATTACATTGAGACAGATTAGCTGAGACCAACAACAGCACCCTCGACTTAATTGGCTTCAAATTAACAGAGCATAACATTAATATTTAATTTTTAGGGATGCAATATGTACTTAGCAAAGTCAGTCCTTTGCAATTTGCATAGCTTCGCAACAGATCATAAATATAGGCCATCTGTTGAAATCTGTAAACTTGAATGACAATGATTCAAAGTCACAGAGCACTTAGCTTTGTTTTTAGGCAGACAAACGTGCTGGAGAAACTCAGCGGGTGCAGCAGCATCTATGGAGCGAAGGAAATCGGTCCGAAACCCTTCTACAGACTTAACTTTGTTTCTGTTTACTGGCCATCTTGCTTACTGGATGATTTGACGAATGAAAGAGGAAATGCCCTCTTTAGGTTATAAAGTTATGTGATAGAAGTAGAATTAGGCCAATCGGCCCATCAAGTCTACACCGTCATTCAATCATGGCTGATCTATCTCTCCCTCCTAACCCCATTCTCCTGCCTTCTCCCCATAACCTCTGGCACCTGTACTAATCATCACACTTTGTAATTAGGGATAATCATATTCACTCAGTTTGTCAGAAGACAAGAACATAATATAGGAAGAATAAGAAAAAGGAGCAGGAATAGGTGATTTTAATCTTCAAATCCACTGCAGCATTCATCATCTACAAGCTTAATATCATTTTCCTATAGTATCATTGTATTCCTTAATTCTTTCAATATCTGGTATTCTATTGTTTTCTGTTTTAAATGAACTCAGTAACTAAACTTCCATTCAATCCAGAGTAGAGACTTCACCACCTTCTACAAGGAATACATCTCATCTTACTTCCAAGTGATATACCATGTGTCATGAAGTTCTGACCCTTTGTTGCAGGACTCATATGACAAAGGAAATATCCATCTTGTTAAATCCTATTAGATTTTTTGTTTTAAGTTTCAATAAGATCTGTTCTCATTCTTCTAAACTGAAGTGAATAAAGACCTAGACAACTTCTTCACTCCTCGTAGGGACCCTCATTACATTTCAGTTTAGCTTATGGTCATGTGCACTGAGGTACAGCAAAAAGCTTTTTGTTGTGTGCTAACAGTCAGCAGAATGACAATACATGATTACAATCAATCCATTAACAGTGTATAGATACATGAAAAGGGAATAACGTTTAGCGCAAGCTAAAGCCATTAAAGTCCGGTCAAGGTTAGTCCGAGGGATATCAGAGGTAGATAGTAGTTCAGCACTGCTCACTGGTTGTGGTTGGATGATTCAGTTGCCTGATAACAGCTGGGAAGAAACTTTCCCTGAATCTGGTGGTGTGCATTTTCACACTTCTAAACCTTTTGCCTGATGGGCAATCAAATTATTATCTTCTTAAGGGGGATTAAAACAGAGATCAATGTATAGTTTCAGTGCTGCCTTACAGCACCAGATCCTGACTACAGTTGCTATCTGTACGGAGTTTGTACGTTCTCCCCGTGACTGCATGGGTTTTTCCCGGGTGCTCTGGTTTCCTCCCACACTCGGAAAATGTACAGGTTTGTAGATTAATTGGCTTCAGTAAAGATTGTAAATTGTTCTTAATGTGTAGGATAGCACTAGTGTACGGGGATCACTGTTTGACATGGGCTCGGTAGGCCAATGGACATGATTCCTTGCTGTATCTCTATATTAAACTGGATAACTTTGTTCTGTGATCAAATATTCTTGAAATAAGGCATTTGGCTTCCTTATGTACATGTGAAAACAATAAACTAAACTAAAAAAAATGTAGGCTTTCAATGACGTGTATACTTCAATCCATTTGAACATCACCATTAACCAATCTCTCATTATTTAAACAAAAATGCTGCTTCTCTATTTTAAATATTGTAATGGATAAATTCACTTTTTCTTACATTACATTGCACCTACCAAGTACTGGTTCACTCACTCAATGTATATTAAATCCCATTGAAGCATTTTTTACTTCCTCCTTCTCTCCACTCACAATTCAACTGAGTTTTATATCATCAACAAAGTTTGAAATATAACATTTGCTCCCCTCGGCCAAATTATTGATTTAGACCAGGAGTAGCAGGGGATCAAACACTTGGGATATCCTACTACACAGTCTGTTAAGGGGAGGAAGATCCATTCATTCCTACACTTAACTTTGTGTCATACTCAATTCTCAATCCATGTCCGTGTATTACCTAAATACTAATTGGTCATCAATCACCTGTGTGGGGTCAACATCCAAATTCACTACTTCTGTGGTTCCCCATTATCTATTTTGTTACTTAAAAGCTCCAGTAGGTTAATCATATAATCAAATACCATTTCCACCCTCATCATTCCCTCTTCTTTCCTCTCCTATCAGCCAGAAAATACAAAGCTTGAAAACATGTACCGCCAGATGCAGGAACAGCTTCTTCCCCTCTTTTGTCAGACTACACAACAATCCTCCCATAAGCGAGGGTGTAGTCCCAATCTACCAACCTACCCAATTGTGGACTTTGGACTTTTTCCATGTAAATGTAATGTTACAATGTTGTAAAACTGTATTCTGCATTCTGGGTTTTTTTTGCACTATCTCTTATTCTCATGTTGATTGTACTTAACACGATCACAATTACAATCACAATAATACTTTATTAGCCCAGTATTTGTTTTGACTGGATAACATGTAAACAAAAGCTTTTCACTGTATCTGGGTAGACATGACAATAATAATGATGTCAATTTACAATAGACTGACATGCCATAATATTAATGCACATGCTTGTAGGTTTTTTCTTTCTGATCAATAAGGTAGCTTTAAATTTACTAGCCTTATCATACTCCTTGGATGTGTCAGCAATACCATTCAGCATACCACTCCCATACCATACCAACCTCTTCATTATCTTATTTTACTGTTTGTGGAACATCCAGCATAACCATCACACATAACCATGTCCATACATTCAAAGTAAATGAAGATGAAGATGCAGTTATCTCCTTCGGGGGTTTGTGCCCTCATTAGGCTGCAAGTTATAGTCCTGAGATTGGGTGGTCCCATAAAATTCATTGCAAGTTTTCCACCTTTTGCATCAATCTGATTTCTAGCCTTCCTAACATTTGTATTCATATGAACTACCTTTTTCTTACTAAATCCAATATAAGCATGCACATAACCCAATATGAAGCGGTGCATAGCATACCACTTCTGTGGGCTTTCCGCCTCTTGGAATCATGCTCAAGCAAAATTATGTTGCATTTTCAGGCAACACCTCCTTCTCAGGTTCTTCTCAGATAATAAAAGGTCAATCTGCATGCTCCATTGAATGTTAAAGCTCCTTCACTAAATAATTTTCCATGAATTTGTACGCTTGCCAATCTGATCCAGAAATGGTGGGAAATTCATCTTTATTGTCAGTGTTTTCAAATAGTTTTGTAAGTCTCTCACATTTGTGCCTTCTGATCCCTGGTTGCAATGCCAAACTTGTAGTCCTCAAAAATCTCTGATAAACCAGATTAAAATGCAAGGTTTTCACAGCATCCTCAAATGAGCTTGACCAGTCGATGCTCATATGAGACATAAATATTTCATTTGTCTCCAGCACTACACTAAACATCTGTATCTGTCTTTGTATGGCCGCATTACTATGCTCATGCCCTCTCTTGGACCCTACTTATGTCATTAGCTCAGAAATATTTTCACTTAGTCTATTATACAGCATCTGCCTGAGCCTAATGGCATCTCTTGAGCATCTGCCATATGAACTGTCAAATTGATCAACTCATGAGATCTCCTTTCTCTATCAACTTTGCACTGCAACATTGTCCATCCAATCATGGAACAATATCTCATTGTCCTTTGTTATGTCTCTGCACTTAAACATGTACCAGGAGATCAGGTAGGTTAAAGCGGACTGAGTGAAGGTGTTCAGCGAAACGATCGCCGAGCCAGGCTCGGTTGATCTCCTGATCTCCCGGTTGCATAGCACTTTAACTCCCCCTCCCATTCACAATCTGATCTTTCTGTCCCGGGCCTCCTCCATTGTCAGAGTGAGGCCCAGTATAAATGAGAGGAACAGCACCTCATATTTTGCTTGGGTAGTTTACACTCCAGCGGTATGAACATTGACTTCTCTAACTTCAAATATCCCATGCTTTCCCTCTCTTTCCATCACCTACCCCTTCCCAGTTTTCCCACCAGTCTTATTGTGTCCAACTACATTCTATCTCTGTCCCGCCCACTCCCCTGACATCAGTCTGAAGAAGAGTCTCGACCCGAAACGCCACCCATTCCTTCTCTCCAGACATGCTGCCTGTCCCACTGAGTTACTCCAACATTTTGTGTCTACCCATAATATTGTTGTTAGTAGCTGAAAGCCAATTAATGAGGAAATGTTGCTACATTTCTCACTGATGGAACTTTCCTTTTAGTGATTACAGTTGAGGGGAATTTTCCACACAGTGTGTCTTCCAACCATAGTAAATCTTTGGCAAACTAATGAGACAGTAAGGGAAAAAGCTATAAAGTGTTATAACTGTTTATCACTTTAACACCACATGGATGTTAAAATGTAGCAGATGTTAATTGTCATTATTCCTAGTAGGAGCCTTACTCATTATTATGTAATTATGCCTGTCTGTTTGAAGAGACCATCATTTTGTTCATATTAACAGTTAACAAGCCAGAGGGTAAACAATAAATGATCTAGATTTTATATTTCTACATTGAAGAATACACATCGACCTTCACCAAATCAGTGAAGCGCTGGCTGTTTTACTTCGGAGTCACGTGAGTGATTACGTGAAGAACCCCGTCCAGCCGCACGTGCGTCTTTACGTCAGATGCATTGGTGCAGGCTCCTCCAGCGATAAGTTTAAAAAACCTTGAGGTAAGTGCTAAACTTAGTTTGGAGGTTGCTTTCTGTACTTGCGGTTGATTTTCAGGATTTTCCATGATGCAGAAAGCTATGAAGGTGAAGGTGAAGGCGAGGCGACCCGTTAGTAAAAGTTTGGAAGACCGCAGGAGTGCGGGTAGCGGTTGCCCGCCTAGCTCACCTATACGGTCGCTAGCAGGGGGGCTTGTGACTGCAGGCACTTTGCCTGTGAGCAGCGTCGCCGCGCCGGTAGGGCCTAAGGCCACATCAAAGTCTGCTAGGCCCATTAACTCCGTCGGGCCAGGAGGATTCACCTCCGCAAGGGCAGTCCGTTTTTACACGGCTATCCCAGATGGAGCTCCTGATGGCGAGGATGCTCGAAAAAGACGCACTCCAGGAGGAGGAGTGGTGTTCACGCCAAGCTGTTGGAGAGCCTGTGCCAGCAGTGCCTGCAATAGGGCTGCTTAATCGCCCCCTCATGGAGGAGGAGGGTTTGCCGGGTCAGGGGTATACTGATGCCGAAGCAGTGGGTGAACAGAGCCCAAGGGGTGAAGGGCAAGAGGTTTTAATACCTGATTTGGCTGCAAAGTTTGCTATCCCCACAGAAGCAGGGGAGCCATTGGGGGAGGAATTGGCCACAACCATTAATTATATGCTCTCCCATCAGCTCCAAGAGCTGACAATGGACGACACTACTAAAAGGTGTGAAACCCCGGCTAACTGTGGGTTGTTGATGTGTGTTGAACAGGGTGGTTAACCATGTCATATAGGGCCAAATGGGGATTGCAGTGCGGGCACAAGAGTTAAAGCTCCAGAGGGTGATCAAGTTGCTTGCAGCAGGAATTTCTGCATTCACCAGAACGGCGGACGAGGGGCACATAACTGAAGTTCATCAGGATGCTTTGGGGCTTCTGTGCAGTGCACATTTTGAGGTGAACTGCTTAAGAAAGAGTGCCAGATGCCCAAACATTCACCCAAAGTTTGCAGCACTGTGCAAGCCTAACAACATACAACTGCCTAATCTGTTGTTTGGGGAGGACCTCGCAAAGCGAGTGAAAGAACTTGATGAGGAGGCAAAAACTGTGGGTCTAATAAAAAACGCCAACAAGCAGCAAAATGGGCAGGAGGCTATTCCCCAATCGACGGTGTGCTATGATAGGGGTTGGTGAAGGGACGAGCCGTTCATTCCTGAACACACACAGCTGGCATCCTGCCACAGGCACATGGTCAAGGATGAATTTCCCTACGAGGGGCCGGGGGCAACACGCTCCATCACTAAATATGCAGGTAAGAGATTTTGCTCCTGAGAGAAACAAACTAAGTGGGAAATATGTTCAAGTTGGGGGCAGGTTACACTCGTTCCTCAAAGAATGGCAGGAGATAACATCAGGTCCATTTGTGCCGGGCAGTATAGAGGGGAATCTTGTGATAGGTTGTCTAATCAGTTCTGGAGCTGGTGTATTGACAGAGACATTTATTTTCAGCAATTCATTTACCAAGTAGATTCAACGTAGTTGGAGAGACAAGGTCACGACAATTCACTGACAACATAGAATGGATGTTGAACCATGACATATTTAAAGATGTTGTTGCTCAGTTTTGGGATGCCAGATATCGATTTGTTGCATCCAGACCAAACCACCAGTTGCCAAAATACGTTTTGTGGGAACCAGATCCTGGGGCAGCAGCGGTCGATGCATTCTCGCTGCGCTGAGGTGGAATGTTTATATATGTATTTCCTCCATTCTGCCTCGTCAGTCGATGCCTGCAAAAAATCAAGCAGGACTCCGCTTCAGGAGTATTGGTGGTACCCGACTGGCCTACTCAGCCATGGTACTCTCATATTTTGGAGATGGCTACTCAGCCTCACATGATTGTTCACAAACATAGAAACCTACTGGTGAATCCGGAAACTGGCAATCAACATCCTTTACATGATCGTATTGATCTGTTAATTTGCAGATTCTAAGGCCATACCTGGGCAGAGGACTAGCCAATCGCACCATGGATGTTATATCACTGCGGCCTGGACGGATAGTACCCAAAAGCAGTACATCTCTGCAATAAGAAAGTAGGAGATGTTTTGCTTACAGCTGAATATTTCATATCAAGCTGCAGGCATCCCAGATGTGCTGGGGTTCTTGTCAACTCTCTATTTTGATCAAAAGTTAAGTTATAGTGCGATCAATGTAGCCAGAAGTGCTCTGTCTTCAAATTTACCCATGGAGTCAGAATTACATTCAGTGGGGACACATCCGTTAGTCTCTAGGTTTCTGAAGAGAGTTTTAATTACAATCCACCTAGGCCCAGGTATTCGGCTATCTGGAATGTAAGCGAAGATCTTATGCTCCTTCGCCAGTGGACTCCTGTCACAGCCCTATCTTTAGCCAAACTCACCATGAAGGTGGTCATGCTTATGACGTTCATGTCAGCCCAATGAGTGCAGACATTACAAATGCTGCGGCTAGACAGGATGGAGGTATCAGCAGATGCATCACTTTTTATGTCTATGATCTGCTCAAGCAGAGTAGAATAGGGTCGACAGGGTGTAAGATTATCTTTTCGGCATACCCCAAAGATTCCCGCCTGTGTGTAGTGTCATGTTTGTCCCATTACATTGAGGCTACCAGAACCCTAAGAAGAACAGAATCAGCATTCTTTATTAGCCACAAAAAAACGCACAGGAAGGTGTCGGTACAAACAACGGTGGCTAAAGCAGGTTCTGGTGTTCGCTGGGATTGATACTGACAATTTTAAATCACATTCCACCAGGGCGGCATCAACTTCAGCGTCCGGGGTGATGGACGTCCCTATAGACCATATCCTCGTGGCCGCAGGATGGTCCAGTGAACTGATGTTCCAAAGGTTTTATCATAAGCCAATTGCAAAGCCGGGGGTATTTGCCAATTCTGTTTTAAGTTCAGTTTTATAGATTCCCCCTGGGATAGAGGGGTTACTATTGTTTCTTTGTAAAATAAACCGTTAATTTGTTTAAAGCAATGTTATGGTGATGCATCATTGATTATTTGATTACTTTGAGACAATCAATGCAGTGAGAGGCCGGGATTTGAATCTGCGGCATGAAATCACAGAGCTTTGAAATCTTCACATAGTCACTCACGTGACTCCGAAGTAAAATAGTAAGATTAAACGAGAGCTTACCAGTTTGAAATTTGATCTTTATTTTATGAGGAGTTACGATGAGCGACTACTTGCCCTCACAACCCTCATAAATGTCATCTGGTAGTTCTAGTCTTCTTTCATCTTACTATTATACTTCAGTCACTATTACCTGTGATTTCACACCGCTGCTTTGACGATTGACGCACATGCAGCTGGACGGGGTTCTTCACATAGTCCCTCATCGTAACTCCTCATAATAAAAGATCAAACTTCAAACTGGTAAATTCTCGTTTAATCTTAATATTAAAATGTTTTTAGAATGTGAGTGTAGCTAGAGGACCTTTGTTGCTCATATTTAACTGTCCTGTTGGAGTGTTACTGGGCCAACAATTGTGGCCTTTACATATCCCAGGAGATTAGGTAGATGACTAGCATTTTTAACGTAATTATGATTGATCGTGGATGTAATGGTTTCTACCTGATCATTTGTACATCTGTTGACACTGAATGTTGACATCTCACACAAGGAATGTGTACGTAATAACCAAAAATCAATGAAAACAAAGTGCTCTTATGATGAAGAACTTTTGATATTGGTCCATTGATGGGGGCACCTGCTGAGGTAACATTTCTATTTTGGTGGACTCAGCTGGACCATCATGCGGCCAATCTTCCCCACCGTTAATAGCATCTATATGAAGTGATTCTTCAAAAAAGGCGGCATCTATCATCAATGATCCCCACGATCTGGGTCATGTTTTTTTTCTGTACTACTATTGGGATGGGGATCCTGACATCACACGCTACCATATTCAGGAACAGTTGTTTTCCTACAACAATCAGGTTTTTGAACCAACCCGCACAACCCTAGTCCTACCATGAAAACGGAACAGTATGGACCACGTTTTATGGATTTAATATTTTTCCCGTTGTGTTTAAGGGGTTCTAAGGACTTTGTATATTTTTCCACTGAGACATGGCTGTAAGAGGGCCAGGGCTGGGAAATGAATATTCAAGTATATACCTCCTATCAAAAAGACAGACAGGTGGGCAGAGGGGGTGGGGTTGCTCTGTTGGTGAGGAATGAAATTCAGTCCCTTGCAAGGGGTGACATCAAAACCAGGAGATGTGGAGTCAGTATGGATAGAACTAAGGAATTGTAAGGGTAAAAATACCATAATGGGACTAATCTACAGGCCCCCAAACAATAGCCTGGACATAGGGCAACAGTTGAATCAGGAGTTAAAATTGGCATGTAGCAACAGTAATGCTGTGGTGGTTATGGGAGATTTCAACATGCAGGTACTGGGAAAATCAGGTTGGTACTGGACCCCAAGAAAGGGACTTTGTAGAGTGCCTTTGTGATGGATTCTTTGAACAGCTTGTATTGGAGCCTACCAGGGAGAAGGCAATTCTGGATTTAGAGTTATGTAATGAACCAGATTTGAAAAAGGACCTCAAGGTTAATGAGCCATTAGGAGGCAGTGACCATAACATGGTCAGGTTTCATCTACAATTGGAGAGGGAGAATAGTAGATTGGAGGTGTCAGTGTTGCAGTTGAATAAAGGGGACTATGGGGCCATGAGGGAGGAGTTGGCCAAAGTTGACTGTAAAGATACACTAGCAGGGATGACAGTGGAACAAAAATGGCAGGTGTTTATAGGAATAATACAAACGGTGTAGGATCAGTTCATTCCTAGGAGGAAGAAAGAGTCCAAGGGGAGAAAGGGACAACCATGGCTGACAAGGGACGTCAGGGACAGTATAAAAATAAAACCAAAGAAGTACAACATAGCAAAGATGAGCGGGAAGCAAGAGGATTGAGTAATGTTTAAAGAACAACAAAAGATAACCAAAAAGACAATATGGGGAAAAAAGATGAGGTACGAAGGTAAGCTATCCAAGAATATAAAGCAGGATAGTAAAAGCTTCTTTCGGTATGCGAAGAGGAAAAAAATAGCTAAGACTAAAGTTGGACCCTTGAAGACCGAAATAGGTGAATTTATTATGGGGAACAAGGAAATGGCCGATGAGTTGAACAGGTACTTTGGATCCATCTTCACTAAGGAGGACACAAACAATCTTCCTGATATAGTAGTGGCCAGAGGATCTGGGGTGACAGAAGAACTGAAGGAAATCCATATTAGGCAGGAAATGGTGTTGGATAGACTGATGGGATTGAATGCTGATAAATCCACAGGGCCTGATGGTCTGCATCCCAGGGTACAGAAGGAAGTGGCTCTAGAAATTGTGGATGCATTGGTGATAATTTTCCAATGTTCTATTGACTCAGGATCAGTTCCAGTGGATTGAAAGGTGGGAGAGAGAAAACTGGGAATAATAGAGCAGTTAGCCTGACATCGGTGCTGGGGAAGATGCTGGAGTCAATTATAAAAGATGAGATAGCCGCACATTTGGATAGCAGTAACAGGATCGGTCCAAGTCAGCATGGATTTACGAAGGGGAAATCATGCTTGACTAATCTTCTGGAATTTTTTGAAGATGTAACTAGGAAAATGGACAAGTGAGAGCCAATGGATGTAGTGTACCTGGACTTTCAGAAAGCATTAGATAAGGTCCCACATCGGGGATTAGTGGGCAAAATTAGGGCACATGGTGTTGGTGGTAGAGTGCTGACATGGATAGAGAAGTGGTTGGCAGACAGGAAACAAAGAGTAGGGATTAACAGGTCCCTTTCAGAATGGCATGCAGTGACTAGTGGGGTATCGCAAGGCTCGGTGCTGGGACCGCAGCTATTTACAATATACATCAATAATTTGGATGAAGGGATTCAAAGTAACATTAGCAAATTTGCAGATGACACAAAGCTGGGTGGCAGTGTGAACTGTGAGGAGGATGCTATGAGAATGCAGGGTGACTTGCACAGGTTGGGGGAGTGGGCAGATACATGGCAGATGAAGTTTAATGCGGATAAATGTGAGATTATCCATTGGTAGCAAAAATAGGAAGGCAGATTACTATCTAAATGGCGTCAAGTTGGTAAAATTTGTTTCTGCAAATGTTCCAGGTTCAATGACTGGTTTGTTATAAAGTCGTTGGAAAGTTTCCTCCGTTGACCATCCTGCTGTCTTGAGGATTTGGTCTATAGGAACGTCCAACTTCATAGCTGCCGATGTAGCTGCAGCCCTGGTGGAGTGAGATTTAAAAATGCTAGTGTCTACTCCAGCCTTTATTAGGACCTTTTTTAGCCATCTATAGATGGTCTGGACTGTCACTGTTTTGAGTGGCTGTTTGTAGCTGATTAAAGTGACATTTCTTTCCCTCTGATGATCTTAGTATACTCCATATATAATAGTAAGTGTGTTACAATGCAGAGACGACCATCTGTCCGGAAGGCCCTGAATTCTGTTTTTAGGCCTGCTGACCCCTGTCTGTTCTGTTTGACTATTTCATTGATGTGAAAAGTTAAATTTCCAGATTAAATAATCATGTTGTCCATCCTTAGTTTTTGTAGTGACCGGACCCTTAGTGCCGTGACCAAGGTCATCAGCATGACTGTTTTCATAGTCAGTTTCTGTAGGGACAGAGCTGTAGCTGGAGACCAGTTTCTTAACAAGGTCAGTACAATGCTCACATCCCATATTTGGGAGTACCTGGTTCTTGGGGTGTTAACATTAAAATGCCCCTCATGAGTTTGGTTACCAGGGTGTGTCCCTACAGAATGTTGCTCTGTTCCTTGCCACAGGTATGTTGACAGAGCACTTCTGGCGCAGTTGATGGCATTATGACTGAGCCTCTCATCGTAAAGGAGGCTTGCCAGGAATTGCAGAACAGACGGGATGTTCATACATCTGTGGGTGATCTTTATTGTTGTGACAGTACTTCCCATTTCTTGATGACACCAAGTACTGTTTTTTGGTGGACTGTCTGTGGGCCGCTGAAATAATATTCACAGTTCGGTCCGTCAGTCCCAGGTGTAGTAGAGGTGCTTTCAACTCTATAAATTAATAGGTTTATATAATTATGACATGGGTAACTACCCCTTGTTGCGGGTAGAACCAGTATATTAGGTCTATGATGGATGGTGATGCATGTTTCTAAAACCATGTCGTGTATCATCGGGACCCATGGTTGAGTAGGCCAATCGGGTACTATCAAAATACCAGACGCGGAGTCTACTGTATATTCCTAAATACCCGACTGATGAGGCAGAAGGAGGGAATGCATAAATAAATAATCCCCCAATGCAGCGAAAATGCATCTGTACCACTGCCCCAGGTTCTGGTTCCCATGAACATAATTTGATAACTGGTGAGAGCATGGATGCGAATAGGTCGATATCTGGTGTTCCATACCGTGCTGTAATTTCAGCAATACATTTTTTATCCAACATCCATTCAGTGTTTTCATAGAATTAGCGTGACCTGTTGTCTGCCACTAATTTAGTTTACCTGGTAAGTAGGTAGCTGATATCCAAATATCTCTCTGGATACGCTATTGCCAAATTGTGTTGGCCAGATTGTCACATGATGTTGATATGTTTCCACCCATATGGTTGATATATGCTACCACGGTGGTGTTGTCAATTTGTAGTCTAACATGCTGGTGATATAAACAGAACAATATGACTTAAAGCGATGGAATGCACTCAAAATTCCCAGGTAGTTTATGCCCAGTGTTTGTAATAATGATGCCTCCTGTGCATTCCATCTCCCCCACAGCTGGAGATGGAATTAGTAGCATCCCATCCAAGTGCACTGGCATCAGTATGTAGTTCCATAGACGGGTAGCTGATAATGTTTGGATCGGAACAGTGCCTAATGTTATGTTTCCACCATTTTAGTTCCATTGTGGCCTCTGTTGGTAGCTTCATTGGTCTGTCAGAATGACCCCCATAATTTTTGAGTGCACGAATGTTTGCCCTCTGTAAATTTTGATAATGTAAAGGTCCGATTTGTGTGGCTGGAAACGCAGCCACTATAATGCCAATTATTCTCAATTATGCTCAACAAAATACACCATGCGCTGAGAGTTCGACCAGAGCACAAGATCAGGCCTCAAGTTGGTGGTGGCTATCTCTTATGGAACTGTAAGCCGTTGGTTCACATCCACCAGCATCTGCCAATCCCGGGCTACCTCCAACTGTACAAATCTGGTCCTTGGTGGAATTTTCCATTGCCTTTGTCCCCCCCCCCCTCCCCCAAACAAAAGCAATTGTCTTAACTGGGTTGGTTGTTCTGAGCGGCAGGGCATTGTTGGCTGTTCTCCTGCATTCCAGAGTCGCTGCCAGGCATTTGAGCACTTGATTATGTCTCCAGGTGTACCGTCCTTGGGAGAGGCTTACTTTACACCCAGTGAGGATGTGCCTAAGTGTGGCTGGTGTTGAACACAGGGGGCATGATGGATCTTCGCCCACCCATTGGTTGAGATTTTTTGGGCTAGGAAGGACATCATTATGTTGCCCGAATGAGGACACTTATCCTGCTCGCCTCCATCTCCCACATGTCCTTCCAGCTGATCTTCCTCTTTTCCACACTCTCCCATCTCATCCACTGGCCCTGTTTAGCTAGCGACACAGCCTTGGCACATCTACTCAACTCCTCCTGTTGGCATCCTTCGGCCGCGACCAACTTCCGGTGCTCCAGTGATGATGCCCTGTTCCAGCAAGGTCGCTTTCCGCCAAGCCCCAAGCCACTTCTTCTGTGTTGGATTTGCCTTACCATGTCGCCTTGGTGGAGATTTTGCCTGCTGTGTCGCATTCTTAGCCGTCCACTTCTCTCCAGTTGCCAGGGTTGGAGCAGCAGCTCGGATGACAGTGTCCCTTGATTCTGCCAGAGTAATCTCTAGTCTGACTTTAGTGCACTTGAACTCCTCTGTGAGACTAGAGAGAGGCAGCTGGAGTACCCCCTGACCGTACAGGTCTACGCTGCTCAGGCACCGAGGAACACTTAACCACTTTCTCACGAAAGAGCCGATTGTTCTTTCTACCTTCTCGACTATTGTGAGGGTGATGTCATACATGGTTAGTGGCCACATAAGGCGAGGTAGTAACCCAAACTGCAGGCACCAGATTTTCAGCTTTCCAGTCAGCATGGATCGGTCGATGTTCGCCGACCTTTGATGACTTCTTGCCTAAACTCGTTAGCCTGATCAGTGTCCTTCAGTTTAGAGTTATACCATCTTCCCTGATTTTTGATTGGCTTCTCTGACACAGTTGGAATAGGTTCTTGATCAATTAAGAACCTTTGATCTGTCAGATTGATTATAGAAATGCTAAAAAAAAAAAAAAAATGGCGCGGCCCTGTCCAGTCGCCGTTGTGGCAGCTCCGCGAAAATTGTGTGTGTTTTTAACTTTTATGTTCCTTTTTAACTTATTTCTAAGTTCTAACTCCCTAGTACTAACAAAGTATGACAGGGAAACCCTCTTAAATCTAAACTCCAGGGCAAACGGAGACTTTTTAAACTCTTTACTTACTGATCCAGCATGGCCAGCAAGAGATCAGCAGAAGCTGCTGCAACAACAAAAGGAGCTCGGCTGCAAGGAAAACCCGGAAAAAACATCGAGGGAAGCGGGGGGGGGGGGGGGGGGGGGGGGGGGGGGATTCGGAATAGGCTGAAAGCCCAAGCCTTTCGTCCCCCTCTGCCCAGCATTCTTCTGGCGAATGTCCAGTCCCTGGAAAACAAGCTGGATGACCTCAGGGCGAGGATCAGATTCCAGCGGGACATAAGGGACTGCAACATCCTCTGCCTGACTGAAACATGGCTGACCTCACTGATTCCGGATCAGGTAATCTGCCCAACCGAGTCCTTCTCTGTCCACCGTGCTGACAGAACAGAAGCATCTGGGAAATCCAAGGGTGGAGGAATCTGCTTCATGACCAATAACAACTGGTGCAGCCCTGGAAATATCAAGATGCTTTCCCGTCCCTGCTCGCCGGACCTGGAGCACCTGACAATCTCATGCCGCCCATTCTACCTTCCCCGGGAGTTCGGCTCAGTGATCGTCACAGCCGTCTACATTCCACCGCAGGCGGACACCGACGTAGCACTTTCGGCCCTACACGATGTGCTATGTCGACATCAAAACAAGTAACCGGATGCGGCTATGGTGGTGGCTGGAGATTTTAATAAATCAAATCTCAAGAGGTCATGCCGAACTTCTACCAACGCATCACATGTGCCACCAGGGGGGAGAAAACTTTGGACCACTGCTACACACCGTTCAGGAAGGGCTACAAGGCCGTTTCACTCCCTCCACTAGGAAAATCTGACCACGCTGCCATTTTCCTGTTGCCGGAGTATAAACAGAGGATAGTTCGGGAAGCGGTAGAGACGAGGGACGTAAAGCGGTGGTCCGACCAGTCAGAGGCCATGCTGCAAAATGCACTGAGTGATGTCGACTGGAATATGTTCGAAGCAAGTTCTAGTGATGTCAGTGAGTTCGCGGAAGCAGTCACGGACTTCATCGCAACAGTAACCGACAACATTGTCCCCACGGTAAGGGTAAGCACTTTTCCAAACCAAAAACCCTGGGTAGACAGGTCTGTTCGTGTGGCCCTGAATGCTCGCACAGCTGCCTACAACTCGGGCCTGGCATCAGGAAACATGGACGTCTACAAGGCAGAGTCCTACCGACTGTGAAGGGCGGTGAAGGACGTAAAGAGAAGGTACAGGGACAAGATGGAGTTACAGATGGAGCAGCAGGACACCAGAAGCCTGTGGCAGGGGTTACAGATTGTAACCAACTACCGGAGCACCCCTTCCTCATCCGTATGTGCCGGCACCTCCCTGCTGATGACCTGAACTCCTTTTACGCTCGTTTCGAGAGGGGCAACACAACTCCAGGTCTGCCAACTATCGACAATACCGCCAGCGGGCTGGCTACCAAAGCTGAAGGGAGGAATGTGCACACATTCTCGCTGTCCAAGCACGACGTGAGGAGGGCTCTGACACAGGTGAACACGAGAAAAGCTGCAGGTCCCGATGGCATCTTGGGGCGAGTACTCAAGTCCTGTGCTATGCAGCTAGCTCCAGTGCTCACTACATTATTCAACCTCTCCCTGGGCAAGTCCGTAGACCCTGCCTGCTTCAAAAAATCAATCATTGTACCGGTACCAAAAAATGCCTCCCCAGCCTGTCTGAATGACTACCGTCCGGTGGCCCTTACCTCGGTAGTCATGAAATGCTTTGAGAGGCTGGTGAAGAAACACAGCTGCGCCTTCCTCCCTCGGAACATGGACCCGTTGCAGTTCGCATATCGTCCGAACAGGTCCACGGACGATGCGGTCCCCCAGGTCTTGCACAGCGCTCTCTCCCATCTAGACAGCCAGAAGGGGGGCTACATGAGGATGCTGTTCATAGAATACAGTTCAGCCTTCAACACGATAGTCCCCACCAGACTGGCCGGGAAGCTAATGGAATTGGGGCTCAACACCTCCCTGTGTGCCTGGGTCCTGGACTTTCTCACCGCCACGCCCCAGGTAGCCAAGATGGGAGGGAATACATCGAAGTCCCTCACCCTGAGCACAGGATCGCCCCAGGGTTGCGTCCTCAGCCCCCTATTGTACTCCCTGTACACACATGACTGTGTGGCTAGGTTCAGCTCCAACTCAATAATTAAGTTTGCTGATGACACTGTGGTGGTGGGCCTGATCTCAGACAATGACGAGAAGGCCTACCGGGAGGAGGTGGCTGATCTAGCACTCTGGTGCCCGGATAACAGCCTCCTCTTGAACATCAAAAAAACGAAGGAGCTGATCATGGACTTTAGGAGGGCAAATCATCCGAGGACCTACACTCCATTGAGGATAAATGGGGATCCTGTGGATAGGGTTAAATATCTGGGAGTCCACATCCGAGGATATGACATGGGCATCACACGCCTCAGCACTCGTGAGTAAGGCAAGGCAGCGCCTTTACCACCTCAGGCAATTGAGGAAATTCAGAGTGGCTCCGAGGATCCTCCAGTGCTTCTACGCAGCGGCGGTGGAAAGCATCTTGTCCGGAAATATTACCATCTGGTTTGGGAATTGCTCTGCCAAGGACAAGAAGGCTCTGCAGAGAGTAGTGCGTTCGGCCGAACGCTCTATGGGAACTTCACTCGCCCCCCTGCAGGAACTATACAACAGGAGGTGCAACTCCAGAGCAAATAAAATCATGGGAGACCCCTTCCACCCCTGCAACGGACTGTTCCAGCTGCTACGGTCAGGCAAACGCCTCCGTTGCCATGCGGTGAGAACGGAGAGGTTGAGAAGGAGTTTCTTCCCAGAGGCAATTCAGACTGTAAACGCCTATCTCACCAGGTACTAACTCTACAGAACGTTTTTCCTTCCATTATTTATTATGTAAAAGAATATGTGTGTTATGATTGTGTTTATAATTTGTTTGGTTGTTTTGTTGTTTTGCACAAAAGTCCACGAGCATTGCCACTTTCATTTCACTGCACATCTCGTATGTGTATGTGACAAATAAACTTGACAACTTGACTTTACTTGACTTGATGCTTCTTGATTTGGATGGCTTGAATTTCATTCTGACCCCAGTGATGTTCTCTTGAAGCTTTCCTAAAAGGCGCCTGGTGCAAGGTGCTGTTATTGTTACGACTACCTACGATTACCTACAACAACCATCACGACCTACTACAACCTACCTACAAGTAAAAATTATAAATTTTTTCCATGCCGACTCGTGTACATTTTTTATCAGGCTGGAGAGAGAACGCCGCGACCAACATGAGGCCATGAGTACGTGGAGACCACTCACGAGCATGATGAAGAGTTATGAAACATAGAAAATAGGTGCAGGAGGAGGCCATTCGGCCTTTCGAGCAAGCACCGCCATTCATTGTGATCGTGGCTGATTGTCCCATATCAATAACCCATGCCTGCCTTCTCCCCATATACCTTGATTCCACTAGACCCTAGAGCTCTATCTAACTCTCTCTTAAATCCATCTGGTGACTTGGCCCCCAATGCCCTCTGTGGCAGGGAATTCCACAAATTCACAACTGGGTGAAAATGTTTTTTCTCACCTCAGCCTTAAATGGCTTCCCCTTTATTCTAAGTGTGGACTCTGGTTCTGGACTCGCCCAACATTGGGAACATTTTTCCTGCATCTAGCTTGTCCAGTCCTTTTATAATTTTATATGTCTCTATAAGAACCCCCTCATCCTTCTAAACTCGAGTGAATACAAGCCTAGTCTTTTCAATCTTTCCTCATATGACAGTCCCGCTATCCCTGCGATCAATGTCGTGAACCTATGCTGCACTGCCTCAATCACAAGGATGTCCTTCCTCAAATTAGGAGCCCAAAACTGGACACAATACTCCAGATGTGGCCTTACCAGAGCCCAATACAACTGCAGGAGAACCTCTTTACTCCTATACTGAAATCCTCTTGTTATAAAGGCCATAATTCCATTAGCTTTCTTCACTGCCTGCTGTACCTGCACGCCAACTGTCAGTGACTGATGTACAAGTACGCCCAGGTCTCGCTGCACCTCCCCTTACCTAACCTAACCCCATTGAGATAATAATCTGCCCCCTTGTTTTTGCCACCAAAGTGGATAACCTCACATTTATCTATATTATACTGCATCTGCTACGCATCTGCCCACTCACTCAACCTGTCCAGGTCACCCTGCAACCTCCTAACATCCTCTTCACAGTTCACACTGCCAGCCACCTTTGTGTCATCCGCAAACTTGCTAGTGTTGCTCATAGTTCCCTCTTCCAAATGATTAATATATATGGTAAACAGTTGCGGCCCCAACACCGAGCCTTGCGACACTCCACTCGCCACTGCCTGCCATTCTGAAAAGGACCTGTGCACTCCTACTCTTTGCTTCCTGTCTGCCAACCAATTCTCTATTCATGTCAACACCCTACCCCCAATACCATGTGCTCTAATTTTAGTCACCAGTCTCCCATGCGGGACCTTATCAAAGGCTTTCTGAAAGTCTAGATACACTACAACCACTGGCACCCCTTCAACCATTTTACTTGTCACATCCTCAAAAAATTCCAGAAGATTAGTGAAGCATGATTTCCCTTTCATAAATCCATGTTGACTTGGACTAATCCTTTTACTGCTATCCAAATGCCCCTTTATTACCTCTTTAATAATTGACCAGCACCTTTCCCACCACCAAAGTCAGGCTAATTGGTCTGTAATTCCCCGTTTTCTCTCTTGCTCCTTCGTTGGAAAGTGGGATAACATCAGCTATCCGCCTATCCACAGGAACTGATCCTGAATCGATCGAACATTGGAAAATAATAACCAATGCGTCCACTATTTCTAGAGCAACCTCCCTGAAGACCCTGGGATGTAGACCATCAGGCCCAGAGGATTTATCATCCTTCAGTCCCATTAGCCTACCCAATACTATTTCTCGCCTAATGAAAATTTCTTTCAATTCCTCTACCCCGTTAGATCCTCTGTCCTCCAGTACATCTGGCAGATTGTTTGTGTCCTCCTGCAACCTCCTACGACCTCGTGGTGACCATGCTGCGAGTATGGGTCAAGGGCAAACTCGGCAGAGGTCGCCAATTAGGTCGTGAAAGTGGGACAGGGGCGTTACCGTTATACCTGCCTGCTAACTTCCTGTGTTAAGTTTATGAGGGATACCCAGTTTCCACTGTATATATGCTCTATATAGGCCATGTTCTGATTTTCTACCTTACCTTACCGATGTGGTTAATTCCATATTCCACCACATTTCATTCAATATATAGGTATGTTGTAAAACGTACCTGAAGCGTCGCTGAAAATCTGTCCTAGCCCGTGTGCGCGATTTTGGCGCCGTTTAGAGGGGGGTGGGTTTAAAACGCAATTTTCTCTAGGCTGTTCAAATCGAGGATGTTCAGACTAGTTAATTATTAACGAAAAATCGCTGGATGCTTCCGTCGCTTGAGCTATTTTTAGTTTTAAGGGGTTTATTTACTTGTTAGAGTAGGTTAAAAATTAACCTCTAAACCCGCGACCGCCGACAACGGGCCGGATCTCATACAGGGGACAACGGAAGGTAGGTTGTTTATTTTTACGTTAAAAAGGGCTTCTTAAGATCTCTTTATACAAAATTTAAAGTTGCGAGGAGCTAATTTGGGGCCCATTATATCCCGCAGTATTTTTCTGGGCATTTGGGAGCACAAATCTACCGCGACGTGAACGTTCTAAACCAGCGCGTTCCACAGGATTCCCCACTCGAAAGCTGATTTAAATGCCATTAATTTACAGCAATTGAACACTAAATTCCTTCCATTTGGCATATAAATAAATGTCAATGAGATTTAAAAATCATGTTTTATTGTGAATTATTTGTGAATATTATTTGGACACTTAGGCTATTTAAAAATGTTAATCTTTTCTTAAGAAATGGATAGATGTTTAGATCTAGTAATTGAAGTTTGGAATTAGCTACAATTGGGTAACTAACTAACTATATGCTTTAATTTCAGATCATCCAAGTAAGATTATTTTGTATTTGTTTCAGAATGCTTCAATCTATGATAACTGAAAATTTCATTCAGTTCTCTTAATTTTTAAGAAAGTTATGGGCTTTTGACTGTCCACGATCACAACTTTTTTGTTATGTCCATAGAAAATCAATAGGGAACAAGATGCTAATTTCCGAGTATGAAAATGGCCATAACTTTTTAAATACTTGAGATATGAAAGTGAATTGGGTGTCAAATTAAACTTCTTTTTATGCTTTATCTGATGGGATAAATTGCAGACTTGAATTTTAAAATCTCAAAATTTTGTAACATTGCTACAATATATCAAATGATTGGGCACTTGCTTAACCTATCTCGAGTTTGGTAAAAACTTTGCTTCCTATTCCTCCCTACATATTTTCCCATCAATCTTTGTATTAAAAAAGTTGACTAAAGAACAGTTGATTTCCTCATTTAAACCAATCACGCCGACTTCAATTTTCAAGCCCCAGCATAAATTCCCACTGCACAAATTTGGTTAAAAATGACAACCTGAAAATGATCAATTTACTTTTAATCTGTTCTCTGTTAGTTTGCAAATCCTCTATCTATGCTAATATACCACTTCAATTGCATGAGCTCTGATCTCATAAAGGAACACTTTATGCAATAACATCACATACCTTAGAGGAATCTGACAGTTTATCCACCATTCCCATTTTATCCTCAAAGAATTCAGATACATTTATCAAATATAATTTTTTGCCCATCAAACCATGATTATTCTCTTCAAGTTGTTTAAGAAGGAACTGCAGAAGCTGGAAAATCGAAGGTCGACAAAAATGCTGGAAAAACTCAGCGGGTGAGGCAGCATCTATGGAGCGAAGGAAATAGGCGACGTTTCGGGTCAAGAAGGGTCTCGGCCCGAAACGCCCCCATGTTCCTTCGCTCCATGGATGCTGCCTCACCCGCTGAGTTTCTCCAGAATTTTTGTCTACCATCATTCTCCTCAATATGATTTTCAAGATGATCTATTATTACTTTATTGATCATTCTTTTCAGTGGTTTTCCATGTAGGATGTGGGCCGAGCATCAAAAATGTGTCTAGAATTAAACTTTTGTGACCCATGTCTGGGAACTACTTGAAATTTTGCACAGATTTCGATAAAATATAATTGAGAAGGAAGTCATAACTCGTCAGTGCCAAAAGTTGCACATTACTTAATTAAGCTAATCAGAAAATGATATCGAAAAAGTAAGCGTCATCTATGGTTGAATGCTCATATTATTCTATTGGGAGCCTAATTCCGAGCTGCGCCCACCAGCAGTCCGACAGCCCAACCGACCACTCGCAGCACCCACCGGCGGCCCGACAGCCCGACCAACCCTTCACAGCATCCACCGGCCTACCAACAGCCCGACCGATCCTTCACAGCATCCACCAGCCTACCAACAGCCTGACCGACCACTCGCAGCATCCACCGGCCTACCGACAGCCCGACTGCCTGATTGACTGACCGACCAACTGACCGATCGACCGACCATCTGATTGACCGACCGATCGAATGACTGACCGACTGACTGACTGATCGACTGACTGACCGATGACTTGACCGACTGACTGACTGACCGACCAACTGACCAACAGATTGATCGACCGACTGACCGACTGACTGACTGAATGACTGATCCTAATCCTAACTCTACATTTGGTATTTAGCATTTTTATTTAACATTTCACATCATAACTTTACAAAGATAAATCAATTGTAAAACAAAATTATCAGCAAGGTTAGCATTACCTTTATTCCTTCAAAACCTTGCTATTGTTTTGATGTAATTACGAGGCAGCCATGATCCCAGAGTGCTTGCTGCCTAGCTACCTTGAAACAAAGCGCGTGATTGGTTAATTTGCGTCCGATGCAATGTCAAACGTGCATTGATTGGACAATTAACTCAGTTTTTCACATATTTTAAAAATATGTGCAGGTTTTTTCTTGACGAGTTTCAGGTATGATTTCTATAATATTTTTGCACAATATATTAAAAATTCAGGCAGTTACGTGATTTGGGTCACAAACTTAAACGAAAAAGCACCTCCGCAGCAAATAAGAATATAATTCGTCTGGTCCATACATATGACAAATCAATGCTCTTGAATCTCTTGCTTATTGGTCTGCAGTTTCCTACACTTTGCTTTACTCTTTTTCTTTGCATCAGGTCTTGCATTTGCAAATTTCCAGTCGGCTAGAATCTTTGCTGAAAATAGATCCACCATCTATGCAGTGATGCTTGTTAATGGTCCTAGGATACAGGCCTTCAAGCTCCAGTGATTTAACAGCCTTGGTCATGTTATTTTGTCTAATAGATTCTCTTATGTATTTTTTTAAAGTCCTCCCTCCCCTTTGAACCCCATATCATCTATTACCATTGGAATGCTTTACTGTCTTCTACTGTGAAGGCAGATACAAAATATATGTTCAAAATCTCGGCAAGATTTTATTTTGTTTCCTTATGATGTAGTCCCCAGTCTCCTTTCTCATGACCATTTAACAAATTGCTTTCTTTCTTATTTAAAATAAGTCATGATAATCAGATGCTGCATGAAAGCCAGTCATCCAACTTGGGCAATGAAGCATATTATACCCCTCCATTTACCTACACCACAGTTGTAGTCTAGGTTATTTCTAAGATCCACAGGGTATTATTGACTTCAGAGTCTTTGGCCAATCAAGAAATCACTAAGAAGGAACAACTGGCAACATGGCAGTTGGAACTCATCTGGCAATCTTTAGACTTTAGACTTTACATTAAAGTTTAGAGATACAGCACAGAAACAGGCCCTTCGGCCCACCAAACCCGCACCAACCAGCGAACACTAACAATATGCTATACACTAGGGTAATTTAATTTTTTGTTTACTGAAGCCAATTAACCTACAAACCTGTATGATTCAGGGTGTGGGAGAAAGCTGGAGCACCCAGAGAATGTACAATCTCCATACAGACGGCACACGTAGTCAGGATCAAACGCTGTTCTGTGGTGCTGTAAGGCAGTAACTCTACCGCTGTACCACTGTGCCATCTGATTCAATCATAAGAATTAGCAGGAAATAAATTACTGTGACTAATGCCGCAAGCTAGTCTTCCTGCCACATACATACTAATTTTGTTCTGGAATGGCTTCCTCAACCACAAGGAATATTATACTTCAACTCATGGAGCTGGAGAGATGAAAAAATATCACACAGACTTTGACCATCTCATCTTCCCACCCTCCAGATGAGAAGTGTTTTATTATGGTGTTTCCTTACTATAAACTGCTCCATTACAGCTTCACAACTAATTAACAGAGGCTTCGCACTCGAGCCTTGGGATCAGCCATTATTGTTCAGGATCCATCTTGGCTACTGCCTCATGGGTATTGAATCATCGGTACTGCACCACCGATGGCGCTATTCCCATAACAAGAAGAATGGTTGACACATGTTTTTCCTGAGCTGTTACCAAGCTGCAATCTTATTCTTAATATGAAGAAGAATGAGTTGGCTCTGCACTGAAGACTTGGGCGTGGTGATGCCCGGTGAGTTAATGTGAATTGTTCAATTGAAAAATAAGCTGAATATTTTTGGTCTAGGCCTTTGGAAATTGCAATGAATTGTGAGATTGAGGCATTTGATCTCCGAGGACAACAGCCATGTCATTTATGCCAGATGTAACGTATCCAGAAAATTGTGAGTTTAACTCTTAAAATCCAGTTTATAGTTTTATCAGCATAGTTGGTCAAATTTCGGCCTTATTTCCGACGATGCTCACCTCAAAGATGAAACTCAGCTTGTGTCCAAGTTTGGTTTGAGGATTCAATGTTGACAGATACAAACTGAGCATCTATAAACAGGTTGTAATAAGCACTGCTTGCAGCAATACTTGATGTGTTATTTTGTCTCCAGGCCAATGAGTCAGAACAGACTGGATCCTGCAAATCTTTAAAACAATACTTTTCCCATTGGTATGGGATATTTTTGCTTTGTCTAATGCATGTGTTACATCATTTAGTTTGTTGGTTGTGCCATACATTATGGAGGTTACCTACACTATGGTCTCCATGAGTACAGTGCTATTTGGTACAGCAGAACCAATGACAGGTATGTCTGGAAGATTGTGGACAGTTAGATTTTTATATTCATTTGCCAGTAGCTGTATTCCAGTTTGTTGGTAGCATTATTTAAGAATGGATTATAGATGGCCCAGGCCAAGTGGCTGGCCTCCCCTAAATGGAATAACCGGGGTATGTACAGAATTCCAGACAGCTTTTTATTTCCATTTTTTTTCTTGAATTGAATTCTAATTTGCAATTGTAAGATTTGAACTCACTATCTGTGTATTTTAACCCAGGCTTTAATTTACTCTGTAAGTAATATAGTTTATAAGCTACAATTTCCATGATGTTATCTAAGAAAATAACAAAACTTTCCTGGAAACCAGGCAATGTTGAGCTTTGTGAATAAGCAGATGATGCCTTATGGAGGAACAAAGACACTCTATCAAGTTTGAGAAAGCAAATATTTCAGAAGCATCATGGCCCTGGGCTTATTTTAGACATGAACCATATTTCAATGTTTGGTTGTTAAATTAAAATTTTCATATGCCTAAATCCTATTACTGCGTGAAATGTTATTACATTTTATGTGGTCATTCATCAACCTTGTGTATATATATTCACTAACGTGCACAAATGGCTTTGGAGAAATGATATTCCTCTTGGAGAAAAATGATCAGAAGTAAATACATCTGTTTGAATATAATATATTATGTAGCAATTGACTGTTAATAAGGTTAAATAAAAGCACAGACACTTGTTTACTTGCTGTGGGACAAGATTTGAATAGTTTGAAAAGATATCATTGGTTTGATACAGTTGACAAGTAACAACATTATGATCTGCAAGTGCAGAGATATATCGCCAGGTGTCATTTATGTAGGAGTTATTTTATTGACAGAAGAAAAGAATCAGCTCCAGAGCAACTTACAGCATTGAATAGTGTCACTGTTATGACATTTAGCTTCTGTTATGTAAGGTTTTATAACACCACTGTGAAATATTCAAAATCAACATTACTTCAATGTTTTTAACAAAATTGAACTAGGTCTCTGAAACTGTGAGGTCGCAGCTCTACAGAGGCTGGTGGCGTGAAATAGGAGGACCAGGAGAGCTATATCCTTGTTTTCTCTGGGGAGATGGGGAGAAAGAGCATAACTGCAGGATAAACTATGAGACATTGGCTTCCTACATGCTAAATTAGAGTCAGATACCTAAAGTCTCAAATGCATAATTCCCTAGTTAAATCTTAAGAGTTTACTATTGAGGGTTTCTCTCAAAGCTTTTGTGCATTTCACAACTTTTAGCAATTCTATTAGTCATTAAGAGATATAGCGCAGAAACAAGCCTTACAGCCTACAGGCTTGGGATGTGGGAGGATGTCAGACCATCCATTAGTGTGACTTGCTTAGATTTGCCTTTCAATGTTTTGATGAGACTTCCTATGAACAAATTTATTCATGTCATCTGATTCACTTATGTTCCCTATATATTTGGCCAAATATCTCAGAACACCTCATAGCCATTTCACACTTACTGTGAACCCAATTCTGAACAAATATACGTCAATGTACTTAAAGATGTGGCCTGCTGCAACTTCATCATATTAACTTAATTCATAATGCAGAAGAGAAATTGAAGTAGGTCTTCAACAATGTTGCTTGCAAAAGATCTTAGTCTTCATACAGGATTGCGAGAAGAGTGAGCAAGCTTGTTGGAACTCAATGGATTCCACCCATATGCATTATCCCAGTCATGTATTCTGCTGCCTCATGCCTATGAAGCTTTCTGAACTACTGCCTATTAATTTTGCAAACATGAAATAAAGGCACAAAAGACTGTAAATGATAAAATGTATTGGCTAGAAAGTATATAAAACAAATTATCTAAAGAGCACATTATAGATGATCCACAGACATGACCTTCCATCTATGGAGGCACTTTGTTTCTCAAGCAAAAAAGATGTTGCAATCTGGGAATTCAAAGTACTTCCATTCATACAGCTGCTATGGAAGCTGGCTCACAGCGATCAGATTGACTATTAAACGCAGCCTTCACTGATTTTTCATTGTAAACTATGTCATGAGACAACCCTTGGTTCCAGCTAGAAAAGAAAACACATAATGGGCACCTGCTGATTTAGTTTAAGCTTCATTTTCTGCACTGATTGCATTTTTACTCACTGATCAAATGGATATTTATGCAGAAAATAGGATTTTGGAAAACGAAGTGTCTAAGGAGTACTACATTCAGATTAATGGACACAACAGCATGCAAAGTTGTAGTGGTCCATCTGAAATTGCTGGAATAAAGCTCCTGAAATCTCATTCCCAGCATGCAGGCTCTCAGCAAAGGACAGGTAGTATATGGTGCTTACAGTTCTTTGAAGCTTATTTTGAATGTGAAATCATCTTTGTGAGGGATGAGAGAGCAGTGAGCAGGAATCAGGAGCAGTAATCATTGAAAATTTGCTTCTCAGATATGTAGACATTTTAGTTTAGCGTGGTTTAGTTTAGAGGGACAGCATAGAAACATGGCATTCAGCCCACCGACCAGCGATCCTTGCAAACTAACACTATCTTACACACATTAGGGACAACTTACAACTATACCAAGTCAATTAGCCTACAAACCTATATGTCTTTGGAGTGTGGGAGGAAACTGGAGATCCTGGAGAAAACCTACGCAAGTCATGGAGAGAAAGTAGAAAATCATTCAAAATCAGATATTTATAATACAAACCAAAAAATGCCAGAATTCTGATGAAATTGATCAACATGAAATGTTAACTGTTTCTCTTTCCACAGGTGCTGCCTAATGTGTTGAGTATTTCCAAGATTTTTATGTTTCTATTTCAGATATTTGGCAATTGATGTATTTCTCCCTTTTAGATTAACATTGTCAATTCTCTTTAAATGTTATATCTTTGATAGCACACCCTTGAAATATACAGATCCACAGATTATTGACTGATAGACAGATGAATACTTTCACAGACATCCAGCATATTGATGTTGCTGCAGTGGAAATGCGCCTTAGGTTCAATATCAGAAGCCTTCTACAAAAATTAACCTAACAACTCTGTTCTTCTCCTTTAAAACAGCCACACATTGTGCATGTAAATAACATATATTTGAGTCCTGGAATCCATCAGGGCACAACAGCTTGAGTGATGAATTGATGCAATACAAGATGGTAGACACTGCACATTTCATCAACTAACTGAAGCAGCTGTCCAATATCATTCTTATCACAAAGGAAAAATATACCAACAATTTATCCTGTAAAATCTCAAAGTATTCATAACTTCTTGCTCAGAATTATTTGAATCACCAGCCTCCTGCACAATGCACCAGTCACAAAGTCTATGCTGAACATCATGCCAAGCTAAACTTTTATCTGCACTTGATCCATATCCTTCCATTCCCTGTATAATCCATGCGTTTATCCAAAAGCCTCTTAAATGTCACTATCATATCTTCCTCCACCACAGGCAGCGAAGTCCAGGCATCCAGGACCCATCTAAGCCTCTCATAATTTTATATACTTGCATCAGATGTAACATCAACCTCTGTCGTTCCAGAGAAAATAATCCAAGTCTGTCCAAACTCTATTTGTTGTTAATACACTCTAATCCAGGCATCATTCTGGTAAAACATAAACACCCAAAACAGTTTCTTCAGACTGTCTGAATGGTCCCGATCAAAAATGTCACCTATCCATGTTCTCCAGACATGGTGCCTGATTCATTGCATTACTCCAGCATATTGTGTCTTCTTTTGTAAACCAGCAGCTGCGATTCCTTGTTTCATCATTCTGGTAAATCTCCTCTGTACCCTTTCCACAGCGTTCACATATTCCCTGTATTGGGGTGAACAGAACTGCATGAATTACTCCAGATGCAGCATAACCAAAGATGCATCATGACTTCCATACTCTTATACGCAATGCCTCGACCAAGGAAGGCAAGGATACAACATGTCTTTCAGAGCTGTGGACTTGGAACCCAATATCCTTCTGCACAACAATGGTGTTAATGATCTATCCAGTAAATGTATATTTCCCCTTGCAAAGGGCTTTCAACATCTCACACTTGCTCTAATTAAACGTCATCTGCAATTTTTCCATTCATTTCTTTAGCTGGTCTATATCCCACTGCATGGTTTGACAGCCTTCCTCACTGTGTGTGACTCCAACATTCTTGGTATCATCTGCAAACTTACTAACCAACCTATCTACATTTACTTCCAAAAAAAGGATAAAAAGCCTGGACAATGCTAGATAAATACAAGTGAGCGGGGTGTGGGTGTTGATAGACAGATGGTTAGACAAAAGCCAGAGATGAAAAGACAAAAACTATTTCAAGGATAGATAATGAGCAAATTGTGGAGCCAGAGGAAGGAATATAGGTGCAGGTGGACAGGGGTGCGGAGAGGAAAGAAGTGGATCCGAATCCAAGTGGAACAAGGAAAAGGGGGGAGATAAAGAAAAAAGGGGAGGGGGGTGGGGGGAGAAGAGTAGGGGTTTGTTTGTAGGTTTGTTACCTAAAATAATTTCTAGTTGTGGTATCCAAAAGTCTCTTAAATGTCACTATAATATCTTCCTCCACCACAGGCAGCGAAGTCCAGGCACCCACCACCCTCTATATAAGATATGCGTGTGCACATCTTCTTTCACCTTTGTCCCTCTCACTTTAAAACTATGCCCTCTAGTTTTGGATATTTTCATACTGGCAAAAAAGGTTCGGACCTATCAGCCTCGGAACATCTTGGCCCAATGCTCCACTTTCCCGCAATAATATCATTTTCAGGGTTGCCGGTCTACTGCTGCCATCTTCTCGGGTTGTCTTGGTTGGCCTCGGGATGAAATTCGGGACCACCAAATCTGGGCCAAAGATAAGAATTCTGTTGGCTTCTGTAGATGGAAATGGCAACATTCACGGGTTCTGCCCTGTAATGTTCTAAACAACCCCCCATCAGCTCTAATCTTATTGCAGGAATCTTACCAGTGACTGATAAGAACTGGTAAAATGGGGTGCACAGGTTAAAACACATTGCACCTCCAACAGCACTGTGGGCCCAGTATGGAAACTGGATGGAACCTGGTAGTTTACCATTTGCAATCCGAAGGATAACCAGTGTATTGATCAAAAGGCTCCATTGGTCACAGATCCTACTATGATATTGAATGCCTTTACACCAGCACACCAACGGTTCTCTGTTATTGACATGGCTAATGATTTCTGGTCAGTGCCCCATACACCCAAGGTCCATCCATGGTTTGTTTTACGGTTAACCTGGACCCCACTCCCATTAGGGTTCCACAATACCCTTATGTTTTTTTCACATGGCTCTACAAAACCATTTGCAGAAACTGCCTGTTATGCACTTGGTGGTTATTCAGTAAGTGGGCAATACCTTATTGACCTCGGAAACAAAATAACAACATAGAATGGAGTTCAGATCTTGATTATCATGTCTAGATGGAACACTTAGAGATTTAGTAAAACAGGGACTGGGTAACTAATAACAGAACTGGATGAAGGTTGGAAGAACATAAACACCCTACAGCCCTCCTCACACCGACTGGGGAAAGGTAGCGGTAGTGTATTTCTCCCCTGAAATGCCAGGGGAATACTGACCTTATTATGAACAGATTCTCCCGGTGGGTGGAGGTTATCCCGCCCAGAAGACCATTGGCCACCCACACCACCAAGGTCCTGTGCAAAGACTTTAAACTCGATGGGGAGTTGCAGTTTCTATTGACTCAGATCAAGGAACAGACTTTACTAGTGCAGGACTAATAAGGAAGAGATACAATCCAGGTGATTAGTTTGAAACCAGTGAGAAGCGGCACAGAGATTGATAGTTTAATTAACGTACGGATAAGAAAGCCTGTGTATCTGTGGAGCTGTTGTCTGTAGATTTTTAGGTTGTCTTGGAGGATTTGTCTCCTCTCTCTGGATATGCAACAACTGCAAGCTGTGAAGAAACAAACCTTGAAACCTACCACTGGACTCCAAGAATAATTAAAAAGCACATTCTAACAAATTTCTATTGGTGAGGTATTTTGCAGTATAATCTTGGAAGCACCAATATACTTTGAAGAAATATAAATTCAGATGGGAAAGTAATTTATCCATGGTTGACAAGATAAATTACAAGTTTCTTAAAACTTGCCGATTGATAACACATTAGATCTGACCAGGAAAATAAAGATATACAAAGAAAAGCAAGATAGTGGGGAGCAAGACACTTAAACATGAGTTATGGAACTTTTATGGATATATAAATGAGAAAAGGTCTAATGAGGATGTGTGGCCCACTTACAGAAATATACGTTACAATGAGGAATAAAGAAATGGCAGAGGAATCATACAATTTCCTTGTATAAGTCGTCAACTGAAAAGATATGCAAAAACTAGAAAATACAGTATGTTATAGAATAGAGATGAGCAAAAATAAGGAATTGATGAGATTCAGAGCTTGTCAACAAATAGTACCAGAAAAGCTGATGAGCTTTAAATCTGATCATTCCCAAGATCTTGATAATTTGGTATAGATTCCAAAGATCCTGATAATTTGCAACATTGAAATTTGAAGCAAATGGCTTTTGAAACCATGCCTGCTCTGGTTAGCATTCTTCATGGGTCAGTATGGAAACGGCAAAGGGAATTAAAATGATCAGTAACCAGGAATTTCAGCAGATCTTGGAGGACAGATCGCAAGCATCTGGCAAAACTATCACTTAATATTCACTTGGTTTTGCTGATTAAATAAGCCATATCTGTAACGGGTATAGCTTGGACCCAATAGCAGCACAGAATCAGGCAGGTATAATTGGTAATGAACCTTATTACGATACTGTAACACAGAGTAGTAACACAGGAATGGGTACATCGTACTCACACAGAGGCTCAGGATTGAGCGAGGGTTCCGAAGAGGGGCAGGCAGGAGACGTAGTCGGGGCAGCGGAAGGTCCATTAACCAGGAGATCCAACACACGATGCAAACAAACCAGCGAGGGACAGACGAAAGGAGAGTCGAAGCCAGGCAGGTAGTCGAGGAGCCGTTGCAGGGATATACCAAACAGCCCAGGAGAGAGGCAGACAGAAACCAGGAGGTCGGGGACAGAAGGCTGAGGTGCTATCCGGGAAGATGACAGGACGGAATGGTTAGGGGCAGGCCGGTTCGAATCTGTGTAGGCAGTCGGGAAATTGCTGGAGAGTCCTTCATGAATGCTGAGAGCAATCTGGCACTGTGTGAATGGTGAGGAGAGTCTATATACCGTGTTAATAGGTGATCAGAAGCAACTGAGTGCAACAGGTGAGGAGAGTTAGGCTGATGAGAGGGGAGTGGCAGGAAGGCAGGTGAGGAGAAGGAGGGACCAGTGGAAAAATACTGGGAGGTGAAGTGGATGAGAATGAGGAGAGGGCAGACTGTGACAGAACCCCCCCCCCCCCCCCCCCCCCCCCCCCAGAGACGGCTCCTCACGTCTCAAACCAACAAACAAAAAAAAAAAAAACACAAAGAAAATAAACCCAATCCCACGCAGAGTCGGGTGGGAGGAGGGGGTCCAGAGGAGGGCTAATATTCGTCCGAGACATCCATGTCCGCATCCTCCTCCATGGCATCAGAGGAAAGCTCCATCTCGACATCACTGGGCGCCTCAGACGGAAGAGGGGACAGAGTCTCAGGGGCGGCGACCCCTCTGGGAGTGGCAGACTTGGACGGCTGGTCGGGCTGACGCCGGTGAAACTCACTGATCAGGCAGGTGCCCAGGATGTGTCGAGCTGGAACCCAGGACCTCTCCTCTGGACCGTAACCCTCCCAATCGATCAGGTATTGGAGACCCCTCCCGCGACGGCGGGAGCGCAGGAGGCGGTGCACCCTAAATGCGGGTCCTCCGTCGATGAGACGAGGAGGTGGAGGAGGAGGGACGGCGGGGACCAGGGAGCTCTCCCGGACTGGCTTTACTCTGGACACGTGGAACGTAGGATGGACCCGCATGGAACGAGGCAACTTGAGCCTCAAAGCTGCTGGGTTGATTACCTTCTGGATCGCAAAGGGACCGATGAACTTGGGTGCCAACTTCTTGGACTCCACCCTCAAGGGAAGGTCCCGGGTCGACAGCCACACCTTCTAGCCCGCGAGGTAGGTGGGGGCCTGGGTGCGGTGACGGTTGGCAGCCATGGCGTAACGGTCCACGGAGCGGAGAAGAGCCGCCTTGGCTTGGGTCCACGTCCTGCGGCAGCGACGAATGAAGGCCTGGACGGACGGGCAGGAAACCTCTTTCTCCAGCGCCGGGAACAGTGGAGGCTGGAACCCGTAGGCACACTGGAAAGGGGAGAGCACAGTGGCCGAGCTTGTCAGGGTGTTGTGGGTGTACTCCACCCACAACAACTGCTGGGACCAGGAGGAGGAATGCTTAGACACCATACACCGCAGCGCCGTCTCCATCTCCTGATTCTTCCTTTCAGTCTGGCCGTTGGACTGGGGATGAAATCCGACGTCAGACTCACGGTGGCCCCCACAAGCGTGCAGAACTCCCTCCAGAACCCAGAGGCAAACTGGGGTCCCCGGTTGGAGACCACATCGACGGGGAGACCATGGAGCCTGACGACGTGGAGTAATATGAACTCGGCCGTTTCCTTGGCTGACGGAAGCTTGGGCAGGGGCACGAAGTGAGCCATCTTGCTAAATCTATCGGCCACGGTCAGGATGGTGGTGTGACCACTGGATGGGGGTAGGCCGGTAACGAAGTCCAGGGAGATGTGGGACCATGGTCGATGGGGTACAGGCAGTGGAAGCAGATGACCCGCAGGAGCTTGGTGTGAGACCTTGTGCTGGTTGCAAACGGGACAGGCGTTGACAAACTCCCGAGTGTCCTCCTCCAGCGATGCCCACCAGAACCTCCGTAGCACCATCTCCTTGGTCCGCTGAATTCCAGGTGAGTCGAGAGCTGTGGGCCCACTGAAGGACGTCGGACCACAGGGCAGAAACCACAAACAGGCGATCAGGAGGACATGCGCTGGGCCCCGGCTGGTTCTCCAAGGCCACCTTGACCTTCTCCTCCACTTCCCAGGTGAGGGAGGCAACCCTGTGCGAGGACGGGAGGATGGTCTTGGGGCCAGAGGCAGGCTCCTCCTTCGCCAAGAACTGCCGAGAGAGGGCATCGGGCTTCACGTTGCGGGACCCAGGTCAGTAGGAGAGGGAGAAGTTGAAGCGGGTGAGGAAGAGAGACCAGCGGGCCTGACGAGAGTTGAGCCTCTTGGCTGACTGGAGGTATTCAATGTTCTTGTGGTCAGTCCAAACCAAGAAAGGCTGCTCGGTTCCCTCCAACCAGTGACGCCATTCCTCCAACGCCAACTTCACCGCCAACAGTTCTCGGTTGCCAATGTCATAATTCCTCTCAGCAGGGGTCAGGCGTCGGGAGAAGAAGGCGCATGGATGGAGCTTCTGGTCCCCGGCAGCCCGCTGGGACAGAACAGCTCCCACCCCCACGTCGGAGGATTCCACCTCCACCACAAACTGTCTCTCTGAGTCCGGAACTTGGGGGATGGGGGCTGATGTAAACCGTGTCTTGAGTGTCTGAAAAGCTTCGTCGGCCGCGGCAGACCACCGGAACGGAACCTTGGAGGAGGTGAGTGGTGCCGCCACAGTACTGTAGCCACGGATGAACCGTCGGTAAAAATTGGCGAACCCCAGGAACCTGTGGAGCTGCTTGCGGAAGTCAGGAACAGGCCAGGTGGTGACAGCAGAGACCTTAGCGGGGTCCATCTTGATGTTCCCTTGGCCAACGATGTATCCTAGGAAGGAGACTGACGGGGAGTGAAACACGCACTTCTCAGCTTTAACGAAGAGCGAGTTCTCCAGGAGCCGATGTAGAACTGCCTGGACGTGGTGTACGTGTTCCTCCTTGGCCCGTGAAAAGATGAGGATGTCATCAATATAGACGAACACGTACTTGTTCAACATGTCTCTGAGAACGTCATTGACCAAAGCCTGGAAGACGGCCGGGGCGTTGGTGAGGCCAAAGGGCATCACCAGGTATTCATAATGTCCCGTGGGAGTGTTGAAGGCAGTCTTCCACTCATCTCCCTCTTTGATGCAGACCAAGTGGTAGGCGTTGCGTAGATCCAACTTCGAAAAGATGGTGGCCCCCTCCAGGAGCTCGAAAGCAGAGGAGATGAGTGGGAGAGGGTAGTGATTCTTTACCGTGATGCTGTTGAGCCCCCGGTAATCTATGCAGGGACGCAGAGATTTGTCCTTCTTCTCCACGAAGAAGAACCCAGCCCCAGCAGGAGATGAGGAGGGGCGGATGAGACCAGCAGCCAAGGAGTTGCTTATGTATTTCTCCATGGCGCCTCTCTCAGGGGCGGACAGGGAGTAAAGGCGACCCCTAGGAGGAGCGGAACCAGGCAGGAGGTCTATGGCTCAGGCATAGGGCTGATGAGGAGGAAGGGAGGTGGCCCTAGACTTGCTAAAAACCTCCCCAAAGTCATGGTACTCGGCTGGGACCCCCGTCAGATCTGGAGCAGAACTGGAGCAGGTGGCCGGGTGAGGAGCGGAGGCTTGCTCCAGGCACACTTGGTGGCAGGAAGGGCTCCAACCCAAGATGACCCCCGTCCTCCAGTCGATGTTGTGGTTGTGTTACCGAAGCCAGGGGTAACCCAGGATGAGGGGAAGACGGGGAGACTGCAGGATTTGGAACTGGATGGTCTCATGGTGATTACCAGACAGAAGCATGCGCACTGGTACCGTCTGGTGAGAAACAGTCCCCAGGAGATGGCCGTCGAGGGCATTGGCGGGAACAGGTTTAGGCAGGGGAACACATCTGATGCCTAGCTGATGGGCTAGTTCCATGTCCATAAGTTTAATGTCACAACCCGAGGGTATGAGACGTGAATTGGCCAAGATTGACTGGCAATTAATTCTAAAAGGGTTGACGGTGGATATGCAATGGAAGACATTTAAAGACTGCATGGATGAACTACAAAAATTGTTCATCCCAGTTTGGCAAAAGAATAAATCAGGGAAGGTAGTACATCCATGGATAACAAGGGAAATCAGGGATAGTATCAAAGCGAAGGATGATGCGTACAAATTAGCCAGAAAAAGCAGCATACCGGAGGACTGGGAGAAATTCAAAGACCAGCAGAGGAGGACAAAGGGCTTAATTAGGAAAGGAAAAATAGATTATGAAAGAAAACTGGCAGGGAACATAAAAACTGACTGCAAAAGTTTTTATAGATATGTGAAAAGAAAGAGATTAGTTAAAACAAATGTAGGTCCCTTGCAGTCAGAAACAGGTGAGTTGATCATGGGGAACAAGGATATGACGGACCAATTGAATAACTACTTTGGTTCCGTCTTCACTAAGGAAGACATAAATAATTTGCCGGAAATAGCAGGGGCCGCGGGTCAAAGGAGTTGGAGGAATTGAGTGAAATCCAGGTTAGCCGGGAAGTGGTGTTGGGTAAATTGAATGGATTAAAGGCCGATAAATCCCCAGGGCCAGATAGGCTGCATCCCAGAGTACTTAAGGAAGTAGCTCCAGAAATAGTGGATGCATTAGTAATAATCTTTCAAAACTCTTTAGATTCTGGAGTAGTTCCTGAAGATTGGCGGGTAGCAAACGTAACCTCACTTTTTAAGAAGGGAGGGAGAGAGAAAATGGGGAATTACAGACCAGTTAGTCTAACATCGGTAGTGGGGAAACTGCTAGAGTCAGTTATTAAAGATGGGATAGCAGCACATTTGGAAAGTGGTGAAATCATTGGACAAAGTCAGCATGGATTTACGAAAGGTAAATCATGTCTGACGAATCTTATAGAATTTTTCGAGGATGTAACTAGTAGCGTGGATAGGGGAGAACCAGTGGATGTGGTGTATCTGGACTTCCAGAAGGCTTTCGACAAGGTCCCACATAAGAAATTAGTATACAAACTTAAAGCACAAGGCATTGGGGGTTCAGTATTGATGTGGATAGAGAACTGGCTGGCAAACAGGAAGCAAAGAGTAGGAGTAAACGGGTCCTTTTCACAATGGCAGGCAGTGACTAGTGGGGTACCCCAAGGCTCAGTACTGGGACCCCAGCTATTTACAATATATATTAATGATCTGGATGAGGGAAGTGAAGGCAATATCTCCAGGTTTGCGGATGACACTAAGCTGGGGGGCAGTGTTAGCTGTGAGGAGGATGCTAGGAGACTGCAAGTTAACTTGGATAGGCTGGGTGAGTGGGCAAATGTTTGGCAGATGCAGTATAATGTGGATAAATGTGAGGTTATCCATTTTGGTGGCAAAAATAGGAAAGCAGACTATTATCTAAATGGTGGCAGATTGGGAAAGGGGGTGATGCAGCGAGACCTGGGTGTCATGGTACACCAGTCATTGAAGGTAGGCATGCAGGTGCAGCAGGCAGTAAAGAAAGCGAATGGTATGTTAGCTTTCATTGCAAAAGGATTTGAGTATAGGAGCAGAGAGGTTCTACTGCAGTTGTACAGGGTCTTGGTGAGACCACACCTGGAGTATTGCGTACAGTTTTGGTCTCCAAATCTGAGGAAGGACATTATTGCCATAGAGGGAGTGCAGAGACGGTTCACCAGACTGATTCCTGGGATGTCAGGGACTGTCTTATGAAGAAAGACTGGATAGACTTGGTTTATACTCTCTAGAATTTAGAAGATTGAGAGGGGATCTTATAGAAACTTACAAAATTCTTAAGGGGTTGGACAGGCTAGATGCAGGAAGATTGTTCCCGATGTTAGGGAAGTCCAGGACAAGGGGTCACAGCTTAAGGATAAAGGGGAAATCCTTTAAAACCGAGATGAGAAGAACTTTTTTTTATGCAGAGAGTGGTGAATCTCTGGAACTCTCTGCCACAGAGGGTAGTTGAGGCCAGTTCATTGGCTATATTTAAGAGGGAGTTAGATGTGGCCCTTGTGGCTAAGGGGATCAGGGGGTATGGAGAGAAGGCAGGTACGGGATACTGAGTTGGATGATCAGCCATGATCATATTGAATGGCGGTGCAGGCTCGAAGGGCCGAATGGCCTACTCCTGCACCTAATTTCTATGTTTTCTATGAGTCTATGAAGGTGGCGAGGGTGTGAGAACCATCAGACAACAGCAGACGGGCATGACAAAGAGGGCGTCGGGCAGAGGAAAGTTCAGAGGTTCGAATCACCAGTAATTCCTCCGCTACTGGCAAGTCTGGCCCTTTTACGGGACACTTGGAGATATAATGACTCGCCAGGCTACAGTAGAGACAGAGGTTCCCCCCACGCCGACGTTCCCGTTCCTCGGGGGTGAGACTGGTGCAATCCACCTGCATGGGTTTGGGTTGCCTCGACGGTTGCCCCGACGAGGGTAGTCCAGTCTCCAGAGGAAAACGAGCTTGGGTGGATAGCTGGCGGACCGCCTGTCCCTGTCGCCTCTCCCGACGTCTCGCCCGGATGCATTGGTCCAGACAGGTCGTTAGCTCGATAAGCCCATCCAAAGAAGAAGGAAGGTCGTGGGACACCAACTCATACTTGATATCATCATTCAAGCCCAGCAAGAAAGCGTCACACTAGGCCAGGGCATTCCAATCACTCTGACGGGCCCTGGTGCGAAAGTTGATGGCGAAGTCAGCGACGCTCTGGTTCCCCTGGCTCAACCCCACCAGACCTCCCGCAGCGTCCGAACCCATCAAAACCTCACCGAACACCTTGCGAAGCTCTGCGGCAAAAGCCTGGAAAGAGGAGCAAGCTAGCGTGCGTCGCTCCCATTCAGCCATTCCCCACAGCCGAGCTCTGCCAGTCAGGTGATTAATGGTAAACGCCACTCTCGCCGCTTCCTGGGCAAAGGTGTAGGGCTGTAGGGCGAAGAGAATGGAACAGTTTGTGATGAATGGGTTGCAGCCCTCCGGGTCTCCAGCGTAGCGCTCCGGGGTTCCCACCCAAGGCTCAGGTGATGGTCCTGGCAGACCGGGAGCTGGTGCTGTCAGAGCTGGAGGCGAAGCCTGGGTGTAGCCTGGGCGAGGGTGGTCGTCAGCTGTTGGACCTGGGTGGCTAGTGCAACCAATGCCTGCTCTTGGCTTGACACAGCTTGTCGAACCTCGGAGTTGGAGGCAGTGAGCATAGCTTCGTGCTGCAGCAGCATGTGCTCAATCCTCTCGAAGCGGTTTGACGGAGACGTTGTGTGCGCTTAGTCCATTGTTGGCCAGATGGTACTGTAACGGGTATAGCTTGGACCCAATAGCAGCACAGAATCAGGCAGGTATAATTGATAATGAACCTTATAACGATTCTGTAACACAGAGTAGTAACACAGGAATGGGTACACCGTACTCACACAGAAGCTCAGGATTGAGCGAGGGTTCCGAAGAGGGGCAGGCAGGAGATGTAGTCGGGGTAGCGGAAGGTCCGGTAACCAGGAGATCCAACACACGATGCAAACAAACCAGCGACAGGACGGAATGGTCAGGGGCAGGCAGGTTCGAATCCGTGTAGGCAGTCGGGAAATCGCTGGAGAGTCTTGCATGAATGCTGAGAGCAATCTGGCACTGTGTGAACGGTGAGGAGAGTGTATATACCGGGTTACTGGGTTCATAGGTGATCAGAGGCAACTGAGTGCAACAGATGAGGAGAGTTAGGCTGATGAGAGGGGAGTGGCAGGCGAGGAGGAGGGACCGGTGGAAAAGTACTGGGAGGTGAAGTGGATGAGAATGAGGAGAGGGCAGACTGTGACAATATCGAGAGAACCAACTGCTATAGACATGATTGGAAGTGTACTATCAGCCAATTCTTCTCCTTATTTTTTCCTCATCCCCCTCCCTTTTCCAGTCCCTCCCCCCACCCTGAACAAAGGTCATTACCCAAAATGTCATCTGCCATCCACAGATGCTGCCAGACCCAATAGGTTCCTCCAGCAGTTAACTTTTTGCTCAAGATTTCAGTATCTGCGGTTTCTATGTCTATCATTGTTTAGTGTTCAGAAGACACTGGGATTGTTTGTGTGGAGTGTAGTAAATGTGACCCCCATTACCTCAGGTAGGAGGAAAAGATAAAATAAGGAAATACTGACCTGCCTGCCTAATTCTTTACATATTTCTCCGATATGCTCGGGTTGACATGCGAGAAGCAATGTCTCCTTTGGCTTTAAAATCTAGGACAAGGGGGTCACATTTCAGAATAAGGCCCTTTGTCACTGAGCTGAATAAAAACCCTTCTCTTAGATAGTGGGGTGCATTTGTTTTTATTTTACCCCATAGGGCTGTGAAACTTCTGTTGTATTCACCTATCTATCTACTCTATTATATTCTATTCTGTTACTTTACTTTACTAAATCTCTCATCATGTCCTCTTCTGGTTTGCATTGTTTTTAAAGTTGCACAAAAATGGTACGCGATAGCCCTACGATTTTTTGTCACCTTACTCGTCATTCTCCTGTGCTGCAAGTGCACCAAGTTTTCTTCTGATCCGTGGAATATTACAAACATTTTGAAGCTATAAAATCTTGTAAAAAACGCTGCTTCCAGCACCCACTGTCAATCACCAGCGGCGAGGAGAATAAAGCTGAAGGACTGGAGTGAGCAGAGTGTGGAGAGCGAGCTGCGTCGGCCAGCACGACGAGCCAGTAGCCGCCAAGTGAGTGCGGCTGTCCGGCAGGCAGCCAGTGAGTGAGTGCAGTCAGCAGGCAGCCGGTGAGTGTGTGCGGCCTGTAGGAAGCCTGTATGTGTGCACACCCTCTCCCCTCCTCCCACACACACCCCCCTCCCCCTCACACAACCCCCCCCACCCCTACTCAGCCATTCTCCCCCCACATGCCTCTCACCCATACACCCATCCCCTACCCACCCCACACCTGCCCCCACACACCCCACACACCTCCTCCCTCCACAACCCCCATCCCCCATCCCCCCAAACTCTCACGCTCCCCCCACATCCCCCCTCCTCCCATACCCCCTACCCTCCACAACCCCAATCCCCCACACCCTCTCTCCCCCACACCCCTCTCCCCCCCCACACCCACCACCCCAAATGCTCACTCCCCACCCTGCCACACACCCACCCTGCCACAGCAGCGGTATGTCACAGCAGGAGTAGGCTGGTGTAGGCAGCGGCAGAGGTAGGCAGCAGCAGGGGTAGGCAGTGGCAGGGATAGGCCATGGCAGCGGTTGGGCACGACAGTGATCCCCCAACCTACCGGCCCCCGACAGGCCCGGCCTGAAGCCGTCCCCCTCTCCGGGCTGCAGGACGCTCCCCGCCTGAAACTGTTCCAGTCCCCTGGTTACAAAAGCTCCCACCGGCCCCAGCCTAAAGCTGCCCCCATCATCAGCTGCGGGATAGTCCTCACCAGTCCCCGCCTGAAGCCGGTGGGGAGCGGTAGTGGTAGGCCACGACAGCGGCAGCGAAAGGCCATGGAGCGGCAGCGGTAGGCAACGATTGTGATAGGCAGCGGCAGGGCATGGCTGGGTTAGGATGCGGTAGGCCACGGCAGCGGTTGACCACGGAACTGCTCCCCCCACCCACAGGCACCCGACATGCCCTGCCTGAAGCCGTCCCCTTCCCCAGGCTGCACGACGCTCGCCACCAGCCCCCGCCTGAACCTGTCCTGCTCCCCCGGCTACAGAATGCTCCCAGCCTGAAGCCGTCTCCGTCCCCATCCCCGTCCCTGTCCCCGGCCATAGGATGCTCCCACCAGCCCCCGCCTGAACCCGTCCCCCTCCCCCGGCTACAGAATGCTCCCAGCCTGAAGTCGTCCCCATCCCCGTCCCCGGCCACAGGACGCTCCCGCTGGCCCCCGCCTAAAGCCGTCCCTAGCTACAGTTCATTCAGCCTACATCACCGTACTAGGCCAAGAAAAGTTAGTTTGACCCACAATGTCCTTTTAGCCCTCTGGAAACCAGTCCCTCTGGCTTACAACACATGTACTCGCCCTAAATTTTCCTTCGTCCTTAACACCCATACTAGCAAACTGGAAACCAGTCCCTTCAGCCCACAACACCCGTACTAGCCCTTCAAAAAGCCCCCCACTGGCCAGCGGCAGGCCGCGATAGGGGTATGCAGTGGCAGCGGTAGGCTAGGGCAGCGTTAGGCCATGGCAGGGTTAGGCAGCGGTAGGCCATGGAAGCAGTAGCCCACGGCAGCGGTAAGCCATGGCAATGCTCTCACCCCCTCTCAATCCCCCTTGCCCACTCGACAGGCCCCACCTGAAACCGTCCCCCTCCCCACCCCGGCTACAGAACGCTCCCACTGGCCCCCGCCTGAAGACGTCCACGTTCCCAGCTGCAGGTCACTTCCCTCCCCCCACACTGGCCCCCCCACCTAAAGCCGTCCTCCTCCCCCTGCTGCAGGACGCTCGCCGCCAGCCCCCACCTGAAGCCGTCCCCATCCCTGGCTACAGGACGCTCCTGCTGGCCCCCGCCTGAAGCCGTCCACCTCCCTGGCTATAGAACGCTCCCCACCTGCCACCGCCTGAAGCTGTCCCCATCCCCAGCTACCATCCATTCAGCCCACACACCCATACTAGCCCAAGACAAATCCATTTGCCCCTCAATGTCCTACTAGCATTCCAGAAACAAGTCCCTCTGGCCCACACCACATGTACTAGCCCTGCAGAAAGCTCCCCCCACCGGCTACTGCCTGAAGCCATCCCCCTCCCCCGGCTGCAGGACACAACCTCCCCATCGGCATCCGACAACCCTTGCCTGAAGCCGTCCCCCTCTCCCAGCTGCAAGACAATGCCCCCTGCCCCACCGGCTGCTTACAGCTCCGGCCTGAAGCCGTCCCCGTCTCCCGGCTGCAGGATGCTCTCCCCCCCCCCCCGGCCCCCAACAGATCCCGCCTGAAGCCGTCCCTCTTCCCTGGCTACAGGATGCCCCCCCCCCACCGTCCGGGTCCCCTGAAGCTGTCATGGCTGCAGGATGCTCTCCCCCCCCCCCCCCCCCCCCCCCCACCCACCGGATCCACGCCTGAAGCTGTCCCTGTCCCCAGCTGCAGGACGCTCCCCTCCCCCCCCCCCCCCCCCCCACCGGCCCCCGCCTGAAGCTGTCATGTCCCCAGCTGCAGGACGCCCCCCTCCCCCCCCCCCCCCCCCCCCACCGGCTGTCATGTCCCCCCCCGCCTGAAGCCGTTCTGTCCCCAGCTGCAGGATACTCCCCACCCATCCCCGCCTGAAGCCGGTACGGAGTGGCAGTGGTTACCACGACAGTGATAGGCCATGCAGTTGTGGGGGGAGGCAGCGTTAGGCAACGACAGTTGTAAGCTACAGCAGCGGTAGGCCACAGCAGCGCTCGCCCCTCCCCCGACTGGCCCCCAACAGGCCCCGCCTGAAGCCTTTCCCCTCCTCCGGCTGCAGGACGCTCCTCCCTCCACCAGTGGCCCCCAACAGTCCCCGCCTGAAACCGGGTGGAGTGGGGTGAGTGAGGGCTGGGGGGGAGATCAGAAGCATCACAACGGAAACCCGGCAGCCGTGCCTGGGCAGTTGGGGGCTATGGGTGGGTGGTGGAATATTGGGGGACCAGGACGCCCGTGTGAGAATGGGACCCAATGGGTCCTACTAATTCTAGTTTGGTTTAAAATTCATTGCATGCAGCAGAAATACATTTTGCTATATCAAACTTCTCAGCTAAAGTCTTTATTTTTTTTGTAAGATAAGCATAGGGATATTCTTTAACAGAACATACAAATTGACTATTTGATAGAATGCAGATTAAATTAAAATAAGGGTTATTGATAGGGGACGATCAGCCATGATCACAATGAATTGCGGTGCTGGCTCGAAGGGCCGAATGGTCTCCTCCTGCACCTATTTTCTATGTTTCTATAATTTTAATATTTGATAAAAGAGCGTCCGGTTCCTTTCCTTTGAACCTTCACTTCAATTTCATGGAATGGCCTATGAGTAAAGGCCTGTCTACTTAGCTTCCACCTTAGAAGAGCTGTTATTGATGATAGTCACATTAAGCAAGCCCATTTGACACACCAGCATTCAAAAAATTGCAGCAGAGACAGTTCCATCTCCTCCACTTATTGATGTGACAGGAAAAAGTGCAAATGTCTGAGAAACTTCATTAATTGTTTTGGTTCCCACTGTAAGGTATTCATAAGGCAAGAGTAAAAGGAATAATTGTCATTTAAAAATCATTCTTCATTTTTCCAGAACATTAAAAATAGATATTTTCAGTTAGGAATGTTTTCTTTGAGTATAGACACCACTACAATGTAAGGAAATAAAGCAACCAACTCCTACACAACAAATCCCACAAATAGCATTGAGTTTATAAACATACTTATAAACTTAAATGCTGGCCAGGATATTGGTTTAAATTCTACAAATCTTCTTTAAATTCTGCCATCGAATGATTTTATGTCCACCCATGATAGTTACCTTGTCTTAACCTTATGATAATCGTGGCCGGGTTGTAGTTAGACCTTGCAACAACATTCGTTCAGGTGTTGGCTGGTATCCCAATGGCACAAAATGTCAGGTAGTAAAAGTGTGAAAACTTCCAACAGGAAATGGGCCAACACCATACAGGATGACAAGAAACATCAGATGCTGGAACAAAACCTGCAAATGCCAGAAATCCAAAAGGAAATCACTTACACTTTTTTCCCATGTTAGTGTATTTCATGCAGTACTTGTGGTCTCCTTTACCTTGGAGAAACCAAACGCAGTGATTGCTTTTTCCAAATACCTCTGCACAATTCTGTTTCACATCATTTTAATTATTTGTACCATTCCACTCTGACCTCTCTGTCTTTGGTTTCATTGTTCAATGATGACCAAATTACCTCTATGGAACAACTCTAACAACTGTCATCCTTGAGACTTAGTACTGAATTTAACATTTTCAAACTACCATGTTTTTTTGCTTTCTCCGCACAAATGTGCCAGTAGTTTTCTGTTTCAATTTGTTGCTTGTTTTACGTATCTTCTGCCTCTAACTGCCAGTTCTTTATCTAAGCGTTACAGCGACATCTTTGGAGAGCACTATACCATACACAATGTCTTTGATCTCTGCACGCTCTCTCTTATTGCAATGCCAAACACACTTTTTTCTTAGCCTTTCCAATTCTGATGTGGAGTCCTTGAGCTGAAATGTCAGCTCTGCGTCCTTGAAGCATCGGCACTAACCTTTCCCCTCTTTCACCACCTATATTCCATTACCATTTATGTCGAGGTCTCAAACAAACAATAAATATCTTCTAAAGAGCAAGTCCTGAATGACTCTACCAGAGATTTGTCATGGAGGATAAAAAAAAGATGTGGCAATTATCCAACACTTAAAGAGTTACCTCAATAGAAATCTTTAGGGTTGATTTCAGTATGTGAGGTGTAAATAACATTCTCCTGTGAATTTTAATGGATGGTTTGTGTAAGATGAGAGTTTACTAATTCAAAATATGTTTGACTGCCTTTAGTTTACGTTCTCCCAGTGACCATGTGGGTTTTCTATGGGTTTTCCTGTTTTGTCTTCTTTGCATTGCAGAAACCAAGCGAAGATTGGGTGGATATTTCTGTAGGTTTACCCTCAAAAAGGATCTTCTGACATTGGTCTTGGAAAAAAAGATCACATGGTCATTGGTGGATGTGAGGGCCTACTTAAGAATGTGCATATTTTTTCTGTCTTTAAAAGCAAGCATGGAAAACCGTGAGGTCATCCTGGAGTGATGCATTGTTATCTCCTGATCTACTTGGTTTCAATTTGCAAGTAGTGATGACATGCAGGCCCTGCCACAGTTGCCGAGTGTCCATCTAAGAATGCAGTTTGGTCGGAAAATTACTCTGCATTTATGTGATGGCTTTCTGGAGGTCATACCTTGACTTTGGGTATGATTCTGGATTGTCTGACTTGATTGATGCTTGCCTAATCCGTGGTTGATTGCAGACCTTTTGGTTCATTCAAGGTTTCTCGTTAGGGAACACTCAGAAGGCCTTGATATGATAATACTCCTGCATATATTTCCTTATGAACTTGTTAACAACAGTGGCATATTAATTAAGGTCAATTACCATAACTTTGAAAATTACCCAGTCTAGAAACAATTGTGAAGTCATTCTGAAGACAAAAACAAAATATTTGTTCAATCACTTCCATTTCCTTATTTTCTTTAATTCCATAGTTTATAAGACATCAATATTTACTTTTGCTCCTCTCTTCCTTTTTATTTTCTTGTAGAAGTACTTACTTTTATGTATACTTCTCATTTAATTTTATAGCCTAGTTTCTCCCTTTATTTATGTCCCTTTATTATTTGACAATGATTAATGATTTTTCTAAATGTTGAAACACATTATTTCAGATTTTAATTATGATTAAAAAAAACCCATGTAGGATAAAAGTGATTACTCTGCAAAACTAATGGTAATTTTGGGATTTCCACAGATATGGTGGCATAAGTTAGAAAGGCTTCTGGGCTTATTATAGAGTTCAGTAAGGGAGTGGGATCTTGGGTTAATTACCCAAAAGCTATAAAATTACCTCGTCAGAAAACATGGGCTACATCTTAAATGGGTGAAGCGTAAGGGGCATTCTACTATTGATCTTGAACGAAGAGAACAGCTGTGAGTGACTCAGTAGACTTTTGAAAATTAAACTGAGATTTCAGCTTAAACATACAATGAAATAGTTCCATTTGTTGCAAAATCTCTAATGTCATGTTAATTTTCTTCTTTCAAAATGTGTTCAAAATGTTTATACTTCACATGTTCAAGTTTTTGCATGACTCTAAAATATATGATTTAAAATAAAATATTTATTGAGAGATCAAGTTGGGGTTTAATTTACAATTCACTTCATTTTCATTAAATAACTTTAATTTACATTTCTTGTTGGTAAGGCTAGTTTCAAGGACTTTATGTGATTCCTTTTCCTTGTGCATGGAATCACCACAGAGAATCCCTGTTTTCCTTCAAATTTCAGGGAAAAGATTGCTAAAAATAGGATCTTTGTTACTCGTCAGCAGCAAGTGTTGTCAGCTCATTACTGAGAAGAAAATCTGGGCCAATTTATTTTTACAATTTCTTTCTATCTACTTTATCTCTCTTGATTCCCAGTCTTTTTTACTCTGTTTCATTTTCTGGACGTAATTTGCCAAGTAGATGTGGCAGGACTTCCTGCTTCATATTCCCTGGAGGACCATATCTCAAAGAACTAGTAGTCTGGTGATGGATGACGGGTACAAAATGACTGACTTAAAACTAAAATTAAGTATCCAATTCCAGTACCCCAATTACTGGAGGTGTTTGGTTGCAGGCTGGAAACCTAGTTACTCAATTTGTAATTTCTTAATTGGATGTGCAAGGGTATTTATTGGTTCAATTAACATTGTTCGGAGATGTTTATGGGCAATTTTAAAATAGTTTGTAAATTGGCTCCAAATTTTGTTCATGCAGTTTTGAGTTCCAGGAGGAAATAGAGCAGGGAATGAGAGGTGAGTTTGAGCAGCAGATCAGGTGGGCAGTTAATCTTCTTGTTATCCCTTCTGAATAAAACCACTCACTGCAGCTGTGCTCTCCGTTCCTTCAAGCAAATGTCTGGCAGAGAAGCATTTGTGAATCTTTGAGTGTTTTGAATTGATCAGGGCAGGATGCACCTTGGGTATGTGTAGCAACACACAAGGAATGACTGGCTCGCAATCTAAAACGGCAAAGATATCTGAACATGAAAAATAGTAGGAGTGGTCCAAAGGACCTTCCAAATCTGATCTCCCATTCGCAGCAGCAAGGTCAATTATCTAAATGCCAGTCTTCCAATTGATGCCATAGGCTTCAACTTATCTGGATCCCAAAAATCAATCAGCCTTATTTGAGGATATACTCATCAAATGCTCATTGATTACCCACTGAATTAGGAATGTTATGTTTTAATAAAGAGGCAATACTTATTCTAAACTCTAGAGAATATAGCCCTTTCTACAAAGTTCACTCATAGCACAGCCACCTCAATTCCAGGAACCAACTCATAATGTTTTTTCCTCTACCTGGGGCAACCATACTCTTCCTGAGGCAGGGAGAACAAATTGTTTATGATGAGTCTTGTACCGTCTAATGAACACCCCACAAAAATTGTAGCAAGACTTATTTTTCTTCAAGATTCAAGATTCAATTTAATTGTCATTTGGACCCCTTGAGGTCCAAACGAAATGCCGTTTCTGCAGCCATACATTACAAACAAATAGACCCAAGACACAACATAATTTACATAAACATCCATCACATCGCTGTAATGGAAGGCCCAAAAAACTTATCTCTCCACTGCACTCTCCCCCCCCCTGATGTCAGAGTCAAAGTCAAAGCCCCCGGCTGGCGATGGCGATTGTCCCGCGGCCATTAAAGCCACGCCGGGTGATGCAAGGTCGCACACCGGGTTCTTGATGTTTGAGCCCCCGGCGTGCGCTCGCAGAGTCCCGCGGCCATTCCAAGCCGTGCGGGGCGGTGATGTAAGGCCCCGCTCCAGGAGTTCTTCGACCCCGCAACTAGGGCGGGAGAAGTCGCCGTTGCGAGAGCCCTGAAAAGCGGTCTCCCTCCAGGGATCGGCGGGCTCCCGGTGCCGCCGTCCGCCCGACCCGCAGTTGCAGCCTCCGAATCTCCGGAGGTCGGGCCGCAGCAGCAGCAGCGCTCCACCACTGCTCCACCCGCTCTGGACTCGGCCAGCTCCGCGACGGTGAGGTGAGTCATCGGCACCAGAGCCCCCGGTCTTCCTGTTGGAGGCCGCTCCTCGTTGCAGCCCCAACGACAACGGAGACCCGACAAAGAAAAGGTCGGGTCTCCCGTGCAGGGAGAGATTTAAAAGTTACCCCCTCCCTCCCACCCCCCACACACACCCCAACAAAAAAATAACAAAAACTACATAGAAACATAGACAAAAAAATAATAAAACCGCAGACGGGCTGAAGAGGCCGCTGCTGACGAGAGTCGCGCCGCCTACCAGAGATGTTCAAGATGAAAGAGATACGGAAGATAGCGAAATAATTAGCCTCTGACCTGATTTTAATTTAACTTGGAGAAAGGCGTGTAACATATCCAGGGGTTCATAATCTTTCGTCTTTAGTGGAGAACCTGAAGAAAGGTTGCAATAAGTGCTCGGGTGGCGATTCGAGCACTTTATAGCCGAACAGCTCGCTACACTTGTAGATGTAACATCATGACTGAAGCTCATTCATAAAACCTCATATGTTGTACTTGTACTTCAAGCTCAAGTAACCTTGTACTTCAATAGAGACAAATATAGCAATTTGTGCCTTTTCCTCCAAAAGTTATGTTATATTTATTAGACGACCATCAAACCTCTCCTCTTCCTTTGTGCATTGTGTTCATTACACTCACATAGAGTGCAAAGGCAACACAATAGAAGCAGTGCATTCAAAGTACTGTGTAACAATGTACCACATTCTTCAGATTGCGTACATCCCGGGAGAGTGTTCATGGTAAATTAATACATTGGAAATGATAAACTGTACAAAATGAAATCAGTGTGGGTATAGGACTGATATATATGAGGCTATGTGAGGTGGGGGCACTATATGAGGTGGGGGCACTTAACAAAATAAAGCAAAATGAGTCTCTCCTTTAATTCTGTAACCTTACTGGATCAATCTATTCACCTATCTGTTCCTATCTGGAACATGCTATTTCAGTACTGCAGGAGGGATATTGTCAGACTAAGACACAGGAGACAGGATGCTGGAATCTTCAGCAAATAAAAAAACTGCTGAAAGAACAGCGGGTCAAGCAACATCCAAGGAAAGAAATAAACAGCCAAAGTTCCAGGCGGGGGTTCTTCTTCAGTGGTGTAGTAGAGAGGTGTGGCTGATAGAAATAGAAGGGGGGGGGGGGGAGATGCTGACAAGTGATAGATGAATCCAAATGAGTAAGCATTGATTATCAGATGGATCAGGTGGGGGTGAAGGAGATGGAGAAAACAGAAGAGTGCAAATGGTGGAATCTGATAAGGTAGGTGGGGAGTGAAAGGTGGAACCAGAGAGAGGAATGGTTGGTACAAGGGAACGGGGAGGAGGAGAGATATGGAAGTTCTGGGATATGGTGGGCTGAGAGAAGAATGGGGGAAGGAAGGAAAAGGAACAGGGTGACTGGAGTGAAACGAAAGGTATGTGCGGGTGAGTGGTGGACAGCTGTGTGAATGAGACAGTTATCTGAAATGGGAGAATTTAATTTTCATGTCATTATGTCAATGTCATTCGGTTGTGGGCTACCCAACTGGAATATGAGATGCTGTTTTTCCATTTTGCATTTGGCTTCACACTGGTAGTAAAGGAGGCTGAGGGCAGTCAGGTCGGCTTGGGAATGGGGAGGGGAATTAAAATAGCTAGCAAGTGGGAGCACCAGCTGGTGCAGGAATTCGGCAAAGTGGTTGACTAATCTCGGTCTCACTGATGTAGAAGAGATCACAGGGATATTGACAAAGGGGATCGTCTGTGATTTATCACATTTAATTATGCAGAGTGGATACGATTGCTTGAAAGTTGGCATATTTGATGCTGTAGGCCTCAGAAGGAGACAGTAATGGATCATTTGATAGAATTTATTTGCCACACAACCAGGGTCGGTGGAATTTGGGTTGACAGCAGCGGTACAATAATAAAGAACACACAACCACAATAAAAATGTAACACAAACATCCACCACAGCATTCATCACTGTGGTGGAAGGCACAGAACTTGGCCAGTCCTCCTGTGTTTTCCCCCGTGGTCGGGACCTCCACCCTCCGCAGCCGTTGCTGCGGGCGTCCAGATGGTAAGGGACAAAGTCAAAGTCAAGGTAAGTCCAGGATCGGCTCTTCCCCACCGGAGACCGCGGCTTCAGGTTGGTGTAGGCCGCAGGCCAGCGGTCGAAGATTTAAGGTTCCCACCGCGCCGCAGCCAGAAGCACCGCAGACCGCAGGGCCGATGGTCAAAGCTCCCCTCCAGGGGTGATGGTAAGTCCGGCCGTGATGGCTTCTTCTTCCCCCGGGTCCCCCACGAGGGGTGCGGACACCGTGCCATCTGGAGCTCTGCAGACTGCCGGCTGCTGCGGGCCAGCGAGACGGAGCACTCCCCTCCAGCGAGCCCCAACGAGGGCTCGCCTGCTCCACGCCAAGAGTCCACGCTGCGCCCGCCGCTGAAGCACCGGGCGCATCTCCGGAAAAGGCCGCGCCGATCCTCGTTGTTAGGCCACGGGGGAGGCGACCTGGAAAAAGTTGCCTGTCCGTGGAGGAGGCGACCGAAGCGGTTTCCCCCTTACCCCTCCCCACACCACCCCACACACAAGACACACAAAGGAACATTAAAACAAACTTTAACACATACTTTAAAACATACTAAAATTTGAAAAGACTAACGTGCTGCTGACAGGCGCTGCCACTGCAGCGCCCCCTACGAAACACTACCTGAATTTGCTTATCATTTCTGAAATGACTGCTGAGCCTACAGCCTTATCTTGTGTACCTGTAAACTGGGGTCCACTCTATTTGGGGATGAAACTATTCCTGGACCTTCCTCGTCTGGTCCTTGTTTAATTTCCATTGCCATTCACAAGTGGATATGTCACGCTCTGTTACTGGCAAGTCCTTTCCTTTATTTATTTAGTGACCCTGTGATAATGTTTGGTACTTCATTCTTGGGGATACATTGCACTTATTCTGGCATTTTCATGGATCCATTAAGTCATACAGGTTCATTGGCCCTCCCCACCAACAATCCAACAGCCCTTAACAAAAATACATTCCTCTCCCCATTTCCCCAGAGATTCTACCATTCAACTCGAGATTGAGGTATTTTATCAGTGGTCAATCAGTATGTCTGAAGACAAGTTGGGAAGTTGGGCTAAAGGGCCTGTTTCCACTGTGGAGTGACACTGTGCAGTGACCCTACAACATACATTGCCTCAACTTGGTGAAGAGTTACTAGGAGGGTGATAAGTGAGATTGATGTGAGGTTGCTGGAGTTGGAGCATCACCAGGTGGGGGATCATCGAGAGTTTGGAGAACTAGGATTGTCAATGGATTTGATAGGATCAGGGTCACATTTGTTGGGTATGTGAGTGATAGGTGGACTGAAGGACTGTTCAGTGAAGCAGAGTCCATTTGTTTATAGACAAAGTTAATCTACATCAGCCGCTAGGGCCTGGTTTGTCCTGAGTGACAGGGCACCAGTGCACCAAGAAGAATTGTGAAATTATAGTTTAGGCATTTGTGGCATGTGTTAGATCTAATTTTTAATATGTGGCAACATATATACATAATTGTGACTAATATATAGATGACTCAGAGGGAAAATTATGTACTCTCCAAACCAGGGGTAGGCCCTCAATTTGCTCCAACAAAATTTGTTTTATACATGTTCCATGGCACTCCATTGTCTGTAAAAGACCATGTGGTGGTTACTTCTACCAATTTCAGAGGGATTTATGCACTTACGATACCCAGGTTGTTGAGGATGAAATGATATATAGCTTTCCCTTGTGTTAGATGTTGCATTGATTGGTAATGTAAACTCATATGTGTTCTTTGCAATTTATACAATTTAATCAATCATGGTTCTACTGAGTCACTTTTGCTGATGGACATTGAAGACCCTCAGAAGGAGTATTGTTGCTAAATTTTGGATTTCTTCCAAGTAAAGCCGGCACAGTGGTAGAGTTGGTAACAGCGGTAAAGAATCAGATCCTGACTGCGGGTGCTGTCTATATGGAGTTTATACCATTCTCCCTGTGACCATGTGGGTTTTTAATGGGTGTTCCAGTTTCCTCCCACACTCCAAAGACATACAGGTTTGTACAGTAGGTTAATTGGTTTCAGTAAAAATTGTAAAAGGGGCCTGTTTCTGCACTGTATCTCTAAACTAAACTGAACTAAACTGAAGTCCAGCAAGGAAGAAGTACTGATTAATCTGCTGAAAGAAAGTGATACATGCGACAGTAATCAGCACACATTTTTATTACCCTTGATCACTTATACTGGAGTCATTATAGCTGGAGTGTTACTGTTGAGGACTGCTAATGTGACTTATTTCTGATTCATCCCACTGTGCTGTCATTGCATATGGATCCATTTAACTGTTTGTGACAGGATATAACTCTGGGATGATGGTGGGAGTTGAGTAATTGGTTAACAGTGAGTGTTGCCAGATTTCTCTGTGGGCAACTCCTCCATCTTAGTTAGAACTCCTCAGTAATTACCGTTTACTTTCCTGAGCCTGGAATTGTTGAGGTTTATTGCATCACTAATATAACCATGTTACCTAGCTATATTTGACAAGTCAGTAATATCCTTGTTAGACACAAAAAGCTGAAGTAACTCAGTGGGACAGACAGCGGGATATCCTTGTAATTCAGAGGAGAGTAGGGAAATGTAATTTCTAGAAGCAAGGATGATATAAATTGAATCAGTCAGTACCTTTGATTGAAGTGGATAAGAATTTGCAAGAGTAAAGCTTTCATGGTTATGATTGCAGAGTAGGTGAATGGGACTGACCCAGCAGAGATATAATGGGTCAGATTGCCTCTATCTGTTTTATAACACTTTAATGAACGTATCTTGTTTATTTTGCGATTTTTACCAATATATAAGGCAAGGGGACAATGTGTGAACACGAAGTTCATGTTTGGCATCCTATCCGAAGGAGGACCATCTGCAATAATGCTGCATTTCATTAATATCATTCGGTGGTGTCAGTAAAGGTAGCAGAGTATTTTTTTTTATCCTTCACCTCATAACTGATGAATAAGAATTTTAACTTTTCTCCTTGTTGATAATTATCAATAACACAAATAACCAGGAATACTGTTAATTCGTAAAATCATTGGATTGCACAAACCAATTAAAGTGCATACAGGATTGCAGCAGTTCATTTATTGACTGCTCAAAGCATTCAATCTATAATACCCTCAACACAAAAAATTAGCATCAACTAAATCCTTTAATACTGTTGTCACCTGCTCAGAAAAATGCCCTATTTCCGCAATTTGTAACCAGTCACATAACAAATTCCAGAGAATGTTCCACCGTTCCAGAGAAAAACGGTTAGTTCTTTTTTATATTTCGTTTTTATAAGTTTGAAAAATCAGCAGCACTGTGAAATGCAAAGGTCTGATGCAGAGTGCAAATGTAAATTAATAGCTATAAAGATTTTAAAATGGCAGAGTCCACTTCAATCGCCATATCCATTAGAAATCCAAAGGATGCATAAATCCCAGTGTAATACTCTATGCAACAATGCACAGGGAATATATGCACACTTAAATGCCAACATTAAATATGATTGGCCAATATAATCTGCTTAAATCTTACATTGAGTTACATAATTCACATCTCTAAGTTCAATCAAACTGACCTGTAACAAAATGTATAAATCTTGAATCTTGAACTGACCTGTAACAAAATGTAAAACCCAATCAGCAGGAAAGACTGCCGTTGACACAGATGGTGAAACTGGGCTGATAATACAACAGTGAACTAGTTTTCTATTTTTCAATATGTTCGAGACTTTTTTTGGAAAGAAAAATGTAGGCGCTTATTTTCATAATGGTTTGAATTTATGTTTTAATCTCCTTTGAATGTAAATCTCCAAATTTAGAATCCTAAATTTAGAAATTGGTGCAGAATCCTGTCTTACAACCATGCCCCCTACAACCCCCCCCCCCCCCCCCCCCCCCCCCCCCCCCCCCCCCCCCAGCCCAACAAAAGAATTGTGATATTGACAACGGATGTTTAAAACTGACAATGGTGATCTGGACCCTGAAATGCGAGCTGCACAACTCCCAATGAGACCTTAACCACAATTACTGCATATGAATGACAGGACGGTATGTACCTGCCTTTCAACAGTTTCATCTCTTGGCAACCATGTACCTGCAACATGCACTATGGCTGTCATGAGAGAGAGAGAGAGATTGCAGGGGAGAAGGAGAGATTCGATTTTTCACAAATGTAGAAACCAGTTGAGAAGCCAAGAAACCTGCTGGGATCCTATTAGTGGCAAAAGGTCATAGGAATTTTGTCAGTCTCGAATGAGAATCTCTGAAGTTTGAATCAATATCAGATGAAATGTTCTAAATGTAATCAGTCTGAATCAGCATTTATTCTCACATCCACCCACATGAACATACACATAAACCTTCACTCCATCCTTCCCTATATCAATTCTTGTTATCTATACCCCACTTCAAAACTCCCCCCAACTAGGCAAGGATAATGAAGAATTGGAGAAAAGCCAATGGAAGGGAGCTCTCATGGGTTCAACACCTGTCTTCAATGGAGGAGGTCGTCCTGCAGCTAATGCATAAATAAGCCACAAATCACGTCATGCCCAACTGTGATCGGCAACCTTCAATGTATGTACACCAACAATCTCTCACTGTGATTACTGTGTCCCTTTTAAAATTTGATCGATAGCAAACTTCCTCAGTACCATCTGTGCCACTACATCATATCAAGGTGTTTCTGTCATAGCTTATTAGTGCAACTATCCTTTTCTTTATCTTGACTGAAAGAGTAGAGTGATGGCAGCAATCTGTAGCAAAATAAAGAGAGCTGTGGGAGGAACTGAGCAGGTCAGGCAGCATATGTGGAGGGAAATAAATAATTATCGAATGCTCCTCCCCTTTTAGTCCAGATGAAGAGTCTCTACCCAAAATGTAGACTGTCATCAGACCAGCTCAGAGGGATGTGTGTCATAGAGATGTACAGCAGGTGCCACTGGAGGAATCTGGTGGTAGAGAGAGCTCAACGGAGAGTAAAGTGATTCACTATCAATCTACAATGGTCCATAGTAAGTGATGAGGGTCACAGCTGGAAGATTGACAAGGCAATACTGTTGGGGATGCAAAACAGCATGGCGAGTTAGTCTTCACATCAGTCTCACCAAATCTCAGCGATGAAAAGGAACATGGAGGAAACCAGCTCCATGCTAGCTCTTGAGACTGCATTATCCAGAAAACTATGGTCGTCACACTGGAGGCCATCAACAACTTTGTCACATTGTGCCGACAGGTTGATATGACAACTAATGTGAAGGCACAGATGGAGGCTTCAATGCACTTTCTGTTGATTGATCGAGAGCTTTGCTTTGTCTGGCACAGGAACAGCACGGAGCTCTAAATGGGCAGTGATAATACCGCCAGAAGCAGCTTGCTGTCCTCATGGAGTGCAGGAAGATGCCACTCATGAATAGACTGTTGCTCTCAGTGAACTAGGAAATTTTATCAATACGCAATTCTCAAAGCAAAGGGATTTAAAACACCAGCAGCAAGTCAGTCTGCACAGAGAGAAGCTGCACATCAGAAGACTGCTGCCCTACATAAGCAGAGAGGTGTCAGATATGAATAGATCACACACTCCTACATGAGAAAACATACTCCCCATATCCACAAGGAGCTGAAGATGGTGGTTTACAAAAATAAGCAAAGTGCCAGAGTAACTCAGTGAGTAAGGCAGCAACTCTGGTGGACATCGATAGGTGATGTTTGATTTCCGATCTGAAGAAAGATCTCAACCCGAAATATCACCTATCCATGTCCTCCAGAGATGTTGTCTGACCCGTTGAGTTACTTCAAGACTTGGGGGATATCTGTTATGTCTCAACCCGAAAAGTCACCCATTCCTTCCCTCCAAAGATGCTGCCTGACCCGCTGAGTTACTCTAGTATTTTGTGTCTACCTTTGGTTATTTCTCTCCACATTCATCCCATCTTGACTCCACAGGATCTCACAAGTGTATCCATTCCCCTCCCAATCCTCTGAAGTACAGTGGATACAAACCTGCTCTATCCAAACAATTTTCATAAAACAAACTGTCATTCCAGCCAGGCATTAGTTTAGGAAACCTTCTTTGAATTTATTCCATTGCATTGATGTTATTCAATGCAATGGAATAAACCTGCATCTTACAGCCATTTCAGTAATGAAATTTCACCCTTTACCAATTCACGAATCACTACGTAAAATTTGAGAAACGGAATAAAAGTTGCTCCCGCAGAATTTATATGAAAAAAACATTTATTCCAACTAGTGTTTCTTGATAAATGTGTAGCTGGTGTGTCTTTGCACTGAAAATTGATAATATTGACCATTTTTTAATTTTGGTTAGTTTAGTTTAGTTTAGAAATACAGCATGGAAATAACCATTTGGCCCACCGAGTCCACACTGACCATCGATCACCCATTCACACTAGTTCTATGTTATCCCACCTTCCCATCCACTCTCTACACATTAGAATATTGGAAGAATCCGAAGCACCTGTAGGAAACCCACATGGCCCCAGGGAGAATATGCAAACTCCACACAACATCACCCAAGGTCAGGATCAAACCTGGGTCTCTGGCGCTGCATGGCAGCAGCTTTACCAGCTGTGCCACTGTGCCACCATTTTCTAGGTATGCCATTCCTCCCCCTCCCCTTCATCCTCCATAATATACATTCTGCCTGTATTAAGAATCCAACACTTCCAACAGTAATTCTGATGTGGTCTCACCAATGGCCTACTGTATATAATTGAGCAGTTTATCAGTCACTGTAGAATGCACAACATGAGCTTGAAAGTAAGCCATCCTCAATTACACTGGGCTACCAAAGAGGAAGGAATCTGAAGCATAATTTTCCTGCTCCTCTAGTTATTTACCGTAGCAGTAAATGATAACATTTTGTTAGTATAATGATTGCATAATCATGAATGTACCGAGATTCTTGCAATCCTTGCAATCTAAATAATATCTTTCTTATATACTATTTCACCAGCTGCTATTTTTTTAAGACCTTAGGATTTAAGAATTGCAACCTGTCTGTCTGCAGCTCCAAAAGGCTTAAGAAGGAACTGCAGATGCTGGAAAATCGAAGGTACACAAAAATGCTGGAGAAACTCAGCGGGTGCAGCAGCATCTATGGAGCGAAGGAAATAGGCAACGTTTCGGGCCAAAACCCTTCTTCAGACTGAAGAGCACCAAAAGGCTTGCTCTACATCACTTTCCTGGTTATGGTAACGTTTCAAATTCTTCCACACATTCTAATTCCAAATGTACAGTAATATCTTCACCTATCATCTCTTTTCTACTATTCATTATACTTACTCTGTGTCATAACAAGATTCACTTTGTGAAGGGCAAGTCCCAGGCCCAAAACATGGTGGTTTGGAATTAATATTTGTTTATTTTATTCTTACTTAAGCAATATTGTTCAAATGCAACCTTATTTAGAGTAAATCACATTATGCACTGTGCAGATATGTGACACTATTGACATTGCTGCCTGTTCTACCAAATCTTACTGAGAAAGCTTGGCAATGAAGAACGACCAGCATTGTCACTGTTACAGCATCCATTGAATTAGTATGTTAGATAAATGATGAGGACTGCAATTCCTGGCCCCACCCAACGCTACACTTCCCACACTATCTCTATCTCTGGATTTCTATATTGTACCCCACCATCCTTCCTAATCAGATTCTATATTTACACCCTTTTGGCTCCACTCTCTCAAGCCTTGGTTACTATATCCACACATACACTAATCATCTCTCTTCACATGTATCCACCTATCATTTACCAGTTGTTGTCGCATCCCTTCCACTCTCCTCTTTTTACCAGCTTGCTTTTCTCATTTTCCATCAGTCACAAGAAGGGTCTTGACTTGAAACATCATATGTACATTTTCAGCTAGATATGCTGCCTGGCCTGCTGAGTTCTTTCAGCACTCTGTTCTGTTTTGCTCGATAAAGCAATCCCTGTTACTTTTAGTACTATGTGGAGTTTGAAAATTATCTGAACAGCCTGCAGAGAATTGCAAAGGTGCCCAACAGGTATTCCTATTTAAGCTGAGTATCTTTTAAATAATGAAAAAGCAACAGAGGAGCATAATAATGTTCACTTTTTTTTCTGAGACTGCTCCATTTGTATTTATGAGTTGTACTTTGAACTCCAATTTATGTTCATAAAGACAGAACTGGGACATCAATGCAAGGTGATTTTTGAAACCTATTGCTGCTTGCTTGTTTCAATTAAAAAAGTGTGTTCTTATTTTCTGGCTAGAAGTCAGTGCTCCTATCCCTGATGGATTTTGAAGATTCCATGTTGATAAAACAACAACTAACACATATTTTTCCTTTGTCATATTTTCTAGGCTGATAAATATTGATAGCGATGAAGTATGCTTTGAAGCATTTGAATTTTCAAGATTGTTTAGGAATGGTTGCGGTGGGATTAAGATCAATGTTGTTGGTAACATGTTGGAAGAAAGCTCCAATAAATGGCTGCGTTTAAGAGAGACACAAGAGTGCAGTGCTGGAATCTTGAGCAAAACACAAAGTGCTGGAGGAACTCAGTGGATTAAGCACCATCTGCAGAGGGAAAGGACAGAGCTTGGGATCAGAATCTTTCTCAGACTGAACGAAGTAGTGGCGAGAAAGGTCAAAAAGAGAGGTGGAGTGGGATAAGGGCTGACTAGTATGGATGGATGCGGATGGTGGAGGCAGGGGTGGGGAAGGGGTAGGGAAGGGGACGAATGACTGGAGTAAGTTTCAAAGGCTGGAGGTGAAAAGGAGACAAAAAGATGTCAGATAAATATAGAAAAGGAGGTGTGAAATGTAAAGTTGGAGGGGGGAAATGGGTGATAAGAGACAGGGAATTGTCGTGCTATCTGGTACCGTTTTTGCGCAAATTTAAAAACAACACAAACGTGAAGAGGACAAGATGAGAGTTTTAGTTAAGTATACTAGATTGCTGGATTCAATTAGCTGATATTGGTTCAAAGAGAGAGAGAGAAACATCATCAGCATCATTCACATATGTACTCTGATGGCAAAGGAGAGGGCCCTCATGCGGTCCTAGACTTTCGTACCACTGTAAACAAAACATATCACGCGAGTTCACTCTGCTGTGAGTGTCGGGGTGGTCACTGCCGAACGTGGCATCATCCTCTATGTCACAGAGGATATACCAGGAACACCAAAAACAGTCGACGAGTTTGGAAGAGATGTATGTGAATCTTTGTCTCGCCTGGTAGGGCTGCTGAGGTCTCTAGATGGAGTTGGTATCGGGATAGGTGTTACATGTCCTGCAGTTGCAGGGGAAGGTGTCTAGGGAGGGAGTGGGTTGGGTGTAGAGGGATAAGCGAACTAAGGAGTTGCAAAAAGAGTGGTCTCTATGGGAAGTGGAAAGGAGTGGGGATGGACAAATGTAACTGGTGATGGTATCTTGTTGAAGGTGGTGGACATATTGAAGACTGATTTATTAAAATAATGAAAGATACAGCATGGAAATAGTTATTTCAACCACCTGAGTACAAACTGATCATCCATTCACACCAGTTCTATATTATTCCACTTTTGTATCTGCTCCTTACATACTAGGAACAATTTTCAAAGACCAATTAACTTACAAACCTGCACATATTTGGTATGTAAGAGGAGACTGGAGCATCTGAAACATACAGAATAGTGAAAGGCTTGGATGGAATCGATGTGCAGAGGATATTTCCACTAATGGGAGAGTCTAGGACTAGAGGTCATAGCCTCAGAATTAAAGGATGTTCTTTTAGGAAGATGAGGAGTAATTTATTTTGTCAAAGAGCGGTGCATCAGTGGGATTCTGCCACAGAAGGCTGTGGAGGCTGTCAGTGGATAATTTTAAGGCAGAGATGGATAGATTCTTGATTAGTACATATGTCTGAGGTAATGGGGAGAAGGCAGGAGAATGGGGTAGGAGAGAGAGATAGATCAGACATGATTGAATGACAAAGTAGACTTGATGGGCTGAATGGCCTAATTTATTCCTATCACTTATGATATGAATATCTGGAGGAAATCCATGCGGTCAGACAGTGAGCACCTGCAGTCAGGATTGAAACCAGGTGTTCTCAAGCAGCAGCTCAACCGGATGTGCCACACTGCTCTCCTTATAGAGTGAAAGGGGGGTGAGGTAAAAGATGAGGACCAGAGGAATTCTATCTTTGTTTTATCTGGGGGCCAAGGGGAGCAAGAGCATAACAACAGCGCACAGAGGAGGCATGGGTGAGGACTCCATGCATAACAGCAAGGCTGAAATTACCGGTATGTTTACTGAAGAAAGAGGGTATCTCAGATGTCCCATAGTGGGTTGCATTTAATATCATGGTATTAGGCAAGGCACCCTCTCTGGAGAAGCCTGTTATCAATTTTTGACATGTAATTTCCTCGATTATAACATTATTATCATTGCACTTGCAAATTAACAGTGTGTTTCCGAGTCTTTTTGGATCTTGCTAGTGAAAGCAAGACAAGAGTACAATGACAATTGTGGCGGCTGTATGCATGATAGAGATATATGCCAATAAGCACTATCACCTCACAGCTGCTTTCCCATCTGCTTCTGTGAAAGGCTTTGTTCATATAATTTGCACTGAGAGGTTACTGTACTTAACAGCTTCCTATGTTACTTTGACATCTTCAAAGATTTATTTGATCTATACTTTGGGACTCTTCTCAGATTTTCATCCGCATGGATTTGTGAGGCATAAATGTGTGTATTCGAAATGAGGGTCAAGATAAACCCCTGCACTGGTGCAAGAAGAAGTGGAAGCACTCACACCAACAGTGAGAACAGGAGCAGCCTTTCCTCACAGACTAAAAGCTTCACAGCAGAAAGGAAATAAGCGAAAAGATGCAACTTTCAGGGAGGTCCACCCAGTACACATGGTCAGCAAGCAGCAACACAAAATTGGGCAAGACAGCCAATGGAAAGAAATAATACTCCAATGATATGTTCATGCATATGAAACTGCAAATAGTGTTTTTACATGGTGCAACTCTTATTGCTTCAGTAGAGATGGTTAGGCACTTGGATACCTGTTCTAACACCTGAGATGCTTTTGCTTGGCTTCCTCAGCATTTTGGACCTCATAGACCTTGCTGACATCTGCCCTGTCAATCCCTCTGTTGGGCAGACACTGCTCCTGGGACCTAAGGCAGCATATGGAGTACTAACTGAGATGGCGGTTGCATGCAAAGTGCTAGAGCTTTAAGCCAACTCACTTCCAAGAACAATTTTATCATCTTCATTAACATGATGGACCCCCACTTTCCTGCTTACGATGAACTTGGAAACACTTTGCTGTAGATTAGAAAAGCAATGAATGGCAAACACTACATGTATTTTATTAAGGCAATATTTATGGTATGCAAGTTGTTGATGCACATTATATTCTTCCGCATATCTGTGGCATTTGGTGCAGATCTTGCCACTCTTTTGTTGCCAGGAGACCTTACATATCCTGTCATTCTTATCCAAACTGGCTGAAGTAGTTGTACCATGTTGAAATGGGAGTACCTGAGCTGTGTGGTCCAGGACGGCATGGTGGCACAGTGGTAGAGTTGCAGCATTTAAAGCCCCTGTCCCACTTAGGAAACCTGAACGGAAACCTCTGGAGACCGTGCGCCCCACCCAAGGTTTTTGTGAGGTTCCCGGAGGTTTTTGTCACTCTCCCTAATGGTCGAAAGTGGTTTCCGCGTAGTCGAGCTTCTTCTATGTTCTCGCGATTATTTCAAAAAATTTTAAACCGGCCTCGACTAAAAATAGGTTGACATGTTAAAAATCGGTAATATTTTAGTCAAAGCCGGTTGCGATGCTAGTTGAAGGTTGCAGGTAGTGGAAGATAAGACTTCCCTGGTGGAATAAAACTGGGTGAAAAAAAGGTCTTACCTCCCACTACCTGCAACCTCCAGTAACCACCTTCAACTAGCATCGCAACCGGCTTCGACTAAAAAATTACCAATTTTTTAAACGGCAACCTATTTTTAGTCGAGGCCGGTTTTGAATTTATTGAAATAATCGCCAGAACATAGAAGAAGCTCGACTACGCGGAAACCACTTTCGACCATTAGGGAGAGTGACAAAAACCTCCGGGAACCTCACGGAAACCTTTGGTGGGGTGCAACGTCTCCAGAGGTTTCCGTTCAGGTTTCCTAAGTGGAACAGGGGCTTTACAGCACTTACAATGCCAGAGAACCAGGTTTGATCCCAACTACGGGTGCTTTCTGTATGGATTTTGTACGTTCTCCACACGCCCGCGTGGATTTTCTCCGAGATCTTCAGTTTCCTAGCACATTCTAAAGATGTACAGGTTTGTAGGTTAATTGGTTTGGGTTTGTATACTTGGTAGAAGTGTAAATATTGCCCCTAGTGTGTGTAGGCTTGTGTTAATGTGCAGCGGTTGCTGGTTGGTGCAAACTCGGTAGGCCGAAGTGCCTGTTTCCGCACTGTATCTCTAAACTAAACTAAACATATATCTTGAAACAGTGCACTCTCAGAGTAATGAATTCTTCTCAGAAGTTGGCACTTATCTCTTCAACTCTTTGAGACTCTTGTGGGAAATGTGACTTGAAACTGTCAAGATAACTGCTCGAAGGGCCGAATAGCCTACTCCTGCACCTATTTTCTATGTTTCTATGTTTCTATAATGCTGACACAAAATGCTGGAGTAACTACAGACTGCATCACTGGATAGAAGGAATAGGTGATGCTTTGGATCGAGATCCTCTTCAGACCGAGAGTCACCCATTCCCTCCATCCGGAGATACTGCCTGTCTCGTTGAGTTACCCTTGCATTTTGGGTCCTTCCTACATAGATAAACCTCATCACTGGCACAAGAAGAAGGGGAAGCACTTACACCAGCAGTGAGAGCAGGAGCAGCCTCTCATCACAGACCTAAAGCTTTACAGCAGAGAGATCACTATCAAAAAGATGCAGCTTACAGGGAGGTCCACCCAATGCACATGGTAAATGAGCACATGTGGGAGATTAAAGATGTGACTTGAAACTGTCAAGGTAATAAAGTTTTAAGTCAACATGTGCATGATCATATTTCATTCCATGTACACAATCAATACAAATGAGTGTCGTGCATTTATCCAATATTTAGTTCCATAACGAGAAGGTTCCCATCTATTTATTCATTGATGTTTCAATGATTTTTGTTCTGCAGCTGTGAAATGAGAGACATTGGTGGGTTTCTACGCACATTTAGTTTTCCGGCTTTCTTTTCACATGGAGGGAAAGAAGCCTGGCTGTGAGAGATCTATTGAATGCATGGATGGAGAGAAGGAGACATGACACAAGATAAAGGGTGGGTCAAAAATATCTAGAAGGCTTGCTATATAAGGAAGTAGATGTATAATGAGATCAGTGTACCTAGCTGCAAGATGATTACATGAATGTGTAGATCTCCAACAATAAATTCAACCTCAATCTGCATATACTAATTGTGTGGGAAATCTGGAAATTATTTATAATGGTTTCACTGAGTTGAGAAACCATTGAAAGACATATAGCACATCATTGTGCATTCCCCATGCATTATTGGAGTAGTCGTTTGTTCTGAGTACAGTGGAATTTATGAAAAACAACTAATTTTTCATCTTGAAATTCTTTGGAAGATAAAAACCTTTTCTAACTTATGATATAAAATCCCAAAATCGTTTTTTTAATTTCAAATCGGAATGAGTATTAAACTACGTGGGTTATGATTTACTGTATAATTCTGTAATGATGAAGCCTTTCATTACATTCTACGCCAGTGTTTCTTTTTCTTTTGTCCTTATAGTCAGCTTGTCAGCATGCATCTACTTTCATTCAGGAGCAGGATTAGCTGGTACAAGCTTCCTTGATGACTACTATTATACGATACATAATTTAAGTTGCACCTGCTGAAGGAACAAGTATTTCATCTCAGGCAAATGAAAAATGCATTAAGGTAATATCACAGCTACATTTTTTAGCCAAGTGTTTGTTTTGAAAGATAACACTCTCAAACCCCTGAAGAGTAAACACGTGATTTTCTTTTAAGGAAGCATTTAGCTGCCATTGTCATCATGTGAAGGAAGGAACTGCAGATGCTGGTTTAAACCGAAGATAGACACAAAAAGCTGCAGTATCTCAGCGGGCCAGGCAGCATCTCTGGAGAAAGGGAATGGGTGACGTTTCGGGTCGAGAACCTTCTTCAGACTGGTTACGGAATAGGAAAATGAGAGATATAGACGATAATGTAGTGAGATAAAGAACAATGAAAAAAAAGTTTGCATATCTTTTATTCATTGTTCTTTACCTCTCTACATCATCGTCTATATCCCTTGTTTCCCTTATCCCTAACCAGTCTGAAGAAGGGTCTCGACCTGAAACGTCACCCATTCCTTCTCTCCAGAGATGCGGCCTTTCCCACTGAGTTACTCCAGCGTTTTGTGTCTATCATTGTCAACATGTGATGTAGATTTACGTAAGAAGAAAGTTTAATGGATTTTATAGTTCTACATTGAAGAGAAACCCATTATCCAAATTCGTTACACTGCCTTATTATCTATTTACGGTCAAACTGTAATTTGAACTTCAGTAATTTATCTGCATTCACTCTCATCTTACATAATTGAATGTTAATATTATCATTTCTTATTTATTCTATTGATATCATAATGAAAGCACAGACATTCAAATCAGCAAACAGAAGCCCAATTTTGTAATAATCGCATACAGTATTAGTTAATGAAACATGCACAACTGGTATAAAAGTATGGTTCACAGAATTACAAATTCACATGATGTAACAAATCATGGACATTCTCATAGATATATTTTAATACACAGAGTTGGATATTCCCACTTGCAAACCTGATCTAAAAAATCAACAATCTTAATGCATACACAATTAGTAACTTAACTGAGTCAAAATGGAAAACTTTGGTGAGAAGTACTCAACTCTCTCAGTTTCAATTAAGAGTATCCAAGGACAAGATTTACTTTAACATGTTCTCTTTCTCATAGATATATGACCTGTTGAGTTACTCCACATTTTGTGTCATTTTGTCCCACGGCATTGCAAACTTGATCTAAAAAATATTTCAAATGTTAGAAGCATAGATCAATCAGTAACTACACCCATGTGTCAAATTGAAAATAATACAAAGAAGTACTCAACTGACACTCCCTTTCAATTAAGTGAACCAAGGACCTACATTCCCAGCATCATGTTCTCCATCCAAACGCTCTCTGACCTGTTGATTATTCTCCAAGGTTTTGTGTCCATTCCTGTGTATTAAATCGGCATCAGCACCTATGAACATTCAGGCGAAAACATTGTCAGCACATTTTGAAACAATAATTCATCCTTTAATCATCTCAAACTATGAACAGAATAGGGCGCTCTACTCTGGAGTCTCACGAGCTTCAGTCTATCAGACTCCACATCTAACAAAATCATGCCATCACCATTTTCACTGGAATCGAAAGAGGGAGCACATTACGCAATTTTGGCCAATTTCCCCTCCCTTTCACTTTTCCTCAGGGCACTTTCGAATTCATTTTAAACCACCCATTTGTTTAGTTTAGCATTGCAGTGCGGAAACAGCCTTCACCTCTCATAGTCTGCACCAAAGAGCGATCCTATAATGCTCCTACCCGGTGCACACTCAGCGGATCAATTGCTCCTTGATACCAAGCCTATAGCGGAAGCTCAAAGGGGATAGAGCCTTTTCTGTTGCTGCCCCGGCACTCTGGAACATCTTGGCGAAAAGATCAGACAGGTCACTGGAAGAACTTTAAACTCCGTACAGACAAACTCACTTGTATTCAAATTGCTTTCGACACAAAGTTGGGACATTGTGAACTGCGGAAGGATGCTTTGAATGTCTTTTGACTTTTACTGTTTTTATAGTCCTGTCGGCAGAATGCAGTTTAATTTGTAATAATGTTTGTTGTTACTCCACTTTGGTACAGCAAAAACAGGAAGTGATGTTTATCTAAATGGTGTTTTATAAATAAAGTTATTATTATTATTATTATCTTGGGGTCCTTATTATCACGCAGTGCGTTGGCGGCTAAAATATATTTACACCGTGAGCCTGGGAATCGATCACACGAGAGATCTTTTGCCCATGATGTCTGTGCTGAACAGGCACGGCCAAATTAAATTAATCTCTTCCGCCTGCAGGTGGATCCGGCCGTCCCTACATTCCCAAGCCGCGGATATACCTATCCGCCGGACCACCTCCACCCGGCGATAACGGCCTGGATTATCCATAACAGGTTTCATCGCTCAATAGGCCCGATATGGGTGAACTGGGGTTGGGGACCGGACTTTGTGCCTTCCCTCATAATGGGAACCATTGTGGGGGAATGTTTTTTATGTTCTAATTATTAATGTTATGTCTGTTCTTTCTTTATGTGCTGCAAAATGGCAATAAGCATTTCACTACACCTAGTGTGTATGCGACTAATAAAATACCTTTGATTCCTTTGATCAGTCAATGATGAACAAAGTAAGCATGCAGGTACAGCAGGCAGTAACGAAAGTGAATGGCATGTTGGCCTTCATAACAAGAGGAGTTGAGTATAGGAGCAAAGAGGTCCTTCTGCAGTTGTACCTGGAGTATTGTGAATAAAGTCACAAATGTTGTGACTTTACCACACCTGGACTATTGTGTGCAGTTTTGGTCACCTAATTTGGGGAAGGACATTCTTGCTATTGAGTGAGTGCAGCGTAGGTTTACAAGGTTAATTCCCGGAATGGCGGGGACTGTCATATGCTGAGAGAATGGAGCGGCTGGGCTTGTATACTCTGGAATTTAGAAGGATGAGAGGGTATCTTATTGAAACATGTAAGATTATAAACAGTTTGGACACGCTAGAGGCAGGAAACATGTTCCCGATGTTGGGGGAGACCAGAACCAGGGGCCACAGTTTAAGAATAAGGGGTAAGCCATTTAGAACAGAAATGAGGAAACACTTTTTCACACAGAGAGTTGTGAGTCTGTGGAATTCTCTGCCTCAGAGGGAGATGGAGGCCAGTTTTCTGGATACTTTCAAGAGAGGGCTCTTAAAGATAGCGGAGTCAGGTGATATGGGGAGAAGGCAGGAACGGGGAACTGATTGGGGATGATCAGCCATGATCACATTGAATGGCGGTGCTGGCTCGATGGGCTGAATGGCCTACTCCTGCACCTATTGTCTATTGTCTATTGAACCCGTGTCTCTGGCACTGTAAGGCAGCAACTCTTCCTCTGCACCACTTTGCCACCCATTCTTCTCCATCCCCTGGTACTTTAATGAGCTGCTACACTTGCCACTACACCTCCTCTCTCACCATCATTCAGGGACCTATACAGCACTTCCAGGTGAGGCAGAGATTCATGAGCGCTTTCTCTAACTGCATCTACTGCATTCGGTGCACTCTATGGTGGCCTCTTCTACATCAGCCAATTATTGACTAGGAAATTGCCATTATAAGCTATGGGTTGCATGTCATTTCTACTCACTTTCCCATTCCCACACCGGCCAGTCCGTCCTTGACCTTCACCTCTGCCACTCTGGGGCCAAACATATGTCAGAAGAAAGCAGCTTACACTTCACTTGGGTGGCCAACTGCATGGAATTTTCCAATTTTAGATAACCTCCTCCACCCCATTGAACCTTTCCTATTCTATCTGTTGACCAGTATTCCCTACCTTTTCCTCATTTTCTACAGTACTTCCTCCCCTCTCCATTATTGATATTTGTTACTCTCACCAACCTGGTTCCATGTGCTCCAATTCCACCTACCTGGGATTCTTTACTGTTGGCCTACCTTATCCTCTCTCCTCCCCATCTGGTTCCATATGCCCTTCATCTCTCTTTTTATCTGATTCCAGTTATCACTTTCAAGACTGTCACTACTTTCCCTTTCCCCTCCCCCACTTGGCTCCATCAAACCATCATCACCCCCTCATCTGGTACCAACTACCAGCCCTCTCACCTCTTTATATTGGCTATGTTCGCTCTATATTCTCAGTCCTGTTGCAAAGTCTCAATCGAAAGTGCCTATCATCCCTTTGCCTCCACAGATGCTGCTTGACCTGCTGAGTTCATCAATAATTTGATTTAGTTCCAGATTTCAGCACTTATTCCATTTGGAGAAAGCCGATTACAGGTTTTACATGGACAAGTAATGGAAATTACTTTATTCAAAATTTACTTTCATGATTTGGACTGAGGAATAAGTAATGCAGGATCTTAATTTCCTGACAGTTGTCAGCTAAAAATGAAAATGGTTGTATACTGGTAGAATGGTAAATGAGCTTTAGCTTAATTAAGCAGGAAGTGACACTTTTCAGGTAAGAATTAAAACAGGAATGTCAGCTGCAGCTTGGAAATTAATAAACTGAAAGAGGCATGAAAGCAAAGCAATCTAGCTATACAGGTGAATAATGCATTTAAGGGGGTGGAATATTGCAACCTTCACGTGGTCCGTCCTGTTTCGACGAATGCAATCAACCCAGCATGCACAAACAAATAAGATCAAATAGAATGGGGTGGGAGGTTGCAACCTTCACGTGGTCCGCCCTGTTTTGACGAATGCAATCAACCTGGCGTGCACAATCAAATAAGATAAAATAGAACAAGTTATCCTACAACTTTAGGCTGTGCACGCCATACGCAAGAAGAAGAAGAAATAGAACAAGTTGTCCTACAACTTTAGGCTGTGCACACCATACACAAGAATATGCATTTAAGGCAGCAACACAGATCCCAAGAAAACAGTGCAATAGTCAGGAGCCATGTACATACATTGAACTGTCAAAGGCGAGAGGCATAACTTTAAGGTGAGAGGAACAAAGTTTAAAGGAGGGACAAGTTTGTTTCTTTACAGTGTGGTGGGGGCATGGAACGCACTGCCAGGGTTGTTGGTGGAGGCAGATACGATAGTGGCATTTAAGAGGGTTTCAGACTGGGAAATTAAAATGCAAGGAGTAGAGAGATATCCATCATGTGCAGACAGGAGAGATTAGGTTAACCTGCCATGATTTTTGGCATGGACATTGTGGGCTGAAAATATCTTTCCTTTGCTGTAGGAGATGTTATTTACCCAAATATTTTCTGATGAGCTCAAGGTCTTCATCCTCTTTCATGTGACTCTGCCTTGAGTTGGATATTGAAATACTTGTGTAATCTGTAAAAAGCACGACAGGTGGACTGCAAATATTTAATTTAAGTTTTTTTTAAATGTGTTTTTCATTAGTGGCAATGTCACTGTTTATTATTAATCCTAATTGTCCCAAATTTAACCGGCTATTAAGAGTCAAACATTTTGGTGGCTTAGAGTCACACATAGGCAAGTTCGGATGGGATAACAGGCTATTGAACCAAATGAGTTTTCACAATGTTCACGTGTCTCATGCGATTATTACAAAAGATACCTTTAAAAGAGAATTCATTTAAAGTTCCAAGTTGCCATGATTTAGTAACTTACCCATTATGCTACTATAACGTGATAGCATTGATTGAGATTGTGAACTGATGAGCTTGCTGTCAGACTTACTGAAATAATATTGGATTATAGGCCCACAATGTTGATATATTGAATAGTATTAAACTGATTGCTACCTTGTGAAATCCAGCCCAATATTTTTATTATTTTACATAATTTCTATTTTGCAATCAATTTTGTGCCAATTAAAATATTGATTAGTAAAATAACAGATATTTATTAGTTTTTTTTTCCCCAATGGAATCAGTCGGTTTTATCTGAGTTGCATTTCAATCAATACAGAACTGGTGTGTGATGTTGCATCCCATTGCATGATGTGATGGTCTCATTATTTTCAACTGGGCTTCATGGAGTGAATATATGTGGTTGGATGTCAGGCACATTTTATGAGAAAAATTGCTCCTTACAGTAAAATTACTCCTTACTTTGTTGAAAATACATTTCACTTCCTTCAGTCCCTCTCCGCTGCGCAGGACAAGTGGATTTTTCCCATCAGAGTCCCCCTCCGCTGCGCAGGACAAGAGATGAAAAAATGAAAGAGTTATTAGTGTTTAAAAAATGTTGAGATTCTCTCTCCTGAAGGCCACGCCCCTTCCGGAGGGACTATAAAACCCGGCAGTGTGGAAGTGCCTCAGTTCTCTGCAAGATGGGGGAGCGAGAGGTCGCAATTTTTAGTCTGAGCTGTGAATAACACTGAACACATGTCTACTAAACTGTGAGTGGTTTTATTGACCTGTCAGTGCCCTTAATGTGGTTTGAAAATGTAGTTTGAAAATGCAAAAGTGTGTTTTGGTTTGAAAGTGCTAAAGCTGTGTTGCCTTTGGTTTGAAAGTACTAAAGCTGTGTTGCCTTTGGTTTGAAAGTGCTAAAGCTGTTGCCTTTGATTTGAAAGTGCTAAAGCTGTGTTGCCTTTGGTGTGAAAGTGCTAAAGCTGTGTTGCCTTTGGTTTGAAAGTGCTAAAGCTGTGTTGCCTTTGGTATGAAAGTGCTAAAGCTGTGTTGCCTTTGGTTTGAAATTTCTAAAGCTGCCTTGCCCAATTAATGCTGCCTTGCCCAATTAATTCTGCCTTGTCCAAGTAAAGCTGCCTTGCCTAATTAAAGCTACCATGCCAAATTAAAGCTGCCTTGCTTAATTAAAGCTGCCTTGCTTAATTAAAGCTGCCTTGCCTGGTTAAAGCTGCCTTGCCTAGTTAAAGCTGCCTTGCCTAATTAAAGCTGCCTTGCCTAAAAAGTTGCCTTGCCAAATTAAAGTTGCCTTGCCTAATTAAAGTTGCCTTTTCTAATTAAATTTGCCTTGCCTAATTAAAGTTCCCTTGCCTAATTAAAGTTGCCTTGCCTTCTATGTAATTAAAAGTCTAATCTTGACCACTTCCTGTATGTGCTTTATATTGATTTTAGAAAAAATGCTACCACGTATGGCTGTGATTTTTGGCCATCTTACTCAGTCCCCCTCCGCTCAACAAGTGCTGAGGTTTTTTCCCATCGATGAAAAATAAAAGCGTTATTTGTGTTTTAAAACATGTTTAGATTCTCTCTCATGTCAATCATGCCATCAAGGCCACCCCTCTTCTGATGGGAGGGACTATAAAACCCAGAAGTGTGGGCATGGCTCAGTCTCTGCAAGAACGGGGAGGGAGAGGTCATGAATTGCTGTCTTTAGTGGCCTTGCACCCTGCTAGAAATGGTTTGAAACTGCACTTGAAATTGGTTGCCTTGCACCCTGCTTGAAATGGAATTTCAAGGAATAGCCGTGAGTCTATTGCGAGTCCACCAGCTGTGAGTGAGTGAGCTGCCAGCACAACAGGCTTGAGTGACTGAGCCGCCAGCCAAAGAATCCATTTTACCCACAATGTCCATTCTAGCCCTCTGGAAACCAGTCCCTTCAGCCCACAACACGCATACTAGCACTCTAGAAAGCCAGCCCCCCCCCACCCCCTGGCCCCCCCCCACCAATATTGGAATTGGTAGAGAGATGGAATATTGCAATTGGAGGTCACAGCGTAGGAGGACACAAGGTAGTGATTGTGGGAGATTTCAATTTTCCACACATAGACTGGGAAACACATTCTGTAAATGGGCTGGATGGGTTGGAGTTTGTAAAATGTGTGCAGGATAGTTTTTTGCAGCAATACATAGAAGTACCTACTAGAGAAGGGGCAGTGCTGGACCTCCTGTTAGGAAATGAGACGTGTCAGGTGGCAGAGGTATGCGTTGGGGAACAGTTCGGGACCAGTGATCACAATACCATTAGTTTCAATATAATTATGGAGACGGTCAGAACTGGACCTAGGTTTGAGATTTTTGATTGGAGAAAGGCTAACTTTGATGAGATGCAAAAGGATTTAAAAGGAGTAAATTGGGACAGTTTGTTTTATGGGAAAAATGTGGAAGAGAAATGGAGGACATTTAAAGGTGAAATTTTAAGAGTACAGAATCTTTATGTCCCTGTTTGGTTCAAAGGAAATAGATAAAAATTGGAAAGAGCCATGGTTTTCAAGGGAAATTGGACACTTGGTTTGGAAAAAGAGAGAGTTCTACAATAATTATAGGCAGCATGGAGTAAAAGAGGTGCTTGAGGAGTATAAAGAATGTAAAAAGAATCTCAAGAAAGAAATTAGAAAAGCTAAAAGAAGATATGAGGTTGCTTTGGCAAGTAAAGTGAAAGTAAATCCTAAGGGTTTCTACAGCTATATTAAAAGCAAAAGGATAACGAGGGATAAAGTTGGTCCATTAGAGAGTCAGAGTGGACAGCTATCTGCAGAGCCAAAAGAGATGGGGGAGATATTGAACAATTTATTTTCTTCGGTATTCACCAAGGAGAAGGATATTGAATTATGTGAGGTAAGGGAAACAAATAGAGTAGCTATGGAAACTATGAGGATCAAAGAAGACGAAGTACTGACACTTTTTGAGAAATATAAAAGTGGATAAGTCTCCAGGTCCGGACAGGATATTCCCTAGGACATTGAGGAAAGTTAGTGTAGAAATAGCAGGGGCTATGACAGAAATATTTCAAATGTCATTAGAAACGGGAATAGTGCCGGAGGATTGGCGTGCTGCGCATGTTGTTCCATTGTTTAAAAAGGGGTCTAAGAGTAAACCCAGCAATTATATACCTGTTAGTTTGACGTCAGTGGTGGGCATATTAATGGAAAGGATACTTAGAGAAAATATATAAGCATCTGGATAAACAGGGTCTGATTAGGAACAGTCAACATGGATTTGTGCCTGGAAGGTCATGTTTGACTAATCTTCTTGAATTTTTTGAAGAGGTTACTCGGGAAATTGATGAGGGTAAAGCAGTGGCTGTTTTATACATGGACTTCAGTAAGGCCTTTGACAAGGTTCCTCACGGAAGGTTGGTTAAGAAGGTTCAATGGTTGGGGATTAATGGAGGAGTAGCAAGATGGATTCAACAGTGGCTGAATGGGAGATGCCAGAGAGTAATGGTGGACGGTTGTTTGTCAGGTTGGAGGCCAGTGACTAGTGGGGTGCCACTGGAATCTGTGTTGGGTCCACTGTTTTTTGTCATGTACATCAATGATCTGGATGATGGTGTGGTAAATTGGATTAGTAAGTATGTAGATGATACTAAGATAGGTGGGGTTGTGTATAATGAAGTAGATTTTCAAAGTCTACAGAGAGATTTATGCCAGTTGGAAGAGTGGGCTGAAAGATGGCAGATGGAGTTTAATGCTGATAAGTGTGAGGCGCTACATCTTGGCAGGACAAATCAAAATAGGACGTACATGGTAAATGGTAGGAAATTGAAGAATGCAGGTGAACATAGGGATCTAGGAATAACTGTGCACAGTTCCCTGAAAGTGGAATCTCATGTAGATAGGATGGTAAAGAAAGCTTTTGGTGTGCTGGCCTTTATAAATCAGAGCATTGAGTATAGAAGTTGGGATGTAATGTTAAAATTGTACAAGGCATTGGTGAGGCCAATTTTGGAGTATGGTGTACAATTTTGGTCGCCTAATTATAGGAAGGATGTCAACAAAATAGAGAGAATACAGAGGAGATTTATTAGAATGTTGCCTGGGTTTCAGCAACTAAGTTGCAGAGAAAGGTTGAACAAGTTAGGGCTTTATTCTTTGGAGCGCAGAAGGTTAAGGGGGGACTTGATAGAGGTCTTTAAAATGATGAGAGGGATTAGACAGAGTTGACGTGGATAAGCTTTTCCCACTGAGAGTAGGGAAGATTCAAACAAGGGGACATGACTTGAGAATTAAGGGACAGAAGTTTAGGGGTAACATGAGGGGAAACGTCTTTACTCAGAGAGTGGTGGCTGTGTGGAATGAGCTTCCAGTGAAGGTGGTGGAGGCAGGTTCGTTTTTATCATTTAAAAATAAATTGGATAGTCATATGGACGGGAAAGGTATGGAGGGTTATGGTCTGAACACAGGTGTATGTGACTAGGGGCGAATACGTGTTCGGCATGGACTAGAAGGGTCGAGATGGCCTGTTTCCGTGCTATAATTGTTATATGGTTATATGGTTATATGGTTATATGGGACCAGCCCTCCCGTGTGATGCTGGGACCCAACGGGTCCCACTTAATCTAGTTTTTTTGTTGTTGCATGATCTGACAACATCAAATGTACAAACATAGAGAGATTTAACAGTGACTTCATGTAATCTTCAGAGCAGTTAAGTGCAGCACAGCAGGTCATCATAAGCATGAAGAAGGTAAACATATTTTAAACTCGTTCTTGTATTATAGGAACATAAGAAATAGAAGCTGACACATGCCATTCGGCCCTGTAAATCTGGCCTAGCATTTAATAATTTTGTCGTTGATCTTTAACAGCAATGTCATTTCTTTTCACTAGATCCATGTCTCTGAATGCCATAAATATCTAAGATCTATCGATCTCAGTTTTAAATATTCTTAGTGATTGAACACTAATGAAGAAAACTTCTGCGTCAGTCTAAATGGCTGTCCTCTTTCACTTATTTAATATAATTTCATACCATCTTCATGACTCTATACTCATGACTGCGAAGCCGGTCATAGTGTGAGCTCCATCATCAAGTTCGCTGACGACACCACTGTCGTGGGACATGTCCCTGATGGGGATGAATATAGAAGAGAGATCGAGCAACTGTCCATAGGGTGCCAGCACAATAACCTGGCCCTCAACACCAGCAAGACCAAGGAACTGATTGTGGACTTTGGAAGTAGGATGGGGACCCATAGTTCCGTTTATATCATCTAAGATGGTTGAAAGGGTCAAGAGCTTCAAATTCCTGTGCGTGCACATCTCTGAAGATCTTTCTTGGTCCGAGAACACTGATGCAATTATTAAGAAAGCACATCAGCGCCTCTACTTCCTAAGAAGATTATGGAGAGTTGGTTTATCAAGGAGGACTCTCTCTAACTGCTACAGGTGCACAGTAGAGAGCATGCTGACCGGTTGCATTGTGGCTTGGTTCGGCAACTTGAGCGCCCTGGAGAGGAAAAGACTACAAAAAGTAGTAAACACAGCCCAGTCCATCATCAGCTCTGACCTCCCTTCCATCGAGGGGATCTATTGCAGTCGCTGCCTCAAAAAGGCTGACTGCATCAAGGACCCAAACCATCCTGGCCACACACTCATCTCCCTGCTACCTTCAGGTAGAAGATACAGGAGCCTGAAGACTGCAATGACCAGATTCAGGAATAGCTACTTCCCCACAGCCATCAGGCTATTAAACTTGGCTCAGACAAAACTCTGAACATTAACAGCCTTAATAACATTATCTGTTATTTGCACTTCATCAGTTTATTTATTCATGTGTGTGTATATATTTATATAATGGTATATGGACACACTGATCTATTTTGTAGTCAATGCCTACTATGTTCTGTTGTGCTGAAGCAAAGCTAGAATTTCATTGTCCTATCAGGGACACATGGCAATAAACTCTCTTGAATCTTGAATCTTGAATCCACCTGGGGAATGTTACAGAACATTCTGTGGTACTATTCTTTCAGAAAACAGTCTGCCCTAATTTATGCAAAGTGGTGTTGGCAACTTTATCAGGAACTCATGGGAACTTGTTAAGTAGTTTGTCATCAGGAAGCAGAAAGTCACAATTAGAATATTTAATTCAATGTTAATTCAATGGTAAATCACATTCAGAGAGTAAACCCAAAATGAGAGAGATTATATTGTTAACAATGTAAAATAAACAAAGGCAAAGCGGAATGTGCTGGCAATCATATCCATCCTCCTCCTCCTCACAATTGACACTCCTTCCTATCTCTTTTGATTTACACTTGACAAATGGTGAGTACAACAGCCTTTAACTGACCTGGTTCTCTCACCACAAACCCAAAATTATATATTTCATTTGTCAAAAGGCTGACATCTCCCAGAATATCACAGGGTAATTGGGTAGCATGACAAAAGTGAAGTAGTGAAGTGAATGCCACTCAATTGACATGAGCACCCACCAGCTCAGACATTTGTGCCTTGCATGCTATGAAACCTGTTACTGCATTTGACCAGTCCTGGGGCACCTGGGCACCTGGGACATTGAGGATAGGTAGTCCCTGGTCCCTGATGTTGCACACACGCTCTCCTGTAGTGGACTGAGCTGAGAATTTTGTTAGGTAACCAACATACTGATGAGCTGAATCGTGCATTGATGGACCTGCATGTAAAAATGCATTTCGTTGTCAATATGGAATCATTTCAATCATCATTTTTCATGTAACATGCAGTATGGACGTGTTCATCTACAGCTTTGCATGGATCCTGGAATCCATTGTTTCTGAGCAGAAATGGTAGCTAGCTCTGCTTTTACACTTGTGAAAGCTAACAAAATCTAATAACCAATGTCTCAGCTTCCTTTGCTGCACAGGTAAGAGGCACCCTATGTCCAAGTGCTATTATGCTATGATTGGTGCTATCATGAATGACAGGGGAGATTTTGAGCCCATTATCATCCTCCAGCAATTTGGTCTCCAACAATTATTAGAATTTGAGAGGGTCATCCCTTGAGGAGTAACAGTGACGCCAGCACCTGGCATGATGACAGAACTTTAAGTGGAAATGCTGCTTGTCAGTAGGATGGCACTGACTTCTGCTGATGATGGTGATACTCTGCAGACTGAAGCTTGCCCATTTCAGACGAGAGCAGCTCAAGTCAAGTTCATTCAGAAGGTGGACACTGATGAATATTGATTAGATGGAAACAGATATATGTGAGAAGTTTTTTTGTATCAGTCTTATGTTAATCAGATGTGGTCATTAGGATATTAAAAGGATCAGCATGAGAGAGAACTATAGTGGAAAAAGGTATGATTTTGGGTGATATTGATCACCATGCCTTCATTTGAGATGGTGGTGAGAACCCATGCTCTCCAAAAGCTGGCAAGAGGGAACTATGCAATTGCCCTTTTTTTTTGGGTTTAACAGATTGCTACAATCACTGGTTTATGCCATGCTGTAAATTTGTTCGGCAGTGAGAGGTTTATTAAAGAACCAAATTGTCTGCTGTATTATGTTTTGGGTGGCAAAATGTCTCTGGAGGTACAAGTGACAAACAGTTCAGCTATTTCTTTGTACGGACTGGAGAGTAAGTTTCAGCAATTTGGAAATAAGTGAGAACAAAAGCAAAACCACAATCAGATATTGGAAAAATTCAGCACTCACCCTGAGAGATCAAATCACGAAACACATAGATATGAAATCCAAAGCCTGAGGCAAGAAACAGAAGAACATGTTGATGATTTCTATACATAGCTTGGTAATAGACAGTAAATGCTTTTAGAAAGGTTTGCAGGCTAACACATTTGGGGCTCAGCATACCCACATATGTGAACACCTTTGATCAAGATTGTGAAACTTACAATAGCATGGTCATATCACAGGTGGCTCTTAGACATAAGTAGACAGATGAAAATGCTGAATACGCAGCAGACAATCTCCAGATAGTGCTGGGAAAGAAAGCAGGGTTGATCCAAGTGACCAACAAAATATTGAAAACTAGGCTGCATAGATGATTACAAGATTCACAGAGTGGAAAGGATGCCTTTCATAAAGATCAAACTGCAGGTTAAATGACATTCTCAACCACTGGAGAAGATGTACAGCACCAAAGTGAGATTATCAAGAAATGGAAAAGTGAAGATAGAAAAAAATGAAAACAGAACATCCAGATCCTGAAAGATGACAAAGGGTTTGAGAATACAATCGATATTTGTGATGAAATCCATGAAATGAAATCCATCCTAACATCTGGATCAATAAAAGGAAATTAAGAAAATAACACCCATGAACCCAAAACTAAAAATGTGCACGTGAATGAAATCTACAACTCTGGTTAATCCAGATCTTCTATAAAATCCTGTGAGAAGGTTAGGATCCAAAAGATAATACATTGTCAAATCTATGATATTAACATTATCTGGAGCAGGTAAAATGTTACAAGTTGGAATAACCCAAATCAAAAGGATACATGAAGGAAAATAAGGTACTTGTACATTCTATATCACAGAAGTGGAATCACCAGCTATTCTGGTTCTGAGAAGTTATGAAGAATTGCTGCTGAACTCGATAAACAACTAGATTTTAGGTGACTGGGGAGGGTAACAAAGAAAAGTGTAAATAACATACTCATTGAAAGTTTCCTTGCTAGCTGTAAAGCAGACATAATCTAAATGTGCCCAAGATGTTTTGGTGAAACAGTTAGACGATCTGAAGATCGATATAAAAAGTCTATGTAAACTCCCAGTAAGACTATAAAGATCAGTTTTGAATCTTGTGAGTTATTAATTTATTTTGAAATAAAAACTAGCAGATCTATTTTATTTCAAAAATGTATTTTATTCATAATTGGGGCATGTCTTTCTCTACCTCCATTGTAACATCAATTAAATACATTACCTTACAACTTGTGAACGCCATTCACGATCTTTCCTTAAAAAAATGCCCTCCTGAAGGGCTGTTACTCATGGCTCAGCCTCGCAGCACTCACAACACCAGGAGCCTAAACTCTGATCCATCTGCACATAGTCTTTGCAATGGCTTCACTGCTTCAATGTGGCTCCTCCTGATGCACTCTTAAGGGCCGGTCCCACTTATGCATCCTTGGCTTGCAAATTATGCAACCTCGTGGTCTTTTGAGGCGTACGGGCAACGTATGGTCGCGCGGGGCCTGTCCCACTTAGAAGCGTGGAGGGGTATGGAGTTGTGCAGGGCCTGTCCCAACATCGCGCGGGGCTCTGAAATTCTTGCAGTGAACAAAATCTTCGCGCTCCAACGGCCTGTTGCGGAATTGATGGCCAAAGTGGGACAGGCCCTAGACCCTGGCGAGACACAATGTCTCATCTTCAACAGCAGCAGAAGCAGGCAAACGATCGCCGAACTCTGCCTGGGGCTCACAGCCGTTGCGGTCCGGATCCGCCCCCACTTCTACTCCCAGAGTGGGGCCAAGAAAATTGAAGATAGACACAAAATGCAGGAGTAACTCAGCGGGACCGGCAGCATCTCTGGAGAGAAGGAATGGGTGACGGTTTGGGTCAAGACCCTTCTTTTCAGACTGAAGAAGAGTCCCAACATGAAACGTCACCCATTCCTTCTCTCCAGAGATGCTGCCGGTCCGGCTGAGTTACTCCAGCTTTGTGTCAATCTTTAAATGACGTCACGCGCTCCAGACGGCTGTACGTACCCATGTAATCGCGCCCGACCTTCGCTCGACCGTCTCGGCTCAAGGCGTCCACGAGGTCATGTAATTTGCGTGCCAAGGACACGTAAGTGGGACAGGCCCTTTACACTTGGGATTCTGACAGTGGGCAGCACTTGAGTGCAGATATCCCCTTACAATAGAAAACAACCAGGTTTGACAAACTGATATGCTTCAGGTTGATAATCTTCCAGCAGCATTTGATGGTGACTTGTCCCCATTTGTATCACTGGCAACTGTTATGTAGTTGCTTGGGGCAAACCTCCACAATGATCATGGCATTCCCAGAGATTAAATGATACAAGTAGTTGCAGTGTTTCAACTGCTACCACTGGAGAAGCAAGAGATGAGATATCTAGCAAGTGAAGGAGTGCATTCGAGTAAATGTGACAGCAAAAAACAGATCGGAAAAGATCAGAGAATGAGGAAGATGACAGGTTGCAGATGCTTTCACAACAAGTGACTAGGAGATGGCCTGCAAGGATTAAACAATCACAACCTGCAGCAGAACATATTTATTAATGGGAATTAACATTTTAGTGAAATTAGTTTTTGGCTAGATCCAGGCACATCACAGCTAAAAGCTCCAAGGGAACCACTTTACAAGATGCCCATTGACCAGCTGAACATTGAGAAATGAAATGTGCTATTTACACGCTAGACGAATAACAAAAAAAAATCCAGAGAGAATAGTGTCAACATGTGCAAGATGTCTAAAGTACAAGACAAGAATGCATCTCTCACAGGCCAAGACTTAAGAAAATGATAGACTGCAGTACAAGTAACACCATAGCAACCATGCAAAATTACTTGGGAGGGGAGTGAATGCACAAAGAAAATCCTGTTATTAAAACCTGTAACTAATAAAACTGATATTGTGGTATATCATCAAGGCCAGGGTAGGTCAACACTTGAGACAGAACTGAAATCATTTCTCATCTACAACAGAACTGATCGAAAAGGTAATATCAACGCGAGCACCAGCAACATGTCAGCAGTAACATCAGTAGAAGTAAGCATAACTTTCACAACTGAATTAATGAACACCATATCACAAAACAAAGGCAGAGCACTAACATATTGCAGAGTACCATGTCTACAGACAGCTCAAGAAAATGTATAATGTTGAGATTGGAATTGTGATATGAATAATTGTTGGTATATTACTGTAAGTTCAAATGAGAAACTAGAGTGTTGGAGTGAAGCATACATTTTTTAATCGTTTTAATTGCTATGCAAGATTCATTTGTACTGAAATTATTAAATGATACATCTTCGTCTGGGAATCTAATCTAAAAAGACATGATGAAACATTCAATGATTTTTACTCAGAGCTACATCAAATTTCTCCAATATCAAAACTCTCTCATCTAATACAGGCTTTGGACATTCTCTTCCATTAACACAAAATAATCCTCCCAATATATCTGTCTTCTACAGCAGATTTCTTATTCAATTCTATTTTTGTCAAATATTTTTCCAATTTTGACTTCAGCTGAATTGACTTTTTTACTCCCTACTGTACTACTTTCCACAAACTTTGGAAGGAAGCAGTTGTCTGAGTGTGTAATTGTCTATTTGGTATTCTGTAAAATAATAACAAAATAATCTACCCTGCTGATGCTGATATTAATTAATTAATTAATAGGAATCAAAGGGCTTAATTAGGAAAGGGAAAATAGATTATGAAAGAAAACTGGAAGGGAACATAAAAACTGACTGCAAAAGCTTTTATAGATATGTGAAGAGAAAAAGATTAGTTAAAACAAATGTAGGTCCCTTGCAGTCAGAAACGGGTGAATTGATCATGGGGAACAAGGACATGGCAAACCAATTAAATAACTACTTTGGTTCTGTCTTCGCTAAGGAAGACATAAATAATCTGCCGGAAATAGCAGGGGTACGGGGGACAAATGAGATGGAGGAACTGAGTGAAATCCAGGTTAGCTGGGAAGTGGTGTTAGGTAAATTGAATGGATTAAAGGCCGATAAATCCCCAGGGCCAGATAGGCTGCATTCCAGAGTACTTAAGGAAATAACCCCAGAAATAGTGGATGCATTAGTGATAATTTTTCAAAACACTTTAGATTCTGGAGTAGTTCCTGAGGATTGGAGGGTAGCTAATGTAACACCACTTTTTAAAAAGGGAGGGAAATAGAAAGCGGGGAATTACCGACCAGTTAGTCTAACGTCGGTAGTGGGGAAACTGCTAGAATCAGTTATTAAACATGGGATAGCAGCACATTTGGAAAGTGGTGAAATCATTGGACAAAGTCAGCATGGATTTATGAAGGGTAAATCATGTCTGACAAATCTTATAGAATTTTTCGAGGATGTAACTAGTAGAGTGGACAAGGGAGAACCAGTGGATGTGTTATATCTGGACTTTCAGAAGGCTTTCGACAAGGTCCCACATAAGAGATTAGTATACAAACTTAAAGCACACGGTATTGGGGGTTCAGTATTGATGTGGATAGAGAACTGGCTGGCAGACAGGAAGCAAAGAATAGGAATAAACGGGTCATTTTCACAATGACAGGCAGTGACTAGTGGGGTACCACAAGGCTCAGTTCTGGGACCCCAGCTATTTACGATATATATTAATGATTTGGATGAGGGAATTGAATGCAACATCTCCATGTTTACGGATGACACGAAGCTGGGGGGCAGTGTTAGCTGTGAGGAGGATGCTAGGAGGCTGCAAGGTGACTTGGATAGGCTGGGTGAGTGGGCAAATGCATGGCAGATGCAGTATAATGTGGATAAATGTGAGGTTATCCACTTTGGTGTCAAAAACAGGAAAGTAGATTATTATCTGAATGGTGGCCGATTAGGAAAGGGGGAGATGCAACGAGACCTGGGTGTCACGGTACGCCAGTCATTAAACGTAGGCATGCAGGTCCAGCAGGCAGTGAAGAAGGCGAATGGTATGTTAGCATTCATAGCAAAAGGATTTGAGTATAGGAGCAGGGAGGTTCTACTGCAGTTGTACAGGGACTTGATGAGACCACACCTGGAGTATTGCGTACAGATTTGGTCTCCTAATCTGAGGAAAGACATTCTTGCCATAGAGGGAGTACAGAGAAGGTAGACTGTACACCAGACTGATTCCTGGGATGTCAGGACTGTCTTCTGAAGAAAGACTGGATAGACTTGGTTTATACTCTCTAGAATTTAGAAGATTGAGATGGGATCTTATAGAAACTTACAAAATTCTTAAGGGGTTGGACAGGCTAGACGCAGGAAGATTGTTCCCGATGTTAGGGAAGTCCAGGACAAGGGGTCACAGCTTAAGGATAAAGGGGAAATCCTTTAAAACCGAGATGAGAAGAACTTTTTTCATGCAGAGAGTGGTGAATCTCTGGAACTCTCTGCCACAGAGGGTAGTTGAGGCCAGTTCATTGGGAGTTAGATGTGGCCCTTGTGGCTAAGGGGATCAGGGGGCATGGAGAGAAGGCAGGTACGGCTATATTTAAGATCAGGATCATATTGAATGTTAGATGTACTCCTGCCCTAATTTCTATGTTTCTATGGCTAAGGGGATCAGGGGTCAGGGACTTTCATATGAGAAAGACTGGAGGTACGGGAATACTGAGGTTGAGGGGGGATTTATTGAAATGTACATCAGCCTTATGACAGGCTAGATGCTGAATGGTTCGGTTGGGGAAGTCAGAACAAGTAGTCGAAGGGGGGAAATCTTTTAGGACCTACTCCTGCACCTTTTTCCAATTGAATCTCTGTTCTCTCTATGTTCATTGGCTAAGAGGGAGTTCATATGGCCCTTGACTGAAGGGATCAGGGGGTGGAGAGAAGTCAGGACTGAGTTCATATCATATTGAACAGCCATGGATAGAATGGCGGTGCAGGCTCGAAGGGCCGAATGGCCTACTCCTGCACCTATTTTCTATGTTTCAATGTTTCTAAAAGAGAGGACTGAAATAGAAGAATGGTTTTGTTGAAAACAATTTTAAACTGTGACATGTGGTGCTCAGCTTTAAGGAAGTACCTGTTGAATAAATGGGCAAGACGCAAAATAAGGTAAGTGGACAACATATTCAATTTGCAGCATTGCCATTGTTTGGACTTTGATTTCTAATTAACACACCTATCAGCCACATTTGTATTATGAGAAATTATCTCCATAAAGCTAATCCTATTATGCTGAAGCCACAGGAAAGCAGTTTGCATTGTTAATATATAGTAATATATTTACTATATCATAATACATCGTAATTTAAGGTAAAACTCAAAAGTTTAAGGATAGCCTTGGCCTCAATGATGAGATCAGTGGTAGTGTTGACTTCCTTATCAACAGAACACAAGCAGTACAATTTGGTAACAACACTTCCTCCTCAATAAACATCAGCACAAGAGCACCTCAAGGCTGTGTGTTCAGCCTCCTTCTCGAGTTACTCTATACCCATGACAGAGATATATCCATCTCCATCTTCAAATTCACCGACGGCACCAGTGATGTTGGATGAATTATGGATAACAATCCAGAGTACAGGAGGGAGATCGACTGACCAAATGGTGCTAAAACAACAATCTCAGCATTAGTATAACCAAAAAGCTGGACCCAGCACATTGATGCAATCATAAAGAAAGCCCATCAATGCCTCAACATCCTTAGAAGACTGAGGAGATTTGGTATGTCGACAAATACTCTTGAACTTCTATAGGTGTATAGTAGAGGGCAAAATTATTGGTTGTATCATGGCCTGGTTTGGCAACATGAATGCCGAGGGGTGAAGAAGACTGCAAAAAGAGGTGAACACTGCACAGTCCATCATGGGTACTCACCTCCCTACCATCGAAGGGATCTACAGGAGTCACTGTCTCAAACAGGTAGCCAGTATTATCAGAGACTCACACCACTCTGGTCATGCTCTCATTTCACTTCTGCCATCAGGAAGAAGGTACAGGTGATTGAAAACTTGAAAATCCAGGTTCAAGAGCTGCTTCTTCCCAACAACAGCCTGGGCAGCTTGCGTCCTGATGGCATGAACGTTGAATTCTCCCAATTTTGCTAGCCCTTGCTGTCTCCTCCCCTTCCTTAACCCTCGAGCTGTCTCCTCCCATCCCCCCACCCTCGGGCTCCTCCTCCTCCCTTTTTCCTTCCTTCTCCCCCCCCATCCCCCATCAGTCTGAAGAAGGGTTTCGGCCCGAAACGTCACCTATTTCCTTCGCTCCATAGATGCTGCTGCACCCGCTGAGTTTCTCCAGCAATTTTGTGTACCTTCTTCCCAACAACCATCAGGTTATTAAACACTACAACCTCCAAATAAGCTACTAACTATATAGATTTGGGGGCATTGTGTTTGGCATTGCACTATTATTGTTTGATGATATTTGATATAATGAACTTTTTTGTTGTATATTATGGAGTGTACAGAATATTATGTTTACATATCTGTTGTGCTGCTGCAATTAAGAATTTCATTGTATCTTGAGAGTAAAAGGTCAGATGATTGTGCATCATAACTTCCGTATGTATCTGTTTTCTGCACTGTGCAGATATCTGGAGCATACAGCCATGTATTTTGAAGCTATCTCCATTTCTGTATGCAACTGCTGGTCAGCCATCAGTGTAAACAAGCCAAAGTCATGTTAATTTGCGAGGCTCTTTGGAAGTGCAGATGGAACATACAAAATTAACAAACACAACTAATGTCAATGTCATGCTTCCTCTATTATCACTATGGTCTCAGTGGCGAAATTATTTCTCAACTGCACATCAGCCACTTTATGAATTCTAACACTCAACTTACCCTCATTGGAATCCATTGTTGGAAACTGCCAGAAAGACAATGGCCATCTCAAGTTTTCTTTCATTGAAATCGATTGAAATAAATACCAGATTTTTTATATTATGTTGGTCACCTTGAATTACCAAGCTGAGTACTTGTATGGCAAATTGAAAGCTTGCCACTTGGATTATGTTTTTTGAAGAAATCCAAATCATAATGAGTTAACCTAAGAGTAATCCAAACCATATGAGTAACCCTAAGAGGCTGAAATATGTATCCACAAGGATGGCACAGTGGTGCAAGTGGTAGAATTGCTGCCTTTGCAGCAGAGACCTGTTTTTTTAAAATTTATTTATTAGTTATTTATCTCGGACAGAATAAAAGAATAAAAAGCAAATGTGAAACAGCATAAAAAAAACAAAACATAAATATTCATAAAGTGTCATAAACAATATCTATCAATAAATTAAATTGTATGTGTCCAAAAAGGAGCAGGAAGAAGCCAAAGCTTATTAATTCCCACCCCTTATTCAACTGCTTGTAATTATCTCATACAAATTTAGCAGCTATATGTACACCATATGTACACCAGCCACTATATGTACAGCAAATTATTTACATTTGAACACTAATCAAATATTTACAAAGCCATACAAAAAAGAAAAAAAAGAAAAAGAAAAGAAAAAACCCACAAATACTATACAGTATCTTAGTTATATTTACAACCCATTAATCTATAATCACCCTTCCCAATACAATCAGTATAACAAATATCACAATCACCTATCCTCATCCAAATATCGTTTTAAACAAGTGTTTTTGTACATTTTTTTAAACTGAATTATGCTTGTGCTAAGTTTTATCTCCTGTTCCAGACCATTCCACAAATTCACACCACAGATTACTATGCACATACTTTTAAGAGTTGTTCTGACATTGAGTTTTTTAAAATTACATTCCCCTCTCAAATTATACCCACCCTGTCTTTCCATAAACAGTTTTTGTATATTTCTTGGAAGTAAATTATTTCTTGCTTTGTACATGATTTGCGCAGTCATAAATTTAACCAGATCAGTGAACTTCAGTGTATGTGACTTTAAGAATATAAATTGGTATGTTAAAGATATCCAACATTATTGATAATTCTTATTGCTCTTTTTTGTAATGTGATAATGGCTGTAGGTTGGTTTTGTAGGTTACCCCATATCTCCACATAGTAACTCAGATATGGCAATATGAGTGTATTATACAAAGTATGTAATGATTTGTGGTCCAGAATGTGTCTTGATTTTCCCAATATTGCTATAGACTTTGCCAGTTTTGCTTTGACGTGGTTTATATGTGGTTTCCAGCAGATTTTGTGGTCTAAGATCACACCAAGAAATTTATTTTCATATATTCTTTCTATACTTATGTTATCTATTTTCAATTGTACTTGAGGGTTTATTTTATGTTTTCCAGATAGCATAATCTTTGTTTTGCTTAAATTTAGAGACAATTTGTTGACATCAAACCACTGTTTTAATTTATTCATTTCTGATGTGATGACTTCCAAAAGCTGCTTCAAATTGTCACCGGAACAAAAAATATTCGTATCATCGGCAAATATAATCAATTTCAGTATATTTGATACTTTACATATGTCATTAAGGTACATTATGAAAAGCTTTGGACCTAACATAGACCCTTGAGGTACTCCACAAGTTATGTTCATGTAAGTTGATTTATGTTCACCTATTTCTACAAATTGTTGCCTGTTTCTTAAATAGCTTCTCACCCAATCCAGTCCAAACCCTCTGATGCCATACTTATCCAGTTTCATGAGTAAAATGTCGTGATTTACGGTATCAAATGCTTTTTTAAAATCTATAAACATTCCCACTGCAAGTTTTTTTTTATCTATGCAATTTGTGATTTCCTCAATTAGTTCCATTAGTGCCATAGATGTTAATCTGTCTGTCCGGAATCCATATTGACTGTCGACCAAAAGCTTTTCAATGAAATTTGCTCTCTGTGTGGAGCTCTCCCTGTGACTGTGTGGATTTTCTCTGGGTGCTCCGGTTTCCTCCCACACTCCAAAGAAGTGCAGGGTTATAGGTTAATTGGTTTCAGTAAAGTTGTAAATTGTTCCTAGTGTGTAGGGTAGTGCTAGTGTACTGGGTGATCATTGGTCAGCGTGGACTCAGTGGGTTGGAGGACGTGTTTCCGTGCTGTATCTCTAAAGTCTAACATAAATAAAGTAAGAAGCCTACCTTTGATAATGTGACCTGCTCTTTTCACAGACATTTACTTTGACCTAATTTGGTCTTCATTGTAGGAATGTCTGATACAATACAGGGTAATATACTGATGTAGACTATTGACACCACATAAAAACGCATCACCATTGAACAGTGCCATCTATCCCAACTCCGCTATGCCATTGATTTGCCTTCAAATAGCAAAATGCCCAAGCCAGTTGCACAATGTTCAATATCAAATAAAGAATTCAGAATTAGGTTTTCTTCCTTTCTATCCGCAGACATTTCAAAGATTCACTGATCTTGAGAGCGTCAATCATTAATCTCCAATGGTAACAAATGCAGCAGCTGTATTGAGGTCTACAGATCCTGTTGGACCCTCAGTCAATACACATTTGCGTTATGGAAAACAAATCAGCATCTTCAAACTAAACCAGTGAGAACAATTTCAACAGTATACTATAATGAGGAGTTAGGTGTTCATGAGAATACAAGAAGTATTGATTTTAAAATAAAAACACACTGAAGAATGGTTGCACAAATATCTGGCCTTTTTAGTTAGTCACTGAACTCAGCAATGAGGCCAAAACTTTCATTACGTTATTGAGTTTAATCTTAAATTATAAGAGCCCTTACAATTACTCCAGCCATAACTGGCATATCTGATGCAATCCCATTAATTAATAGTAGGTTCAAATGATATGATATCAAAGGTTAACTAAGTGTGGGATGAACAGGTATAGGGTTAACCTTATGACTCAAGAGGATTGTGCTCCCATAAACCCAGTAAGATCAAAATGTCTTTGTTGTGATTCACCGGCATTATGATTGTCTTATTTGCTGGCAGCTGTTCATACTCTCCCAGAAAGATCTATATGCTGGATCACCAGAGTTTAGTGTTCACCCTTATAATGTTGTTTTGCACCTCTGCCGACAAAGGTCAAAATGCTTATGAGTATGATTCTTGTAGCAATAACTCTCAGTGCATTTATCAGCATAAATTAGGATCAACATTTAAATGCAAAAAACAGTCTTTCCACTTCAAAGTGTTCTTGGTTTCATAATTATTTCTTAATTACTTGAAAATCAAGATGAGCTCAAGTTTTATGACATCATCTTTATGTTGATTCTTTAGTCTCTTCTCGTGCCTCAAATCAATGGAACACATTTTATTTAATCACTAGTATTTTATTAGCTTTTCCACAACCTGGCATTGTCAACATGTCTTACTGTGAAGTATGGACAGCTGGAGAAAACTTCAATGCAATTATTGAACTTGTCTGTGCTAGTTTCCCTTCGTTCATAATAATAATTTGCTGAATGTTTATTATGAAGCTATATTAAAAAATATTTTTTATAAAAAGGATGCTTTCTCACATAAACAGTAATATTTATTACTGTATCTCAGCAGTAATATTGCAATGATAGCAATGATTTGATACTTTGATAGTTACTTATTATTCCAGAAACAATTTTATTCAGGAATTATTTTCGATGTTGTAGTTATGATTGATCGTAAGAAAATGAATTTACTTCATGACATTTTCTCTAAGAAAGTTATGGAACATTGAGATTTTGTCTGGGAATCTTAGGAAACTGTGAGCGGTACTTGTGAGAATTGGATTGACACTAAGCTGCCAATTTAATTTGATGGGTCGTATCGACTGAACAGAAGCTTTTTCCTTATGTGAAAAGTATTTATTTATCTGAAGGAATGTCATAGTAAGTTTCTCAACCTTCCACCCTTTCTAGAAATCCTGAAATTGAAGAGTTTATTGCATTCAGATTTATTTTGTACTGTCTGCAGTTCACTTTCAGTTCTATTTTTAGCCATGGGATGAAAAATCTTTTCCAATTGCCCCAAAGGTTTTTTTAACAGTTTTAAAATGTGTGATCTTCTATAAATACAGTTTTAATGTCAGTAGTTGTATTGGTACTGTGATGCATAAAAGGCTTCCGACGATTACATTAGATTGGTGATCATTTTGCAGGATGTGCAATGTGCAAAGATGACCTGGAGCTTCCAGTTGTCTGTCAATTTAATTGTCCATCCAGATCCCACCACAACCTATGTGTGTTGGAGCTCCTATACTATTCCAAAGAAGTCCAATATAAGCATAGGATCAACACCTCATTTTCTGTCCTGTCACGATGAAGCCTTCAGAATTCAGTTTCAAATTCAACAATTTCAGATAACTCTGTATCAGATCTGGCTAGATCTGCTGTGACGTTATTCATCTGTAATATTAACTCTTTTTTTCTCTCTCTGCAAATATTATTTTCTTGCTTTCAGGATTCAGAGATTGATTTGGCAAGCATTTCACATCTTTGACATTTCTTTTGTTTCTGTTTCTCTCTCTTTCCAGCCACCCTAATTAAACTAGTAACCAGAATGCTGTGAAATGTTGAGATCACTTAGGTAACCCTTACTTCACCCTTGCACAGATATTATCTTTGGTTTATCCATCTCCCACCACCCTCTCTGCAACTTTAAACTACTTTGATTTCTCATATTTTTAATATCTGATGGAGTTACTTTGTGAGAAATCATGTCTAATTAGGAATGATGGAAATGTGAAAAAATTGAACTTGCTTAACAGCTGAGGTCATGTTCAGTTTTTAAGTCAGATAACTATAATGAGAAACTGAGGTGCTTTTGTTCTGATTCACATTTGGTTCTTATAGAAAGGTGCACCAGGATGAAAATGGTTAGGTCATTCTGTAGTGGGAGTGTGTTGGAGAATTATGGTGACAAGTAGCAGAGAGGTCAGAGTCTGCTTGCAGATGAATTGAGGTGTTCTGCGAAGTTGTAATTTAATCTGAGAGATCTGCCTGAGGTGAAATGCAAAATGGGTTAGGACAAATTGTATTCTTTCATCCCATGCTTCTTGCACTCTTCTGATAGATAAAGTCAATAGATCAAGAGGAATATCCATCAATAATTATTCAAGGGCAAATAAAGATTGGTAATAACTGCTGCTCTCAGTAATTATTCCACATACAATGCACGAAACTTTAATTTTTTTTAAATGATACATTTGTGGGATGGAAGCTACTAATGGTCACAATGGTGACCTGGTTACATTAGTTCAACATAAATATTTGACCAGAGCACATATTTGACCAGAGCACACAGGTAAATTACTTAATTATTTTCTTCAAATATTGGATTACTCACAAAAGGGAAGTTACTTTATATCAAAACTACTAAACCTATTATATAACTTGCAACAACTCTGAACTACAACTCCTTCGAAATCAAAATCAAGTTTCAGCAACAATTCATTCTGTTGTGATCCATAATTACTGTAACATCTGTCAAATATTCCATCAATTGTATGTTTCCTTCAAAAGATGTATGGTTTTGCCCTTCCTGTTATAACCTTTCCCTGTCTTCCAAATCACAAAGTGCTCTAATTGTCATTTTGGATTATTCTCAAATCATAAAAAAAAAATCTTCCCTTTATTTTACCTGCTGTATGTCATGGGGATTTGTATTAATTAAGAATGCTCTCTTAGATTATAATTTAGCTAAATCCTTTGTTTGTTTCGTTGGAGTACGGAAGTGTATTTCTTGCCTATTTAATTACATTTCGTCAATACTTTGTGAAATGAGATAGCCACAATACTCTTGAGATATACTTGGAATAATGAATTCAAGGTGTTTAGTTCTGTTTATAGTAAACAAGGTAAATGCTATTTTAGTTTAAGGATCAACCTCATCACTGGAGATATGCTTCAAAGAGACTGTTGAGTCAAATAAATTAACAAAGTTGCAAGGTCAATGCATATGATTGATGATTTACAAAGTGTTTGGATGTCAAACTGGCTGAAGGACATCATTTCTGCAAAAGACTGCAGATGCTGTAATCTTGCACAAGGAACCAACTGTTGGGGGAAATTCAATGTGTCAGGCAGCATCAGTGAAGAAAATGGACAGATGATGTTTCGGGGATGACCCCTTCTTCAGACCAAATCTTCTCCTGTTTCTCCGCAGGACGGTCTGCTCCTTCCTGCGCCATTGCGTCTTTTCAGGAGCTGAGGGACGCTGTGGGTGGCCAGCGGAAGTCTCCAAACCGGACACAATTTTCAGAGGGACCGGAAGCGGCCCGGCCCAGCCACGCGGGAGATGTCACCAAACAGAAAGTGGAGAGTCTGATCCCGGCGGAGGAGAGCATCCAGCGCCTGCTGTGACTCCCAAACGCACCTCCATCACAATGCCCTGCAGCTCCAGCCACTTCCCCTCTGGTCCCCCTCACTGGACCCCTCCCCCATGGTACTACCCCCGTCTTTTCTTCGAGCTTTCACCCCCCCCCCACATACCTACCCCCCTGCCGGCGCGGACATAGCTGCTGGTGCTTCTGGGCAGAGTCGAGGATCCGCGCCGATGGTTGATGCTCCTCTGGGGCACGTAAGAAGGGAGAGGAGCGGCAGCCTTGAGATCCTGGGGAGGAAGAGTGGGGGAGGAGAGGGGGTAGAGGGAGAGGAGGGGAGTAGGGAGGGGAAAGTAGTTATGGAGGGTAGAGAGGGAGTGACTGAGGTTAAGGGAAAGGAGAGGTGAGGGAGGGATTGGGGAGGATAGGAGGAGAGGGAAAAGAAGAGGGAGGAGGTGAGGAGGGAGAGTGGGGGAGGAGAGTGAATAGAGGGAGAGGAGGGGAAGTAGAATAGGGGGGAGTGGGGGAGGTGGGGAGTGGGAAATAGAGGGAGAGAAGGGCCGTGGGGGAGGTGAGAAGGGATAATGGGGGATCACGGGAGGTGAGGAGTGGGGGAGGTGGGGGATAGAGGGGTAGGGAGGGGAGAGGAGAGGAGTTATGGAGGGAGGGAGGGAGGGAGGGAGTGACTGAGGGTAGTGGAAAGCATAGGGAGGGATTGGGAAGGGGAGGAGAGAAGAAAGAAGAGGGAGGGTTAAGAGGAGGGGGAGAGTGTTAGGGATGAGGGGAAATCAGCTGTGCCTGTGCAGTTGGGGGCTATGGGCGAGGGGTGGAATATTGCGTTGGGGGACCAACCCTCCTAAGTGGGATCCAACCGCTCCTGTGTTGGAGCTCCCGAAGTCGATCCCTAACAAAGGGCGTGCCAGCTCCACAATGTTAGGCTGCAGTGTGGACAGAGATACAATGCGGAAAAAGTCACATCTCCGTCGAGGGAAGAGATTAAAAATGTTTCCCCCACCCCACTTCCAACATAATACAAAACTAAAGATACACTAAAGCATACAATTAAAACGGACTAAAAACAACAAAAGAAGAAAGGGACGAGACAGGCTGTTGGCGAGGCTGCCACTTATAGTGCCACCCAGTGGATCTACAATATAGGCTCATGGTGAATGAACAAAATTGGCTCTCATTTTAAGTTTTTACAAATTATATATACCAATTTGATGCAACATTGCATAATGGAGGATCTGGAGTTTCTTAGCTCAAAAAGAGTCGATTACATCTGCTCCTCAGATAGGGCATAAAAGTCTGAAGGAGGGTCTTGACCTGTAACATCACCCATCTTTTTTCTTGAGAGATACTGCTTGACCTGCTGTTACTCCAGCACTTTGTGTCTATCTTCAATAATATAAAAGGAATTTCTGGAAAGTGTAGTTCATTGCATGGCAAATGAAAGAGTTATGAATGCATTCACAATGTACTGGGGTCTCCAGATCAAAATGAAGAGTAGACCAAGAACAGAAAGAGCACCAATTCCTCAGTATTTAGCTCCAATGCAGCAGTGACCAAATGACAAAATTAATTAATGGCCAACGTCTGGAGAACCGTCAGCAAAAAGTATATAATACATTGTCCGCTATGCCCAATGAGTACCAGCCATTTTTATCATAATGCAAGGTTGAAGAGTGCATTTTGGAAACATGTGCTCTCTGCCAAATCCTTGGTTTCTCATATCGATCCCAGGTACAAGAGGCAAATATTAACATAACAGTGGTTTTTCTATAACTCGCAATGTGATTCAGCAAACAGATGACATGCTTAAACAAGGTTTTCAGTGATCCAGTGAAACCTTTACGCCATGATGTAGACCATTGTTTCACATATAATTGATCCATAATTTGGCAACTCTGGTGCCTCAATTCTCACCAGCTATTGGGGATAGGATGATGAAGCAGGAAAAGTTGGAATATAAGGATTAAAATAACCTGAAGGAATAATATAATATCAGAAGTCACTTTGCATCTGTCAGGCAATGATGGATAACATGAAACGTTCAGTAAGCAAAAGCCTGAATGGAAATACTGTCCCTTAGGGAATAAAATAACTGATGTCCCCATGTTTCAAGACCCAGTTGATATTGAGAATGAGATAAATAAATTGCTTCACACATGCAAGTCATAGACATAACAAAATAGATTTTAGCTAGTCTTTCTTGACACTCAATTGCACTAAATTTGCTGAAGTTTCCACCATCAAGATTCTTAGTCGCTATTGACAAGAAAATTAATTAGAACAGATAAATCATATTTTTGCTGTAATGTGGATACAGTGCAAAGTAACATAAAGTGTAGGAAGGAACTGCAGATGCTGGTTTAAACTGAAGATAGACACAAAATGCTGGAGTAACTCAATGGGACAGGCAACATCTCTGGATAGAAGGAATGGGTGACTTTTCGGGTCGAGACCCTTCTTCAGGCTGAAGAAGGGTCTCGACCCTAGACTTCACCCATTCCTTCTATCCAGAGATGCTGCCTGTCTCGTTGAGTTAAAGTAAAATAATGGTTGCATTACTGAACTAGCAGCCAGAGGACCAAGCTATTGATCCTGAGGCATGTTCAATTTCTACTATGGTGGGTGGGGAATTTAAATTCATTTAATTAAAGATGATTATTCAAAAAGAAGCAAGTAACAATAATCATGAAACTATGGGCTTAGTTATAGTCTTAGAGTCACAGAGCACAGAAACAGGCCCTTCGGTCCAACTTGTCCTTGCCGACCAAGATGCCTTTCCAAGCAGGCTCCATTTTCCACATTTCCTTCACTTGAATACTGTTCATTGCATTTCCCCCTGGCTGATCACACAGTTTCTTTCTCCCTCCAAGGTTCTACATTTCAGTCTCCCCCTTATCAAATTCTACATCTGTATCCTTTTTCCATCACTTCATTTTCAGTCTTGGATACTATCCCTACCCATCTGTCAAACACCTGTCCTCACCTGAATCTTTCACGCAGTTGCCAATTCTTGCTCCACCCCTTCCCATCACCTCTCTTTACCAGCTACTCTTTACCATGTACTCCAACTGTATGAAGAAGGGTCCCAGCACGAAACATATACTGTCCATTTTCTTCCATTGATGTCACCTGACCTGTTGAGTTCTTCCAGCACTTTGTGTTTTGATCAAGATTTCAGCATGTACTGTCTTCTACTATAAATATTACATCAGCCATGATCATATTCAATGGTGGTGCTGGCTCGAAGGGCCGAATGACCTACTCCTGCACCAATTTTTCTTTAAGGTACACAAAAATGCTGGAGAAACTCAGCGGGTGCAGCAGCATCTATGGAGCGAAGGAAATAGGCAGCGTTTCGGGCCAAAACGAAAGAAAGGAAAAAGAAAAAGAAGGAGGAGGAGCCCGAGGGCTGAGGGAGAGGTAGGAAGGTGAGGAGACAGCAAGGGATAACAAAATTGTGAGAATTCAATGTTCATGCCACCAGGTTGTAGACTTCCCAAGCGGAATATGAGATGCTGTTCCTCCAATCCTCCGGTGTTGCTCACTCTGGCCATGGAGGGTGCCCAGGACAGAGAGGTTGGATACAGAATACGGGGGAGTTGAAGTGCTGAGCCAGGGAGGTCAGGTTGGTTAATGCAAACCAAGCGGAGGTTTTTGTGTACCTTTGATTTTCCAGCATCTGCAGTTCCTTCGTAAACACCTATTTTTCTTTTCCTGTTTCTACTAGACTTGCCGTGCAGATGCAGCACTTCTTATTATATTTCTTATTTTCAATATCTGTAGCTTAGCTTTGGATTTTGATAGCAAGAGTAATTGTGGGGGGATTTATCAGCTGTTGCAAGCATGCTGGAAAACATGTTGTGTTGTACACATCTACCTACATTGAGGTTCTCACTTGGAATAGCACCCGTGTCTATCCTCTAGGATGGGCATCAGGCTGTCCTTCCCCTGTGGTATGGCTGCAGGCAACATCTCTTGCCCACTGATTTACTGCCCACTGATCCCCCATCTGTTTTGCAGCTGTCAGAGTACTGTTATCTGATACTGTGTACTGTGGGATTTGATCAAGTTTCCTGGCTACTGTCTTCTTCAATCTCAGCAACAGGGCCTGGTCGAGTGAGAATTCCTGGCTACCTGGAAGAAAAGAAAGGGAGCATAGGATAATTATTTGAGAAGTAGGAAAGAAAGGGCTGTCAATTTACAAGGGACTCACCTTTCAAATCAGAAGGGAATAGTAACATTTGAAAAGGTGAATAATTTATGAGAACACAGGGAGCTTCATAATTTCTCTCAATTTTCCCCCCACTGAGCTCTAGCACGTCCTCTCTGAGTGCCACCATGACATTTTCACAGATCCGAAAAGGAAGTCCTCCACCTTTCTCTCATAGTATGCCCCTAGAGGTTCCCTGGAATAAGTATGAGGCAAGGCTGATTATAATGGTAACTTGGACAGCCATTTATTAAACATGGTCACCGGATCAAGTATGCAGTAGATCAGACTTCTGTACAATGCAAATGTCTGCCACCTTGTCCCTCGATACAAGAAGCTTCCTGAGACATTGAGGTTCAAATATGTGGATGAAGATTATCCTCTCTCTTGGCATCCTGTATAACTTCCTGTCATTCCCAAACCAGTCTGAGGAAGGGTCTCGACCCGAAACATCACCCATTCCTTCTCTCCAGAGATGCTGCTTGTCCTGCTAAGATACTCCAGCAAACTGTGCCAATTTGTTCCTGTTCAGATCAAGGAATGAAAGAAGCACTGTGTTGTCTTTCCTAAGTCTCTCCTTCAGTGTACCATATGTAACAATGTAACCAACAATGTGATCATTGGAGCCTCAGATTCACAAATAGTTGCCCACATATTGTGGACATTGAATAAAAACATCTCCAAATTGAGTTTCAAATTTTTATGATGTTTACTCCAAAATGTCTCAGCTATCTGCCTTCATAAGGTGAGGTTACAGCACATATTGGCTGATTTGTCTTCATGTCTGCACTCTATATAATGCTTCTTTCGTTTTTTTTACATATTCATGAAAGCTCAGTAAATCTTTGAATGTTGTGCTAAGAACTTCTTTCACTATTAATTTTAATATATTGCACTTTTCCTGTATGGACATCACACACACAGGCACTCATTGAATTTGGAGTGGTGCAGGATGTCGTCAGCTTGATAATGCAATACAATTTTGTACATATGTTTATATATTTACATATTTCTCTTCCAACTGTTTCCAAAATTATCTGTTAACTAGGCAAAAACCTAAATTGTTGATTGTGTTGAATTTCAGTAGAGGAGAATAATGGTTAATACCAGATTTATGTTCCTGATGTTGTTACTCGTGTCTCTTATTAGGTATGTTACAAAACTTACCTTCAGCGGTGCTGCAATTCTGCCACTGGCCGTGTGCGCGATTTTGGTGCGTTTGAGGGGGGGGGGGGGGGGGGGGGGGGGGGGGGGGTTAAAACGGGGTTTTTTCCCAACCTGGTCCTGAATTATATTTGTTGGAGTGCAAGATGTTGCTAAAGAATCGTTCGTACGGCCGTTCTGTGTGTTTTTTTTTTTTAATTCACCCAACAAGTAAATCGCTGGAACGATTTTAAAATCAGCTTCTGAAGCCGTCAATGCCGACAACTGGGACGGATTTTATGGAGGACCAGGTAAAAGAAAGTAGTTTATTTTTATGTATAAAGGTGTTTTTTAAGATGCATTTAATTCACATTTTAAGTTGCGAAATGGTGATTTTTTTTCCCCGAAGAACCGTCAATGTATTTGCTGCCGATATGGGGGACTAAATTCACCACACCCTGAACGTTCCAAATGGTCCCAAATGGTCAGAAAATCCCACTTGCAAGCTGATTTAAATGGCCATTAATTTACAGGTATTAAACATTAAATTCCTTCCATTTGGCCTATTCTATGACAATGAGATTTAAAAATTATGTTATATTCTGAATTCTTGTGTGAATGTTATTTGGACACTTGGGCTATTTAAAAATGTTAATCTATTTTTAAGAAATGGATACATGTTTAGATCTAGTAATTTAATTTTGTAATTAGCTACAATTAGGTAACTAACTAATTATATGCTTTAATTTCAAGTCATCTAAGTAAGATTGTTTCAGATTCAGATTCAGATTTAACTTTAATTGTCATTGTCAGTGTACAATACAGAGACAACAAAATGCAGTTAGCATCTCCCTGGAAGAGCGACATAGAATATGATTTCAATAAATAAATTACATGTAAATTACATTTAATTAATACATGTAAATTACATGTGGGGGGAGTGTCCGGGGGGGGGGGGGGGGGGGTGATTGGCAGACATAGTGTACATTTTTGAGTAGTGGAGTGTCCGGGGGGTGGGGGGGGGGGGTCCGGCAACGGAGAGACCTGTAGGGGGGGGGGGGGGGGGGGGGGGGGTCCATGGTTGGCAGTCACCGAGGTACATTGTTGAGTAGTGTGACAGCCGCAGGGAAGAAGCTGTTCCTAGACCTGCTGGTCCGGCAACGGAGAGACCTGTAGCGCCTCCCGGATGGTAGGAGGGTGAACAGTCCATGGTTGGGGTGAGAGCAGTCCTTGGTGATGCTGAGCGCCCTCCACAGACAACGCTTGCTTTGGACAGACTCAATGGAGGGGAGCGAGGAACCGGTGATGCGTTGGGCAATTTTCGCCACCTTATGTAGTGCTTTCCGGTCGGAGACAGAGCAGTTGCCATACCATACTGTGATACAGTTGGTAAGGATGCTCTCGATGGTGCAGCAGTAGAAGTTCACCAGGATCTGAGGAGACAGATGGACCTTCTTCAGTCTCCTCAGGAAGAAGAGACGCTGGTGAGCCTTCTTGACCAGAGTTGAGGTATTGTGGGTCCAAGAGAGGTCATCGGAGATGTTGACACCCAGGAACCTTCATATTTGTTTCAGAATGCTTCAATCTATAATAACTGAAAATGTCTTTCAGTTCTCTTAAATTTTAAGAAAGTTATCGGCTTTTAAATGTTCTCGATCACAGCTTTTGTGTTAAGTCAATGAAAAAGCAATAGGGAACAAGATGCCAATTTCCGAGTATGAAAATGGTCATAACTTTTTTTAATATTGAAGATATGAAAGTGAATTAGGTGTCAATTTAAACTCCTTTTTATGCTTTATCTGATGGGATAAATTAAAGACTTGATTTTTTAAATCTCAAAATTTTGTGACATTGATACTCTTATGTATCTCCTACTCCATTTGACATCTCTCCTTCATATACCTTCACAACTGATTTCAAGCTTTCAATTGCCTTTGGCCAAACATCTGGAATCCACTCATCCAGGTCCTGTTGCATGTGATCACTTCACCTTCGGTTTTTTAAGGCAGAGTTTTTAAAACCTGCCTCCACTGACAGCCTTTTAATTGCTCCCTTGAATAACTGCATTAATGTAAGAATATTATTAATATTTATGCATTGTATACTGCTGCAGACCTTTTCTCATTGTGCCTTGTGAAATGTTAAAACTATTATGCAAATACCAGTTGTTCTTTACATTTTGGTTACTAGTTGTCAGGAATCTTAATTATAACCAAATCTGACCCCTATGTGGTTCAACCAACTTTGTAGCTGGTCTTCTCTATATATGCCTGGAGGAGGTTCTTTGATAATTATTCAGCAATTGCATTCATCTTGGGGTTGTGAACAATTTATTTCTACTGTTGAATATAGCAGCAAATGTGACTAATACTGGAACTTTATCCGTGTGGTTGAACAACTAATAGTCTGAAGGACATGGTCTCTGCTTTGTAAGCAACTGTAGATAGTTTTCTAACTGATGGCATAATATGAAAATTATGCAAAAAAATCTTATTTAGTCATGCCCTCTTCTTGCTAACAGGCAGTTAATATAGAAGCCTGAAGCCCCACACCATCAGGTTCAGGAACTGCTACTTTTCAATAACCATCAGTTTCCTGAACTAATGTCCACAATCCTAATACTACCTCTGTAACAGATCACTAAGGACTACATCTTACGCTACCATGGACTTGTTTTCTAATTGTGCTTTTGCACTGTCTATATTTTTATACAGTTTTTTTTTATTTTTGCTGTCTTGCAGAACCCATATATGTAATTCATGTATCATTTATGTATTTCTGTGTTGGCTTGAGTATATGTGTGTGTGTGAGGCTACTTCAAACAAGTTTTATGTTGAACCTGTACTTCATTATACCCATGAATATGACAATAAACACAGCTTGACGATATAAAAAAATGGATCCCCATTCAATTCAGATTACTTTGAAACTAATTTTCCCTATGTATGCCTGGAGGCGATTATTTTAGAAATGCACAGGCAGTGTGGCACTTTTGATAATATTACCTGCTTCTCATCTGCCTGAATATATAACAGGAATTGCTAATATTTTTGACCAAATTACCCATTACGATTGTAGAAAGACATCCTTTAGAAAGAGAATTCAAGCGCATTACCATATATTAACAAACATATACATGCAAAATGCGAATCATAAATAAATACAGTACAAATTCATTGTTCAGATCATTGCATCAAATAACTTATAGATGAAGATATGTGTCTGTAAATTCTTGCAAATTTTATGACATACATGCTTCTCTGAGTACTTCCTCTAGTGATTGACACATGTAGAAAATACCTATTTTCAGTATAGGACCTGTATGTCTTTTCATCATTCATCATCCAATACGGGTTTGGTGCATTGACAGGAAAATCTAGGTCAATTTGATTTATATCAGACCAGTGAAAACTGCCAACAGCAGTATCGGGTTTTGTTGCCTCTTCAGCATCTCAACTTAAAGGGCCAGCCACACACATTGATTAAGTTTCCACAGAAAAACACTTGAGGCTATTGCTTACTCCGAAACTGTTATCTTTCAAACGCTGACAGCTGGTCGATCTTCACTGACATTTCAACACTTTAACATTCCTCAAAATGTGTCCATCTGTTGTCCCACTGAGTGTGGAACTGCAGGACATGCATCAGAGGTAGGAAGAAGAGGGTTAGAAGTTTTTAAAGAGCTGAACTAGAATGGGTCATGTATTCACACCTGTTTGCAAAGCCTAGAAAATACAGGAGCATACTCTCTATTTAAATCTTTCCAACGTGTCATATTTCAGAGGTCAAGTGATACTGCAGATCTACAACCTTTTTGCCACCATTTTTGCAGCAATACTCCCTCGTCGGAGTTATTCTGAATGAAGAATTCCAAGCTACAATCAGTCTTTATTCCTTGTTCAAGAAGGAACTGCAGATGCTGGAAGATCGAAGGTACACAAAAATGCTGGAGAAACTCAGCGGGTGCAGCAGCATCTATGGAGCAAAGGAAATAGGCGACGTTTTGAGCCAAAACCCTTCTTCAGACTGATGAGGGGTGGGGGGAGAAAGAAGGGCTTTATTCCTTAATCACTATGTCAATCTCATAATTTTGGGTGAACTTTGAATATCTCACAATTGTGCTGGTCACTGTAGATTTCGGGAGGGCACTGATGCTCAATCAACTGATTCTCTTCTGCATTGAACATGAAACAAAGTGAGTTAAGTACTTCACCAATATTAGGCAGTACTACATACAGCATTCAGACTCTTATTGAAAACCCAAAGCTACTAACAGATTGGGTGAACCATTATTGTCTGAATGTATGTCGTGTTCAATTATGGCTAACCTCGAATACCCTGGGATTTTGCATAACTCATTCATTCTTAATCATTTCACCTAGTTTACCATTTATTAGAACTGCCAAGTGAATATTCAAAGAAAGTAATATTCTCCAAGCACAAATGGGAAATAGTTGAAAGGCATGTTGAGTGAAATGTCTAACAAAAGGTATTTTTAAATGGCAATAAAGACTGCCAGCTCAGGTAGATAGGGTGGTGAAAAAAGGCTTTTGGCATATTGGCCTTCATCAGAGTATTGAGTATAGAAGTTGGGAGGTCATGTTGCAGTTATATACAATAAGGCGTTGGTGAGGCCGCATTTGGAGTATTGGGTTCAGTTCTGGGCACCATGTTATAGGAAAGATGTTATCTAGCTGGAAAGGGTACAGTGAAAATTTACGAGAATGTTGCCAGGAATTGAAGGTTTTAGCTATAGGGAGAGGTTGAGCAGGCTGGGACTCTATTTCTTGTATCACAGGATGATGAGGGGTAATCTTATAGAGGCGTATAAAATCATGAGAGAGATAGTCAGGCAGACACATAGAGTCTCTTTCCCAGAGGACATAGATTCAAGGTGAAAGGGGAAAGACAATAAGAATCTGAGGGGTAACTTTTTCACACAAAAGGTGGTGGGTGCATGGAACGAGTTGCCAGAAGAGGTAATTGAGGCAGGGACTATTGCAACGTTTAATAAACAATTGGACATGTACAAGGATAGGATAGGTTTAGAGGAAGGTGGGCCAAACACAGGGAGGTGGGTGGGACTTGTGAAGATGGGACTTGTTGATCAGTGTGGGCAAGTTGGGTTGAAGGGCCTTTTTCCATGCTGTATCACTCTATGACTCTATGACTCTAAATGCTGAATCAATAAGAGTCGTCACGTTAATGTATGTAGGTTGTAGTGACAGATTTTTATATCATTTCAAGGATTCTTTCCTTTATGCCCCTGTCCCACTTAGGAAACCTGAACGGAAACCTCTGGAGACTTTGCACCCCACCCAAGGTTTCCGTGCGGTTCCCGGAGGTTTTAGTCTCCCTACCTGCTTCCACTACCTGCAAACTCCAGCAACCACCTGCAACCTCCAGGAACTGCATGGAAACCTTGGGTGGGGCGCAAAGTCTCCAGAGGTTTCCGTTCAGGTTTCCTAAGTGGGACAGGGGCATTAGTCACTATGATTGAAGACAGGGGTTCAGCAGATAATCAAAATGCCCTCACAAGCTCTTCACTACACATTCAATGCCGTCGAAAGATAAATCGTCCAAACACAGTCTCGTAATTAATACTTTCTTTATTGTAGTAGTAAAAACAGTAATATATTCATCCAAACTTGTATATTTGACTTTTGATATTTGATTGACAGCAGCAGCAGGGTACTTCTTCTGGTTCCTGCTTTCGTTGTTCCTTCTCAAGGAGCCATAGTTAACCCATCCCAGTAGTGTTTTCACAGCAAACGGTCCATCCCCTTGGCTCCTTGCAGTCTGTATAGGTTCCAATGCCTTCAAAGCATAAGTAGGTCGACACCAGAGTTTATTTTAGGTATCTTGACATCCTTCAAGTAAAGCCATTGTTTCAAGTCCTCATGTCCGGGTATATTTTGATGACAAACAGGCATGGTTTCATGTGTAAACACCTCAGATATTGGTATAAAATTGTCTTCATCCAGATTAGATATTTCCATATTTGTCTATGGAAATGACTATCGCAGGATTTCACCACATTCATGGTATGCAATAGAACCTTAACCTCTTCTCATGTAATGTCCAGCCTTCTCATCAAGCTTTCTGTACAAAAGGTAGTCGAGCTACCATGATCCGAAAATGCATATGTTTACAACACTGTATTCCCCTGGCTGCACCTTACCTGTACTGGTAAAATAGAGAAGATACAGGTATCTACACCAGCCCCAATATTGGCAGTTATCTGAGGTGAGATGACAGCATCACTAGTAGCTGGCTTCTCCTTCTGTTCTATTTGCTCTGCTTCTTCTGCTCAGTGTGAAGTGCCACAGGGTGACCTTGCTTGCACTTATCACATTATAGGACTCTTGCAGTCTTTAACCATGTGTCCGTTCTTCAAACATCCAAAGCAGATTCCCTTCTCCTTTAAGAAGTTCATCTTTTCTTTATATGCCTTCACCTTGAATCTTTGACACCACCTTAAGGTGTGACCAACCTCATCACATAACAAACAAAATCCTTTTTGCTTGATAGTAGGCAAATCTCCTTTCATTCCTCCTGTCCTTTCCATAGGTATTATAGCAGTAGCAAAACTACCTTTCTTCGGTCCTTATCTTCCTTTTGTTTTAGTAAAGGTAGAACCTTTAACAGTTGCTTGTTTAGGATCTTGTTTAGGCTCCACAAGAACCTGCGGATATGGAAATGTATATATAGAGGGGATTGCAGAAAACATAAAAATCGAGAAACTAAATCAGTTAATATTTTTACATGTAACATACAACATTTAACATCATCTGGAGTAGAGACACAAGAATCTGCAGAATCTTAAGCAAAATATTGAGCAAAAAAACCCCAAGAGGAATTCAGCGGGCCAACCGAGATCCTCCAGCAGTTTGTTTTTTGCTTATAATCTGGAGAGGTTGGCGAGGCAGTCATTCCTGGATGAAATACTGGTCATTCAGAAAGGTAGACTGGACATTTCTAATCACGTGATTCTTTACAATTTTTCCCAGCAGGTGATCTGTTCCTAATTATTCCAGCATTCCCTAAATGTCCATCTTTGTCCTTCCTGGCATAAATTGTAACCTAAGAATGCATCTATGTGTGTAATATGACAGTCTGGCAGCATAATGCCGCTACCTCACATGTTCAGTAACCTCGGTTCGGGAAGGTTTAAACTGGAATGGCAGAGGGGTGACAACAGGAGCAGCAGATCAGCAAATAAAAGAGGTGATGAGAGAGTGAAGTTTATTACAAGTAAGTCTCATAGAAAGGACAGGGCAGGGAGAGCTTCATGAATATTAGAATAATGAAGGGATGAAGTGAGTTTACTTCAATGCAAGGGGTAGTATGGGTAAATCTGATTAATCTAAACCCTGGATCAGTGCTTGGAATTATGGTTGTGACTATTACAGAAACTTGGTTGCAAGAGGGACATGATTGGCAACTTGGGTGCACTAATCTTCTCCCACATTTCAAATGTGCCAGTGATATGGATTATTTGGAGTTAAATAATTATGTGGATTAATACAAATAAGAAATGGTCTTCAAAAAAGACCAAACCCATTTTAATCGCATCAGTAATCAGTTTAAAATTTAAAAAGTTGTGTGTCAAATAAACTACTGTCCACAGATTACAGTGTACTGACTCACTGCAGGAAGTCACTCAAGAGATGTGGTTTGTAAATTGACATGATGTTTTCATATGCATCAGCCAAATGTAAGGCAATTAGCTAACAACAAAGCAGGCATCAGATAATTTTGGCTCCAGTTATTTTTCACCACAGTGATAAAAGTCAAGGAAGCTCCTCGACCAGACTTGTTTTGCCATTTGACACATCAACTATGGTCATAGTCATATTAGCTCTCTCTGTGAATAATTGAGATAGTTGTGCATTCAGAGAGTTGACTCTCACAACATTAATTTTGGGAATCTTAAGAAGGGCCTTGGCCCGAAAGGTCACTTACACATGTTCTTCAGAGATGTTGCCTGACATGCTGAGTTACTCCAGCACTTTGTATCCTTTTGTATATTAACCATGTTTCTACTAATTTTAGGTGTCAGTGTTAGACCATCCATGTGAATTACTTTGTCCCAGCAAAGGTAGTAGAATAAAGACATCTTGGTGGTTGAAGCATGCTTCCATTGTTAATATGTGATTCAATAGAACCATTGTCAGAGTCAAAGTATTACAGTAAACAGTGTCATTGTAGTTATTGAAATTGCATCGAATCACCTGCTTTTAGCTTTGCTCTTAAGACTATATAAAAAATGGATTTACTTTGAGTTTGGAGACATTTTACTGAAAGAAATTATGAGAAAATGCCTGCTTGTCATGATGAATTTAAAGCTTTCAAATTTCCAGTTTCAATGTCTCCATTGACTCAATCCATAGTCATGACAAATTCAGGTTAACTGGCTACAGTAAATGACCCTTAATGCGTTGGTGAATGGTAAAACATAGAACATAGAACAGTTGAGCACAGAATACTGATTGGGTCATGTATTGACTTTGGTGCCTTCCCTCACAGTGGGAAACTTTTGATTCTGCTGTGTGGTGATGTTTTATGTTTAAATCTATCGTGTGTTGTGTTCTTTATTTTAGTGTATGGTTGTATGGTAATCACATTTCACTGTGCCATCTGGCACATGTGACAAATAAATGTATCTTGTATCTTGTATCTTGTATTCCTTCAAGCTTCCTGATGTCAATAACTAGCTGCTTTGTCTTGTTGACATTGAGGGAGAGTTATTGTCCTGATACCATATCACTAAAAATAGACACAAAAGGCTAGAATAACTCAGTTGGACCACTAGCATCTCTGGAGAGATGGAATGAGTGACGTTTCGGTTCGAGACTCTTCTTCAAACTGAAGAAGGGTTTCGACCCGAAACGTCACCCATTCCTTCTCTCTAGAGATACGATTGTGTGGATTCATTGTGTCTATCTTCGGTTTAAACTAGCATCTGCAGTTCCTTTTTACACATCATATCATTAAGGTCTCTCTCTCCATCCTGTACTCTGTCTCATCATTGTTCGTGATCCGACCCACCACAATGGTGTCATCTGTAAACGTGTAGATGGAGTTATAGCCAAATTTGACTGTGGAGTCGCAAGGTTTATAAGGACTAAAGTAGGGGACAGAGTCCTTGCTAGGCTCTGGTGTTGAGAAATATTGTAGCGGAGGTGTTGTCACCTATCCTCACTGATTGCGGTCTGTGGGTCAGAAGGTCAAGGATCCAGTGGTCGAGGGGAATGGCGATTCCTAGATCCAGGATTTTGGAGATAGTTTTAGATGGGATTTTCGTGTTGAAGACACAGCTAAAGTTGAAGTGTAATGTAAGAGTCTTCGTTGTTTAGATATTCCAAAGATGAGTGTAGGGAGATGGCATCTGTCATGGATCTGTTGCGACGATAAGCAAACTGCAGTGGATCAAGGCAAGCTGGGATGGTGGAGTTAATGTGCGCCATCACCAGCCTTTCAAAGTATTTCATAATGGTGGATGTCATAACCACTGGACAGGTAACCATTAAGACACACTATCTTACTTTGACACCTAGATGATAGTCGTCTTTTTGAAGTAAGTGGGGATCACAGAATAGTGTAGTAAGAGAGCAAATATGTCTATAAATCTGCCAGCTGATTCAGATAGCTCATGAGGATGTAGACATGAACTCCATCCGGGCCAGCTGCTTTCTGTGGATTCATTCTCTGTAAAGTTGTTCTTACGTCAGCCACAGTAACCTCTGGTACAGGTACACCCAAGGTTGATGGAGCGGATTACATTCCTCCACAAAACGTCTGTTCAAAGTGGGCATAGGGTGCATGGAATTCATTGTGAAGGGACCCATTTTGCCAGAGATACTGCCCTCCCATCGCAAGCCTTATCAAAATCTATGAATCTGCATATCATTGCCTCAGTACTCCAGATTGGTCCAAAAGTCCCTCTTGGCATCCTTAATGACTCTGCGAAGGTCTTAGGAAGATCTATTCTACTCCTCAGGATCATTTCATTTGAATGCTGCAGAATTGGTAAGCCTTGAATATGGATCAGCCCATTGACTCAAATGAGTCATAAAAGATTGCATCTGTTTCCTAGGATCAGCGCCTGCATGAATTTTTATACTGGATCTGCCCGCTTCAGTTTCTGCTTGTTAGCAGTGATTGGAAGCACAGCCAGGTGATCAGATGTACCAAAGTACAGGCTGAAGTCTGTTTTGTGCATGGGAGCTTGGGTGCGTGCCGCGAGCACCGAGACGGTAATAAATAAACGTCTGTCCCCACAGTGGGGGTGAATCACCCTGGTGTGGGGGTTGAGGTTCGATGGTGGTGCATCGCGATCAGTGACTGTGGGACGCTTCCATGGGTGGAGACGGAGAAGAGAGAGAAGGGGGAGAGAAGCGAAGAGAGAGAAGGGAGAGAGAGGGTGGGGAGAAAAAGAAATGGGAGAGAGAGAGAAGGGGGAGAGCGAAGGGAGGGAGAGGGGGGAAGAGGGGAGTGGAAGAGAGAGAAGGAGAGTGATAAGAGTAGAGAGAGAAGGGGGGAGAGAGAAGAGGGGAGAGAGAAGAGGGGAGAGAGAAGAGGGGAGAGAGAAGAGGGGAGAGAGAAGAGGGGATAGTTGAAGGGAGAGAGAGGCGGAGAGAGAAGGGAGAGAGAAAAGTGAGTGAGAGAGAAGAGGGAGATGGGAGCACGGGGTTCATTTTTCCACACAAGCCATAGGTGACTGGGTAATTTGAACTCAAGCACCAAGTTGAAAGATGCCGAAGGTGTGCATCCCTCGGGACAGCCCCCACTCTCCCACAGCCACCCTCCGCGGGCTGCGGGTTGGGTGGAGTGGAGGTTTGGGTCAATGTTCATGCCATCACAGTGATGTGATGGACGCGGGGGTCTGGACCAATCACTGACAAGTCTCGCCCCCCGGCAACGTAATGCCCGTTATTGGACTTTTCTGTTGAGCGGCAGTCAGTCCTTTGGTTTGTAGGCGACGCCGCCTTTTGGGTAGGTGGGGTTTTGACAGCAGCCATTCAGTAAGTTTGCTTTTAGGCAATGCAGCTTTTCGGTTCGTTGGCTTTTAGGCATCCCGCCCTTTCGGTTAGTTTGCATTTAGGCGTCCCATCCTTTCGGTTAGTAGGCATTTCGTCTTCGGACGCTTTCGGTTTATTAGAGTTTCGGCCTTGTTTCCATTCGGTTCTTTGGCTTCGACTTCTTTGCTTCGGCTTCTTGTCTGTCGGCGCCACGTCCGGGTACCGTGGCAATGCGTTCCACAGATTCACCACCTTCTGACTAAAGACATTCCTCCTCCTCTCCTTTCTAAAGGAACATCCTTTAATTCTGAGGCTATAACCTCTGGTCCTAGACACTCCCACTTGTGGAAACATCTTCTCCACATCCACTCTATCCAGGCCTTTCACTGTTTAGGCATACGACGATAAATACTTGACTAATTGATTCGTTGTTTGTGCAGCACAAATAGCTTCTGAATGCACAATCCCTTTGACCTTGAAGAACTATATCAGTGACCATCTCTCTTTATTTATTGGCAAACAAAATCTGCTCATGTGTGGGGTCTCTCTTTCCAGTGAGACTTTCAATAAGCTTGCAGGTGGTATATCGCTCTCTGGATTAGCTCCAAGTTATTTTTACATGACCGTGTGAAGCCATCTGGCTGATGGAGACAGAAAACGGTGTGGCAAACTTCTGGAATCATAAAACGGTACAGCATGAAATCATCCATTTGGCGCAACTCTTCTACGATGACCAGTGGGCATCCTTCTGTATAAAATCCAGCACCCAGCACTTGGTACATAGCAGTCTGTGCCGAAGCAATTCAGTGCTTATCTCCATGTGTTTACAAGCTTCAACCACTCTCTCAGGCAGTGCATTCCAGTTACTTGTCACTCTCTGCATGAAACCAAATTTTGTTTGAATCTCATGTGAGGTTCAAATGACAAATAAATGGTATTGTTTTGTATTGTATTGTATTGTATTGTATTGTATTGTATTGTAAACGGTCCCCTCATATCTCATATAAGTTTAGTTTAGTTTAGCTTAGCATGGTTATGTGTACCAAGGTATAGTGAAAAGATTTTGACCACCTCTCCTTTGGCACCATCAATGTATACAAGGGTGTGAGTGCCACTTTGACTCCTGAAGTCGATCACAATCTCCTTTATCTTATTTTGCTCAATCTCTTTCCTGCACTCTGTCTTGTCATTATACCCCAATATCCAGGCTTCCCTGTATTTGTTACCCTAAGCTTTTAATCTTACAGAAATATGAAAGCTTTGATTTCTTGGTATTTTATTTCCTTTGAATGTTTATGTGTAGATGGAGGCTTACCTGCAAACGGATGTTACCAATCTACCTTTGCCAGCTCCATCCTTATATTATTGTAATTGGGCTCTTACGAGTTTGAAAATGTTAGTAATGGTCCATCCCTTTCTTTTCACATTAACATCAACAGAGTTATGGTTACTATCTCTAAAATGATCTCCCACTAACACTTCACTTCCTCTGAGCCATTAATGCCTACGAAGCCCAAAAAACAACATTCCAGCATCATCCTCTGCATCCTTCCATGACCTAATTTTCTATCCAGCAACTAGCTCTCTCTGGATCCCATGGGTTCTAACTTACAGAGTAATCTACCATGTGGAAATGGTTCAAATGCCTTGCTCACGTCCATATAGACAAGGTCTACGGCTTTTCCCCCATCAATCTTTTTGTTACTTTTCCAAAAATCTCAATCAGATTCATGACACACAACCTACCATAAATTAAAGATGCTAACTGTTGCTGCATATATGTATGCATATATACCTTATCCCTCAGAATACTCTCCAGTAACTTGCCTGCCACATCTCAAGTCAAGTCAAGTTTATTCGTCACATACACATACGAGATGTGCAGTGAAATGAAAAGTGGTAATGCCCGCGGACTTTTGTGCAAAAAGTCTGTCCGGTTCACATGTCTCTTGTTTCCAAGCTTATGCTTGCAGGCCTTCTAATATAATAACATTAGCCACCTCCAGTCTTCTGGCACCTCATTTGTATCAAATTCACATAGCACAGCCAGGCCATCTGACAATTCTTCTATAGCTTCCTGTAGTGTTTTTGGATATATCTGATCAGGCCTGAGAGATACTTTTTTGTTGTATTCCCCTTCTCTGCCTCCATCTGCGCTGAGGCCTAATGGTGAACCTGGCGACCTCAAGGCTCAGGAGGCAGAGCCCGCCAGGACTCACCCTGAGCTCGCTCCAGTGAGGACGGTCCGGCTCGGGGCTGGAACAGTGCTTCCGTGAGGGCGGCCAGCACGAGGGAGGAACGGTGCTCCCGTCGGAGTGGCCGAGCTCGGGGAGGAGTGGCGCCCATGTCGGGGCAGCCCAGCCCAAGGGAGGAGCGGCGCCCGTGTCGGGGCGGCCCAGCCAGAGGGAGGAGCGGCGCCCATGTTGGGGCGGCCTGGCATGAGGCTGAGAACGGTACTTACGTGAGGGCGATCCGGCTCGGGGCTGGAACGGTGGTCCGGTGGCTGGGATGGCGTTCTGGCGGCGGTGACCTGAGTCCGGGGTTCGGCCGCGAGCCAGCGGCTGCGTCAGCGAGGGACTGTTTTTAACATCGCCCAGTGAGGTATCGCCTCAGCGCAGAGGGAGAAGAGGAGGGAAGAGACTGCAGACCTAAGACTTTTGCCTCCATCACAGTGAGGGTGTGCTAGGTGGACTCACTGTGGTGGATGTTAATATGTGTTTGTTGTTGTTTTTTATTGTATTGTATGCATGACTGCAGGCACAAAATTTCGTTCAGACTTCGGTATGAATGACAATAAAGGAAATCTGTAAACTGTAATCTGTAATGTCTATCTTCATATGCCTTAGGATGTTCAGCACCTCATTGATCATAATATTGGTCCTCACCGACCATTGATCTGCACACAAACACTATCCTACACACACTAGGAACAATTTTACCAAGCCAATTAGCCTACAAGCCTGTACGTCTTCGGAGTGTGAGAGGAAACCGAATCACCTGGGAGAAACCCATGCAGGTCTCGGAGAAGACGTACAAACTCCATACATTCAGCACCCGTGGTTAGGATCAAAACCGGGTCTCTGGCACTGTAAGGCAGCCTCTCTACCGCTGCACACCGTGCCCCTTTTAATTCATTTTTCTGTTCTGGGGAAGAACCGTGCATTTGTCCATCTTGGAGAAATCAATTGAATTAGCCAAGCCTTATTAGTCAGCTGCTAGGCAGCACAGCGATTACGATAATCTGAAAGTGGATGGAAAATGCTCAATAGACAATGGACAATAGATAATTGGTGCAGGAGTAGGCCATTCGGCCCTTTGAGCCAGTACTGCCATTCAATGTGATCATGGCTCATCATCCACAATCAGTACCCCGTTCCTGCCTTCTCCCCATATCCCCTGACTCCGCTATTTTTTAAGAGCCCTATCTAGCTCTCTCTTGAAAGCATCCAGAGAACCTGCCTCCACCGCCCTCTGAGGCAGAGAATTCCCCAGACACACCACTCTTTGTGAGAAAAAGTGTTTCCTCGTCTCCGTTCTAAATGGCTTACTCCTTATTCTTAAATGGTGGCCCCTGGTTCTGGACTCCCCCAACATCGGGAACATGTTTCCTGCCTCTAGCGTATCCAAACCCTTAACAATCTTATATGTTTCAATGAGATACCCTCTCATCCTTCTAAACTTCAGAGTGTACAAGCCCAGCTGCTCCATTCTCTCAGCATATGACATCCCGGGAATTAACCTTGTAAACCTACGCTGCACTCCTTCAATAGCAAGAATGTCCTTCCTCAAATTAGGGGACCAAAACTGCACACAATACTCCAGGTGTGGTCTCACTAGGGCTCTGTACAATGCAGAAGGACCTCTTTGCTCCTATACTCGATTCCTCTTGTTATAAAGGCCAACATGCTATTTGCTTTCTTCACTGCCTGCTGTACCTGCATGCTTACTTTCATAGACTGATGTACAAGGACCACCAGATCCCGTTGTACTTCTCCTTTTCCCAACTTGACGCCACTTAGAAAATAATCTGCCTTCATGTTTTTGCTACCAAAGTTGATAACCTCAGATTTATACATTTTAAACTGCATCTGCCATGCATCTGCCCTCTCACCCAACCTGTCCAAGTCACCCTGCATTCTCATAGCATTCTCCTCACAGTTCACACTGCCACCCAGCTTTGTGTCATCTGCAAATTTGCTAATGTTACTTTGAATCCCTTCATCCAAATCATTGATGTATATTGTACATAGCTATGGTCCCAGCACCGAGCCTTGTGGTACCCCACTAGTCACTGCCTGCCATTCTGAAAGGGACCCGTTAATCCCTACTCTTTGTTTCCTGTCTGCCAACCACTTCTCTATCCATGTCAGCACTCTATCCCCAATACCATGAGCCCTAATTTTGCCCACTAATCTCCTATGTGGGACCTTATCAAATGCTTTCTGAAAGTCCAGGTACACTACACCCACTGGCTCTTCCTTGTCCATTTTTCTAGTTACATCTTCAAAAAATTCCAGAAGCTTAGTCACGCATGATTTCCCCTTTGTAAATCCATGCTGACTCAGACCGATCCTGTTACTGGTATCCAAATTTGCGGCTATCTCATCTTTTATCATTGACTCCAGCATCTTCCCCACCACCAATGTCAGGCTAACTGGACTATAATTCCCCGTTTTCTCTCTCCCGCATTTCTTAAAAGGTGGGATAACATTAGCTACCCTCCAATCCACAGGATCTGAGCCTGAGTCTATAAAACATTGAAAAAATATCAACAATGCATCCACAATTTCTAGAGCCACTTCCTTAAGTACCCTGGGATGCAGATCATCAGGCCCTGGGGATTTATCAGTCTTCAGTCCCATCAGTCTATTCAACACCATTTCCTGCCTAATGTGGATTTCCTTCAGTTCCTCTGTCACCTCAGATCATCTGGCCACTATTATATCAGGAAGATAGTTTGTGTCCTCCTTAGTGATGACAGATCCAAAGTACCTGTTCAACTCATCTGACATTTCCTTGTTCCTCATAATAAATTCACCTTTTTCGGTCTTCAATCCAACTTTGGTCTTAACTAATTTTTTCCTCTTCGCATACCTAAAGCAGCTTTTACTATCCTGCTTTATATTCTTGGTTAGCTTACCTTGGTACCTCATCTTTTCTCCCCATATTGGCTTTTTGGTTATATTCTGTTGTTCTTTAAACATTACCCAATCCTTTTGCTTCCCACTCATCTTTGCTACGTTGTACTTCTTTGCTTTAATTTTTATACTGTCCCTGATGTCCCTTGTCAGCCATGATCGTCCCTTTCTCCCCTTGGAATCTTTACTCCTCCTAGGAATTAACTGATCCTGCACCTTCTGTATTACTCTTAGAAACGCCTGCCATTTTTGTTCCACTGTCATCCATGCTAGTGTTTCTTTCCAGTCAACTTTGGCCAGCTCCTCCCTCATGGCCCCATAGTCCCCTTTATTCAACTGCAACACTGACACCTCCGATCTACTCTTCTCCCTCTCCAATTGTAGAATAATCCTGACCATGTTATGGTCACTGCCTCCTAATGACTCATTAACCTCGAGGTCCTTTATGAAATCCGATTCATTACATAACACTAAATCCAGAAATGCCTTCTCCCTGGTAGGCTCCAATACAAGCTGTTCAAACAATCCATCATGAAGGCACTCTACAAAGTCCCTTTCTTGGGGTCCAGTGACAACCTGATTTTTCCATTCTACCTGCATGTTGAAATTTCCCATATCAACCACAGCATTACTTTTACTACATGCCAATTTTAACTCCTGATTCAACGCGTCATTCCATTTAGACTGATAGGAGTCATTAAATTCAGATAACTGGAAACCTGACTAAACAGTTTCTCAAGTTAAAGGAGATGAATAGATGAATAGGACAGGTTGAGCCCAAAGTTTCAATGTAAGATTTGGAAGAGGTTAAAGTAATTAGCAAAGATATATTTAAACTTGCCTTTCTTAGCTGATTTTTGTGACAAGACCAGCAGTGTTTGCGTATTTGGGTCTGGAGTCAATAATGTAATTGGACCTTAATTACATCATAAGCCCAGATCAATATATTGAAAGAATGACGCTGGTGTCCTTGGTGCTGCCATTTTAAACGTTTGCTTTTTCAGTCAGAACAAGTTTTTCAGAGAGTGGGTGGATAAAAATACACTAATTATTATTTCATGTTTTTTTAACTGTTAACCTATATGAGCGAAGGATACCACCTGGATTACTCCTAGGGAGTTTTGCTGGCCAAGAATGCACAAATATTATTTAAACTACCTTTTTCAGAAATTCATACACAATATAGATTTGAACTTCCAATGTTTACACCTAACGGATAAAACTCTCAACTGGCAGAGCTGAAGTGTAAAATGTTCCCTGTGGTCTCCTAGCAGAGTAAAGCTGAAACAGTACCTTATGGGCTAATATCTGATGCAGACATATTAATTAGAGTACCTTGGCAGAATGCTGCTTAATTAATCACAGATAAGAATACATTCCTAACATGGCCTTTTATAAGGCAACAATTAGGTTTCATTAAATGTAATATTTATGCATTCTGCACCACTGGGGGAAGCTTGCCATCAGAAATGCACATTGGAAAGTTGGCCACACACCACATGATTTCTGATAAATCTAAATGTATAATCAGAAGATCCTACTTAATGCTCACATAATTTCTGCTTCCAGCAGACAAGAGGTTGGAATTTAACAGTTGGTACCTGGTAGGTTGCATCAAATTTAAAAAAAATATATCTAGGACTCCGATCTGGATTGGGATGTTGGGCAGTCAAACAGACCCAGGAGGCAATTTGAATAACTTAATATTTTAAAGAGATTGGCAGACTCTGACTTGACTTGTTACCGGTTGAACTGTCACCTATGGGTTTTGCTTCAGTTGAGGCATCAAACAATAATTCAGGGAAATTAAAAGTACATATAAGTTAAGAGGGAAGGCATATTTGCTCCAAATCTAGCAAGCTTCTCCTTGCACACAATTCCCAGTCTCACAAACTCCCCACTTCATTAGATACTTTTTCCCATTCAAATTCCACTGGGGTCAGTAGCCAGCCTCCCCTTCCAATCACCCCTCCACCCCTAACCACACACCTCCAGTAGCTACCATATGTAGGTAGAGCTATACAGCACAGAAGCAGATCATGTGGCCCAACCCATACCTGCAAACCAGCTTTTGTACCTGTTAGTCCTATTTGCCTGCATTTTGCCTATGTTGCTTGAAACCTTTCCAACCATGTCTCTGTGTAATACATCTATTTTTAATATCATTATTTTACCCACCTCTACAGCTACCTCTGTGACATATCTGCACCATTTTCTGTGTGAAACATTGCCCCTCAGGGCCCTTAAATCTTTATCCTCACACTTTAAAACGTTGCCCTCTACTTCTGGACACCTCTACCTTGGGAAACCAATCTGGAATCTTCCCTTGAACCAGAAACTACTGCCTAATCCATGATCAGATCTCCTTGAAGTGCATTTGATGGCACTGGGCCAGTCCCTGTTGGAGTTTAGAAGGATGAGGGGGCACCTCATTGAAAGTTACCGAATAGTGAAAGTGGATGTGGGGGAGATGTTTGCACTAGTAGGAGAGGCCATAGCATCAGAATAAAAGGATGTAATTTTAGAAAGGAGATGAGGAGGAATTTATTTAGTCAGCTGCAGGTGGTGAATCTGTAGAATCCATTACCACAGACAGCTATGGAGGAAGAGTCATTGGGTATTTTTAAGGCGGAGATGGACAGATACAAGATTGGGTTTCAGGGTTTATTGGGAGAAGGCAGGAGAATGGGACTGAGAGAGAAAGATAATTCAACCATCTTTAAATGGCGGAGTAGACTTGATGGGCCGAATTACCTACTGCTCCTCCTATAACTTATGAACATGAAATTCCCTTTCAAATGGGATTTTTTCTACCACCGACATGAGGCTCACTGACCTACAATTTCCTGGATACTCTCTGCATCCTTTCTTAAATAAAGGAACAACATTAGATACTCTCAAGTTTGCTGGGACCTTGCCTGTGGCTGGAGAAGATGCAGATATCATTACCAATGCTCCCGTAATATCTTCTCTTGCCTCTCTTAATAACCTGGGATAAATCCCATCATGGCCATGGGATTTATCCACCTTAATACTCTTCAAGAACCCTCCTTCTTACTATCAAACTATACTTGCATATTAGTATTCTCCACACTGATCTTACTATCCTCCAAGAGTTTCTCCTTGGTGAAAACAAATGCAAAGTACCTGTTTAGTAACTCATCTACATCCATAGACTCCAAGCACAAATCTCTCCTTTAAGCTTGAACGGTCGTACCTTCTCCCTGGTTATCCTTTTGCTTTTAATATAGGCATATAAAGCTTTAGGATTTTCTTAAATCTGACTTTCCAAAGCCATTTTGTTGACCCTTTTGATGCTTCTACTTACCTGCATGAGTTTTTCCTCTTTTCGTTATATTTCTCAAAGGCCCTCTCTGATTTCATCCTCTTAAACCTTGCATGCACTTCCTTTTTCTTTTTGATTAAATTTACAACTTCTTTGGTCATCCAGGTTTCTCTTACTTTGCCACCCCTATCCCTCCTCCTTACTCGAAAAGTTGCTTCTGAACATCAATCAACTAGCCTTTAAACAACTCCTACATGTCAGGTGAACTTACCCAATGACAATTGCTCCCTGTGTACCCTTCAGATATCCTGTTCTATAATATTGTAGTTTGCCTTGTTCCAATTTAGAACCTTCATGCAATGCCCAGCCTTCTCCCTATTCAAAACAATCTTAAAACATATATTTGTGATGACTATCCCCAAAATGTTATTCCACTGAAACACCTAGTCAGGCTCATTTCCCAACATAAGGTCCAGTATGTTCCCTTCTCAACTATTCACATATTGCTTCAAGAAACCCTCAGAGACACCTCACACATTCTCTCCCATCTCAAACTTTGCCACTGGGCATGTCCCAGTCAATACGGGGAAAGTTAAAATCACCAACTAAAACACTGTTACTTTGGCATTTTTCAGTAATAGGTCTCCATATCTTTTCCTCTATCTCCCACTTACTATGGGGGGGGCTATAGTACAATCTCATTAGAGTGCTTGCAGCTTTCTTATTTCTAAACTTCACCCATACTACCTCACCAAATGAACCCTCCAGTATGTCCTCTCCGAGTGCATGATCACCTTGATCAGTAGTGAAAATTCTCCACATCTTTTACCACCTTCTCGATCATGTCTGATGCATCAAAACAAGAGAACATTGAACTGCCAGTCATGACTCTCCTACAACCATGTTTCCACAATGGCCACAACATCATAGTCCCAAGCTTCAATCCAGGCTCTAAATGAATTTGCTTTCTCGACTACACTCCTTGCAATGAAATAACACAATAGACAATAGGTGCAGGAGTAGGCCGTTCGGCCCTTCGATGTGATCATGGCTGATCAGCTCCAATCAGTACCCCATTCCTGCCTTTTCCCCATATCCCCTGACTCTGCTATTTTTAAGAGCCCTATCTAGCTCTCTCTTGAAAGCATCCAGAGAACCTGCCTCCACCGCCCTCTGAGGCAGAGAATTCCACAGACTCATCACTCTCTGTGAGAAAAAGTGTTTCCTCGTCTCCGTTCTAAATGGCTTACTTCTTATTCTTAAACCGTGGTCCTGGTTCTGGATACTCCCAACATCGGGAACATGTTTCCTGCCTCTAGTGTGTCCAAATCCTTAACAATCTTATATGTTTCAATGAGATACCCTCTCATCCTTCTAAACTTCAGAGAGTACAAACCCAGCTGCTCCAACACACATCTGCCCATTGTTTAGTTTAGCTTTGTTTATTGTCACATGTACCAAGGTATGGTGAAAAGCTCTTGTTGCATGCTAACCAGTCAATAGAATGACAAGACATGATTACAATCAAGCAATTCACAGTGTACAGATACATGATCAAGGGAATAACAGGAATAATGTTTAGTGCAAGATAAAGCCAGTGAAGTGCGATCAAAGATAGTTCAAGGGTCTCCAATGAGGTTGATGTTCAGGACAGCTCTCTAGTTGTTGGAGGATGGTTCATTTGCCTGATAACATCTGGGAAGAAACTATCCTTGAATCTGGAGGTATACATTTTCAGACTTCTGTACCTTTTGCTCGATAGGAGAGGAGAGAAGAGGGAGTGGCCAGGCTGCGACTCATCCTTGATTATGCTGTTGGCCTTGCTGATGCAGCATGAGATGTACTTGGGAAGAAACTGTCCTATCTTCCTATTTGTACCCTCACTATTACAAAGTAATCCAGGGATTACTGCTCTCAGTGTCCTGCTTTTCAATATTCTGCCTAATCCCTAGATTCACTTTGCAGGACCACATCCCTGTTCCTACTATTTGTGCCAATGTGCACCATGGCTTCTGGCTGCTCGCTCTCCCTCTTGAGAATGTTCTCCAACCACTTGGAGACATCCTGGATCCTGGCAGCAGGGAGGTAACACACCATCCTGAAGTCTTGTTTGCTACCACAGATCTCCTGTCTGTGTCCCTATCTAACAAGTCTTCTGTCACTGTGGCCCCATCGGAGCTTTACCTTCGCTGCTGTTCCTCAGACCCAGACCTGACACTGCAGGCCAAATGACTGCTGCTGCTGCTCTTCCCTGACCAGTCCTCCGCCATGATAGTATCCAAAGGAGCATACCTGTAATCAAGGGTTACAGGCCTGAATCGACAAAGTCTCTTGAGTAAAAGTCTCAGTGCTGCAATGTCCCTCAACACAGCACTTTGCCTCAACACAGCCTCTCAACCAACACAGCCAAACACAATAGTCTGCACTGCTAAACCTTCTAATTTCTTTTATTGGCCATTGCGTCTCTTCCTCAGCCAAAAAAACATCTGTTTTTAATAGCCTGCCTTTGCTTCAAACAAAGCTTCTCTTCAATCAAAACATAGCTTTCCCGACACTTTCTCACCGATTTTTTTCAAAAATTCTTTCTCTCCTCTCAAAATGGCTGCTCATCATCGCTCTCCTTGTCTTTTAAAGTATAAACAGAACTCTCATCCCTTCTAACAATTGGATGAGGTTGACTCTAGAATCAAACACCTCCTGGTAAAATTGAAGAAGAGATTTTCCAGTAAGCACAAAGTTTTAATTGAGCTCCCGAGATGTTCACTCTGATATTTGCATTTTCTCCGTGCCACTCATGCACATCTGGAAAGCAACCCTATTATAATATCGCTACCACTTATATCATCTTTATTCACATTTAGGTTCATATTCAACATTGAAAATAATCTGTGAGGATTTGTTAAAAATGAGATCCATTAAAAAGCCAATTGCCTCAACCCTTTCATTTCATAAACGCAATTAAAAAAAAAAGTTTATATTCCTAATAATCACTGATAATATCTTGGAGAATCCTATTGTGAGTTAAATGAACATACCTGATGGACATTGATAATGGTGTTCAATATTTAATTTGATTAATTTTCTCACTTTGAAATATTTGGCATAAACTTGCTGATGGCAATTTTCCTCCACAGTGTTTAAAACATTAATGATACAGTGATGCATAAAGACAGCTTAGTTGGTTTTAGCTTTCAGCATTTTATTAGTTCCCCTCGAGACATTTAGCCAATCTCTTTCTTTAATACTAACTGATCAATGGATAACTGAATTGCTGCTGGATTAAAAAAATAAAACCTTAATTTGAAATTACCTTTCAAAACAACATACGCATTTTAATATAGATTTTTAAATGAAAGATAAAGCTCTTATGAAGCTTAAGGGTACAAAAGAGTACTATATTATTCATTGTCAAACTTATTATATTGTCAAATCTGAAAGCTGGAGAAAAATTACATCATTATCATTTCAAAATGGTCTAACCATGTTATAGAAATCCATCCCTACTGTATGAATGAACTAACATAAAATCTACATACCACTCAAAATTAAATGTTGATTGCCATGTTTTTAGATATCTTTTTACTAATTACTGAGTCAAGCAACAGAAATATCCATTGGACTCTTCATCATACCGAGTCCAGTGCCTTGTCAGTTCAACATTACGCGCTTGGAAATTAAGTCAGATTAGGAATGGGACAGGAAGTCAGCTCCATTTAATCCACAACTATCAACAATATGTTGCAAATAAATTCTCAGCAAAAAAAATCTCCAGGGTCCTCTTTCTGTTCACTTTCATCTGTACCCTATTCATTCATCTGCAATATTATCGATGTTGCTGATGTAATTACTGTTTCTTGAATGTATGCATTTGATTATTTCATTCTACAGTCACTTCCACATGCTTTAGACCTATTTAGTTTTATATTTTGGAAACTTAGAAACATTGATTGAAATAAGCTTAATTGGTATTTCACAAGAAATGGGTAAATTAAGATCTCCGAAAGCCATATTGTTGCTAATAATTATTGTGTTTTTTGCAGAAAGGACATTTCATGTGAAGCATTAAACTTAGCTTAAATATTGACAATTGCAATTTTTATCCCATGAAAGCTATTTTGTATGTGCTTCTTAAAATTAATGGCTTGGATTATGCAGTGAAAATAATGCGGTAACTATTATTGCTACCAAAGAGTAAATCAACTAGAAAATTCAACTGATTGCACATGTAACTAAAAGTCACCAGTTCCCCGAGAACATTTATAATAACATTATTTTATGAAAATAATTGACATATGGAATACCATGAAATTGTAATGCTTGAGCAGCAGAATAACACTAACATTGGAGAGAACATTAAGGGTTGTTTTATTTCAAGGCAAATTCTAAATAACATAATTAATATTAGTTACCAACAGACGATCTCTGTGAATTTTTCATGAGTGAATTTTCAATCCTCAGACTATAATAAAAATTGGAAATTTAAAAAAAATGATAAGATATACTGTATATTTTAATCATTTGTTTCCTTCTCACTTCTGTCATCTCATCAACATTCTATCCCTTATTTTACTTTCGTACATATTCTGGCATAACATTTAATATTTTAACTTATATTTTCTACCCCATTATGAATTTTTATTTTACCTAAACATCTATCATATTTCAATATTTTTTTAAAATGGTAATGTGGAGCTAAAGATACAACTGAAAACTATTTTATTGAACGCCCCGAATTGTCAAATGGCATGTGGCACTGTCAATCAGATTTTATTGGAAGAAAACTGTGAAACTAAATATAATATTTTTTGTTTAATATAATGCGGGATGGTTGCATTGAGTTAGATAGCTCTTTTTCAACTGCTGCCATCATAATGGGCTGAATAATGGACTGAAACTAAAAGAGTCTGATGGCAAAACCTATCATAGGTGGTCCACTACACTTGACAGAATTTGTAGTGAGATGCGAGGTGGCTCAATGTTTGGTTACATCTTTCACAGCCTCCTCTTTTATAGGCAGCTCCTCAGGTACAGGGTGACTCGTGTTCTATGGGGTCTTGAGGGGAATTGGGTTCTGATGAGAACAATTGTGGGTACGCCAGATTTGACACAAAAGGGACAGGTGGGTGAGAAGTAAGGGAATGGTGTGCCCCTTCTGTCATTTTATGTTTTGATATAAAGGACATTGTACATTTGCATTCCAGTGTGCTCCTTTTCAATCAGACCAGTCATGGTACAGGTACTGTTAGAAATCAGTGAGGGTGACCACTTTAGCAACAGGCTTAAACCTTATTTTTCAATCTCGGTCATCTCTTGCTCTGATAAACCTTGGATTAGATTACCTGTTTAGAGATTTTGGTGTCAGGTGTATTAATGTGTCAGATGTCCCACCATTGGAAGTGGTTAAGAACCAATTGTCCCTCCATTCAGAGGGTGCTTCCTAGTTATGGTGGAGGCATAAATCAAAGCCCCCTGGATTCCCATTAATCAGGGTGAAGCACATCAGGATCAAACCACATGCCCACAGAAGTTGGCAGCTTTGGTGGGACCTGGGGTTTTATTGTGGCTACACACACTAGGGACAATTTACACTTATACCAAGCCAATCAACCTACAAACCTGTATGTCTTATTATGAGTGTGGGAGGAAACTGAAGATCTTGAAGAAAACCCATATAGTTCAGGGGAGAACGTACAAACTCCGTACAGACAGCACCCATAGCCGGGATCAAACACGGGTCTCTGCCACTGCAAGCGCTGTTAGGCAGCAACTCCACCGCTGCGCCACTATACCGTGCTCTGTAAACATATATCGTCATCCTCAGTGAAATTATGACATTGGAATTTCACCGTGTTTGATAAATTTCCATAAGAAGAGTAGCTAATAGAAAAACTGAGTTTGCTAAAATATGGGAAATAATATGGAATGTTGGAAAAAGAGATTGAGTTTAAAGGGTATCAATTAATGTCAATAAGATATGGCAATAGTGATCCACAAGGATATGTTTCAGGTCCCGAATTATTTAATATCTCTATTGATGAACTGGTTGAATGAATACTGTTTTGTATATTTGTTAATAATTAACAAGATATTAGAGACCAGGGCAGTAGTCTAGATAGTTGCAGAAAGTAGGATACAAAAACAGTAAAACGTGCAGAATGTAGGATACAAAAACAGTAAAACAGTGGCAGATAAAGTGTGGAATGTTAGTGTGAGATCATCTGCATTTGGTGAGAAAACTAAAGAATAATTTTATTTTTTAAGTAATAGAAAAGTCGTCATTGTAAAAGAACCAAGAAATGTGTCAAATGAATATAATTTTAAGAAATCAGACAGATACAAAAAACAATTAAATAGTCTAATAAAATGTTAGCTTTTATCTCATGAGGGCGGGAATACTAAGTGGAGGAAGATAAATGATAATTTTATGTAGATTTGGTTTAATCCTATCATGTAAACAGTTTTCACTAGATTTCATTAAAATTATGTGAACCTGGAGAGGGCGTAATATAGATTAATCAGAAATAACTTATCATGCTAACTGGTCTTAAAAGGTTCAATAAATGGAAATTAGGATGAATTCATAGTTGCATAGAGTTAAACAGAAAAAAAAAAAAACCTTCGACTCAACTTATGCATGTTGACCATCATGTCTTCTAAACTAATTCCATTTGCCTGCATTTGTCCCATTACCCTCTCAACCTTTCCTATCCACATTCCACTGAAAAAGATTTTTGTAATTATACCAGGGACTGGACCAAGGGTTTTGAGCATGAAACGCTTGGCACCCAAAATATACTCTTTTTATTACAATGATACTTGGATATACAAACAACCAGAATGTTAAGTGAAAAAACTGACATTACTGCCACTAGTACACATGTACCATCCTGCACCGCCCGAGCCACATTTTCCCACATGTTCAATGGGCATTTAATAAACACATGTATGTCTTTGGGGTGCATCTGATGAATTTCAATCATTTTCTCCAAACATTTATTCAATAGACACCATAATAAAAAATAAAAATAAGTCATTAATACAGTAAACCCTTGCAATAACAGACCGTGGAGAGGAGGATGGTGTCCATTATTGCTGATTGTCCGCTATAACCGAGTGAGGGGGCTAAAGTTTGACCTGTGATAGGAGGGAAGAATAGCAGGGCTTTTGAGGGCTGGGGGGTTTAAACAAGCAGGAATTCACAGGTCCAGGAAATGCAGAGCCCCCACCCCACACATGTTACGCCAGGGATGGGTGCGGTACTCACTCCTTTATGCTGCTCACGCTCTCTGCTCCTGCAACTGGAAGAATGGCACGTAGCACCTTCTCTTTCAGTAACTGGCTGAAGTATGGTGGAGTAGTGGGGGGGTTGCAATGGGAGCTTCGGTCTGCTATAACCAAAATCCACTATATAGAGGTCCATTATTACGAGGGTTTACTCATTATAAAAAAAACAAATAAACAATATAGTGCAAAGCCAAAACAATACCCCAAGTCCTTACTGCAATCAAGGCAGTTTGTAGTTCAGAGTTTAAAGAAAGTTCGTAGTGTTAAATAATCTGATGATTGTTGGGAAGGAGCTGTTTCTGAACCTGGACACTACAATTTTCAAACTCCTATACCTTCTTCCTGATGGCAGGAATGGAATTGAGACCAAGGCAAGGGTGGTGTGGCCCTTGATGATGCCGACTGCCTTTTCGAGACCTATACATCCCTTCGATGGTGGGGAGGTTAGCACCCGTGATGGACTAGGCAGAGTTCACCACTTTTTGCAATCATCTTTGTTTCTGGGGTTCGAATTCCCAAACCAGGTTGTAATGCAACCAGTCAATATGCTCTCCACCATACACCTGTCCAATGTTGTGCAAAACACACCAAGTACCAAAATTTCACTAGAGAGCATGCCTCAAACAATTTGCAAACAATTAATTGGTGTAGTCAAGACATTTGACAAGGTTATGCATGGTAAGCTGCTCTGGAAGGTTATCTCACATGCGATCCAAGGATGAGGGATGATCTTATAAAGGTGTATATGATCATAAGAGGAATAGATTGCATAAATCCACAGAGACTTTTGTCCAGAGTATAGAATCGAGAACCAGAGGACATAGGTTTAAGGTGAGGGGGGATGTATTTAATGGGAACCTGAGAGCAACCTTTTTACACAAAGGTTGGTGGGTAGTTGGAACGAGTTGCTGGAGGAGGTAGTTGAGGCAGTTACAATCGCAATGTTTAAAAAGCATTTAGACAGGTATATGGATACGATAGGATAGGCTAGGGACATTGGCCGAGTGTGGGCAGGTGAGACTAGTGTAGATTGGACATGTTGTTTGGTGTGGGCAAGTTGGGTTGATGGGCCTGTTTCCACGCTGTATGAGTATATGACTCCATGACAGTCACTGGTGTAATATAAAACAACTTAGCAGCCAATGTGTGCACAGAAAGATTCCAAACAGCAATATGATACTGATCTGATCAAGTTTTACTACTTTTAATTGAATAATTAGTATTGGCCAGATCACCAGATATGGCTCAACTGCTCTTTATGAAAACAGTATTTGATGCATGTTCAAACAATAGTATCCCTGACAGAATAGATGAAGGTGTGGCACTTCTTCAGTACTGGAGTGGACAACAAACCACTTTATTTGGAAATGTATTTGGAAATCAAGCTTCTAGACCTTCCTGAAACGTATAATGAGTCAGCTGCAAGCTTGCTTGTAGGCACATCTGGTGATGATTCAGTATTCTTCATAATGCCTCTGCAATTTAAATTAAAGTAGGTATATATATATTTTTTTATGAAACCAATATTGAAGTTGAACCACAGGACAAATTAAGTTTGGTTAAAAATGAAGGATTTAAGAAGAAGCAAAGTAAATCCAAGAGCTGGGGAAGTTAAGGATAACAATTCAAGGTCTTTGGAGTGTTGCAGTTGAAGTTTTAATCATCAACATGACTCATAGATTTGCACAACATGAAAACAGTGCTGCCAGCCCTCCATGTCCAAGGTGATCAACAAGAACCCATTTACATTAATCCGACGTGGACCCATTTTATTTTTTCCATTTTCCTATCAATTCCCTCAAATCTCCTATCCACCTACCCACATGAGACAATGCACAGTGGTCTTCCCAACTTACCAACCCAGGCATCCTTGGAATGTGGGAGGAATCCAGAGCATGAGGAGGAAATTTGTGCAGTCACAGGAAAAATGTAATAACTCCACAAAGACAACTCTGGAGATAAGAATCCAGGTCCTTGGAGCTATGAGGCAGTAACTTTAAAACACTCTTCAGAACCAAAAGATTGAATGGTTATGAGCTGGACCAGTGGTTTTCTTTTCTGTTTGGTTATTTCTTGTTTATGGACTGCTCAACAGACTTTGGGTCCATTTGTTCCCATTATTTTGTTTTTCCATGAAACTGTATAGAAAATAAGAGGGGGTAGGACCAGAAAAGTTTTCGAACTTCTTCTTACCCCTTTTGAACATGAACGATATTATTTGTATTATTTGAGTTACTTATTTGTTTGTTTTCATTTGTGTTTTATTTTATTTTTTATTGCTTATAAGTTTATTTGTGTTTGTATTTTTTAACATGGTCAATAAATTAATAAAGTAAAGTAAAAACTATATAACATGTACCATTGGATTATAATTAAAACTCAGGAACAATCGAGGAACTACATAGTGGAACACAGATGCTTCAGAAAGATGCTGGGTTGGAGAAGATTAATGGGCTGGATCATGTTGGCTGTTGATTCTGATGGAAACTGCCAGTGTTCAGCTGTTCTGAACAAAAGCGGACTTGAAATAAGTCTGTAATGTGCTGAGGCTGATGTCAGCACATTTGCCAATCTGCCCCATTGCTGGATTCCATGTGGAGTTCAAGGTGGACCAAAATATGCTGGCATTCCCCATAATTGGAAATATGCCTCTGTGCTCCATAGCCGGCAGACTTGTTACATCAGAAACAAAATAACAAATTGTGTGAGGAATTTCAAGAGTGTTTTATTGTCATATGTACTGTAACTGAACAAGGAAATTCTTACTTGTAGCAATGTAGATATGCAAACATATGTACAGATATTGTACTGTACTCTGTAAACTATAAATACCATAATAAACAATAACAATATTTAGTATATACTAGACTAATTGGGACCCGTTAGGTCCCATGTTCACATGGGAGGGCTGGTCCCCCAATGCAATATTCCACCTCTCCACCAATTCCAATATTGATGGGGGGGGGAGGGGGGGGGGGAGTGCTAGTATGTGTGTTGTGGGCTGAAGGGACTGGTTTCCAGAGGGCTAGTATGGACATTGTGGGTTGAATGGATTCTTGGGCTGGCGGCTCAGTCACTAAAGCCTGGTGTGCTGGCAGCTCACTCACTCAAGGCTGGTGAGCTGGAGGTTGACTCACGGCTATTCCTTGAAATGCCACTTCAAGCAGGGTGCAAGGCCACCAAATTCGAGTGCAGTGTCATACCACTTCAAGCAGGATGCAAGGCCACCAAATTCGAGTGCAGTTTCCTACCATTTCAAGAAGGGTGTAAGTGATCTAAAGACAGAGAGTCATGACCTCTCCCTCCCCCTTCTTGCAGAGACTAAGCCACGCCCACACTCCCAGGTTTTATAGTCCCTCCCACCAGAAGGGGCGTGGCCTTCATGGTGTGATTAACAGGAGAGAGAATTTCAACATTTTTAAAACACATAACACTTTTGCATTTTTAAACTTCATTTTCAAACCACATTATGGGCACTGACAGCTCAGTAAAACCTCTCACAGTTTACTTGACGTGGGTTCAGTGTTATTCACAGCTCAGACCTCTCACTCCCCCATCTTGCAGAGAACCGAGGCACCTCCACACTTCCGTGTTTTATAGTCCATTCGGAAGGGGCATGGCCTTCAGGAGAGAGAATCTCAAACTTTTTTAAACATTAATAATTATTTTATTTTTCATCGATGGGAAAAATTGTCTCATCCTGAGCAGCGGAGGGGGACTCTGAGTAAAATGGCCAAAAATCACAGCTGTAAGTGGCAGTGTTTTTTCTAAAATCAATATAGAGTGCAACAGGGAGATGTCTAGATGAGACTTTTAATAATAATAATAATAATAATAATAATAATAATATATTTTATTGTCATTGCACATCAGTGCAACGAGATTTGGTATGCAGCTTCCAACCGATGTCAAAAATAAATAAATAAATAAACTGCGACGTGACCATCTGAGGGAGACAGTCCAGGGGGGGCACTCAGCAGGGCTGGTTCAGAGCCGCTATAGCTCTGGAAATGAAGCTGTTTCTAAGTCTGGAGGTTGAGGCGTAAAAGGCCTTGGAACGTCTGCCGGAGGCAAGTAGTTTGAACAGTCCATTACAAGGGTGTGAGGAGTCTTTATGGATGCTGACAGCCTACCTGAGGCACCGTGTGTGGTAGATGCTCTCCAAGGCTGGTAGCTGTGTCCCAATAATCCTCTGTGCTCTTTGGACGACGCGCTGAAGAGCTCGCCTCTCCGCCTCAGTGCAGCTGAGATACCACACAGAGATGCCATACATTAATATGCTCTCTGTGGTGCAGTGGTAGAAGGTTGTCAGCAGCTGTTGGGGCAGACCAGTCTTTTTCAATGTCCTCAGGAAGAACAGTCATTGCTGTGCCTTCTTGACCAGTGCAGTGGTGTTGGTGGACCATGTGAGGTCCTCTGAAATGCGAGTGCCCAGAAACTCAAAGCTGGACACTCTCTCCACACTCTCCCCGTAGATGGAGATTGGGGCGTATTCTCCATTATGGGACCTCCTGAAGTCAATAATCAGCTCCTTGGTCTTGGAGGTGTTTAGTGACAAGTTGTTACGTGCGCACCAGTCCGCCAGGTTCTGGACCTCCGCTCTGTATTTTGTTTCATCACCGTTGGTGATCAGCCCAATCACTGTTGTGTCGTCTGCAAACTTCACGATGGTGTTGGTGTCGAATGCAGGAACACAGTCGTGAGTGAAGAGGGATTAGAGCATGGGGCTTAGTACACAGCCCTGTGGTGTGCCGGTGCTCAGGGTATTAGTGGAGGGCAGGTGCGGGCCCAGTCTCACTGCCTGCGGTCGCTCCGTCAGAAAGTTCAGGATCCAATCGCATATCGGTGAACTGAAGCCTAGCTGGTGGAGTTTGGTGGTGAGCTTGGTGGGGATGACCGTATTGAATGCAGAGCTATAGTCAATGAAGAGCATCCTTACTGCCCTGTTTATCCAGGTGAGTCAGGACAGTGTGAAGAGCCAGAGAGATGGCATCCATATTATAAATAAATTTAATATTAAATTAAATATTTAATATAAATATATAGATATATTTAGCATTCTCAAACCAACTTTTCAATTAGGCAAGGCAACATGAGCATTCTCAAACCAACTTTTCAATTAGGCAAGGCAACTTTAGCATTCTCAAACTTACTTTTCAATTAGGCAAGGCATTCTCAAACCAACTTTTCATTTAGGCAAGGCAACTTTAACATACTTAAACCATCTTTTCAATTAGGCAAGGCAACTTTAGCATTCTCACACCAACTTTTCAATTAGGCAAGGCATTTTCAATTAGGCAAGGGCATTCTCAAACCAACTTTTCAATTAGACAAGGCGACTTTAGCATTCTCAAACCAACTTTTCTATTAGGCAATGCAACTTTAGCATTCCCAAACCAACTTTTCAATGAGATGAGGCAATGCAACGTTAGCATTCTCAAACCAACTTTTCTATTAGGCTAGGCAACTTTAGCATTCTCAAACCAAATTTTCAATTAGGCAAGGCAACCTTAGCATTCTCAAATTAACTTTTCAATTAGGCAAGGCAATTTAACATTCTCAAACCAACTTTTCAATTAGGCAAGGCAACTTTAACATTCTTAAACGTACTTTTCAATTAGGCAAAGCAACTTTAGCATTCTCAAACCTACTTTTCAATTAGGCAAGGCAACTTTACAATTCTCAAACCTACTTTTCAATTAGGCAAGGCATTCTCAAACCAACTTTTCAATTAGGCAAGGCATTCTCAAACCAACTTTTCAATTAGACACAGCAACTTTAGTATTCTCAAACCACCTTTTCTATTAGGCTAGGAAACTTTAGCATTCTCAAACCAACTTTTCAATTAGGCAAGGCAACTTTAGCATTATCAAACCAACTTCCCAATTAGGCAAGGCAACTTTTGCATTCTCAAACCAAAAAACCCTTTTGCGTTTTCAAATGAAAAAATACTATTCATTTTCAAACTACATTTTCAAACCACATTAAGGGCACAGACAGCTCAGTAAAACCATTCACAGTTTAGTTGACATGTGTTCAGTGTTATTCTGAACTGAGGCACCTCCACATTTCCGTGTTTTATAGTCCATCCGGAAGGGCTTCAGGAGAGAGAATCTCAACATTTTTAAAACATTAATAATTCTTATATTTTTCATCGATGGGAAAAATCCTCTGTCCTGACCAGCGGAGGAGGACTCTGAGTAAGATGGCCAAAAATCACAGCTATGTGACAGCGTTTTTTTCTAAAATCAATATAGAGTGCAACAGGAAGATGTCGAGATGAGACTTTTAGTTCGCACATCTCTGAATAAGAGCCAGCTAAAAAGAAAATGATGGGCCAACTTCAGCCCACAATCACACACACTCACTCACACATACACTCACAAACACATACACACACATTCAGTGACTCACACACCATATATATGGCAGTAAACTTTCTTGAATACTCACATGGCTGAGCGCGGCCTCTCCACTTTGGGGCTTCCGCAGTCAGCAGCACTTCCGCAATCATCGTGATCTCTGTGCTTACCTGAAATGACGCAATCAGCGCGACCTCTGCAATCACCGGAAGTTACGCAATCAGCGCGACCTGTCCACTAAGTGGAAGTCACAAAATGAGCGGGACTTTTGAACTAAACACTGTCGGACCTAATAAAGCATTTATTCCTTCCAAACACAGTCGATCCTAAAAAAGCATTGCAGTTTGAAGCACAGGCAGGGCAATAGGCCAAACAACTCATGGCATTGTCATTAACGGCTAACAAAGCATTTACTGCAAGTACATTGTAGACTCACAGTTCAGTTGATTCACATCTTAGAATGAGAGTGTGGCTTCTCCCTCACAATCTTGCAGTGACTGAGTCATGTCCAGGCATCCGGGGGTTTTATAGTCCTGCCCCCCTCCCTCCAGAAGGGGCGTTACCTTCATCACAGTGATTGACAGGCGAGAGGATCTAAACACACATAACTTTTTTATCTTTCATCGATGGGAAAAATCATCAGGGCCTGCTCAGCGGAGGAGGACTGTGAGTAAGATGGCCAAAAATCATAGTGATATATGGTAGTTTTTTCTAAATTCAATATACAGCGCAAACAGGAAGTGGTCAAGGTGAGACTTTTAATTATTTTGGTGCGGTCTGATACCACTGTTACATCATAGTGCCTCTCCGCTCTTAGACCCAGGTAAATGTAGGAGATTGGTATCCATGGGCAACAGGTCTAGATGGTATATTAAAACCAGCTCATTGCAGCGCACAGATGAATGGAGGAGCAAAACCATGGAAAAAGTTTAAAAAATATATAGTATGACAATTTTGAAGCAAAGCATTACTTCAGATGGAGTCAAGACAAATTATTTTGCTTGGAGAGTGGGAGTGTAATGGGTGAACAAATATTTAGTGTTGATGACGACTTTAAAGCAGAATTGTGATCTGACTTTATGCAAAGAAACATTGAAATAGCCAACCGGGATTACATTAGAATCTATCAGTTTAAAAAGATGTACAAAAACACTTTTTTTAAAAGGATATTGGGATGAGGATAGGTGATTGTGAGTGGGATATTTGTTATACTGATTGTATTGGGAAGGGTGATTATAGGGTGATGGGTTGTATATATGACTGATACTGTATAGTATATGAGGGTTTTTTCTTTTCTTTTTTTCTTTTTTTCCTCTCTTTTTTGTATGGCTTAGTATATATTTGATTAGTGTATAAATGTAAATAATTTGGTGTACATATAGCTACTGGTGTACACATGGTGTACATATAGCTGCTAAATTTGTATAAGATAATTATAAGCATATAATTATAAGGGGTGGGAATTAATAGGCTTTGGCTTCTTCCTGCTCCTTTTCGGACACAATTTCATTTATTTATAGATATAGTTTATGACACTTTATAAATATTCTTGTTTTTTGGGGGGGGTTTTTTGTATGCTGTTTCACACTTGCTTTTTATTCTTTTATTCTGTTCGAAATAAAGAATCAAATAAATAAATAAATAAACATCTATACATAACTACAACTCTCATCTTGTTATCGTCCGATTTGCGTTGTTTTTACATTTGCACTTAAACGGTACATCATAGTGCTATGATCTTTCGCTACCTTACTCACCATTCTCCTGTGCTGCAATGCAACATGTTTTGTTCTGATTGGTGGTATATTTTAAAAGTTATTAAGGTTTATAAAACCTTAAAGACCGCAGATGCGCAGGTTGGTCTCTTCTCCTGTCAGTCACTGCTAGGACGGCAGAGCCCCTTACTGCACCACCTTTGCACAGATTGACCGTTTCCACGGTCAGTCACCGGCGACGCCTGCCTCTGTCCAGAGGTGCCTGGCACGTCTTCTGGTCGGCGGGTCTTCCAGTTGGCGTGTCTTCCGGTCGGTGCGGCTTCAGGTTGGCACAGCTTTCGGGTCAGCGCGGCTTCAGCTTTACACAGCTTTCGGGTCAGTGCGACTTCTAGTCGGCACGGCTGCCGGCCGGCATGGCCTCCAGTCGGCAGGGCCTCCGGTCAAGGCAAACTCCAGTCAAGGCAACCTCCGGTCAAGGCAACCACTGGTCAGAGGATCGGCAACCTCGAGATCCTGGGGAGGTGAGGAGGGAGTGTGAGGGAAGTAAGGGAGAGGAGGGGATCGAGAGGGGGTAGGGAGGGAAAGTGGGGGATGTGAGGAGGGAGACTGGGTGGAATGAGGGAGAGGAGGGGGTAGGGAGGGAGAGGGGGTAAAGTGGGGGAGGGGGGTAGGGATTGGAGAGGAGTTAGGGGGGGGAGGGAGGGAGGGAGGGAGGGAGGGAGGGGAGGGAGGAGGGAGGAAGGGAGGGAGGGAGGGAGGGAGGGGGGGAGGGAGGGTAGGGGAAAGGAAAGGGAGGGAGAGGTGAGGGAGGATTTAGGGGAGGTGAGGAGGAGAGGGGAAAGAAGTGGGAGGGTGAAGAGCAGGGGAGAGAGTTCTGGGGATGAGGGGATGAGCCGCGTCTGCGCAGTTGGAGACTATGCTTGAGTGGTGGAATATTGCATGGGGGAACGGGTTGTGTTGGGGTCTAGGCCTCCCATGTGACTGGTCACTTAGTCTCATAGTTAGAGGACCAAGATGAGAATTGTTTTTTCCACACAGAGAGTGTGAATTCTCTACCACAGAAAGTAGTTGAGGCCAGTTCATTGGCTATTTTTAAGAAGAAGTTAGATGTGGCCCTTGTGGCTAAAGGGATCAGGGGGTATGGAGAGAAGGCAGGTACAGGATACTGAGTTGGATTATCAACCATGATCATATTGAATGGCGGTGCAGGCTCAAAGGGCCGAATGGCCTACTCCTGCGCCTATTTTTTATGTTTCTATGTTTTTATGTTTCTTATCGACCACAGGCTGTCGGACTTGTAGAAAGGGCAAACCAGACCCTTAAAAACAAATTAGCCAAATTAAAGGCGGAGACAGGACTTGGATGGATTAAATTACTCCAAATAGCCCGGTTTCAGATGAGAGTCATGCCTGCAGGAAAATCTAGTTTAAGCCCAGCTGAAATTATTTACGGTAGACCCTTGGAAACCCATTGCAACCAGAATGCAATGAAAATAGTTAATTTCCACCATGCGACTTCAGAGATGACCAACTATATAAAGGGATTTACATTGTAGAGTGGGAGCAGTCTATGAGGATATGGCTTAATTAGTAACTCCCATTAAAGTAAAACCTGGAGACTATCTTTGTGAAGAATTGGTTAAGGAAAGGATCAAAAGTTCATTGGGAAGGACCATACCAAGTTATTTTAATGACTCTGACCACAGTAAAGGTAGAAGGTAGATCTTTCCTGGTCCGAGAATACTAATGAAATTATCAAGAAAGCTCAACAGCGCCTCTACTTCCCGAGAAGAGTACAGAGAGTTGGTTTGTCAAGGAGGACCCTCTCTGACTTCTACAGGTGCACAGTAGAGAGCATGCTGACCGGTTGCATCGTGGCTTGGTTTGGAAACTTGAGCACCCTGGAAAGGAAAAGACTACAAAAAGTAGTAAACACTGCCCAGTCCATCATCAGCTCTGACCTTCCTTCCATCGAGGGGATTTATTGCAGTCGCTGCCTCAAAAAGGCCGGCAGTATCATCAAAGACCCACAACATCCTGGCCACACACTCATCTCACTGCTACCTTCAGGTAGAAGATACAGGAGCCTGAAGACTGCAACAACCAGGTTCAGGAATATCTACTTCCCCACAGCCATCAGGCTATTAAACATGGCTCGGACAAAACTTTGATTATTAATAACCAATTATCTGTTATTTGCACTTTATCATTTTATTTATTCATGTGTGTATATATTTATATTATAGCATATGGACACATTGATTTGTTTTGTAGTAAATGCCTACTATGTTCTGTGTGCTGAAGCAAAGCAAGGATTTCATTTTCCTATCAGGGACACATGACAATAAACTCACTTGAACTTGAAGGAAGAAATGCCTGGGTGCATCTTCATCATTGTAAAAGTATTAGTGAAGGTATCTGTAGTTAACTTTTTTTCTCCATAGTTTTCTTAGGAATTCTAATCAAGGATCAATGGACCACCAAGATTGATGGATGGGAATTCACATCCATGAAAACTCGGGATATGAAGACTCATCAGATGGAAATTGTGAAGTTATGCCCATGAAAACTCGGGAAGCTCGATGAAATTCTGAGAAGCTACATCAACATCTTCTTGATAGAACATTGTTAAAGTATAGCAGTCATCATTGTATTCTGGAGTTATCATTTATAATGAGGGTTATCATGGATGATAAAACGGGGGGAATGTTAATATTGACTAAATTAAAGACACCATAAAATGGAGGATCCCTGCACTTGTCAGAATTGCTTAACTCTTGTTAGCTGAACTTTACAGGCTTTGATTGGCGCAAGCCAGTCTAGGCTCAGACTGATATGCAGGATGGTGAGGGGTCCAGGTGTTCTCATGGATTCCCTTATATTGATAACATGTATATCAGTTTTGCAAACTACCCTTAAATGCATCATTTCTATTGGATCGCTACAAAAGAATTGTAAATAGTATAAATATTGTTGCAAGACGGTCATCCGGTTAATTGATGATTGGTCGAACTGTTGAGCCTTGGAGAAATTCTTTGATTCTCAGGACACAGGTTTCAATGTTTGTTCTTATTTACTTCCTTCTAGAGCTTTCTTTCTTATACAATGGGCGGTAATGGTGGCACAGCGGTAGAGTTGCTGCCTTACAGCAAAATACAGCGTCAGAGGCCTAGTTTCGATCCCGACATCGGGAGCTGGCTGTATGGAGTTTGTACGTTCTCTCCATGATCTGCGTGGGTTTTCTCTGAGATCTTCGGTTTCCTCCCACATTCCAAAGACGTACAGGTTTGTAGGTTAATTGGCTTGATTAATTGGCGATTAAAAAAAAGTAAAATTGTCCAAGTTGGCGATATGCAGAGTACTGCCCTGCCGACTACAAAATTCAGAAGGTTCAGAAGGTTCAATGTATTCGATGCTGTATTATTGGGTTAGGGAAATGTCTGTTATGTGTGGGGTTAATCGATATCTGTAATTGGTATGTGGTTCGGCCCCTCGAGGTCCCGGGACCTAGAAAAGTCCACTGCCATGAGGTCCCATGTTGATCTTCTGGGAGAGCGCTTCGGACTGCGTGACCTTCTAGAGTGTCTCTGTTTGAGCGAGGCCTAGAGGGCTTGACAGACAAATACAAGGATCAAACCCACGGTGGTTCGGTACAGTGGTGGGAACTGTAATTATGTTTTGTTAAAATGAAGGTTAGTTGATCATGTGCTTGATACAGTGCTTTTTGACTGAAACTAGACTGGGGAAACTGAGAATGAGCAATTTTTAAGAGCATCCTTCCAGTTTGCCCATAGCTCAGCGTCATTGTCTTTTGTGTAATAATTAGTATTAATATAATAATGTCAATGGTGAAGCTATAATGTGTATTATGATTTAGATCTCCAATAATGCACACACTATATCTGAAGATTTTTTGATAGCTCAACTTTGATTGGTCTCTGAATCTATTTTATAAACCAGCTCCACCAGTAAAGGCATGTCTATCACACATTTCACTGATTAACTAGCTATATAAAGCAAAAAGGAAAAAAAAAGAGAGCTGGAACTGACCGAAATCCTTCATGAACAAAATGTTCCAATGGTCTGCATTATTTTATGAAGTACAGTCATTCTTGCTGGGTCCCATGGCAGCAATGAAATTAATAAGCAGTTCTCAGCCTCAAAATTCATTCTCTACTAAATGGCTGTGTTAAACCTACACAGGAGATTTGAGCTGTGTCCAGGAATAAGTGCTGGTGAAGTTGGATATGATGTCTAAGTGAGACCATCCATTATATTTTGAGCTTCCATTACTTTGATATCCTTATTAACGCACAATGATCAGTGCTGCAACCAATCAATCAATGTGCTAAATAATATCATAAGAAGTCCTGCAGTCAGATGATGTTAGCTAGAATGGATTACCTAAGAGGAACTAACTTTGACCAAAAAAATTAGTGCAATTCTTATCCCAAGGTACCGTGGGGAACTCAGCAGATATACTAAAGATTTCAAACCTTTTTTTTCAATGCAAACATAAACTTTTTGACATATACACTGTGACAATGTCACCAAAGTTACAAGTCATGGTAACTATATAATTAAAAGTCTCATCTTGACCACTTCCTATCTGCGCTGTATATTGATTTTAGAAAAAAACACTACTGTATCACCTTGGCTTTTTGGCCATCTTACTCACAGTCCTTCTTCACTGAACCAGCCCCGAGGATTTTTCCCAACGATGAAAAAAAAAAAAGTTATGTTGTTTACAGTTGAAAAAAAGGGATCTGGGTATACCCGTGCATAGTTCCTTGAAGGTGGAATCAGCTGATAGGGTGGTCTTCTCGCTAGCCTTTATAAATCAATTGAGTATAAGATTGCGATGAAGGTAAAATTGTACAAGGCATTGGTGAGACCACTTCCAGGGGGGGGTGTACAATTTTGGAGCCCAATTATAGGAAGGATGTAACAAAAAGAGTACAGATGCCTGGACGTGAATCAGTAACTCTGCAAGATTGAATAAGTTAGGTCTTTATTCTCTGGAGCGCAGAAGGTTAAGGGGGGACTTGATAGAGGTCTTTAAAATGATGAGAGGGATAGACAGAGTTGATGTGGACAAGCTTTTCCCTTTGAGAATAGGGAAGATTCAAACAAGAGTGACTGCAATGTACTTGCAATAAATGATTTGTTTGCCCTTAATAACAATGCCATGAGTTGTTTGGCCTGCCGCCCTGCCTCTGCTTGAAAGTGCAATGCTTATTTGGAAATGAAATGAAATGAAATGCCAATGCCATTAGTTGTTTGGCCTGCTGCCCTGCATGTGCTTGAAACTACAATACTTTATTCGGGCTGACTCTGTTTGGAAGGAATAAATGCTCTATTAGGTCCGACTGTGTTCGGAAGGAATAAATGCTTTATTAGGTCTGACTGTGTTTGGAAGGAATAAATTCTTTATTACGTCTGACTGTGTTTGGAAGGAATAAATGCTTTATTAGGTCTGACTGTGTTTAGTCCAAAAGTCCCGCTCATTCCACTTAGTGGACAGGTCGCGCTGATTGCGTAATTTCTGGTGAGCGCAGAGGTCGTGCTGATTGCGTAAATTCCGGTGAGCACAGAGGTCGTGCTGATTGTGTAATTTCTGTGGAGTGCAGAGGTCATGCTGATTGTGGAAGTGTTAAAAAGTTATGAAGGTTTAAACACCTTAAAAACCGCCCCATCCGGCATCCGCTGTCAATTATTGGCGGCGAGGAGAATAAAGCTGAAGGAGCGGAGTGAGCTGAGTGTGGAGAACGAGCTGCATCGGTCATTACGGCGAGCTGCCGAGTGAGGCCGGCAGGCAACCACTGAGTGAGTGGGGCCAGCCGGTGAGTGAGTGCGGCCGAGAACTGGTGAGTGAGTCCAGCTGGGAGCCGTTTAGTGATGCTGGAGCCGCTGGGTGAGTCCGTACAACCCGGCACACCCTCTCCCACACACACCATTCCCACACACACCCCTCACGCCTCCCACAGACACCACCCTTCCCCTCCCGCAAATGCCCTCTCGCCTCCCCACTATCCCCCCACTCGACCCCTCCCCCCACATGTCCGTTGCCCACACACCCCTTGCCTCTTACCCCACCCCCCTCCCCCCCATCCCCCCCCCCCACACAACGTCCCCCCCACACCCCCCCAACCCCCCTCCCCCCCCCTCCCACACACAACCCTCCCCTACACCCCACAACCCCCCCCCCTGCTGCAGAACGTTCCCCACCTATCTGCACCCGTGTCTGCCCGTCTGCAGCTGTCCCCTCCCTCAGGCTGCAGGACACTCCCCCCTCCCCCACTGGCCCCTAACAACCCCTGCCTGAAGCCGTCCCGCTCACCAGGCTGCAGGACCCCCTCCCCCTTATTGGACCCCGACAGCCCCCGCCTTGAGCCGTCCCCCTCCACAGGTTGCAGGACCCTTCCCACCAGCCCCTGCCTGAAGCCTTCCCGGTCCCTTGGCTACAGAACCCTACCACCGGCTTCCCCCACCTGAATCCTTCCACATCCCCAGCTGCAGGACATTTCCCCCCAACCAGCCACCGCTTAAATCCTTCCCCCTCCTTCGGCTGCAGGACACTCCCCGCTGGCCCCAGCCTAAAGCCGTTCCACTCCCCTGGCTTTAGAACGCACCACAACTGCCCCACCCTGCAGCCTACCTCTCCCCCGGCTACAGAATGCTCCCTGCCAGCCCCCGCCTGACGCCGTCCCCGTCCCCAGCATCCCCATCTCCATTCGGCCCACAACACCCGTACTGGCCCCAAGAAAATTCCAGTCGGCCCACAATATCCTACTAGCCCTCCAGAAACCAGACCCTCTGGCCCACAAAACATGTTGTGGCATATTAGGAAAGGGGGAGATGCAACGAGACCTGGGTGTCATGGTACACCAGTCATTAAAAGTAGGTCTAGATGTCAGCTGATTTACATCGGGGAGACTTAGCGGAGGTTGGGCGATCGTTTCGCCGAACACTTCCGCACAGTCCGCAATAACCTGCCTGAACTCCCGGTGGCTCAGCACTTCAACTCCCCCTCCCATTCCCAATCCGACCTCTCTGTCCTAGGTCTCCTCCATTGCCAGAGTGAGCAACACCGGAAATTGGAGGAACAGCACCTCATATTCCGCCTGCGTTGCTTGCGGCCGGTTGGCATGAAAATTGAATTCTCCCAGTTTTGCTAGCCCTTGCTGTCTCCTCCCCTTCCTTAACCCTCGAGCTGTCTCCTCCCATCCCCCCGCCCTCAGGCTCCCCCTCCTCCCTTCTCCCCCCCACCCCCCCATCAGTCTGAAGAAGGGTTTTGGCCCAAAACGTCGCCTATTTCCTTCGCTCTATAGATGCTGCTGCACCCCCTGAGTTTCTCCAGCATTTTTGTGTACCTTCCAAGAGCAAATATGTAAGGAGATTGCAGATATTAGTAGTAAACACAAGGTAGTGATTGTGGGAGATTTCAATTTTCCACACATAGACTGGGAAACACATTCTGTAAATGGGCTGGATGGGTTGGAGTTTGTAAAATGTGTGCAGGATAGTTTTTGCAGCAATACATAGAAGTACCTACTAGAGAAGGGGCGGTGTTGGACCTCCTGTTAGGAAATGAGACGGGTCAGGTGGCAGAGGTATGCGTTGGGGAACAGTTCGGGACCAGTGATCACAATACCATTAGTTTCAATATAATTATGGAGAGGGTCAGAACTGGACCTAGGGTTGAGATTTTTGATTGGAGAAAGGCTAACTTTGAGGAGATGCGAAAGGATTTAAAAGAAGTAAATTGGGACAGTTTGTTTCATGTGGAAGAGAAATGGAAGACATTTAAAGGTGACATTTTAAGAGTACAGAATCTTTATGTCCCTGTTCGGTTCAAAGGAAATAGTAAAAATTGGAAAGAGCCATGGGTTTCAAGGGAAAATGGACACTTGGTTCGGAAAAAGAGAGAGATCTACAATAATGATAGGCAGCATGGAGTAAATGAGGTGCTTGAGGGGTATAAAGAATGTAAAAAGAATCTTAAGAAAGAAATTAGAAAAGCTAAAAGAAGATATGAGGTTGCTTTCGCAAGTAAGGTGAAGGTAAATCCAAAGGGTTTCTACTGCTATATTAATAACAAAAGGATAATGAGGGATAAAATTGGTCCATTAGAGAGTCAAAGTGGACAGCTATCTGCAGAGCCAAAAGAGATGGGGAGATATTGAACAATTTATTTTCTTTGGTATTCACCAAGGAGAAGGATATTGAATTATGTGAGGTAAGGGAAACAAGTAGAGTTGCTATGGAAACTATGAGATTCAAAGAAGAGGAAGTACTGACACCATTGATAAATATAAAAGTGGATAAATCTCCAGGTCCGGCCAGGATATTCCCTAGGACATTGAGGGAAGTTAGTGTAGAAATAGCAGGGGCTATGACAGAAATTTTTCAAATGTCATTAGAAACGGAAATAGTGCCGGAGGATTGACATACTGCGCATGTTGTTCCATTGTTTAAAAAGGGGTCTAAGAGTAAACCTAGCAATTATAGGCCTGTTAGTTTGACATCAATGGTGGGCAAATTAATGGAAAGGATACTTAGAGATAATATATATAAGCATCTGGATAAACAGGGTCTGATTAGGAACAGTCAACATGGATTTGTGCCTGGAAGGTCATGTTTGACTAATCTTCTTGAATATATTGAAGAGGTTACTGGGGAAATTGATGAGGGTAAAGCAGTAGATGTTGTATATGTGGACTTCAGTAACGCCTTTGACAAGGTTCCTCATGGAAGGTTGGTTAAGAAGGTTCAATTGTTGGATATTAATGGTGGAGTAGCAAGATGGATTCAACAGTGGCTGAATGGGAGATGCCAGAGAGTAATGGTGGATGGTTGTTTGTCAGGTTGGAGGCCAGTGACTAGTGGGGTGCCACAGGGATCTGTGTTGGGTCCACTGTTGTTTGTCATGTACATCAATGATCTGGATGATGGTGTGGTAAATTGGATTAGTAAGTATGCAGATGATACTAAGATAGGTGGGGTTGTGGATAATGAAATAGATTTTCAAAGTCTACAGAGAGATTTATGGCAGTTGGAAGAGTGGGCTGAAAAATGGCAGATGGAATTTAATGCTGATAAGTGTGAGGTGCTACATCTTGGCAGGACAAATCAAAATAGGACGTACATGGTAAATGGTAGGGAATTGAAGAATGCAGGTGAACAGAGGGATCTGGGAATAACTGTGCACAGTTCCCTGAAAGTGGAATCTCATGTAGATAGGGTGGTAAAGAAAGCTTTTGGTGTGCTGGCCTTTATAAATCAGAGCATTGAGTATAGAAGTTGGGATGTAATGTTAAAATTGTACAAGGCATTGGTGTGGCCAATTCTGGAGTATGGTGTACCATTTTGGTTGCCTAATTATAGGATGGATGTCAACAAAATAGAGAGAGTACAGAGGGGATTTACTAGAATGTTGCCTGGGTTTCAGCAACTAAGTTACAGAGAAAGATTGAACGTTAGGGCTTTATTCTTTGTAGCGCAGAAGGTTAAGGGGGGACTTGATAGAGGTCTTTAAAATGATGAGAGGGATAGACAGAGTTGACGTGGATAAGCTTTTCCTACTGAGAGTAGGGTAGATTCAAACAAGGGGCATGACTTGAAAATTAAGGGAGAGAAGTTTAGGGGTAACATGAGGGGGGACTTCTTTACTCAGAGAGTGGTGGCTGTGTGGAATGAGCTTCCAGTGAAGGTGGTGGAGGCAAGTTCGTTTTTATCATTTAAAAATAAATTGGATAGTTATATGGACGGGAAAGGAATGGAGGGTTATGGTCTGAGTGCAGGTATATGGGACTAGGGGAGAATACGTGTTCGGCACGGACTGAGTCATGTCTGTCACATGAGTATTTTATGCTCATAATGTGTAAAATAATACAACAATGCCCATAATTATGAATTGTAATTGATAAATGAACAGTATGCTTCTGCCTATTCATCTGAAGTTAATATTGTTTTAGAGGAAGTTGGTGAAAAATTTTGTGACGATTACCATTCTCGCTGAAAATCACCAGTTTTTCCGGCAGTAAAGTTACGAAGGTTTAAAATAAATGAGTTAGACTGAAAACTTTTTTTTTTGGTAGTTTATTTGAGGAAGATACTCTATAATTTGAAAGACTGTGACAAAAATTTGATTTTATATTCTTTAATGTTATATTTTACAGTGTTTTACAAAATGCGACGGATATGACTGAATGCAATGGGCAACCTGGAAAAAGTAGAGGAAAAATTAATTAAATTCTCTAAAAGATTGCTCCAAACACATTTTTCCCATAGTAGAGATCTTTGTGAAACAACATTCAAATTTGCAAAAATATAAGTTTTATAATCGGGTTTCCAGAAACTTCAAAGTAGACACTCACTGAAGAAACACCCTGGTAGGTGATGGACTATCCATTCAGCAGCTCAGTTTGCTTGTTATCACCTCTGACCCAAAACATTGGATTAGGAATAAGGATCAGCTCAGAAGGAAAAATTGTGCCTGCCTCAGTGCCATGAGAACAGAAACTCAGTTCAGGTTTTCACTTCACATATTTTTTTCCATGGAAATTCTAGAAAGACATTTGATGCGCATAAGAAATCAGATGTAGAGAAGATGTTATTATGTTAATGCTGTCCCATTGTCAAGTGCATTTCACATGTGTGTTTCACACATGCATCCTGGTCTCAAATATCCGTAAACTCACACCAGGATTACTGGCAATAACCTGTATTTAGATAACTTGTAAGCAGGTACATTTCAGGCCATTTATCATCTGATTCTCTCTTTTAATCCTGTTGTCACATAAAGGTGCTGTTGTATTATTTTCTCTATCGATGTCCATTATATGGGTGCTTTGGAACAAGAAGACAATAAACTTTCAATTTTCATAGTTGCATATACAAGTATCTGTGGAATAAAAGGTTGCCTAGCAAAAGAAAACTTGTGAATGTGCAGTTATATGTGCCGCTAATTGATCTACATAATATGGTCAAAGCATGGCAGCTTGGTGGCACAGCACTAGAGTTGCTACCTTAGAGTGCCAGAGTTCCATCCTGAGTGTGGGTGCTGTTTGTATGGAGTTTGTACATTCTCCCCATGACCTGCGTGAGTTTTCCCCGGAATCTCCGGTTTCCTCCCACACTCCAAAGACGTGCAGTTTTGTAGGTTAATTGGCTTTGTATAATTGTAAATTGTCCCTGGTGTGTGTAGGATAGTGTTAGTGTACGGGGATCGCTGGTCAGCGCAGATTCGGTGAGCCAAAGGGTATGTTTCTGTGCTGCAATTCTAAACTAAACTGAACTACACTAAACACTGCCAGTGCTGCAAAGGTTAGCTCAACGTCTGCACCTCTGGATCATTAAAAAGTGCCACTGGTGAAGCTATCTATATAAATCAATCCACAGTCTATCAGTTGTGCAGTGGCGCACACAGGGATTGATGAACGCAACCTATAACTTCCTGGATCTTCAATAAAATTACAGAACTTGTGATGGATGTATTATTTATATAGGCAACAGTTTTTTTTTTAATGGCACCTTTCTCTGGCAAAATTTTGCAAGCAGCACAATAGCAAAGTACCAAATCTGGCAGTTGTGAACATTTGGATAAGAGAAACAGCACAAATCGATGCCATAATTAGTAAACTGCTAATCATTTAAATTGATTAGCAATATTGTGATCTACTGACAGCAAAGGAGCTGCTGCTTGTATGGGAATCTGTAGGATTCCCGACCTCGCGTAGGATAACAGGTACATCGAGTATGGTGCCAAGAAACACTGGGGTGGCCTCCATTCATTGTGTCCATAAATGTGGCCGGCGGGCAGGATTACAAGTAGGACTGAAGCACGGGGGACTATGACCCCCATACCTCCCTACCATTCTACTGGCCAATGTTCATTCACTAGAAATGAAAAAAAACTGGAAGACGTAAGGGCATTGGCTAGTTTATCAAAAAAGAAATGAGGGAATGCTGCGCCCTCTGTTTCACAGTAACATGATTCAGCCCCCATCTCCACAGACTCAGACATCCAGTCTGAAGGATTTTCCATTTATCACATGGACTGAACAGAGACATTGGGAAAAGGGGAAGGCAGTGGCACCTGAATCCAGGTAAACTCTTTGCAGAGCTCACAGTGTAGCAGTCCTGCCCCACACCTGCTTTCCACACCTGGGATATCTGGTGGTGAAGTGCTGCTCTTCTTCCTCCTGAGGGAATTCACCTCCATCATCATGACCATGGTTTACATGCCATCTCAGGCAGACGTTCATCTAGCACTGGAGGAGCTGCACTCTGTGGTCAAAAAACACCAGTTGGCATACTACGATGCCTTTCCCATCATAGTCGGAGACCTCAACTAAGCCTGCCTGAAGAAATCATTCCTTAACTATCACCAGCATGTGTCCTGCACCACCAGAGAATCAAACACCCTCACCACCAGAAATGCCTATTGCTCAATCCCTCACCTCATTTTAGGAAATCTGACTACTTGGCTGGGTTCCTTCCAGCACATAGGCAGTGACTGAAGAGCACACCCCCAGCGGTGATGACTGCACAAAGCTAATCAGAGGAGGCAGAGAAATTACTCTGGGACTACTTGGAGTCAGTAATCTGGGCGATGTTCAAGGACTGGCAGACTCAGGCAGGTGGGACTAGTGTAGATGGGACATATTGTTCAGCATGGGCATGTTGGCCTGAAGGGCCTGTTTCCACGCTATATGACTCTCTGACTATGACTCAGCTTGGAGCTATTGTGATTACTATATTTACATATATTTTGTGCTGCTGTAATTAAGAATTGCATTGTTCTGTTTTGGGACATGTGACAATAAAACACTCTTGACTCTCTCAGGAACACCTGGGAACAAAATAAGCCACATTTCACCATCATTTCAATGGTGCGGAAGGGTTAAATATAACACCTACACACTAACGCAACGTTTCTATTTGTGTAATTCCAAAATATCTTACCCCTCAACTATTTCATTAATTCATAATAATCGGGACACAATTCTGCATACCATGAGGTACTTCAAGCCAGCTCTCAAAACACTTTCATTTTAAGGCTGCCTAATCTCCCCAATGATATTTGATCCACCCAGACAATAACACTACCCTGTAGATTCATGGATAATTACACTTCTACAGCATCCCGGGGCATCATTGAGCATGGGTATAATGTGGCATGTTTTTTCTATTTGAGTGATCATCAGGTACATCAATGGCACATTGAAGAAGCACTTTATTAATAGGATTATTGTTGCATGCTTAATGCTGCACTTCATTGCCTTGGGAAGGTTATTATAACAAAGAAACCAAATGACATCTACAATAACCTGTCATCAAGATAACACAGAAGAGGAATGCTATGCTGTGCAGTTCTGGTTGGCATTGGTCTCACAAACGTGATAATCAATTAATTAATCTTCAAGTACCACTACTATTTCATGGTCTCAGACACTGCTCTAACTCTGTCCGCAAAAATTCACCTTTAGTTAACAATTGATACTCAAACACAAGTTATAACAATCATGTTTATTTTTGTCTCTCTTGCCGGACAAAATGTTATGAAAGTAGAGACAGAAGCATCTAACTAGCAGTGGACAAATGCAATGATGTTTTAACCCAATGAAGTTCACAGCTATCGCCATCGTGGAGTGGCCATTCCTGAGGCTGCAGCATATACAGGGGTGAAAGGTAAGCATTTAGCAAAACGTTCATCCCAATTCCTCCTTCACACAACCCTATTTTACCAAACATATTGCACAGCCAGCTTTGTTACTCTCATGCACTCATTCTCTTCAGCCTTCACTAACCACAAACTAGATGTTTGTGCATTCCTCTTATCAAGACGTTAAGATTAGAAGTCTGGCCAGACAGGAGCAAAATGCATGTGAGAATGGATATAGCACAGTGTCATCAACTTAGATACTGATAATGAAAATGATTTAAAGTTTAACATGGCCGCAGCATCCAAAGGAGGTGAAAAGCCCTGTGGCTTGGATAAGTGAAAAGGGAGTGCAGGTGCCAGCTCCCCAAACACCAATGTCTGGTAAATGTTCTGCTGCAGAGTACTGATAACTGTTCTGATGCAGCAGCCTACAGAGGCAGATTGATGGATGTACACACTTAAATGCTTTCAAGAAAGTCAGACCTACTTGAAACCCTGTTTTTGTTACCTCATGCAAAGTCCAGCAACAAACTTGCGCAATGCTATGTGCCTGACTTAGAATTTATCCTGGATAATGCCTGATTGAGGACCTGTTTCCTCTCAGTCTTGGTTCAGTTTAGAGATATGCCCTTCAGGCCACCGAGTGTGCGCCAACCAATGATCACCCATACACTCGTTCCATCCTACACACGGGGAACAATTTACAGAAGCCAATCTGCACATCTGCAATTATCCTGCATGTCTTTGGAATGTGTGAGGTAACCGAACCACCCAGAGAGAACGTAAAAACTGCATACAGTACCCTTAGTCAGGTTCAATCCCAGGTCTCTGGTGCTGTATGTCAATAGCTCTACCACAGCACGAGTGTGCCACATTGACACCAGAAATATCAATTTACTTCCTTCACCTTCACAAATGCTGCATGACCCATTGGTTTTTCCAGCATTCTGTTTTTGTTTTCATAGTTAGCATATGCAATCTCATTTGGTTTGGAGATTATCCTGACCAGCAATAAACTGGTGACTTATTCCTCATGGGCCCAATCATAATGCAGTGGTTCACTAATGTCTCAGCTTTTATTCCATTTCATCAAAGCTGTAGCTTCTCAGTCTCTAGCTTTGCAGCATTATTATTAAAAAGCAGCATTTATAAAACAAAAACGGAAACACAAACAGAAGAGCTGTGTTGTGGCAATGAATGGGACAGAGAAACTGGATATGTAGACTAAAAGTCTCTATTCAGCATGGAAAACAGGTGCTTGGGAAGATGTATGTCTTGGAGAAGCCCTGCCCAATCTCAACATCATAGTGAGGTGTTATACTTTTTAAGTACAAAGATAATGATAAATGATTAAATACAGATTAAATGGTTATATTGTCAATTTAATTTCAACATTTTAGCTATAGGCACTTAACTTGCTAGAATTGAGACACAAGGAACCGCAGATGAGGATTTACAACTAAAGCCACAAAGTTCTGGAGTGCCACAGCAGTCAGGCGGCATCTCTGGAGAATATGAATAGGTGATGTTTCGAGTCATGACCCTTCTTTAGACTAAAGTATTGATAAATGTTACATTGTTTAATAGAGTATCATTATGTGAGTATTAATGTACGTAAGGTATTGCCTTGTAATTTCCCCCCAAAAAATCTCTTATGTAGCCTCACTGACAACACCTAAAATTAAGCATCCCGGCCTTTGAACTCTGCAGACAATGACATCTGTGTGATTAATGTAAGGAAGTTACATGAAATAGATTTATTCTTGAAGACCGGCTCATTTGTATTTATAGAATGCTACCTCTCTCCGATAATGCCTACAAGATGTCCCAAATCTAAACATCCCAAACATACTGGAAGAACTCCACCACAAAAACAGCAATGGTGGGAAGAAAATCATGTTAACATTTTAGCTCAGCAACCCATCCTTGACATGTCAATAATGTCCTGATATATTTTTCCAGCACTGTACATGTATTCCTCTAGTCTTCCTCTAGGCATATATCAAATTTGCCAGTACTGCAAATTGTTGCACATAAAGTCTCAATACTATTTGTATACTCTCCCGCCCCCTCTAATCTGAGTTTCTGCTGTTTGTTTACTGTGGGTGTGTGCCCTTAAGGGCTGATGCCCTTCTTAAATTGCTATGCAGAAAAGTTGTTCTGCCTCTAACGGTACTGGGTTTATCCTGATTTAGCAGATTAATGTTGGGCAAGTGATTGTTGCCAGTTTCATCATTTTTTTGGAGGTTCCCAATTTGTCACTAAAGTTATACAACATAGTTTAGCGTAACTAAGAAGGTGAAATTCAATTTTTTTTAACAAATGCTTTGATAAAAAGCAGGTCTGCAAGTTGCCTTTGTCTGACATTCAACATCACAAACGCAGTTGGTGTTCAGTCTCCTACCATGCAAGTGTAGATTGTTGCTATGGCTGTGAATTTCAATGTTCAGAGATGTTTTCTGGGTGTCACAGCAGATTAGCATCCATCTTCCAAGAGATTTCAGGCAATGGTAATTACCGCATGGGGCACCATTCTGTCAGAATGACAACATTCATGATTTCAGCATTGCCACTCTGTTGGTGGTGTAACTGTTTACTGTCAGCTGACGAGTTCAATGTTCTGCTGCTCAGGCTGAGAAACTGCAGTCGAAAGTTTTGAGTCCCAGAGCTGTTAAAAAAAATCCGTCAGTCTAAGTGTAGCCTCCTCCACTCTATCATCTGTCTTCCACCCAGCAATTTGGCAGCAAGCAGTGGAACCCTGTATTTTAGGACCAGGATATGTATAAGCAGGAGTAAGACAAAGCCAAATGGGTTCATAATGATGCCACAAAGGACCAGATGCTGGTTTACAAAAAAAGACAATGTGCTGGAGTAACTCAGCAGGTCTTGCAGTATCTGTGGAGAACATTGGACCCTTCTTCAGTCCCAACCCAAAGCCTCGCCTATCCATGTGATGCGATTGATGCTGTGTGACGTGTCGACTTAGTTCAGCTCTTTATGTCTTTTTCTAGTTCATAATGATGTTTATTTGATTCATCCATGCACTGTAAAATGTTCTTATTTAAAAATAAATAGTTTCCAACTTCATCTTTTTTTAATTTTTGCATTGTGATCAAGAAGACATTTTGAAGATCAACAGGAGAGGGAAAGTAATGTATCAGATCGTTAATAAATTGGCAATTGGGTGGTGTTTTACTCATATCACTGTCAAACGAGTTGCTAACCAATAGCTTCTTCGGTAAAGTTCCCTTCAGTCGTCCACCAATTCACCAAAACTAGCTGACAGAGTTAAAAAAATTATAAAAAAGAAAAAATCTATTGCATGGAAGCCTCTAAAGGCCCAAAAGTGATTGATTCAGCCTAATCCCATGAGGTCTATTACCCGGAAGGTTATTGCACTTCAAGGCTCATCAAATACCTGTTGAATGTGTTGAGGATTTCTGCCTTCAGACTTCTTGTTGTTCCTCTATGGCAGAATGATGTTGGGCAAATTTCATCACATAATCATGTATAAATGATTTTGTGCTGAATAAAATGCGCTTATTTCAGAATTTATAAAGTGCTGTTTGCATCAATAGATCTGAGCATTAAAATACAGCACGGGGTGTTTTCTCATCATTTTTCATGGAAGCTTTCACTCAAGAGGTTAATATGCTGGTTCCATGAAGGGACTTGCGCAAACTATTTTCAGTGTGATTGCAAAAATAATGTTGCAACATTTTAAAAGGTGCTGCACAATGATTTCAAAACTTGCTTATTAGGTACTTTTTAGTGTTACACAAAAAGCTTTACAGATGCAAAGGTTTTTGGATTCACTTCTTTTTGTTAGGGTTACATATTTTTAAAATTGGATGGAAATATTTTTAAGCAAATGTTCATATGAGGAAGCTATCATTGAGATCAGGCTTAAAATAGAGAATTGTGATTATAAGATTAGTTAATGATCCTATCACAATTTTCAATGGAAAAATCTCACTGAACCAAAGATTTACAGGCATTGAAATTTTATTTTTCAGCATCTGCACTCAGGTGATATAATGGTCTTCGGTGCAGTAACTGGAGAGTTGAGCAGAACACACATTCAAGGATAAAACCATCCAATTTCTCTCCATTCACTTAAATAAATATCCTGCTGAGTACTTCCAGCATTTTCTGTTTTTATTTTAGATTTCTCTTGTCTGTAATGTTTTGTTTTTATAGCCTCGAAATTACTTGGCGTTTTGATGAATTATAGTGAATTATAATGCTTGATTTATTTGCACATGAACAGAATATTAACAGAAAATACCATTTGTCTGCCTTGTTCTTCTGACTTTTGAGAACAGTAATGTTGGATACATTTTAAATATAATTATCACTGCCATAATTGGCCTGTAACCATTATTCTTCCATTATTCATACCCAATTGTGTTTATGGCAACATTTACACACCGAGGGTGGTAATCTACAATGAGCTGCCAGAGGTGGTAGTTGAGTCAGGTACTATTTAAAAGACATTTGGACAGATACATGGATAGGAAAAATTTAGAGGGATACTGGACAAACACAGGCAGGTAGGACTAGTGTACTGTAAATGGGGCATCTTGGTCGGCATGGGCATGTTGGGTCAAAGGGCCTGTTTCCATGCTGTATGATTCTATGATTCTATGACTCAATTATGTTTGTCTACATACACATCAGCAGCAAAGCTCTGTGAATGGGTCATCTGAATTTGACTCTGCAGTTAATAGCTAATCAAAAATCAAAAGACCGCAGATGGAAATCTGAAATCAAAACAGAACTTTAAAGTAGTTCTGTCATTGTGTACGTCCCCAAGCCTCTTTCTTTCATTAGTGACAGCTGACCTTTTGCACCTGATCTTTCCAACTCTCCTGAGAAATTAAGAGGTAAGCTCCAAAAGTAAGATGGTCTTGGTTGATGAATGTCAATCATTTCAGCACAGCAGCTCATTGTAAGAACTTTTCAAGGCAATTTCATAGTCCTGGTAATTTTCAGCTGATTCATCAATGACCTTCTCCTCCAAGCTTGCCGTCCCATCTCAACTCTTCAGATAATTAAGACATCAGATAATGAAGTATGGGTGTCAGGGATTATGAGGAGGAGGCAGGAGAATGGGGTTAATAGGGAAAGATAGATCAGCCATGATTGAATTGTGTAGTAGATTTAATGGGCCAAATGGGCTAATTCTGCTCCTATAAGTTATGAACTTATTGACTTATGAACGTATCAGTGCTCATACCCAGCAACGCTTGGACAGCATTCATGCTTCGGTGATGTGCTGCCCAAAATTTGTATCCATAACTACTAGGAATGCCCTTCCCACAGTATTAACATCACCAAGACATGGACCACCAGCATACTAGGGTTCACTATTATATACAAGGGTGGGTGGAAATTTCGGAGACATTAACACCACTTCATAAAACATTTCTGCCATCCAAAAGACATAAGTCAAGAATATTACTGATGAGCAGTATTCTGGATGAGTGCAGTTCTGACATAATTCATGACGTTGCCTGATACAGAACAAAGCAGCTCCCTTGATTCTTGTGGGACTCTCTCCACAAGAACTGCACAATTGGTGGCCTGTGTCTTTTCCAAATCACTTTAAATCTTCTTCGCTGGTCCAGAAAGCATTCAACAAAGCCAACAGCTTCTCCATGGTTACCTCCTTTAAGTCTGTCATGATCCTGTACAATTAAATCTCCTGTCAAACTTCTTACCAAGAAAAAGAACACCAAGATTTCCACTCTAAAGATGAGGTTGAAATTCCCCTTACCTGAAAATATTCCTGTAACTCTATTCTGCATTGTCTGTAGTACCTTGATATACTCATTAAAGTGTGCCTGTGTATCATATTTTAAAACACTTCTCAAATTATTACCAGGAAACATTTTCAGTAGTCTGGTCCTAAATTTGCAATGTTATTGACAGTAATACATTCAGCGTTCATTGTCATTACTGCACAAAAGATACAACAACTGTCATTAACACCTGCATGTAAATGCATAAACAGGAACATGTTCCTCCAGAGTCAACTCACAGTAGGGATATGGCTTTATTTACACTGTAGAACTAAATTATTAAGTTCTGTGAAGCAACCACTTCAGCCCTGCAAATTTAACATGATCTGAACAGATGCCTGTCTCACATAATATTTTAATAATATGGTTATAACCATGGTTTTAAATATAATATTTTTAAAATAGATTTGTTCAACTTCTATCCTCATACCATGTAGTATCTTTATTTCACTTTAATAAGTTCATGTGATAGGTGCAGATTTTGGCCATTCAACCCATCATGTCTACTCCACCATTCAATCATGGCTGATCAATCCCTCCTTCCTAACCTCATTCTCCTGCCTTCTCCCCATAACCTCTGACACCCGTACTAATCAAGAAGCAAAAATAAATTTCTGCAAAAATATTTAGATATGCATTCAGTTCAATACCTCCCATTTTTTATGTTATAAAATGCCATTAGTGATCCAAAAATGGAATTGGTGGTACATAAGAATTTTCTGGGGCAAATTCCAGCAGACACCAAATTTATGAGGAAGTTAGTGGACATGTGATGAAGCATCCAAAATGGAGAAAGAATTATGTCAACGCTTTGCATTGCTGATTTAACATCTGTCCTTTCTATCTGGAACTCAAAATCCCCCTTGTGAAGGAAATAGGCAACGTTTCGGGCCAAAACCGTTCTTCAGACTGAAGAAGGGTTTTGGCCAGAAACGTTGCCTATTTCCTTCGTTCCATAGATGCTGCTGCACCCGCTGAGTTTCTCCAGCTTTTTAGTGTAGTCTTGAATAGTTTCAAGTTTGCCCCAGACACAACACTGCTTGGAATTGTAAGTTGTAAGGAGGGTATAAAGACATTTCAAAGCTATGTGGGCATGTTGATTAATTGAATACATGGATCTACACACATACAGGTATTGTTATCATTTTTGATGGAAAAAAATAAAGTCAGAGTAAAAGATAAATAATTTATGAGACCTTTATGAATCAAGTGACACAAAGCTGGGTGGCAGTGTAAACTGTGAGGAGGATGCTATGAGAATGCAGGGTGACTTGGACAGGTTGGGGGAGTGGGCAGATGTGTGGAAGATGGAGTTTAATGTGGATAAATGTGAGGTTTTCTATTTTGATGGCAAAAACTGGAAGGCAGATTACTATCTAAATGGTGTCAAATTGGGAAAAGGGGAAGTACAATGGGATCTGGGGGGTACTTGTTCATCAGTCTATGAAAGTAAGCATGCAGGTACAGCAGACAGTGAAGAAAGTGAATGGCATGTTGGCCTTTATAACAAGAGGAGTCGAGTATAGGAGCAAAGAGGTCCTTCTACAGTTGTACAGGGCCCTAGTGAGACCACACCTGGAGTATTGTGTGCAGGTTTGGTCCCCTAATTTGAGGACGTGCAGCGTAGGTTTACAAGGTTAATTCCTGGGATAACAGGACTGTCATATGCTGAGAGAATGGAGCGGCTGGGCTTGTACACTCTGGAGTTTAGATGGATGAGAGGGGATCTTATTGAAACATGTAAGATTGTTAAGGGTTTGGACATGCTAGAGGCAGGAAACATGTCCCCAATGTTGGGGGAATCCAGAACCAGGGGGCAAAGTTTAAGAATAAGGGATAAGCCATTTAGAATGGAGATGCGAAAAAACTTTTTTCACAGAGTTGTGAGTCTGTGGAATTCTCTGCCTCAGAGGGCAGTGGAGGCCGGTTCTCTGGACACTTTCAAGAGAGAGCTAAATAGGGCTCTTAAAGATAGCGGAGTCAGAGGATATGGGGAGATGGCTGATTGAGGATGATCAACCATGATCACATTGAATGGGGGTGCTGGCTCGAAGGGCTGAATGGCATACTCCTGCACCTATTGCCTATTGTCTATATTGGATGTTCTTCTACACCAGGACTTGATAGCTAATATTAACAGACAGTTAACAAGGGCAAATTGTTTGGATTGGAGCCCAAAAACAAAAATGCCTTATTACAAATGATATCCGGCCATGGAGACACACCAACAAGAATATTGTATTTAGAATTGATCTCTTTACCACAGAGGGACTGCTAAAATGATCACCTAAAATGATTATTGGCATAGCATGATGGGTATTTGAGGAGAGATTGGGTCAATTAGCCTATATTCACTAAAGTTGAGAAGAAAAATAGGTCACATTGAAATGTTTGGAATAATGAAAGGTATAGAGAGATTAGATATGGAGAGGATGTTTCCAGTAGTGGGAGAGGCCAGGATTAGAGGGAACAGCCTCAGAATGAAAGAACATCCAATTTATTTGACCAGAGAGTGGTGAACCTGTGAAATTAATTGCCGCAGACAGCTGGGGAAGCTAAGTCAGTGGGTAATTTTAATGCGGAGATTGATAAGTTCTTGATTGGTCAGAGTATCAGTTATGTAGAGAAGGCAGAAAAATGGGGTTGAGATGGAAAAATAGATTTGCCATGATTGAATGACAGAGCAAAGTCAATGAGCTGAATGACTTAAGGGTCGTGTTGACTCGCCAAAGTAAAAGACCACCAACGACCTCCTACGACTATGTCTACGACCTCCTACGACTATGTTTACGACCTCCTACGACTATGTTTATGACCTCCTACGACCCCCCTCAACCTCAGTCTTCCACAACTAAGACCAACTACAACTAGCTATGAGTGGAAAATGATCACATGATAAAATGAGGGTGTTTGCATTTTTTTCTCAGGCCAGTTACTGACCTATGACTACCTACGACTATCTGCGACTAACTACGACTACCTGCGACTACCATCACGACTACCATCACGACCTACTATGACCAACCTACGATCTACGTACGAGTAAAAAGTGTCAATTATTTCCATGCCAACATTTTTTTTACTCGTTGACATTTTTTATCAGAAAAAAAGCCTCGACCTACTTGAGGCCACAAGTAGGCGGAGACCACTCACGAGAAAGAGTAAGAGTTACAAAGACCTACGACCTCCTACGACCTCGTGGCAACCATGCTGCGAGTATAAGTCAAGGGCAAACTTGGCAGAGGTCACCAATTAGGTCGTTGAAATGGGACAAGGGCTTTAATTCTGCTCCTATGTCGTATGGTCTTATGGTCTTGTAAATGGACTTGAAAGTCTGGATGCAAGGATATTGTTTCAACTGGCAGTATGTATATAGATCCACAAATGCTGAAACAAAGCATTGTGGAGATCATATCACTGAAAGTATCTAAGAAGAAGATGGAGAGATGTCCAATCACGAAATATTTCAAAGGGCTCGACCAAAGACCAAGATTAAGCTATTGAGATAGAGGATCAAGGTTTCAAGGTTTCAAAGTCAAGGTCAGTTTATTGTCACATGTACAGTTAAGGTACAGTGAGATTTGAGTTACCATACTGATATACTGAGTGAAAAGCAACAAGACAGACACCCACATAAAATAAAAGTTTACATAAACATTCATCACAGTGGATTCCACATTCCTCACTGTGATGGAAGGCAATAAAGTTCAATCTTCTTCCTCTTAGTTCCCCCGCAGTTGGGGCAGTCAAACTATCTGCAGTCGGGGTGATCAAAGCACCCGCAGCCGACGATCGAAGCCCTCGTTGGGGTGATTGAACCCCGCGTCGGGGCAGTTCAAACTCTCTCTGCTGCATGGAGCTCCCGAGTCGGCCTTTTCTTACCAGAGACTGTGGGCTTCACAATGTTAAAGTCCACAGCCCCGTCGTTGGAGCTTCGATCCCCGGCAAAGGGATCGCAAGGTCCGCGATGTTAAAGTCCCGCAGACTCCCGCGCTTGGAGCGCCAGGTCGGCCTCCAGGAAAGGCCGCCAACTCCAAAATGTTAGGCTGCAGTGGGAATGGAAATACAATACGTTAAAAAAAATCGCATCTCTGTCGAAGTAAGAGATTGAAAAAAAAAGTCAACTATGCTTGTACTGAATTGTAGCCAACAACTGCATCTTTATTTTTTTAATTTATATGTAAAGCTTCTGCACACATTAGTTGAAACTCCTGCTTATTAGTAGACATGTATTCCATACCCAGTACAGAATTACTTTGAGAATAATCACAGGGAATTGAGAAGAAGGCTCCACGATTAAGGTCACATACAGACTGGCTGGGTTCAATTTATCCTCTAATTGAATCTCATATAGCATATGAAGAAGCATTCACGTTACTCTATTGCTTTTTCATTGAACTTAATCATCACAATGGCAAATTCTTGTAGGTATGTTGCAAAGCCGACCTGAAGTGTCGCTGAAAATCTGCCCCGACCGCCATCAACGGGTTGGATCTCATACAGGGGACAACAGAAGGTAGGCTGTTTATTTTTACATTAAAAAGGGCTTCTTAAGATCCCTTTATACAAAGTTTAATGTTGCGAGTAGCTCATTTTGGCCCCATTATATCCCGCAGTATTTTTCTGGGCATTTGAGGGTACAAATCTAGAGCAATGTGAACGTTCTAAACCAGCGCGTTCACAGGATCCCACTAGAAAGCTGATTTAAATGGACTTTAATTTACAGCAATTGAACACTAAATTCCTTCCATTTGGCCTATAAATTAATGTAAATGAGATTTAAAAATCATGTTTTATTGTGAATTATTTGTGAATATTATTTGGACACTTAGGCTATTTAAAAATGTTAATCATTTATTAAGAAATAGATAGATGTTTATATCTAGTAATTGAAGTTTGAAATTAGCTCCAATTGGGTAACTAACTAATTATATGCTTTAATTTCAGGTCATCCAAGTAAGATTGTTTTATATTTGTTTCAGAATGCTTCAATCTATGATAACTGAAATTTTCATTCAGTTCTCTTAATTTTTAAGAAAGTTATGGGCTTTTGACTGTCCTCGATCACAGCTTTTTTGTTATGTCCATAGAAAATCAATAGGGAACAAGATGCTAATTTCCGAGTATGAAAATGGCCATAACTTTTTAAATACTTGAGATATGAAAGTGAATTAGGTGTCAAATTAAACTTCTTTTTATGCTTTATCTGATGGGATAAATTGCAGACTTGATTTTTAAAATCTCAACATTTTGTAACATTGCTAATTCTTGGGGCTTTACTCCTGTCACTGACATTCCCAGCATGTCCACAGTAAATGTATTCATCTTTATATTTCTATTTTGATATTTTTGGTATTCTAAGATGAGGTTGTATTATACAGGCCTCGTCGGAATCTTGCTGAATGCAATATGTCATACCATGCACTACCATTCCCTTCAAACTGAAAACAGAAGTAAACGTCAGCAAATAATGACAGTTAACACCACAGAAGATGTCGCTGTGCACCATAGTACAGGAAAGTGAAACAACAACAATGTTTTGATTTTAAAGATTTCTTTCCTTGAATGCAACATTGGGGGAATAAATCAGCTCTCACCAAAATATCTTTTTACCTATAATTTATCGCAGATAACTTAATCCTCAGTAACAATTAGTACGGGAGCACCTCAAGGCTGCGTGCTCAGCCCCCTGCTTTACTAACTCTATACCCATGAATGCATAGCCAGACATAGTGCAAACTCCATCATCACCGATGACACCACTGTTGTTGAATGAATCACAGATGGGAATGAGTCAGAATATAGGTGAGATCGTCCTACTGACCAAATGGTGTCAGCACAACAACCTGGCTCTCAACATCAGTAAGACCAAGGAATTGATTGTGGACTTTGGAAGGTGAAGGATGAGGACCCACAATCCTGTTCACATCAATGGGACAATGGTGGAGAGGGTAAAAAACGTCATATTTCCAAAGATCTTTCCTGGACCCAGCACACCAATGCAATTATAAAGAAGGCACATCAGCGACTCTACTTCCTGAGAAGATTACGGAGATTCAGCATGTCGAAGAGGATTGTCCTAAACTTCTACAGGTGTATGGTAGAGAGCATTCTGACTGGTTGCATCGTGGCCTGGTTCAGCAGCTTGAACGACCAGGAGTGAAAAAGACTACAAAAAGTTGTGACCACTGTCCAGTCCATCACTGGCTTTGACCTCCCCTCCTTTGAAGGGAACTATTGAAGTCGCTGCCTCAAAAAAGCAGCCCAAATCATCAGACCCACACCATCCTGGCCACACACTTATTTCACCATTGCCATCAGGAAGAAGGTACAGGAGCCTGAAAACTGTAACGCTCAGAAACAGCTTCTTCCCTGCCGTGATCATATTGAATGGCGGTGCGGGCTCGAAGGGCTGAATGGCCTACTCCTGTACCTATTTTCTATGTTTCTATGTTTCTACACCCATCAGACAATTAAACAAATAAGTTCTGAACTGCAAAAGACTATGCTATTATTGGACTATTTTTGTTATTTATTGAACTTTGTCTCTTTTTTATTCTCTTCCCCCATTATGTACTATGTTTACATATTCACATATTTTGTTGTGCTGTAGCAAGTATGAATTTCATCGTCCCATCTGGGACATATGACAATAAAACATTCTTGACTCTTGTCTTGACTCTTGAGAAATTATACCTCCAAAATGGCAATTGAACTACTTGTGAAGTATGAACGTACCATTATTACAACCATATATTGATTGGCCAATTTTCTTTTAATTCCATCCTCCTGCTATGTATGAGTTATTTTTGAAAAATTGTGCATGTCTATCATGTCTAAACATAGCACAATGAATACTTTCCTAAAAAAAAAGAATAAATATGGCTTCAAATCTCCTCTCCCACATCAGCTACTCCTCACAGGCAAAGGCTTATTTTCCAATGGGATTGCCATAAAATCAACCATTTCTATGTGAAATTCAATTTTGGATAAAGCGGCCTTGATGAGTTATATTGCATAGAAATTAAAATAAACTGTTTCACTCATAAATAAATAGTTTAGTTGATTTTTTATTATCATTTATGTTATTTAACATTGCATTTGCAATGTTTTACAATGAGTAAATTACACCGTAAAACAATTTTAAAGTACAAAGTGTTCCTTCTGCTCATTTCATAGTTTGCTTTGTTGTTATTCTATTCAGCAAATTCTAAAAAGGAACAAAGCGTGGGGATAAACTGGGAGAAAGGTACTTTTGTCTGTTACCAGATGTATTTTATACCTTTATTAAAAATTAGTGGCAATGGGTACACACTATCATGCAGACAGAATATGTGCTCCAAACGTGGCAATCAGGGTGTATTTAAGAGCATTTCAAAACTAAATTTGTTTTAAATGGACTCCCTGGTGTGTTTGAAGGATAACACACTGCAGTTTTCTTTTATAAATGTTAAATGTACTTAACACCAAACAATGAGCATTTTAGTTACATTAGTATATTACCTAAAGGGCCTGTCCCACTTAGGCGATTATTTAGGCGACTGCCAGTGACTAGGCTGTTGCCACAAGGTCGCCAGGGTGTCGCCTGTATGGTCATGAGTAGTCTCCTCAGTCGCTCAAAGAGTCGTAACGTTTTTCTGGTCGCCGCTGGATTTTGAAATGGTTAAAACTTCTTGGCGACAGCTGGCGCACGACCGTGGGCTTGTCGTAGCTTGTCTTCCCCTGACGTAGGTGCTGTCGTAGGTTGTCGTAGGTTGTCGCCAGGATGGCATAGGTTGTCACCAGCATGACGTAGGTTATCGCCAGGTGACGTAGGTTGTTGCCGTTGCTGACTTTGGTGAATTCCATTGTTGTAGTCGCCGGCAGTCGCCTAAAAATGCTCCTAGTGGGATGGGTCCTTAAGGGTGATATGTAAGAAGTAATTTTAACCACCTGTGGAAAACAAGTAAGAGGCAGAAGATAATCAGGCCAAACATGCCCATGACTCCTAATTCTTCCTGATGGGTATTTTGGGCCATTTAGAAAGGCTATTTTCATTTTGTTCCAGAACAGCATGTACTAATATTTCCTTCGCTCCATAGATGCTGCCTCACCCGCTGAGTTTCTCCAGCATTTTGGTCTACCTTTGATTTTCCAGCATCTGCAGTTCCTTCTTAAACAACTAAGCTATGTTCAGTTATTTTAAGAGCACATCTGTCACTAATGACTTCTCCAGCTTCCAGAGTATCGGATAATATAACTCCGGCAAATTTGCAGGACCAACGTTCCTTCAAATTAATTCCCCACACATCCAGAGCAAGATGGAGGTGATTAGCACAGCTAGAGTGCAGCAGGCATACTTCCTACTGTGAAACACTAGATGGCACCTGCAAGTTATTCACATGGTGACATAAGAAACCGCAAATGCTGGAATTATGAGCGAAATCCAAACTGCTGGGGGAATGCAACGTGTCAGACAGCATATGTTAAGTGAAATGGACACTCAATGTTTCCAGTTGAAAACATTTTTTTGGACTAAAACAGTGGAGGGGACATAACCAGTATAAAGAGAAGGGGAGGGGGCATGGCAAGAGCAGGCACATGACAGTTATATTCAGGTGAGAAGGCGTGGATTGGTGGATGGTCAGGTGGAGGAGAGAGGGGTCAGGGCAACAACAGAGGTGGGAACGTCATGGGTGGCAGTTACCAGGGGCTGAGGATGTTGGGATCAGGTGGGAAAGGAGGGCAGAATGTGCACATATGGGAAATAAGAGAAGTTGGGTGGGCAGATGGGAATGGAGGTGCTGACGAGTGAAAGGGGCAGAAGTGAGTGAGGAAGATGCATCTGAGAAGGAGCAGGGGGTTGTTGGAAAGAAGATTATGCCTGGGATGATTAGCATTGAAAGATGGACTGAAGGAGGGGGCAGGTTACCTGAAATTAGAGAATTCAATGTTGTGTACAACCGAGATGGCATATGAGAACCATTTTGGTCCCCTTGTTCATCCCAATCCTTCTATACAAACTCTTCTTAACTGCAACACTCCACTCTCTCTCATCCTGGTACTGCCTCACCCACATCATTCCCCCATTACCAACACACTAATCTCATCGAACCCATTGTCTCCCTATTACCTAGGGATCGCCGGGGGCGCCGTCGTGTACGGGTGTGGCTGCCCAGCCTGCAGCTGTTTGTTTTTTCTCGCTTTTTTAAATTTTTAGTTAGTTGAGTTTTTTGTTTTTCGGAGTTCTAGCATTTTTATGTGGGGGAGGGTGGTGGGGAAGAGGGAAACTGTTTTTTAGGGTCCCTACCTGGTTGGAGAGGCAGCTTTTCTCAGGGCTGCACCGTCGACCCGTCCTCGTGGCCTACCAGCGGGCCTGGAGCGGCGTTTCCTGTCTGGGACTAACCAGAACCTCATCTTCGGTGGCGGCACAGCGCTGGAGCGCTATCGCGGAGCGGGCGATGCCTTGCCCAGGTTGCCGCGCTGGAACTCCGGTGAGCTGAGACTGCCGAGTAAAACATCGCGGAGCTGCGGGTCTGTGGAATGGCCAGCTGCAGGCGGCGGCACTGAACTTTACATCGGGAGCCTGGGATCTCTCGCCAAGATCGCCAATGGCGGAGCTCCATCCAGCGCGGCCTTGTTGGCTTCGGAAACCGCAGTCTCCAATTAGGAAGTGGCTGTTCCAGATGTCCCAAGCCACTGAGAGGACTCTCCCGACAACGGAGCACCATCACCCGGCGAGGATGACTTGGAACATCGGGCCCCGTAGCGGCAACTGCGGAGGCCTCAATGGGTCCGACTATGGGTGGACAAGGGGACGGGGACTGGACTTAGTGCCTTTCCTCATAATGGGAACCATTGTGGGGGGATGTTTTTATGTTTATTGTTCAATTCTTTAATGTTGTGTCTTATCTTTATCTGTGTGCTGCATGGCAAGACAAATTTCACTACATCAATTGGTGTGCGTGACAAATAAATGTCTTTTGTCCTTTGTCCTTTGTCCTTTGGCCTTACCACATATCCTACATCACACATTTGGTCCCATTCTTTATCTTCCTTTCCCATCAGATTCCATCATCCTTACCCGATGGTTACCTCCTCCTATCACATATCATCTCCCAAGCTTCATTATTCCCACCCTTCTCTCACCCACCTGACTCCATTCACCAATCTATTCCTCCTTACCTGGATTCGCTTATCGCACACCAGCTCTTGATCCACCTCTGCGCTTCATTTTATCCTGGTTATATCCCCTCCACTCTTTCTGTCCAGAGGAACGGTTTTGACTGCAAACATTGATCTGCTCAGATTCTATAGCAGATTGTTATTTTGCTCAGCTGTTTACTGTGTTAGCTGGTTCACTGTGTCCAATTTGGCAATGTTGGCATCGAATAATATTGCTGGCAAAACAATGCCATGAACTACTCACTCTGTATTTCTAGTCTGCACCAACAGTACATGCACTTCACCAGCTACCATTTAGGCAGACATTGTGAATCACACAAAAAATATAAATCATCCAAGAAATTCAAATTACATATTCACTAATCCTTCAAAACTCCTTCTGAATTTTAATTTACAATTGTGCTGCTAAAATCTTAAGTTTTAGGATGGTTTTCTTGCATTCATAAAATGGGCATGGTTGATGTTTTTATTTTGTTGACTACAGAAATACTGACTTAATTTGCCTACAATTTACACTATGCCATTATTTAACTGCACACGGTGGGTTTTTATTTTGAAATTATAGGAGACTTTGGAGAATTACAAAGTTACAGTTTGAACATTTTTAATTGTCTTAACAGCATGTCGGAAATGTTTCTTTTTGATAGATGATTTCTCTTCACTAACATGTTTGCACAAAGTAATTAACGTTATAGAATCATAGTCATACAGCATGGAAGCAGGTCTTTGGCTAATTCATCCATGTTAATCAAGTGATCTCATCTAAGCTAGTCCTATTGCTCGCTTTTGGTACATATCCCACTAAACATTTTCTATCCATGTACCTGTCCAAATGTTTTTTAAACATTGTTATTTCCTGTGGCAGCTTGTTCCATAAAAACCCCACCCTTTGTGTGAAAAACATGGCCCTAATGTTCCTATTAAATATATTGCCTCTCACCTTAAATTAATGTTGCCTGTATCATAATTCCCCTACCCCAGAGGAAAGACTATGTGCATTCATTCTATCTGTTGCCCTTGTGATTTTATGCACCTGTAAGATCATCCCTCAGCCACATATGCTTCAAGAAAAAAACATAGCCTGCCCAATCTCTCCCTGTAGCTCAGATCTCAAGTCCTGGCAACATCCTTGTAAATCTTCCCTACACTATTTGCAGCTTAATGGCATTGGAGCTCCGACCAGCGCGGCCTGTGGACTTTGGGAGCCGCGGTCTCCGGGGAGGAAGCGGATGTTCCGGACACTCCAAACCATTGAGAGTGTTCTCCCGATGCTGGAGCTCCATCATCTGGCGAGAGAGTCTGTAACATTGGGCCGCTGTTGCGGCGACTGCGGAGGCCTCAATAGGCCCAACCATGGGTGAACAATGAGGAAGAGGACTGGACTTTGTTGCCTTCCCTCAGAGTGGGAACCATTGTGGGGGGATGTTTTTACGTTTAGTGTTAAATTCTTTGATGTTGTGTTTTGTTTTTATTGGTGTGCTGCAGATGGCTCGGAAAACCTGGCTGCTGGAGGTGAGAGTGAACGCTGGTGCGATTGGCTGGCGCTGCTCTCTCTCCGAATTGTGTATTGTTGCTGTATGTTGTTTTTGTTCCATGCTTGTTTTAACTGTAAGGTGTCATTGAGAGTCCTGAAAGACGCCCATAAATAAAATGCATTATTATTATTATTATTATTTTTCCTATAGTAAGGTGACTAAAATTGAATACAATATTCAATTTTCAAGGTTTCAATATTTCAAGGTCAGTTTATTGTCGCATGTACCAACACAATACTCAACAATAATCAAAGTATGGCCTTGTATAAGTATAATCCAAATATCTTGCACAACTGTAGCATAATGCCCCAAACCACAGCAGGCACAAGAAACTGCAGGTGCTGCTTTAGAATTAAACCCCCCAAGTGCTGGAATAACTCGGTAGGTTAGGCAGCAGGGGGAGTTGGGGGGGGGGGGGGGGGGGGGGGGGGGTTTGAATGGCAGATGATTAGGCACAGGCCAAAGATGAAAATACAAAAAGTGTGAAGGTAAGGAAAGAAGAGGCATGAAATGTGAAGCCAGAGAAAGTAATATCAGTGGAAGGGAATGGGGAAGGGCAAGGGTTGGGAGAGGAGTATGGAAATTAGGTGCACATCCAGATGGGGCACAGAGAAGAGAAGCCGAGAAAAGTAGATGGGGAGGATATTGCTGGTTAGTTAGCTGAAGTTAGGAGGATTCCCTGTTCATACCATTGGGTTCTAAGTTACACAATATGAGCTGCTGTACCTTAATTTTACTTGTGGCCTCACTCTAGCAGTGGAGGAGGCCCTGGAAAGTAATGTTGGTAGGGGAATGGGAAGGGAAGTTAAAATAGTTAGCAACCAGAAGATCCAGAGGGCCTAAATTAACCAAGCATGTGTTGATTGAAACAGTCACCTAATGCACAGTTGGTCTCACCGATGTCCACATCTGGAGCATTGAATGCAGTAGATGAGGATAGAGGGGGTGCATGTAAACCTCTGTCTCAATGAATGTCTGCTGGAATCTCTGGATAGATGTGAGGGAGGAGGTTTAAGGACAGATTTTGCATCTTCTATGGTCGCATGAGGAAGTAACCCCACCTTTGTTTCCCCTCTCTTCTCTGTGTGCTACAATTTCTCCGGGTTTTTGTGCCTTTTGGCTTCTTCCCCTCTCCTGCCTTCATCCAACCATCTAACAATCAAAAAATCTCCACAATATTCAGCCTCATATATAAAACAAGTAAACAATACTGGACAAATATGAACAGTATTGAATAACAACAAATCTTTTCGGAACCATTTTCTGAAGCATCTTATAAAGATGTATAAAATCATGAGAGGAAAAGATCGGGTAGTCTCGTGCCCAGAGTAAGAATTAGGCAGATACATGGATAGCACAGATTTGGAGGGATATGGACCAAACACGGCAGGTGGGACTAGTGCAGCGGGGACATGTTGGCCATTGTGGGCAAGTTGGGCCAAAGGGCCTGTTTCCACGCTGTATCGCTCTATGACTTGTACTTTATTGAAGGCCTATTTCTGCCGATTATCATATTTTCTAGAGTTTTCATTGATCACCCTTTTACAATCTTGGTGCCAGGATGTCCAAAGTCTTAATTATTCTCTGAACCTTTACCATTATATCCACAATATTTTTACTTCTTCTTGAACCATTTCTCATGGGATAAGGTAGTCCAGTCATCTCCAGTATCTTACAAATTAAAATGAATAGTAACATTAAACGAGATGATGCGACATCCACCATCTTTTTTGGGTTTAGTGAATATATTTGATACGAATTGCAAGGGTTCAGGTTTTCCCATGATACCCTTTGTAATTATTCTCACCAGTTCAGCTTGTCCCTCTTGTTTCTTTAACGGAGAGGGGAAAAATACCCTCTGGGGTGAATGTTGACCTGGTGGCAATTTTTCTAGTATGAACTGTATTTGTATTCACTAATGCCATTGAGTATATACTGATCACTCATGATAGACTCCCATGTGTTAGTATTACTCTATATACTGGTAGGAACCAGACCCACCTACCTCCATGGTTATGGGTATTCTTCTGTTTCCTGCCGGTCCAACGAGTGTTGCACGTCGTCTGACGTGGCGGTGACGTTGGGGGGTGGCATATTTTCCATGGGGTTCGCTCTGGGCCCTGGTCTATAGAAGACTTTCGGTGATAGAATGTGGACCCCGAGCTTTCATCAGTCCGATATGGTAGACGTTGACTGATGGACACGATGGGGTGCTGCTGCGTAGGAATTACTGTTTTTGGTTTGCTCGTCCCGGCCCTGCCGTCATGAGCCGAACGTTTTGTAAAACCTCTTGCATGACTTTCATATGCTTTGTGAGGTTTTTGCCAAAGAGCAGTGGGTCTGGCTCAGTGGCTGGGGTATGCACAACCCTGCAATGTAGGATTTATGGCAGGTCTTATGACTTGTTTATGAAGATTGTGGTCATCTCCGTATTTGTCCATGGAAGGAGGAGAAATGATGTGATGGCTGACGTCAGGCTTTTAATGGCCTCCTGAATGTGGGGTTTCCACGTAGCTATCCACCACACCTAGCAGCTCTTCCTGTTCCTGCACCCCTTGCATACTCCCGAGATCTTCAGCCATTGCCCCTGTTCTTGACCAGCCCAGCCCTGGTCACCAAAGCTATCCTCTGGAAAGGAGGAAGCAATGGACAATGCACAAGGCACTGTGGAGGGAGTGCCTGACGCCCTTCTGCGAGAGCGCTCCTGCTCCAAGAGCCGCTCCATGCGGCTCAGGTAGCTGTCTCTCCCCCGCCTGGGTGGAGAAACATCCCCGTCCGATAAGTCGGAGCCACCGGCCTGGACGCCTCTTCCATGGCTTTACTTCCAACCTGCTGCTCAGGCGCAAGCAGGCTGGGCTTGGCGCGGTGTCGGGGTATAACAGACCGCCCGGTAAGCGGTCCTACTGCCTTGTTGCTGCCCCCGCGAGATGGAATGCTCCTCCGTGGAGTCGAGCGGGGGCAGGTCTGTTCAGGCGGCTGTCTTTCCCCCCGTGCGGGTGGAAAGATGTCCCGTCCGACAAGTCGGAGCCATCGGCCGGACACCTCTTCCGTGGCGGTACTTCCAGCCCGCTGCTTTGGCGCTAGCGGGGCTGGGCGCGGCATGGTGTCGGGATAGCAGAGCGCTGGGTAAGTGATCCTACCGCCTTGATGCTGCCCCCCAGATGGAATGCTCCTCCGTGGAGTCGAGCGGGGGACAGGTCTGTTCTACAGCCTTTCTTCTCTGCCTGAAAGCAGAAGGCTCCCTGTGAAAGAAAACCCGACGTCAGCTTACCTGACGGTCCGTTCTTTCACCTCCGTAGCGGGAGCGCCTGACTCCCGCTGTGCCGCTGTTGCTCTGCTGGATGTAATGTCGCGCATGCGTGCTGAGCAGGTTCTTCACGGAATCACTCACGTGACTCCGAAGTAAAATGGTTTATTTTAGGAGTGACTGAATAATCCATCCAAAGCTTTGCTGATTTTATCTGAATTCATGAACTATAAAAGCTTAACATTTGTAATTAGTAGTCATTGGAACTATGGATATCGGTCAAGAAGAATAAAAACACCAGGTTTAATTGAATTGATTAAATAATTAATTGCTGGTGTGAAGGAGGATTAAATAATGGACTAAGGAAAGTTTGCTATTCAGCAACTTTCCTCCCCTATTGTTTCCTTTTTTACTCACTTTCCCTTTGAATTTATGTAGTTGAATATATGTAACATTTGATTCAAGATTCAAGAGATGCAAGAGAGTTTATTGTCATGCGTCTCATGTAGGACAATTAAATTCTTGCTTTGTTTCAGCACAACAGAATATGGTAGGCATAAATAAATACAGAACAGAACAGATCACTGTGACCATATACCAATGAATATATATATATATATATATATACACGCATAAATAAACAGACTAAGTGCAATGGGCTATTTAATGATCAGTTTGTTTTGTTCATAGCCTGATGGCTGTGGGGAAGTAGCTATTCCTTAACCTGGATGTTGCAGATTTCAGGCTCCTCTACCTGCCTGAAGGCACAGGGGAGATGAGTGAGTGGCAGGATGGTATGTGTCTTTGATGATGCTGGCAGCCTTTTTGAGGCAATGACTGTGATAAATCCCCTCGATGGTGGGGAGGTCAGAGGATGGACTGGGCAGTGTTTACAACTTTTTGCAGTCTTTTACGCTCCTGGGCGCTCAAGTTGCCGAACCAAGCCACGATGCAATCGGTCATCATGCTCTCCACTGTGCACCTGTACAAGTTTGAGAGCGACTCTCCGTAATCTTCTCAGAAAGTAGAGGTGCTGATGTGCTTTCTTTATTTTACATCTGTTAATTATAAAGGAATCAGGACAGGTGATAAATTCATACAATACAATACAATACGGTTTTATTCGTCACAACGCACATAAAGTGCAGGTTAAATGAATTTGCCAGCAGCGGTGCAATGATAAAGAACACACAAACACACTAAAAATGTAACACAAACATTCATCACTGTGGTGGAAGGCACAAAAATTGACCAGTCCTCCTTCATTTCCCCCCGTGGTCAGGACCTCAACCCTCCGCAGCCGTCGCTGCGGACGTCCAGATGGTAAAAGGACAAGGTAAAAAGTCCAGGTAAGTCCAGAATTGGCTTTTCCCCACCAGAGACCGCGGCTTCAGGTTGGTGTAGGCCGCAGGCCGGTGGTCGTAGATTTAAAGTTCCCGCCGCAGCCAGAAGCATGATAGTTAAAAGGATCTTTTAAATAAAAGTGCTGACATTGACAACTAAAGGTAATGAATTAGACTGTTGATGGCTGCTTGACATCAGTGCAGAACCCATGTAGGAAGAGTGAGCACAGAAGTATTAGGGGAGGGGTATTACACTTGTCTTTACACCTTCCCCCTCACCACCATCCAGGAGAATGCTAGGATAAGCGTGGATGAGGTTTCTCAGATTGATATAATAGAATTGAGGGCCATGAAGTATTATGTGCACCTATTTTAGAAGGGGCAGACTGCAGGGATCCCAAGGCTGGGTTGGAAATTACTCAGGTAAGCGTTCATATTTTTCGATGTGGCTTTAGTTTCTTTTGAAATTACATAGCATGTTACACTGAAGCTTTGCAATTTCTAGGTCATCCACTTACAGGTTGAAAAGAAAGTACTATGAATAATTTTGTTTCAAGTTTTACATGAGACAAATAAATGATAATCTTGAAAATGCCTGGAATAATTAATTCTTCATTGGTACATTTGGAATTGCTATATTATACTAGGAAATATTTCAATTGAAGGCAATTAAAATTCGCTCGACAGCTCCAATAAGCCTCTTATCGGTGCTACCAACAGACGGGAGGTACAGATGCCTGAAGTCCCACATCACCAGGTTCAGGAACAGCGAGTTGTTACTTATTTTTGCTTCTTGAATCAATGGGCAAAACCCTAATTGTACTTCAGCAATGGAGCACATGGACAACCCCCTGTACTACCATGAACTTATTTTCTAATTGTATTACATTAGGAGCTCGCAGGTCCCTGGTGGGAGACCGCTTTTCGGAGATCCCGCAACGGAAACTTCTCCTGCCGGAATCGTGGGGTTTAAATCTCGAAGTGAGGCCTAACATCACCTGGCACGCTTTAAAAACAGACTTACCATCGCCTGCCGGGGGCTTTAACATCATGAGCCCTAGTTGCCTCGACGCTGCAGTTGGACAGCTGGACCGCGGGAGAAGAACAAGGGGAAGAGATAAGACTTTTACCTTCCATCACAGTGAGGAGGTGTTGGAAATTCACTGTGATGGATGTTTGTGTAAATAGTGTTAAGTGTGTGTCTTGTTTTTTTTTGTAATGTCATGACCGTAGGAATGAAATTTCATTCAAACCTTGTAAGTTTGAATGACAATGAAAGGCATTCCATTCCATTTGCACTCATTTATTGTCTTTGCACAGATTTTATCCTTTGACTGTCTTGTATAATATGTATAATTTATACTTTGTGTTTTGTCTGAGTCTGTAATGCTTCTGCAAGATTTTATTTGTACCTGTACCTTTGTACCTGTATCTCAGCATACTTTAAATATGCCAAAAAATTGCACTTGACTTGCTTGATAGTACATGTCAGCCTTGTGACCGAACCAAAGGATGTTACAGAATCAGCATTACACATTTGTGTAGAAAGGAACTGCAGATGCTGGTTTAAATTGAAAATAGACATAAAATGCTGGAGTAACTCAGCGGGAAAGGCAGCAACTCTGGAGAGAAGGAATGTGTAACATTTCGGGACGAGACCCTTCTTAAGAGTCTGAGTCTGAAGAAGGGCTCGACCCGAAACATCTCCCATTCCTTCTCTCCGGAGATGCTGTCTGTCCTGCTGAATTACTCCAGCATTTTGTGTCTATCTTCAGCATTACACATCTAATGGGTTGTCAGAATACAGACAGGCCTCAGTATCCCTTTCAATATTTAGTGCAAGAATCTTATCATCAGCTTATTATAGAAGGGTGGAAGATAATTGTCGGAAGGGTACCTTGACCAGATACTGTATGACCTGATGCCATGAGCTTTCATGGTGCCTGTGGGGAATCCCTGGCCCTCAGAGTTTTCCATTGCTATGCTGCTATCACTGGTGGTACTGTTATGCCAGTGAGGCCAAGTAGGCAGACATAGGATGAAGGAACAATTTATGAAAGTGTACCGACATACTTTCTCATGATGCTGGAATTTTCCATGAGAGATATGTCCAAAGAAGAGAATATTCCATGGTTGATTGGTTTGTGTTTGTTTCATTATGTCCCATGCAATGTCTCATTCCCAATTGCTCCCTCATTTTACATTATGGCAGGCATACAATTAATTCTAACGCAAAACACCTAATATGGTACAACCTGCAGATTGCCACATCTTTGATCTTGAGACTTTTCATGAAGCAATACTTTGTGTATCCACATGTAGTTTGGTTTAGAAAGATACAACATGGAAGCAGACTCTTCAGCCCACTGAGTCCAGGCCGACCATCATTCACCCGTTCACACTGGTTCCATGTTATCCCACTTTCTCATTCACCCTTTACAAACTAGGCACAATTTACAGAGGCCAATTAACCTACAAACCTGCACGTCTTTAGGATGTGGGAGAAACCGGACCTCCCGGAGCAAAACCACATGATCACAGGAAGGATGTGCAAACACTACACAGCACCAAAGTCAGGTTCAAACCCAGGTCTCTGGCGCTGTGAGGCTACAGCTCCACCAGCTGTGCCACAGACTATGTTAATAGTTTTTTTTTCTCTTGAATGTTTATCATAAATATAAATAAATTTATTTCCTTCATCAAAATATGTCTAATAAATAGAAGTATTCACTACATTTCAAAAGGTAACTACTTAACCTCCACATACAGTGTTTATATTGCAGCACTACTTGCCTAGAATAATGGTTTGTTATTCCGATTCAGGATTTCATTCTAAAAACTGAAGTGATACCCTGGTTTAGTATTTAGTGAGTGGTGTCAAGAGAACTGACCCTCAGCTGAAGTGTCAAACTAATGCCCAAAATACTAGATAGAAACCATCTTTCAGCCAACAACAGCAAAAATAGCTCACGGTTCCTTCATGTGAGCTGTACTCTTCATAATTGCTTCAAAACAGCCTTTTGTCTGGAGAACAAGAATGCCTGCATTTCAAGGTAATAATTATGTGCAAAGTGCTTGAGATATTTCCATTATGAATGGCAATGTACTTCACAAAATAGTTTTTTTTTCATTTGAAACGATAGTAACCAAATAACAAATTATTTTACAGAATGCTGTTTAAAGCAGCAGCAACACACCAAAAGCAAAGCAGTTGTTTAAAATACCAACTGTAACTGCCCCACATCGGCAGTTAGTTAAATTCTAAACCTCACGATTTTTGGTTCCTACCTGTAATAATAGCGTTCCTAAGGGCGGAACTAATTGCCGACTTAGTTTCCGGGGGGCACGATTCTTGGCGCACCTTGGAGGGCAGCAAAGAAAAAGGAAGCAACACAAAGGGGATACACCGCCAAAATAAGTTAAATGTTAAATAAGCAAGATCATAAAGAAAGACAGAAGACCAAGAAATACCTCTTAAGTAGTAAGCAGTGGACGAGGTATGTTGTTTATGTGCTTGGTTAGTGTGGTGTTGTGTTGCTGTATGGACGTACATGCATGTATTTTGTAAACTGCATTTTTATTTTTGTTTGTTTCCTCGTTTTTGGCTCAGTTCTCATGGGTTGGTTGGAGCCGAAAATAAACCCCATATTTAACCACGACCTCGGGCCTCGTGTACTGCTTGGGAGCTACAGTGAGAACTCAACTGCTTTGCATGAGTAGCCTAGGAGGACGTCACCTGACGGCAGCAGCCGAGAAGAGACGAACCATATCCATGCTGCGTGTGTATCTTCTACCACCACCTACGCCGAAACACAAGAAGAGCAAGCCCACAGGAAGGCCATGGTGCCCCTAGTGTGAATATTGCTGGTGGGTGGTGTGTGGGGGTGGGTATGTGTGTGGAAGGTGGTGTGTGGGGGGGGGTGTGGGCGTGAGGGTGGTGTGTGTGTGTGTGGAGGGGGTGTTGTGGGGCGGAGGGGTTTGCTGGTGAAGGGGTTGTGGGGGGAGAGGTGTGTGTGCGGGCGGAGGGTCGTGGGGGTGAAGGGGGGGTTGTGATGGCAGGGGGGTTGTGGTGGTGGGGGAGTTGTGGGGGCGGGTTGGGGGGGGCGGGGTTGTGGGGGCAGGGGAGTTGTGGGGGAAGAGCCATGGGGAGAGGGGGGCATCACGGAGTGGGGGGAGGAGCCAGTGAGGTAGACCAGAGGGTTAGTGGCTGGAATTGGCAGTGCGATGGGGACTCACAGCGCGCGCTGGTCGCTGGTCGTTCTGCTCCACCGGGATCAGAGTCTCTGCTTTCCCTTTGGCGACACCAACTCTGGGCTTGGTCTATGACTCTGAGCAGGGATGGGTCTCGCACGCTGGGCTGTGCAGGGCAGGGTCTCTGATGCTAACTTTTACAACATCGGAACAAAACTTGGTGCACTCGCTGCACAGGGGAACGGTGAGTGAACTGGTGAAAAATCGTAGCACTATCACGAACCGTTTTTGCACAAATAGCAAGACCTCCAAACCAGAAGATAACAAGATCAGAGTTTTAGTTATGTATAGATATAAATATGTTTTAATACTGCTTGTGTTTAATCTGAAATAATTACAGCACACAAGATGGCCATTCACGTCTTGGTTTCTTGGTCCTCCAAAATATTCCAAATGGAATTTAAACTGGAGGTGGTGAAGGGAGGGCTTAAGCCAGAAAGGGTTATTGGGAAGAAGGAACTACTTTAAATTTAGTCAACTGCTCAGTACTGGAGTTCATGCTTCATAATGATTTTTCACCAAATTCCTAAGAAAATATAAGGAATATTCATTTTGTTCTTTCTTCCTAATGTATCTTGGTTCCCCATAAATTTATCAATCTTATGCCCCTGTCCCACTTAGGAAAACTGAACGGAATCCTCTGGAGACTTTCAGATTCAGATTCAGATTCAAACTTTATTGTCATTGTGCAGTGTACAGTACAGAGTCAACGAAATGCAGTATAACGAAATGCATACAACAAACGACTTTGCGCCCCACCCAAGGTTTCCGTGCGGTTCCCGGAGGTTTTTTTCAGTCTCCCTACCTGCTTCCACTACCTGCAACCTCCGGCAACCACCTGCAATCTCCGGGAACCGCACGGAAACATTGGGTGGGACGCAAAGTCTCCCGAGGTTTCCATTCAGGTTTCCTAAGTGGGACAGGGGCATGAGTTATCTCAACTACTTTGTATATAAGCAAATTTTTCAGCTTAACACATTCCTATATTTAAATAGGAAATTAAACAGGGACTTATATACTTCACTGTAGATGTATCTCTGTTGAGTTTATCTTCTATTTGTAGCATTTCATTCTTCCCTCCACCACAAGTGAACATAATATTTCTGTGCTTACCTTATCAAAATACTTCATAATCTCAGGGTAACGTCAGCTCTTCTGTTCTCCTATCCTTTAAGTCCATTTTGCTATTTCTGAACTTTAACTTCCGGTATTATTCTTACAAACACTTTTTTCTTCTTCCTCTCAAGTCTCTGCATCCTTTTTAATATACAATAACTGGAACTGAATGTGATGAACTATTTGTGGTCTAGCTAAGGTTTGATACAAATTTAACATAAATCTTTTACTTTGACAACTAACTTCCAGCTAGTTTGATGCCCAGTGTGAAATCCCCAATACCTTATGTCACTGATGACAGAAATTTTGGCACAAACTGTGCAGTATAACTGAATTAAGGGATGTTTCAAAATAGCAGAGCCCCTCAAGTATTTGCATTTGAATGAATGCAACAAAGCAAAATGAACATGTCTATTTTACTTCGGACTCACGTGAGTGACTACGTGAAGACCCCGCCAGCACGCATGCGCGGCGTCATATCATCTCTCGCATTGCGCAAACGACAGGCTGTTGGAGCTCTGCTTCCAACAGCTCGGACCTGAAGGTACGTTTTTAACTTTTTAAGGACTCTTTTTTACTGCAGGAAGCGTTCAGAGCTCCTGCTGGAGGTCCAAGGTCGGAACCCCAGCGTTACCCGGCTCCCTTCTACAGGGACCGCCGGGGGGGGGGGGTTGGATCCCAGCTGCGAATTACGGGGATCTCCGAAGCAGACCACAGAATCGCGAGGAAGCCCTTTATCAGGGACCGCGAGGGAAACCCCGTTTACTAAGCCACGCCGGCTCAGGGGAAGCTCAAAACCAAGGGAGCATTCAAAGGGGAAACCCTGGCTCCGGACACCGCAAGGATCCCTGCTACAAGGTTCCATAGATGCTGCTGCACCCGCTGAGTTTCGCCAGCATTTTAGGTCCCAACTACTAGGGCCGTGGGGTATGCCGACCGCAGGAAGAAGCCTGGCAGCAGGGACCATGGAACCTATGAAGACTGCAGGTAACCTGCCTTCCGAGACTGGGGAAAAACCGCGGGCAACCCGTTCTCCGAAACCGCGGGAAGACCGCGGGTAACCCGTTCTCCAAGACCGCGGGTACCCGACTTCAGAGACCGTGGGAAGACCGCAGGTAACCCGACTTTGGAGGCCACGGGAACACTGCAGGAACCCGACTTTGGAGGCAACGGGAAAACCACAGGTAACCCAACTTCAGAGACCACGGTAAACCACGGATAATCCGACTTCAGAGACCACGGGAAAACCACGGGTAACCCAGCTTCAGGGACCGTGGGAAGACTGCGGATAACCCAGCTTCAGGGACCGTGGGAAGACTGCGGATAACCCAGCCTTGGGGGCCATGGGAAGACTGCGGATAACCAAGCTACAGGGAACTTGCGAAGAACACGGGTAGAACCGTGCTTGGGGGAAACCTCAGCTACGGGGATCGTGGAAGACCATGGGCAGAACCGTGCTTGAGGGAAACCTCAGCCACAGGGACCGTGTGGAAGATCACGGGTAGAACCGTGCTTGGGGACACCCCAACTATGGGGACCGTGTGGAAGACACGGCTAGGACCGCAGAAGAGCGGGTAGCCGGCAGCGAATTCAGACTCCGGCTGCCCGAGGAGGATAAGAGCTAAAACAGGAGACTGAAGAGCTAAAACTGGAGACAGGGTACGTCCTCGGACGTTTTATCCATCCTAATTGGCCAGGGATGGCCATAGCAGCACTGGTCTCCTCGAGAGCCTGTGGCAGCACCCTTTTCAGGGCTGCCTACAAAACACCCTTCTGCGAAGGTAAGTGCGATGAGTCAGTTGGCAACTGACTCTGAACTTGGAAGCATGTCCGAGGAACAGGTGCCGGCTGGGAGTTACCATGCACCTGGAAAAACATGGGTGCACATACACCAGCAGCCCTATGCTCCAATCAAGGATGGAAATCGAACCCGCATCGGGGACCTTTTGGGCTTACCATAAAACCACCATGACAGTAGGTGGGTCTGGTTCTTTCGAAACGTGGGGTTGTGGACCATATACAAGAAGGTTGGATGAGATAGTTTATACTGCACAGTACAAGCGAGACATTCTAGGAATATGGCTGGAGTTGCCTCTTTAGGCAGGCTCACTATTATGACAAATGAGGCCTGTTTATTATCAACAAGCCCAACTTGCATGTGCAGTATAGACATTGAAACTTCGTGACTATTAATTCCCATGGGGTCAGCTTCATTCACAGGGCACCGGAAATATCTGAAATTTAACTGGATGGGGCAATGATACAGTTAAAACATTGCAAAATAGGCTAACTTCAGTTCCCAGGTTATATACTAAATGAGTGCTTCGGCTGCTGAGAGTTAAAAATACTGTTAAGAACTGTCTGGATGAGATTAAACGCTGTATTTTGCTAACTTAGCTGTATCAGCCACCAAAACCCATTTGAGAAATTGGGTTCTCATCTGTTCAGATAAATTTAAGTTGATACCAACTGAACTTATTGTTGATTGGGATTACCTTTAACTCTATTTAATCATCAGGGACTCCGCCCTGAGGTAAGGGATTGGAATTAATTGAAGCCCGTAACAAAACTGATCAAGCAACCTTCTGTTCATCAAGTATAATTGGCTTACAGCTGTGCTCTTTAGGCCTTTGCACAATCAGAACTATACAGCATGCAAAAGAAGTAAGCACTCAAGTACCATGTGGTCATTGTTACCAGCTCTATGCTATTCCACTAAATCAGTAAATCTTCAGTTAAATTACAAACTGATGCTATTTTTCAGGATGAGATATTGCTCATGCCATCTAGTTACAGATGTGGATGGGAGAGTTACCAATTCCTCAGTTACATGGTATCAACTACCTATAGACACTGGGTGCATTCTGTGGATTAAAGGTTTATGCGAATATGCCTAATCTGCATGCTCTAGTCCAAGTTGATACACTTCGGTGGTGGCAAATGCCTGTTTACATGTGTGCAAACAAGTCAAAATATCCGGTGATAGTTTACCCAAACCTCATTACGGTACACAATATGGGTGTTGGATCACAAAGTATTAAAATACATTGTGAACATTAAAGACCAAGAAGCTTGCATCCAGGCTCAATCACCAGTGGAAAATATGTGGCATATTGGTAGCATTGGTTACATCCTAGCTACACTAAGGAGGAATGTTCTTTTATCAGACGGGTTTGCAAAATTCAGCAAGTTCCAGCCTCAGGCATTTTTATAGTGCCTGCAGGGCTTAGCCAGCCATGGTTCCCACTGATGTGGGGAATGATAGAACCATATATGGTTATTATAGACACAAGTATTGGTCTAGCCGTGTGTCTTTTTTTTTTTTTTTCTTTTTTATTTTGTATGGATTTATTGACATTTAATCTGTTCAATTAGTTTAATCAATCTCTGTAAAGCACTTTGGTTCAAAGTGATTTTGTTTAAAAGTGCTATATAAATAAACCTCAGCATGATATAATCAATTATTTTTGACTTACAGAGACTGAGAAGACCGTTCCTGCGGCTGAGGTTGTTAAACCAACCATGAACGCGCTCACTGCAGATCGCAGGGATAGCACTAAAAACAAATTAAAACAAAATATTTCCTCATAAGGAGATGGGAGGTATTTGTTTTATAATTATATTACATATTCGGCACGGATGACTGACGTCTTGTAGTTCAGGCTCATATGAGGGCTTGACAAATCATGATGTCTAAAGTGCCATCTGCCACACCTAAGTGCTTCATCATACTGGCTGAGAGGAGTAGAATCCACTCTGGGGGGGTCACCCTCTGAGCTCTAGATTATGAAGGAAATCTGCAACTCGAACACTCCCAGGCCTAGGGACGCAGAGATATGGGGTGTTAACGTTGTGCTACATCGCTTCGCTGAAGGGCTCCAGCTACATCCCTGTCCTTGGGCTAATTCACTTATAAGTGGTTATGCTCATAGCCCTGCATGCAGCACTACGGGTCTAGTCATTACATAAACATTGACTGGATAGGATGATTATATCTGCAGGCTAAATAACACTTATGTTATGACTTAGTCAAGCAGTATAGACCAGGGGCACCAGATCTCAAACTAGATATACACATATCCCATGAACCTTCGATTGTGTATGGTCACACATCTACACCAGAATGTTAGATCAGTAGAGCCTAGAGACTCTGAACTAGCAATATTGTTAGTTACATCTAGCGTCAAAAAAAGGTATCACTTCAGACCATCTTCAGGTGGTTATGGGTCTGGCTTATGCAGGAGTAAATACTGACATTTCAAATCACTCCACCAAGGCTGTAACAACCTCAGCAGCAGGATTATGGAAGTTAGCGGGACCACATCCTAGCGGTTGCAGGATGGTCAATCTAGCAATTTTCCACACATTTAGTACTAACCCATTGCCAGATGGGGGGGGAAGGGGGGGTATTTATGAACTCTATGTTAAGTTCTGTTCATAGTTCCTCCCGGGTGAGGGAGGTTACTATTGTCATTATTCATGTCTGAATACGATAACATACTTCCTCTCCTGGTCAACTAAGGCAGTGAGTGAAGCATGGACTCGTTCCACGGCATGAAATCACAGATCTTTAAAATCTTCACGTAGTCACTCATGTGACTCCAAAGTAAAATAGTAAGATTAAACGAGAACTTACCAGTTTGAAGTTTAATCTTTATTTTATGAGGAGTTACGATGAGGGATTACGTGCCCTCCGCTCATGCCCTCTATCATAAAGGTCAACTGGTATTCTAGTTCTTCTTATCTTTCTATGTTTATTTCATCTACTGTTGTCTGTGATTTCACACCGCTGCTTTGAAGAATGTCGTGCATGAGTGCTGGCGGGGCTTCACGTAATCCCTCATCGTAACTCCTCATAAAATAAAGATCAAACTTCAAACTGGTAAGTTCTCATTTAATCTTACTATTTAAATTAATGTTTAAAAATGGATACTTTATAGCAGTATTCCATAATGAGTATTTTATGAAATAACTGGTATTGGCAGGTATTTTAAATATGAAGTTAAATAATGAATTACACTTTGCTGTGGAAAATTTACCAAAACCTAATTTGTGGAATTGTTGTGAGCAGTCCCGGAAGTGGCTGCAGCGGCTCATCGGCAGTCCTGTTTGGTTTGTGTTTTTTGTGTTGTTTATTTTGTTTGGTTAGTCTAGATTTTGGTTTTTTAGTGGTGTTTTGTGGGGGGGGGGGGGGGGGGGGGGGGGGGGTGGGAACGGGGTGTGCAGTCTCTCGGCGACCTCGAGGCTCCGGAAGCAGAGACCGTCAAGACTCGCCCTGAGTTCGCTCCCGTGAGGGCGGTCCGGCACAGGAGAGGAGCGGCCAGCCCGAGATGGAACGAGGCTCCCGTCGGAGCGGCCGAGCTCGGGGAGGTGCGGCGCTCGCAGCCCGGGGGAGGTTCGGTGCCCATGTCGGGGCGGCCCGGCCGAAGGGAGGAGCAATGCCCATGTCGGGGCGGCCCGGCTCGGGGGAGGTTCGGCGCCCAAGTCGGGGCGGCCTGGCCCGAGGCTGAAGTCGACAGATACTCACAAGGTGGCTGGGACGGTGTTCTGGCGGCGGTGGCCTGAGTCCGGGGTTCGGCCGCGGGCCAGCGGCTGCATCTGCAGGTCTGGGTGGGCGGCAGCTACGAACACCCTGGGCCGCGGTGTTGAGCCGCGGGACTGTTTTTAACATCGCCCGGGGGGGGGGGTTATCGCCTCAGCGCAGAGGGAGAAGAGGAGGGAAGAGACTGTAGACCTAAGACTTTTGCCTCCATCACAGTGAGGAGATGTTGGGTGGTCTCACTGTGGTGGATGTTAATATGTGTTTATTGTTGTTTTTTATTGTATGTATGACTGCTTAAATTTCGTTCAGACTTCGGTCTGAATGACAAATAAAAGGCTATTCTATAATGAGACTTGTTATAGACAAATTGGTTGTTTTCCAAACATGACAATTTGCTTTAAAAATAACATACATTATGCAGATTAATTGGCTTCAGTCATACTGGGCAAGCAATGAGGTCTGTTAAATTAAATTACACATTACACCATGTAATTGTGGTTCAATAATATTTTAATTCTTTCTTTGGTATGGGAGCTCAGGAGGGGCGTATTGGCAGAAAAGAACCAGGAAGGATTACCGATTTCATAGGTTATTGTTTGTCTGTCACAAACAGCAGAGTCACAGCATTTTATCCCAACATGTTCATACTGACCGCTAACTATCTCTAATTTGTCAATACGTGATCCTAAGCATTGTCCTACTGTATGCCTTGGCAGCTTTAAGGTGAAAATGGAAAAGTTTAAAGGAGATGTGTGGGGCCAATTTGTAGGCTCTGTGAGTGGTGGTGGTGGCAACTATGAGAGTGGCATTTAAGAGTCTCAGTGAATGGAGGGATATCAATCATATGCATTCAGATGTTGCATATGTTGCACTTAATCTCACCCATTTATCCAAACATACAAACCTCCAAAATCACTGCGGTTCACCTTTTGGTGCCTCCAGGATCATTATTGCTCCTCCATTAAAATCAATGACTTCAACTGTCTAAACTTTGAAATTCTATACCACTCTATCTCTATTGCTCTTGGCATCATGTTCAGCACAAATATTATGGGTTGAAGATCCTGTTTTGGTACTATACGGTTTTAAGTTCTATGTTATAATATCAATATGCTAGGGCATTTTGATATCAAGAATTAAGTGCTATTGGGACTCATAAAGAGCATTAATGTAGATAACTCAACCAGGGCCTGATGAGATCTATCGCAGGTTATTTAGGGAGACAAGAGAGGAGATTGCAGGGGCCTTGATGAATATATTTGTATCTTCTCCCGCCACAGAGGACTGGAGAGTAGCCAATGTTATTGCTTTGTTTATGAAAGGAAGTAAAGATAATCTAGGAAATTATGGGCAAGTGAGCCTCACGTCAATAGAGAGGATTATTCGGGGTAGGATTTACTCTCAATTGGAAGAGAATGGGCTAATAAGGGACAGTCAGCGTGGCTTAGTCCACAGCAAGTCAGGTCTTATGAATTTGATTGAGTTTTTGAGGAAGTGACAAAGATGATTGATGAGGGTAGGGTAACGGATATTGTCTAGACGGATTTTAGTAAGGCATTTGATCAAGTCTCTGATGGTATGCTGATCCCAAATGACTAAGATGCTTCGTATTCACAGTGTAATGGTCATTTGAATTCAGAACTTGCCTATTCACAGAAAACAGACAGTTGCGGTGAAAGGCTGGCTGGAGGACTGTGAACAATAGTTCCATAGGGATCTGTGCTGTAACCTCTGTTGTTTATGTTATATCTACATAATCTGGATGCAAAAGTAGATGGGCTGATTCGTAGGTTTGCAGATGACACCTAAATTAGCGGAGATCAGACAATGATAAAAATTATCAAAGTATATAGTGAGATATATTAGCTGTAGAAATGTGTGGATAAATGGTAGATGGTGTTTAAACCATGCAAGTGTGAGGTGTTGCACTTAATCTCACCCATTTATCGAAACATACAAACCTCCAAAATCACTGCGGTTCACCTTTTGGTGCCTCCAGGATTATTATTGTTCCCCGGTTAAAATCAATGACTTCAACTGTCTAAACTTTGAAATTCTAAAACACTCTATCTCTATTGGTCTTTCCTTCTCAAAGTCACTTCTCAAAACCTAATTCTTTGACCAAAACGTTGGCAATCTTTCCTAATTCTTAGCATGGTCTGAGAGAAACAAATTACCACATTAAAAATGCTTAATAAATGGAATTTGATATTTTAAATAATCAACAAATTAAATTTTATTTTGAGTTACTCAGCATAATTTTACAAATGAGCAAAATAACAATGGTATAGGAATGAACTGCAGATATTGGTTTAAACCGAAGATATACAATAAATACTGGAGTAACTCAGCAGGTTAAGGCCTGTCCCACTTGGGCGACCTAATGCTCGAGTTCTGGCGAGTTTGCCCTCGACTCATACTCGCAGCATGGTCGACACAAGGTCGTAGGAGGTCTCATTCATGCTTAAGAGTGGTCTCCACATAGTCGAGGCCTCAGCTAGGTTGCGGCGTTTTTTTCAATATGTTAAATAATGCCCGCGTGTAAAAAAAGGTCGCCATGGAAAAAATCAATACGTTTTTAACTCGTAGGTTTAGTTGTAGTAGGTCGTAGTAGGTCGTAGTAGGTCGGCATGTTAGTCGTAGGTAATCGAGGGTAGTCGAAGGTAGTCGAAGGTAGTCATAGGTAGTCTTCTTCATAGTCGAAGGGAGGTTGAAGGGAAGTCGAAGGAGATCGAAAGAAGTTTTCTACATGTAATTCACTCTCCACTATTCGGTGTCCAATTTTCCTGGTTAGTCATAGCCAGTTGTAGCTAGTTGAAGCTGGTCTTCAACATAGTCGAAGGAGGTCGAAGGAGGTCTTCTACATAGTCTTCAACATGTAATTTTTTCAAACTCTTCTAAACTCGCCAATTAGGTCGCCCAAGTGGGACAGCGCCTTTAGGCAGCATCTCAGGAGAAAGGAATAGGTGACATTTCAGGTCGGACCACTTCCTCACACCCTGAGTCTGAAACGTCACATATTCCTTTTCTCCAGAGATGCTGCCAGATCGCTGGTTTAATCCAGCATTTTGTGCGTATCTTCAACATAATCGTGGGCTGTGCTCCCACTTGTAGTATAGGTTTAAAAAGCTTACTTATTATGTCATACAATGGAGAAGTATTGGAGATGAGAGATCTCCAATAGGATGAACATGGGTTAGGTTGGACAGTATGCTACTTCACGGAACTGTCATCTGCTAATCAAACACTAGATGGTGTAGCATTTTGAAAAGATATAGGATAATGTTGTCTGTAAAAAACACGCGTGACGTTGCCTACAGTACAGGAAAACTAATAAATGAAATAAAGAAAATATTTTCACATTTCTGGAAAAACAGTTGGTGGTTTGAAGTGCCCGATTAGTGCTATCAACTCACACCTTCATCCTCTCCTTGTCATGCTGAAGCTAAGGGCGGTGAAAATAGAACAGTCTGGTGGTTTCATCAATCTTCAGCACATAACATTTATCCTGGAGCTTTTGTTCTATAATTATAATCTGAAGTTTTATTTGCAGTTAGGAGGAATCCAGCACAGATAAGTAGTTTTTGTTTAAAGGAAATAAACAACAATATTACAGGTTAGCAGAATGGTGGAGCTAATTGACTAAAGAGAAGAATCTAAAATTAGAATGGCATAAAATTCAATATTCAAATAATGAGAGAAATAAAATAATTTGACTTTCACTTGCATACTAGTGGGAATTATCCTGGATAAATGTTGATTGTTTATGTGGCTTAGAATTTCAGTGTTCCCTCCAGATGATTAATGTAATGGTTTATAACAAAATCAATCTTTGTACTATAATATAAAACCCTCTCACAATGCAATGAGGTGACATTTTAACCTCTCAGCAATTTGTAATGCAGTTGCAACATCAATAATCACAAAACATATCCGTTCACTATGGATCAGTGATCAACAATGCACACTGTAAGCTGAAATATATAGATGAAACAATAAGCTGTAAGTTGAAAGAACCTCAGATAAACTTTAGAATGCTTTGATCAAAACCACGGGGTTTGAAATTGAATATTATTGGATTACCAGCATGAAAGACTTGCATTGCAATGACTAGCTTGTGGCATAGTTCATTTTGGCCCTGGGACTCTTTTATTCAGGTTGGAGAATTGTGGATCCAAAATGACTTAAATTTCAAATAAAATGTGCCAAGAACCTAGATAGAAAATCCATCAAGGTGAAAGCAGAATGGTCCTCACAACTTGATGGATGGAAAAATATGATTCCATTATTTAAGGAAGGAGTAAGAAACAAACAGGGTAATATAGATCTGTGACCCTGACAACAGTCAGAGAAAATACTGGAATATGTTATTAATAGAGGCAAAAAAGGGCATTTAGAAAATAGTATTAGGACTGGGCAGAGTTAACATGGATCTAACAAAACAATATTATATTCAACAAATATATTGATGGTTTTCTTAGCATGTATCTGTCAGAATACATAAGGTGAAACCAATGAATATGATGCCTGTGGAGTTAAGAGACCTTTAAGCTCTATTCACAAGAGTAATGAATAATATTGGAGCAGATCATGTTGTGGTAAAATCCTAGTGCGGATTGAGGATTGGATAATGGACAGAAAACAGAGTAGGAATTGACAAATCCTTTTCAGGTTGGCAGTCTGTAGTTTTGCATGTGTCAGTTGGCAATATTTGCTTGCTAACATCTTCTTACTCTGTTCCCCATCATTACTGCATATTCTCTATGTGCTCCCATTAAAGGGGATAGATCTTTTTCTTTCCAACGTATATTTTGTCTCCTTTTTGAGGCGCAGGTGAAATGTCTTTGTTTGAAAGAGACCAAACCCCTCTTTGTCCATCCTAAGATTGTATGTAAAATCCCTCATTCTCATAATGATTCTACTCTTTCTCAAGAACAGTGGGTGTTGAGCAGTGAGTGTTGCCACAGTATTGTTCTGGCAATCTGGGATTCAAACATGAGCAGCAAGAAGCTGTGGTTTACATTGACACAAATGACATGGGTAGGAAAGGAGATGCCACCCTGCAAAGAAAATTATGGGTGTTAGGAGCAGAACTTGTAATCTCAAGATCACCACTCGTGCTATGAACTCATGAGGCAAGACGTAGAAATATAGTGCAGTTCAATACATGGCTGAGGACCTGGTGCAGGAGGGAGGGGTCTAAATTTCAGGACATTAGCCCCCATGATCTTCTCCATGGTAAATAGGGATGAAATATTTTCATGTAAGGTCTTGCATATCTTCTGAATCAAACTGACCCTTAAGGGGACTCTCTTCCTAGCTATCAATTTGTTCTTAATATAAGTATGGAACCTCTTAGGATTCTCCTTTCCTTTATTTGTCGAGGGTAACATTAGTCTCCATTTTGCCCTCGTAATTTCCTTCTCAAGTGTACTACTAAATTGCTTTACTCCTCAGCTGTATCCCTGCTGCATAAAACTGCCTTTTCTGTCCAATGTCTCAATATCCTTTGTCAGCCCGAGTTCCTGAATCCTGCTAGCTTTGTCCTTTAAATTCATAGGAACATGCTGACCCGGTGCTCTTCCTATCTCACTTTAAAAAAACACCCACTTGCCCAACATTTATGTATCTGCAAACAGCTTCTCCCAATCAATCTTTTCATGGTCATTTCTGATGCCAACAACATTCATCTTGCCCCAAAATAGGACAATCATATTCACAACCATACAATTATCACATTCTTGATTAGTACAGGTGTCAGAGGTTATGGGGAGAAGGCAGAAGAATGGGGTTAGGAGGGAGAGATAGATCAACCATGATTGAATGGCGGACTAGTCTCAATGGGCCGAATGGTGCATTTCTGCTCATATTCCTTATGATCTTATGACCTTATGATTTGAACTGATAGAGTATTCCTATCTTTTTTTCCCATAATTATCAGAAAACAAATACAATTATAGTCAATGGTTTAGAGACCAAGTCCGCACCAACAACAATACTTGTATATTAGCACTATCCTATATGCTTGGGACAATTTACCATTTTTACCAAAGGCAAGTAAACTATAAACCTGTACGTATTTTGAGTGTAGGAGGAAACCGGAGCAAACGGAGAAAACACACACGCTCCTTACAGACAGCACCCATAGTCAGGATTGAACTTGGGTCTCCAGCGCTGTAAGGCAACAACTCTACCGCTGTGCCACCGTGTTGCCAGGTCTCAAAGTACTCCCCACTGATACTTCAGCCATTGGTCCAGCCTCATTTCACAAGAGGAGGTTGGCTGTAGCCCTTTCTCTAGTACGGCCATCTACATATTGCTTCAGAAAATGTTCTTAGACACATTTAACTCAATATTACTCCATCTAGTCCCTTTGTACTTTTTCAATGAGTGACACTCAACAATTAACAATAATGTTTTAATTACTGTTGAAAAACTTATCAAAGTTATGCTAAGGGATTGAAATTTAGATGCTAAATTTCTAAATTTAGAACGGATCGCCCTGATTCATTGAGCAAAACAAATGAAGGAAAATCAAAGGGGAATGTCAGACATTTATAGTTTGATTCTGCAGGAGTTCCTGTATGTTTAAATCAATGTTGAACAGAATGAAATGGGCTTCACTAAAGAAGCATTATTTGTTCATTCAGCCCATCCCACTGTTCGGCCCGAGTGGTTGCTCAATTTTTAATTTGAATGATGGAAAATCTGCTCTTTGGCACAAATACGTGGTATATTGCAAACAAATACATTCATCATCTTTAAGACAATGCCAACATAAAATGAGATTCAGAAAGACTTACATTTCAGAAAACATAGACTACCAATAAATTGAACCAAGGTAGATGTGAAAGGAAAAGTAGTTGTTTGTGGGATCAAAGAAACAAAATAAAAATATATCACATAAAAAAACAAGGCTGCGAGGATAAAGGTAGAACAGTGCATCACAGCAATTAACCACAATTAAATATAAGCAGTCAATGTTAGTACTGTATATTGATAAATATTGCACTGATCATAATACACAATGTCTCTCAAATTAATTGCATAACTAGCAATTGACCAGCATTTAGGAGCGAGGGTACAATGTGTTTGTGCTATAGCATGTTATCTGCTCCTTAGCACTGACAAGGGATACATTTCTAGGCAATAATATCATATATTTTTAAATGGAGATAAGACTAAGAAAGGTGCTCAGAGTGAAATTTTGCTTTCAAAAAGAAAGAAAACAAGGTACAAGATGAATCAGCTGAGATCTCCTTCCAAAGCTCAGTTAAGCTTGACAGAATGTTCTGCTTTAGGAACCTTGTTGCACTGTGCTGAGGGTAGATATTTCTCAAATGTAGATCCTATGAGGTAAAAAGGTACAGTAACTTAGGCTCCAACATGATTGTGTTATCCAGCATTCTCTGAAGCTCTAAACCTGACATTGATGTGTCTGTTATGGGCACTTTAAATCAGACAAAACAAGTCTGTAATAGGATGTATAGAGTTTATGTGTGTGGATAAATAAGTGACAGATGGAATACCCTATGGTAAAATGAAAGGTCAGTAGCTTGGGTAGTTAGAATAGATTAAAAAATTAACCTGGTTCAATGATCTTGGTGTATTGTTTCACAAAGCACCAAAAAATAACATATCAAGTGGAGCAAATGACCTGAAATTCTCAGCATTGTAGCCTCAATTCCATAGACAAAGTCAAATGCTCATGATGGGGTTGAGGTGAATCAGACACCCATAATTCAGGAAAGACCGTTCAGAAGTTGAAACCAGAGGAAAATAAGTCTGATGGTGCATGTTTTCAAGCTCAGTACCTTCTGCCAGATAGAAGCAGAAGAAGAAAGAATGACCAGGGTGGGACAGGACTTTGAATATTTTGGCTGCTTTTCAAAAGCAGCATGAAGTATTGAAGGACACTGTGGTAGGAAGGCTTATCTGTGTGATGGACTCAGCTACATCTGCAACTCTGAAATTTATTGCAATCTTGGGAAGACCTGCTCCAAAACTAAGCTGTGATCTGATCCGACTGTGCTTTCTATGGTGCTTCTGTAGAAGTTTGTAATAGTCGCTGGAGACAAGCCACATTTCCTTAGTCTCCTCAGGAACTAGAGGTGCAGTGTGCCTTTTTGGCCATGGCATCAATGTGGTTAGTCCACGATATATCGGTGGTAATAACGCCAAAGAACCTGAAGCTCTCAGCCTTTTCCACTTCCATACCATTGATGCTGATTGGGACATGTTCTCCATCATGCTTTCTGAAGTCAATAACTAGCTCCTTTGTCTTGCTCACATTGAGGGAGAGGTTGTTGTTCTGACACCATGTAACTAAGTTCTTTCCTGTAAGGTCTTGTGATTGTTTGTGATTCGGCCACCACAGTGGTGCCATTTGCAAACTTGTAGATGGCGTTAGAGCCAAATTTGCCCATACAGTTGTGAGTGTATAGGGACTATAGGCGGGGACTGAGAACTAATCCTTGTGAGGAACACACAAAATTGTATTAAGTGGTTTACTTGTGAATTGCCAAGAAATTAAACTGCGAAATTGCTATCGCACCTATGGTAATACTTCTAACGGAATAACTGAACACACAGTACATTTATTACCAGGCTGCTGTATGAAGCTGTTGTGCCAGGCAAGATTTATCAACAGTATTTTGCTTCAGTTTTAATTGTGCATGTGAAGCATTGGTATTGCTGCATAGCAGAGTGGCATAAGCTGTGATTATGTGGGAGTACTGCAGACTACATCTTTGTAGGTCATGATTTAATGCATCTGTTTTGGTTGATCTACACCAACACTTTTACACACTTGTTTGAAAACAATTTCACAATCTTCCTAGAGGGAACCTGGCTTGGCAGCCAGCACTACACACATTTTATTGCACCATTCTTTGGTTGGTTTAGCTCTTGCAGCAGCCCTGCTTGTACTGGAATGACCAGAGAGACTGGATGTTGCCAATCCAAAGTTGGGCCCTTGAAGACTGAAAAAGGTGAATTTATTATGAGGAACAAGGAATTGAGTTGAACAGGTACTTTGGATCCGTCTTCACTAAGGAGGACACAAACAATCTTCCTGGTGTAATAGTGGCCAGAGGATCTGGGGTGACGGAGGAACTGAAGGAAACCCACATCAGGCTTGAAATGGTGTTGGGTAGACTGATGGGACTGAAGGTTGATAAATCCCCAGAGCCTGATGGTCTGCATCGCAGGGTACTTAAAGAAGTGGCTCTAGAAATTGTGGATGCATTGGTGATAATTTTCCAATGTTCTATAGATTCAAGATCAGTTCTTGTGGATTGGAGTGTAGCTAATGTCATCCCACTTTTTAAGAAAAGTGGGAGAGAGAAAACAGGGAATTATAGACCAGTTAGCCTGACATCGGTGGTGGGGAAAATGCTGGAGTCAATGATAAAAGAGGAAATAGCGGCATATTTGGATAGAAGTAACAGGATTGGTCCGTCAGCATGAATTTACGAAGGGGAAATCATGCTTGACTAATCTTCTGAAATTTTTTGAGGATGTAACTAGGAAAATGAAGAAGGGAGAGCCAGTGGATGTAGTGTAGCTGGATTTTCAGAAAGCATTTGATAAGGTCCCACATAGGAGATTAGTGGGCAGACAGGAAACAAAGAGTAGGGTTTAACGGGTCCCTTTCAGAATGGCAGGCAGTGACGAGTGCGGTACCGCAAGTCTCGGTGCTGGGACCGCAGCTATTTACAATATACATCAATGATTTAGATGAAGTGATTCAAAGTAATTCTTGCCATAGAGGGAGTACAGAGAAAGTTCACCAGACTGATTCCTGGGATGTCAAGACTTTCATATGAAGAAAGACTGGATAGAGACGGTTTGTACTCGTTAGAATTTAGAAGATTGAGGGGGGATCATATAGAAACTTACAAAATTCTTAAGAGGTTAGATGCAGGAAGATTGTTCCCGATGTTGGGGACGTCTAGAACAAGGGGTCACAGTTTAAGGATAAGGGGGAAGTCTTTTAGGACCGAGATGAGAAGAAGGTAGTTGTGGCCAGTTCATTGGCTATATTTAAGAGGGAGTTAGATGCAGCCCTTGTGGCTAAGGGGATCAGGGGGTATGGAGAGAAGGCAGGTACAGGATACTGTGTTGGATGATCAGCCATGATCATATTGAATGGCGGTGCAGGCTCGAAGGGCCAAATGGCCTACTCCTGCACATATTTTCTATGTTTCTATGTCTATGTTTCTATGTATCATTAGCAAATTTGTAGATGACAGAAAGCTGGGTGGCAGTGTGAACTGTGAGGAGGATACTATGAGATACTATGAGAATGCAGGGTGACTTGGACAGGTTAGGTGAGTGGGCAGATGCATGGCAGATGCAGTTTAAAGTGTATAAATGTGAGATGGTAGCAAAAACAGGAAGGCAGATTATTATCAAATTGGTGTCAAGTTGGGAAATGGGGAAGTACAACAGGATCTGGGGGTCCTTGTTCATCAGTCTATGAAAGTAAGCTTGCAGGTACAGCAGGCAGTGAAGAAAGCGAATGGCATGTTGGCCTTCATAACAAGAGGAGTTGAGTATCGGAGCAAAGAGGTCCTTCTGCAGTTGTATAGGGACCTAGTGAGACCACTCCTGAAGTATTGTGTGCAGTTTTGGTCCCCTAATTTGAGGAAGGATATTACTGCTATTGAGGGAGTGCAGTGTAGGTTTACAAGGTTAATTCCCAGGATGGCAGGACTGTCATATGCAGAGAGAATGGAGCAGCTGGGCTGGTATACTCTGGAGTTTAGAAGGATGAGAGGGTATCTTATTGAAACATATAAGATTATTAAGGGATTGGACACGCTAGAGGCAGGAAACATGTTCCCGATTTTGGGGGAGTCCAGAACCAGGGGCCACTGTTTAAGAATAAGGGGTAAGCCATGTAAAACGGAGATGAGGAAACACTTTTTCCACAAAGAGAGTTGTGAGTCTGTGGAATTCTCTGCCTCAGAGGGCGGGGGAGACCCGTACTCTGGATACTTTCAAGAGAGAGCTAGATAGGGCTCTTAAAGATAGCGGAGTTAGGGGATATGGGGAGAAGGCAGGAACAGGGTACTGATTGGGGATGATCAACCATGATCATATTGAATGGCAGTGGTGGCTCGAATGGCCAAATGGCCTACTCCTGCACCTTTTGCCTATTATCTATTGTCTATTTTTTATTGTCATGCTTAGTTTGAGCACGAGACAAGGCAAATGCCAGGCAAAATGGTGACAAACTTGAGAAGAGAGGTGGTGAACTCTGAACTAATAGTGTTATATTTGATGCAGTACACAGAACAAGGTGGATGAACTTATAGCGCAGTTGGAAATTGGTAGGTGAGACATTGTGGGCATCACAGAGATGTGGCTGAAAGGGGATCATAGCTGGTAGCTGAACATCCACATAAACACATCCTATCTAAAAGACAGCCTGAAGTCTGATCAATCTGAAGAAGGGTTTCGGCCCAAAACGTTGTCTACTTCCTTCGCTCCATTGATGCTGCTGCACCCGCTTAGTTTCTCCAGCACTTTTGGCTACCTCCTATCTAAAAGATATGCTGGTAAGCATAGGGTACGGTGTGGCTCTGTTGCTAAGGAATTAAATTCAATTCTTTGCAAGGATATCAGAAGCTGGAGAATTCTTGTGGGTAAAGAAACTGCAAGGGTAAAAAGACCCTGATCTGAGTTAGATACAGACCCTCGACAGTAGCCAAGATGTAAGGTACAATTTACATCAGGAGATACAATTGACATATAAGAAAGGCAATGTCACAGTGGTCGGGGGATTATAAATGCATGTAGACTCGGCACTAGATCCCAAGAGAAGAAATTTGTAGAGTGTCTATGAGATGGCTACTAAGATCAGTTTGTGGTTAAGCCTACTAAGGAAAATGAAATTCAGAAGTTGGTATTGTGTAACAAACCAGATTTTATTAGGGAGTTTAAGGTAAAGGAACACTTAAGGGCCTGTCCCACCAGCATGCAATTGCATGCGTCTAGCGCTACCAAATGTAGTGGTGGCTTGAGGTGTACGGCCTCGCGGGGCCGGTCCCACTTCCAACCGCGGAGCCATCTGGAGTTTGCGGGGCTATTCCCGACATCATATTCACCAATCAGACGGGCAGGATGCGGGCCGACTGAATTTGGACGTCGCACGGCGTCGGGCGGTTACGTCATCAAGCAACGGCATGCCGGGTGGTGACGTCATCACGCAACACCATGCGCTAGGCATACGCCGTCAAGACGCTGCATAAGGCATCAAGACGCTGCGTATGGCGTCAAGACGCTGTGTACGGCGTTGAGACGCTGCACACGGCGTCGAGACGCTGCGTATGGCCTCAAAGCGGCTGCGGGCCGACAAGCTGTTGTCGCGCGGAATTTTTGGACAGTGTCTGTTTTACGGAGCCCTGCGCGATGTCGGGACCAGCCCCGCACAACTCCATACGGCTCCGGTGATCGAAGTGGGACCAGCCCCGCGAGGCTGTATGGCTCAAGCAACCACGTTAGGTCGCGCTAGCCGCATGTGGTCGCATGCTGGTGGGACAGGCCCTTTAGGAGGTAGTTTACCATCTATATTACTAAATCGCTGATGGTGACCGCTTTTGGCTGACTGTGCTGCGATTTCCAAGAGAACGCCGCCACCTACGGCCGTCCCTTTTGGCCACCTCGCTCAGAGCCCCCCTCCGCCATATGAGTGCAGAGGATTTTTTCCGTCATTGAAAAATGAGAGCGATATTAATGTTTTTACAAAATTCCCCATTCACTCTGCTGCCTCCGCTGGCAGCAGGGGGAGGGACTATAAAACCAGGATGTGTCGTACCTCATTCAGTCTCTGCCAGTCCAGGAAGCGAGAAGGTCACGGCTCTCTGAGCTGCGAATAACACTGAACGCACATCTAGATGAGTCCCCTCGATGCGGCTGTAAAGTGGCTGCAGCCCTTTTTAACAAGTTTGTGTTCACAAGTGGCTGTCTGCAGCCCAATTGTTTGCAACAAGTTTGCGTTCACAAAATTAATTTTGGTTGTCGGGTGTCTGCAGCCCAATTGTTTGCCTCGCCTTTTTTTTTAACAAGTTTGTGTTCACAAAATGAATTTTGGTTGTCGGGTGTCTGCAGCCCAATTGTTTGCCTCGCCTTTTTCACAAGTTTGTGTTCATAAAATGAATTTTGGTTGTTGGGTAGCTGCAGCCCAATTGTTTGCCTTGGCTTGGCTTTTAAAATTGTTGCAACAGTTTGATGCCTGCCCAAGCATCCATACGGCGCACAATGTCTAAACTAGCCCTCTGGAAACCAGTACCTTCAGCCCGCAACACCCATACTAGCGCAACAGACAGCCCCACTCCCCACTGGCGAGCAGTATTGGAATTGGTGGAGAGGTGGAATATTGCGTTGATGACCATCCCTCCCATGTCATGCTGGAACCCAACGGGTCCCAATTAGTCTAGTAATATGATAAAATTCAACCTGTAATTTGAGAGGGAGTGGATGAAATCAGTAGTGTTGGTATTACTGTTGAGCAAAGGTAATTACAGACACGTGGCTAAAGTTCATTGGAAAGGGAGCCTAACAGGAATGATGGCGGAACAGCATTGGCAGGAGTTTCCAGGAATAATTTGGAAGACAGAGGATCTTTTCATCCCAATGAGGAAGATAGGGGAGGATGAAGTGACCGTGGGTGACAAAGGAAGTCAAAAGCAACATGGAAGTAAAAGGTATATAATAGTGCAAAGATTAGCGGGAAGCTAGAGGATTGGCAAGATTTTAAAAACCAACAAAAGGTAACTAAAAAGGAAATAAGGGGAAGAAATATGAAGTATGAAGGGTAAGCTTGCCAATAATATAAAAGAGGTAACAAAAAGATGCTTCAGATATATAAAGATTTAAAGAGAGACGAATGGACATTGGACCACTAGAAATGGTGCTGGAGAAGTAGTAATGGGAAATAAAGAAATGGCAGACCAATTGAATACGTTTTCTGTGTCAGTCTTCACAATGGAAGACTGCAACATGCCAGAAATTCAAGAGAATCAGGGGGCAGAGGTTAGTGGAGTTGCTATTACTCTGGAAAAGGTGCTTTGGAAACTGAAAGGTCTGAAGGTGGATAAGTCACCTGCACCAGATGGACTACACCCCAGACTTCTGAAGGAGTCAGGAGTAGTCACAGATGACTGGAAATTTGCAACAGTTACTCCTCTAATCAAGAAGGGAGAGAGGCAAAGGAGGGGAATCTATAGGTCGGCTAGCTTCACTTCAGTGGTTCGGAAGATTTTAGAGACTACTAGACTAAATGGGACCCGTTGGGTTCCATGTTCACATGGGAAGGCTGGTCCCCCAATGAAATATTCCACTGCTCCACCAATTCCAATATTGGTGGCCAGTGGGGGGAGGGCTTTCTAGAGCGCTAGTATGGGTGGTGTGGGCCAAAGGGACTGGTTTCCAGAGGGCTAGTATGGACTTTGTGGGCCGAATGGATTCTTGGGCTGGCCGCTCAGTCACGCAGGCCTGGTGGGCTGGCAGCTCAGTCAGTCAGGCCTGGTAGGCTGGCAGCTCAGTCACTCAGGCCTGGTGGGCCGGCAGCTCAGTTACTCAGGCCTGATGGGCTGGCAGCTCAGTCACTCGGGGCTGGTGGGCAGGCAGCTTAGTCACTCAGGTCTGGTGGGCTGGCAATTCACACGGCTATTCCTTGAAATTCCTTTTCAAGCAGAGTGAAGGCCACCAAATTCAATTTCATGGCATTTCAAGCAGAGTGCAGGCCAGCAAATTCAAATGCAATTTCATATCATTTCAAACAGAGTTCAGGCCACCAAATTCAAATGTAATTTCATACCATTTCAAGCAGAGTGCAGGCCACCAAATTCAAATTCAATGTCATAGCATTTCCAACAGAGTGCAGGACACCAAATTCAAATTCAATTTCATAGCATTTCAAGCAGAGTGCAGGTCACCAAATTCAAATTCAATTTCATAGCATTTCAAGCGGAGTGCAGGCCAACAAATACAATTTCATAGCATTTCAAGCAGAGTGGGGGGGGGGGGTTTGGGGGGGCTAGTGTGCAGTGGATGGAGTAAGACGTGCTATCAAGAGCTCCCCTCTGTTCGGTTTAAAATTGTTTAAAATTACACTCTTTCAGTAGAGTTTGCCCTCAGAACTTTTCACAGCCTGTTTATCCACCTCGGTGTGGTCCAGACCTGCATAAAAAGCCCTGCAAATGCCAGACACACGTAAGGGAAGAGCTATGTAAAAACCGCTAGCAACCATGGCTAACAATGATGAAGACAGTGACTAATGGCGATGCAAGCGATCATTCCGCACCAACAGGGGCAATGCTAAGAGAGATGTCAGATGCAATTTTAAAGGCCATCAACAACCGCTTTAACCAATTTGAAACCAAGTTTTCATCTCTTCAGTCCTCACAAAATGCCTTGGCAGTCCAAATGGATTCCATGGATGAGATAGCTGGAGAGCATGACACCCGCCTGACGCTAATGGAGAAAAACATAAGCGAAATACAAAGGGAAAACACCCTCCTGCGAGCAAAAATCAACCTAGAGGGCCGCTCGCGTCGAAATAACATTAAAATCGTGGGTATTCCAGAAGGAGAAGAGAAGGGGAACCAACAGAGTTTATCAGCGTACTCATCCCAAAACTGCTGGGTGGGGTACATTTCCAAAAACCACTTATCATTGACTGTGCACACCACACCCAACAGCCAAAGCCCGCGGAGGGAGCCAGGCCTCGCACACTCATCGCCAGGGTCCATTTCTTTCATGAGAAAGATATGATAATACGACTTGGTCAACAACGGACTCTGGAATACAACATAAGGTCAGTCTTTATTTTCCAGGATTACACAGCTGAGGTAATGGAGCAGCGAAGAGGGTTCCGCGAGGTCATGCAGACCCTGCGGGAGATGGAGGTGAAATACAGCCTGCGCTTCCCAGCCAAACTCCAGCTTCAACACAATGGGCAACCAAAGGTCTTCCCTTCTCCCAGAGAAGCAAAGAAATTTGTGGAAGGGCACCTGAGACACAATGTTGGAAATGGACAGACAGGATGATCCCACAGGACAGAGGAGATATTCGCTGAGAGCATTAAAGAACATTTTGCTTCAACACACCTAAAGACGGTATCATTTGACATTTTCAATATTATTTGAATAAGCGGAGGGGGCGCTTGGCTTGCCTTAGCTGGTTTATTTGTTTATAGACTGGTTAGGTAGTGGGCCTGAGAGCTAATTTTACTTGCCAAATGCCCGGCGGTCCTTGCTAAGCAACAAGGGGGAAGGTGACGCTTTGTTTGGGGAAGTAGCTTTTTGGAGGGGTTCGGGTTCGTTAATGTTAAATGTTTTTAAGAGCTGCCAGACTCTTTATTTTTTATTTTTTACATTCTTTTATTTCACCATGGTGTGCCTTTTTTTCCTTAGCTGAATATGTCAGGATTTAACAGTGTAAAACAGGTCAATGTGAGTAAGATAACGTTGGTCTTGTGGAATGTACGTGGCCTAGGGCATGCAGTCAAGCGGGGTAAAGTGTTTGTGCATTTGAAATCTCTTGAATCAGACATAATATTTCTTCAAGAAACCCATATTAAAGATGCAGAGCAGAGGCGACTGAGAGCTAATTGGATCTCTCAAGTTTATCAGTCACCTTTTACATCCAAGAGATGTAGCCATTCGTTTTCGTAAGAATATTCCATTTCAACTTGTTTCAATGGTTACAGACCCAAATGGCAGATATATTATGATCACTGGAAATATTAATTCACTTCCTGTCATACTACTGAATATATACGATCCAAATTATTTCCGCAAAGTGTTTGATTTAATTCCAGACCTCAATACCACCAATTTGAAAATGGGCGGAGATTTTAATTGTTACCTTGACCCATATCCTGACAGGCTCTCCACCCGCAGCCCACCCACAATTGCATGTGTTCAACCATTAAACAACCTGATTAAGTCTAGAAATATTGTCGATATCTGGAGGATACAACATCCAACGGACAAAGACTGTTCATTTTTTTCTCATGTCCACAAATCATACACAAGAATTGATTATTTCCTAGTGGATGCAAAATTAATATCTAGAATTGAACATACCAAATATCATAATATATTGATATTAGACCACAGTCCAGTATCACTAGACTTGAAGCTTGCTCTGCCTAACAAAGCTGTTGTTGGGACTTTGACCCGTATGTGCTCACAGACCAAGTGTTTATTAACATTTTGACTGCAAAGCTTACATAGTTCCTTGAGACCAACGATACAGGGGATATATCAGATTCTACGCTTTGGGAGACCCTTAAGGTAGTAATGAGAGTTTATATAATATTCTATGAAGCCTCCAAAAAAGGGAAAAGTGCCATCAATTGGTAGAAATTGAAAATGCACTTCTAACTCTTGAACAGATCTACAGGAACTCTCCCTTACAAGAGGATTACAACAAAATCTTGAATTTAAAATATGAATATAACCGTATTCTTAGTGGAAATGTTGGTAAGCTTCAACTCAAGCTCAGACAGAGACACTTTGAGTTGGGCGAGAAACCAGAGAGGTTGCTGGCCAGACTATTAAAAGGGGAACTGGCGAGCCATGCAATCCATAAAATTAAATCCAAAACAGGTAATTTGCTTCCCAATCCTAAAGAAATAAACAATTGCTTCAAAGTATTTTATTCAGAATTATATATTGCTAAAACTCGGGCCGCTAATGCAGATTTTGCAGGTTTCTTTGACTCCCTCAATTTCCCAAAACTAGTTGAATCAGTCAGGCTAGAACTGGACTCAAATTTCTTAGAGAGCGAGCCCCTCACAATATGTATCAGGAGTCACCCAAACATCAGGGGTATTAAGATGAAGAACATGGAAAGTCATGTGGGGCTTCACGCCGATGACACATTATTATATCTCACCTATCCAGAAGCCTCTGTTCCTCCATTGTTAGATTATATTAACTCATTTGGCAATCTTTCCGGATACACTGTCAACTGGATAGTATATTACCATTTTACATATCTAGGACTCAAAATACCCCTAAACCTCAAATTTATATTTAAACTCAACTACGCTGATAAGATTACAAAGATAAAACTGAACATAGAGAAGTGGAATATTTTACCCTTGTCCATAGTGGACATATTAACGCTATCAAGATGGTGCCTCTTCCTAGATTATTATATTTATTCCAAAATCTCCCTATTTATCTTACTTTGTCATTCTTTAAAAAACTGGGCTCCATTATCCTTCCATTTATTAGGGGAAATAAAGCCCACCGCATATCAAAGGCGCATCTTCAAAAGCACAAAAATGAGGGAGGCATGGGCCTTCCTGTATTTAGACACCACTATGGGCAGCCAAAGTTAGAACTTTGATTTACTGGCAATGGGAATTCCCAGATGAACCTTTGAATAATAATAATAATAGTAATGCCCCCTTGTGGCTAAACATTGAAAGCACAGCAGTGAAAAATTCCTCCCTCTGTACTTTGCTTTTTTCAAAACAGAATCCCCACACAAGTTGGTTGGTGAGAATTTTATTTTAAATTAAATTAAATTCTATTCAAACTTTAAATCAGATAAGAAGTTTCCGTACATTGTCTATTTACACCCCCATGTGTCACAACCACTCCTTTTTGCCATCACAGGCGGATGGGGTGTTTGCTGTCTGGAGGGACAAGGGCCTTGCAACCCTCAGAGATTTATATATAGACAAAAAGTTTGCTTCAATCAAAATTTAACCTATCCAACTCTAATTTTTTTCACTATCTCCAAATTAGGCACTATGTTAAAGACCAAATTCCAAATTCTCAAACCATGCCTGACAGTTGCCCACTCTACGAGCTCCTGCAGCTTCCGCTGGACTCCAAACATATAATATCTTGCTTTGTGTGTCTATTCACCACCTCTGTATCCACTAACCATCTGAAAGGAGCCTGGTCTATTGAGCTGAATTTCGAGGTGTCTGACGAAATTTGGAATGAAGGTTTGACCAGAATCCAAACTTGTTCGATCAATGTCAGGTATAAACTGATTCACTTAAAAGTCATCCATAGACTCCATTACTCAAATACCAAATTACATCGAATCTATCCATCTATTTCTCCATTTTGTGACAGATGCAAAGCTGCAGATGGTTCTTTAACACACATTTTCTGGCTCCGTCCTCATATACGAAGATACTGGTCTGAAGTGGTTCTCTGGGGTCTATGGAAAAGATATTCCCACTGATCCAGAACTGGCACTTTTTGGATGCTCAGAGACTGCTTTGAACTTCACGTTTGAAGAACAACAAGCACTGATGCTTGGTATGGTGGCAGCCAAGAAACTTATCATAACAGACTGGAAATCATCCACACCCCCCTGCTTCGAAAAACGGCTCAATGAAATGATAATAATCATACAGATGGAAAGGATACGCTTCCACAACTCCAAGGTACCCAACAACTTTTTAAGTGTTTGCGGACCATTTATCAACCATCTCAAAGACCAATAATTTCATATTTTCTGCAGCGATGTAGTCCTGTGCTCTTTACTTGTGCTATTGCAATGCCTGACTGTGTAGCACCATGTGGATTGTACCAATAGTGTTATGTCTGGCAGCTTTTTCTGTTGTCTTACTTTTCTTTCTCTTTTTTGTTTTGTTCTGTTTGTAAAAAAAATGTATATATATATTTTTTAAATAAAATAAAAGCAGAGTGCAGGTCACCAAATACAATTTCATAGCAGTTCAAGCAGTGTGTAGGCCACAACATTCAATTTCATAGCATTTGAAGCAGAGAGCAGGCCACCAATTTCAATTTCATAGCATTTCAAGCAGGGTGCAGGCCACCAAATTCAATTTCATAGCATTTCAAGCAGAGTGCAGGCCACCAAATTTCCAAACAACTCATTGTATTGCCATTAAGGGCTAACAAATCATTTATTGCAATTACGTTGCAGACTCACAGTTCAGTTTATTCACAGCTTAGAATCACAATTGTGGACTCTCCCTCGCGATCTTCCAGAGTGACTGACTCACGTCCAGGCATCCGGGGTTTTATTGTGCTGCTCCCCCTGGAAGGGGCGTTACCTTCATCGTAGTGATTGACAGACCAGAGCCTGATCAGCTGATTTTTTAAACACTCATAACTTTTTTATTTCATCGATCTGAAAAATCCTCAGGGCTGCATGAGCAGAGGAGGACTGTGAGTATGATGGCCAAAAAATCATAGTGATATATGGTAGCGATATTTCTAAAATCAATATACAGCGCAGACAGGAAGTGGTCAAGATGAGACGTTTAGTTATATAGATTGTGAAGAATCAGGTTTCTGAGTACTTAGAAGCACATGATAAAATAGGCCAAAGTCAGCATGATTTTGTGAAGGGGAGATATTGCCTGACAAATCTGTTGTAATCCTTTGAGAAAGTAAATAGCAAGGTAGACAAAGGAGTGTCAGTGGATGTTGATTATTTGGATTTCAGAAGTGCCGCACGTGAGGCTGCTAAACAAATTGAGAGCCCATGGTATTTGGGGGAAGATACCAGCATATATAGAAGATTGACTGAATGGCAGAAGGCAAAGTGTGAGAATAAAGGGAGGCTTTTTTGGGTGGCTGCTGGTGACTGGTGGTGTTCCGCTGGAGTCGGTGTTCGGTCCACTGGTCTTTACGATGTATATTAATGATTTGGATGATGGATTTGATAGCTTTGTGATCAAATTTGCAGATGATATGAAGATATGTGGAGGGGTAGGTAGTGTAGAGGAAGCAGGGTGTCTGCAGAAGCACTTGACCAGATTGGGGGAGTTGGGAAAAAGGTGCGCACATGGAATACAATGCAGCAAAGTGTGCAGTCATGCACTTTGATAATAGGAATAAAGATGTAGACTATTTTCTAAATGAGGGGAGGATTCATAAATCAGAGGTTTAAAGGGACTTGGGAGTGCTGGTGTAGGTTTCCCAAAATGTTAATTTGCATATGACAACATTGTGCCTGTACTCACTGGAATTTGGAAGGATGAGGAGGGACCTCATGAAACTTACCGAATAGGCCTGGATAGAGAGGATGTGAGACTGTATTTCCACTTGTGGAGAGTCCAGGACCAGAGGGCACAGCCTCAGAATAAAATGATGTACCTTTAGAGAGAAGATGAGGAAAAATGTATTTAATTAGAGGATGGTGGATCTGTGCAATCTATTGCCATTGACTGCTGTGGAAGCCAAATTATGTAGGTATGTTGCTAAACTTACCTTCAGCGGTGCTGCAGTTCTGTCACTGCCCATGTGCGCGTCTTTGGGGCCTTTGAGAGGGGAGCGGGTTTAAAACGCCGTTTCCGCCAGGCTGTTTAAATCAATGTTGATCAGCCTGTTTAATTGGTGACGAAAAATCACTGCGATTGCCGTTCTCTGCACTTATTTTTAAACTAAGTTGGATAATTTAATTGCTATAGTAAATTAAAAATCATCTTCTAAAGCCGCGAACGCCGACAACAGGACGGATCTCACGCAGGGGACAAGGCAAGGTAGGCTATTTATTTTTACATTAAAAAGTGCTTCTTAAGACCCCTTTAATCAAACTTTTAAGTTGCGAGAAGGTGACTTGGAGCCCATCCGATCCGGCAGTATTTTTCATGCCGACATGGGGCTCACTGCAACTGCAACGATCCAAACCATCGCGTTCCAGAAAAACCCACTCGCAAGATGATTAAAATGGCCATTAATTTGCAGGTATTAAACACTAAATTCCTTCCATTTGGCCTATAAATCCATGACGACAATGAGATTTAAAAATCATGTTATATTGTGAATTCTTGTGTGTATGTTATTTGGACACTTAGGCTATTTAAAAATGTTGATCTTTTCTTAAGAAATGGATAGATGTTTAGATCTAGTAGTTGAATTATATAATTAGCTACAATTGGGTAACTAACTAATTATATGCTTTAATTTCAGGTCATCCAAGTAAGATTGTTTCATATTTGTTTCAGAATGCTTCAATCTATAATTAAAATTTTATTTCAGTTCTCTTAATTTTTAAGAAAGTTATGGGCTTTTGACTATCCTCGATCACAGCTTTTGTGTTAAGTCAATGGAAAATCAATAGGGAACAAGATGCTAATTTCTGAGTATGAAAATGGCCATAACTTTTTTAATAGGAGATATGAAAGTGAATTAGGTGTCAAATTAAACCTCTTTTTATGCTTTATCTGATGGGATAAATTGCACACTTGATTTTTAAAATCTCAAAATTTTGTAACATTGCTAAATTATGGGTATTTTTAAGGTGGATATTAACATGTTCTTGATTAATAAGGGTGTCAAGGGTGACGGGGACAAGGGAGGAGAGTGGGGTGAGAAGGAAAGATAGATCAGCCATGATTGAATGGTAGATTGGACTCGATGGGCCCAATGGCCTAATTATGCTCCAATGACTAATGTACTTATGTACCATCTGGGAGAAAGAGAGCTTCTTGGACAAGACGAATAGCGAGATTGTAACGTCCAGATAACGGGCAGAGATAAGGTGGGTGACCACAAGGAAGGGAAATAGCCATGGATTGCAGGTGACTCCTATGACCACCCCCCCCCCCCCCTTTCAAAACAGGTGCACCTTTTTGAGTGCTGTTGGAGGAATGACATAACAAAGTTGAACAGTAGTTCCAGGCAGCGCTGTAGCACCGAACTCTGAGGCACAGCAAGGAAGAGTAGCATCAGGCAGATCGATGATAGTAGGTGACACTTTAGTTAGGGGCAGCAATTGAGACTCCAGGATGGTGTGCTGCCTCCCTGATGCCAGTATCCAGGATGTTTCAGAGCATCTGCATGACATTCTCGAAGAGGAGGTTGAGCAGCCAGAAGTCATTGTGCCTGTTGGCAAAAATGACATAATAGCAAAAGGAATGAGGTACTGAAATTTGCGTATAAGGAGCTTATAAAAAGCTAAAATGCAGGACCTCCACGGTAGTCATCTCCGGATTGCTTCCAGTGCCATGTGCTAGTGAGGGTAGCAACAGAAAGGTAGGGGAGATGAATGTGTGGCTGTGTATTACAGTCAAGGAGGTGCTGAAGGTCCTGATGTGTACGGAGGTAGACAAATCTCCCGGGCCTGATCGGATATATCTAAGGATAGTGTGGGAAGCTTGCGAGGAAAATGCAACTTTCTGTTTAATAGTTTAATGAGGTCCGATAGAGAGAGAAAAGAGGCAAAACGACAAATTAAGCTGTGAAATGCAAGTCTGACAACAATAGGAAATTGGCTTCATGGAAAGAAGAAGAAGGTTTCAGGATCCCTTAAGGTCCTATTTCCGGTTGTATTTCCGATGGCGCTGGTGCTAGCTGCCTCCACCTTTTTGTTTTTTTGTTATGTTGAAGTGCATTTTTAATGTTTTTTTTAATGTCTTTATATGGGGGAAGAAGGCACGGTAAGGGGAATACTGTCCTTCAGTCGCTTCCTGGAGAGGATGCGACTATTATCCGAGTCGCAACCTCGCCCCCCCGCCCCTCCCCCCAGGGGCCTACCTACTGGATTGGCGCGACCTTTCCTGCTGGGACTGACCAGAGCTCCAGCAGCAGCAGCGGCGCAGCGTTGGAAACATCGCGGGGCAGGTGATGCCTTACCAGGGATCGCCGTTTGTAGCCCCATAGTGCGGGGCCTGCTGCACCGACATCGCGGAGGTGTGGTTCGCGGAGCTCCCAACGCGGGCGGCACTGATCAACAACGTTCGGCCTGTGGACTTGGGAGCTGCGGTCTCCAGTGAGAGGTAGCTGATCTGGAGGTCCGGACCGCTGAGGATGTTCTCCATCGGGGTTCGGCGTCGGTGTTCCATCATCCCGGTGTGAGGGCCTGAGCATCGGGCCGCCCGTGGCGGCGACTGCGGGTGCTCAGGAGGCCCCGACCACGGGTGAACATCTGGGAAGATCGGAGGGGAGGCTGGCTGGACTATGCTACCTTCCTCAACTTTGGTGTCACTGTGTTGTGTTGTGGTTATGTTGTGTCGTGGACTTCTGTGTTTGTGCTATTGACATTTTTTTAATATGTTTTATTTATTTATAATTTATTTATTTTTATGATACTTGACTTAAGGAAAATTCATTTCATTGTCTCTAATATGAGATAATGACAATACATTGAATAAAATACAATACAATACTAATGTTCCTACCCTCACTGGCGAAGGTTGTTCGTTTGGACTGGAGGCCTGTGATGAGTGGTGTGCCTTTGTGTTTGGCACTGTGCCCATTGCTGTTTTGTTATCTATATTAATGATCTGGATGAGAACCTATATGATTAGCAAGTTTGCAGATGACACTAAAGGTGTCCAAGATGCATAGCAGAGACAGATGAAGGAAGACTTGGTGGGTCGCCTCCAGCCGTTTGTGGCATCACACAAGGCTCGCTGTAACGAAAAAGGACTCAGCAGGCCATGGGCTGCAGGGCGAAGCTCAGCCTTGCATATCGTGGAGTTGAGGAGGAGGGAGATGTTTATGATGACAGTCGCAAGGAATGGGCCGTTTGGAGAGGGACCGCAAACTAGTATACTAAATTTATCACACTTAATAGAGGAATTTGGATCTTTTTCAGGTTATAGAATAAACTGGAATAAAAGTGAAAGTATGATGTTAAAGCCTCAAGAATCGACACATTTATTAAAATTCCCCTTTAAAACTGCAACAGAAAAATTTAAATACTTGCGTATCCAAATTACTAGAAAATATAAATAATTATTTAATGCTAATATCACACCGTTATTAACTAAATTGAATGTGCAGATTAAATTCTGGAAAACACTGCCGTTGTCCTTAATAGGCAGAATAAACGCTATAAAAATGATTTTTTTTTACCACAAATATTATACCTATTCCAATCAATACCATTATACATACCAAAAAACTTCTTTAAAAAACTAGACTCTAATATTACAAATTTCACTATAAATCACATAGAATCCAAAGAAAATATTTGTGTAAACCCAAAGATGCTGGGGGACTTTCACTCCCGAACTTCGTGAACTACTACTGTGCAGTGCATATAAAAAATATAATTTACTGGTTTGACAGTTCTGCCCAACAGTCAGAATGGATAAGAATGGAGAAAGAGGACTGTTCTCCTTTTAATATTGGAGCGATCCTCTTCTCCCCGACAAAATTGAACAACACAATATATAAGAAGAACCCAATCATCCATAATACAATATGAACTTGGAAACAAATAAAATCAACTTTAAAATTAAGAACCTATCACTTTTAACTCTATTATTTAATAATCCAGCATTTAATCCATATTTCACTAGCAAAACATATAGCCATTGGGAAAAATTGGGAATTAAAAGGATCGGTGATACGTATGAAATGGGAAACTTGTTATCATTTCAACAATTACAATTAAATTACAAGCTGAAAAATAACCAATATTTTAAATACCTTCAGATCCGTGACTTCCTGAAAAAACATATACAAGGATACCAAACTTTAACAATAGAAACTTAGAAACGTAGAAAATAGGTGCAGGAGTAGGCCATTCGGCCCTTCGAGCCTGCACCGCCATTCAATATGATCATGGCTGATCATCCAACTCAGTATCCCGTACCTGCCTTCTCTCCATACCCCCTGATCCCTTTAGCCACAAGGGCCACATCTAACTTCCTCATAAATATAGCCAATGAACCAGCCTCAACTACCTTATGTGGCAGAGAGTTCCAGAGATTCACCACTCTCTGTGTGAAAATGTTTTTCTCATCTCGGTCCTAAAGGATTTCCCCTCTACCCTGGACTTCCCCAACATCGGGAACAATCTTCCTGCATCTAGCCTGTTCAACCCCTTAAGAATTTTGTAAGTTTCCATAAGATCCCCCCTCAATCTTCTAAATTCTAGCGAGTACAAGCCAAGTCTATCCAGTCTTTCTTCATATGAAAGTCCTGACATCCCAGGAATCAGACTGGTGAACCTTCTCTGCACTCCCTCTATGGCAATAATGTCCTTCCTCAGATTTGGAGACCCAAACTGTACGCAATACTCCAGGTGTGGTCCCACCAAGACCCTGTACAACTGCAGTAGAGCCTCCCTGCTCCTATACTTAAATCCTTTTGCTATGAATGCTAACATACCATTCACTTTCTTCACTGCCTGCTGCACCTGCATGCCTACTTTCAATGACCGGTGTATCATAACACCCAGGTCTTGTTGCATCTCCCCTTTTCCTAATCGGCCATCATTTAGATAAAAGTCTGCTTTCCTGTTTTTGCCACCGAAGTGGATAACCTCACATTTATCCACATTATACTGCATCTGCCATGCATTTGCCCACTCACCCAGCCTATCCAAGTCACCATGCAGCCTCCTAGCATCCTCCTCACAGCTAACACTGCCCCCCAGCTTAGTGTCATCCACAAACCTGGAGACGTTGCATTCAATTCCCTCGTCCAAATCATTAATATATATTGTAAATAGCTGGGGTCCCATGAGGCTATCGACTCATTGGAAGAAGCAATGAACAATAAGGCTGACTCAAGGAAATTAATATCATATTTATATAATAGCATCTTAAATATAGAATTACCACCGATAGAGGCACTTAGAGAAGAATGGGAATGAGTACTACTGATGAAAATCCTGAAAGAAACTTGGGAAAAATACTTGATATATATACATAAATATTCGATTAACGCAAGACATACTTAAAATCAATTTAAAATTCTACACAGATTATATTATTCGAAAACTAGACTGCACAAATTCTACCCAAATACTTCCCCCATTTGTGACAAATGTGTATCGCAGAATGCCAATATAACACACTCTTTTGTCTCTTGTATAAAACTTCACAAATTTTGGAGCGAAATCTTTGAAATTTTTACAAAATTACTTAAGATAAAACTTTCGGATTACTGAAAGATGAGAATAAATTGAATATCTTTCAAAACTCCTTCCTTAATTATGGTTTAATAACAGCTAAAAAACTTATACTGACATTTTGGAAAAATACATCGATACCAACGCTTAAAATGTGGATTTCAAACAGTTTGGAAACGTTACATCTTGAAGAAATGCGATTCCTCCCAACAGACAAAGTAGACCAATTCCTAAGGATTTGGTCTCCATTTCTCGACTTCTTACAAGCATATGGTGCAACACAAACGTAGAAATGATCTATTTCAGGATTGGGTGAATGGTGGTCAAGAATAATAAATAGCTATCTCCTTTTTATTCTTCTACTTTCTACCTCTTCTTCTTTTCTCTCTATTTTCTTTCTTTTCTCACTTTCCGATATCACACACCTCTCTATTTCTTTTTTATTCTCTTTCTGTCTCCTTTTTACTGTTAAAACTTTAAAAAAAAATAAGAAGCTGTACATGAACTGTAACATGTCAATATATACTAGGTATCTACGGTACCATATTATTGTACTAACTTCTAATTAAAAAAAATATATATTTTAAAACGAGAGGCACAGGTGGTCAGGCTAGGAAAGGAACTTTGGTTCATGGGCCGACGGCGATAAGGAGCCCCTGCAGCAGCCTGGGGCTTACCTGGGGCTGCTCACATAGTCAGGACTTTGGACTTTTATACATGGTGCCAAAATATGGCTACTCGTGCATGTGTGATCTATGCAAAAAGAATTTCACTGTGCAGTGCACATGTAACAATAAAGCACCATTAAACCATTAAATGATTTAAGTGGGTGGTATTGTACGTAGTGAAGATGGTTGTCAAAAATTGCAGCAGGATCTTGCTCAGCAGCACAGTGGCCTGAGAACTGGTTAATGGAATTTAATATAGCTACTAGAGTAAGTGGGACCCATTGGGTCCCATGTTCACACGTGAGGGCTGAATATTCCACCTCTCCACCAATTTTAATATTGGAGGCCAGTGGGGGGGGCCTTTTTGGAACGCTAATATGGTTGTTGTGGGCCAAAGGGACTGGTTTCCCGAGGGCTAGCATGGACGTTGTGGGCCAAATGGATTCTTGGGCTGGCAGCTCAGTCACTCAGGCCTGTTGGGCTGGCAGCTCAGTCACTCAGGGCTGGTGGGCTGGCAGCTCAGTCACTCAGGGCTGGTGGGCTGGTAGCTCAGTTGCTCAGGGCTGGTGGGCTGGCAGTTCACACACTCAGGGCTGGTTGGCTCGCAATTCACTTACTCACGGCTGGCAATTCACTCACTCATGTTTTGTGTTAAATTTTATTGTGTATTCTATGTTCTTTTAAGTGTATCGCTGCAGGCAAATTCATTTCACTGCACCTTTGGGTGCATGTGACGAATAAATAAGGGGTTGGACAGGCTAGATGCAGGAAGATTGCTCCCGATGTTGGGGAAGTCCAGGACAAGGGGTCACAGCTTAAGGATAAGGGGGAAATCCTTTAACACCTCCACTCGGTCCGCAATAACCAAGCTGACCTCCCGGTGGCTCAGCACTTCAACTCCCCCTCCCACTCCGCCTCCGACCTCTCTGTCCTGGGTCTCCTCCATGGCCACAGCGAGCAGCACCGGAAATTGGAGGAACAGCACCTCATATTCCGTTTGGGGAGTCTTCACCCCGGGGGCATGAACATCGAATTCTCCCAATTTTGTTAGTCCTTGCTGTCTCCTCCCCTTCCTCAGCCCCCCTGCTGTCTCCTCCCATCCCCCAGCCTTCTGGCTACTCCTCCTTTTCCCTTTCTTGTCCCCACCCACCCCCGCCCCCGATCAGTCTGAAGAAGGGTTTCGGCCCGAAACGTTGCCTATTTCCTTCGCTCCATAGATGCTGCTGCACCCGCTGAGTTTCTCCAGCTTTTTTGTGTATCCTTTAAAACTGAGGTGAGAAGAACTTTTTTTCACACAGAGAGTGGTGAATCTCTGGAACTCTCTGCCACAGAGGGTAGTTGAGGCCAGTTCATTGACTATATTTAAGAGGGAGTTAGATGTGGCCCTGGTGGCTAAAGGGATCAGAGGGTATGGAGAGAAGGCAGGTACAGGATACTGAGTTGGATGATCAGCCATGATCATATTGAATGGCGGTGCAGGCTCGAAGGGCCGAATGGCCTACTCCTGCACCTAATTTCTATGTCTATGTCTATGTTTAAAATTGACTTTGACTTTGAAATCCCGAAACTATGTAACCAGATCACGCTGATGGTTTGATTATTTTGATACCCTCTACCTTTTCCAGCTGCTTTGGATTATTTGTAACATATAAAGTACATGCCACAGATTTTAAATAAGCAAAAATAACAAAAATGTTTTGAATTTTTTAGAATGTATTTAAGTTGTATGAATTAATTAAAACATTATGAATTTAAGAAGAATAGTTGCACTTATTTACAGTACGCGCAGATCAGCAAAATGCTGCAGTAACTCAGTGGGTCAGGCAGCTTCTCTGGAAAAAATAGATGGGTGACATTTTGGGTCAGGACCCTTCTTCAGACTGATTCAGACTGAAAAAGGGTCCCAAACTAAAATGTCATCTATCCATTTTCTCCAGATATGTTGCCTGACCTGTTTAGTTACTCCATCAATTGGTGTCTTTCTAGGTGAAGTCCATCAGGCATACATGGCATAACACCAAGGAGGCAAGTATAATGTTATCCAGCCGCCTTCATTCAAGGCCTCTGTGTTCCATTCCAAATCAGTGCCACGTCCAGAGGTGGAGCAAAAGCTCAGAGGTGTTAATAGTTGATAATACTCATGTTTGCAGACTCCAGAAGCAAACAAAAAAGTACAACTGGACTAACTCAGCAGGTTGGGCAGCATCTGTTACATGAATGTATATGCGATGTTTTGGGTCGAGATTTGAAGAAGGCTCCCAACCTGACAATTCACCTATTGATGCCCTCCACAGATGTTGCCTGACCTGCTGAGCTCCTCCAACACTTTGTGTTTTGCTCTAGTTCATGATCGTGGTATTACAAAATGTTTTAAACAGCTAAACTCTAAGGAGGTTTGTGAGAGATTTCTGGTGTTAGTAACTGAAGGTAAAGTAATAAAGTCAAGGTTTTCTGGCCTGAACAATAATCAATCACTGTGACTGGATCCACTCAAGCCCAGTCAGGCTCTGCAAGAATGAATGTCATGTCAAGATAGCATTGCACCAGTGACAAATGGAAATGGATTTCAGCTAAGTTTAACAAGTTTTCAGAAAGAGTGAAAAACTCAAATACATACAAACACAAGTCTTTGGATATTAAGTGGGATATTGTTCACAGATAGTTCAGGTTTTACAAATTCTTAGGGACATCAAGGTAGGGTTTTAATCTGCAATAAAAACAGAGAATGCTGAAACCTCTCGGCAGGAAAGATAGCACCTGTGCGAAGAGAAACATAATTCATATGTTGGTTTGAAATGTCACCATCAGAACTGGTAAGTGAGAAAATAGGATTGTTTTAAATTGCAGACAGGATGCAAGAAACATGCTGGTTGGGATCAGTAGGTCAAAATGAATAGCGCAGTTGGAGTGAATTTAGGTTTGCGGAGATGATTTTACTATTTATGCAGCTTTCTGTTTAGATTATTGAGGACAGATAGAGAGAGAAAAGAGACAAAATGACATATTAAAGGACTAACTGGACTACACTTCTTCCCACCTTGCTTCCTGTAAGGACTCTATCCCCTACTCCCAATTCCTCCATCTACGCCGCATCTGCACCCAGGATAAGGTGTTCCAAACCAGGTCATCGGAGATGTCCTCATTCTTTAGGGAACGGGGTTCCCCTCTTCGACCATAGATGAGTTTCTCACCAGGGTCTCCTTTATATCCCGTAGCTCCACTCTCACTCCCCATCCCCCCACTCATGACAAGGACAGAGTTCCCCTTGTCCTCACCTTCCACCCTGCCAGCCGTCACATACAACAGATAATCCTCCTACACTTTTTCCACCTCCAACGGGATCCCACCACTAGCCAAATCTTCCCATCACCTCCCCTTTCTGCTTTCCGCAGAGACCACTCCCTATGTAACTCCCTGATCAATTCATCTCTTCCCACCCAAACCACCCCCTCCCCGGTACTTTTCCTTGTAACCGCAGGAAATGCTACACTTGTCACTTTACCTTCCCCCTCGACTCCATCCAAGGACCCAAGCAGTCTTTCCAGGTGAGGCAGACTTTCATCTGCACCTCCTCCAACTTCATCTATTGCATCCACTGTTCTAGGTGTCAACTGCTCTACATCGGTGAGACCAAGTGTAGGCTTGGTGATTGCTTCGCCCAACACCTCCGCAATAACCAATCTGATCGCCCAGTGGCTCAGCACTTCAACTCCTCCTCCCATTCCAAATCAAACCTTTTTGTCCTCCATGGCCAGAGTGGGTCCCACCACAAATTGGAGGAGCAGCACCTCATATTTCACTTGGGTAGTTTACACCCCAGCGGTATGAACATTGACTTCTACAATTTCAGATAGTCCTTGCTATCTCCCTCCTTCCTCTCCCCTTCCCAGCTCTCCCGCAACCCACGTCTGAAGAAGGGTCTTGACCCGAAGCGTCACTTATCCCTTCACTCCATAGATGCTGCCTCACCCGTTGAGTTTCACCAGCATTTTTGTCTACCAAACGAACATATTAAGCTATGAAATGCAAGTCAGACATTGCTGAGTCCTGTAAAACAAAATGAATCAGCAAGCCAAGTAGCATGGAAACAGAACCCTCAGTGTATCTAATCTGCACCCACCTTCATGCACCCAATTACACTAATCCTACCTGAACCCATTTTATTTTCTTCACACTTTGATCAACTCTGCCTCTCTCTCCCACTCTCTGCCACCCCAAAAATTCTACTCCTCATGTACATGCAAGAGGCAATTTAGAGTTTCCAATTAACCTATCAGTTTAGTTTACTAATTGATTTAGTATACCCTAATAATGACACACACATGGAAGACAATTTACAGTGGCCAATTAAGCTATCATTCTGCATGTTTCAAAATGTGAGAGGAAACTCAAGAGTCAAGATTGTTTTATTGTCATATGTCCCAAATAGGACAATAAAATTCTTGCTTGCTGCAGCATAACAGAACATGTAAACATAGTACATAACGGGAGAAAAGAAAAATTCAGTGTGTATATATACACATGCACACATACTCTATAAAACTATACTATTAGAGGAAGAATTTGCAAATTCCATACTGAGGTCAGGATTGAGCTTGGGACATTGGAGCTCCGACTAGCTATGTTGCTGTGGTGCCCAATGAGAATACTGGCTATCTCCAGCATTCTTTAATTTTGAATTTCTCTTGATCTATGGTACGTGGTGAACTCAATTTGATACAAGAATACACCTTGGCAAGGAACTCCTCTGAGATGATCAAGGCCCTGGAAACAAAATTAACCAATGTTCATTAGGAAGCTGAAAAATAGCACTTCAATTAATAACCTCTTTGAATAGCTACTCGATGAACTAAAACAAATGGTTTATTGATGAGGATTGCAAGAGTTACATAAAGCCATGGTCATTTTTTTTACAGTACATTTATTTCTGATTATTAATGAGCTATGAAATGCTCTGTGAAAAATGGCAGGATGTATATTTGTATTTATTAGTGGCAACACCATTTTTTGATTTTCCTTACATAGATGGTAGTAAGCAGCTTATTGATTCATTGTGTTCAGCTGGTGGAGGTGCTCCCACAGTGTTGTTGGGTATACAGTTGTAGAGTTCAGATCCTAGGGTGCATTGAGTTGGTCTGGTGCAGATTGCTATGGTACTAGCTTAAAAGCAGTCAACAGCGCAAAAATAAAGCGGGAGAAAGTTGAAAATGGTTGCACGTGGTTGAACATGTTTCTCTATGTAATATTTATAATGACATTTATTTTAGTAGTACAATGTAAAACTGAGCTGAAAGAGGTTCTGCAAATGCCCAGTACATTGTTTTAGAATGTGTAAGCAACCAACAACATATTGCTGTCAATTAGTGGTGAATGATATTTCAGATGAGAATCAACTAATTATATACATTTAGGTCCCTGTAGATTTCAGAACTTGAAATTCTAGAAACAAATCCTTGGATTTGTGCTACATAGAACTTTCTGAAACACCATCAAAGTATTTCAAGTCCTTGCCAATCCACATCAGAATTAATTAGCAACAGTAAGAAGAAGAATTAACTTTTGCTAATGATATCATTACATTGAAGAATCTGGACTACTCTTGAACTTTTGGCATATTTTGTGATCATGGATTCTCTAAACTCCTTCCCTTGGTCCTGCAGCCATTCTGAAATAATCTACTCTTTGTCAACCAGTACACATCTCCTCTTTATTGGATGTCTTGAGGCTAATAAAACTGTTTCATGAAACCTATTTCTAATTAGTGCTTGAGTGCTAAATACATTAATGTTTGCTTTAACACCTTCAGGGTAATTTAAATCATGGTAATTAACAATTAGCTCCAAAACTCTGGGATTAAAACAGATTTTTAAACAAGCACATTAGATCAGATTCAGATTCAATTTTAATTGTCATTGTCAGTGTACAGTACAGAGACAACGAAATGCATTTAGCATCTCCCTGGAAGAGCGACATAGCAAACGATTTGAATAAATAATAATAAGTGCAGTCACCGAGGTACGTTGTTGAGTAGAGTGACAGCCGCCGGAAATAAGCTGTTCCTCGACCTGCTGGTTCGGCAACGGAGAGACCTGTAGCGCCTCCCGGATGGTAGGAGGGTAAACAGTCCATGGTTGGGGTGAGAGCAGTCCTTGGCGATGCTGAGCGCCCTCCGCAGACAGCGCTTGCTTTGGACAGACTCAATAGAGGGGAGCGAGGAACCGGTGATGCGTTGGGCAATTTTCACCACCCTCTGCAATGCCTTCCGGACGGAGACAGAGCAGTTGCCATACCATACTGTGATGCAGTTGGTAAGGATGCTCTCGATGGTGCAGCGGTAAAAGTTCACCAGGATCTGAGGAGACAGATGGACTTTCTTCAGTCTCCTCAGGAAGAAGATGAGCCTTCTTGATCAGAGTAGAGCTGATGAGCCTTCTTGATCAGAGTAGAGGTATTGTGGGTCCAAGAGAGGTCATCGGAGATGTTGACTCCCAGGAACCTGAAGCTAGAAACACGTTCCACCTCCGTCCCGTTAATGTGGATGGGGGTGTGCGTGCCGCCTCTGGACTTCCTGAAGTCTACAATGAGCTCCTTGGTCTTCTTGGAGTTAAGGCACAGGTTGTTGTCAGCGCACCATGCTGCTAAGTGCTGGACCTCCTCCCTGTAGGCCAGCTCATCATTGTTGCTGATGAGGCCAATCACCGTTGTATCATCTGCATACTTGATGATGGTGTTAGTACCATATACAGGTGTGCAGTCATAGGTGAAGAGGGAGTAGAGGAGAGGGCTCAGCACACAGCCCTGTGGAATGCCGGTGTTCAGGGTGAGGGTTGAAGAGGTGTGCTTGTCTAACCTCACAGACTGGGGTCTGTTGGTTAGAAAGTCCAGTATCCAGTTGCAGAGGGAGGGGTCGATGCCCAGGTGACCGAGTTTGGTGATCAGTTTTGATGGTATAATGGTGTTGAATGCTGAGCTGTAATCGATGAACAGCATTCTTACGTAAGTGTCTCTGTTGTCGAGGTGGGAGAGGGCGGAGTGAAGTGCCGTTGAGATGGCATCCTCCGTACTCCTGTTCTTGCGGTAGGCAAACTGATAGGGATCTAGTGTGGGGGGTAGGCAGCTTTTGAGGTGTGCCAGGACCAGCCTCTCGAAGCACTTGGTGATGATGGGGGTAAGTGCAACTGGGCAGAAGTCGTTGAGGCTTGCCGCAGTGGAGTGTTTTGGCACTGGCACGATGGAGGTGGTTTTAAGGTAAGTGGGGACAACTGCTTGGGCAAGTGACAGGTTGAAGATGTCAGTCCAGACGTCTGTCAGCTGCACAGCACAGGCCCTGAGCACGCGCCCGGGGATGCCGTCAGGGCCAGCAGCTTTACGTGCATTAGTCCTACTCAGTGCCACGTATACGTCGTAGGGGGTGAGTGTGAGGGGTTGGTGATCGGCAGGTAGCACAGCCTTGATGGCTGTCTCTAGATTGGCCCTGTCGAAGCGGCCATAGAAGTGATTAAGCTCCTCAAGGAAGGAGGCGTCGCTGGATGTGGGGGTGATGTTGGAGGGTCTGTAGTCCGTGATGGCCTGAATGCCTTGCCACATGCGTCGGGGGTCGGAGTTGTTGTTGAAGTGCTCCTCAATCCTGAGCTTATGGCAGTGCTTGGCCTTCCTGATGCCCCTCTTCAGGATAGCCCTGGATGAACTGTAGGCTCGAGCATCGCCTGACCTGAAAGCGGTGTCCCGTGCTTTCAGCAGTAGCCTGACCTCGCTGTTCATCCATGGCTTCTGATCCGGGTATATGGTCACCTGTTTGAGGGAGGTGACACTATTGATGGTGGAGTTTATAAAGTCCAGAACAGAAGATGTGTAGGAATCAATGTCCGTGTGGGAGTCAAGGGCGGCCTGGGCTGCAAACTCCTTCCAGTCAGTGTTTCCAAAACACTGCTGAAGTGTGAAGTCCGCTTCCTCTGACCAGACTTTAACTGTCCTCACAGTTGGTTTAACCCGTCTGATGAGTGGGGAGTACTTAGGGAGCAGGAACAATGAGACGTGATCAGACTGACCAAGGTGGGGGAGGGGGATGGCTTTGTAAGCTTCAGCCATGTTGGTATAGACTTTGTCCAGTGTCTTGTCTACTCTAGTGGGGAAGAATACATGTTGGTGGAATTTGGGGAGTACAGTCTTCAGGTTAGAGTGATTGAAGTCACCCGCAACAATGCGTGGTACAACATTCGCATTGTGCTTCACTTGTGTACATTTACTTGTACTTTCTTTATCTTTTACCAAAATTAAAATCCTCTGTTTCTTTACTTCAATCATGGGGCAATAACCTTTTTAATCATTTTCATTTTCATGCCTGGTTCTGAGTTTTCTGAGGTAAAGTTTATTGAAATGAACTTTTTAGTGTAAAATAATAATAATAATAATAATAATAATAATAATAATAATAATAATAATAATAATTATTATTATTATTATTATTATTTATTATTATTAAACTTTATTTCAGACTCAAGGTCCAGACAAAGGACGACATTATGTAAAATACATTGCATATAAAACACCATAAAATACATAACAAAACACCATAAATTACATATAAAATACATATATAAATTTTAAGAATAAGGAGTAAGCCATTTAGAACGGAGACAAGGAAGGTTCTCTAGATGCTTTCAAGAGCGAGCTAGATAGTGCTCTTAAAAATAGCGGAGTCTGGGGATATGGGGAGAAGGCAGGAACAAGCTCTCTCTTGAAAGTATCCAGAGAACCGGCCTCCACCACCGTCTGAGGCAGAGAATTCCACAGACTCACAACGCTATGTGTGAAAAAGTGTTTCCTCATCTCCTTTCTAAATGGCTTACCCCTTATCCTTAAACTGTGGCCCCTGGTTCTGGACTCCCCCAACATATGGTAGGCGGCGCAACTCTCGTCAGCAGCGGCCTCTGCAGACCGTCCGCGTTTTCATTATTTTTTTGTCTATGTTTTTATGTAGTTTTTGTTATTTAGGGGGTAACTTTTAAATCTCTCCCTGCACAGGAGACCCGACCTTTTCTTGTCAGGTCTCCGTTGTCGTTGGGGCTGCAACGAGGAGCGGCCTCCAACAGGAGAAGCCCGGCGGCTCTGGTGCCGACGACTCACCTCACCGTCGTGGAGCTGGCCGAGTCCAGAGCGGGTGGAGCGGTGGTGGAATGCTGCTGCTGCTGCGGCCCGACCTCCGGAGATTCGGAGGCTGCAACTGCGGGTCTGGCGGACGGCGGCACTGGGAGCCCGCGGGTCCCTGGAGGGAGACCGCTTTTCAGGGCTCTCGCAACGGCGACTTCTCCCGCCCGAGTTGCGGGGTTGAAGAGCTCCTGGAGCGGGGCCTGACATCACCGCCCCGCGCGGCTTGGAATGGCCGCGGGACTCTGCGAGCGTACGCCGGGGGCTTTAACACCAAGACCCGGTGTGCGACCTTGCATCACCCGGCGTGGCTTTAATGGCCGCGGGACAATCGCCATCGCCAGCCGGGGGCTTTGACTTTGACTCTGACATCCGGGGGGGGGGGAGAGTGCAGTGGAGAGATACGTTTTTTTGGCCTTCCATCACAGCGATGTGATGGATGTTTATGTAAATTATGTTGTGTCTTGAGTCTATTTGTTTGTAATGTATGGCTGCAGAAACGGCATTTCGTTTGGACCTCAAGGGGTCCAAATGACAATTAAATTGAATCTTGAATCTTGAATCTTGAAACATCGGGACCATGTTTCCTGCCTCTAGCGTGTCCAAATCCTTAATAATCTAATATGTTTCAATAAGATGCCCTCTCATCCTTCTAAACTCCAGAGTATACAAGCCCAGCCGCTCGATTCTCTCAGCATATGACAGTCCCGCCATTAACTTACACTGCACTCGCTCAATAGCAAAAATGTCCTTCCTCAAATTAGGAAGCCAAAACTGCACACAATATTCCAGGTGTGATCTCACTAGGGCCCTGTACAACTGTACAAAGGACCTCTTTGCTCCTATACTCAACTCCTTTTGTTATGAAGGCCAACATGCCATTTGCTTCCTTCACTTCCTGCTGTACCTGCATGCTTACTTTCATTGAGTCATGATCAAGGACCCCCCAGATCCCGTTGTACTTCCCCTTTTCCAAATTTGACACCATTTAGATAATAATCTGCCTTCCTGGTTTTGCTACCAGAGTGGTTAACTTCACATTTAACCACATTAAACTGCATCTGCCATGCAGCTGCCCACTCACCCAACCTGTCCAAGTCATCCTGCATTCTCATAGCATCCTCCTCACAGTTCACACTGCCACCCAGCTTTATGTCATCTGCAAATTTGCTAATGTTACTTTGAGTCCCTTCATCTAAATCATTGATGTTTTGTGTAAATAGCTGCGGTCCCAGCACCGAGCCTTGCGGTACCCCGCTAGTCATTGCCTGCCATTCTGAAAGGGGCCCGTTTAATCCCTACTCTTTGTTTCCTGCCTGCCAACCAATTTTCTATCCTTGACAGCATACCATGTTCCTTACTTTTGCCCACTAATCTCCTATGTGGGAGCTTATCAAATGTTTTCTGAAAGTCCAGGTACACTACATCCACTGGCTCTCCCTTGTCCATTTTCCCAGTTACATCCTCAAAAAATTCCAGAAGATTGGTCATGCATGATTTCCCCTTTGTAAATTCATGCTGACCCTGTTACTGCTATCCAATTGTGCCACTATTTCATCTTTTATGATTGACTCCAGCATCTTCCCCACCACCGATGCCAGGCCAACTGGTTTATAATTCCCTGTTTTCCCTCTCCCGCCTTTCTTAACAAGTGGGATTACATTAGCTACCCTCCAATCCACAGGAACTGATCCTGAATCTATATAACATTGGAAAATGATCGCCAATGCATGCATGATTTCTAGAGCCACTTCCTTGGGATGCAAACCTGGGGATTTATCAGCTTTCAGTCCCATCAGTCTACCCAACACCATTTCCTGCATAATGTGGATTTCCTTCAGTTCCTTCGTCACCCCAGATATTCTGGCCACTACTACAACAGGAAGATTGTTTGTGTCCTCCTTCATGAAGACGGATCCAAAGTACCTGTTCAACTAATCCGCCATTTTCTTGTTCTGCACAATAAATTCACCTTTTACAGTTATCAAGATTGTTTGTGTCCTTAAACTTATTTTTTTTCTCTTCCAACCTTTTTTCGTACTGTTCAACTAACTTTGATCCGCCAGTTTCTTGCCCTCATTAACTTGTTCTTGATCAAGTGTCCAGCAGATTCCTTTTTAGTTTCCTGTATGAAGGTTCGTAGCATCTTACAAAGCCTGCTGGTTCTTTAAAAAGATCTTTCAGGTCCCCACTTGATGTGAATAGCCTGTTGTACGCCCTCACTGTGCACTCTTTTGAGCGTCGAGTGGGACACCGGCAACATGTGTGGACAACGATTAGGACGCCAACTGAGTCCTGTGTCCATACCAATCACTGGACCACCCGATGAAACATTGTTCATTTGTCTTCTGCCATCACGGGACATGACCCTGTTAGTATCTGCCAGTTGATGGTGACAGGCTCTTCAAACCAGAAGCCGGTGCACCTTAGTGGCTTACTTGAAACTCTCAGTAATAAAATCTACTGACACCGGGTGTCAGTTTCTTGTGTCCTCCTTGTGGGGGGAAGATCAAGCAACAAATTGACGGGTGCCAGGACACACATCCTCTTGTAGGCAAGCTCATGTGGTGTACCATGTTTGACACGCCATCCCCCCTATCTTGCAGACTTGCTTGCCACAAAGATATTTTTTTCAGGTCAACATGCGTTGTGTCTTTCACTTTGCCACACGATGCAAGCGCCATTTTTTCCAGTCATTTGTCTTTTGCCCAGCATAGCGATTTGATTTGATCTCCCCGTGGTTTAGTTTATCTGGCCATTGTTGATTTTTTCCCCTTTCATTTCCACTTTCTTTGTGATCATCTTCCCTTTTAGCGGCACTTTGGTATCCAGAGTGTTACTTACACTGATAATAACATCTGATTTTATTAAGTGACTGACTTTTGTCATTCATCTCTGTCCCGTGCAGCATTTCAAGTATAGCATCCATACCCAAGTTTTTAAACATCGCAAAGGCTTGTTTTGTGAGCAATCTGCAAGATTTAATTGCAACATCTGAATGTTTATTCGGGGGTTCTTTTGTCCTGCACTTGTCAGTTTTTTGGCAGTGTAGTAATCCACGCTTCAATCATGGGCTTAGCTGAACGATTTTCTCAGTGACTAAGATCGCTCTCTGTTCCTCCCGTTTCTGTCCCGTGTTGTCAAGAGGCCTTATCTGCAAATTGGATTTCTGTTTAACGAAGCCCTGAATGTCATAGTGCTACCACGGGTAGTGTTGCGTCCTGGACACGCAAGACTCTCGAGGGCTTGTTTTCTCACAGAGACATGAGATGGCTAAAGTTTAATCATGAAAGGAGGAATCATATTGGAGAACCTCTCAGACAGAACGCCCATTATGCCAATATACCGGTTGTCAAGCCCTTTTTTATGCTGATATGATAAATTCTCTAACATGACCTTAATAGATAACTAACTCTTACATGAATCTATTATCAAATTGCTCTCTGTCACAATTTAAATTTGGGGATAATATTGTCCACATGTTATGGTGATACTCTATTACTGGATTAGAGCCTGCTGGTATTATTACAATACCACTGACTGCAACTCGGCAGATAATAAACATGATTTTATTAAGGTGTAATTGTGATTTGCAAACATCCTTCAGTGGGTATGTGCAGGCCCAATGTGCATGATAGCTATTGAACACACAGGTCAGATGGAGTTATTAAAAAATAAATTAGTGACGTAGGGTGGTGAGTATAATGACTGTGACTGAGCATCTGAGGGGAGTGGAAATCATATGCTAAATGCAACAAAAATGTCTTTATTCGGGAATATACAGTATGTCTAAAGTCTAAATCATGATAAGCAGGCAATCTCTTGGAGACCCTCTCAGTACATTAAGTTCCAGGCATACACTGGCCCTATCCCCGAACTCTACCTGTGCTACACTGACAACTGCATTGATGCTAAATTCTGCACCCATGCAGAACTCACTGACTTAATCGACTTCACAACTAATTTCCATCCTGCACTCAAATTCACTTGGACCAGCTTTGACATCTCCCTACCGTTTCTAGATCTCACCGGTTCCATGACAGGAAACAAACTATTGGCTGACATCTATTACAAACCCACTGACTCCCATAGCTATTTAGACTGCACTTCTTCCCACCCTGTTTCCTGTAAAGACTCTATCCCCTACTCCTAATTCCTCTGTCTATGCAGCATCTGCGCCCGGGATTTGTCCATACCAGGTCATCGGAGATGTCCTCATTTTTTATAGAACAGGAGTTCCCCTCTTCCACTATAGATGAGGCTCTCACTAGGGTCTCCTTGAAATCCCGCAGCTCCGCTCTTGCTCCACCTCCCCCCATTCGTAACAAAGGCAGAGCTCCCTTTGTCCTCACCTTCCACCCAATCAGCCCTCGCATACAGCATATAATCCTCCGAATTTTTCACCACCTCCAACGGGATCCCACTATCTTCCCCTCCACCCCTTTCTGTTTTCCGTAGAGACAATTCCCTCCACAACGCCCCGGTCAACTCGTCCCTTCCCACCCAAACCACCCACTCCCCAGGTACTTTCCCCTGCAAACGCAGGAGATGCAACACCTCCCCCCTCGATTCCATCCAAGGATGCCAACAGTCTTTTCAGTTGAGGCAGAGGTTTACTTGCACCTCCTCCAACCTCATCTGCTGTACCCGCTGTTCCAGGTGTCAACTCATGTATATCGGCGAGAACGAGCGCAGGCTCGGCAATCATTTTGCTGAACACCTCCACTCAGTCTGCTTTAACCTACCTGATCTCCCGGTTGCTCAGCACATTAACTCCTCCTCCCATTCCGAATCTGACCTTTCTGTGCTGGGCCTCCTCCATTGTCAGATTGAGGCCCAGCGCAAATTAGAGGAACAGCACTTCATATTTCACTTGGGTAGCTTACACCCCAGTGGTATGACTTCTCTAACTTTGTAGCCCTTGCTTTCTCTCTCTCTCCATCCCCTCCCCCTTCCCAGTTCTCCCACCAGTCTTACCATCTTTGACTACGTTCTATCTTTGTAACGCCCACTCCCCTGACATTAATCTGAAGAAGAGTGTCGACCCGAAACGTCGCCCACTCCTTCTCGCAAGAGATGCTGCCTGATGTTGTTTGTCCCGCTGAATTAATCCAGCAATTTGTGTCGATTTAAACTCGCATCTGTAGTTCTTTCCTACTCATTAAGTTGTTATACTCTTAAGAACAAAGATAGCAGCAGGTGATTCAATACAATTTTATCTATCAAAATAATTACATTATTTACAAATGTTCCCTTTTGTTTGAAGAAGAAATCTCCAGGAATCATAAAAGGGGAGAAAGTTTGTAATATGGTTAATCTAAGTGTCTTGCACACCTGATAACAAATTAGAATAACAAAGCTCTGGAATAACTCAGCGGGTCAAACAACATCCTTGAAGAAAATGGATAGGTGATGCTTTGGATCGGCACTCTTCTTCAGACTGACTGTAGGGGGAGGGAAAGAAAGCTGGAAGGAAGGAGGGGCAGGACAAAGCATGACAGGTAACAGGTGAATATAGACAAGTGGTGTTTTTGTTAGGCAGTTGCTTGAACAATGGCAAGAGATATTTAAAAAAAACAGAAAATGTGAGAAAAAAGGATTGAATTGTCGTGAATTGTGAAGCCATTGTAAGAAATGATGGTGGATAGAGATAGGGAGGGGAGAAATAGGTGTTATTCCAAGTGGGGCACAAGGGGAGGGGGGGAGGGGGAGAAACGGTATGTCTTGCATGTCCTAGAATGAAACACCTCATCTTGGGAGAAGGTGCAGTCGACATGGAGGAATTGAGAGCAGGGGGGTGACGTCTTTGGAAGACACAGAGTTGGAGGAAGTGTAGCCCTCTATAACTGTGGAAATTGGTAGGTTTGTAGTAGAAGTCAGTTGATAGCCCATCTCCTTAGATGGATAAAGAGATCAAGAATGGAGAAAATGGTGTCAGAGATAATCCAGATAAATTTGAAGGCAGAGTGGAAGTTAGTGCTGATTTTAATGGTCCATGAGTTCTGCACAGGTGCAGGAGGTAGCCCCGACGCAGTCGTCCATGTAGTGGAAAAAGAGACGGCACATGGTGCCAGTTTACACTTGGTTCAAGGATTGTTCTATGTAACTGCCGAAAAGGCATGCATAGTTGGAGCCCATGCGGGTGCCCATGGTTACACCTTTAACTTGGAGAAAGTGAGATGTCAAAAGAGATGTTGTTGAGAGTGCGGACCAAGTTCTGCCAGGCAGAGAGTGTTAGGAAAGGGAAGTTGATTAGGTCTCTGTTCGAGGCAAAACCGGAGGGCCTTGAGATCTTCCTTGTTGGGGAATGGAGATATAAAGGGACTGGACGTCCATGATAAAGATGAAGCAATTGAGGCCAAGTAATTGAATATTATTAAAGAGTTGAAGGGTGAGTTTGCTGTCTCGGATGTAGGTGGGTATCGACCGGCCAAGGTGGGATAGGTGTTTGTAAATTAGTTTAGTGGTGAAGGAGAAGGCAGAAACAATGGGGCACTCTTCCAGGGCACTCTTATTTGTGGATTTTGGAGGGGATAGAAATGGGCAGTGCTAGGCTTGGGATCTATGAGGTCGGAGGCTGTGGAGCGGATATCGCCAGAGATGCTGAGATCAGAAACAGTCTGGGAGATGATGGCCTAATATTTGTTTGTGGGGTCAAGGTCAAGGGGCAGGTATGAGGAGGTGTCAGAGAGTTGATGTCTGGCCTCAGCATGAGAGAGATCCACATGCAACTTTTGCAAAGTGAATATTATAAAGCACTGCAAGAATTTTGGGACAGTATTGTGGATGGCTTGATTATATTTATGTACAGTCTGTTCTTTGACTGGATAGCATGCAAACAAATGCTTTTCACTGTGCCTCGGTACACGTGACAATAATAAACTAAACTAAACTAAACTATCACTTGAAAATGCTCTCTAGATTTTAGTGCAATAAATCCAATCAAATAAAAGATGGGAGACTAACAATTGCTGCATGAGATTTTTTTTGTGTGCTGTCCCACTCTGCAGTAATTAAGAGTTGCCTCACCCTGCATGAAAGCCTGATCCAAGATGCAGATCAAAAACACAAATCCCTCCAACATTGAAGGTAGACACAAAATGCTGGAGTAACTCAACAAAACAGGCAGCATCTCTGGAGAGAAGGAATGGGTGACGTTTCGGGTCAAGACCCTTCTTCAGACTGAATCCTCCAACATTGGCCATCTAAAAGCTACAGAACTAAAGTAGAAACAAGTCAGTCCCGAGGTACTGCTTAAGAGATTATTAGCACATATCTTACATTAACCTTTTGATTAGCTCAGAGTGTGATTTTGTATTGCACTTGATTGTACTACCGACTTAAGCTCTCTGCTGATGCCAATTACACCATAATAAAGCCATGTTTACTGTCTGCCTGGTTCTGATCATACAATAGCAACAGGCTCTAATCGAGTCATTATCACTGCAATATAAGTAGAAGAAAATCCCCAAATTAAATTGAAACCATTTGTGACAGTGAGAAACTATTCAGCAAAGAGATTAGATGAAAGAGTAGGTTAAGGCAAAGCTCACGTGAAATATAGATAAACAAATCTGCAGCTTTGTGGGTCTTACAACTACTGTTAATCAGCTGCTTTCTGAATTTGACAGTAAAATGAAAGGCGGTTAACAATAACTGTGGAAATGTGCCCCCCCAATTGCATGCTGAATGACTGCTCCACTAGAGCCTGTGCTAGTTTTTATCTTGTCTCCTTCAGTTCTTGGAATTGGGAGAATCTGTTCAATTCAGTTCAAATTTTCAATATTTTCTTCAAAGGGCCCATGAATGTGTCAGATATTGAAAAGCATATTTAAAAAGAATTGGCATAACCACAGATGAAAGCTTCTCTTCAGGCTTCAATTATAAACATTCTTTCAAGACTAGAATTCAAGAATTACCACATGTGGCAGTATTAACAGAAGCTAAATATCATTGAGTTAATTTATGTTAGATTTCTGACCTGAAAGTTAAGTTTAAGTTTGGAACAGCCTGGGTGTTGATACATTTAAGGACATTGTTTCATTTAATTCTAACTCATAAAATAGCCTTTGTTGGATATTTTGCTTTCCTGGCTAACATTTCTGCATGGATTCAAACACTATATCAGTTCTGTGTTATTCCCAGAAAAGGAGTTTTCCGTTAGCTTTCTGTAAGAGAAAGAAATAAATGTATATTTCAACTCTTTTCTGGAGTGCAGTGTTCTAACCATATATCAAGTTAAGTCGATGTACTGAAATTTGTGATAACATTCAATACTCAAACTTTCAAGAATCCATAAGGTACATGTTAATTTTGCTTTCTGCTAATTTGTTGGACTTAATGTTAAGGAAATCCTTCATTGCTTATTAAAATATATTTTTGGGAAATTAGGCAATACAACATGGGCTAATTTATGCCCATTCTTAATTGCCCAATGAGTCTTTCTGTTTCCACTGTTGTGAATAACTATTTGGATAATGTGCCTATAATATAGGTAGGTTGCATTTCCCTGACTGTTATTGAGGTTTACACGAGTTGTTGGAGCTAAACTCATCTAGTCAAGTGGAGAGTATTCCTACACACACCAGGCATGCTTGGCAGGTGTTGCAAAGGGATAATAGGAGCTGAGTTATTTGTGAATTATGTGCAACATGAATCAACATTTCTGGTTGATTATAGCATTATTTTCTCGCTGTACTCTATCATAACATTTGTTCAAGATTGATGACAAGGACAGGAATCCTAACGGAAATAGCTTCATATTGATGGTTTAGTTATTTTTCCCTTCTTATTATGCACTTCCATGGATAATCTAGATGAAGGGATAGGATGAACAGTTGCCAAATTTGCCGATGACATGAAAACAGTTTGGAAAATAAGTTGTAAAGAGGACAAATTAAGTTATAAAATATATTCAAATTATATAAGTGAGTGGAGAAAGATCTGGCAAAAAATCTGCCAAAAGTGGGAATATGCAAAATTCTCTATTTGGTAGGAAATGAAGAAGAGAAACATTTCTAAATGATGAGAGATTGTATAGCTTTGGCGTACAATGGGATTGTCCAGGTAATCTAATTCAATCTGGTGGATACTATATTTACATATCTGTTCTCATTTGATTTCTGATTATATCAAATGAGAACACAGATTTGTTACTACAGGGGCACAACCTTTTATCCGAAAGCCTTGGGACCAGACACTTTTCGTAATTCGGAATTTTTCGGCTTTCGGATTGGAAGATTTTTAGCGTAGATTTTAACGGCTGGCTCAGTGGTAGAGTGCTCGGCTCATATCCGCAAGGTCGCAAATTTGCGCCTCGATCCCGGCAGTTACTCGATCGCGAGTTTGAGTCTTCAATGTAGTTTTTTTCTTGCAGAATAGGAGAGAATAGGGAGGGTTAGGCTGGGATCATTCTCTGCGAGATAATCTTAGTGCGGGAGACAAGTATAGGAGAGGCGTACTGATTGTGTGGGCAGAACTTTGGAAGTGATTGCCCACCATTCTCAAAAGTCGCTGTGTCTAACTGTCACTCCAACTACAGAGGAATCCGCTCCCCGATGGGCCGCTACGGCGACAAGTGGCAGTTCGCCCACAGCCCGAGCTGCGCCACCCCAAGAACAAGACGTAACTTGCACACCATCAGCTTCTGCCCCTACGGGGAGCGTGTTCCTCTGGAGTTGGAGCGGGGCTGGGCTGGAGTTGCTGATCTGGAATCTCCATGCTTGCAGTGGGCCTGGGGGTCGGTGTCCTGATGAGGGGGCGCAGCTCGGGCTGTGGGCGAACTGCCACTTGTCGCCATAGCGGCCCATCAGGGAGCGGCTTCTGGTGGTCCTGACATCTTCGGCCACCCCCCTGTACAGGAGCTGAGACTGGGAACTGTACCACCCTTGCAGGTGAGCAGGAGAGTGGGGTTGTTTGCAGTTGCAGAGGGAGGGGGCAAGGGCGGTACAGTTCCCAGTCTCAGCTCCTGTCCAGGGGGGTGACCGGAGACGTCACAGCCCGAGCTGCGCCCCCTCATCTGCAACCCCAAGAACAAGACGAACCTTGCACACCATCAGCTTCTGTCCCTACGGGAAGCGTGTTCCTCTGGAGTTGGAACGGGGCTGGGCTGCTGCTGGCTGTGGGTCTCTGGGATCTCCGTGCTTGCAGTGGGCCTGGTGGTCGGTGTCCCGTTGGTCTTGACGTCTCCGGTGATTGGTACTGACCTGCTGGCTGGCATCGCCGATGTGAAGACAGTGCAAAGCCCCCGCGCCGGTGCAATGAGCGGGGAACTGGAGAGGGGAGGGAAGGGGTCACACACATGGCCGGGAAGCAGAGGGGTGTAGGAGGGGTGAAACTGAAGGGAGCGACAATCTGCTACTGCCTGCCCGTTAAAACGTTCCCACACAAGACTCACGATACACTGTGTATCGTGAGTCTACCGTGGGAACTTTTTTAACTCAGCGGGCAGGCAGCAGCATATTGTCAATTATTAACCCTCCCGCGCAATATACCCTCACCTCTTTTATGAATGGGGATTTAGTTCCCCTTTCTTCGAGGACCAACCAGAGGTTCCGCTGTCACCTCTGCGGGCCGCCCTCGGTGAACGTCTTCAAGGACCTTTCTTCAAGGACTGAAAAAATGTCCGCTATTCGGAGCTTTTCGTTATTTGGATCTTCGGATAAAAGGTTGTGCACCTGTACTGCCCATTTGATGGTAGGAGATTTAACAATGATAACAACTTTACATGTCAAGGGCTGATGTCTTGATTTTTTTCTTGTCGAAAATTGTGATTACCTGGCACCAAATCAAAGCATTCTGTTAGCTTTCTTAATAGCTTGCTCTTCTTACAAAATATCTTTTGCAAATCCTGGTAAGGACAATTCCACTCACTCATCCACATTTACTTGATGGAGTGCAGCACTAAACTCTGGTCACTTCCAATTCAACAATATTGAAAAAAACAGATATTACTGGTATATCATCAAGCCCAAGACCAAGCCTCCAGCCAGTGTATAGTATCCTCCGCTTTGCTCTACTTCCAATTTCTACTATTTTTTCATAGTTTTCTTTGCTTTCGCCATCTTTTTTTTCTTCTTGCAAGGAAAATCCAACATGCCTTGGGGAAAATAAAGTATGTGCAAATAAAATAACCAGTACAGCAAAATTAAGTCAGTTTTCATACAAATAAAACATGCCAAGTGTCCAGAGGGAAACCAACAACCTAACAAAATAAAATTGCTGCTATCCTTTTTGGGGTGGATGAACCCTTTCAACAGCAGTTATACATTGTCCTCAACAATGCTTTAATTTGCTGAATGAGTTTATGACATGATGATACAGGGATTTAAAATGTACAAACTATAAAGGAACCTGCGTATATTTCATAATGGTTTAGTTCATCTCAGAAAATATGGTCTGATCTAATGGAGTTGGGCCATAATTATGGTGCAGCATGTGGGTGTATCTACCCAAAATTGTTTGTTTTATCGAAGGAAAGTATGGAATTCCTTGGTCCAAATTCTGAAATGTAACAGCAGTTTTTATTTCCTCCAACAAATATTAAGCATTTTGGAATATCTGTTTGTTTAAGCTGAATAATTAGGCTAAAAATATATTTTTTAACTCGAGTAAATGATGAATATTTCCTTTACCAATTTTGTGACACCTTTTAACATGAGGTGAATTCACTATAATATATCTTGCATATCATGATGAACTGGACAGTCCATTGCATCACACAATCCCTAGCTCATTTGCCCTACATGAAAAGATCTAGTTGCTTCAAAAAAGGAATGAATTTTCCAAGCATTTTGATGTAATGACTGATTGACCTTCACACATTTGTATACGTACAGGAAATAGAAACAGCCTTGTTGATAGATGGACTCATTTTATGTTTGGTTATCTTTCAATCATGAGTTAAATGTTAAAATTGTACAAGGCATTGGTGAGGCCAATTCTGGAGTATGGTGTACAATTTTGGTCGCCTAATTATAGGAAGGATGTCAACAAAATAGAGAGAGTACAGAGGAGATTTATTAAAATGTTGCCTGGGTTTCAGCAACTAAGTTACAGAGAAAGGTTGAACAAGTTAGGGCTTTATTCTTTGGAGCGCAGAAGGTTAAAGGGAGACTTGATAGAGGCCTTTAAAATGATGAGAGGGATAGACAGAGTTGACGTGGATAAGCTTTTTCCCACTGAGAGTAGGGAAGATTCAAACAGGGGGACATGACTTGAGAATTAAGGGACAGAAGTTTAGGGGTAACATGAGGGGGAATTTCTTTGAGTAGTGGTGGCTGTGTGGAATGAGCTTCCAGTGAAGGTGGTGGAGGCAGGTTCGTTTTTATAATTTAAAAATAAATTGGATAGTTATATGGATGGGAAAGGAATGGAGGGTTATGGTCTGAGCACAGGTATATGGGACTAGGGGAGAATATGTGTTCGGCACGGACTAGAAGGGTTGAGATGGCCTGTTTCCGTGCTGTACTTGTTATATGGTTATATGGTTATAATCAGTCATACAATCATCACATTTATTTTGTGTTTAAACATTTGCACATTGTGCTTGTAGGAAAACTACAGAGGAAGACTTGAAGCAACAAAAAGATCAGAAGAGGCCTGGAAATCAAGCAGTTAATGTATATTTCTGTGCATGTTTTATTTCAGCACTACATGCTGTAAGAAAGATATCCATTCAAATCAAAAATCTCCTAAGCAATGTAATAATGTTCCACTAACTTAAGGGGAAACGCAATAGTTAATGGACCATTTTTGCAATCTACTGACAAAATTAAAATACCAACAAAAATACCTCTCAAGGTCTATGACTGACTTGACAACATTGAGAGAAATACTGTGGATGGCTCGATTGTAATCATATATAGTCTTTCTGCTGACTGGTTAGCACGCAACAAAAGCTTTTCACTATATTTCGGTACACATGACAATAAACTAAACTAAGAATAGTATTGAAAACATAATTAGATATTCTATCTGAAATAAAATATTGCAGATGTTGGAAATTTAAAATTAAAAGGGAAAATAGCTTACTTGGCAGCATCAGTGGAGAGAGAAACTGGTTGTAAATGAAACAAGTTTTAAATTGCAGAGAAAGATGAGAGTGGTGGAAAGAATGAAAAATAATGGTCTGTGAAAGGATAGAGATAAGCAGGCATTAAATGAAATAATTGGTGATGATACTATGTCTGGAGCAGGTGAAAACAGCAGGAGATGAATGAATACATTAGTTAAAACAAATGTAGGTCCCTTGCAGTCAGAAACGGGTGAATTGATCATGGGGAACAAGGACATGGCAGACCAATTGAATAACTACTTTGGTTCTGTCTTCACTAAGGAAGACATAAATAATCTGCCGGAAATAGCAGGGGATCGGGGGTCAAATGAGATGGAGGAACTGAGTGAAATCCAGGTTAGCCGGGAAGTGGTGTTAGGTAAATTGAATGGATTAAAGGCCGATAAATCCACAGGGCCAGATAGGCTGCATCCCAGAGTACTTAAGGAAGTAGCCCCAGAAATAGTGGATGCATTAGTAATAATTTTTCAAAACTCTTTAGATTCTGGAGTAGTTCCTGAGGATTGGAGGGTAGCTAATGTAACACCACTTTTTAAAAAGGGAGGGAGAGAGAAAACGGGGAATTACCGACCAGTTAGTCTAACGTCGGTAGTGGGGGAACTGCTAGAATCAGTTATTAAAGATGGGATAGCAGCACATTCGGAGAGTGGTGAAATCATTGGACAAAGTCAGCATGGGTTTATGAAGGGTAAATCATGACTGACGAATCTTATAGAATTTTTCGAGGATGTAACTAGCAGAGTGGATAAGGGCGAACCAGTGGATGTGTTATATCTGGACTTTCAGAAGGCTTTCGACAAGGTCCCACATAAGAGATTAGTATACAAACTTAAAGCACACGGTATTGGGGGTTCAGTATTGATGTGGATAGAGAACTGGCTGGCAGACAGGAAGCAAAGAGTAGGAGTAAACGGGTCCTTTTCACAATGGCAGGCACTGACTAGTGGGGTACCGCAAGGCTCAGTTCTGGGACCCCAGCTATTTACGATATATATTAATGATTTGGACGAGGGAATTGAATGCAACATCTCCAAGTTTGCGGATGACACGAAGCTGGGGGGCAGTGTTAGCTGTGAGGAGGATGCTAGGAGGTTGCAAGGTGACTTGGATAGGCTGGGTGAGTGGGCAAATGCATTGCAGATGCAGTATAATGTGGATAAATGTGAGGTTGTCCACTTTGGTGGCAAAAACAGGAAAGTAGATTATTATCTGAATGGTGGCCGATTAGGAAAGGGGGAGATGCAAAGAGACCTGGGTGTCATGGTACACCAGTCATTAAAAGTAGGCATGCAGGTGCAGCAGGCAGTGAAGAAGGCTAATGGTATGTTAGCATTCATAGCAAAAGGATTTGAGTATAGGAGCTGGGATGTTCCTACTGCAGTTGTACAGGGTCTTGGCGAGACCACACCTGGAGTATTGCGTACAGTTTTGGTCTCCTAATCTGAGGAAAGACATTCTTGCCATAGAGGGAGTACAGAGAAGGTTCACCAGACTGGTTCCTGGGATGTCAGGACTTTCATATGATGAAAGACTGGATAGACTCGGTTTGTACTCGCTAGAATTTAGAAGATTGAGGGGGGATCTTATAGAAACTTACAAAATTCTTAAGGGGTTGGACAGGCTAGATGCAGGAAGATTGTTCCCGATGTTGGGGAAGTCCAGAACAAGGGGTCACAGTTTAAGGATAAAGGGGAAATCTTTTAGGACCGAGATGAGGAAAACATGTTTCACACAGAGAGTGGTGAATCTCTGGAATTCTCTCCCGCAGAAGGTAGTTGAGGCCAGTGCACTGGCTATATTTAAGAGAGAGTTAGATGTGGCCCTTGTGGCTAAAGGGATCAGGGGAGAGAAGGCAGGTACAGGATACTGAGTTGGATGATCAGCCATGATCATATTGAATGGTGGTGCAGGCTCGAAGGGCCAAATGGCCTACTCCTGCACCAATTTTCTAAGTTTCTATGTTTCTAGGAAAGCTGAAGTATACTTGAAGAGGTGAGAAGAAAATAAGAAAGCTAAAAATGTTTGTCACTCCAAAATTGTTGAATTTGACATTGATTATTGAAACAAGTTTGCACTCAGTGATTGCCATCACTGCATTGTTCCCAGCAAAATGACATAAATAAATCTCACTCTCACATATCACCAAATGCACATTTTTGTACCAACTTTAAAGTGATGGTGATATGTTTTGAAACATTTATTGCTAATTAATTTGAATTAGATATACATTCTGTCCTATGTGTCACCTCCTATACATGATTTACAAAAAATGTTCCGGCTATAAGGAAAGATTTGCATCAAAATTGTCATTTACAACCTCAAGACCTCAAATCTCTATGCAGTCAACAATATCCATTGAATATGATACCAAAAAACCTGCAGATTCTGGATTCCTGAGCAAAAAAAAAAACATGCTGGAAAAACAGTTGGAGCAGCAAGTCAGGCAGCATTTATGGAGGTAATGGACAGACTATGCGTAGAAAGGAACTATATATGCTGGTATACACATATATCACAGATGCTGGATGGTCAATGTCACTGCAGTAATTGGAGATGAAAGTTCAAAAGAGGGTAGAAAGCCAGTAGAGGGAGTAGAAAGAAGGTTCCCAAACCAAATTGCCACAGACGGTGCTTTATCTCCTGATTTTCTCCAGAGGTTTGTTTTTCATTCAATCTATATAACTAAAAGTCTCATCTTGACCACTTCCTGTCTGCGCTGTATATTGATTTTAGAAAAAAACGTTACCGTATATCACTAACATTTTTAGCCATACAGTCCTCCTCCGCTGACACGAAGTGCCTTTCCCAGAAGGATTTTATCAGGCTTTATCTTGCATTAAATGTAATCGAGTTTCACTGTATCTTAATTGGTACACGTAACAATAAACAGACCTTTGAACCTTTGACCTTTGAAACTTTTTATCCTATAAATGTTCATTGTAAACAGCTTGATAGTAATTATGTATAGTCTTTACATTGACTGGATAGCATGCAACAAAAAGCGTTTCACTGTACCTCAGGACACGTGACCATAATAAACTAAACTAAACTAAACTAAACTAAACTAAACTAAACTAAACTAAACTAAACTAAACTAAACTAAACTAAACTAAACTAAACTAAAGTAAACTAAACTAAACTAAACTAAACTAAACATGTAGCAATTCAAGATGGTACAATAGTTGACCACCAATTTATCAAGGATAATTGGAGATGGGTAGTAAATGCTGGCAGTACATAAATATATAACATAAACTGAAGCTGAGAGCTAAAAAATATAAGAGATATCTTTGAAGTAGAGATCAAATGACCAAGGTGTTTATGGGGGAGGGGAGGTGATAGTTTATGGGGAGGAGGAAGAGAGACATAGGTGGTCACATCTTTGTAAACAGATGGTCTATGTTTATGAGGGACCAAGTGACAAAGAAGATATACGATGTTTTTAGTATATCTTGTACCATGTAAAAAAAAAAGGTTTGATGTGATGCATTCTGTGGAAACCTTTTCCAGTACTTCTGACCATGACTAATGTCTGTGGAATGTGATAAGGGGACAAAAAACCTATTTAAAGCAATGTAATTCTGTTGTTCGGGGAAGAGGACTGGGGACAGTTGAGTGTCTACATTGGTCACTTAGCTGGAATCCTCGCTCCCTTCCATCGGCCGATGTTAAGTAAAGTTTTGAACTGGTCTACCAAACCGTTTGTGTGGTGTCTGTTTATTAAGAAGCGAACCTGGTTTAGTAGTTAAGATAAGTAGCTTTTTCATTGGCGTAGTTATGCAGGCCTCGCTGGGACCACATCAACGGCTGACTGTGCAAGAGGTTGCGGAGGTTGCCGGGATTGGAAGGGAGATAACTGAGCTCTATCGGTCCCCTTGTAAGACCGACTCCCTAGAAACTCCCGGTCACATCTGTGATCCTTCATCAGAAATTGAATTGGTTCCCTGCCGAGGTTCTTAGCAACAGACAAAGGTAAGACCAGTTGGGCTTTATATGGGTTTTTTTTACAGAAGGGATTGTGTATGTATTTTTAAGACAGAATTGTGCATGTATTTTTAAGAAAGGTCTTATGTATATTGTTAAGAAGGACGTGAGTGGTTCCTCTTTCTGTCTATCTCTCTTTGTTTTCTCTTTTTCTCTCTCTACTAAGGGCTCATCAGCCTTGTTGAGATATCCGTGATTTGTCGGGTTGAGATACGGGGGTTGAGGTGTGTGTCTGGCTTATTGAGACATCCGAAGAGTTGTCGGGTTGAGAAATAAGTGACGTTGTATATTACAGTATTAAGAAGTCTGCCAAGTTGAAAAGAAACTGGGGTCTCGGTTAGAGGGTCTGCTTCGTTGAGACACTTGGGTCGTATATTAAGGAATTAAAAAGTCAGCCAAGTTGAGAAACTGGGGTCTCATTTAGTGGGTCGGCCTGGTTGATATATTTGGGACGATTCGGAATTAAGAAGTCTGTTTTCTCTCTCTCTCTCTTTCTATCTATCTATGGGGAATGCTCTGGATACCGGTCCTATATATGTGTTATTTGAATCCTATGTATAATAAGAAATTTAGAATGTTAAGTTACAAGTTGACCAAACGGTTGGGGGATGAAGCCTGGCCAGTAGGGGGCACATGGAATGTTGAGACAATTAAATAAGCAGAGGTGTTGATATGGGAAAGGAAGACAGGAACCCACTAGAAAGCCGATTTAAAATAGAAAGCTTTAGTTTACAGCAGTTGAACACTAAGTTCCTTCCATTTGGCCTATAAATTGATGTAAATGAGATTTAAAAATCATGTTTTATTGTGAATTATTTGTGAATATTATTTGGACACTTAGGCTATTTTAAAATGTTAATCATTTATTAAGAAATGGATAGATGTTTGGATCTAGTAATTGAAGTTTGAAATTAGCTACAATTGGGTAACTAACTAATTATATGCTTTTATTTCAGGTCATCCAAGTAAGATTATTTTATATTTGTGTCAGAATGGTTCAATCTATGATAACTGAAAATTTCATTCAGTTCTCTTAATTTTTAAGAAGGTTATGGGCTTTTGACGGTCCATGATCACAGTTTTTTTTTATGTCCATAGAAAATCAATAGGGAACAAGATGCTAATTTCCGAGTATGAAAATGGCCATAATTTTTTTATTACTTGAGATATGAAAGTGAATTAGGTGTCAAATTAAACTTATTGTTATGCTTTATCTGATGGGATAAATTGCAGATTTGATTTTTTTTTTTAAATCTCACAGTTTGGTAACATTGCTAGATAGAGTTAAGAAACAAGGATAGCACTAGGAAAGGATGGAAATTATTGCAACTAGAATGCCAGTGGGCAGAGGAACAAGAGAATAGAATTAAAAGACAGACAGGAGGTGAGAAAAAAAGGAAATGGTTCGTAAAAAAAAAACCCAGTACTGGTAAATCCTCTGGAGGAGACTTCATGTCTGGCACGACGACCCTATTTGGTAATGAAAATGAGGAGGAGTTAGATAATCTTGTGAGATGTCCACCTCCCTATGCCCTACCAGTAGCAATGGCATCTTTACCTGGGACAGTTCCATCAGTAACATCCCTATAACTTGAAGTTCTGACCTTACAAAGCTCTCCAGGATTGGGAGCACGGGAATGCCTTTCTGTGTGTAATTTGTTTAAGGCATTGATGCTACCAGAACAGCTGATCATTATTAAATGTACTGCACACACTGGTGCTGGGGACCCTATAGCAAAAGGCAATGGGTTGCTGATAGTGTATCCAAACAGTGCAGCCTGTACATCCAAATGCATAGTGACAGCAGCTAAACAGATGCTAGCAAATAGAACGGTCCTGCCAAACATGAGGGAGGTATGTACATTACAGAGGGACGCCTCTTGTATATAATAATAACTATGGAAACAAGAGGGCTGTGCCATTGATTCAGCACACCCCGCTTGGACAAGTTGGTGTATAACGATACATTTTTACCCGTCTTACCCATGCTGGTAAGGAGGGAATGATAGGATAACAAAGGAAATGTGGTGGCACTGCATATTAGGAATGGCAACTTTATTCATTTGCATGGGGTTGCCGACCTGTGTAAAAAGTTACATGCTTGAGTTGTTTTACTGTTCATGTTTTAAACTATCTGTTATGTTTAAACTATTTAAATAGTTGTTATTTGAATATATTTGATTCCTTTTTAATGCCTTTGGCAACAAAAAAAAGCCTTCAAAATGTCATTGAGGGTGAGTCTGTAGAACACTCTGCCTGGCAATTCCTGCAGTAGGTAGGTTGTTCAACCTTGTGAGAGACTACTCAGTCTGTCCTGGGGTTCTGGTAAAAGTAAGTCTGGATGGATAACGTCTCTCGGTAGTGAGTCTCAGTTGTAGGCAAGGTCCAAGATGAACAAATTTGGTTATCTCTATGTCGAAGGTAACAGATTAAGAATGATGAGAATGACTTGGATTGGAATTGCTCCTACTTTAGCAACACGTTGTATTTGTTAAACTATTAAATAGAGGATTGATTTTGGTGATACCAGTACTATATTCAAGAACAAGTGGTTGGGAGATGTTTACACGATATGTATTGGGAATATGACAACATGTTTGAAGGGACTAACTGAGAAGTATTACATATAAGCAAAATAAGTAAAAAAGATGAGAAGGAAGGGATATTGAATGATTTTGTGTTTAAAAAAAAAAAAATTTAAAATCAGGAGAAAATGCAGATTTAGTTCTGTGGGCAAGGTGAGCTTGTAGGAGCATATCCGGAGAATTATGTGTCTTTAGCTCTCTGGCATTGAGGAAAATGATATATACATATGTTATTAATCACAAAGCTATCCAGGGGCTTTTGTTTGTGCTTGAGTTGAGGCTGGTAAAGGATGGGAAAGCAGTTTAAGGAGATAATGCCAAGGGCCCAGTGTTATAAATATTGCGTAGTAATTTTAGATTTATTTAGTAGGTGGAGTGAAGCTCTACCAACCACTGTTAATAAGGAAAAATGTGCACATTTTAATATCTGACAGCAATTCACTGTGTACACCACCCACAGGTATCTGGGATGGTGGAAAGAGTCAATGGGGATTGCAAAACAAAATTACCCAGGAGGTAAATCCTTTTTCTGACAAGCAACTCTGTTATAAAAAATTGGGGACTAATTGCCAGGTTATTTCCAGTCTCAGCTGATAGAATCCTTGTTATGTCCCAAACTAGGCAATTGAATCAATGTGAATTCCCAGCCTGAAAGTATATTTCGGGTTTATATATAAGTACTGATGAGGGTTGGAGTAGGATGAAGGGCTTTGGATTTCTGGCATTGTGGCTATTTCCAGGGACCTTTCTACAGATCGGAAAGGTTGTACCCCAGCAGCACAGGAACATTATCCCCACAGAGGTTTGCCAGTGCTGTTGGGAGAATTTAAACTAGCTTGGCAGGGGGATGGGAACAAAAGGAAATTTAAGAAGGAAAGTTGGAAAATAAAGATTAGACAACTGGAAAGCAAAATAAATAGGCAGTGGAAACAAAAACAAGTAGTAAATTAGGTTGGAGTATATAAAAATGAGGAAAAATAAGGCAATGTACTTAATTGCGTACGGCATTGCAATAAGGTAGATAAATTAACAGCACAAATAAAATGTAAATGCAATAGTAAAACACAAAGTGCTGGAGTAACTCAACGGGACAGGCAGCATCTGTGGAGGAAATCGATAGAGGATTTGGGCCTACTTTTCTCTAATAGAAATTGTGTAAGGAAAAATTAAATAAAGGCAAAAGAATCAACAAATTTTGTCAAGGGTTTGGCAGTACATTAAATCTCTTTGTGGACATTTTGTTGGGAATTCATCCCCTCTGCAATGTGGAAATGTAGTGTATTCATTAAGTACAACATAATTAAAAAAATAGATGCAGATATGGATAAATAGAAAAAGCATGAAGTACTATCATCTACATATATAGGATCGACAAAATGAATGATCAGTTATAGGTGAAGGACAAATTTGTAGAATATATACACAATGGTTTTCAGAACTATGATGTTGAGGATCCAGCTAAGGAAAAGCTTATTGTTGAATTGAGTATTGTACACTAAGGGGATTGATTAATAGTCTTGTTTTAAAGACACTTTTAGGGAAAATTCCACATAGGATGGTGGAATTTTACATTGAGTTTGATGTGGGTTAATACAAAATTGGACTCTCAAATCGAAATAAAAGGATTTATGAAGTTATGAGCAGTGGGATGGCTGACAAGCCACATTAGAAAGCTTGATGATGGATATGCAATGGCTATCATTCAAATAAATGATTTATATAATTCCTCTAAAGCATCAAAACCCAAGAAATGTGATTTGTTTTTGAATGCCAGGAGAAAATAAAGGAAGAGGCTTATAGTATTGCTAGGAATAGCAGTAGGCCTAAAATTGTGTGTTTTAGAACAATCAAATGAGAACTAAGAAATTTAAAAAAAAAAGAAAAAGGGAAAGTAAATTACAAAGAGACGTCTTTGAAAATGAAATATTATATACTGCTGGTAAAACAATGTTTTTGTATATGTACTGCTTGTAAAACAATGTTTTTGTATGTGGAATGTGGGAAATTCGAAGCAATGAGCAAAGTTGTGTGTCACTTTTTAAGAAGTTGTCCTTTAAAATGCAAATTTACAAAGTTTATGGTGTGCTAATGTGTTGGATGATTATAGATCTTTTGAACCAAGTTTAAAAAAGACTCATCCCGATTAAAGTGTTAAATGAGATTGGAAATGTCAAAATTACAGAGAAAAGTAAATGTATTATTGATTACTGATTCTGAATGAGTTCTTTTGGAAAAGATTGTTTTGATATGATAACAGAGGTTGTCTTTTAAAATGCAAATGAAGCAAGATTACTGTTTTCAAGCAAACAAAGATGTTGAAGCATGGGCTGTGTGAGAGAAATGAAGGTAGATGAAAAAAATTGTTTTATGACTTAAAAAAGGAGGTTTGAGGGAACTCACAATGAGGGATGAAAGGTGAGAAGATAAAGTAGATTGGGGAAGAGAACATATTTGGAGAATTGAATATTTAGGTGGGGAGAGCCTCTTCGGATATAATCGGATTAAAGAATAAATTCACAGGGAAGTGTTAGGAAGGAATGGAGGATCAAAGTAGACAAAAGTGCTGGTGAAACTAAGCTGGTGAACAAGATTTACAACTTTTTATTGATACAGGAAAAGCTACTCTGTCCACCCCCTGGAGAGTGGGGGGAAGCCACTTACAGGCCCTGGGCAATTAACTAATTATGTATGGTCGGCAATTAACCCATGTCTTGCCAGATCTACATTCCCAGGTTGGAGGAGCTTTGCTGGGAGCCATAAAAGCTATACGATGGGGGTGCTGGGACAAGAAGAAATTGAGACTGTTGAAAGAAACAACCAAGTGTTGCTAACAACATGAACTGCTGTAAAGATGAAAGATCATCATCGCTGGATACATTTGATTGACTGTGAACAGTTTGTGGAAACAAGGACGATGGGCTATTGATGTTCCTTTATTCTGGGGTGGCCCAGCCCACATGGACTGAACTTTCTTCAGAATGGCAAACTTGCGGACTAACCCACATTTAAAGGATGGTACACACCTCCTTTTAAACAAGATTGAAGTCAAACATGACAAGCGCAGCAAAGATACCCTGACTACAGACAGTAAGAGGTCTGCAAAGGCCAGTTAAATCTACCTGTTTTTGCCACAACCAAGGCACTGGTGTATTTTAAGGAAACAGTATATTTGTGACAGGGCATTGTTATGTTGCAAATGCAGTGTCACACAAGAGAAGCATGAACCAGTTACACCAGCACACAGGGAATTCCAAATGAAGCCGAATAAAGGCTGAGCAATTTTTATGATCCTTTTCCTGTCCTATGGTAGTAAGGTCCGGGGGAGGTTGGTGGCCATTTAAAATGTTTGGAGGGACTTGTGAAACGATTGTCCACTATGAATTGATTGGGTTACTAGTGTACTATTAATTTGTCTGATGAGATGCTTATGGTCTTTCGTATGTACTCAGCAAGGACTGTAGTTGTTATCAAAATTTTGATAAAAGGATGGAATGATGAAGCCGAATTTTAGTTAAAAATATAAGAAGATATTAAATTGGTTTCTGGGCTAGCTTACAGCTTATATTTAGTGTCAAATTAGGCTTTCCTCAGGTTGCGGGGTGTGTGAGATAACATTGTCTCCCAAGTGAAGGAGCTAGCTAAAGATATCTTTGAAGTAGAGATCAAATGACCAATGTTTATGGGGGAGGAGGTGATAGAGGAAGAGAGACATAGGTGGTCACATCTTTGTAAACAGATGGTCTATGTTTATGAGGGACCAAGTGACAAAGAAGATATACGATGTTTTTAGTATATCTTGTACCATGTAAAAAAAAGGTTTGATGTGATGCATTCTGTGGAAACCTTTTCCAGTACTTCTGACCATGACTAATGTCTGTGGAATGTGATAAGGGGACAAAAAACCTATTTAAAGCAATGTAATTCTGTTGTTCGAAGAAGAGGACTGGGGACAGTTGAGTGTCTACATTGGTCACTTAGCTGGAATCCTCGCTCCCTTCCATCGGCCGATGTTAAGTAAAGTTTTGAACTGGTCTACCAAACCGTTTGTGTGGTGTCTGTTTATATTCCTATTTTTCCAAGAAATATTTCATAGGGAATGATCTGAAAAACTATCATTAGTTCAGTCATTTCGTTTTTGAAGTTGTTGATTATAAATTGCTACTTGATCACATTATTTACCTAAATGCATGTGTTTGGTATTTACAAATGACATTCAATATCTCAGCCATAGGATTTAAGAGCCCATTACATTAAAAAATAAATCATATTAACTTTGGAGAACTATTTGATAAGGCAACTGTTTCCAGCCACCACATTCAAAGACATCCTCCTGAGAGAAACTCAGCATGCATGTCTATTATTTTGAAATAGGCTGGGCTAATCCATTGCCTCCAGCTACTGAACCAGAGAAAGCTGTATCACTCAAAATAAGTTAAGATCTCTAGTGTTGAATGCAGATCCGAGAGTTTTCTTAAAAAGGTGACACTATTTTATTTTAGTCTGATTTTAGATAGATAGAATTTAGATAGAATTTATTACCACACAACCAAGGTCGGTGGAATTTTGGGTTGTCAGCAGCGGTACAATAATAAAGACCACACAACCACAATAAGGATGTAACACAAACATCCCCCACAGTATTCATCACTGTGGTGGAAGGCACAAAAAAAAAAAAATTTGGCCAGTCCTCCTCCATTTCCCCCCCGTGGACAGGACCAGAGTCCAGAGTCAGTCCAGGATCGGCTCTTCCTCACCGGAGACCGCGGCTTTAAGTTGCTGTAGGCCGCAGGCCGACGGTCGAGATTTAAAGTCTCCGCCGCAGCCAGAAGCACCGTAGACTGCAGGGCCGGCGGTCGAAGCTCCCCTCCAGGGGTGATGGTGAGTCCATGCCGGCCCCGCGGTAGAAGTTGGCCGCGGGCCGGCAGTGATGGCTTCTTCTTCCCCCGGGTCCCCCACGAGGGATCCCGGGCTGTAGACGCCGCACCAGCTGGAGCTCTGCAGACCGCGACTTCAGGCTGCGGCTTCAGGCTGCCGACTGCCCCGGGCCAGCGAAACGGAGCGCTCCCCTCCAGCGAGCCCCAGCGAGGGCTCACCCGCTCCACAACGAGAGTCCACGCTGCGCCGGCCGCTGAAGCCCCGGGCGCGTCTCCGGGAAAGGCCGCGCCGATCCTTGTTGTTAGGCCACGGGGGAGGCGACCTGGAAAAAGTCGCCTCTCCGTGGAGGAGGCGACCAAAGTGGTTTCCCCCTTACCCCCCACACCACCCCCCACACAAAACACACAAAGGAACACTAAGCACATACTTCAAAACATACTAATAAATAAAAAAAAGTTGGAAAAACTGACGCGCTGCTGACATGGCTGCTGCCAGAGCAGTGCCCCCCCCTCCGATTTTAATCCTATATTGAAAACATTAATCAACATTGTGCCGATAGTCACCTTAAATCCAATGTCCAATACACCCTATTTCCCTGTGTGAATATATTGAACCACACTCTTTGACAACCTGATGCTGTCAACATAAATACTTTATTAAAAATAATCAGGGTAAATTAACAATTGCTGCAATCCCAGTAGAGGGCTGTTTGACGGATTCACATATTTTTACAAGCTCCATACGGGAAAAAAAGCTTGAATATTGTATTTGCCCTCAGCTTAGACTTGTGCAATAAGATTTTAATGCGATTTTTTTTTAATGTAGCTAAAGCATCAGTAAAAGCATAATGAGAAAAAAATTCCGAGGTTAGTTTTCAGGATGAGACTTGACTGTTGGTTATACATGAACCTCGATTTTCTGATCTATTAAACTCAAAATGTAAGAACATGAAAGAAGGACTAGGCTATCTGGCCCTTTGAGGTTCCTCTCCCATTCTTTATCATGGCTGATCTCATAACTCAGCCTCATTTTAAGCTTTGATTCTCTTGAGGTTCAGAAATCTTTTGACCTGTGTTTTGAAGAATGTAGCAAATGAGACTCCATACTCTCTCGAGGTAGAGAAGTCATAATCATCATCACTCTCTGTGTGAAGGTGAAGGCCGCAGATGCCAACCGGATTAACAAGCTCATCTGGAAGACTGACTCCATCCTGGGTGCAGAGTTGGATTCATGGAAGGTGGTCTTGGAGGGGAGAATGCTCCTCAAACTGCAAGGCATCTTGGACCATACAGCTCACCCCCTCCATGAAACACTGGTCAACCTGAGGAGTGACTATGTTCAGCAACAGACTGGTTCCACCAAGATACAGTAAAGAACGCCACAGGAGATTATTTTTCCCTGTGGCTATCAAATTGTACAACTCCTCCCCCTTCTGCCGTGGGGTAATTACCCTAACCCCTCCCCCACCCCCACCCCACTCTCCCCAATCTTTGCACATCCCCAATCCTTTCCACTCATCACTTTAATTTAATGTATCTTGTGTTTTATGACTGTTGGCAGACTAATATCCCTCCTGGAATAAATAAAGTTCTATCGTATCGTATCGTAAGTCATTTCTCACTAGCTCCGTTCTAAATGGCCCACTCCTTATGTTAAAAGTTGACGTCAACCTCAGCCCCAGACTCCAGAGCTAGGGAGAACAATCACCCTGCATCCAGCCTGTCCAGACTATCACAAATTGTTGGAGTAACTCGATGACGTTCTGGATCGGAACCCTTGTACAATAAAAAAGTGGGATAGGTTAATGCACAAAGTTAAAGCATCTTTAATATACCACATCTGATTCTGTTCGACATTGATTTAGATATACAGAAACACTTGCAGAATCTAATTAAAACTGTCTGATGTTCTCTTTTTGATTTTCCACTATTGATTTTGCCCAATGAATCAGTTAAGATCTAAAATAGTTTTTGGTCATAAATTTCATCCCTTACCATCATCAAAGTAACTTTGATCATTTTTACAATAATAATTAAAACATTATTGATAATTGCTGGTCAATTATTTAACAACTATTGGAAAATCCTACAAGGGATTGTGAAACTTATGCAAAGTAAAGTTTAATTTATCATTGCCAATTTGTTGCAAGATTTGGGCATATGTACATGAAAACATCCATCCTTTCTAGACTACCTGCCCCATTGAGTTACTCCAGCACTTTGTGTTCTATGCAAGAATCCAGCATCTGCAATTCCTTGTGTCTGCCATTTGCTACCTCATTTAATATAAAGCAAAATAACTTTTAAATATATCTATTGGAATCTAACATTGGTGGAATGTTCAACTCTAATGGCACAAGATGAACAAAGACAAATCAATTGGCATTACACATCCTATTTGACTTTCATCCACATCAGTTTGATTTAAAAAAAAAGACCAATTGCCAAGAAATTAAGTTGTATATAACCAGCATTGAAAAGGCAATACAATTGAACATTAATAGTTATCTAGGGTAAGGTTATTCTAGTCATTTGGAAAATCAGCCAAGATAAAATTATATTCCACAGATGCGATGACATTATTTTGCCTTTGCATTGTGTGTGTTGACATTATCAGATGCAACGCACTTGAATTGCATTGACGAATGCCTGCCATTGGCCCTTCTCAGGACCACATGGTGAAACCAAGAAATATATCCCGAACACACCCCACATCATTCCCTCAACCAATCACAACCTTCATCCATCTCTATAAGACCAGAAAAAAAGGTATGTTCTCCTTTCTATCCTTAATTTGTGTTACTGCTCAGGCTACTGCATTTTGATAAAGGGATTACAATTAGAATTGAATCTTGCTGGAATGTTATTCATTTGTAACCCAATTCATTTGATTCTTATTTATGAGCAAAAAATAGAGCAACCCATTTGCATCATTCTTATCTCATTCCTACCCACTATTTGATAACAGGAACAAAGGCCATATCAACAGCAGTATAAGGACATAAGATCAAACACTATTGACATTTTTTATGTTTAAAAATGATTTACATTTATGTCAAACACATTGTGAAAGAGAGCACGAATAAATTATGGAAGTATATTCATAGGTCAAGCAGTCCTGATATTTCTTTCTCATTTTTAATAACATCTAAAATCATGTGCATAAACATTCGCCTATGTGAAGTTTTTCAATTTTTATAATAATTATCTGTCAATCACAACAGATTTCCAATAATTGTTTAAAATATCTCAAGCATCTTTTTTGCTATTGAAATATTTACTTACCTGTGGACCACGCAGTTGCCAAAATCTGTGCCATTGTAAATTGTGTGTTCCAATTGAGGGAGGAATTGAGGGTTATGGGGAAGTGGTACAGAAGCAGACGTAAGGTCAGCAGTGATCAGCCATGATCATATTAAATGGTAGGGCAGGCTCATAGTGATTGGTACATTTATTTTCTTGTGTTCATGCACTCATGTGCATTTTAGGCTCAATCAACACTTAGCCAGAAGCCCCTCAAGAAGTTTCACTGATTGCTATGGATAGACACTAAATTGAGCCAAAGAAGATGACACACAGTTTTAAAATTTAGTATAAATTCAGATCCAGAAATATGATTGACGAGCATCTTCCTGTTATTTACTTCATTCTCTCATGGTCTTAGCCAGGGGCAAAACCCACAAGGCAAAACCCACAAAGCAAGCAGTTCCGTGCATGATCCTCCAGGTGATACTATTTGTGCCAACAGCTCACCCTGAATCATTGCAATGAAGCCTGAGATTTCAAGAAAGCAAGTGTAAACTAACTGGCACTTTAGGGTAAGGCTATGGACCCTGGTGAACTGCATGCGAGAACTCATATAGGGGAAAATATGGAAGAGGATCGTGGGTCACGGTAAAGCAGTACTGGAAAATTGATAAAGGGTGGACATAAAGAGGGTTATAAAATGTTTTAAGAATAAAGAATAATTGTGTTGACAAAGGCGTGCAGCATACTGCCTGTATCATAGCACATTGCCCCAGTTATCAACTACTGGGAAATACAATGGGTTTATCATTATCATATACTACTAGTAAATAATAGAAATAATGCACCAATAAAGGTTTCTGTTTGTGGGAAGACTTTTGCTGAATCTGCAGCCTTTTTAAAGATAACCTCATGACAATGTTTTCTATTTGGGCTTGGGTCTGTTTTGTGTAATGAAACTCATTCAGGCAACCACTCTCTACGTCTAGTTTTAGTGAGGTTGCTGTCCAAAAAAAATATCAGGTACATTGAAATCAGCAGAAACATTAACTGCCTCATTTTTCCAACTGAATACCAGTAACAAAATGAAAGAACAATATGATGCTGCAGAATTACTGACCTTCCTCAGTTCCTGGTGTATTTGTCCTCATATGTACAACACTGTGCCCCAAATGAGTCAAAACAGATATTGTTCACTCTATGTCCAGCAGCCTATCGGTACTGAATTCAACATGTGAGTGCTAGTTTCCCTGAAGTTATTGTGATGTTTCTATTTTAAGAAAAAATATTGTTTGGACAAATAGCATTGCACAACTAACATTGCCGACACACAAGTATTTTAAATGCCTTTATTGACAGAGAGTTGGGGAGAGTTGGAGAGCAGGTAAGGATGGTCCAATTAATGTACAGCTTCATTCGGTGTCCAAGAATAATTGATATACTTGTCACTTCTTTCATAATAATATCTTTGCAAGAAATTTCAGCATGCTGATCAAGATTGTAAATTAATTGCAGGTCTATAGGTTGAACATAATGATATAAAATGATATACATCGAGCCAGCAAAAAGGCATGGAATTCCTGTATTATTATTCAGATTCAAATTAAGTTATGAAACTTGAAAATATTGGAAACATTTGTCAAGCAGCTTCAGTGGAAATAAAGCTACCATCAGATCAGGCAGCATCAGTGGAAAGAAAACTACCATCAGATCAGGCTATTCTCAATATATATATTGCTATCATAGGCTAAAGACCTGATATCTTTTAACCAAGTAATGATCATATCAATTAAAAAGGACATATTTCATTTAATGAGTGGTTTGAATGCTAATTTGATTTGACATTGGTAGGACCTTTCTGTTCTATTTTAGGTGTGTGATCTTTAACCTACTATACTTAAAGTAATTAAGCTTGCATGAACAGTTGGTACAATGGAGCATCATATGGTGTTACTAGTAACTCATTGACATTGTGCTGTTTTTAACCTGCCCACTCCTACATGCCTTTAGGCATCCTTTCCTCCAATGCACAAAAAAGATGGAATGGAGTCGTTTCTGAATCGGGAAAGATTTGTAATTGTGAAGAGTGATTTAAAGTGGTACCAAAGTGCCTTGTAGAATGGAGAAGAATGGAGAGCAGGGGATGGACAAGACGTTGCCTTCCATCACAGGGAGGAGGAGATTCACTGTGATGGATGTTTGTGTAAATTGTGTTGGTGTGTGTCTTGGTTCTTTTCTTGTATGACTGCAGAAACCAAATTTTGTTTGAACCTCATGTGAGGTTCAAATGACAAATAAATGGTATTGTATTGTATTGTATTAAAAAAAAAAAAATGAAGGGTTAGTTAAACAGGTACTCAAATAGTTTACAGGTGCAATTATCAACTAAAAAGCCGACTGCAGCTTGTCTCAGAGGAACTGCAATTGGGGAGTTATGTATCTGGGTTTCTGATCACAAACAATCACGCTTTGTCTGTTATGTAATTCAGTATTATAGAGTCATAGAGTCATACAGCACAGAAAAGGGTCCTTCGGCCCAACTTGGCCATGCTGACCAAGATATTCCATCTCCACAAGTCCGACTTGCCTGCATTTGACCTATATCCCTCTATACCTTTCCTATCTATGAAACCTTTTTCTATCAATGAAAAATAAAACACAAACAAAGAACATTTATGCATCATATGCCGAACACTCAAGGACATGAAATGTTTTGAATATGCACAGTGACATCCCAGTGTTGTGCAACAGAAGTAAATCTTTGCAGTGCTTATGAGGTTGTTTCTTCTTCCTCTTCAGCTTTATCATCCAACGTCTTGCGAACACGGTGATTTGGGATTTCCTCCTGGCTTGGCTGTTGTTTCTCCCCTGGATCAAACTCAGCAGCTAATGGTTGAACTCAGTGAGAGAGTCAAATTGCACAGTACATTATATAATCTGGCACTCTAGCTGTTAAATACTGCAGAGCATTGAAAGTGTGTTAAGTGAGTCAAGAATGTTTAATTGTTCTATGCAACGGGACCAGAAAAATTAAATTCTTCCAGGCTGCAGCTTTACAGACTTTTAATGCAGCAAAACATCAATTAAATATAGACTAAATTGTCAAATATTCCAGATAAAATATATAGTGCAATCGTAATAGTGTAAAGTCCATAGTAGTTTAATGTTGAGGCGGTTCAGTAGTAAGGGTTGTGTGGTGTGGATTAAAAGCCTAATGGATGATGAGAAGCTGTTCTTGAACCAGGATCCTGTAACTTCTTCCTGTTGGCAACAGCAAAATGAGAACATGAGCAGGGTAGTGATATTAGATGCCTCCTTGAAGCAATGCTCTCTATAGATTATTTAAATGTTGTGGAAACCAATGCCCTTAATGGACTGGGCAATGTCCACCACTTTCAATATCTTCCTTCATTTTTGACGAATCAAATTGCTGAACCAGTCAGCATGCTTTACACCATACAGCTGATGAGATTCAAAAGAGCATTCGGCAACACGGCAATTCTTTTCAAAGGTAGACAAAAATGCTGAAGAAACTCAGCGGGTGAGGCAGCATCTATGGAGAGAAGAAAATAGGCAACGTTTTGGGTCGAAACCCTTCTTCAGACTGATGTGAGGGTGGGGGGGGGGGTGGGGTGGGGACGCGATGGGGAAGAAGAAAGGAAGAGGCAGAGACAGTGGGCTGAGGGAGAGCTGAGAAGGGGGGGAGAAAGCAGGGACTATGAGAAATTAGAGAAGTCAATGTTCATACTGCTGGGATGTAAACTGCCCAAGCAAAATATGGAGTTACAGGAAGCAGGATGGGAAGAAGTGTAGTCCAGATAGCCATGGGAGTCAGTGGGTTATAGTGGATGCCGGTCAGTAGTCTATCACCTGTGATGGAGATAGTGAGGTCAAGAAATGGCAGGGAAATGTCGGAAATGGTCCAGGTGTATTTGAGTGACGGATGCAAGTTATTGGTGAAATGGATGAAGTCAGTAAGTTGTGTGGGTGCACGAGGTAGCACCAATGCAGTCGTTGATGTAGCGGAGGTAGAGTTTGGGGATAGGGCCCTGGTACGCCTTGAACAAAGATTATTCCACGTACTCTACAAAGAGGCAGGCATAGCTTGGGCCCATGCGCGTGCTCATAGCTACGCCTTGTGAGGAAATGGGAGGAGTCAAACGATAATTTGTTAAGGGTAAGGACAAGCTCCGCTAGGTGGAGGAGAATATCAGTAGACGGTGATTGCTTGGTTATGCGGTCGAGGAAGAAACGGAGGGCTTTAAGACCCTCCTGGTGGGGGACGGAGCAGGGTGACTGGATGTCCATGGTGATGATGAGGGAATGGGGGCCTGGAAAATGGAAGTCATGGAGTAGACGAAGAGCGTGTGAGTTGACTTGAACATAGGTGGGGAGGGATTTAACCAGGGTGGGATAGAATGGAATTGGGGTATGTGGAAATAGGTTCTGTGGGACATGAACAGGCAGAAACAATGGGTCTGCCAGGACAGTCAGGTTTGTGGATTTTGGGAGAAGGTATAATCGGGCCGTGCGGGGCTGGAGAACAATGAGGTTGGAGGCTTAGGAGGGCAGGGAGCCAGAAGTGATGAAGTCAGTGATAGTGCTAGAGATTGTGGCCTGGTACTCGTCTGTGGTGTCATGGTCCAAGGATATTGGGGGTAGGGTGTTGGGCACATGGTATTGGGGGTAGGGTGTTGACATGGATAGAAAATTAGTTGGCAGACCGGAAGCAAAGGGTAGAAGTGAACGGGTCCTTTTCAGAATGGCAGGCAGTGGCGAGTGGAGTGTCGCAAGGCTCGGTGTTGGAGCCGCAACTGTTTACCATATATATTAATGATTTGGAAGAGGGAATTAGGAGCAACACTAGCAAGTTAGCGGATGGCACAAAGCTGGGTGGCAGTGTGAACTGTGAAGAGGATGTTTGGAAGTTGCAGGGTGACCTGGACAGGTTGAGTGAGTGGGCAGATGCGTGGCAGATGCAGTATAATATAGATAAATGTGAGGTTATCCACTTTGGCGGCAAAAATAAGGAGGTAGATTATTATCTCAATGGGGTTAGGTTAGGTAAGGGGGAGGTACAGCGAGACCTGGGTGTCCTTGTACACCGGTTACTGAAAGTTGGCATGCAGGTACGGCAGGGGTTAGAGTGCAAAAGGGGAGTGGAGAGGTTGAGGTGGTGATGTCCCGCCGGCAGTTTAAAATAAAAAGGTCGAAAGCAGGTAGATGGCCATGAGGGGGAGTCCAAGAGGAGGGGATCCGTTGTAAACGGGAGAAGGTGTCATCACTAGGGGGTGAGGACTCCTTCCCATGGAAAAAATACTTTGATGTGGAGGCGATGAAAGAAGAGCTCCACACCATGGAGGACGTGGAACTCATTGAGGTGGGGACGGAGGGGAACAATGGTGAGGCCTCTGCTGAGGGCAGACCGTTCGGTATCCATGAGGGGGAAGTCAGGGGGGATGGTGAACACATAGCAAGGATGAGGGTTGGGGCCGGTGAAGGCAGGTGAGTGGACTGAAGCTGAGGCGATGTCTGGTGGGGTGATGGTGGGTGGTGAGAGAGGAAGGGGGTATGAGGACTATAGTGTGGGTGGGGAAGAGCTGGGGTCACATGGTTTGAGGGGGAAGGGGAAGACCCAGTGAAACAACCGCTGAGGTTCCTTGTGTTAGGGGGACAAACATTAGGATCCAGCACAGTTAGGCCCCATGATGTCAGAGTCCGGTGGTGAGCCTAGCCTAGGACTCAGGTAAGGCGACGGCTGCGGCCTGCTGGAGAGTGGTGGAGTTGCGAGGGTCGGTGGAGTCGATGGTGGACACCCATGGGGGGTAGAGTCCGGGTCAGCGGGCGAAGCATAGGAGGTCCCTAGGAATTCTTTTCAAATATTTGAGGAAGTGGAAGCAACGGTGAGCTTTCTTTCTGCCTTTATCAATATGTTAGTCCCAGGACTGAACATCTGAGATATGTGCATTCTTGTGTGTCAACAATCTTAGTTACACAATGTTATTTGTCCAAATAATATTTTGCCTGAATACTTATCATTGTTGACTTTCTCCATTGCCATCCTGCCAATGAACACAAGTCCCTCGGTTTTTCTTACCTGAAGTCAACAATCAACCAGATTATTGATCTCCCTCCTGTACTCGGACTTACCATTACCTATTATTCATCCAATGACAGTAGTATCACTGAATTTAAAGATGGTTTTGGAGTTGTATCTGTCTACAGTCACTGGTACAGGGAGAGTAGAGCAGGGAATTGAGCACACTGCCTTTAGGTGCCCCTATGTTGATGGTCAGTTTGGAGGATGTGTGGTTGCCCATCTGTACTGGTTGAAGCTTGCTGATGACAAATTTTAGGTTTCACTTGCAAATGGAGGTGAAGAGACCCATTTTTCTGAGTTCAACGATGAGTTTGGAAAGGATGATGGCATGGGTCTCCAAACTGTAGTCGATGAACAACAGCCCAACATATATGTTCCTGTTGTCCACGACATCCACTGAAAAGTGGAGAACCAGAAGAATACATCCAGTGTCAATCTGTTGTGGTGATAATTCAATTGAAGTGGGATCCATATCATTAGGGCTGCACAGTGTCACAGCTGATATTGCTGCTGCATCACAGTGCCAGAGACCCGACTTAATCTTGACCTTGGGTAGTGTCTGTGTGTGGTTTGCATGTTCTCCCTGTAACTGCATGGGTTTCCACCGAATGCTTTGGTTTCCTCACACTTCCAAAGACGTGTGGGTTTATATTAATTGGCCTCTGTAAATTGCCCTGTGTGGATGAAAAAGTGAGATATATAGAACTAGTGTGAATGGGTAATCAATGGTCAACATGATCATAACTAACCTGTTGAACACCATGGATATGAGTGCCAAAAGTTCAGGCGTATTAGCTTGTCCTTCTTAGGCACCAATATTATGGATTTCCTTTTGAAGCAGTTGGGGATCTCAGACTGTAGTAATGAGAGGCTGAGGATGTCCACAAAAACTCCAACCAGTTGGGTCGCACAAGATTTAAGGATGCAACATCATGGGTGGATGCTTTATGTGGGTTCACCCTCATGAAGGAGCATCTCATATTCATCTTGGAGCGATGTTCTCCAGAGATGCTGCTTGGCCCATGGAGCTACTGCAGCACTGTGACTTTGCTTGTGAAGGTACATCTTTGGTTTCCTTAGAAAGCATTGAGTTCATCTGGGAATGACGCATTGCTGTCACGTGAGCTGCTCGCTATCACCTCAAAGGAAATGATGGCATTCAAACCTTGCCACAGTTGTAGAGTATCCACCTGAACCTACAGTTCTGACTGGAAGTGTTTATTTGCATTTTCTATAGCGTTCCTCAACTTTGTGAATGACCCTGGGGCATGAGAATTGAGTACTAACAATTTGATCCTCAGAAGATTTTGGCCACTTGGTTCATCCAAGGCTTCTAGTAGGTGATTTGATAGGAATAGACACCTCCATGCACTCAATTTGATCATTTGAGCATCATTATTGTGCGTTCTGGCAGCAGTGTGGTTGTGATTATAATGTTGCTTATTTGGTCTTTTCGGAACTAAGCTGAGTGACCAGAATCTTAAGCAGGGGATAAATTTTGTCCCTTAAAATATTAAGATTAAACAAGCTTACCAGTTTAAGTTTGATCTTGATTTTATGAGGACTAACGATGAGCGATTACGTGAAGAAGGGCCGTCCGTCTGCGTGCGCGTCAATCTTCAAAGCAGCGGTGTTAAATCACAGATAAAAAGAAGACCTGAGAATAGTAAGATTGAAGAAACTAGAACTTCCATGTGACCTTGATAGTATGAGGGTGGGATCGGTGGGCACGTAATTGCTCATCGTAACTCCTCATAAAATCAAGATCAAACTTCAAATTGGTAAGTTCTTGTTTAATCTTACTATTTTACTTCAGAGTCACGTGAGTGACTACGTGAAGATTTCAAAGCTCTGTGATTTTACGCTGGCTATGAATCCAGGCGTCACTCACTGAATGGATTGACCATGGATGAGATGATTATTAAAGCATTCAGACATAACGTAGTTATTAACGACACTGATGCTTTAAAGTAAAGAAAAGAAAAATAAATGTTTTATTTGCTTTCCCTCCAAACCTGTGGGAAAGCTAGTTTACAGAACTTAAGATGGCACGAGCACATACCACTGGTCCGATTGTGGGTTTATTATAAAACCGCTGGAACTTTCTTTCATTCACCCATCCTGCAGCTGTTAGTATGTCATCCAGGGGCATGTCCATCGTTCTTGCTTCCGATGTAGATGCAGCCCTGGTGGAGTGAGATTTAAAGATATGAGTATTTATTCCCGTTACCACCATTACCTCCTTTCACCATCTGGAGATAGTTTGTGTCGACACCTTTCGGTGTGGTTTCTTGTGGCTGATGAGGACCGATTGTTCTGAGCCTCTGAGGTTTTCTGTGACTCTCAGGTAGTGGTGTAAATGTGTTACCACACACAATCGTTGGTCCTCTGGATATGCCAGGAACTGGATCTTCATCACTGGCATACCTGGCCTGCTTGTTTGATCAGGTCCTTTACAATGAATGTTATATTATTCATGTTGCTGGTCATGTAGTCCAGTCGTAGTTTTTGTAGTGTCTGGACTCTTTGGGCTGTTATTAGCGCCATCAGCATAACCACTTTCAATGTAAGTTTAGACAAAGATAAGGCCGTTGGTTGTCCCCACTGACGAAGTAAGGTCAGTACCATGCTCACATCCCATGTGTCCGTGTACCTAGGTCTTGGGGGTATCAAATTATTAATTCCCTTCATGAATTTTATTACGAAGGGGTGCGTTCCTATCGGCCCGTGCCCTGCCTCCAGTGTCAAATAGGAGGATAGTGCACATCTGGCACTGTTGATTGCGCTTTAACTTAATTTATAGTCATAGTACAGGCTTGATAGGAACTCCAAGACATCCGTTATCCGAACTGTGTTGTAGGCTATTTTGTTTGCATGGCAGAAAGCTTCCCACTTCATAATATGAGTGGCATACTGTTTTTTGGTACTCTCCCTCCATGCCTTTGTGATGACATCCACAGTTCGTTCGGATAATCCAATGTCTTGAAATGGCCTCCTTTGAATCTGCAAACCAACAAATCAATCCGGTCAGAAAGTGGATGATTGCTCCCTGAAACTGGGTTTACTAGGAGATCTCTCCTCTTAGGTACAACCATTAATGACTGGACTATGATCCCCAATATTTTTGGGAACCAGGCTTGTGTAGGCCAATCTGATACTACTATAATGCCTGTGGCTTTGTCTTGCTTGATTTTAGCCAAGCATCGGTTTATGAGGCAGAATGGTGGGAATGCATAGATATACATTCCTCCCCAGCTTATGGAAAAGGCATCCACTGACTCTGCTCCTGGGTCTGGTTCCCAGGACACATATCTGGGTAATTGATGGTTCAATCTAGATGCAAAGAGGTGCAAATCTGGAGTGCCAAATCGTATTGTTATTTCATTGAATACCGTACGATTCAACATCCATTCTATGTTATCATTAAATATTCGTGAACTTGCATCTGCCACCGTGTTATATCTTCCTGGTAGATATACTGTCGTGACCCAAATATCCCTCTCAATGCACCAGTGCCAAATGAGGTTAGATAATCTGTCACAGATACAGATTTTACACCACCCATGTGATTGATATATGCTACCGCAGTAGTGTTATCAATCTGAATTTGAACATGCACTTGTTGCATGTTGTTACAGAGAGACTTGAGTCCATATTGTGCCCCCAACAATTCTAGGTAATTGATTCCATATAGTTGGAGTATAGTTGACTCTTGCTCATTCAATCTGCCTCCACAGCTCCTGTCTGTGTTAGTGGCTCCCCATCCTAGCCTGCTTGCGTCCGTTTGGAGAAACACTGATGGGCTCTCAATAAAGATTTCCCTTGAGCTGAGTCTTATGTTTGCCATCCACCATTGTAGTTCAATAATGGCTTCTGGTGGTAACCGCATTGATTAGCCAAACTGACCTGCATGTAGTTTCAATGCTCGTTCCTTTGCCTGCTGTAAAGGCTGTTCCCGATGTAAGGCCCTGCTCCAGGAGCTCTTCAACCCCGCAACTCGGGCGGGAGAAGTCGCCGTTGCGGGAGCCCTGAAAAGCGGTCTCCCTCCAGGGACCCGCAGGCTCCCGGTGCCGTCGTCCGCCAGACCCGCAGTTGCAGCCTCCGAATCTCCGGAGGTCGGTCCGCAGCAGCAGCAGCGCTCCACCACCGCTCCACCCACTCTGGACTCGGCCAGCTCCGCGATGGTGAGATGAGTCGTCGGCACCAGAGTCCCCGGACTTCTCCTGTTGGAGGCCGCTCCTCGTTGCAGCCCCAACGACAACGGAGACCCGACAAAGAAAAGGTCGGGTCTCCTATGCAGGGAGAGATTTAAAAGTTACCCCCTCCCTCCCACCCCACCCCCACCCTCTCCACATACACACCCCAACAAAAAATAACATAAACTACATAGAAACATAGACAAAAAATAATAAAAACGCGGACGGGCTGCAGAGGCCGCTGCTGACGAGAGTCGCGCTGCCTACTGCAGTACCTGCGTTTCCTGCAGTACGCTACGGACCTTTGCACTACCAGCATTTACAGCGGGCAAAGGAACGAGCATTGAAACTACATGCAGGTCAGTTTGGCTAATCAATGCGGTTACCACCAGAAGTCATTATTGAACCACAATGGTGGATGGCAAACATAAGACTCAGCTCAAGGGAAATCTTTATTGAGAGCCCATCAGTGTTTCTCCAAACGGACGCAAATATGCCATGACTATGTGATTTTGATATCTTAACAGCCCCAGAATTGGTTTAAGTAATTTGGTAAACAGTCTAGGGGCTGATGTCAACCCATTTGGTAGAGCCTTGTATTGCCATTATTGACCCATCCAGGTAAACTTCAAATATCTCCTATACTCTTTGTGAATAGACACCAAATAGTATGCATCTTTTAGGTTGATGCATGCCATATCGCCATTTTTGGAAACCAACTGAGTTGCTGTTCTAAAATTGTCCATTTTAAAGTGTTTGTATTGCACATATGTATTTAGTTCCGTAAGATCCAAAATAATACGGATCCCTCCATCTTTTTTCTCTTTTGGAAAAATGTTGGATATAAATTGGTGAGGTTCTGTATATGACCTCTCAATTACATTATTGTCAGATAGTGTTTCTATTTCTTTTGTATATTCATTGTCTCTTTTTGGGAAAAGACATATGTGCGAGTATTCGAATGTGTTGGTGGTGGTGATAAATTTAAATTGAACTCAATTTTGAATCCTTCTATACTGTGAAGTATGAATGGATCCTTTGTAACCCAACACCATTCTTTTAAGAAGTATTTCAACCTTCCACCGACCTGTAAGTGAGATTTGTTTGGTATGTTCCCTAAGGAACTGGTTTGACTTACCTCTGTTGTTACTGGCGTTGTGGTGCTGGCTTTCGTCCGCGAGGTTTGGGGAGCAGTGCTGGTGGTTGCTCTCTCCTCATCCTCGCTGTCGGTCTGCTGGGGCCTGCCCCTAAAAAAGACCTTGTCTCAGAGGTGAACCTTCCTCCTGTGCCTGGCTCTCTTGGTGTGAAACGCCGAGAGCTGTAGGGGTGGAATCTTGTGGCTGGGCCCCTGGGTGTGGGCTGACCTCTTGTTATGAGGCTCACAGTTTTTGCCTCATCATCCAGGTCCCGTACCTGTCTAGACAGGTCTTCTCCAAACAGGTAGTTTGCTGGCTGGGTGTCGCTGGCTTTGCAAAGTGCAGCAAACGTTGAATTTATAGCCGGCTTTATAGCCTCTTTAGGTATGCAGTTTATCACTTCCGGTGGCTGCTATGAAGCAGTGAAGGCAGCTGCACTGAGCTCTCCTCCAGACAAATCGTGTTTAAAGTCGACTCACATGCCAGGAACGAGTTAAAAATTCTTATCAGGTTTGCTGAACGTCAAGGGTACTGACTCCATCAAACGATACTGGTGGTTTTGGGATTTAAAACGATCTTATCGAAAAAACTGGATGAGAAAGAGAAGAGGTCAGAGAGGACCCAAGAAAACTACAATCAGTCTCCAGCTCCAAAAAGCTCTGGATGAGCTTGAAACTACCCCTGAACTCTCGTTTGAAAGTTTGGAAGAGGAGCTGGAACCTCAACAACCTACAAGCGATATGGCTGCGAGAAGTGATACAAAGGAGAAAGAAATGAAAAGCTGGGAAGAAACGGTAAGAGCTAATATTCTTAAAGAAATTAGTAAAGATCTTCAGCAGCAATTTGCCAAAATGAATTCTACAATTCAGAATAACTTCTCCACTATGGAGGGCAATCTTTCTATGAAAATTGATAAGAGCTGTGGCGAAGTAAAAGAGCTTTATGTAGCCCTGAAACAGCAGTTTAAAGATTTGGAGTCCAACACAGCGAAAGAGATGGAAAGTATGCGGAGAGAGTATAACAACAAACATGACATTCTGCTGAAGCAATTAACAGACACGGAAAGATTGATGGAAGAAATGGAGGGTGAGATGGAACAGATGAGCCAAGAGATAACAGGTCTGAAAAAACAACACGATACGAATTGGCAATTAACGAATAAATTGAATGAGAAATGTCAAGATTTAGAGGCCAGGTCTAGGAGACAAAATCTGAGACTTGTAGGAATTAAAGAGGGTGCGGAACACAGCCTTCAAATGCGTGATTTCATTACTAATCTACTTAAAGATGTTTTCAAACTTCCTGAAAAACCAAAGATAGATCTGGCTCATCGAGTGGGTCGCCTCCAAAAACACGATAATGCTAAACCAAGGCAAATTATTGTAAAGTTTCTAGATATTTCAACTGTGGAAACTCTATTAAAGAAGATAAAATATGGAGAAAATCTTACATTCGCTGATAATATCGTAAGATTCTACAGGGATTACCCTCGGGAAATTCTGGAAAAAAGACGCGAGTTTAAAACTGCAAGCAGTGTTTTATATGGACATTCTGAAGTTCGTTATGGCGTGATCTATCCAGCAAAAATGCTAATTACTTTTAAGGGCAAGCAACGCTCATTCACCGACCCGGACGCTGCCTGCAAATACGCCAAGGAGATATTAAACAAAATTCAATCAGGATCAGATTAATTGACAATTTGTCAAGAAACCGTTTTTTCTGTTCAAATTAAACCACTCGAAACCTTCAGACAACTACCAGACAGTCTTATCTGCAAAGAATGTGCTATTTAATAACACGGCCGAACTAATCTTCTGAACTGAAAGCACATAGGAACTTTCAAGGCTGCAAGCACATCATCTCTGAAGCACGGAAAACTATGAGACTGTTGCTTTTTGAAATGGCCATGATAAGAGGCTTCTGTTTCACACTATATGACCTATTACTTACATATATAACTAACTAACTAATTAACCAATTACGCACAATATACTCAACCAACGTTAAAGGCGTAATGTCCTATACTAACACAATTAACTATATAGCAAGAAGGGTGGGGGAGGTTAGACATATATTTTAATTACTAAATACTAATAATGAATTAACTAACATACAGGTAAATGAAAAGTGTAATTTTTGATGAGGTATTTTAACCCATCATTATTTTTATTTTAAGCCAAATCTTCTAACTTACCTTTTATTTTATTCTATTTTAAACTGCTCAGCGATGACCTGATATGATAAGTTTGGTAACAATTAGAGGGAACCGACTAACGTTGGGTCAAATTCTAACAGGGGGATAGGGCCCAGTGCATAATTTCATCGACGGAGGTCAATTTTAAAACAAACCTAGCTACCTTAGGTGGCTTTTTTGTAATTTATCGCTTTTTTGATAAATTACATTCACTTTTTTTGTTTATTCACAATTATGTGTTGCAGGATTTAAGCATTTTTATGTACACTTTATTTTATGTTTTTCTCTTCCCCTCAATTATGTTTAATAATGTCAGGAGATGTAGAACTACTGTAGAAATTATGAAGGACAACTCTGGATTCGGGACTCTGAGGTACTTGGCTGCATCACATGAAGCATACAGTCTGGTAATAATAGCCAATGCAAGATAATAGTCGAACAAATACCGGAGGTCTCACCTTCTGTAGTTGGAACATCAGAGGTGCGAATGAGCCAATTAAAAGAGGTAAAATTCTGGCACAATTAAAATCATTAAATATGGATATTGCGTTCCTACAAGAGACACATTTGAAACAACAAACTCAGATCAGATTAAGGGCAAATTGGATAGGTCAAACCTATTACTCCTCATTCACCTCTAAAGCAAGAGGCACGGCCATTATAATTCGGAAGGGCATACCTTTTAAATTAAAGAATTCCATATCTGATAAAGAGGAAGATATGTTATAGTCACAGGAGAAATTTACAATACACCATTAACTATGATAAATATTTACGCGCCTAATTTTGATAACCCACAATTTTTTAGGAAAATAATAGATTTAATCGCAGAGCATAATTTTCAAAATATAATAATGGGGGGAGATTTCAATTGTGTTATAGATCCATATTTAGATAAATCAATAAAGCTAGGGAAGCGTCTTGTTAAAACCAAGACCTGTGAATTTTTAAATACTTATATAAAAAATAATAACATAGCTGATGTTTGGAGAATAGCAAATCCAAGTGGTAGGGAATACTCATTTTATTCATCAGTTCACAAAACTTATTCGCGAATTGACTATTTCTTACTGGACACAAAATTGATCCCGTATACGAATGAACCATCATATCATAATAGTATTATTTCTGATCACTCACCATTGACTTTTATACTTAAAATTGAGGGAATGCCGAGTATAAAGCCTTTTTGGAGGTTCAATGCACACATATTAAATAACCCGCAGGGTTATGAGTATATAAAAGAACAAACAAAACTTTTTTTCGAAACAAATGACACACCGGGTATTTCTGCACCGCTATTATGGGAGACCTTTAAGGCATATATTCGCGGTGTCATAATCTCTTACCAAAGTTTTCAAAATAAGGAAAATAAAAGAGAACTTCAGCGGATAGAACAGAAGATAAAATTACTAGAACTGGACAATGCAACTGACCCAACCATAAATAAACATAATAAGATAACTTTACTGAAATATAAAGTCAATAGAATATTATCGGCTAGAGTAATAAGAGTATTCCAAATTACAAAACAAGCACACTTCGAATTTGGGGATAAGCCACATAAACTGCTTGCGAGGCAACTGAAGCAACGAGAAAAGGAAAAAACTATTACAAAAATTAAATCGGACAATGGTGAGTTGCTAACATTGCCTAAGGATATTAATAAGAGGTTTGCCCAATTTTATCATAATTTATACACATCCAAAATAAAGACAGATGTAAGTAAAATTACAAATTTTTTAGATAATTGCAAGCTCCCAAAATTGGGTAGTTTAGAACAAGAGCAATTAGGAGCACGGATTACTAGTGAAGAAATAAAACAAATAATAAACTCATTGAAAAATGGGAAGACCCCAGGACCAGATGGCTTTAGTAATGAATTTTATAAAAGATTTCAGGAGTCTATTGTACCAAGATTATTTAATTTATACACGCAGGCTTATACTGAAAATAAACTACCAGAAACCCTAGCAGAAGCAACAATAACGCTTATACCAAAAAAAGATAAAGATTTAGAAGAGCCTGGTTCTTATAGAGCTATATCACTTCTAAATACGGATCAGAAAATTTTAGCAAAGATTCTAGCTAGAAGGCTAAATAATTATATTAACAATTTAATAAATACGGATCAAACGGGATTTATACCCAAAAGACAATCATTTAATAATTTGAGAAGGCTTTTTAATATAATGTACTCTCATAAGAAGGACAATGAAGATATCTCAGTGGTCACGTTGGATGCAGAGAAGGCATTTGATCAAGTAGAATGGCAGTATTTATACAAGGTACTCCAAAAATTTAATATGGGAGAGAATTTTATCAGATGGATTAAACTACTTTATGACAGACCTACGGCAAGAATATTAACTAACAATACACTATCTCCAAAATTTTACTTATCAAGGGGTAATAGGCAAGGGTGTGCCTTATCACCATTGCTATTTGCCCTTATGATAGAACCGTTGGCCGAAAGGATTAGAAATCACCCGAATATTCACGGATATAACAGCAAGGACTCAAAGAATAAAATTTCATTATACGCGGATGATATCCTTTTATATATTACTAATACACAAACGAGTATACCCACCTTATTAACACTAATTGAGGAATTCGGCTCTTTTTCAGGATACAGAATAAATTGGAATAAAAGCGAAATTATGTCTTTAAAACCACAGGATTCGAGACACTTACTAAAATTCCCCTTCAAAATTGCAACAGAAAAATTTAAGTACCTGGGTATTCAAATTACGAGAAGACACAAATCATTATTTAGTGCCAATTTTATACCACTATTAAATAAACTGAATGATACGATTAAATTTTGGAAAACGCTTCCACTCTCATTGATAGGCAGAATTAACGCTATAAAAATGACTTTCCTACCACAATTAATATATTTGTTTCAAGCAATTCCAATATATATTCCAAAATATTTTTTTCAAAAAATTAGATTCCACTATCACTAATTTTATATGGGACTACAGAACACATAGAATTCAACGAAAGCATTTGTGCAAATCTAAAGAAGTGGGGGGTTTATCATTACCTAACTTTATATATTACTACTGGGCAGTGCATATTAAGAACATAATATACTGGCTAGATAGTTCCACTCAGCAGTTGGAGTGGATAAGAATGGAGAAAGAGGAGTGCTATCCGCACGATATAGGAACGATCCTGCTCTCACCGATAAAATTGAATAGTATAATATATAAGAAGAACCCAATTATTCACAATATAATAAGAATTTGGAAACAAATAAAAGCATCCTTGAAATTAAATAATTTATCAGTACTAACCCCACTACTGAACAACCCCGCATTCAAACCTTCTCTCATCGACAACACATATCAGCAATGGGATAGACTGGGGATTAGGAAAGTAGGGGACATGTATGAAGTGGGCAAACTGTTATCATTTCAACAATTAAAATTAAAATTTAAATTGAAGGATAATCAATATTTTAAATATATACAGGTATGTGACTTTATGAAGAAACATACACATAGATTTCAAACTATATTTTTAGATCCTTTAGAAGAAGCAATGAATATTAAGGCTGATTCACAAAAATTAATATCATACTTTTATAATAATATATTAAATAGAGAATCACCCTCAACAGAAGCATTAAGGGAAGATTGGGAACAAGAGCTAATGACAAAGATCTCGAAGGATAGATGGGAAAAATATTTGATGAACACACATAACTGTTCTATTAATGCAAGACACAATTTAATTCAATTCAAATTATTACATAGACTATATTATTCAAAACCGAGGTTGAACAAATTTTATCCAAACGTCTCTCCCAGATGCGATAAATGTTTGTTTCAAAACGCTAATATAACACACTCATTTGTTGGATGTACAAAGTTGAATAAATTTTGGAGTGATATATTTGATATATTTACAAAGATTTTCAAGTCAAGAATAGAACCCAAAACGGAATGGATTATATTTGGAATAATAGGAGAAGATACCAATTTAAATAAAGATCAAAATGTTTTTTTTAATTATGGGTTAATAATTGGAAAGAAATTGATACTTAAATTTTGGAAAAGTACAACCACACCAACTGTTAAAATGTGGATTAGGAATATGATGGACATAGCACGCCTTGAAGAAATGAGACTCCGACTAATAGATAAATATGACCAATTCTTAAAGAGTTGGTCTCCTTTCATCGACTTTTTGGAATCATGTGATGCAGCGGTGCCGTAAGGATTGCCGATTTCAGTTCATGACGCGGATAGATCTACATCTCCGAATACAGATTTGAAAAATTCTCTTTTAAGGGGCCTTCTCTTCTATTTCTACTCTCCTCTTTCTCTCTTCCCTTTTTTATTTTTTATATACACACTTCACGTTTTTCTACTCTCAGCCATCTATTTTTCCACTTTTTCCTCTTTCTATTGCTTTCTTTTTCTTGATCTGCTTACTTTTTTCTTATAACATAAAACTAGAGGTTGTACATAGAATGGATTACGGTATTACATAGTTGGCACCTAAAATTAGGCGCCACTGTACTGAGGATGCCTCCTTCCACACCGCCCGCAAACGAAGTGATTCCTGATCCCAGCAGGTTTAACACTTTTTGTAACTTCAGTTCCTGGTTCCTGATTATGGGACCTATTTGTCCCCAAATTATGCGGTTCACCGCTTGCACCTTTAGGGAAACACAGTTTGATGGTGGGGGGTACCTGTTTAAGGTTTCCTCCATAACAAGATCCTTCAGTTGATGAGACACCAGGTAGTTTATGTTCCTTGCTAGGTCTTCATCCAATGGTGCTCCCAGTGCTGTGGAGATCCCATATTTGGTTGATTGTAGGGGTACTTCCTCCAATCCCCCCTGGGAGTGTTCCCCCCCTGTGCTTCCAAACTCTGAGTCCGGGTAGTCCCCATATGTGCTTCCCCCTTCCATGGGGAAGACATATTGCTGCCCAGAGTATGCGGCTGCTGGCACGGCCTGTAAATGGGACTCGTGCTGATAATGCTCCTTTCTCCGGAGTTTATCATTGTGGAGCAGCTTCTCCACCAGCTGCTCCATATGGGACAGTCGTCCTCGGACACTTCCCGATGAGGGAGGGTATCCCTCTTCCCCGGACTCATCCAAGTCTACGGGTCTGGCAGACTTATGGGTGGCTTTACGTCCCGCAGGGACCACCACGGTGCTGATCTCCTGCACCAAGTCTGCTGCTGCCGGTTCTGTTGCTGGCGGCAATGTCGGTGAGAATGAGCGTCGTCCGCTACCGGGAATGCTGCGGTCTTCGGCAGCCGGTTATCCCGCGGACCTTCTCTTTGACATTTTTGGCCTCTGAAAGAAAAAATCACTTCTTTGGCCTGAACAGAAAACGCAGGGTAAGTAGTTCAACTTTTCTCACCTGCCGCTTTTTAAAATCCCAACGGCTGGGAGGACGCAGGGCCGCTCCCGTCCGTTGCGTGCATTGCTTTCAGACGTAATGATGCACACGCAGACGTGCGGCCCTTCTTCAAGTAGTCACTCACGTGACTCCGAAGTAAAACCTATATTTTAAAGCAGTACAGTCCTTGAAATAGGAAACTCAAGTGTTAATTGAGAATCTCAAATCAAAACTCCCCATATACATATCTCCCTGTGAAACCTTGGTGGATAAGATGTTCAGGCCTGAATACTTATATTCCTCATGCCTCTGTTGGTGCATGGTGCATATTCATATCATCCATAAGACTCTAGAACAAATACTCACAGTATGTTAGTTTTTACCTCAATAAACTGTTTGAAGATGCACAAGGGATTCAATCTTCATGTGAGCAGTGTTCAAAATGCCGTCTGAGAGCAGCAAGTACTGTACACATTCCTGATTTGAAAGTAGATTCTCAATCAAATTGAGAATAACCAATACATGGAAGATAACATCATGTCTGGAACTCACCATTTGAAAGGTCCTTTTTTCTTTCATCAAGTGCATATAGGGAAAAATATAGCTATTATGAAATATTTTTTTACTGAATGCACTAGCCATATGTTTGCAGTTCACGAATGTCTGTGCTGGAATGATGCCAGTAATAGCAGCAAATCTCTATATATTACTTGCCTGCCCCTGTGGAATGAGGGAGAAATTAATGAGGTTATCATCTTGTTGGTTATAGAGCATCATCGGCTAGTCTTCTTCAATGCTGATCAGCCAACTGAGATGATGCAGATAGGAGTGGATGTGAACAGGAACAATCCTGAAGTCTCTTCTATGATAGTATTTGTAATATTTTATAAGGCCATAATAAAGATCACTTTTTTGAAGAATGCTCTCTGCAGGCATTGATTTCCAAAAAGTGATGAAAAGAGCCTATCTCCCTGTAAAACGTTGGTGACTACGATGTTCAGGGCTGAACACATATTCTTCTTGTGCCTCTGTTGGTGTGTGTTGCATATTCATATCATCTATAAGGCTCTAGAACAGGTACTCACAGTGCATTAATTTTGGCAGCAGTAAACAATTTGAAGATGCGTAAGAGAATCAGACTTCATTGTCAGCAGTGTGCAGAGTGCAGTGTGAGTACAGAAAGTGTTGTACATGTTACAGCTTTGAATGAAGATATAGTGTGATTGACCTTTAAATAATGTTGTTTGAAACCATTCCAACCATTCATCTTTAGTAAAAGCTTGTTATGCTCTAAGTGAACAATGACTGTCACTTTTCAGAACAAAGTAGTTGAACTGACAACAATTTTTTGTTGTAGCAGGACTATTCATAGACTTTGAGTGACGTTCAAGCCTGAAAATGCTGTCTGTGAACACAAAAATCTTGCTGAAAATTATTATTGAAGAGCATTAAAATATATGGAAGAGCATCAAAAAATTTGTTGGATAATTTGGATTTGGATTTGATAATGAGCATATTTTTAAATACCTCTGACATGCATCGAGTTGTGTAATAAATCAGTTGAGAGTTGAGACAGATACAGAGTGATATCAATAAACTTGGAGAATAGTTAAATCCAATTATAAAATTGAGGAGACTTTGGAAATTAAGTGTATATTCCAGATAGAAAGAGACAGCAACTTTTGCAAATGTAGGTGCACAACTTTCAAAAAGAAGTATCAACTCATTAATCACAAACATATATATATATAATGTGTGCCTTTGGATTATAATTGGAGAAAAGTTAACAGTTCTCAACATTATATTTTAAGTATTTATAAGTACTGCTACACAAAAAAAAGAAAATCAAAATTGAGATTTTTCATTTCTCAAGAAAGGTTGTGCAAACTGGTACTCATTGTGCCATTAAATCAACCAACGGATGAATTGATGATTTTATAATACGATGGCAAGAATCATGAAAGCAATACAAAGTGTGCTAATAAATCCAAAAACAAATCCATCGTTTTTTTTCTTATGGGCCTGTCCCATTTAGGCAATTTTTCAGCAGACTGCCGGCGACTGTCAAGTTGCCGGCAGTCGCCTGAAAAACCGGCAACTGGAATGGCGACTGTTAGGGTGGAGCACACACACACACAAACACCTCGCTTCCTTCACCAGCCTGTTATGCAGGCAGGGGACAGGGCAAGCGGGGGAGCGCTGTCTGAGTGAAATTCACACGGTGCAAAGCCAAGGTGAAACAGACACACACTGCGATGAACATGAAGGTTGGCACTGTAAAAAGACGGCTGAAGCACAGCGTATGGTAAGTTTTAAAAGAGGGGGGGAGAGGGGGACAGGGGGAGATGGGGGAGAAAGAGTGGGGCCAACATTTAGGAAGCCAGAGATACACGGCTGTGAAGCTCGGCGGACATTTAACATTACCGGTCTGTTATCCTTGGTTCTAAAAACTACTGCTTACCTTTTTTTTCCCAATGTGCCAATGAAATTTGCCGGTCAGTACCGGCTACAATCTACGAGAACCTCCGAGAACCTTCGACCTCCTGGCAACCTATTAGGACCTCCTGGCGACCCATCTATGACTAGAGAATTCTCGCTACTCTCCATGGCGGCTTCATTCTAGTCTCCGCTAATTTATCAACATATTGAAAAATTCACGGCGACCATAATGAGGCCCAGACTAGTTCACAGAATGCGGGAATTCCTCACGACCATTAAGGCGACTCCCCGGCAACCACCAGCGAACATGTGGCAACCATGTGGAGATTGCATCGTCTCCTGCAGTCGCCTAAAATGTCGCCTAAGTGGGACAGGCCCATTGTGCAGATTAGATTAGAGCATGAATGTCGCTACTCCTAGGGATTGTTGAAGTGAATAACGCAGATTAGTTTTAGTTCAGGAATACAGTGCGGGAACTGGCCCTTCAGCCCACCGAGTCCGCGCCAACCAGCAATCACCGTATACTAGCACTATCCTACAAACTAGGGTCAATTTTCAATTTTTGCCTACAATTAATCTCAATTAGTTAATGAAACCAATTAACCTACAAACCTGTGCATCTTTGGACTGCGCGATAAAACTGGAGCACCCGGAGAAAACCCACGCTGTCATGGGGAGAACATACAAACTTCGTATGGACAGCATCCATAGTCAGGATTGAACCATCTCTGGTGTCTCTGGTGCTGTAAAGCAGCAATTCTACCGTTGCGCCACCATGCCATCCAGATGGAATTAAGAAGCTAATTAAGCATGTGAAACAGAAAGCAACAGAATCATATATTGAAAACACACAAAATGTTGAAGTAACACAGCTGGTCAGGCAGCATCCTCGTAGAACATTGCTTGGTAACATTTTGGGTCAAGATCTTTCTTCAGACTGATTGCAGGGGTGACAGGGAAATAAAGGTAGAAGAGTGGAGGGACAGGACAAAGCATTGGCAGGTTATATGTGAACACAGGCGAGGGGGATTTTTCATAGGCAGATGAACACATACAAGCTGAGAGACAAAAAGATTAGTTATGAGGTTAGAGAATTGACGAGGTGTGAATAGTTTAGGGATGTAGATGAAAGGGGAGGGGGGGGAGAGAGAGAGATGCCAGGTTATCCAGGGCTCAGGGGTGGGAGGGGGTGGGAAAGAAAGTGGGAGAGGTTTAATATGGGTAAAAAGAGAGGGGGAAGAGAAAGTTTTGTAGCGATTACATAAAGTTGGAGAATTTAATGATCATACCATTGGGTTGTAAACTAGCCAAACGGAATATAAGGTTTTGTTCCTCCATTTTGCGTGTGGCCTCACTCTGGCATTGGAGGAGCCCAGGACAAAAGATCAGTATTGGAATGGGAAGGAGAGTTAATATTATTAGCAACTGGAAATTCCCGCTGGCCTTGGTGGACCAAGAACAAGTGTTCAGCATCTTCTAAAGTCTATTACTATACAAAGTCTTCTGTATCCGGTGTTCCCAACGTAGCTTCTTGCACATCGGTGAGACTAAGCGTAGGCTCGGTGGCCTTTTCGCTGAGCACTTGCACTCGGTCCACCAAGATCTGCAGGAACTCCTGGCTGCTAACCATTTTAATTCCCCTTACTTTCTGTCCTGGGCCTCCTCCATTTCTAGAGTGAGGCCATATGCAAACTGCAGAAACAGCACCCCATATTCCGCTTGGGCACCTTGCAATCCAATGGTATCTCAAATCCTGTTGTCACTCACTAGGTGTGTTCATTCCTCGCCTTTGTCCAACCATCTGCTTATCAACGCCCCCCTCACTTGAGTTCACCTATTACCTTTGTTTTACGGTTTTTAATGGTTTGTAATAACTTCTTGTCCTTTAGTTCTCATGTACAGCACTTTGTGGCAACTGCAGTTGTTTAAAGTGTTTTATAACTAAAGTTATAATAATTATTATTATTATTACCTGCTGTGCTTTGTCCTGCCCCTCCACTCTTCTTGCTTGTCTTGCCCCCACTCCTGCAATCAGTCTGAAGAAAGGTCCTGACTGAAATGTCACTTATCTATGTTCTGCAATGATGTTACCTGACCTGCTGAGTTATTCCAGCATATTGTGTCTTTCTGTTAAATTAGCATCCACATCTCCATATTTCTAAAGAATTGTGTGCTGATAGAGTTAGCTGGAGAAAAATGGGAGAATAGTTGTATTTCCATTCTATGAATGCTACATAATTCTTTTTTGCCTTCACTTTCTTTCACATAATTGTAAATGATTCAATCCATTAGCTTTCAGGAAATGTTACTTTGTTTATATTTATTTTCACAAAATCATTCAGACAATATTCCGAAGCCAAGGATAAATGTTAGTTTTATGGATGCCTTAACCTAAAGATATTTGCAGACTCACAAAAAAAACCCCAGAAACAATATAATAGAGCAGTTAAAACCCATTAACAATAAACTATCAAAAATTGTAGTACTCCCATGAGTGCTCCTTTATATATAAAAATTGTTTATACCTGTGCCAGATGAATGGACTAAATTCACGTCACGAATCCACTGTCGGTAATAAGAAACCACATATGTTCAGGTATTCATTAATGCCTGATTTGGTTAAGCAATGAAACATGGTTCATTTATTTTGCTATGGGTTAACAACACAACTTTATATCAGCATGTTTAAAATTTATATCTTGTGTCATAGCTTTAAGTTTTGCATCTCTTTCTAGGTTACTCCACAACTTGTTTTATTGCTAATCACAATGTACTGGTGTTGCTGAATATTCACGTCCAAGAGAATTAAATCATAGTTGTGCCAACTGTTAAACATTGTGTAGATTAGAATACATCTAGCTAACTTGACTTGACGTCAACTGCCTACTGACTACTGACAACATGGGAAATATTGTGAAGAGAGGTAGCATTATCTTCTGTTCTGTACCTACATAAAAAAAACATTATGCTTTGTAGCACCCGTGAGATGCATAAATTAATAGTAAGATTAAACGAGAACTTACCAGTTCGAAGTTTGATCATTATTTTATAAGGAGTACGTTGAGGGAATACGTGAAGAACCCCGCCAGGACGCATGCGTGTCATTCTTCAAAGCAGCGGTGTGAAATCACAGATAACTGTAATCACTTAAACATAGTAATATTAGAGAAAGAAATACCAGTTGAGTATATGATCATGGGTGGGAGCGGAGGGCACGTATTCCCTCAATGTACTCCTCATAAAATAATGATCAAACTTCGAACTGGTAAGTTCTCGTTTAATCTTACTATTTTACATTGGATTCACTACTAGTCATTGAGTGACTACGTGAACATTTCAAAGCTCTGTGATTTCATGCTGTGGAAACGAGTCCATGCATCACATCTGCCTTAATGACTGTAGGAGGAATTGTGTCAACATAATTTAGACATGAATCCGACATTAAAATCCATGAAATTTATTAACACAAATTATAACCCTTATTGATGGGGTAATTAAATTACAGAACTTAAAATTGTTTCTGCAAACGTTCCAGGTTTCATGACTGGTTTATTATAAAATAGTTGGAATGTTTTTTCCCCTGACCATCCTGCTGCCTTGAGGATTTGGTCCATTGGTACATCCAACTGCATAGCTGCCGATGTAGCTGCAGCCCTGGTGGAATGAGATTTTAAAATATTAGTATCCACCCCAGCCTGTGTTAGAACCTGTTTCAGCCATCTTGAGATGGTCTGGACCATCACTTTTTTGTGTGGTTGCTTATGGCTGACTAAAAGTGCCTTCTCATTGCCTCTGATGATTTTTGTTTTCTCCATGTATAACGACAAATGTCTTACTATACAGAGACGATCATCTGTTGGGTAAGACCTTAATTCTAAATTGAGGCCCGCTGATCCCTGTCTGTTCTGCTTATAGATTATTATATAAAGGTCTGTGGCTGCCGCCTGTCGACCGTATGTCTGGCTGCCGGCTGCCTTTCTTCCTTTTGAATTGTTTCATCGTGTGATGTCACAATGCCCGATGCTCACAATGTCCAATCGGAATGTCAGGATTTTCATATGAAGAAAGATTCGATAGACTCGGCTTGTACTCGCCAGATTTTAGAAGATTGAGGGGGTATCTTATAGAAACTTACAAAATTCTTAAGGGGTTGGACAGGCTAGATGCAGGAAGGTTGTTCCAGATGTTGGGGGTAGTCCAGAACACAGGGGTCACAGTTTAAGGATAAGGGGTAAATCTTTTAGGACCGAGATGAGAAAAAAAAATTTCACACAGAGAGTGGTGAATCTCTGGAATTCACTGGCACAGAAGGTAGCTGAGGCCAGTTCATTGGCTATATTTAAGAGGGAGTTAGATGTGGCCCTTGTGGCTAAAGGGATCAGGGGGTATGGAGAGAAGGCAGGTACAGGATACTGAGTTGGATGATCAGCCATGATCATATTGAATGGTGGTGCAGGCTCGAAGGGCCGAATGGCCTACTCCTGCACTTAATTTCTATGTTTCCCTCTCCTCCTCCCTCTCCCTCTCCCACCCATCCCTCTCTCGCCCACCCCCCTTCCCTCTCTACCACCACCCCCTTCCCCCTACCCCTCTGTCCCTCTTCCACCACCCCCCTACCCCTCTCCCCCACTCTTCCACATCTATCCCCTTACCCCACCCCTTCCCCTCCCCCACCCATCTCTCTTCCCCTCCCTTCCCCTCTCTCCCTCACTCCTTCTCCTACCCCTCTGCCCCTCTTAGAAACATAGAAACATAGAAATTAGGTGCAGGAGTACAGCCTGTTCTTGTAGCTGGTTAAAAGACATATAGTCTATACTGGCAGCAAGCTTTTGCTCCAGGTTTTGGCCAGTCTGGTCTGGCTGTATGAAGTTGGACACCGTGTCCAGCAGATTTTCTCGTTCCTGCATCCCCTGCACACTTGATTTTTCTTCTGCAAACCCCTCTTCAGGATCAGCCCAGTACTGACCCCCCAGTGCTCCCTTCTGATGAGGGAGAAGCACTGTGCAGCCCTACAAGAGGTGCTGCTGTGGGTTTTCCATAGAGCCCACAGTGACTCGACTCCATCTCCTGGAGCCTGTCACGTTGGAGCAAATGCTCCACACACCGCTCCATCCGGCTCCAGCGCTCACGGTTGCGGTTGCTCAAAGTCGGACTCCTCTGAGTCCACAACTTTGTTCGTTTTTTGTCTTGCCTTACCGCCCGGCCGCGGATTGGATCTGGCCGGTGCGGAGGAGACATCGGGCACAGCTGATCCCATTATCGGTGATTCAAGTGCCGTTGGCCGTTGCTGGCTGCCCGCTACTCCGCGCTCCTCCTCCACCAGCTTTGTCGCAGCCCTTGTTGCTTTCTTAGACTTGTCCATTCTTCCCACCTGTAAGTTGGCATAGGAAACACACAAAAAGACCGGAGAGTAACTCTTACCTGCTGGTTCCGGCTTTTTAAAACTGCCGCTGCGAGGAACGTCGTTCCACCCCGCCTGACGTTTCGCAATGCGTGTAGCGATATGACACGCATGCGTCCTGGTGGGTTTCTTCATGTAGTCACTCATGTGACACTGAAGTAAAATCTCCAACATCACATCCATAGCCCAAAGTATATGAAGTCCATCCTCTGATTTTATAAATACTAAGAAACAACTGATATAGACCTAAATATAACAAAATAAGCAGAATGGGTTTCAGATGAGACAGGAAGAATTTAAAAGTTCAGAAAAGTCAGGAAGGATTCAGTCTGAATTAGGGTTTCGGCCCAAAACGTTGCCTTTTCCTTCGATCCATAGATGCTGCTGCACCCGCTGAGTTTCTCCAGCATTTTCGTGTACCTAGGATTTAAAAGGGGGTTGATGGGAAATTTGTTTTACCCAGAGGATGGTGCATAAATGGAATAAGATATTATGTCAGAGAATTGGTAGATGTAGGTACGATTACAACATCTAATAGACTCAGCAATTCAGCCCAAAGGTTTCTTGATCCATCGCATTCATCGAATGACGTCATCAGGAAAAAAGAAGCAGCAGTATCTGCCTCATGTTAACTTTTCCTGGTGCTCAGACATAGCTGCCTTGACCAGCTCCTGCTCCCTGAACCTGGACTACATCGCAGTGAAATATCATTCCTTCTACCTCCCATCTTCCTGATCACGGTCTACATCCTGCCCCATGCACAGGTTTGGCTCGCACTGGAACAGCTGCACGCTGTAGTCAACAAACAACATATAACGTTCTCTGAATCCTTTCCCATCTTAGCTGAGGACTTCAACAAGGGGCAGTTTGAAGAAGTCACATCCGAGCTAACACCAGCATGTGTCCTGCAGCAAAAGAAGAGAAAATACTCTTGATCATTCCACCATCAAAGATGCCTGTCGTTCCATTCCTCACCCCAGTTTGGAAAACCAGACCATCTGGCTGTCCTCTGCCTGCCTGCATGTAGTCTATGACTGAAGTCTGTAGCTCCAGTGATGAAGAATGCACAGAACTGGTCAGGGGAGGTGGAAGAACCTTGGCTTTGGGTGTCTGAGCAGTTCAAGGACTCGGCAACAAACTTGAATGTCATGGTTGTTACCGAATTCAAGTGGTCCCCAGACCATTCAAGTGTTCCCTAATCAGAAGCCTAGTATGCACCAGGCGGTCTTATCTACCGGAATTTAGGCATTTAATTCTGGAGATGCAGGGTCATATATGAAGTCCAGGTACAACATCGATAAGGTCATTAGGAAAGCAGAGAGATACTTTCCAAATGGAAGTATGAGACAGACATTCAATAGTTGTTTGGTTTACAGATACAGCATGAAAACAGGACCTACTGACCCGAAACATCACCCATTCCTTCCCTCCAGAGATGCCGCTGAGTTACTCCAGATTTTGTGCCTGTATTCTGATTAAACCAGTATCTGCAGTTCCTTCATACACAGTTTGTTTTGTGCTTCATCTATCAGCATGTCAATTATTATAAGAATGTTTATAGGCCTTTGCTATGAGCAACTTGGATGCTACATTTCTTGCATTACTTCAAATAAATATTCCTGCAACCTTCATTTCCTGTAAAGCATTTTGACACATACTGAGTTCATGTAGTAGACTCCCCTCGGTCATGATTGACCATGGATGATGCATCCTGGACGGATGCAAGCCTGGGCAATGTCATTTGGAGGATAGGCTGTTGCCCATGCAGCACGTCCCCCTCTCCACTTCGCTGATCGATCCATAGGAACAGCAGGGCCATCACAGTTTGGCACCAGCGACGTCGCAGGAGCTGCCAGGGCGAGGATGAAGACAACAATGCACTGCCTTATGGGCTCCGACTCCTGATTTTGTTTAGGTTTACTACTGGAGACTTTTCCATGACTGGATATGGCCCCAAGGCAGTGGAGGTTTTAAATCAGAGTTTTCCCTCTCCTAGATGGACTGCCTTCCCAGGCTGACAAGCCCTATCTGCCCATTCATGTAAGGTGCAATATAAATGCAAGTATCTTTTAATTCAATGCTACTTCACACTTTGGGTCACTCTCCTAGCAGTCTGTCGACCTTCTATTTTCCCTGAAACTAAGACTATTTTCTATTTACATGTTTGTCCGGAACTTTTTGTGACACATGTCATTGTGCATTATATTTGTTCATGTGAAATATTGCTGTGGGACATGCATTTTTACTCGGAACTTAAGTACACTTCCAAAACAAACATTTTTGAGCAGAAGAATATATTATTCATCATTCCAGAGCACAAGGCAGACCAGTGATATTTTTTATTTTTCCCAAAGAGGTAATTCCACTCCAATTAACAGAACACTGATAATTGTTTGAGGTCTCCACCTGCTTTAAAATCACATCCATAATACCAGTGCCCTAGGAGAGCAAGGTAACATGCCTCAATGACTATTACCCAGTAGGAACATATCCATTGTGCAGAAATAATTTGAAAAGTTGGTGTGAAGCATATCAACACCTGGCTCAATATTGACCAGGACCTGCTACAACATCTACAATAAAAGATTCAAGAGATGCAAGAGAGTTTATTGTCATGTGTCCCAGATAGGACAATGAAATTCTTGCTTTGCTTCAACACAACAGAATATAGTAGGCATAAATAAATACAGAACAAAACAGAACAGATCAGTGTGACCATATAGCAAAGAACATATATATACACACATAAATAAACAGATAAAGTGCAATGGGCTATTAATGTTCAGAGTTTTGTTTAAGTTGAGTTTAATAGCCTGATGGCTGTGGGGAAGAATGCTATTCCTGAACCTGGATGTTGCAGATTTCAGGCTCCCGTACCTTTAACAGCAGGCAGCAGGGAGATGAGTGAGTGGCCAGGATGGTGTGGATCCTTCATGATGTTGGCAAACCTTTTGAGGCAGCGACTGCGATAGATCCCCTCGGTGGTAGGGAGATCAGTGCCGATGATGGACTAGACAGTGTTTACAACTTTTTGCAGTCTTTTCCACTCCTGGGCACTCAAATTGCCGAACCAAGGCATGATGCAATCGGTCAGCATGCTCTCTACTGTGCACCTGTAGAATTTCGAGAGAGTCCTCCTTGACATACCAACTCTCTGCAATCTTCTCAGGAGGTAGAGGTGCTGATGAGCTTTCTTTATAATTGCATCAGTGTTCTCGGACCAGGAGAGATCTTCAGAGATATGCACACCCAGGAATTTGAAGCTCTTGACCCTTTCCACCATCAGCCCGTTGATATAAAAGGGACTATGGGTCCCCATCCTACTCCTTCCAAAGTCCACAATCAGCTCCTTGGTTTTGCTGGTGTTGAGAGCCAGGTTATTGTGCTGGCACCATTTGATCAAACGGTTGATCTCACTTCTATACTCTGACTCATCTCCATCAGTGATACGTCCCACAACAGTGGTGTTGTCAGCGAATTTGATGATGGCTACACAGTCATGAGTATAGAGTGAGTATAGAAGGGGGCTGAGCACGCAGCCTTGAGGTGTTCTCAGAGATGCTGATTGTTAACACATTTCCACCAACACGAACAGACTGTGGTCTGTGAATGAGGAAGTCGAGGATCCAATTGCAGAGAGATGCGCAGAGACCCAGTTCTGAGAGTTTGGTAACCAGCTTGGAGGGGATGATTGTGTTAAATGCTGAGCTGTAGTCAATGATTAACAGCCTGACATATGTGTTTTTGTTGTCCAAGTGGTCCAGAGCGGAGTGGACAGCCAGCGGGATCGCCTCCACCGTTGATCTGTTATGGCGGTAAGCAAACTGCAGTGTGTCCAGGCTTTTGTCGAGGTAGGAGTTGATTTGCGCCATGATCAACCACTCAAAGCACTTCATTACCACCGATGTTAGTGCCACTGGTCGATAGTCATTGAGGCACGTCACATTGCTCTTCTTGGGCACCGGTATAATTGATGCCCTTTTAAAGCAGATGGGAACCTCAGACCTCAGAAGTGAGAGGTTGAAAACGTCCGTTAAAAATTCCAGCCAGTTGGTCCGCACAGGTGTTTAGAACTAGACCGGGTATGCCATCAGGACCAGGCGCTTTCCGAGGGTTCACCTCTCTGAAGGATTTTCTGACGTCGACCTCAGTGACCATGACCGAAATACCATCACAGCGAATGGGGGCTCGAGAAGGCACATCAGTGTTCTCCCTATCAAAGCGTGTGTAAAACGCATTGAGCTCGTCAGGGAGTGATGTTTCACTGACGTGTGCTGCCTCCTGATTTTGCCTTGTAGTAGGTGATTGCATTCAGGCCCTGCCACAGCTGCCGAACATCCGTCTCATCCTCCAGCTTAGAGCAGAAGTCCCTTTTGGCCTTTTTAATGGCCTTACTTAGGTTGTATCAGGTCTTCTTGGAGTCCTCAGTATCTTCAGACATGAAAACCCGGTGTCTGGACTTCAGAAGAGTGCGGATCTCATCGTTCATCCAAGGCTTCTGATTGGGAAACACTTAGAAGGTTTTTGTTGGGATGCAGTCCTGCACACATTTCTTTATGAAGTCTGTAATGACTGTGGCGTATTCGTTTAGGTCCATTGCCGAGTCACTGAACATTGCCCAGTCTACAGACTCCAAACAGTCCTGGAGTTGTTCCTCTGCTCCCCCCCCCCCCCCCCCCCCCCCCCCCCCACCCCACCCCCCTCCCAGCTCTGAACAGTCCTCACCTCTGGGGGTGAGCTCTTTAATTGCTGCCTGTAGGCAGGAAGAAGCAGCATCTCAGAATGGTCAGATTTACTGAAGTGAGGGCGGGGGATAGAGCGATAGGCATCCTTAATGGTGGTGTAGCAGTGGTCGAGTGTGTTTGGTCCTCTGGTGCAGCAGGAGACATGTTGGTGGAAGATAGGGAGCGATTTCTTGAGGTTTGCTTTGTTGAAGACCCCAGCTATGGTGGTAAGATGTCTAGTGTTTGTGGACCATGGCGTGCGGCTCCTCCAGTGCCAGACGGACGTCTGCTTGGGGTGGGATGTAGACCGCAGTCAGGATGGTGGAGGTCATCTTTAAATTTGCCGATTATGTCACTGTCATTGGACAAATAACTGATAATCTGCCAGAACACCAATTTTGTTCTAAACATTAGCAAACTGATTGTTGACTTCAGGAAGTGAAAGCAAAGGGAATGTGCACCATTGTCCATTTGCAGGACAATTGTGGGGAGAGGCCACACCTTCATGGTTACCGGTATTATTAAGTAGGTGAAAACTTCAGTAATGAGAAGTTGAAAGGCAGCACGGTGGTGCAGCGATAGTTGCTGCCTTACAGTGCCAGGGATCCAGATTTGATCCTGGCTATGGGAGTTATCTGTACGGTGTTTGTAAGCTATCCCGTGACCTGCGTGGGTTTTCTCCGGGATCTCCAATTTCCTCCCACACTCCAAAGATGTACAGGTTTGTAGGTTACTTGGCTAGCATAATTGTAAAGTGTCCCTATTATGTGTAGGATAGTGTTAGTGTGCAGGGATCGCTGGTTGATGCGGACTCGGTTGGCAGAAGGTCCTGTTTCCACGCTATATCTGTAAAACTAAAAACTAAATTTATAACTAAATATCAGCAAAAAACTCCAGCCAATTTGTCTGCGCAAGGTCATTATCAGGTCCAGCCATTTTTTTAAGGGTTCACCATCCTGAAGGATCTTCTGACATTGGTCTCAGTGAATGAGATTACAATGCCATCAAGAGCTATGAGGGCCCAAGAAGGAAAATCAGTGTTCTCCCTTTCAAAGAGTGCAGTAAAGCATTGAGTTCATGCGGGTGTGATACCTTGCTATGACTTGAGCTGCCACTGGTTTTGCATTGTAGGAAGTGATGATATGTAAGCCCTGCCATGGCTACCAAATGTCCATCTCACCCTCAAAATTAAGAACCACGTGTATTATGTCTTTTTGATGTTATTAACAAACTCATACCTGGACTTCAGTATGAATCTGTGTGTCCAGACTTGAATGCCTGAGATCTGGTCTACAGAAGATTGTGGACCTCCAGGTTGTGGATCTGCCGGAAATAACAGGGGACCACGGGTCAAATGAGATGGAGCAACTGAGTGAAATCTAGGTTAGCCGGGAAGTGGTGTTAGGTAAATTGAATGGATTAAAGGCCAATAAATCCCCAGGGGCAGAAAGGCTGCATCCCAGAGTACTTAAGGAAGTAGCCCCTGAAATAGTGGATGCATTAGTGATAATTTTTCAAAACTCTATAGATTCTGGAGTAGTTCCTGAGGATTGGAGGGTAGCTAATGTAACCCCACTTTTTTAAAAAGGGAGGTAGAGAGAAAATGGGGAATTACAGACCAGTTAGTCTAACATCGGAAGTGGAGAAACTGCTAGAGTCAGTTATTAAAGATGGGATAGCAGGATATTTAGAAAGTGGTGAAATCATTGGACAAAGTCAGCATGGATTTACGAAAGGTAAATCATGTCTGACGAATCTTATAGAATTTTTCGAGGATGTAACTAGTAGAGTGGATAATGGCTAGTTTTCACGGGGCGACTTGACGCAAGATGTAGCCAGAGTGGAGTGGTCGTGGTCTAGCACGATATCACACGATATAACGGGGGTAGAGTAAAGAGTTCCCACGGTACTCGGCAATTCTGTCATTTGTGCGAGTGACTTGTCCGTCTCCCGATCTTTCCCGAATGATCATCGTGGACTGTAGTGTAGTTAATCACGTGGCACAAATGATGTTACTTTGTTGTCACACACTATATTCGTTTTTTTCACCCGAGCTCTTTAATGAGCTGAAGAATAATCTGTGTTTTTTTAGACAAATGTTGTTTGGTGTGATGCACCTTCTCTCAATATGTGCAAGAAGTCGTCTTTTTATTTTGTCAAATATGAACAAACACTGTGTCTCACATTGACCGTGATGATTGTGTTATTTTATGATCTACTGAGAGGTGAAACTTTCAGTCTGAAGAAGGCTCTCGACCCGAAACGCCACCCGTTCCTTCTCTCCAGAGATGCTGCCTGTCCCGCTGAGTTGCTCCAAGCTCCCTCCCTCCCTCCCTCCCTCTCAACAGGCATGAATGGATGAACTCCGCGGGCCAGGCAGCATCTACGGAGGTAAATGGACAGGCGACCCATCTCTCAGGCTGCCTTATGCCTTACCCCCCCCCCCCCCCTCTCTCCCTCTCTCCTCCAACTCCCACCCTCTCACACGAATGCTGGAGAAACTCAGCGGGCGCAGCGGGGCCGAAACGTTGTCTATTTCCTTTGTTCTTTAGTAACTTGTCAGTTTCTTTGTTGAACTAAATTAAGGCGCATGTTGCAATCAAAAGCGCTTGATCAATTGGTTGGGAAGAAAGCCAAACTGTAAGAAAGACGACTCTCCGCCTCCTTTTCAAGAGCAGCCCAGCTCCCACCCACACACGGTCGCTGCCAAAGCAGCAACATGGGGCTTAAACGTGCTTCTATTCCTTTGTTCCATAGATGCTGCTGCACCCGCGGAGTTTTTCTCCAGCATTCGCGTGTGGGGGTGGGCGTTGGGGGGGGGGGGGGGAGAGAGAGAGAGAGGGAGCCTGAGGGAGGGGTCGCCTGTCCATTTCCCTCCGTAAATGCTGCCTGACCCGCGGAGTTCCTCCAGGGAGAGGGAGAGAGAGGGAGGGGAGAGAGAGAGAGAGAGAGGGAGAGAGAGAGAGAGAGGGGGAAACAGAGATACAGGGTTACAGTGAGACAAGGAGAGAGAGAGAGAGAGAGAGAGAGCACACACAAGGTGGACGCGAAATTTCACTTGCCTGTTTCAGTGACAGACACCCACCGCCAGTAAATGAAGACACCCCCATCTGTCTCTCCCTCCTCTCCCTCGACTCCCCCACCTTTCCCTCCCAACTCCAGTCCCGTCCCGACCCCCTGGGAAACTGAAGGTTTCCCGCTGTAATTAAAGAGTTCCCATGGTAGACTGTAAAACTGGGACCCTGGTTCTGGACTCCCCCAACATCGGGAACATTCTTCCTCCATCTAGCCTGTTCAATCCCGTAGATACGATTAGACAGGTATCTAGTTATTTAATTCAATTAATGATTTCTATCGCCCAGCCTCTCATCTTTCAATCGGATTCGGCCAGGAAGGAACTACAGATGCTGGATTAAAACGAAGATAGACACAACATGTAGCTCAGCGGGACAAGCAGCATATCAGAAGGGTCTCGACCCGAAATGTCACCCATTCCTTCTCCCCAAAGATGCTGCCTGCCGCCGAGTTACTCATTCTCTTTAAACCGGCATCTGCTGTTCCTTCCGACACATACACAAGAAATAAGCAACTTTTCGGGCCGAAACGTTGCCTATTTCCTTCGTTCCATAGATGCTACTGCACCCGCTGAGCTTCTCCAGCATTTGTGTGTGTGGGGGTTGGGGGGGGGGGTAGAGAGATAAGGCAGCCTGAGGAAAGGCTCGCCTGTCAATTTCCCTCCGTAGATGCTGCCTGGCCCGCGGAGTTCCTCCAGTTAGAAACTGCTTTCAGACAAAAAGAGACACACTGACATTAATGAAATGCTTGTCAGCTAGTTTTATTAGATTTGTATGTAAATAGCAAAGTGGCTGGATTCACTCTATCCAACTTCCGGGTTCACCGTTCGCAGGAGTTCCCACGGTGACCGCAAGAGTTACTACGGATATCGCACTGGCCACTACGTTCATAAAATGTTGCAATGCTCAACCACAAGTGTACAAGTCACTCTTGGACAAATTCAAACATGTTTGAATTTTCTCCCGAGTACCCAAGTTACACGATTACCTGCCGTTAGCGCCACGGTGGTCCACGAATGCTGTACTGTTACCGCACGAGGTTCCCACGATGTTAAACTCTGGTTACCTCTTGCGTCAAGTCGCCCCGTGAAAAGGGGGTTTAAGGGAGAACCAGTGGATGTGATATACATGGACTTTCAGAAAGCATTCGACAAGGTCCCACATAAGAGATTAGTATACGAACTCTAAGCACATGGTATTGGGGGTTCAGTATTGATGTGGATAGAGAACTGGCTGGCGAACAGGAAGCAAAGAGTAGGAGTAAACGGGTCCTTTTCACAATGGCAGGCAGTGACTAGTGGGGTACTGCAAGGCTCAGCGCTGGGACCCCAGCTATTTATAATATATATTAATGATTTGGACGAGGGAATTGAATGCAACATCTCCAAGTTTCCGGATGACACGGAGCTGGGGGGCAGTGTTAGCTGTGAGGAGGATGCTGGGAGTCTGCAAGGTGACTTGGATAGGCTGGGTGAGTGGGAAAATGCATGGCAGATGCAGTATAATGTGGATACATGTGAGGTTATCCACTTTGGTGGCAAAAACAGGAAAGTAGACTATTATCTAAATGGTGGCCGATTAGGAAAAGGGGAGATGAAACAAGACCTGGGTGTCATGGTACACCAGTCATCGAAAGTAGGCATGCAGGTGCACAGGCAGTGAAGAAAGTGAATGGTATGTTAGCATTCATAATAATAATAATAATAACAATTTAATTTATAGAGCACTTTAAAAACAAACATAGCTGCAGCAAAGTGCTGTACATCACTAATCATTGACAAAAATGTTAATACACACCAAAAATAACAATCAAAAGAAATAGTAGGAAAAGACTAGTAAAATAAAGAAACATCAAAAACACCACAAACAGAAGCAAAGCCTCAGGCATGGTCAAAAGCCAGGGAGTACAAATGTGTTTTAACACTGGATTTGAAGATGGACAGTGAGGGGGCTTGTCTGATGTGCAACGGCAGGGTGTTCCAGAGTGCCGGAGCAGCAACAGAGAAGGCTCTATCCCCTCTGAGCCTCCGACTAGACCTCGGTACCTCCAGGAGCAGCTGACCAGCTGACCTGAGGGACCAGGCAGGAGCGTATGGGTGGAGCAGCTCAGAGAGGTAAGGCGGGGCGAGCCCGTTCAGAGATTTAAAAACAAATAACAGTATCTTAAAATGAACTCGAAAGTGCACCGGGAGCCAGTGTAGGGAGGCCAGAATTGGTGATATGTGCTCCCTCTTTCGAGTCCCTGTTAAAAGACGAGCAGCAGCATTCTGAACCAACTGGAGACGAGCCAGTGAAGAACGAGGAACACCAAAATAGAGCGCGTTACAGTAATCCAGCCTAGATGTAATAAAGGCATGGATTACTGTCTCAAAATTCTGCCGCTCGAGAATGGGCTTCACCTTCGCCAGCTTCCTTAGGTGAAAGAAGCTGGACTTAACCACCGCGCATATTTGGCGATCTAATTTAAATTCACTGTCCATCCTAAAACCCAGGTTCACAACTGTTGGTAAAAGGATTTCAGTATCGGAGCAGGGAGGTTCTACTGCAGTTGTACAGGATTTTGGTGAGACCACACCTGGAGTATTGCATGCAGTTTTGGTCTCCAAATCTGAGGAAAGACATTCTTGCCATAGAGAGAGTACAGAGAAGGTTCACCAGACTGATTCCTGGGATGTCAGGACTTTCATATGAAGAAAGACTGGATAGACTTGGCTTTTACTCGCTAGAAATTAGGAGATTGAGGTAGGGTCTTATATAAACTTACAAAATTCTTAAGGGGTTGGACAGGCTAGGTGCAGGAAGATTGTTCCCGATGTTGGGGAAGTCCAGGACAAGGGGTCACAGTTTGAGAATAGAGGGGAAATCCTTTAGGACCGAGATGCGAAAAACATTTTTCACACAGAGAGTGGTTAATCTCTGGAACTCTCTGCCACAGAAGGAAGTTGAGGCCAGTTCATTGGTTATATTTAAGAGGGAGTTAGATGTGGCCCTTGTGGCTAAAGGGATCAGGGGGTATGGAGAGAAGGCAGGTACAGGATGCTAAGTTGAATGATCAGCCTTGATCATATTGAATGGTGGTGCAGGCTCGAAGGGCTGAATGGCCTACTCCTGCATCTATTTTCTATGTTTCTATGTTCATCAGAGGCTTGAAGAGATTTCACATGTTGCTCAATACTCTATTGAACGAATGTGTAAGTGGAGAGTGGAGAGCACACTGACTGGTTGCTTGATGGCCAGGTTTACAAATTGGAATGCTCAAGAATGAAAATGGCCACAGGAGGTGGTAAAAATTGCCAGTTCCTTCATGGATACTGATTTCCCCACCATCAAAGAAATCTATAGAAAACACTGCCTCAGGAATGCACCTAATATCATGTAAAATGCACACCATCCTTCTCTTGTCTTGCTGTTAGCATTGGAAAGAAGATACAGAAAGAGAGTGCAGAGCAGGGAACTGAGCACACAGCCCTCAGGTGCCCCTGTGCTGATGGTTCGTAAGGAGTACGTGTTGTTATTAATCCATACTGATTGAGATTTTGTTGATGAAGAAGTTAAGGATCAAGTTGCCTCGCGAGGAGCAGAGACCCAGTTTGTTGACTTGACCAGCCTGCTCTTGTCCTGCTGTTTGCATTGGAAAGAAGATACAGAAACCCGTGAACCATTACCTCATGATTCAAGAAATGTTCCTTCTCGTCAATCATCAGATTCTTAGATCACCCTGCACTATTCTAACCACAACCCTATCTTAGCACGGGACCACTGTGACTAAACTTTGTGGTTGCTCCATGTAATTTGGCTTGTTATTGTTACATCAAATGTGCCTGTAAAGCTGCAGCAAGTGAGAATTTCATTGTTCTGGTTCAATCAGGTGCATATGACAAATAAACCTTCTTAATGCCCGAACTGTGTGATGAGTGGCATGGTTATTGTATAAACTATATAGCAATATGTACTTTACAGAGGTGTGCAAGTCTTCAGAATTTTCCAAATGTGTTCAATGACAAGTTTTCTGGTCCTGTGTCAGCATGAAGAAGTGTCAAGTTATGTGGCAATCTTCAAGTCTCATATCAAATGGTAACAAAGACACATCTAAACTGTTGTTTGATCATGGTACACAAAACAATGTTTTACAGATTTCCATTACATTTTCAAAGAAAGTGTGAGAGAAGAACAATTTTGTTACCCAGCTATATAATATCAGACACCTTCATGCAAACTAATAGTCTGATAATTTACATAAATCCCACAACCATTCTTACAAATTATGAGTGGATAATGTGATTGTTATGCTGCGCAACAAGTAATTATTGGCAAGGAGAATCTTTTCAATACAATTAATATTGGTTGTTTTTCTCTCATTCGACAACAATAAGTGCACAGTTGAAATGAAAAATAATATCAGTCATTAGGCAGGAACAGGGTACTGATTGGGGATGATCAGCCATGATCATATTGAATGGTGGTGCTGGCTCGAAGGGCCAAATGGCCTACTCCTGCACCTATTGTCTATTGTCTATTGTCTATTGTCATTCATCATGTGCGGTACTAAATCTTAAGTAAATCTGTCACAGAACAAAGTGAAACTGATTATGGAGTAATTTGTGTCCTGACTTGTAGACGTCTGGTTTAGAGAGTGCAGAGCAGGGAACTGAGTACACAGCCCTGAAGTGCACCTGTGCTGATGGTTGGTAAGGTGTACGTGTCGTTATTAATCCATACTTAAGTGAGATCAAGTGTTGATACGGAAGTCAAGGATCAAGTTGTCTCATTCCCAGATTGTTGAGTTTGACAGCGAGTTTATTTATATTGTTCTTATAATGACTGTTTGAGCTGGAACTATGTCCTGTGAAACTTTTGTTGCAATATTCTGGGATCTCCTTTGTAATTTATATGACGCCAACAATGGAAGATTGTCAACTTCAATAATACCCAATGACTTGGCCTCCATAATCATCTGTGGCAATGAATTCCACATATTCACCACCCTCTCACTAAAAAAAAATATCTTTGCCTCCTTTCTAAAGGTACAACCTTTTATTCTGAGGCTATGGCTTTTAGAGATGATGTTTCCTCTAGTGGGAGAGTCTAGGACTAAAGGTCATAGCCTCAGAATTAAAGGATGTATTTTTTAGGAAGGAGATGAGAAGGAATTTCTTCAGTCAGAATTCTTTGCCACAGAAGGCTGTGGAGGCAAAGTAAGTGGATATATTTGAGGCAGAGATACACTGTAGATAGATTCTTGATTAGTATGAGTGTCAAAGGTTATGGGGAGAAGGCAGAACAATGGGGTTAGGAGGGAGAGATAGATCAGCCATGGTTGAATGGTGTAGTGGACTCGATGGGCTAAATGGCCTAATTCTACTCCTATCACTTATAATCTTATGATTTTTTTGCAAATTGCAGTGATCCAGATAAGACCAGGTAGTCAAAAAGACTGGTACAAATACATCTTTCAAACCACTTCATTATGGTCAATGCTGGAGCCACGCTATTCAAACATTCACATACTCATACTTTTTACACTCCCTCCATCCACAAACCCACCCATGGATTCACATTTACATAAATTAACACTGTTTCCCACCCCCCCTCCTTCCCCATAACCCGCTCCCGAGACAGAGTTCAGTTCCAAGATTGCTGATGGGTATTGAGTCTGGCAGTGCGTGACTTTAGCAACCTGTATCTTTTTTCCTGAGGGCAGCAGTGTGAAAAGGTGGTGACAAGGATGTGTAATGTCTTTCACGATATTACAGGTCCTGCTGCGGCATCTGGAGTGGTAAATGTCCTCCAGAGGGGGCAGGGGGAGTCCAATGATACCCTGGGCAGTTTTTATCACCCCCTGGAGAGCTGCTCTGTCAGCTGCTGAACAGTTCCCAAACCAGGCAGTTATGCAGTAAGTCAGTATGCTTTCTACCGAACAGCGGCAGAAAGACTCCAGCAGTTTAGCAGACGGATGGGCCTTCCTCAGTGTTAGTAAAGTAAACTGCAGGAAGTAAAGTCTCTGTTGCGCCTTTTTTACAACTACAGCAGAGTTCACAGACCATTTAAGATCCTCACTGATGTTGATCTCCAGAAATTTAAAACTAGGCACTCTCTCCACCTCCTCGCCCCCTATCTCCAGTGGCCTGAGCTCCGCTCTATGTCGCCTGAAATCAGTGATGATCTCCTTTGTCTTTTTAGTGTTCAGAGAGAGATTGTTGTGAGCACACCACTCAGAAAGTCTGTGCACCTCCTCTCTATAGGCGACCTCGTTCCCATTTGAGATGAGCCCCACCATGGTTGTATCGTCCCCAAATTTTATGATCCTATTTGCGGGGTGATGGGGCAAGCAGTCATGTGTGTATAGTGCGTTTAAAGTAGAAGATTATTCTCCCTCCATTATGAAAGAACATGTTGTGTATTTCTGATCAGATATAGAATTATATTTCAGTCTCACGGATTTGTTATAAAAAGCTTCTTACCACGTAGATTTTTTGAGTGATTAGTGGTGTTTACAATTTTAACAATAGTGCATAAAATAAAAGATAACCTTTTTCTCTTTTCAGAGGTATGGGAGTAAGTATCAAAAAATCAAATGCCCATTTCATCATGGTGACCATTAGTTTCAGATATCACTTCAACATCTTGCAATGCTTTGTTAGGGAGTGAAATAACTCTGTAGGCAGAAAAAGTTTTTATTCCTGTCGTTCAGCACAGACACAGAACAACCTGCTGCATATGTGTAATGGCTGTCTCCAAATAAATAATAATAATAATTTTATTTATAGAGCACTTTAAAAACAAACATAGCTGCAACAAAGTGCTGTACATTAAAATAAAGCTGGAGTAACTCAGCGGGACAGGCAGCATCTCTGGAGAGAAGGAATGGGTGATGTTTCAGGTCAAGTCCCTTCTTCAGACTGAAGAAGAACATCACCCATTCCTTCTTTTTGAGAAGAAGGACATCACCCATTCCAGAGATGTTGCCTGTCCCGCTGGGTTATTCCAGCATTTTGCTTCTAGAGCACATTATACTTGGCTTGTGTCTCACATTCGCTTGGCTTTGGTCGCACTTAGCTGTTGTCACTGCATATTGCTGACAATACAATGGTTGATCTACATGGTGAAGTTGATAGTTTGTGGTCCGTGTCTGCAGTTGCTGAAAACAAAGGCCCTCTCACATTTAAAGTATTTTGTACTATTTCTAAATATTGCCAGTGATCAGTTGAACTGTTGATAGTGAAATTCTGAAATAAAAACAGATATTGCTAGGTTAGTGTGTCAGGGCAGCATCTGTGGAAAGAGAAAGTGATAATATTTCAGGCTGCAGGTCCTTTATCATACTCCTTCATCTTCTAATAAAGAGCCTTCAGCCAGAAATGTTAGCTCCAGAACTATTTCTGCAGGTGCTATGTGACCCACTAGGTTTTTCCAGCATCTGTAGTTGTTGACTTTCAACTAATGTCTTCATGTCAATGTTATCTGAGCTTTACCTCCACCATGAAGACAAAAGTCCTGATATATGATCACAACTTGAAATGTCGACATACACCTTTTGCCTCCCCAGTTGATGCTTGATCCTTTGCGTTCTCCCAGCGTTCTGTTCTTTATTCCTTAATTTCTCCATGCTTGAAAAAAAATCGTAATCTTTTACCTTCTGGAACAAATATTGCTCAACACCATTTTCAAGAAGTTCACCAACAGCCCGAAACAATTATTAGTGAAATCTATTTTTCTCCAGTACAGAAACAGAAACCTATCCTAATCATTGATCTTGCTTCCCACTTCCTACCTTATTTTCATGTTCTCTAGTGCCAGGCTGATTTAACATCTCAGTTGCATATTGTTGCAAAATAATATACTTGTGGTTTTAAATCCACCAAGCAGTAACTTTCCACACAAACAAAAGTCCATGTTTCCATTTACCACCATCTGTCCTGTTATCATCCTCACAACTGTTTAGCAATAATTATTTTACCATTGGCTATCCAGAAACTATTAGAGTATTTGCCTATGTTCCCAAGATACTCCTTCTAATGACTACCATTCTAGAAATAAAAAGCTGATACCATATGAAGACAAATGAAAGTTAACATCTTGTTTCTTTTATTATTGCACTCAACTGAGTGGATTGCTTCCTCCAGCTGTGTGTTGTAAGAACAAATACATTCAGCGTACTGCTGAAAGTCAAACAGACCTTGTGATTGTAGGTTAAAAAATGCTGCTAATGGCCACTGCTACCAATCAGTTCTGTCCATAATCTATCATATCAAATTATCTATTAGTTTATAACACCTTGATGAAACTTGCTGAAAAATGGGGTTTCTTAATGAAGACAAACAAATATTACAATTATCTTTTGATCATTTTAATTAGCCACCAACTCGATTTATATTATTATTTTTGCATTACTAGGCTCAGACGCTTCATTCCTTTACAGTATACAGTGTATTTTCATTCTAACTCAATCCTGTGAATGTTAAGATACTTAGCATTAATAACTCTTAATTACGTGACCATATGCTGTTCTAAGCATTGTACTACATCACTGTCGGGTTGCGTACAATCTGTTCACTGAACTTATATGAATCATAATTTCTCAACACTCCTAACACATAAAGTACAAAGAAAGGCGCAGGGGGCCAGCAGGTAGCATTCTATAGCCGGGGAGGGGGGGTGGCTTCAGGCAGGGACCGGCGGGAGCGTCCTGTAGCCGGGGACGGGGACGGCTTCATGCGGCGACCGTTCTGTATCTGGGAGAGGTGGATGGCTTCAGACGATGTCTGGTGGGACCGTTCTGCAGCCGGCGGGGAGCGTTCTGTACAGAGGGAGGGGATGCGGAGCATCCTGCAGCTAGGGATGTGGCAGCTTCAGGCAGGGGCCAGCGGGAATGTTCTTTATCCGGTGGACGGGGACGGCTTCAGGCGGGGGCTGGCGGGGAGCATCCTGCAGCCTGGGGAGGGGGACAGCTTCAGCTGGGGCCTGTCAGGTGCGGGTGGAGAGGGGGGGAGCACTGCAGTGGCCTACTGCTGTTGTGGCCTACTGCTGTTTTGGCCTACTGCTGTTGTGGCCTCCTGCTGCTGCGGCAGCCATTGCCATGGCTTGTCACGGCCATGGCCTACAGCTGCCACTCCACACCGGCTCCAGGCGGGAACCGGTGGGGTGCATCCTGCAGCTGAAGATGGGAATAGCTTCATGTGGGGGCTGGTGGGTGGAGGGGGATGGGAAGCATCCTGCAGCTGGGGAAGGGACAGCTTCATGTGGGGGCCGTGGTGGGGGGGAGGGGGGGGGAGCATCCTGCACCTGGGGACGGGGACAGATTTTGGCGAGGGCCAGTAGGAGTGTTCTGTAGCCAGGGGATGGGGACGGCACTTTGCTTGAAATGGTGTGAAATTGATGGCCTGCACTTCTCTTGATATGGTATGAAATTGAATTTGGTTGGCCTGCATTCTGCTTGAAATGGTATGAAATTGAATTTGGTGGCCTGCACTCTGCATGAAATGGTACGAAATTGAATTTGGTGGCTTGCACTCTGCTTGAAATTGTATGAAATTGAATTTGATTGCCTGCGCTCTGCTTGATATTGTATGAAATTGAATTTTTTGGCTTGCACTCAGCTTGAAATTGAACGAAATTGAATTTGGTGACCTGCACTCTGCTCGAAATGGTATGAAATTGAATTTGGTGGCCTACACTCTGCTTGAAATGGTAAGAAATTGAATTTAGTGGGCTGCACTCTGCATGAAATGGTGTATAATTTAATTTGTTGGGCCTGCACTCTGCTTGAAATGGTATGAAATTGAATTTAGTGGCCTGCACTGTGCTTGAAATGGTATGACATTGAAGTTGAATTTGGTGGCTTGCACTCTGCTCGAAATGGAATGAAATTGAAATTGAATTTGGTAGCAGCACACTGCTTGAAATGCTATGAAATTGAATTTGGTGGCCTGCATTTTGCTTGAAATGGTATGAAATTGAATTAGGTGGCCTGAACTCTGCTTGAAATGGTATGGAATTGAATTTGGTGGCCTGCACTCTGCTTGAAATGGTATGAAATTGAATGTGGTGGCCTGCTTTCTGCTTGAAATTGTATGAAATTTAATTTGGTGGCCTGCACTCTGCTTGATCTGGTATGAAATTTAATTTAGTGGGCTGCACTCTGCTTGAAATTGTATGAATTTTAATGTGATGGCCTGCACTCTGCTTAAAATGATTTGAAATTGAATTTGGTGGCCTGCACTCTGCTTGAAATGGAATAAAATTGAATTTGAATTTTGTGGCCTGCACTCTGCTTGAAATGAAATGAAATTGAAATTGAATTTGGTGGCCTGCACTCTGCTTGAAATGGTATGAGTTTGAATTTGGTGGCCTGCATTCTGCTTGAAATGGTATGAATTTGAATTTGGTGGCCTGCACTGCTTAAAATGATATGAAATTGAATTTGGTGTCCTGAACTCTGCTTGAAATGGAATTTCATGGACTATACATGAGTGAACTGACAGCCCACCAGCTGTGAGTCAATCAACCATCAGCCCACCAGCCGTGAGTCAATCAACTGCCAGCCCACCAATATTTAATAATCCCAATAGTTTTGAAGATTAACTTCACTCCCACAAGAAGTTTGTTGGAGTTGAGTTGCAACAACACAGCAAGAATAATCTAGGGGCAATGTGAAAGTAATGCTTGACACAAGTCTTTGCTCAGGCCTGGCACTGCTGCAAACCTTTTGATGATATCATAGCTTGCATGCCATCGTGATACAAATATAAGATGGAGATCAATTTCTGTAAGCACTTGAATTTGTGGAGTGTGTGCCACAGCTCCTCCTGATCGTTGGAGTCAAAAGATTTTAGAGAGGTTCTATGAGATCATGTAGAATGATAGATGTAATTTCTGTATTTGTATTGTGGTTGTCACATCATGTTGATCATATCCATTGTGCCACCAGATGGATAGAACTTACATTGTCTTTTGGAAAGCAACTCTCTGTCAATAGCACTAAGTGGCTGATATGGCTTTGGTAATGTCTTTCCCTGTGTCAGACTGCAAATCACCACTGTTGGACTTGTTTCCTTGAGTGAATGTGGACATGATTGAGACATCACGAATATCCTCGGTCTATTCTCATCTTTCCTCAAATGGAATCTGAGATGTTGTTTATTTTTAATTTGGATATGACCATTTCAAGAAAAATAAAATTATCCTAAGATGGCGCTGGAGCATGGCAACTCTTTGAATGCTGGTCCCAGAAGAAAACCTGCTATTATCCATTATAATCATCCTGATATGTCTTCACTCTCCGTATCATTCACACTCATGCTTTTACAAGATGTAAAAATATACTCACTGACACTAGATTGCCATTTTGCTTTAACCCTCTTTATTTTGCTAAACATAGGCCTATGAACATCACTATGTGTCGGCACAGCTCCATAATTTGTTCAACAATACATTACATCTCCACCGCAACCCCTAGATTAACAATATATATTTTTTTAATTATTTGATTGTACTTCACCCCTGTATTAATAAATGCTCTATTGTCCCTTTATTTAACTCAAACTTACTTCCAAGTTCACCAAATTATTAAAGTGTCTATTACAATCTGATTTTCTGGTCACCTCAGGGCACTGCTTGCGTTTTTCTATGTGATCATTGATGCAGTTGTGATCATTGATGCACGATGATTCAGACTAGCGATGATGAATCTGGTCTGCGTGACGTTTCCAGATTTGCTGTGTACCATCCACAATCACGTCAGTCTCATAAGAGACAGGACCTGTACATGCTTGAACGCATGACCTGGCAACTGCTTGCTGCCAAAAGGGCAGTTTTGAACAAGAACATTGCCACACCTGGAAGTCGCATGCAGGTTGTAAATCATGGCCTGCCTCTTGTGAACTTTGAATTCATATTCCTCCAGGTTCAGGAACAGTTTCTTCACAGCTGTTATCAAGAAAGACCCATTTGTATCATCAACTAGATTGCAGTCCTGGCTTCCCAACTACCAGCATTGAAGACCTTGGAACTTTCTTTAATTCAACTTCATCAGACTTCTATGTTATATCATAGCATTAAATGTTGTATCCTTTATTCTTTATCTTTGCACTGTGTACGGCTTGATTGTATTCATATATAGTCTTTTATTTTAATTGGATAGCACGCAGACAAAAGCTTTTCACTGTATCTCGGTACATGTGGCAATAGTAATAAACTAAACTAAACTAAACTAAATTAAGAATTACTTAGACAATAAACAGCCTGACTTGTTAATTTGTACAGTGAAGTTGAAATGTTTCATAATTGCACAATGAAGCTAATGTGGCAAAAACCAATTCCTATAAATTATTCAGGGTTCATTACATAATGTTATTGGAGCAAAATTATCTAAAACAGTGTCATATAAAGATACAACATTTTGTGCTTTGTAATTTTGTAAAGTGCTAAGTACTTAGTTATTCAATACATAAAATTGAGTGAATGCAAAACATATTGACCAGAAAGTAATGCAATGTTTACGTGATTTGTTCAAATTAAACCACATGGAAAAAAAGTATTGACTGAACTTGGGGATGTAGCTTATTCATCACCAAGTCTGCATTTTCCTTTCTGTGTCTCCTAGGCACCAACGTGTGAAAGCCATCAAACATGCTCTCTTACTGTATTGGACTAATTCCTCTTTATAAATGAATTTCCCAAAACATTAACATAACTACACTAAATGTTTCATTATGCAATCCATGTGCTACTCTCCTAAGAATTAGCTTTCAAAAGCCGGAACTGAGGTAGGGTTTAATAATTCATTGTCTGGATAAATGTTATGTATAGTGCATATACACATACAGAGAATGCTATAAACAATATATATATTTATATGCTTGTGTAATTTAACAGGTTTTTCGTTCTCCCTTGATCATTAAATTGTATGATTTAGGCTGCCTCAGGAAATGCCAATAAACCAAAGATTATTAATCTCTATCCAATAAAACGTTAATGATTAATAATTAAATAACTTGAATGTACTTTTAGAAGTGCTGAATGAGTGAATAGCTTTCAAAAGTGCAATGCTTGTCATAGTAAGATACATTGTACTAATAAAATAAATACAGAATATAAAAGGTTAATTAAATATGTATTAACTTTAAAATTTATTCTCGTATAAAAACTGAAGGTATGATAGGAAAATGCGAAAGAGTGATATGAATTAACATAACATTGAATGTTTTTACAAAAGCAAAATCGAGATTCCATTCGGCATTATTGGTTTATTCAAGGGAAAAAAAAAAGTATTTAAAAGAGTGAAGCATGATCCACTCAAACCCCAGGCTGCTGCAGGGACTCCAGCAACCCCGTCGATTGACCCCTTGATCTGAGAACATTGATCCACAAATATGCCAACACTCATATCATGCAGCCACTGCTCAGCCTCCATGTATTCTTCAGATATTCTAAGTGTAAATCCTTCCCGACCAGCACAATGCTCTCAAGATAAAACTACTTAATTCAAATTATCTGAGTGTTAAGGGCCTGTCCCACTTGGCAACTTTTTCGGCGACTGCCAGCGTCATATCAGTGTTGCCAAAAGATTTTGAACATTTCAAAATCCAGTGGAGACAAAAAAAATGTTGCGACACTTGGAAAAACACAGCGCGTCAATACGTCATCTCACCATGTCACGGAGCATCACGCCGCAAATTTTTCGGTGACGTAATATGCCAGTCAATGATGCCAACAGTTGCCGAAAAAGTCGCCAAGTGGGACAGGCCCTTTAGAAGCCTTAGCACTAAATTTCACTTTGCTCAGTAATTTATATTGTGCAATCTAAAATTTTAGATTAGACAATTTTTTGGCACAGTTTCCATTAAATTATCAAAATTAGGTGATATCAGTCATTACATTAACAGCTTTCACTGATCGATCATTTATATCTCAACAAAAATTCACTAATCTGCTCATTTGACAAATCTGCAAGATTCAGAGCCTCCCATTTGGATTCATGCAATTGGACTATCATGGTCTTTGGGATATTATTGCTGTTTAATCAAACTAAATGCATATCTATCAGGACCATTTTTTGCAACATTTATCCCATTTTTAATTGGAAACCTAACACAGTGACTCATTAAGATCTCTTTATGACTACTGCCCATGCATTGAGTGTCAGTTCCAACAGAAAATCTGGCAGATCTCAGAGATGAACTGCATATTAGAGCAGGTTTTGTTGGACTTGGAGGTTGTCTTATGGATTAATTTTAGCCAGATGGATGAATGCCTAGAGCAACTGCCAACTATGAAAATTGGGACGTTAGGGGTGGACTGTTGCAATTTTATTATAGTCATTGTACATCACGTCGACAAATCAAATCTTTTTGAAGCTTCAATCAGAGATACAAGATGAAAGATAAAGAATTTTCTTTTAGATGTTGCAGTGTCTATTGTATTCACATTTCAAATGCATTTTAATTTAAGGCTTTTAGTGTTGTACAATAATCTGTCTGTTACTTCAGTTGTAACTAATCCATTGCCAAGTGCCGAGCAGAAATCTTGGGCTAAGTCGAGATATCAGGACCATGTTATTACACTAGTCATGTGGAAAAAATCTCAGTCATATTTGGTTACAGACAACATTTCATTTTTCTGACTATCGCAGTATGGCAGAGCTTCAAAATCATATTCTTAACTGGCCCATTGATTCTTTCATGATGCTTCAGCCTTTTGGTGACAGAGTAATATAAAGTATATTTTCCATACTCCAAGCTCTTCAACCAACTGCATGAGTGAATAGCTGTGGTGATTTGTCACTTTATGATGGATTTAGCACAACTGTTTTGTTTTGTACATTGTCAGCATTGGTTGTAGAGTTTAACTGAACAATTTGATTGTCTGCACCACTACTATTGTTATTGAATGTAAGGTTAATAATTGCATGATAATGGACAATTTGCATGAACTACTTACACATTGGATATTGCATGCAGTAAAATATCTCATTATGGATGCTATTAGATTGTTAATTTGGTCCTGTACTGATCAAGCACTGCAATTTTTGAGGCATCAACTTGTTAAGATCGTGACACAATATAAATAAAGCCTGTTGTGTTCTTGGTGCTTTAGCTTGTACTTCTAACAGATTATCTTAATATTTATTTCAACACAATTGTTATGCACCAATTGCCTGCACCATTTCCCTATAATGCAACAGTCTAATGGTCATTAGACATTAAAACAAAATCCCTATATACCATAATATGAGTGAATCAGCACAATTTTGCAGTAAACGCAATTGAGTTAACAGCAAAAAGCGAAATATGCTTTTAACAAAGCTTGAGAATTAGAAACCCCAGTGGAATTAACACTGGCAGGCAGGCAGGCAGCCACGGAACTCGCCTGGTGTGGGTTTGAGGCTCATTTGGTTCAAGACTGGGAACCGGAAGGAGGGAGATTGGTGATACTGGCGGATGAGGGACAAAGGGCCGGTAGGAGGAGGTCCGGGGGTTTCTAACCTCCTGCACCTTTGGGATTGGCTGCGGGAGATAACCCCCCCCCCCCCCCCCCCCCCCCCCCCCCCCCCCCCCCCCGGGCACGAAAGCTGAAGGACCAGAGTGGAGAGGGGTGGCTCGCTGGTGAACCGTATGGAAGGAGAAGCGGTCGGGCTGAGGATGAGCCGTGGAGTAACGCTGGGCCGCCGAGAACAAAGAGGGACCCTGCGGGGGGTGGGGGGGAGGATGGTCTGAGAACAAAGAGGGACCATCGGGAGGATAATGAGTACTTTGGAACTTTGGAACAGAGACCCTGATGTTTAATGAGGAAAACAGAGTTTGTGTGGGGATAAAAATAATATTTGAATGCATCTTTGTGGTGCTTCAGTAAGCACCATCATTGCATCGATCAAGCTACCAACTTTGAACCTGATCTTAGCCACTCTCAGGGTGGTGATTGCACATCCTCCTTGTGACCAGGTGGTTTATCTCTGAGTGCTCTGGTTTCTTAAGGGTCAAGAATCAAAGGTTTAATTGTCATATCTATCGACAACGGAACAGTGAAATTCTTACCTGCAGCACTACATCAGCCCTGTAAACAGATTACTCATAGATAACATAATAAACCAAAAATATCAATAAATTAAAAAAAAAACAGTACTAGTGCAAAAAGCCTGATGTCTGCAGTGCAACAAAGATTGTTCATGATTTATGATATGACATGATACGATACGATACGATACGATCAAACTTTATTTAACACAGGAGGGAAATTGGTCTGCCAACAGTCAGAAAACACAATGGCTCTGGTGAGACCACATCTGGAGTATTGTGTACAGTTTTGGTCTCCTAATTTGAGGAAGAACATCCCTGTGATTGAGACAGTGCACATCCACACCATTGATGGGGACAGGGGACAGTGTTGTTCCTCAACTCTTAAAGTCCACCACTAACTCCTTAGTGAGAAGTTACACCACTTACTGAGTGTTTTGTGGTGTTCAAGAACTTGATGGTCATTGGGAAGGAGATGTTCATGAACCTGGAGGTCATAGTTTACAGACTCCTATGCATGACTCAAGAATCAAGAGAGTCAAGAGTGTTTTATTGTAATATAGTCAGAAACAGAACAATATAATTCTTACTTGCAGCAGCATAACAGGTTTGTAGACGTTGTACCCAATAGATAATATAATACATTTTAAAAAGTTCAATTAATTAAAAAAAACTAAAAAACTTAAAAAAAACAATGCCCAATGTTCCTAGTGCAAGCAAGGCAATTCGTAGTTTGGAATTTTGTTGGTTTCATAGAAACATAGAAACATTGAAATTAGGTGCAGGAGTAGGCCATTCGGCCCTTCGAGTCTGCACCGCCATTCAATATGATCATGGCTGATGATCCAACTCAGTATCCCGTACCTACCTGCCTTCTCTCCATACCCTCTGATCCCCTTAGCCACAAGGGCCACACTTAACTCTTAAATATAGCCAATGAACTGGCCTTGAATACCCTCTGCGGCAGAGAGTTCCAGAGATTCACCACTCTCTGTGTGAAAAAAGTTCTTCTCATCTCGGTTTTAAAGGATTTCCCCCTTATCCTTAAGCTGTGACCCCTTGTCCTGGACTTCCCCACATCGGGAGCAATCTTCCTGCATCTAGCCTGTCCAACCCCTTAAGAATTTTGTACGTTTCTATAAGATCCCCTCTCAATCTCCTAAATTCTAGAGAGTATAAACCAAGTCTATCCAGTCTTTCTTCATAAGACAGTCCTGACATCCCAGGAATCAGTCTGGTGAACCTTCTCTGCACTCCCTCTATGGCAATAATGTCCTTCCTCAGATTTGGAGACCAAAACTGTACGCAATACTCCAGGTGTGGTCTCACCAAGGCCCTGTACAACTGCAGTAGAACCTCCCTGCTCCTATACTCAAATCATTTTGCTATGAAAGGTAACATACCATTCGCTTTCTTCACTGTCTGCTGCACCTGCATGCCTACTTTCAATGACTGGTGTACCATGACACCCAGGTCTCGCTGCATCTCCCCTTTTCCTAGTCGGCCACCATTTAGATAATAGTCTGCTTTCCTGTTTTTGCCACCAAAATGGATAACCTCACATTTATCCACATTATACTGCATCTGCCAAACATTTGCCCACTCACCCAGCCTATCCAATTTACCTTGCAGTCTCCTAGCATCCTCCTCACAGTTAACACTGCCCCCCAGCTTAGTGTCATATGCAAACTTGGAGATATTGCCTTCAATTCCCTCATCCAGATCATTAATATATATTGTAAATAGCTGGGGTCCCAGCACTGAGCCTTGCGGTACCCCACTAGTCACTGCCAGCCATTGTGAAAAGGACCCGTTTACTCCTACTCTTTGCTTCCTGTTTGCCTTTGCTTCCAGTTCTCTATCCACATCAATACTGAATCCCCAATGCCGTGTATTTTAAGTTTGTATACTAATCTCTTATGTGGGACCTTGTCGAAAGCCTTCTGGAAGTCCAGATACGCCACATCCACTGGTTCTCCCCTATCCACGCTACTAGTTACATCCTCGAAAAATTCTATAAGTTTCGTCAGACATGATTTACCTTTCGTAAATCCATGCTGACTTTGTCCAATGATTTCACCACTTTCCAAATGTGCTGCTATCCCATCTTTAATAACTGACTCTAGCAGTTTCCCCACTGCCGATGTTAGACTAACTGGTCTGTAATTCCCCGTTTTCTCTCTCCCTCCCTTCTTAAAAAGTGGGGTTACGTTTGCTACCCGCCAATCCTCAGGAACTACTCCAGAATCTAAAGAGTTTTGAAAGATTATTATCCACTATTTCTGGAGCTACTTCCTTAAGCACTCTGGGATGCAGCCTATCTGGCCCTGGGGATTTATCTGCCTTTAATCCATTCAATTTACCCAACACCACTTCCCTGCTAACCTGGATTTCACTCAATTCCTCCAACTCCTTTGACCCGCGGTCCCCTGCTATTTCCGGCAAATTATTTATTTCTTTCATAGTGAAGACGGAACCAACGTAGTTATTCAATTGGTCCGCCATATCCTTGTTCCCCATGATCAACTCACCTGTTTCTGTCTGCAAGGGACCTACATTTGTTTTAACTAATCTCTTTCTTTTCACATATCTATAAATACTTTTGCAGTCAGTTTTTATGTTCCCTGCCAGTTTTCTTTCATAATCTATTTTTCCTTTCCTAATTAAGCCCTTTGTCCTCCTCTGCTGGTCTCTGAATTTCTCCCAGTCCTCCGGTATGCTGCTTTTTCTGGCTAATTTGTACACATCATCCTTCGCTTTGATACTATCCCTGATTTCCCTTGTTATCCACGGATGTACTACCTTCCCTGATTTATTCTTTTGCCAAACTGGGATGAACAATTTTTGTAGTTCATCCATGCAGTCTTTAAATGTCTTCCATTGCATATCCACCGTCAACCCTTTTAGAATTAATTGCCAGTCAATCTTGGCCAATTCACGTCTCATACCCTCAAAGTTACCTTTCTTTAAGTTCAGAACCATTGTTTCTGAATTAACAATGTCACTCTCCATCCTAATGAAGAACTCAACCATATTATGGTCACTCTTGCCAAAGTAGATAGCTATCCTGCATACATTCCAAGAAATCCTCTTCCTCAGCACCCCTGCCAATTTGATTCACCCAATCTATATGTAGATTGAAGTCACCCATTATAACTGTTTTGCCTGTCGCACGCATTTCTAATTTCCTGTTTGATACCATCTCCAACTTCACTACTACTGTTAGGTGGCCTGTACACAACACCCACCAGCGTTTTCTGCCCCTTAGTGTTTCGCAGCTCTACCCATACCGATTCCACATCCTCCAAACTAATGTCCTTCCTTTCCATTGCATTAATCTCCTCTCTAATCAGTAACGCTACCCCACCTCCTTTTCCTTTCTCTCTATCCCTCCTGAATATTGAATATCCCTGGATGTTCAGCTCCCAGCCTTGGTCACCCTGGAGCCATGTCTCCGTGATCCCAACTCCGTGATCCCAACTCCGTGTTTCCAGACTGCTATACATCTTTTCAGATGACAAGAATGAAATGAGAGTGTGGCCAGGGTTATGTGGGTCCTTGATGATGCTGGCTGCCTTTTTGAGCCATCAGCTTCTATGGATTCCTTTGAAGGTGAGGAGGTCAGTACTCATAATGGACCAGGCAGTGTTCACCATTTTCGTTGTAATCATCTTTGTTCCTGGGTGTTTGAGTTGTCAAACCAAGTCATGATACAACTAGTCAATATGCTCTTTACCGTACTTCATGAAATTCAAGAGGATATGTTTAGACATACTGCATCTTCTCAATCTTTTCATGAAGTAGAATAGCTGATGGGCTTTTATTGTGATTGCATTAAGGTGCTGGGCCCAGGACAGTTCTTCAGAGTTCCATTTGCAAAGGGATGAGCTGTGACCTAGTACCCTGAGCTTGGTAACAAATTTGGAAGGGATGATGTTGTTGAATGTCAACTGTAGTCTATGCACAACAGCCTAACATATGTGTCTTTATTGTTCAAGTGGTCCAGTGCAGAGAGGAGAGTCAGCAAGATCACATTCTACATGACCTATTTTAGCAGTAGACAAATTGGATTATGTCCAGGTTCTTGCTGAGGTAGGTGTTGTTATGCACCACAACCAACCTCTCAAAGCACTTCATCAGATATGTTGAAAGATGTTTTTCCAGAGGGATTTTAATAATGTATTTATAATAGACATATTTTTTAACTTATTCAAAGCTTGATGTATGCATTGTAATTTTACAGTTTGTCTCATTTATTTAGATCTCAATGAAACTGAGGTAAGGGTTTATTGTCTATCATGAGTGACAGCTCCGAGATGCAGAGTCAATGTAATGAGATAAGTCTGGGAAATGTTGATTGGACAACATAATGTTGAGTTTTAAAAACATTTATTTTGTGAGAAAGAAAAAAAAACACAGAAGGAACAAAGTGTTAATAATTCTGAGGTTCTGAATTGAAGCAGATATTGATTTCCACACAATGACGATGAAGGATAGATGTCATATGTTTTTGTCATTGCGCTGCTCTTAATATGAGAGCAAGCCCTTGAGAGTACACAGACAGAGGAAGTTGTTTTCTGCCTGTACATAACCGGAGGCCTGATGGTGGTAAGTTTAGAAAAACTCAGTTTAAAATTCATTAAAGTAGAATGTGAAAATCAGAGAAAGTGAGTAAGAGACTGCCAGCAGGATGATAATTATTTCTTCAATACTGTCTGGAAGTATAACTTTTAATAACTCCTCTCCCTCAATTCCTCACACACTACCCCAATGCCATTTATATAGTATTCTTAAATAAGTTTGATCTTAAGTTATAAAAGAAAAGTAAACTTATTTGGCATAAAATAAGAAACACACCTCACCAAATTTGCAGGAGAAAATATGAGAAATATGAGATTGGACATCTCAGTGTGACCCAAAAGGCTGAGAAATGAAGGCAAAGTGAATAAAATAATTGCTTGTCAATACCATTGTTTATGTTTGTGAGAGTTATTTGATGATCAAAGAAAGCAATGGCATAAAGATCAAGATTCAGTGATTCAATAACTACACAATCTCATCATGTGTAATTGGGAGACAATGGATGTATATAGGGAGGAATCAATCATAAAGGTATTAATAAGGTTGTAATGATATTCCCACTAATTCCATAGGCAGAAAAAAAAAGAATACCATGAGAATATTTTCATGGAAAAATACTAACAATACACAAAAAGAGATTACTTGGCACTTTGAACACTCTTGGTAGAATAATTCATTCATTTCTCCATGGAGCAGTGAGGCAGCAGGACCTTTCTGCAATAATTTTCTGTTTGTCTTCTGTCTTCAGAATACAGCTGCAGTGAATCAGTGCCCGGCAAGGTTTTGGGCTGAGAGCAAAAAAAAAGGGGAATGGATCCACCCATGACCTGGAGCCACCCGGCCGTGCCGCAGTCTCAGCTCAGGAAGATGTGAATCTCTGTGGCAAGACTTGTCATCCTTCACTCCCTTTCAAAATGAGTGCCGCATGTAAGTGAATCACTTTTACAATTAGGCCTATTATCAAAGTTTAACCATGTTTTCTCTGACATCAAAACATTGTTAAAAAACAGACAATACGCCCTTCAATACCCTCCACTGCATCAACAACATTAAAACAAAGGCAGGAGAAGAAGGAGGAGGAAGTGGAGGCAGCACTGGGAGAAGCAACAGTATTGAGAGTAATAGGCTTTTACATCATTTCTGGACAACAGCCAGGCAAAACGCAAAGGAAATTAAGCATCAATGCTCATGAGATAGAAAATTGTGAAAACAATACTGTTTGCTTGCTGGAAACTTGGCTTCATGGAAGGAAGCAGAGGGTGATGGTGGAAGGTTGTTTTTTCAGACTGGAGGCCTGTGACTAGTGGTGTGCCTCAGGGTTTGGTACTGGGCCCATTGCTATTTGTCATCTATATCAATGATGTGGATGAGAACATACACGGCATGGTGAGCAAGTTTGCAGATGACACAAATGTGGGTGGTATTGTAGAGAGTGAAGATGGTTGTCAAAAATTGCAGCAGGATCTTTGGGCAGGTGGGCTGTGGAATGGTTGATGAAATTTAACATAGAGAAATGTGAGGTGATGCATTTCGGGGGCACTAACATGGGCAGAACCTATACAGTGAAGGACGTGTCTCTGGGGAGTGTTGTAGAGGAGAGGGATCTAGGAGTACAGGTACATATTTTGTTGAAAGTACCATCACAGGTGGTCAAAAAGGTTGTTGGCACATTGGCCTTCATCAGTCAGAGCATTGAGTATAGAAGTTGGGAGGTCATGTTGCAGTTGTATAAGACTTTGGTGGGATCACATTGAGAGTATTGTGTTCAGTTTTGGGCACCATGTTATAGGAAAAATGTTGTCAAGCTGGAAAGGGTGCAGAGAAGATTTATGAGGATGTTGCCAGGACTCGAGGGCCTGAGCTATGGGGAGAGGTTGAGCAAGCTAGGACTCTATTCCTTGGAGCACAGGAAGCTGAGGGGTGATCTTATAAAGGTGTATAAAATCATGAGAGGAATAGATTGGGTAGATGCACAGAGTCACTTGCCCAAAGTAGAGGAATCGCGAAACAAAGGACATAGGTTTAAGGTGAGGGGCAAAGATTTAATAAGAATCTAAGGGGTATCTTTTTCACGTAAAGGGTGGTAACCGTATGGAATGAGCTGCCAGAGGAAGTAGTTGAGGCAGGTACTATTGCTGCATTTAAGAAACATTTAGAGAGGTACATGGATAGAACAGGTAAAAAGATATAGGCCAAACACAGGTAGGTGGGACTAGTATAGATGGGTATTGTTGGCCGGTGTGGGCAACTTGGGCAGAAGGGCCTGTTTCCATGCCGTATGACTCGAGGGAGAGTTTGCTTGTCAGTAATCTCACGGATTATGAATTTTCAAGAAAAAAGCATGATATTTGGTCCAAAGATAGACACATAACGCTGGAGTAACTCAACGGGTTAGGCAGCATCTCTGGAAAAAATGGACAGGAGACGTTTAATGTCAGGACCCTTCTTCGGTCTGAAGAATCATCCCGACCTTAAACATTAGCTATCCATTTTCTCCAAAGATGCGGCCTGACCTGTTGAGTTACTCCATTTTATGTCTATCTATGATATAAACCACCATCTGCAGTTCCTTTTTATTACATGATATTTGGTCCTGCTGGCCTGACAAATTGCAAGAGATGGCAAGAAATGTGGAGTAGAAACAAGGAACTGCTGATGCTGGTTACAAAAAAAAAAAAAAAGACACAAGGTGCTAGATGGGGGAAGAGGGGCTGAGCATCTTAGGTAGACAGTTGGACAAAGTACACTGCTGAAAAGAGAGATGATGTGAGACAAAAGCATTGAAAAGTTGAAAATTGTGAAGCTAAAGGAAGAAATGTAGGTGGAAGGGGAGGGGAAGGGGAGAAAATCCAGATAGGGCAGAGGGGATAGAGTGGGAAAGAGGAGGTGATGTGGAAAAATGGGAAGATGTTTGGTAGTTACCTAAAATTTGAGAATTTAATATGCATACTGTTGAGTTGTAAGCTACCTCAAATGAGTATTATGTGCTGTCCCTGAAGTTTGCACTCTGCCAACAGAAGAAGCTCAGGACAGAAAGGTCAGTGTGGGGATGGGAAGAGGAGTTAAAATTGTTAACAACCAGGAGATCCCGTAGACCTTGGCGAACTGAGCACAATTGTTGGGAGAATTGACCGTCGATTCTTTGCTTGCTCTCATTGATGTGCAGAAGGCCACAATGGGAACACCGGATGAAGTTGATGAAGTTAGAGAAGGTGCATATGAACCTCGGTCTCACATAGAAGGCGTGCTGAGGCTCTTGGATGGAGGTGAGGGAGGTACTCTAGGTAAAGGTTTTACATCTCCTGCGGTTGCAGGAGAAAGTTCCTGTGGATGGGGTAGTTTGAGTGGGGAGGGATGAGTGAACCAAAGAGTTGCAAAGGGAGCAGTCTCTATGGAAGGTGGAAAAGAGTTGGGATGGGAAGATGTGACTGGTGATGTTATCACATTGGTGGTGATGGAATTGTTGGAGAATGCTGCATTATATGCGAAGGCTGGTGGTGTAAAAGGTGAGGACCAGGGAAGTCAATCCTTGTCCCGTCTGGGTGGAGGGGGGAAAGGCGAGGAGGGAGGGGGAAGGTTCCATCTATGACAACAGGTGGAAACCACATTTACATAAGAAAGAGAACATCTTGGATGTTTTAGCGTGGAAAGTCCATCCTCCAGTTCCTCGTGCTTGTGAGGGCAAGAACAGGGAGATAGGAGATCTGAATATGTGGCTGAGGAGCTGATGCGAGAAGCAGAGATTTAGATTTTTAGACCACTGGAATCTGTTTTGGGATAAGGGTGAATTGTACAAAAGGGACGAGTTGCATCTTAACTGGCGGGGGACCAGGCAGGTTTGCCACTGCTACACAGGTGGGTTTAAACAAAATAGTGGGAGTGAGGAGACAAACTGGAGATATAAGGATGGAGTCAAAGGGAAAGAGAGTATAAGAAAAGTTAAGAAAGACACCAGAATTAACGGGGCAGAAAGTTCAGGAAAGGTTAGGAGAGTATGGCCAAGTGAAATAGGAATCGATATGATAGGTGAGGGGAGTAATGGATTAAAACAATTTTATATGAATGCACAAAGTATAAGAAATAACGTGGATGTGTTTGAGGCTCAGTTAGAAATGGGAAAGTATGATGTTGTGGAATTACAGAGACATGGCTGCAAGAGGACCAGGGCTGGGAACTGAACATACAAGGGTATACGTCCTATCGAAAAGATAGACAGGTGGGCTGAGGGGGTGGGGTAGCTGTTGGTGAGGAATGAAATTCAGTCCCTTGCGAGGTGTGACAGGGAATCAGGAAATGTAGAGTCAATATGGATAGAACTGAGGAATTGTAAGGGTAAAAAGTCCCTAACAGGCCCCCAAACAGTATTCTGGATATAGGGTCCAAGTTGAATCAAGAGTTAAAATTGGCATGTCTCAAAGGTAATGCTATGGTTGTTACGGGAGATTTCAACATGCAGGTAGACTGGGAAAATGAGATTGGTACTGGACTGCAAGAAAAGGAGTTTGTGGAGTGCATCTGAGATAGAGCAGTTTGCACTGGAGACTACCAGGGAGAAGGCGTTTCTGGATTTAGTGTTGTATAATAAACCCAGATTTGATAGGGAAGTCGAGGTAAAGCCATTAGGAGGTAGTGACCATAATATGATAAGTTTTAATCTACACTTAGAGAGGGAGAGTGGAAAATTGGAAGTGACTGGTGGGGTACCACAAGGCTAGGTGTTGGGACCGCAGCTATTCACAATATACACAATGATTTAGATGAAGGGATTATAAGTAACATTAACACATTTGCATATGACACAAAGCTGGGTGGCAGTGTGAACTGTGAGGAGGATGCTATGAGGATGCAGGGTGACTTAGACAGGTTGGGTGAGTGGGCAGACACATGGCAGATACAGTTTAATGAGGATAAATGTGAGGTTATCCAATTTGGTGGCAAAAACAGGAAGGCAGATTATTATCTGAATGGTGTCAATTTGTGAAAAGGGGAAGAACAACGAGATCTGGGGGTACTTGTTCTTCACTCACTGAAAGTAAGCATTCAGGTAAAGCAGGCAGTGAAGAAAGCTAATGGCATGTTCGCCTTCATAACAAGAGTAGTTGAGTGTCAAAGAGTGCAGTTGTTCAGGGCCCTAGTGAGACCACACCTGGAGTATTGTGTGCAGTTTTAGTCTCCAAATTTGAGGAAGGACATTCTTGCTAGGGAATGCAGCGAAGGTTTACGAGGTTAATTCCCGAGATGGCGGGACTGACATATGTTGATAGAATGGAGTGGCTGGGCTTGTATACTCTTGAATTTAGAAGGATGAGAGGATATCATATTGAAAAATATACGATTATTAAGGGATTGGACATGCAAGGAGCAGGAAACATATTCCTGATGTTGGGGGAGTCCAGAACCAGGGGTCACAGATTAAGAGTAAGGGATAGGCCATTTAGAACGGAGATGAGCAAAAACATTTTCACGCAGAGAATTGTGAATCTGTGGAATTCTCTGCCTCAGAAGGCAGTGGAGGCCAATTCTCTGAATGCTTTCAAGAGAGAGTTAGAGTTTTTAATGATAGTGGATTCAAGGGATATGCGGACAAAGCAAGAATGGGGTATTGAATGGTTGTGCTGGCTCGAAGGGCTGAATGGCCTACTCCTGCACCTATTATCTATGGTTTATTGTCTATTGGTATGGAGAAACTGAGAGTAGGGGAAAACATTTTTGCAGGAGGCAACGTGAGAGAAGATGTAGTTCAGATAACTGTGGGTGTCAGTGGCTTTGTGTTAGACATCAGTAGATTGACTGTGCCCTGTGATGGAGACAGAAAGGTTAAGAAAGGGAAGAGAGAAGTCACTGATATCCAAGTTAATTTGATAGCTGGGTGGAAATTTGTGGTAATTTAATTAAATCAAAATGTTCTGCACGGGTGCAAGGCGCAGCCCTAATGGAGAATGGAGAAATCTATCTCCACCCTGGTGCATTAGAATGTGTGGAGATAGTAGAACATAATTTCCCCTCAGCAAGTGTGAGAATCCTGGTCTCAACTGGTAGGACACCAGCAGGTTGTAACAACTGATGGATTAGGTTTCTGCTTCCTGAGCCATTTAAGGTTTAGATTTCCGCTTCTTTGGCTAGATAATATGTTGTGCCTCTGTGGAGGCTCAAAGTGGTCCCATTAGGACTTGTCACCAAGAAGATGATTGCTGTTGTATAAATCAGAGAAATACCACTGCCGAAGTTATTGCTGAGAGTTTGTAGCAGATAGCTGCTCTCAAGAATTGAGATAAAACACCCTTGCAGTCGGTCAGAAACAGATGTTACCTACGCAGGGACTGAGAGAAAATACCAAGGCACACTTTGTTCAATACACAGTGGGCTGGTGCAATTAGAAACTTGCTCTTTCAGTGCAAATGTTCACTGTGAACCTCTATCATGGATGCCTGCTATTTCATGAGTGAAGGAAGCAGACGTCTTCCTGGTGGCAGTGTAAGATATCACTACTTGAGAAATACCCTGAAGAAAGGCACAAAGTAAAAGCAACAGGATAATTCACAGTAATGCCATGGGTTATTTAAATTCATTTGCATTTTACTTGTGAATTAAAATTATTTTGATCACTGGAAATCATCTACACCCCCCCTGCTTCGAAAAATGGCTCAATGAAATGATAATAATCATACAGATGGAAAGGATACGCTTCTACAACTCCAAGGTACCAAACACCTTTTTAAGTGTTTGGGGACAATTTATCAACCATCTCAAAGTCCAATAATTTCATAATTTCATATTATCTGCAGTGATGTAGTCCTGTGACCTTTACTTCTGCTTTTGCAATGCATGACTGCGTAGCACCATGTGGATTGGACCAATACTGTTATGTCTGGCGGCTTTGTTTTATTTATTTATTATTTTAATTATAAATTTTTTTTTTCCTTCCTTTTTTTTCCTGTTGTCTTTTTCAGTTTTTATTTTTATTTTGTTTGTTTGTTTGTTTTGTTCTTTTTTGTTAAAAAAATGTATAAAATAATAAAAAATATTAAAACTAAAATTATTTTGATCAAACTTTCAATCATCAAGAATCCTTTGCTTGTCCTTAATAAAAATGACCATCCAACCTTATCATAGATGGATGCGTCTGTTGTACAATTCATGTACTTTGTACATTGTACAATGTTGTACATTGCACTCTGCATCTTTCATCGTTGTTTAAGATTATTAAAAGCATAGGCAACTTCATCCTTTTTTTTCTTTTCCCAATATATTGTTCAAGTTCCGAATCGCAGAATGTGAAAGCTCTTGCCAGAGTTCTCAGTAATAGAAAATTTATATTTGCACTCAAAGCTTTTGGATTAAATTCCTTAAGGGAATTCTGTATAAATATATGGTTAATTGATCCTCACCCTGGACCCGATTCATTGTGAAGAATAATTTAGAAATAACTTGTCTTGGTATGAAGATCAATTGATGAATCTAATGCAGTCCCTCAATCCTCCACACTGTTCAAAAATCCAAATAATGCAATACAAAGTAACTGCAGATGTTGGTTTATGCCAAAGATGAACACAAAATGCTGGAGTAACTCAATGGGTTAGGCAATATCTCTGGGAAAAATGAATAGGTGAGGACACTTCTTCAGTCAAAATAATGCAGATGCTTGACAGCTGAAACAATAGAATAAATGTCATCAGCTTACCATGTGCAATCAGTTTCTCTATCCACATATGCTGCTTAATCAACTGAATATTTCCAGCAATAGTGTTTTCATTTCAATCCAAATTATTGTTTTTTTAAATTAACTTTCTGACACGTTGAGGCATGTTGGACGGATCTCATTCATTTTGCATCAAGAGTTAGTGAAATGCTCATGATATGTGGCGCCCTACATCTTATGGTCCAATGCAGTCGCTTTTCAAATGTCTCCTCCAACTCAAACATGAGATACTATTTGCCTGTCTATGATCAGCTTGAATAACTTCTCTGAAAGAAGTAGTTGATGTGTTTTCAATTGTATCAACAGACAATTATGTCAGTATTCCCTGTGTCACAATCAAAATTTGCACCTGCAATCCAAATACCATGCTAGAAATTTAAAAAAATAATTTACCTATCCAGTTTATAATACCATCTGCTTGGAGTATCAGCTGTTGTCATTGCAGATGTTGTCCAAATAAATAGTTAAGCAGTTGCCTAATGTGATTAGTTTCCATATTCTGAAAATCAGGTTTCCATGGCAACATAATAAGAAAAAACAGCAATTCATTAAATAATTTCTTGCCAAATATTTTTCTATGTCAGGTTGTAACTTCAACCACAGCAGCTTTGTGGTCTTCAAATGAGACGTCAGATGTCAAAATTTAAATTTATCAACACTAATCTAAATTCCACTGCAATCGACCTGGTCCTCTAAAATAAAGTGGGACATTTGAATATAAGCAGTGTGATTTTGTGCTTTGTATTTTAACCTGTGTTCCACATTTAATCCTGTCCAGCTGGGTTTTCTGAACTTTGAAAATCTCAGAAGCTACATAAAAACTTGTTCAAGGAATAGACATTCAGCAACTTGCAGTACAAGAAGGGCAAAGTGTATCCAAATGAATCACCAAATTTATTATTTACCATGCAGATACCAAATATTCACTACCACCCAACAGCTCCCCTACTACAAAAATTGTGATGAACTTCACGGTGATAGTTATAGTCATGCAGCGCAGAAACAGGCCTTCCAGCCTAACTCATTCATGCCTGCCAAACTGCTTATCTAAATTAGTCCCAATTGTCCACATCCCTCCAAACCTTCTCTAATGACATAATTATTCAAATATCTTTTAAACATTGTAATTGTACCTGCTTCAACCATTTATTCTGGCAGCTCGTTTTATATACATACCACACTCTGTGTGAAACATTTGTCTTCAAGACTCTATTAAATTCTTTGCTTCTCACCTTGTCACTTTTTTTCTAGTTTTAGACTCCCATGCATTCTGAAAAAAGAGGTGACAATCCTCCTTATCTAATACTTTAATCTTTATATAACTAAAACACTCATCTTTTTATCTTCCGGTTTGCGATCTTTACATTTGTGCAAAAATGGTACACGATAGCACTACGATTTTTCACCACCTTACTCTCCATTCTTATGTGCTGCAAGTGCAATAAGTTATGTTCCAATCGGTGGTATATTTTAAAAGTTATAAAGGTTTAAAATACTTTAAAACCGTGCATGTGCAGATTGATCTCCTCTCCTGTCAGTCACCGACGGGATGGCGACACCCCTTCCTGCACCATCACTGCACTGATTGGCCGTGCTTGCTGTCAGTCATCAGCACCCGCCCACCTCAGCCGGCGCTCGTCCGCTTCTGCCGGCACGGCCGAAGCTGCTGGTGCTTTGGGGCTGCTCCCAGGATCCAAGGCCTGGGTGCTGAACCTGGCTCTGAGGATGCCAACGGCTGGTGCTCCTCCGAGGCATGCTAGAAGAGAGAGGAGTGGCAACCTCGAGATCCAGGGGAGGAGAGGGAGAGTGGAGGGAGTGAGGGAGAGGAGGTAGAGGGGGGGAAGTGGAGGAGGTGAGGAGGCTGGGGGAATTGAGGGAGAGGACGGTGTAGGGAGAGAGAGTGGGAGGGGAAAGTGGGGGAAGTGAGGAGGGAGAGTGGAGGAGGAGGGAGGTTAGAGGGGGGTAGTGTGGGGAGAGGAGTTATGGTGGGAGGGAGTGACTGATGGTATGGGAAAGCAGAGAGAGAGATGAGGGTGGGATTGGTGGTGGAGAGGAGGAGAGGGGAAGGAAAAGGGAGGGTGAAGAGAAAGGAGAGAAGAGTGCTGGGGATATGAGCCGCGCCTGCGCAGCTGGGGGTTATGGGTGGGCGGTGGAATATTGTGTTGGGGAATGGGTTGCAGTAGAGACCAGGCCTCCCATGTGACAGGGACCAAAAAGCATGGACTTGCCTTTGGAAAAGAATGGACACATTAGGGATAGTCAGCATGACTGCGTGGGAGATATCCTGTTTCAAATACCGTTTTTTTTAAAGAGTGGCGTATATGATTGATAAAGATAGGACAGTTGATATTGTTTACATGGAATTTTGTAAAGCATAGTCCCTTAAGGGACAGAAGTTTAGGGGTAACATGAGGGGGAACTTCTTTACTCAGAGAGTGGTAGCGGTGTGGAATGAGCTTCCAGTGGGAGTGGTGGTGGCAGGTTCGTTGGTATCATTTAAAAATAAATTGGATAGGCATATGGATGAGAAGGGAATGGAGGGTTATGGTATGAGTGTAGGCAGGTGGGACTAAGGGAAAAAAGTTGTTCGGCACGGACTTGTAGGGCCAAGATGGCCTCTTTCCGTGCTGTAATTGTTATATGGTTATATGGTTATGTGGTTATAATTGGCAGGTGCTGAATATTAACTCACATGGGATCCACTGTGAGTTGGCAAATTGAGTTGGTCATAGGAAACAAAACTATAGCTGTAGAGGAGAGAACTGCAGATGCTGGTTTAAATCAACAGTAGACACAAAATGCTGGAGTAACTCAGCGGGACATGAAGGGTCTCAACCAGAAGCGTCACCCATTCCTGCTCTCCAGAGATGCTGCCTGTCCCGTTGAGTTACTCCAGCATTTTGTGTTTACCTATAGTTGTAGAGGGGTGTTTTCCTGACTGGAGGTCAATAACTGGTGATATATAGTTTGTTTTGTTTAAAGGCCATTTGGCCCACCGAGTCTGCACCGACCAATGATCACCCGTATATTACCTCTATCCTACACATAATTAACCGACAAACCCGCATGTCTTTGGAGTGTGGGAGGAAACCGGAGCACCTGGAAAAAAACCCACACAGTCACAGGGACAATGTACAAACTCCAGACAGACAGCAGCCATAGTTAGGATCAAACCGGGTTTCTGTGCTGTAAGGCAACAGCTCGACCACTGTGCCACTCTTATGTCCCATTTGTCAAGGATCACAATTGAGACCTCTTTTGCTAGTAATTTATATTCATGATTAGTAAGAATATGTAACTGATCCGATCAGTAAGTTTGCAAATTACATGAAAATTGGTGAAGTTATGAATAGTTAGTTTACCAAAAGATACACAGAATATAGATCAGTTGGAAATAAGGACAGAAATATGACCGATGAAAGTTAATCCAGCAAGTATGTGATGTTGCATTTTGGAACGATAAATGGGTCAACACAAGTGGATAGGGTGGTAATTAAATTGTACAGCACGTCTGTGTTCAATCGTCAAGGCATTGCATATCAAAATTTGCAAGTAATGTTGCAGATGTATAAAACTTATTTAGGTCACATTTGGAGAATTGTTTGCATTTCTGTTCACCACATTACAGGAAGGATGTGCAGGATATGGAGAAAAGAGTTTCACTAGGATTTTGCAAGGATTGGAATGTATTAGCTATGAGGTGAAGATGGACAATCTTGGATTATTTTCTCTGGGGAGTCGGAGATGAGAGGCAATCTGATAGAAGTATATAAAATTATGTGGCGTAAATAGGGTATATAATCAGAGTCCTTTTCCTAAAGTGGAAATGTCAAATTCTAATGGACCTAGATTTAAAGTGACAGGGGGCATGTTTGAAGGAGATGTGTAATGCAAGATTTTTACACCATGAGTGTTAGGTGCCTTGAATGCACTGCCAAAGGAGGTAGTGGAAGCAGATATTATAGCAATATTTAGGAGCAATTTAGATAGACACGGGGAATAGAGTGACACAATGATTGTTGGAGACCGTTGGAGAGTGTGGAGGAGGGTCAGGGCGGTGAGTACTTAAATCGGGCGTGGGGCTTTATTTCACAGAGGCCCGGGACTGTTGGAGAGTGTGGAGGAGGGTCAGGGCGGTGAGTACTTAAATCGGGCACGGGGCTTTATTTCACAGAGGCCCGGGACCGTTGGAGATTGTGGAGGAGGGTCAGGGCTTACCAAAATCCGTAACGTTTCACACTCCATAGGGAGGTTTCTGGTGGAAGCCGCTGATTGGTGGAAGCAGACTAGAGGAAGCAGCTGATTGGATGCAACCTCAGGTTAGCATTTGTGCTTTCTGGTTAAAGGTACTGTGAGCCAAGGGTACAGTGGGCTAAGGTACAGTGCTTTTTGTTTATATAATAAAGGCGCAGTTTAAAGGTCAAGAGGGAGCAGCTGTTGTGAGTCAGATACCTGCTGATTTCTCCCAGCAGTTTCTATTGTATTATACTTGTATTGGATCCAGGGTAAGGCGGGAGAATGACAGTCAGAGCAGTGTACTGTTCTCGATGTCAGATGTGGGAGGTCATGGTGTCGGATGGCCCTCCAGACGTCCACATCTGCACCAGGTGCAGCGAGATGGGGCTCCTAAGGGACCGTATTAGGATTCTGGAGCAGCAGCTCAATGACCTCTGTCTGATCAGGGAGAGTGAGGAGGTCATAGAGGGGAGTTATAGGGAGGTGGTCACACCAAAACCACGGGAGAGAAACATGTGGGTCACGCTAAGGAAGGGCAAGGGGCAGAGGCAGGAACGAGTGAGTACTCCAATGTCGGTACACCTTGCAAATAAGTACTCCTGTTTGAGTACAGATGGGGGTGACAGCTTAACCGGGGGTAGCGACAGCGGACGGGCCTCCAGCACAGAGACCGGCCCTGTTGCTCCGAAAGGTAGGGAAAAAAAGAACAGGGCAATAGTAATTGGGGACTCTATTGTTAGGGGGTCGGATAGGCGATTCTGTGGACGCAGTCGGGAGACCAGGATGGTGGTCTGCCTCCCTGGTGCCAAGGTCTCGGACGTGTCTCAACGCATCCAAGATATCCTGAAATCAGAGGGAGAGGAGCCTGAGGCCGTGGTACATATAGGTACCAATGACATAGGTAAAAAAAAGGGACGAGGTCCTGAAGGGAGGATTTAGGGAGTTGGGAGGAGAGTTAAGGAAAAGGACCAAAAAGGTAACAATCTCAGGATTACTGCCTGTGCCACGCGACAGTGAGAGTAGGAATGGAGCGAGGTGGAGGATAAATGGTGGTGGCTGAAAGACTGGTGCAGAGGGCAGGGATTCAAGTTTCTGGATCATTGGGACTTATTTTGGGGAAGGTGGGACCTGTACAGAAAGGATGGGTTGCACTTGAACCCGAGGGGGACCAATATCATGGCGGGGAAATTTGCAAAGGCTACTGGGGAGACTTTAAACTAGAATGGTTGGGGCGAGGGACTCAAATAGAGAAAGCTAGTAGACAGAATGGGAGGCAGGAAGCAGAAAAGGGAAGCACTCGGACACAAGAGGAGAAAGAAAAAAAAGGAAATAAACAGAGAATAAGAGACGGGGGTTTCTTAAATGTGCATATTTTAATGCTAGGAGCATTGTAAGAAAGGTGGATGAGCTTAGAGTCTGGATAGACACCTGGAAGTATGATGTTGTGGCGATCAGTGAAACATGGTTGCAGGAGGGCTGTGATTGGAAACTAAATATTCCAGGATTTTGTTGCTTCAGGTGTGATAGAATTGGAGCAAGAGGTGGAGGTGTTGCATTGCTAGTGAGGGAAGATATTACAGCAGTACTTTGGCAGGATAGATTGGAGGGCTCATCTAGGGAGGCTATTTGGGTGGAACTGAGAAGTGGGAAAGGTGTAGCAACACTTATAGGGGTGTATTATAGACCGCCAAATGGGGAACAAGAATTGGAAGAGCAAATATGTAAGGAGATAGCAGATATTAGTAGTAAGCACAAGTTAGTGATTGTGGGAGATTTCAACTTTCCACACATAGATTGGGAAACACATTCTGTAAATGGGCTGGATAGTTTGGAGTTTGTAAAATGTGTGCAGGATAGTTTTTTGCAGCAATACATAGAGGTTCCTACTAGAGGAGGGGCAGTGCTGGACCTCCTGTTAGGAAATGAGACGGGACCGGTGGCAGAGGTATGCGTTGGGGAGCACTTCGGGTCCAGTGATCACAATACCATTAGTTTCAATATAATTATGGAGAGGGTCAGAACTGGACCTAGGGTTGAAATTTTTGATTGGAGAAAGGCTAACTTTGACGAGATGCGAGATGATTTAAAAGGAGTGAACTGGGGACATTTTGTTTTATGGGAAAGATGTAGAAGAGAAATGGAGGACATTTAAAGAGGAGAAATTTTAAGAGTACAGAATCTTTATGCTCCTGTTCGGTTGAAAGGAAACCGTAAAAATTGGAAAGAGCCCTTGTTTTCAAGGGAAATTGGACATCTTGTTCGGAAAACGAGAGAGATCTACAATAATTATAGGCAGCATGAAGTAAATGAGGTGCTTCAGGAGTATAAGGAATGTAAAAATAATCTTAAGAAAGAAATTAGAAAAGCTAAAAGAAGACATGAGGTTGCTTTGGCAAGTAAGGTGAAAGTAAATCCAAAGGGTTTCTACAGCTATATTAATAGCAAAAGGATAACGAGGGATAAAATTGGTCCATTGGAGAGACAGAGTGGACAGCTATCTGCAGAGCCAAAAGAGATGGGGGAGATATTGAACATTTTTTTTTCATCGGTATTCACCAAGGAGAAGGATATTGAATTAAGTGAGGTAAGGGAAACTAGTAGAGTAGCTATGGATATTATGAGGTTCAAAGTAAAAGAAGTACTGACAGTTTTGAAAAATATAAACGTGGATAAGTCTCCAGGTCCTGGCAGGATATTCCCTAGGACATTGAGGGAAGTTAGTGTAGAAATAGCCGGGACTATGACAGAAATATTTCAAATGTCATTAGAAACGGGAATAGTCCCCGAGGATTGGCGTACTGCGCATGTTGTTCCATTGTTTAAAAAGGGTTCTAAGAGTAAACCTAGCAATTATAGACCTGTTAGTTTGACTTCAGTGGTGGGCAAATTAATGGAAAAGATACTTAGAGATAATATATGTAAGCAACTGGATAAACAGGGTCTGATTAGGAACAGTCAACGTGGATTTGTGCCTGGAAGGTCATGTTTGACTAATCTTCTTGAATTTTTTGAAGAGGTTACTAGGGAAATTGACGAGGGTAAAGCAGTGGATGTTGTCTATATGGACTTTAGTAAGGCCTTGGACAAGGTTCCTCATGGAAGGTTGGTTAAGAAGGTTCAACTGTTGGGTATAAATGCTGGAATAGCAAGATGGATTCAACAGTGTCTGAATGGGAGAAGCCAGAGGGTAATGGTGGATGGCTGTTTATCGGGTTGGAGGCAGGTGACTAGTGGAGTGCCTCAGGGATCTGTGTTGGGTCCTTTGTTGTTTGTCATGTACATCAATGATCTGGATGAAGGTGTGGTAAATTGGATTAGTAAGTATGCAGATGATACCAAGATAGGGAGTGTTGTGGATAATGAAGAGGATTTCCAAAGTCTACAGAGTGATTTAGGCCATTTGGAAAAATGGGCTGAAAAATGGCAGATGGAGTTTAATGCTGATAAAGGTGAGGTGTTACACCTTGGCAGGACAAATCAAAATAGGACATACATGGTAAATGGTAGGGAAGTATACAGTTGAACAGAGGGATCTGGGAATAACCATGCATAGTACCTTGAAGGTGGAATCTCATATAGATAGGGTGGTAAAGAAAGCTTTTGGTATGCTAGCCTTTATAAATCAGAGCATTGAGTATAGAAGCTGGGATGTAATGTTAAAATTGTACAAGGCCGGTGTGGGCAAGTTGGGCCGAAGGCCCTGTTTCCACACTGTATCACTCTATGACTCTATGACTCTAAAGTGATTTTCTTAGTTTGACATTCTGTGCAGGAAATCAGTTGTATTGACATGCTTGATTCCCTCCTTGTGAGACAATAGCCCCGGGAGCAGATGGTGAGACCAAATCTGGAGTATGGTGTACAATTTTGGTCGCCCAATTATAGGAAGGATGTCAACAAAATAGAGAGAGTACAAAGGAGATTTACTAGAATGTTGCCTGGGTTTCAACAACTAAGTTACAGAGATAGGTTGAATAAGTTAGGTCTTTATTCTCTGGAGCGCAGAAGGTTAAGGGAGGACTTGATAGAGGTCTTTAAAATGATGAGAGGGATAGACAGAGTTGATGTGGACAAACTTTTCCCGTTGAGAATAGGGAAGATTCAAACAAGAGGACATGACTTCAGAATTAAGGGACAGAAGTTTAGGGGTAACATGAGGGGCAACTTCTTTACTCAGAGAGTGGTAGTGGTGTGGAATGAGCTTCCAGTGGAAGTAGTGGAGGCAGGTTCGTTGGTATCATTTAAAAATAAATTGGATAGGCATATGTATGAGAAGGGAATGGAGGGTTATGGTATGAGTGCAGGCAGGTGGGACTAAGGGAAAAAAAGTTGTTCGGCACGGACTTGCAGGGCCGAGATGGCCTGTTTCCGTGCTGTAATTGTTATATGGTTATATGGTTATATGGTTATAAGCAAATGGAATTAGTTTTACTTCGGCATGATCACATGTTGACAAAGACATGGTGGACTGAGAGGCCTCTTCCTCTACATTTCTATGTTTCTGTGTTACTAAAACCCCTGTTCCATGGTACGAGTTAATTCCAAGATTTCTCTCGAGATTGCCCTGAATCGAACTCGGAGATTTACGGTAATGGCCACTCGTCGGTACTCGGGGCTCTCGTGGACAATTTTTATCATGTTGAAAAATCTTCACGAGTCTTCCCGTGCTTACCTGCCGTTCGCGAGACTTCCCGAGTACCTGCCGTTAGCGTTACGAGCCGCTAAGTGACGTCCCCGAGTTCCGACGTACCCGCTACGTTCATTCTCCGTGCTTACCACGAGTTTGATTTTTTTTAAACTCAGGAGAGTTCTTGGAATGAACTCGGACCGTGGGACAGGGCTATAAGGCTATCCCATTATCCTCAACACATAATATCTAATTCTTCCAATCTGCTCCCGGGGCTATTGTCTCACAAGGAGGGAATCAAGCATGTCAATACAACTGATTTCCTGCAGAGAATGTCAAACTAAGAAAATCACTTTAGAGTCATAGAGTCATAGAGTGATACAGTGTGGAAACAGGGCCTTCGGCCCAACTTGCCCACACCGGCCAACATGTCCAAACTACACTAGTCTCACTTGCTAGCATTTGGTCCAAATCCCTTCAAACCTGTCCTATCCATGCACCTGACTAACTGCTTCAGAAATGTTGGGATTATCCCTGCCTCAGCTACCTCCTTTGGCAACCTGTTCCATACATCCACCACCCTTTGTGTGAAAAAGTTACCCTTCAGATTCATATTAAATCTTTTCCCCTTCACCTATGTTCTCTGGTCCTTGATTCACCTACTCTGGGCAAGAGACAGTGCATCTACCCGATCTATTCCTCTCATGATTTTATACACCTCTGTAAGATCAATCCTCATTCTCCTGCTCTCCAATGAATAGAGTCCCAGCCTACTCAACCTCTGCCAATAGCTAAGACCCTCTAGTCCTTGCAACATCCTTGTAAATCGTTTTCCTATCTCTTCCCAATCTCTCTTCTTCCATGAAGAAAAATCCAGACCTTCTGAATAAAGTTAAAAGTTCCAATCATGTTTTACTGGAGTCAGTCTTACAGTCCCACATATAGGATATGGAATGTAAAATACGGTCAGTTGGATCAGGATGATGATTGAAGGAGTGTTCTCTAGTCCCTCTTCACTCATCTCTTCCAATAACTTAGATGTTTCCATTTTAAGAAAAGATTCAATTTGAATAAAGCTGTCATTAAATCTCGTTCGAGCTTTCTTTAAGGCTACATGCGCCAGTTCCAACCAACATACCGATAAAACACAAATTCTCCTGAATTCTCCACTGGTATTTTTAACAATTATTTTAATAATTGGTCCTCTTGTAACAAACTTTCATTCAAGTAAAAATAATTTCTTCCTACTTGCTCAAACAATATCTCTCATACTTTTTAACACCTCGACTAAATGTCCACGTTCATTTCTTTGCTTTAAGAAGAAAAACTTGTCTTTCTCCAGGCATATATTTGGTATCTCACACCCTCATTTCAATTCCAATTAAACTTATCTTCTGTTTCTTCAACTCTGTGAATACCTTTCTGAAATATCATGATTAGAATTGGACAGAATGCTTCAACTAAAGTTTAACCAATAATATATATACATACATATATATATATATATATATATATATATATATATATATATATATATATATATATATATATATATATATATATATATATATATACTAGACTAAGTGGGACATGTTGGGTCCCAGCATCACATGGGAGGGCTGGTCACCCAACGCAATATTCCACGTCTCCACCAATTCCGATATTGCTCGCCAGTGGGGCTTTCTGTTGCGCTAGTATGGGTGTCGTGGGCCGAAGGTACTGGTTTCCAGAGGGCTAGTATAGACATTGTGGGCCAAATGGATTATTGGGCTGGCAGCTCAGTGACTGAGGCCTGACAGTACAGAGACTCAGACCTGTCAGGCTGGCAGCTGAGAAACTGCCAGAAATCCTGCCCAAAACAGGTGACAGACTGTGTGAGAGAGAAGGGGGAGAGGGTGGACTGAATGGATTATTAGGCTGGCAGCTCAGTCACTTACGGCTGGTGGGTTGGCAGTTCACTTACTCACGGCTCGTGGGCTGGCAGTGCAGTCACTCACGTCTGGTACGCTGGCAGTTCACTCAGTCATCCCAGCCACATATAATTGTCCATGCTGAAATATCGGTTTGTCGAGGTAGATCAACACCTTCTGCATTGTTTGTCCTTGTGCTTTATGGATCGTCATAGCAAAACTTGATTGAATGGGGAATTGGGTCCGCTGAAGGGGAATGTTTTCACCTTCTGTCAAAATGAGTGCTTTCCTAGGAATGAGAACAATCAGATTATTGCGTAGCTGTTCCACAATCATCCTCGTTCCATTGTATAGCTTTGGCGGCTCCAAGTTTCTCATTAATATGATTGGAGATCCTTTTTTCAACTCAAATTTGTGTGGTGGTAATCCAGAGAGCTCGAGTGAATCGAGGAATTCTGTTGGGAAGTGAGTATCACGAGTTGCCTCAGTGACAGCATTGAAAGAAAAGTACTCGTTAACGATTCCAGGGAAGCGTTGGATGCATGTTGAATTGCTGCTTCTCATGGCATCATCGTGAGGAACCAAGATACAATTATTGGAGAATAATTCTGCAGGATTGGCAAATGTGGGGTAGGTGAAATCAATATGATCCTCCAGTGTTTCTGCTGATAGAAGCATGTCTTGTGGGATTTCAATTTCATCGTCTTCATTCTTTAAAATTTTGTCCTCCAACTTTCAACAAAAATTGAGAATAGTTGCCTTCTCCCTCTGTCAATCGCATATTTGTGTGCAATTGAAACTTGGTGAAAAGTCTCCACAAGTAGGATTTCTTGACGCAGGCATTTTCAACATCAGCATAATTTCCCCATTTCACCACAACAAACTATAAGAATGCGGCCAAAAGGCTTAGTGTTACTGCAGACATCTTGAAGAGTTCTGTCCACCGCTTCAAAGCTTTCTCGCCTAATCATTGGACATTCATCCCAAACAATGACTTTCACTTGCCTCATGAAATGTGCCATCTTAGAGTTCTTCTCAATGTTGCAGAATGTATCCTTGGCCACTTGGATGGGTATCTTGAATCGAGAATGTGCAGTTCTTCCACCAGGCATTAATGTAGCTGCAATCCCAGAGGATGCTACAGCAATAGCCACATCACCTTGACCTCTAACTTTTCCTGACATAATGTCGAAAAAGCAGCCACAAGACAATTTCAGTTGTTAATGAACATTGAAGAATTTGTGCAAAGCATTTCTTTGAGGCGGGGCTGTCAGGGTGGGGTGGGGGGTGGAAAATGTTGTGCATCCAAGGGAGGGGGACAGCTTCCCTTCGTGAGCTGATGAGAAAGGGGGTGGGTGTCCTCCAGCGGGGGATGTAGGCGGATTCAGTAGGGGGCAGGAGGGGGCGCATTCTATAGCCAGGCGGGAGGGCAGCGTCTTGAGGGGGGGGATATCAGTGGGGGGGGGGGGGGGGCGGTGAGCGACTTACTCATGGCCTCTGGCCTCACTCACTGCCTTGGGATTAACTCATGCCCTTTGCACTGACTGACTGACTCGCGGCTTGTGGACTGACTGACGCCCGATTTCTGGAGTCACGTCCGACTTTTGTAAACTGAAAACTGTAACATCTACATTGAGGAACAGCTTCTTCCTGACAGCCATCAGTCTATTAAACATAACAAATAAGCTGAACTACAAAAGACTATATTATTTGTACTATTTGTTATTTGTTGATCACACACATCCTCCACCTCACACAGACACTCACACACAGACTTACACACACACACACACACACACACACACACACACACACACACACACACACACACACACACACACACATACACACACACACACACACACACACACACACACACACACACACAGAGACACACAGAGACACACAGACATACACACACACACACACACACACACACACACACACACACACACACACACACACACATACACACACACACACACACACACACACATCCACATGCACTCATCCACACACACACACACAGACTCATTCACACACACACACACACACACACACACACACAGACTCATATTCACACACTCGCACTCATACACACATACAGACAGACACACACAGACTCATTCATACACACATGTACACACATGTACACACACACACACACACACACACACAACACACACACACACACACAAACACACACACACACACACTCATTCACTCACACACACACCCAATACTAAAATGCTAAGTAACTTCAGAACGTGTTGAATATACAGTGTGTAAAACAAATCTTTAAAGCCTGCTTTACAGGCTGCTGCTGAAGCAAAATCATGCTTTAAATAACATCCAACAAACACACTCAGCATAGACAGAGCAGTCTTGAATTATTCAACAGCACCTGCACTCGGCGCCATCTTGACATCACCCTCTCGCTGCTTGCCACGAACCGGAAATGACGCACTCAGCGTCAGCATGTTGCTAACGTGAAATGGTGTCATCGGCGCCATCTTGCAACTGAGCGAAAATCACAGAATGAGCACCAATTTTGAAATTAAACACAGTTCTGATCTAATAAAATATTTATTCACTTTATCCATCAGAAAACTGTTGCAAGGAAACCCTTTAAAAAAGCCAGGCAAAAAACACTGAGCAAGCCGACAAAACACATTTGTCTGCTGAAAGCACTTAAAAAAAGCCAGAAAATTGGGGAAAAACACTGAGCAAGCCGACAAAACATTCATCTGCTGAAAGCACTTAAAAAAAACTAGGCAATTGGGGAAAAACATTGAACAAGCCGACAAACCGCATTTGTTTGCTGAAAGCACTTAAAAACAGCTAGGCAATTGGGGAAAAACACTGAGCAAGCCGACAAAACACATTTGTCTGCTGAAAGCACTTAAACAAAGCCAGGCAATTGAGGTAAAACACTGAGCAAGCCGACAAAACACATTTGTCTGCTGAAAGCACTTAAAAACCCAGGCAATTGGGGGAAAAACACTGAACAAGCCGACAAAACACATTTGTCTGCTGAAAGCACTTAAAAAATGCCAGGCAATTGGGGGAAAAACACTGAGGAAGCCGACAAAACACATTTGTCTGCTGAAAGCACTTAAAACAAGCCAGGCAATTGGGGGAAAACACTGAGCAAGCCAACAAAACACATTTGTCTGCTGAAAGCACTTTAAAAAAGCCAGGCAATTGGGGAAAACACTGAGCAAGCCGGCAAAACTCATTTGTCTGTTGAAAGCACTTTAAAGAAGCCAGGCCATTGGGGTAAAACACTCAGCAAGCCGACAAAACACATGTGTCTGCTGAAAGCACATTAAAAAAGCCAGGCAATTGGGAAAAAATCAATGAGCAAGCCGACAAAACACATTTGTCTGCTGAAAGCACTTTAAAAAAGTCAGGCAATTGGGGAAAAACACTGTGCAATCCGACAAAACACATTTGTCTGCTGAAAGCACTTAAAAAAAAGCCAGGCCATTGGGGGAAAAACACCAAGCAAGCCGACAAAACACATTTGTTTGCTGAAAGCACTTTAAAAAGCCAGGCAATTGGGGAATAACACTGAGCAGGCCGACAAAACACATTTGTCTAATGAAAGCACTTTAAAAAAGTCAGGCAATTGGGGAAAAACACTGTGCAATCCAACAAAACACATTCGTCTGCTGAAAGCACTTAAAAAAAGCCAGGCCATTGGGGAAAAACACCGAGCAAGCCGACAAAACACATTTGTTTGCTGAAAGCACTTTAAAAATCCAGGCAATTGGGGAAAAACACTGAGCAGGCCGACAAAACACATTCGTCTGCTGAAAGCACTTTAAAAAAGCCAGGCAATTGGGGAAAAACACTGAGCAAGCCGACAAAACACATTTGTTTGCTTAAAGCACTTTAAATAAGCCAGGCAATTGGGGAAAATCACTGAGCAAGCCAACAAAACACATTTGTCTGCTGAAAACCACATCCCGGGGTCTCACCGTGGAGTAAACGTGCATTCTGTGTTATTCGCAACTTAGAGAGCCATGACCCTCTCGCTTCCTCCGTCTAGCACAACACATCCGGGTTTCATAGTCCCTCCCCCCTGCCACCAGCTGGGGCAGCAGAGAACATGGCGAATGTTTTAAATACATTAATATTTCTCTGATTTTTCATCAATGGGAAACATCCTCCAGTCCAGTCTGGCAGAGGGGGTTCTGAGCGAGGTGGCCAAAAAAAAAATATATATGTGGAAAATATGTTAAATTGACGCCTCACTATCCTTCAGAGTTGGATTCAAATGCACAATGACACCATCTGTAAAGTAACTTTGGGGCACAGGAGGCTGGGGTTGATCTTATAGTGTTTTGAATCATGAGGGGAATAGAAAGTGAATGCACACTTTTACTCAGGGTAGGGGAACCAACAATACTGGGACATTTGTTTAAGGTCAGAGAGGCAAGATTTAATACAAACCTGAGGGGTAACCTTTTCACAGTTAGTAGTGGGTATATGGAATGTGTCTTTTGGGCCACTATGCCTGTGCCAACAACAATGTCAATCTAACTAATCCCATCTGCCTGCGCATGGTCTGTATCCCTCTATTCCCTGTCTGTTCATGTGTTTGGCTAAAGAACTCTTAAATGTTATTACCATATCTACTTCAACACCTTTGCAGCATGTTCCAGGCGCCTGCCACTGTGTAAAATAACTTGCTTTGCACATTTCCTTTAAACTTTCCACTTCTCAGTTTAAACCTATACCCTCTAATATTTGCCATTTTGACCCTGTGAAAGGTTCTATCTACCCTATATATGCCTCTTTTAAATGTATAAACTTATATCAGATTGTTATTTAGCCTCTGATGCTCCAACAAAATAGCAATCACCCAAATCCTTCTGTCGATACAGTGTCCTCATGTCTTAGAAATCTCCCCAATCTAGGCATTTACTTTCTAGGTGGGGTAACCTCTTCTTTTAGTCCCCTCCAAGATCTGCCATCCCTGACATCTTTCCTGTAAATGTGGTGGGAAATGTGATGCCAGGGATTTTTTGCACACAAAAGTCCTCAAAGTTTAGGAGACAGCGCAACATGGGTACCTCTTTTAACTTTTTATATCTTTAGTGCTCTGACTGAACAAAAACAATCCAAGGTAACATTGTACTTAATCTCCATAGGCATTCTTTACCCCTCCCCTCCATCCACTGTGGTTTGCCAAAACTTGCGCAACATGGATCTATGGACGTGGAGGCATAGTATTATCTTCTTTGTACTTGAGCAGGGACCTATGGACCATAGATTCCCTAACTTGATACCCTTAATAACTATACCAATATAAAATGCTAGGGTATTCTCTTAATGGTACTTTAAAAAAGCATTTTATGGCCCATATTAGTTTTCTTAATTACTTTTTCAAGTTCTCTCCTGCTTCCTTATATTCTTTAAAGGCCTTGTTCTATTTCAGCTTCTTTAGCCTTACATATGTAGTATTATTAATGAAATATGCATGGTATGTTATGTTCAAGGGCATGTGATGAAAGCTAGCTGTCCAGGTCCTTTATGAGACCCCCATCTACAGTTATATATGTTGCTCCAGATATATCACGTGGGTATGTGGCCCAAGAAATGTATCTAACGGAATAAAAATTAAATAGTTCAGAGCTCTTCAGCCCAGACTCATGCTAGTAGGAATGATCTTGTCACAAAGAGAATGAAGCAAAGGATTAATAAACTGTGATAAGAATACTGATAAATAACAAGAGGTTAGATCAGTTATGCACCTATCCCTCTTGGAGGATTTTTTAGGCGACTACAGGCAACTGGGCTGTCGCCACATGGTCTCCTCAGTCGCCCAAAGAATTGTAGCGTTTTTCTGGTCGCCGCTGGATTTTGAAATGTTGAAATTTCGGCGACAGTCGGCGACAGTGGGCTTGTCATAGCTTGACTTCCCCTGACATAGGTGCTGTCGTACGTTGTCGCAATGATGACGTAGGTTGGCGCTGGTGCTGACTGTGGTGAATTCCATTGGGGACTACCTACGTCAACCACGTCAACCGGCAAAAGGTACCGTTGACTGAATTGTCTTGCCTTGTCGTTACTTGTCACGGGTATACGTAAGTTGTCATAGGTGTGGTCGTAGGTGGACTTCCTATGGGTCGCCGGTTGTTGGTAGCTCTGATGTCGACTAGGTGGTAGGTTGTTGTAGACATTGTTGTAGACATTATCGTAAGGGGGTCCGGTTCCCGTTTTTTCAATGACCTGCTACGACTATGACAGTCGCCAAAAAAATTGTCTAAGTGGGGCAGGTCCATTAGGCATGTGCTCCATGGAGGAATGTGAAGTGTCTCATAGAACCTATAAAATTCTAACTGTAAACAGGAAGGGGCATAACTGATGACTAGACACCAGAAAAAGGGTTCAAGGCCGTGGGGTATGGGGTGTGTTGTTTTGAACCAAAAATGGGAGAAAAAAAAACTTCACCCAAATCATTAAATGTATTCAAGAAGGAGAGATATATTTCTTACTGCTAAAGGGATCTGGGGGAATTTGGAAATATAGCATGGAAGTCAATGATCAGCCATGATTGTGTTGATAATTCAAACAGGACAGCCTGAATGCTCAAGCAGTTTTCCTATTTTTCTATGTTTCAAGGTCTAACATAAATCAAATGTGAATAAAACAGGAATCCTGATCAGTGAATTGAGATAATTATTATTAGAAGGGGATAGTTATTATCAGATAGGTTTTTTCATACTTAAAAAAATCCAACTGCAGCTAAATCGTGCTTATGAAATTCATTGAGCTGGGTACATTAACACTTTTGAGAGCAGGGCATAAACTCATTGTTGCCTCATATCAGCAGATTGTAGCAGAAGTCATTAATTAAGTACTGATTTCTTTGATTAACTGGTCAAAAGATTGTAGGTTGTGGAAATAGTTCACATAGTTCAATTCTTTTCACACAGAGATGGTGAATCTCCGGATCTGCCACAGACTGTGAACTCTCTGCCACAGAGGGTAGTCAAATATTTAGAGGGAGTTAGATGTGGCCCTTTGTGGGGATCAGGGGGTTGGAGAGAAGGCAGGTACGGGATACTGAGTTGGATGATCAGCCATGTCATGATGCGGTGCAGGCTCGAGGGCCAACTCCTGCACCTAATTCTATGCTATGTTTGATGCGTCTGAGTGCAAAATTCAGTTGCATGTTTATTTGTAAATCATGAGCACAAGATCTTGGTGCCAGACATGCTAGTTGGTAAATTGTACAGTGAGATACTGCATGTATCGTGTGCACAGGCAAGATCTGAACCTTTAAAACAATTGGTGTGATGACACCAGTCATCAGGCAATGCTAAGTTAAGGGCCTGTCCCACTTAAGTGTCCTTGGCATGCAAATTACGCGACCTCGTGGTCGCGATGGTCCTGCGAAGGTCGGGCGCGATTACATGCGTACGCACAGCTGTCTGTCATTTGAAGATGGACACAAAGCTGGAGTAACCGGCAGCATCTCTGGAGAGAAGCAATGGGTGACGTTTTGTGTCGAGACTCTTCTTCAGTCCGAAATGAAGGGTCTTGACCCGAAACGTCGCCCATTGCTTCTCTCCAGATATGCTGCCGGTCCTGCTGAATTACTCCTGAATTTTGTGTCTATCTTCAATTTTCTTGTCCCCGCTCTGGGAGTAGAAGTGGGGGCGGATCCGGAACACAACGGCCGTGAGCCCCAGGCCGAGTTCGGCGATCGTTTGCCTGCTTCTGCTGCTTTTGAAGGTGAGACGTTGCGTCGCGCCAGAGCCTTGGGCCTGTCCCACTTTGGCCATTAGTTCCGCGATAGGCCGTTGGCGCGCGAAGATTTCGTTCATTACTAAATTCTCGGAGCCCCGCGCGATGTCGCGCTAAACTGCACACCCCTCCGCGCTTCTAAGTGGGACCGGCCCCGCTCGGCAATACGGTGCTCGTACGCCTCAACACGAGGTTGCGTAATTTGCGTGCCAAGGCCACGTAAGTGGGACAGGCCCTTTAATGTCAGCACTGGCAAATTAGGCCACACGATGAAAAGTCTGTCCCTAAAAGCAAAATTGCTCAGTGCTTTGTGAATTTTGAGGATTTAAAAAAATATATATTTGTAAATATAAAGCTATTCTGCTTGAATTGCATGGTTCACATTATCATTATGTATCTCTACAGTACATTAAAATGCCACAAACATTTTACATATTTGGGAAACAGTGAGTGATACCACTTGGAAAATAATAATAACAATAGTATCCCATGTTTCTACTACATGTGGAGAACCAGGCTTTTAATTGGACACCACTAGCTGTAGGTTGGCTATTTAAAAAGCTTCCTATCACTTGGTATTTTGGATTCTACTGCAAATATGCCCTGCTTTCAAGAGCGTTAATGTTGGAAGCTGTCTGGATGTTCGGTCCACGACTATAGGCTGACAAAGCAACTATGAATGAAGTGCACTGTCATTTAGATTTCTGCCATGAGTGGTTCAGTGACTGGATGAGCTATTTGACTGGGAATTACAAAACAAGTGTAAGATGCAATAGAAATCTAACTGGACACCCAAAAACAAGGTTATATCAGTTATCTTTAGACTTTACTCTCTAATTTTGTTCAGGCAGACATCCTTGTATCTTCAGATTTCCAAAGAACAAAATATCTGGACACAAAGAATTTCTTAGCTAATGGTGATGAGGAATTATGACCTTATGTGGACAGCATATGGACATTCCCCAAGCCTGGTTAGGGATAGCATCAAGCAGGAAATCAGCAATGTGTGTAGCAAAGATACAGGTGTTATCATGGGCAACTTTAATCTACATATCAAATGGGCCAACCAAATTGGTAGCAGCGCTGAGGAGGATTTCTTGGAATTCATACGGGATGGTTTTTTAAATGAATATGTAGAAGAACCGACAAAGAGGACAGGCCATCATAGACTGGGTATTATGTAATGAGGAAGGATTAGTTAGCAATCTTGTTGTGCAAAGCCCCTTGCGCAACAGTGACCATAATATGGTATAATTCTGCATTAGGATGGAAAGTGACACAGTTAATTCAGAGACTAGGGTCCAGAACTTAAGGAAAGGAGACCTTGAAGGTATGAGACAGGGATTGGTTATGACATATTTTATTGGCAAATTATACTTAAAGGGATGATGGTGGAGATGCAATGGGAAAGATTTAAAGACCACATGGATGAATTCCTAAAATTGTTCATCCTTGTCTGGCGAAAAAATAAAACAGGGAAGGCAGCTAACTGCACGTGGCTAACGAGGGAAATCAATGATTGTGTTATATCCAAGAGGAAGGCATCTAAATTGGCCAGAGGAAGCAGAAAACCAGAGGACTGGGAGAAATTTAGAACTCAACAGAAGAGGACAAAGGGGTTAATTAAGAGGGGGGGAAAAAGAGCATTAAAGAATGCTTGCGGGGAATATAAAAACAGACTCTAAAAGCTTCTTTAGATATGTACAAAGGAAAAAGTTAGAGAAAACAAATGTAGGTCTTTACTGCACCCACCGTGCCGGTCAGCAACCCCGTAGCGATGGTGACAATGTCTACCCCCAGGTACTGGCTGAGCTTCTGGACATTGTCACCCCCAAGTTCGGCTCGGCCAGCCTGAGGCATGGTGTCAGGTTAAACACATTCTTTGCCTGCTCTAAACACCTTCTTTGCCCACTCTAAACACCTTCTTTGCCCGCTTCGAAATGGGCAACACCACCAGGAGTGGAATAACCCTGGCCATGGCGGAGGGACAGGCCTTAACACTGAGCACTCAGGAGGTACAGTGCGCTCTGCGTAGGATCAATCGACGCAAGGCTGCAGGCCCGGATGGAGTCCAGGGAAGGGACTGTGTTGTACAGCTGGCGGAGGTATTCACGAGAATCTTCAATCTATCTCTATCTCTGGCAACTGTCCCCAAGTGCCTGAAAACAGCCACCATAGTGCCAGTGCCAAAAAAGTCTAAAGCCACCAACCTGAACGACTACCGCCTGGTTGCCGTAACTCCAATCCCAATGAAGTGCTTCGAAAGGCTGGTCCTCTCCCACATCAAATGCTGCATCCCTGCCTCACTGGACTCTCATCAATTTGCATACAGGGCAAATAGATCAACAGAGGATGCCATCTCTCTGGCTCTTCACACTGTCCTAACTCACCTGGACAGACAGGGCACGTACGTGAGGATGCTTTTCGTTGACTATAGCTCTGCTCTGCTCTCCCCACCACCAAGCTCACCACCAAACTCCACCAGCTAGGCCTAGGCTCGCCGATATGCGATTGAATCTTGAACTTTCTGACGGAGCGACCGCAGGCAGTGAGACTGGGCCCGCACCTGTCCTCCACTATCACCCTAAGCACCGGCACACCACAGGGTTGTGTACTAAGCCCCATGCTGTACTCCCTCTTCACTCATGACTGTATTCCTGCATTCGACACCAACACCATCGTGAAGTTTGCAGACGACACAACAGTGATCGAGTTGATCACCAACTGTGATGAAACAAAATACAGAGCGGAAGTGCAGAACCTGGCGGACTGGTGCGCACGTAACAACTTGTCACTAAACACCTCCAAGACCAAGGAGCTGATTATTGACTTCAGGAGGTCCAACAATGGAGAATACGCCCCAATCTCCATTTACGGGGAAAGTGTGGAGAGAGTGCCCATCTTTAAGTTACTGGGCACTCACATTTCAGAGGACCTCACATGGTCCACCAATACCGCTGTACTGGTCAAGAAGGCACAGCAACGACTGTTCTTCCTGAGGACATTAAAAAAGACTGGTCTGCCCCAACAGCTGCTGACAACGTTCTACCGCTGCACCACAGAGAGCATATTAACGTATGGCATCTCTGTGTGGTATCTCAGCTGCACGGAGGCGGAGAGGAGAGCTCTTCAGCGCATCGTCCACAGAGCGCAGAGGACTATTGGGACACAGCTACCAGCCTTCGAGAGCATCTACCACACACGGTGCCTCAGGAAGGCCGTCAGCATCCATAAAGACTCTTCACACCCTTGTAACGGACTGTTCGAACTACTTCCCTCCGGCAGACGTTACAAGGCCTTCTACACCCGAACCTCCAGATTCAGAAACAGCTTTATTCCCAGAGCTATAGCGGCTCTGAACCGGCCCTGCTGAGTGCCCCCCATCCCCCCTGGACTGTCTCCCTCGGATGGTCACGTCACACAGCTTATTTATTTATTTTACTTTTCTTTACATCAGTTGGAAGCTGCGTACTAAATCTCGTTGCACTGATGTGCAATGACAATAAAAGATATTATTATTATTATTATTATTATTATTATTATTATTATTATTATTATTATATTCTGACATCGGGTCCACCCTCCGCTCCACCCCCGCACCTGCAGGCTCACTCCTGACAAGCTGCTCATAGCAAAGGTAGGGTTTCAGAGTATGGAGGCCATTGGCATCGTTCGACGCTCCAACTGCACATGGTGCCGAAGGTGTCTGCTGGCTGGAAGCCGTGTGGGAACTACCGCTGCCTTAACGAGGCCACAACCACTGACCGTTACCCTATTCCCCACATACAGGACTTCTCAGCACATCTGGCTGGGGCTAGTTTCTTCTCCAAGATCGACCTAGTCTGGTGGTATCACCAGATCCCCGTGCAACCTGAGGATGCCCCCAAGAAGGCAAATATCACCCTGTTCGGGTTGTTCGAGTTCCTGCGGATGCCTGTCGGACTTAAGAACGCCGCACAGGCCTTTTGTGGAAACATAGAAACATAGAAATAGGTGCAGGAGACGGCCATTCAGCCTTTCCAGCCAGCACTGCCATTCATTATGATAATCAATAACCCGTGCCTGCCTTCTCCCCATATCCCTTGATTCCACTAGTCCCTAGAGCTCTATCTAACTCTCTCTTAAATCCATCCAGTGATTTGGCCTCCACTGCCATCTATGGCAAGGAATTACACAATACTGCAGATGTGGTCTTACCAGAGCCCTATAGAACTGCAGAAGAACCTCTTTACTCTTATACTGAATCAGGTCAGGCAGCATCTATGGAGCGAAGGAATAGGTAACGTTTCGGGTCGAGACCCTTCTACAGACTGAAAAAGGGTAGATGCTGCCTCACCCGCTCTCCAGCATTTTTTGTCTACCTTTGATTTTTCCAGTATCTGCAGTTCTTTCTTAAACATTATATTAATGGTTTACCCATGAAATACAAAGCAGAAGTGTATGAAGCCATACATTGAAGTAAAATACTGATTAATGAATATATTTGTGCAAAATCCTTCTATGTTCAGTTTTCCATAAAGATATTTGTTTTACTATGAGTAGGAAATATATTATTATTGAAATATTATTTGATGGATTTCTTGCACAACTCAAATTGTTATTGGGAAAGGGATAATAAATATTAAAATGAAATGAATTGGTAATTTGAATAAATTTGAAGGCAAGTAACATTGTGTGAAAACATTAGCACAATTATTAATATTGTCTCAAAGTGTAATTTAAGCTTGTTTGGTTTGAGCAGTTTTAGAACTGTGAGTTTAAACCAACAGCTGGCATGCTGGAGACATAAGGAACTGAAGAGGAGCCACGACCCAAAATGTCACCTATCCATGTTCTCCGCAGATACTGCTTGACCTACTGAGTTACCCCAGGACTTTTTTTTTGCTAACCTTTTGAAGCCTGTCTCATTCTTAAATGTATGCTCAATATGTTGATGAATGAATGTCTCTGGAGTCTCAGGGCATTGTGTCAGGCAACATTCTGCAAACAGGATTTCTGCTCAAAGGATCTGCACCTGTGATGTGAAGGTCTTGACCTTCCTTAAATCATTTGCCTCGGATAATGTAGGTCTCATCTGGAAACAGCTGTTTGATTTAACATTCAATAGCATTGAAATGCTTAAGACAGGTTACTGTTTGCTTCTTTGCCTGAGCTAGCAATTAAATCATCGTGCTCTTGGTGAGAATAGTACAAATTAGAAGATGTTTGGGCATCTGCTTGGGTGGTCTCAAGGGCAAAGCATTGTCAACTGGAAATACACAGTATTTAAATTACCAATTTCCAAAGCAATGTAGTTATTGTGCCACCACTATAGAACAATTTTGAAGATGTGTGCAAAACTTCTGGGCAGTAGGCATGGCATGTGCCTATATGGGGCATCCTCCCCTATATTATTGCAACTGAAAAATCTTTACTGGCTGGATAACTGAAAACAAGGGATTCCCACTGAAATTCTTGCTATTTAAGATCCATCCATATATGGTTAAAATAGTAAATCAATACTGGGAGCATGGAGATGGGATGTTGAACACTTGATAACAAGAGGAATTAAATATAGGAGCAAAGAGGTCCTTCTGCAGTTGTACAGAGCCCTAGTGAGACCACACCTGGAGTATTATGTGCAGTTCTGGTCCCCTAATCAGAGGAAGGACATTCTTGCTATTAAGGATGAGCAGTGTAGGTTTACAAGGTTAATTCCCGGGATGGCGTGACTGTCATATGCTGAGCGAATGGAGCGGCTGGGTTTGTACACTCTGGAGTTTAGAAGGATGAGAGGAGATCTCATTGAAACATGTAAGATTGTTAGGGGCTTGGACAGGCTAGAGGCAGGAAACATGTTCCCGATGTCGGGGGAGTCCAGAACCAGCGGTCATAGTTTAAGTATAAGGAGTAAACCATTTAAAACGGAGACGAGGAGACACTTTTTCACGCAGAGAATTATGAATGTGGAATTCTCTGCCTCAGAGGGCGGTGGAGGCCGGTTCTCTGGGTACTTTCAAGAGAGAGCTAGATAGGGCTCTTAAAGATAGCGGAGTCAGGGGATATGGGGAGAAGGCAGGAACGGGGAACTGATTGGGGATGATCAGCCATGATCACATTGAATGGCGGTGCTGGCTCGAAGAGCAAATGCCCTACTCCTGCACCTATTGTCTATTGCCTATTGTCTATTGAGAAGTGGAACTGCTTTAAGCCAACATTTCATTTCCATGATAGACACAAAATGCTGGAGTAACTCAACGGGTCAGGCAACATATTTGGAGAAAAAAAAAGAGATGGGTATTTTTTCAGGTTGGAACGCTTCTTCAGAGTGAAAGTAGAAGGGGGTGGGGATCTGGTGGTAAGAAAATGCCAGAACAAATCAGGCAAGCAACAGATAACCAAGGAAGGATGAAGCCCATAATGGCCCATTGTTGGCTGGGGTCCACCTTTTTCTGTTTTTTCACAGCCAACAATGGCCCATTATGGGCTCCACCCTTCCTTGGTTCCCCATCCTTTTTCTCCAGAGATGCTGCCTGACCCTTTGAGTTACTCCAGCACTTTGTGTCTATCTTCGGTATAAACCAGCAGCTGCAGTTCCTTACTACACCCTCTTTTCCACGCCTATTTTACCATCACTCCTTTCATGATCCAACTAAAATTCGCTGTTAGAATTGAGTTGGAGAAAACTTTAAAATGGTCAGACAGGCCACCATAACCCTCTCCCTCTCACACCCCATCCCTCTCTCCCCCTCCCCCCCTCCTCCCCTCCCCCCCCATCCCCCCCTCCCCCCCACATCTCTCTCTCCCCATCCCCCTCTCTCACCCCCCCTATCCCGCTTTCATTTCCCTCCCAAATCTGTCCCGTTTCCTCCTCCTACTCTCCCCTCCATCCCTTCTTCTCACCCCCGCTCCCCCCACCGGTGTGTTTGGGGGGTGGTTAATGTGAATGTGATGCCGCAACCCCCCCCCCCCCCCCCCAACCCCCTTTGGGGAAACAGACCCAACGGGTCTGCACTTGGTCTAGTATCCATCTAAATCTTTCCTATCCATGTACCTATCCAAATGTCTTTTCAATGTTATTATAGTACCTGTCTTATCTACGTCCTCTGGCAACACTTTGTATATACCCACTACCCTCTGTGTGGAAATAGGAGCCCCTTGGTACCCTATTAAATCTATTCCATTTCACATTAAACCTATGTTCTCTGGTTCTCGATTCCCTACTTGAGAACATTCTTCAGCCCACTTGCCAAACTGATTAAGACCCTGCTGTAATCATCTTCACGACCTTCAATACCACTCACTTTATTGTCATCTGCAAACTTACTGGTCATCCCTTGTACATTCTCAACCGATTCATTGACATTACCCACAGATGACCATGGGCCCAGTACTGATCCCTGAAATGCCCACAATGTCTAAACCAAATGCCTTCTCTATCTGATGCTCTCAGTCCAAGAATATCAGGTTGAATGTCTGTCACTTTGCATATGCAGCAAGACACTGAAAAATAGGTATGGTTGCTGGTATCTTCACTTTCTCTCTGGAGGCGCAAATGATTCATGTTTATTTCCATGGCTGAATGGTTGGAGTGTGATTTTCTAGCTGCTGCTCACTGTCTACAGCGGTAATTGATCTTGGTGACCAGCTCCTTATGGAATATCAGTCTCTGTGAGCATTGTTCCAAAGAAGGATTGGCCCATCAGAATACTGACAATATATGCCTACCTGATTGAAGCCTCTTCTTGCCCTTGTAGGGTACTCAATCTAGTCTTCAGACTCATTTTTTTCTCCCTGTTACACTTTAAGTCCAATGAATCCACTATCAGGGCATTCATTTCTCCAAAACCGCCAGTGTTTTACAATCGCCTAAGCAGTCTGTATGTCTTCACGAGGAACTATTTTGATTTATTCCCCCAGCAAACCTGCGAGTTATGGGCCTGTCCCACTTAGACGATTTTTCAGGTGACTGCCGGTGACTGTCAAGTTGCCGGCAGTCACCTGAAAAACCAGCAACTGGAACGGTGACTGTCAGAGTGGAACACACACACACATTTCACTTCCTTCACCAGCTCGTTATGCAAGCAGGGGACAGGGCAAGCGGGGGGAGCGCTGTCTGAATGAAATTCCCGCCGCGCAAAGCCAAGGTGATACAGATACACACCGCGATGAACAGGAAGGTTGGCGCTGTAATTAAGATGGCTAACAAAGTGTATGGTAAGTCCTTTAAAAGAGGGGGGAGAGAGGGGGGGGGGAGATGTGGAGAAGGGGGGGAGGAGAGGGGGGAGAGGGGGGGGGAAGAGAAGGGGAGAAGGGGAGAGGAAAGGAGGGAAGACAACTTTGAGAAGCAAGAGGTACATGGCTGTGAAGCTCAGCGGACATTAACATTACCGGTCGATAATCCTGGGTTCTGAAAACTCCTGCTTGCGTTTTTTTTCCCCAATGACCCAATGAGATTCACGGGTCAGCACCGGCTACAATCTACAAGAACCTACGAGAACCTTCGACCTCCTGGCAACCCACTAGAATCTCTTGGCGACCCACTTACGGCACAAGAATTCTCGCTACTCTCCATGGCAGCTTCAATTATTGAACAAGATTTGCGGCGACCATAATGAGGCCGCAACTAGTTCCCAGAATGCGGAAACTCCCCACGATCATGAAGGCGACTCCTCGGCAACCACCCGCGAACATGTGGCAACTTCATAGTCTCCTGAGGTCACCTAAAGAATCGCCAAAGTGGGACAGGCCCATTATTGTGGATTCCAGTCAATACTAATGGTGGTAATGGTGAAAGAGTAGTTGACAGTATTATCTTCTTGCTGCTAAACACTAGGCTGCTTGATTGTTATTAACATGTGGCTTTAACTGGACCATTCTAAACTTACAGTGGTGTCAAATCAGCATTGCCTAAGAATCAACTGCTCAATTTGCAGCTTCCTGTCATCAGAATTTTGACCCATGCACCAGATGATCCAGCCCATTTTTAATTTATTTGACTCACAGCCCGCAAATCAAAAGGAGTAGATGTCATAGTTGTATGAGCACAAATGACAAATGTGGTAACAGTATCATGAGCGGGTGTATTGTTAACATTTATGAAATTGGCATAATGGAACAAGGAGCCACCAGGAAGCTGGAAATAATTCATACCCCATTCTGTCATAACAAAATAGAAGATAGAAGTGGATAATCCCATTTGAAAGGGGTTTAACTACCCACATCCTCTAAAATTAGTCAGTCATCAGGCCTGCAGAATTATTTTCCTCTCAAGTGACTTAAGAGTTATTTAAATATTAAGGACCATCCACTTGCATAAAGCTGAAAAATATAAGAATATCAACACATCTATCTAGTCTGACTCATACGCAGGATCATTTCCTGATTCTAATAAGTAAGTTAAGTGACAAGCATGAACCAAAAGTATTTCCGCATTTCTGTTTAATCGGTTGCTGAGTTTTGAAATAATAAAAAGGAAAGGTTTCAATTCATTTTTTCCTATATTGTATATTGTTTGCACTTAACATTATAAATTAATTCTAGAAGAGAGTTGTCTTCCGTTAAATCCTAGGTTTGACTGACAATTGCAGCTCTGTAGCCGTTTTTCTCTAATTCCTAGTTATCTTCAAGAAAGACTTTCTGCTGAGCATACAAGATAAGCAAATTATATTTAATTTCTTGACGAGTTATCAGCTGCTCTGTACCATAACAATTTATTTAAATATCTTGGCTTTGAGATTTCTAACTTGCTATGTGTGCAAATAAAATTATCAGCTGAGCAGTCCATTTAATAGAGAACCCATTAAAGGAGATCTATCCATCTGTCAATGGTGTCTGTGTCCCCAAGACAAAGAGATCTTCAAAGGTCCAAGGGATGGTAGCTTGATTTAATTTTAGAAGCTACATAGCCCTAGGAATATCAAGTGATGAGCAAAAATGTAAGTTACTTCCTCAAAACAGATTAAGAGCTGGAACAAAGCGCAAGGACATAATGGACATTGAACATTTTACCTGATTTGCAGTCAAAAGTATATAAATTAACTATATTGGAATTGTTTCAAGATCATAGGGTAAGGTAATTAAACTTAATTTGATTATTTCAAGGAAATTATTGGAAGCAGGTATCAGCTTATTTTATTTTGTTGGTTACTTTAGTCTGGCCATATTTCTGTTCCTTATTCACCCTTCATGCATGTGCCTGCATTCAAAACAATCATAGGTGATTCTTTATCTCCACACCATATTCCTTTCCTCTCTTCGTACCCAAGAATACCTCATTTATCAGAAATCTATCTCTCTCCATTTTTTAAAAAAAAAAAATCAGTGACCTTAACCTTCGTAGGTACACCACCCTCTGAATGAGACAATGTCTACTCATATTAATCTAGTTGTCTTAACCTGTTGCCTGGAATTGTGGCCTTATGCTAGTCCTTCGCAACCTGGGGAAATATCCTCCTCTACAGTTTGTCAAAGCCCTGTTAGATGTTTGTACTTTTGAATAAGACCTATTCTTATTCTTCTAAATCATTGTGCTTCAAAGCCTCATTGCAATTTCCTCACAACCTTCAATTTCACCAAGGATTGTGTCCTTAGCAAACCTACATTCAGTTTCTTCATCCTAAATATTGTTGCATGATATGAATAGGAGCCCAAACACTGATAGTTGCAGCACCCGAGTATTAACAGCCAGCTCTCCATTCTGTTCATATACATTTGATAACTTTTTTTTGTCTCTAAAGATTGGATTAATATTGCTCTGTGAATGCTACCTCAAGCCTATTGAGATAGTAAAACAGAATTTGACAATTCCACAGCTCAGTTGCATTTATTTGTCCTTGCTACATTCCCATCTATTCAAATCACGTGACAAAGTTGGATTAATCTTCGCAGTTTCAAGTGGCAAACCTTCCACACCCTTTCACAGAGACACTATACTTTGTGGTATCTTTCCAGGTAACAAACTTGTAACATTTATACAGCTAACTACCAGCATTGCAGTGCACATTGTTTTTGTAGCCCACATGTAGGGAAATTGACCAAATTTTAAATGTCCGTGCATGTCTTGAGGAACTGAGGGCTTTGTAAAGAACAGTGAGAAGAAATAGTAAGGTCCGGAATGTATTTACTGAAGCTGAGCCATCTCTTTTCTTTCTTGAACCCCTGTGGTTTGCCTATCCACAGGGCTGAGATTTACAGGAAAGTAATGACTTCAGGTACAACAAACCTAAATTAATTCCAAATGTCCTTACAGATGTTAATTATCTGATTGTTTTTGAGATTAAACCTATTAAACAATGTTAAAAAGAACTTTCAGATAGTCCTTGTAAAACACTTTAGTGTTATATAAATAATATTTGATCTTTCAATGAAATATCCTTAATGAAAGTATATTGGCTAATTGGGAAATACAATAAAGAAACAGAATGAAGAGGATGGAGGCGAAGAAAGAAAAGTATCAACATTGCAGAGTTACCAGCATTTTACCACCTGAATTTAAATGTAAACAAGACTAAGTGGGACCCGTTGGGTCCCATGGTCACATGGGATGGCTAGTCCCCCAACGCAATATTCCACCTCTCCACAAATTCCAATATTGGTGGCCAGTGGTGGTGGGGGGGGGGGGGGGGGGGGGTTCCTGGAGCACTAGTATGGGTGCTGTGGGCCAAAGGGACTGGTTTCCAGAGGGCTAGTATGGACATTGTGGGCCAACTGGATTCTTGGACTGGATTCTTGGACTGAAAGCTGTCACTGTCAGGGTTGGTGTGCTGGCAGCTCAGTCACTCAGGGCTGGTGGGCTGGCAGCTCAGTCACTGGCAGAGTGCAGGCCACCAAATTCAATTTCATAGCATTTCAAGCAGAGTGCAGGCCACCAAATTCAATTTCATGGCATTTCAAGCAGAGTGCAGGCCACCAAATTCAATTTCATAGCATTTCAAGCAGAGTACAAACCACCAAATTGCCAAACAACTAATTGCATTGTGAATAAGGCCTAACAAATCATTTATTGCAAATACATTGCAGACTCACAGGTCAGTTGATTCACAGCTTAGAATCACAGTTGTGGACTCTCCCTCGCGATCATCCAGAGTGACTAACTCACGTCCTGGCATCTGGGATTTTACAGCGCAGACAGGAAGTGGTCAAGATGAGACTTTTAGTTATATAGATGTATTGAATTTATATCTACGACATATGGTGGACATAAGGCACCAAACAAACAAACGGAAGGTAATTCAGGCTGAAAGCTTCATATTCAAGGCTAAGGGACGAGATTTGTGCAAACCTTACTTGCAGATCAAAAGGGAAGCTGAGGAGAGAGCTGATAACTGTTCATAGTCTTAGCTCAAATCTATAACCTCACAGCTACAAGGTCAATGCAGAATCATTTGTGGATTATTTGATCCATTTCCAAACAGGCTGCTATTGCCTGGGGTTAGGTACTGAACTTAGAGAGGGAAAGATAAAGTATGGAGATGTCAACCATAATATTAAGGTAGATCATCATGGAATAATGATCTATTCTATATCTATTATAATATATCATCATTTATTTAATCACCAGATCGACACAAAAAGCTGGAGTAACTCAGCAGGGCAGGTACTTCAGCTTTTTATGTCTAACTTTGGTTTAAACCAGCATCTGCAGTTCCTTCCTACATATTAAATCTCCAGATCAGTTTCTAGAATAATTTTGGGTTTGACTCTATATAAACATAGATAGAAGAAACACACACCAGAGGGTATATCAATAAGATGAGAGGGGAAAATATTAAAGGAAATGTGTAGGGTAAATTATTTAGTCAGAAGGTTGTGGATGCTTGGAAAGTACTGCCAGGAGTGGTGGTGGAGGAGATACAATAATGGTATTTAAGATGCTTATATGGGTATACAGGAATTGGAGGGACATGGATATGCAGGAATTGGAGAGATATGTCGGCAGATGTGGTTTGTTTATCTTGGCATATTGTTCAGCACAGACATTGTGGGTGGAAGGACCTATTCCTGGGCTGTATTCTTCTATTATAGTTTTACCTATGTTCTCAACCTCTGATATTAAAATATGAATGCTTTGCACAGGATATATCAACACTTTCTCCATGGTTTGTCCTTGCACTTTATGGATCGTCATAGCAAAACTTGACTGAAAGGGGAATTGGCTCTGCTGAAGGGGAATGTCTCGGCATTCTGTCAAATTGAGTGTTATCCTAGGATTGAGACCAATGTCATCTTTGAAGGTTCCCATGTTGATTCTTGCAACAATCAGATTATTGTGTAGCTCTTCCACAATCATCCTCGTTCCATTGCATAGATGTGGGGGTTCCAAGTTTCTTATTAACATGATGGGAGATCCTTTTTTCAATTACAATTTGTGCGGTGGGTTCCAGAGGTGTCGAGTGAATCAAGGAATTCTGTTGGGAAGTATTAGTTTCCTCAGTGACAGCATTGAAAGAAAAGTACTCCTTAATAATTCCAGGGAGGCGTCTGATACATGTAGAATCTTTGCTTCTCATCGTATTGTTGTGCGGAACTAAGATACAATTGTTGGAGAATAATTCTGCAGGTTTGTCAAATGTGGGATAGATGAAATCAATACAATCCTCCAGAGTTTTTGCTGATAGAACCATGTCTCCTGGCATTTCAATTCCATCATCTTCATTCTTTAAAATCTCGTCTTCTCCAACGTTCAACAAAAATTGAGAATAGTTGCCTTCTCTCTCTCTCAATCGCATATTCATCCGCAATTGAAACTTGGTGAAAAGTGTTCACAAGTAGGATTTCTTGATGCAGAAATTTACAGCATTATTTCCCCTTTTCACTACAGGAAGGTGTTGTCAAAGATTGCCGCAAGAAATGGTGAGAATGCCGCCATAGGCTTAGTGTTAGTGCATACATCTTGAAGAGTTCTGTCCACCACTTCAAAGCTCTCCCTCTTAATCATTGGGCAAACAAAGAGTTTCACGCCTCATCAAACGTGCCATGTTAGAGTCCTTCTAAATGTTGCAGAATGTATCCTTGGTCATTTGGATGGGCATTTTGAATCGAGAATGTGCATTTCTGCCACCATGCATTAATTTAGCTGATATCCCAGAGGATGCGACAGCAATAGCCACATCACCTTGACCTCTAACTTTGGAGAAGATCAAATTGGTGATAAATGTTTTTCCCATTCCTCCTGGTGAATCAATGAAAAACATTGAAGAAAGCCTACTTTACAAGCAGTTGCACACCTGTTCATACACTGCTCTCTGCTCAGCAGAGGTAATTCTCCTCCACAAATTGCTGTTGTTCAGTTCTATTGTATTGCAATTCCTGCAGCAATTCAGGATTGTCATTACCAAGGTACATCCTTCCATTTCACTTCGGAGTCACGTGAGTGACTACGTGAAGAAACCCGCTAGGATGCATGCATGTCATATCGCTACACGCATTGCAACACGTCACAGTAGGGGGAGGACGTCCCCTTAAGCGGCAGGATCAAAAAGCCGACAACAACAGGTAAGCGACTCTGCGTTTTTCCAACTTACTTTGCAGGAGGAAAAATGGACCGAGTGACCAGAAAGAAGGCTGCCAAAAAGCTGCAGGGGGAGAACCGCGGAGTTGCGGGCAGCCAGCAGCAACAGCAGCAGCCGACGGCACGGGAATCTCCGGCAGTGGAATCAGCTGTGCCCGACTTCGCTCCCGCACCGGCAAAATCCATTCCTCGGCCGGGTGGGAAGGCAAAGCAAAAGACGCATCATATGCCAGATTCAGACAAGTCTGACTTTGAGCAGCCGCGAGCAGCCAGTGCCCGTGAGCACCGGGGCCGGTTCGAGCGGCTGCAGGATGAAGAACAACCGCGAGCGGCCAGTGCCCCTGAGCACCGGGGCCGTTTGGAGCGGTTGCTGGAGGAGATCCTCCAAAGTGGCAGACTCCGGGAGATGGAGGCTAGCCACAGTGGGCAATCAATAAGCCCCACAGCGGTACCCCTTGTGGGGCTGCATAGTGTCTCTTCCTCCTCAGAGGAGAACATGGAGGATCAGTTCTGGGCTGACCCTGAACAGGGCACAGAACTACATACCCCCAGTAAGCCTGGGGTAAACGAAAACATGCTGGACATGGTAACCCAGTTCTTCCAGCCAGACCAAACCGGGGAAGACCTTGAGCCTAAGATAGCGGCAAGTATAGATTACATGTCCTTTCATCAATTGCAGGCACAGGCTCTTTCGGACACCATGGCATGGCATTTGCCTCCTGGTAACTGCAAATCACTACATGTGCCAAGTGTAAACCAGTGCATCTGGAAGCATGTGGGGTCAGGGATTCGAACCCAAGATTTAAAAATTCAAAAGGTCCTAAAAGGATTGACGGCGGGCATAACAGCTTTTGCCCGTACTTTGAAGGAGACCGAAATGACCCAAGACCACCAGGATGCACTGGCTATACTGTGCATCTGACAGTATGAGTTAAATAACATTAGGAAAAGTGCAATCTAACCAGCACTGGACCCCAAATTTGCCGGCCTTTGTAAACCGGGAACCTCCAAACCGCCGATTCTTTTGTTTGGAGGGGATTTATCCAAACAAGTAAAGGAACTGGATGAAGAGGCAAAAACGCTGGGGCTAATAAAGGCAGCCACCAAAACATACTTTGGCAAAAAATATCAGCCCTACGGACCTCCCAGACGGGGAACAAACAGCGCAGGGAGCGCAAAAACCAGGGGCACCCAACAGCGGTCTTTTTTAGGGCATGGCCCAGGACGACCGCCCTGGAAAATGCGCCAGCCTCAACCCCAACAGCAGACCAAAACAACGGAGCCTCAACATCCAAAGAAGATGACGAGGAAATAACACACCCACCACCGGTAACCATGGAGGTACGTGGGTCTGGTTCTTTAAAAATGAAAGGGAGCACAAAAGTTGGTGGGAGGTTACGATATTATTTGGATGCATGGAATAAGATAACTCTAGACACTTACATTCTAAGCAGTATCCAGCGTTATACCATAGAATTCATACTAAAACATAACCCTCCAGTACAGCATGCACCCGACCGAATGTTCGTGCTCACAGGCATAGAAAAATCTAAAGCACATACAGAACTACAACGACTACATAAAAAAGGAGTAATTGAACACACCCAACACGAATCACAGGAATTCGTGTCCAATATCTTTATAAAAAACAAGAAAGATGGTGGTCGCCGTATCATCATCGATTTGACAACTTTAAATACATTTGTACAATACATTCACTTCAAAAAATGGAAACCTTTGTTACTGCTAAGCAATTAGTTTCAGCAGGCTACTATATGGCAAGCATCGATTTAAAAGATGCTTACTATACAGTACCCATCAGGGGTGACCACAGATGTTATTTGAAATTCAACTGGATGGGACAGTACTGAAAATACAGGGCACTACCAAATGGGCTAACTTCAGCCCCCAGGTTATTCACAAAAATTTTGAAACCAGCCTTGGCGTTACTGCGGAAACAAAAACATATGGTAATGGCATATCTGGATGACATATTTATTGTTGGCAAAACTTTCGAATTGGCTAAACTAGCAGTAACCGCCACAAAACTACTGTTCGAAGAACTGGGGTTCATCATCCATCCAGTTAAGTCTAAATTAACACCTTCAACTAAAATGGATTACTTGGGGTTCACCATTAACTCGGTTCACATGTCAGTGACTTTGCTGATAGAAAAGGCTACAGCCTTACAAGAGGCTTGCAGCGAAATCATTGACATCACCAAACCCTCCATTAGACGGGTAGCCAGGATAATTGGGAAAATAGTGGCCGCATTTCCAGCCACACAATTCGGACCTTTACATTATCGGAATTTACAGAGAGCAAAAATGAGAACACTCAAAATTAATAGGGACCATTTTGATAGGCCAATGGAGCTACCTACAGAAGCCATTATAGAACTAAAATGGTGAGAACACAACATCAAGTATTGTTCCAACCCACTAATTATCAGCAACTCGTCTATGACACTACAAACTGATGCCAGTGCACTTGGTTGGGGAGCCACCAATTCCATCTCGAGCTGCGGAGGGAGATGGAATGCACAGGAGGCGATCATTGTTAAAAGAGCGAGGTATAAATTACCTAGAGATGTTAAGTGCATTCCATGGCCTTAAGTCATATTGTTTGGGGTTAAATCACCAGCATGTTAGATTACAAATTGACAACACCACCGTGGTAGCATATATCAACCATATGGGTGGAAATACATCGGCATCCTGTGACAATTTGGCCAACACAATTTGGCAATGGTGCATCCAGAGGAATATTTGGATATCATCTACCTATTTACCAGGTAAACTAAATTTAGTGGCAGACACAAGGTCACGCAAATTCAATGAAAACACGGAATGGATGTTGGATAAAAATGTATTTGTTGAAATTACAGCATGGTATGGAACACCAGATATCGATCTTTTTGCATCCAGGCTCAATCACCAATTACCAAGTTATGTTTCATGGGAACCAGACCCTGGGGCAGCAGCTACAGATGCATTTTCGCTGCATTGGGGGAAATTGTTCATTTATGCATTCCCTCCTTTCTGCCTCATCAGTCGGATACTAAGGAAAATACAACAGGATTCTGCATCTGGGATTCTTATAGTACCCGATTGGCCTACTCAACCATGGTTCCCGGTGATACTAGACATGGCACTAGAACCATGCATCACAATTCAACATAGACCAAATTTTCTAGTCCATCCAGTAACTCGGGAAAGTCACCCATGTCATAAACATATCAACTTATTAATTTGTAGAGACTGAAAGCGCCGCTACAAGACATGGGACTGACGAACCAAACTATGGAAATGATTGCATCGGCCCACAGACAGTCCACAAAAAAACAGTACTTGGTGCACATCAAGAAATGGGGAAAGCACTGTCACGACAATAACCTCAATCACAGATCCAATAATATTCCGTCTGTTCTGGAATTTCTGGCCAGTCTACACTACGATGAGGAGCTCAGCTACAGTGCCATCAACTGTGCCAGAAGTGCTCTGTCAAACTACCTGTGGCAAGGAACAGAGCGGCATTCTGTAGGGACTCACCCCCTGGTAATCAAACTAATGAGTGGCATTTTCAACACAAATCCCCCAAGAACGAGGTACACCCAAATTTGGGACGTGAGTATTGTTTTGACCATGTTGAGGAACTGGTCTCCACCAACAGCTCTGTCCCTAGAGTAACTTACTATGAAGATGGTCATGCTGATGGCTTTGGTCACGGCACAAAGGGTCCAGACGCTACAAAAACTAAGGCTGGACAACTTGACCATTTCATCTGGATATCTGATTTTTCTAATACATGACTTAATAAAACAGAACAGACCAGGAACAACAGGGCAAATAATAGAATTCAGGGCCTACCCGACCGATGACCGCCTCTGTGTAGTAACTCATTTACTGCTATACATTGAACATACTAGAATCATCCGAGGGAAAGAAATGGTTCTGTTAATTAGCCACAAATAGCCACATAAAAAAGTAACAGCCCAGACCATCTCGCGATGGCTAAAACAGGTCTTAATGAAGGCAGGAGTAGACACTAACTTTTTTTAAATCTCACTCCACCAGGGCTGCAGCTACATCAGCAGCAAAACAACTGGATGTTCCAATGGACCAAATCCTCAAGACTGCACGATGGTCAACGGAACGAACGTTCCAACGTGTTTATCATAAACCGGTCATAGAACCTGGAACATTTGCAGAAATACTTTTAAGTTCTGTAGTATGATTTACCCACAAATAGAGGCTATGATTTGGATTTAATAAAACAATTATTTTTTGTTGTATCAAGATTTTATTGATATCTAATACTGTTAACACTATTCTCCCCATAATCAAGGCAGAAGTGAAGCATGGACTCGTTCCACGGCATAAAATCACAGAGCTTTAAAATCTTCACGTAGTCACTCACGTGACTCCGAAGTAAAATAGTAAGATCAAACGAGAACTTACCAGTTTGAAGTTTGATCTTTATTTTATGAGGAGGAATGTTGAGGGAATACGTGCCCTCCGCTCCCACACTTGATCATATCTTGAACTGGTATCTCTTCTCTAATCTTACTATGTTTAGTCATTATAGTTATCTGTGATTTCACACCACTGCTTTGAAGAATGACATGCATGTGTCCTAGCAGGGTTCTTCACGTATTCCCTCAATGTTCCTCCTCATAAAATAAAGATCAAACTTCAAACTGGTAAGTTCTCGTTTAATCTTACTATTTCTTGGTCGTGGCAAATGAAAGCATTCCATTGTTTTGTTGTAATTCTCAAGCTAGTCTTGAATATACAACAGAGCCTGATCATGATGCTGGATGATGATAATATCATGATATTAGGATCACTCATTTTTCTCTGTTCTTTGTACTTGAGGTGTGTGCGGTTGAGGAAGGGGGACCGAGTGTCCTGCAGCCGGGGAGGGAGACGGCTTGATGCACGGGCTGTCGGGTGCTGTAGGGGGGGTGCGTACTGCAGCTGGAGGAATGGGCACGGCTTCAGGAGGGGGCTGTCAGGGGGGGGGGGGGGGGGGGGCTTGTTGTAGCTGGGGAGCAGGGGCGTCTTGCAGCTCGGGAGTGGGGGCATCTCTAGCAGACAGGGGAGGATGGCAGGCATCCTGCAGCCTGGGGAGGGGGATAGTAGAAGGCGGCGGCAGACGGCGGGGGAGAGAGACGGCTTCAGGTGGCTGTCAGGGGTGGGGTTGTGTACTGCAGCCGAGGAGGGAGACGGCTTCAGGCAAGTGCTGTTGGGGGTGCGTCCTGCAGCCGGGGGAGATGGACAGCTTCAGGCAGGGTTCTTAGGTGACGGTGGGGGTGGGATCGTTCTGCAGCTGGAGGAAGGGCATGGCTTCAGCAGAGAGCTGACCGAGCCAGTTGGGGAGGGGGGGAGCATCCAGCAGCCGGGAAAGGTGGACGGCTTCAGGTGGGGGATGTCGGGGCCATTGGGGGGGGGGGGGGGTCCTGCAGCTGGGGTAGGGGGACGGCTTCAGTCTGGGCCTGCCATGGGCCCATGGGGGTGAGCGTACTTCAGTGGGGGAGGGGGACTGCTTCAGGCAGGGGTTGTCGGAGGCCGGTGGTGGTGGGGAACATCCTGCAGCCGGGAGAGGGGGATGGCTTCATGCGGGGCTGTGGGTGGGGGAAAGGAGTGCCGTGCAACTGAGGACGGGGAAGGCGTCAGGCAGGGGCTGTCGGGAGTGTCCTGTAGCTAGAGGGGGGGGAGGATTTCAGGTGGGGACCAGAGTGGGGGGCTTTATGGAAGGCTACTACAGGTTTTGCGGGCCAAATGGACTGGTTTCCAGGGGGATAGCATGGACATTGTCAACCGAATGGACTTTTCTTGGGCTAGTCCTGCAGCTGGGGACGGGGATGTGGACTGCTTCAGGTGGGGGCCAGCGGGAGCATTCTGTAGCTGGGGAAGAGGGATGGCGTCAGGCAGCGGCCATTGAGGGAAGGGGGGTCGCTGCCATGGCCTACTGCTGCCGCGGCCTGCCTCTGCGGTGGCCTATCACATGGGGGGTGGGGCGATGTGCGACGGGGAGGGCGGTTGGGAGGTGGTGTGTGGGCGGAGGTGGTGCGCCTGCCCGGCCCCGCCAGCGCCCAGCTCCCTCAATTCCCCCACACTCACTCCTCACTTCCCCAGGATCTCAAGGTTGCTGCAGTCGGCCTCGCAGTCGGGCAGGCTCCAAGCCGCTCTGCACTCCGGGCTCCCGACTCCTCGCCGACTCCGGTTATCCCCGATTTGCAGTGGCTCCGGGGCTCCCCGACTCGGGGCGGCTTCGGGTCTCACGGACTCGGGGCGGCTTCGGGTCTCACGGACTCGGGGCGGCTTCAGGACTCACGGCCTCGGGACTCACCGGCTCGGGACTCACCAACTCGGGATTCCTGGCTTCTGGGCTCAGCCCAGCCACCGGGGTTTTATACTCCTCGTCCCGGTGATTGACTGCGTGTGCCTGAAGGGGTGTTGCCGTCCCAGCAACAGACAGGAGAGAAGACCAATCTGCTGAGCTTACGATTTTTAAACCGTTATAACTTTAGTAATATTGCACCGATCAGAACAATGCTTGGTGTGCTTGGAACACAGGAGAACGGTGAGTAAGGTGTCATAAAATCGTAGCGTTTTCAGGTACCGTTATTGCACAATGTAAATACAACACAAACCGGAAAAGCACAAGATGAGAGTTTTAGAGGTAGGGAGGTAGGTAGGTAGGTAGGTAGGTAGGTAGGGTAGGTAGGTAGGTAGGTAGGTAGGTAGGTAGGTAGGTAGGTAGGTAGGTAGGTAGGCAGGTAGGTAGGTAGGGAGGTAGGTAGGTAGGTAGTAGGTAGGTAGGTAGGTAGGTAGGTAGGTAGGTAGGTAGGTAGGTAGGTAGGTAGGTAGGTAGGTAGGTAGGTAGGTAGGTAGGTAGGTAGGTAGGTAGGTAGGTAGGTAGGTAGGTAGGCAGGCAGGCAGGGAGGCAGGTAGGTAGGGAGGTAGGTAGGGAGGTAGGTAGGAAGGTAGGTAGGTAGGTAGGTAGGTAGGTAGGTAGGTAGGTAGGTAGGTAGGTAGGTAGGTAGGTAGGTAGGTAGGTAGGTAGGTAGGTAGGTAGGTAGGTAGGTAGGTAGGTAGGTAGGTAGGTAGGTAGGTAGGTAGGTAGGTAGGTAGGTAGGTAGGAAGGTAGGTAGGTAGGTAGGTAGGTAGGGTAGGTAGGTAGGTAGGTAGGTAGGTAGGTAGGTAGGTAGGTAGGTAGGTAGGCAGGCAGGCAGGCAGGCAGGCAGGCAGGCAGGGAGGCAGGTAGGTAGGGAGGTAGGTAGGGAGGTAGGTAGGTAGGTAGGTAGGTAGGTAGGTAGGTAGGTAGGTAGGTAGGTAGGTAGGTAGGTAGGTAGGTAGGTAGGTAGGTAGGTAGGTAGGTAGGTAGGTAGGTAGGTAGGTAGGTAGGTAGGTAGGGAAGAAATGAATAGTGTTCATATAATGAAATGGAAAATCAATTTTGTTTGAAGGAAAAGTAAAAGAACAAATGCACTGTTGGGTATGTATTAAATACCACAATGGAGAGAACTGAAACACAAAAAAGAAAAATAGCCATATTATAGAGAGATAGATGAACTTTGGTGTGGTGGTAACTTAAGGTTTCAAATGTACTAAAATATAGGTAGACTAAAAACCTTAATTCCTGAAGTGCCCCGATAAATTTCTTCATCACCTTAACAAGAACGAAAGCAGTAGTGGAATGGATGTCATTTTGGATGATGAAGTGGGATCAATTAATTAGGTTTTGTTGGGAGAATAATCTGGCAAGTCTCTTTTGATTGAGAATGTTTATGGTAAAAGATAAGAATAATCCATATATGAGTGAATAATAGATCAGTTTTAGTGATTTATAAAGACTCTGGATATGTCCAGGGTTATTTAAATCAAATATTAACACAAAAAAAATAGTAACAAACCGATGTGCAGCATTAAAGGCAGACCTACATCAAATACAGATTTGGCACAATTCCATAAAAATGTAAGGACGGACGCCCGAACACAGAAATCAATGGATAAATTTGTCATTGGTTTTCTGTCCTAAATCGGTGTGAAATCAATGGAAGGTGGTTGCACTCCCCCCTCTAGGTTCAGTTTAGTTTAGTTTAATTTAGTTTAGTTTAGAGATACAGTATGGAAACAGGCCCTTCAGCCCACCGAGTCTGCACCGATAAGCGATCCCCGGGTACTAACACTATCCTACACAAACTAGGGACAAATCTGTACATCTTTGGAGCGTGGGAAGAAACCGAAGATCTGGGAGAAAATCCACGCAGGTCACGGGGAGAACGTACAAACGCCATAGAGAGAAGCACCCAGGATCGAACCCGGGTCGCAGTAGCAGTAAGGCAGCTATTCTACTGCTGCGCCACCGTGCCACCCAATTGGAGTTCAATTAAAGATCTATTGGAGTCAATGACCATGCAGCAACTTCAATTTTATGGTTCAATAGACAATAGACAATAGGTGCAGGAGTAGGCCATTCGGTTCTTCGAGCCAGCACTGCCATTCTTTGTGATCATGGCTGATCATCCCCAATCAATACCCCGTTCCTGCCTACTCCCAATATCCCCTGACTCCACTATCTTTAAGAGCCCTATCTAGCTCTCTCTTGAAAGTATCCAGAGAACTGGCCTCCACCGCCCTCTGAGGCAGAGAATTCCACAGACTCACAACTCTCTGTGTGAAAAAGTGTTTCCTCACCTCTGTTCTAAATGGCTTACCCCTTATTCTTAAACTATGGCACCTGCTTCTGGACTCATTAATGTCTCTGGGTTCATTAATGTTTTTTGCATGGGGCAACATATTGTTAGTGGCAGACGTTTCAGCTCTATTCACAGTGCCATGATAACTTTGGTTTGCAATGACATAACCAGTTTATTTTGGATTCTACAAATGAACTATAATTCAGTGCAATGAAACACATTGTATCAGTATCCATTTTTGTATTCATGAAATGGCATGAGTAGTAAGATTGCAAGATGATACAAAAGTAGGCGGTGTTATAGACAAATAAGATGGTTATCCAAAATGACAGCAGGATAAGGGTTGATCGAATAGAAGTATACAAGATCATGAGAGGAATTGATCGGGCATATGCACAGAATCTTTTGCCCAGAATAGGGAAATTGAAAATAAGATGGCATAGGTTTCAAGGTGAGGGGAAAAGATTTATAGGAACCTGCGGGGTACCTTTTTTACACAAAGGGTGGTGGGTATATGGAACGAGCAGCTAGAAGAGGTAGTTGAGGCATGTACTATCATAATGTTTAAGAGACAATAAGATAGTTACATGGATAGGATAGGTTTAGAGGGATATGGGCAAATGGCGGGCTGGTGGGACTATTTTTCATCGGCATGGACAAGTTGGGCATAAATGCCTGTTTCCATGCTTTATGGCTAAATGACTCCATTACTCTTAAGATATAAGATTACTGAAAGAGCAAATAGATAGTTGTGCTAAATATCATTCAGGTGATAATTCTCAGGAATTTCCTGATCTGGCAAACTAATGGCCCATTTAGCAGTTCTCTTAAGTCTCAGTGATAAGAATTAATTAAAGAGGAAAATTATATTAGTTCATAAATTGTCAAATATTTGTGAAGAGTTGCACTTTGAAGTAGAAAAGGCTTACTTTATTGCACATCAATCATGATACGTAAGCAAGTATTGATTGCATTTGAGAGCAACAAAGGTAATTTATTGTCTGAAGGATTTTGGCAGTGAACAGGTCTGTGTTGCTGAAACCTGAATCCTAAAAGCTATTACTACACGTTAAATGATACATCTGTAAACTGAAGGACAAAGCTTTGCCTTGTACCTTGGAAAACAACAGTCAATATTTATTTTATTGCATCCTTGGACTTAAATTAATCTTTTTTAAATTACAAATGACACAAAAAACAAGAACTGACAAGAATGGAGATGACACTGACAAACTGCAGCACCTATGTTATGAAATTAATAGATTCTAAAATTGAAGATACAGTATCAATACTTTCTGCACATCTTATACTTTCATTGCCTTTTCTTTTAAAACAAGTTTGACTTGTTCTAATCCATATTTGATTGAACTCACGTTCTGGTCTATGGCTTCATTTCTCTGTTAAAAAAGTTACTCAATATGATTGGGTGAGGGCTTGAATGGTCAATTTTCAACTTAGACATTTTATTAAGAGCCTAATTATAAAGTACCGCAGCATTTTCTGGATTAGACCAGAATAAATGGTATTAATGCTCCTGTCTCATGGATGCAGCTACCTAGAATTAATATTTGCCTTGTGGCATTTCCATAACTGCTTTATCACCAGTGGATACTTAAGCTTCCCCCAATTTCTTAAATATGTGCTGGTTAGTAAGTTAACATGCTGCTGCTCTACTGTAGGTGGATGGCAGGAGGGTCAAGGGGCAGATATTGAAAGGGATGCAATTGAAAAAAATTGAGATAGCATAGATGGGTGTTTGATGGTGGTGTAGCTATGATGGGCTCCAGGGCCTGTTCTCTGCTACATGCATCTATGTATCAAACTGTCAGCACCAGAATTAGTTTAAAGAAAAATGCGCATTGTTCATGACCTCCTGTCCCAAGGTCTTGCCAGGATGTGAAAAACATCTGAAGAATAATTACTATTGCAATGTAGAAAATACAACAAATAACACACACAAAACAACAAAGAAATAACAACCAAATTGTCTGCTTTCGCTGAAGTTGGTTAAAGGATGAAGATTTGTCAAGCCATTGGGAAAAACTCAGTCTCTTCAAAAAGGTGTCATCGGATCCTTTAAGGATCACATGAGAAAAAAAAGATTGGGGTGAATGCCTCTTCTGAACGAAAGAATCTCTAAAGGCCTACTGGGAAGGTACAGGTAGGTTTTCATTTTCTCCAGTTTGGTTTCTTATATCCTGTTCTTTATATTTTAAATTCACATCTCTTTGATCATTTAATTGTTGAGCGAAGGACAAAGAGTCACTAAGTCATGCAGCACGGGTTAGGTTTAGGTTTAAGTTTATTATTATCACATCCTCTGTGGTACAATGAAAAGCTTTGTTTTGCATGCTATCCAAGCAGATCAGATAATATTAGGCATAATAATCATATTAGGCACATAATAGGCATATTAGGCATATAATAATCCACATTAGGCAGAAAATTGTGTTGGCTAGGCTGATAAATCCCCAGGGCCTGATGGTCTGCATCCCAAGGTACTTAAGGAAGTGGCTCTAGAAATCGTGGATGCATTAGTGATAATTTTCCAGTTCTATAGACTCAGGATCAGTTCCCGCGGATTGGAGGGTAGCTAATGTTATCCCACTTTTTAAGAAAGGCAGGAGAGAGAAAACAGAGAATTATAGACCAGTTAGCCTGACATCGGTGGTGGGGAAGATGCTGGAGTCAATTATAAAATATGAGATAGCCGAACATTTGGATAGCAGTAACCGGATCGGTCTGAGTCAGCATGGATTTACGAAGGGGAAATTGTGCTTGACTGATCTTCTGGAATTTTTTGAAGATGTAACTAGGTAAATGGACAAGGGAGAGCCAGTGGATATAGTGTACCTGGACTTTCAGAAAGCATTAGATAAGGTCCTGCATAGGAGATTAGTGGGCAAAATTAAGGCACATGGTATTGGGGGTAGAGTGTTGACATGGATAGAGAAGTTGGCAGACAGGAAACAAAGAGTAGGGATTAACGGGTCCCTTTCAGAATGGCAGGCAGTGACTAGTGGGGTACCGCAAGGCTCGGTGCTGGGACCGCAGCTATTTACAATATACATCAATGATTTGGATGAAGGGGTTCAAAGTAACATTAGCAAATTTGCAGATGACACAAAGCTGGGTGGCAGTGTGAACTGTGAGGAAGATGCTATGAGAATGCAGGGTGACTTTGACAGGTTCGGGGAGTGGGAAAATGCTTGGCAGATGAAGTTAAGTACGGATAAATGTGAGGTTATCCACTTTGGTAGCAAAAACAGGAAGGCAGATTACTATCTAAATGGCGCCAAATTGGGAAAAGGGGAAGTACAACGGGATCTGGGGGTCCTTGTACATCAGTCTATGAAAGTAAGCATGCAGGTAGAGCAGGCAGTGATGAAAGCAAATGACATGTTGGCCTTTATAACCGGAGGAATCGAATATACTGTAGGAGCAAAGAGGTCCTTCTGCAGTTGTACAGAGCACTAGTGAAACCACACCTGGAGTATTGTGTGCAGTTTTGGTCCCCTAATTTGAGGAAGGACATTCTTGCTATTGAGGGAGTGCAGCGTAGATTTACAAGGTTAATTCCCAGGATGGCGGGGCTGTCATATGCTGAGAGAATGGAGCTACTGGGCTTGTACACTCTGGAGTTTAGAAGGATGAGAGGGATTCTCATTGAAACATATAAGATTGTTAAAGGTTTGGACACGCAAGAGGCAGGAAACATGTTCCTGATGTTGGGGGAGTCCAGAACCAGGGGTCACAGTTTAAGAATAAGGAGTAAGCCATTTAGAACGGAGACGAGGAAACACTTTTTCTCACAGAGAGTGGTGAGTCTGTCGAATTCTCTGCCTCAGAGGGCGGTGGAGGCAGGTTCTCTGGATGCCTTCAGGTGAAAGCTAGATAGGGCTCTTATAAATAGCGGAGTCAGGGGAATGGGGTACTGATTGGGGATGATCAGCCAGGATCACATTGAATGGCGGTGCTGGCTCGAAAGGCCGAATGGCCTACTCCTGCACCTATTGTCTAATGTCTATAGTCTATTGTCTAATACTCCATATAAATACAATTAAGTCAAACACAAGGACAATAGAATAAAGAGGAGATATAGCGTGCAGAGTATAGTTCAGCATTGTAGCACATCGATATCCACCATAAGGCAGAGGTAACTCAATATCATATCTACTGGAAAGTCTGTCCAGAAGCCTATTAACAGAGGAAAATAAGCTGTTCCTGAGTCTGGAGGTGCGCACTTTTAAACTTCTGTAACTTCTGCCAGATGGGAGCAGGCAGAAGAAGAAATAAGCAAGGTGGGGTGAGTCTTTAATTATGTTAGCTGCTTTTCTGATTCAGCATGAAGTGTAAATGACATCCATTGTGAGAGGTCTGGTCTGTGTGATGGACTGGGCTACATTTATAACTCTCTGCAATTTCCTGTGGTCTTGGAAAAAAGCTGTTCCCAAACCAAGCTGTGGTGTAACCTGACAGTATGCTATCTATGATGTGCTTATAGAAGTGTGTATGAGTCATTGAAGACATGCTAAATTACCTCAGTTTCCTCAGTAAGTAAGGCCTTGGTATGCCTTCTTCTTGGCTGTCACATCAATGTGGCTGTTCCACGAAAGATCATTGGTAATATTAACGCTTAGAAACATGAGGATTTCAACCATTTCCACTTCAGGGTCACTGACGTTGATTGGGGCATGTACTCCACCATGTTTTCTGAAGTCGAGAACTAGCTCCATCATCTTGGTGTCTTGGTACTATGTGGCAAGAACTGTTCACCGAAGATATTGGAAGCAAGGACATAGGGGAAACATGAGTGGGGGTATGCAAGGTAGATGACGAGTGCAGTTAATTTTCTTGTAAGCATTGTCCATCTATTGTTCTTTACCATGCCTCTTCCCAAAGCATCACATCCCTCCCCAACTCTACTCACCATATACCACTTCTTACTTTACAATACGTCCCACTATACCACATATTTCTGTCATATCATATCTCATTCCCCTTCTCAGCTTTTGGATTTTATCACACTTTACTGCATGTCCAATAATTTGCACTAACTCAGTTTCACTTCCTAACCCCATCCCATCTCATTTAGTTCTCCACTGCACCTACACTACCTTTTTATGTGACTCACTTCTACCTTAGCTCACTGTATCACTCCACTACACTCATTCTAGCCCTTTAGTCCAACTACTGCCCACCCCAATGCTCTACAGCCCACCTACTCCATTACACCACATCACACACTATCACGCTGTGTTATGCCTGTCCTCTTCTGACTAATTGTCAAATCTCATCTTTGGAGCTTAAGAGATACAATTTCTAATAAAATGTTGGGAGAATGAGAGAACAGATGAAAAAACTGTGTCCTGTGCATTGGCATGCAATCAATTGCCCACTATTTTATTCAATTAATTTTTACGAGAGGTATTCAAATATGATTCTTTTTTAATTTGGTGTAATGTTCAAATTTTATATTTGAACATAAATTGCTCTTTGAATCTAATGTGAGATTCAGTGAAACTTTCAAATGCTATGCTAAAAGCAGAATCATAGGTTTCTTATAAATGATGGCCAAGCATTTCTTGTTAGGAGTAAGCATTACACAATTTCCAACTACAGCCAGCACAGGCCAGTAATTGATCACTAAATCAAACAGAATGGTGCCGGTCTGAAACTGCAATCATTTGTTGATTTCCTTTCATTTCAAGACATTGCTGATATGGGCAATTAGCTATTTGTTGAACACAGGCCTGTCAAGCTCATTTTATATAATGGCCCAAATAACTCTTTCTTGGATCTTCCAAGAAACAATACTAAGATAAGCAGAGCAACAGGATAATCATAGAAACATAGAAAAAGGTGCAGGAGTAGGCCATCCGGCCCTTCGAGCCTGCACCGCCATTCAATATGATCATGGCTGATCATCCAACTCAGTATCCTGTACCTGCCCTCCCTCCATACCCCCTGATCCCTTTAGCCACAAGGCCACATCTAACTCCCTCTTAAATATAGCCATTGAACTGTGGCCTCAACTACCTTCTGTGGAAGGGAGTTCCAGAGATTCACCACTCTCTGTGTGAAAAATGTTTTTCTCATCTCGGTCCTAAAGGATTTCCCCCTTATCCTTAAACTGTGACCCCTTGTCCTGGACTTCCCCAACGTCGGGAACAATTTTCCTGCATCTAGCCTGTGCAGCCCCTTAAGAATTTTGTAAGTTTCTATAAGATCCCATCTCAAACTTCTAAATTCTAGCGAGTACAAGCCGAGTCTATCCAGTCTTTCTTCATATGAAAGTCCTGACATCCCAGGAATCAGTCTGGTGAACCTTCTCTGTACTCCCTCTATGGCAAGACTGTCTTTCCTCAGATCTGGAGACGAAAACTGTACGCAATACTCCAAGTGTGGTCTCACCAAGACCCTGTACAACTGCAGTAGAATCTCCCGGCTCCTATTCTCAAATCCTTTTGCTATAGAAACATAGAAACATAGAAACATAGAAATTAGGTGCAGGAGTAGGCCATTCGGCCCTTCGAGCCTGCAGCACCATTCAATATGATCATGGCTGATCATCCACCTCAGTATCCCGTACCTGCCTTCTCTCCATACCCCCTGATCCCCTTAGCCACAAGGGCCACATCTAACTCCCTCCTAAATATAGCCAATGAACTGGCCTCAACTACCCTCTGTGGCAGAGAGTTCCAGAGATTCACCACTCTGCGTGAAAAAAGTTTTTCTCATCTCGATTTTAAAGGATTTCCCCCTTATCCTCAAGCTGTGACCCCTTGTCCTGGACTTCCCCAACATCGGGAACAATCTTCCTGCATCCAGCCTGTCCAACCCCTTAAGAATTTTGTAAGTTTCTATAAGGTCCCCTCTCAATCTCCTAAATTCTAGAGAGTATAAACCAAGTCTATCCAGTCTTTCTTCATAAGACAGTCCTGACATCCCAGGAATTAGTCTGGTGAACCTTCTCTGCACTCCATCTATGGCAATAATGTCCTTCCTCAGATTTGGAGACCAAAACTGTACGCAATACTCCAGGTGTGATCTCACCAAGACCCTGTACAACTGCAGTAGAACCTCCCTGCTCCTATACTCAAATCCTTTTGCTATGAAAGCCAACATACCATTCGTTTTCTTTACTGCCTGCTGCACCTGCATGCCTACCTTCAATGACTGGTGTACCATGACACCCAGGTCTCGCTGCATCTCCCCCTTTCCCAATCGGCCACCATTTAGATAATAGTCTGCTTTCCTGTTTTTGCCACCAAAATGGATAACCTCACATTTATCCACATTACACTGCATCTGCCATGCATTTTCCCACTAACCCAGCCAATCCAAGTCACCTTGCAGCCTCCTAGCATCCTCCAGCTAACACTGCCCTCCAGCTTTGTGTCATCCGCAAACTTGGAGATGTTGCATTCAATTCCTTCATCCAAATCATTAATATATATCGTAAATAGCTGGGGTCCCAGCACTGAGCCTTGCGGTACCCCACTAGTCATTGCCTGCCAATCTGAAAAGGACCCGTTTACTCCTACTCTTTGCTTCCTGTTTGTCAGCCAGTTCTCTGTCCACATCAATACTGAACCCCCAATACCGTGTGCTTTAAGTTTGTATACTAATCTCTTATGTGGGACCTTGTCGAAAGCCTTCTGAAAGTCCAGATATAACACATCCACTGGTTCTCCCTTATCCACTCTACTAGTTACATCCTCGAAAAATTCTATAAGATTCGTCAGACATGATTTACCTTCCGTAAATCCATGTTGACTTTGTCCAATGATTTAATCATTTTCCAAATATGCTGCTATCCCATCTTTAATAACTGACTAGCAGTTTCCCCACTACCGATGATAGACTAACTGGTCTGTAATTCTGTTTTCTCTCTCCCTCCCCTTTTAAAACGTGGGGTTACATTAGCTACCCTCCAATCCTCAGGAACTACTCCAGAATCTAAACAGTTTTGAAAAATTATTACTAATGCATCCACTATTTCTGGGGCTACTTCCTTAAGTACTCTGGGATGCAGCCTATCTGGCCCTGGGGATTTATCGGCCTTTAATCCATTCAATTTACCCAACACCACTTCCCGGCTAACCTGGTTTTCACTCAATTCCTCCAACTCCTTGACACGCGGTCCCCTGCTATTTCCGGCAGATTATTTATGTCTTCCTTAGTGAAGACGGAATCAAAGTAGTTATTCAATTGGTCTACCATGTCCTTGTTCCCCATGATCAATTTGAAACTCGAAAAATATATGGTCTATTATGACATATGGGTAGTTTTTAAAAACACTGAACTTAATTTCAAGTTGTGGGCTTTTGAGCTAACAATGTCCAGAAATAGATATTATATTCCACAGGGTACCTTTGGGTTGTGTTCAGTCAGCCCTCCAAGGCACATTCACCGTATATGTTTAGTTAAGTTTAAAGAAACTGCGTTGAAACAAGCCCTCCGGCCCACCGAGACCGCACTGACCAGCAGTCCCCGCATTATAACGCTATCCCACACACACACGGGAGAATTTTGCATTTTTACCAATGCAATTAACCTATAAACCTGTTGGACTATGGGAAGAAACTGAAGATCTCAGAGAAAACACACGCAGGTTATGGGGAGAACGTACATTCTCCATACAGACAAGCCCCCATCGTTAGGATCGAACATAGGTCTGTGGCGTTGTAAGGCAGTAGTTCTATCATTTCACCACCATGGCACCCCTGTAACTGATGATTCTGATGAAAATATAGTGAATACAGCCAGTCAGATTTCAGCCCCATTAATTGATATGATCGACTGCTTCCAGGAATTATGTTGACCAGAAATAGTGAAATCCAATGACTGTTATTAGTCCCAATTTAATTGGGTTATAAATAAAACGACTGGAACACTTGGAGCTGATCATTTCTAATTCACTTCAGATTAACTTAAGCTATTAGCCAGACAACATCCAGGTTGGAATGCCAAAGATCCAGCTCCAGCACTAGCCATGCTCCTCTAGTTTTCATGAGAGAGTTAGATTTAGCTCTTTGGGCTAAGGGAATCAAGGGACATGGGGGAAAACCCAGAACAGGGAAGTACTGATTTTGGATGATCAGCCATGATCATATTGATTGGCGGTGCTGGCTCGCAGAGCCAAATGGCCTACTCCTGCACCTATTTTCTATGTTTCTATGTTTCCAAGTTACAAATCTATATAAAATTGTCCTGATATGTCCTACTTACAAAAGTCCAATATAAATCTATTGCAGGTAATTACTACACAATCGTCCAGTCTGAGCAAAGCGATGGAAGTTCTTAATGACAGTGCTATCATGCGGGACTTGGATCCAGACATCATCATAGCCTCAACCTGATCAAGGACAACTGCCCCGGCTGAATCGAAGAGATGAGACAAACATAGAAACATAGAAAATATGTGCAGGAGTAGGCCATTCGGCCCTTCGAGCCTGCACCACCATTCAATATGATCATGGCTGATCATCCAACTCAGTACCCTGTACCTGCCTTCTCTCCATACCCCCTGGTCCCATTAGCCACAAGGGCCACATCTAACTCCCTCTTAAATATAGTCAATGAAATCAAAGCAGCATTTGACTGTGTGGCATTAAGGAGCATTAGTAGAAGTGAAGGCAATGGGCATCATATGGAAAATAATTCATGTTGGGAATTGTGCTTGTTGGGGAACAACCATTCGAGCCTCAGAACTCTCCTGCATAAGTTCCTCATGACAATATCCGAGGTACAGTTAACTTCAGTTGCTTAATTAGTGACCGTTTCTCTATCATAAAATCAGAAGTGGGGATGTTTGCTGATAAATGCACAATGTTTAGATCCATTTGCAACTAGAGAGCAAATTAAACAGTGTATGACTGGATGCACCAATACCTAGACAAGGCTGAGGCATGGTTGGAAAATAGAAATTAATATACAGATGACAGAAGTGTCAGGTATTCACTATCTCCAAAAAGATACATTCCAATTACCTACTATACCTGTCATTTGTTTGTTGGCAGTTGGTCTTAATTCTGGACATGAGTATCAGACAACAATTTTGAGAAGTTCCACCTGTTAGATTGTGATTCCTCTTGAGAGGGTGACACATCATCACCTTCCCAAAATGGAAAACTGTGTTACTTGATGTTTTATTAAACCTAAAACAAAAGGTGTGGTTTAATTTTCTGATATAATCCAACATTTTCTAAAGTGTGGAATCATTTAACTGATTTACTGTTCAGTTTTTCTGTTCTTTCAGTTTATTGGTCAAATCTGTTATATAGCAGTGACCTTAAAACTAAATGTTAATAGATTCAATGGCACTCAAAATTTTATAGGAGGCTTGAGTATAGCGTGTCACTCAATTCAGCTCACAAAAGACAAGGACTGATAGATTGTTTAGTACTGATAAAGATGGCTAAGATGATCATGTAGGTATGTTACAAAACTTACCTTCAGCGGCGCTGCAGTTCTGTCACTGCCCATGTGCGTGACTTTGGCACCTTTGCGAGGGGGGCGGGTTTAAAATGCTGTTTTCTTCAGGCTGTTCAAATCAATGTTGGCTAAAGAAAAATCGCTCCGACATTCGTTCTCTGCAGTTATTTTTAAACATTGCTGGATAATTTAATCATTAGAGTAAATTAAAAATCATCTTCTAAAGCTGTGGACACCAACAACGGGACGGATCACACGTAGGGGACAAGGCAAGGTACGCCATTTATTTTTACATTAAAAAGTGCTTCTTAAGATGCCTTTAATCAAAATTTTAAGTTGCGAGAAGGTGACTTGGGGCCCATTCGAACCGGAGAGTATTTGTCCTGCCGACATGGGGTTCAAATTCCCTGCAACCGCAACGTTCCAAACCATCGCATTCCACAAAATCCCACTCGCAAGATGATTTAAATGGCCATTAATTTACAGCAATTAAACACAAAATTCCTTCCACTTGGCCTATAAATTAATGACAATGAGATTTTAAAATCATGTTATATTGTGAATTCTTGTGTGAATGGTATTTGGTCACAGGCTGTTTAAAAATGTTAATCTTTTCTTAAGAAATGGATAGATGTTTAGATCTAGTAATTGAATTTTGTAATTAGTTACAATTGGTGACTAACTAATTATATGCTTTAATTTCAGGTCATCCAAGTAAGATTGTTTAATATTTGTTTCAGAATGCTTCAATCTATAATAATTGAAAAATTATTTCAGCTCTTAATTTTTAAGAAATTAAGAAATTAAGAAAAGCTTTTCCCACTGAGACTAGGGAAGATTCAAACAAGGGGACATGACTTGAGAATTAAGGGACTGAAGTTTAGGGGTAACATGAGGGGGAATTTCTTTACTCAGAGAGTGGTGGCTGTGTGGAATGAGCTTCCAGTGAAGGTGGTGGAGGCAGGTTCATTTTTATCATTTAAAAATAAATTGGATAGTTATATGGACAGGAAGGGAATGGAAGGTTATGGTCTGAGCGCAGGTATATGGGACTAGGGGAGAATATGTGCTCGGCGTGGACTAGAAGGGTCGAGATGGCCTGTTTCCGTGCTGTAATTGTTATATGGTTATATGGTTATATGGTTATGGGCTTTTGACTGTCCTTTATCACAGCTTTTGTGTTAAGGATGGAAAAGCAATAGGGAACAAGATGCTAATTTCTGAGTATGAAGATGGCCATAACATGTTTTAATACTGAAGATATGAAAGTGAATTAGGTGTCAAATTAAACTTCTTTTTATGCTTTATCTGATGGTATAAATTGCAGACTTGATTTTTAAATCTCAAAATTTTGTGACATTATGCACAATAAATTTGAGGCAGTGTTGCCCAGACGTGAAACTTTGTTATTCCTAAGTGATAATTTATTTGCAGAATTTATTCCATGTCAACCACATTAATAATTGTGAGCTCAACAAGCACCAGCTTTATCTCTTCAAGATGTGGTGCCAGTTACATGTAAAATGGTGGATGTTACTTCCTAGGTTTGCAGTGCTTGCTGGAAATCATGGCAGAGCTTCTAGTTCTTTTAAGTTGTGCCCTGGATCAGTAAATGATGGGATGGTTACATCCATTGTGGTTCTAGTTTTATGAACATATGCCACGCATGATGTCACACATGATGTCACGCACACACATACATAGCACTCTTGTCATGCTATCTTCTCCTCCACCTATTTCTCCCTTTCCTTCAAATATATTATTGGTTGCAAAGTGCTAAAAGATGTTTAAGCATCTCCCTTTTTTCAATAATCATATGGTGCCTGATAGCTCATTCTTCACTTGCATTACAGATACCTGAATGTCATTGGAGAAGTTCTCTCGTCTGTTTCATAAGGTCAGGGTCAAATCTTCAGCTATCAATGTTGTTCAAAGGTGTTTTTAAAATGTCATGATTCTCTCACAATGTATCTTTCAACAGGGTTATTGAAGCAGCAAACCACATGCAGCAATAGTGTTAGAATATGTGATTACTGTCATTCCACCACTACCTATGTTGTAAAGGGCCTGTCCCACTTTCACGACCTAATTCACAACCTTTTTCACTCGTGGTAATTTTTCATCAGGCTAGAAAAACGCCCCGACCTACTTGATGCCACGAGTACCTACAACTACCTACGACTAGCATCACGACCTACCTACGACCTCCTACGACCACGTGACGATCATGCTGCACGTATGAGTCAAGGGCAAACTCGGCAGAGGTCGTGAATTTGGTCGTGAAAGTGGGACAGGCTCTTAACTTGTCTGCATGCTAACTCAAACTGTGGCTCTGTCTAAAACTGCTCAAAGTCATACTTGAGTGTCATCTGCAGCCTCCCGTATTGCAAAGCAGCAGTTTTCCAACCTACTGACTACAGCTACTGTGGCCGGCACTGTGTAGGAGTAAAGCTGCAAAAGCTTGAGGGTACATAACCGGCTTGATGGTAGGTGGTTGAGGGTGATGATGGAAGATTATTTTTTAAACTGGAATCCTGAGACTGGTGCTGTGCTACAAATTTCAGTGCTGGACCCACCGTGGTTTGTCATCTATATCAATGATTTGGATGCGAATGTACAAGACATTGTTGACCCACCAACAGGTGGTATCATAGACAATGAAGATGGGTATCAAGAATTACAGAGGGATCTTGATCAGTTGGGCTGAAGAATGGCAAATTAAATTTAATTCAGATAAGAGTGAGGTGTTGCATTTTAGGGAGTGAAACCACACTTTCATAGTGTACGGTAGGGCCATAATAAGCATTGTAGAACCGAAGGACCCTGGGATACGAGTACATAGCTCCCTGAAAGTAATGTCACAAATGGACATGGTAGTGAAGAAGGCTTTTCGCATCAGTAAGGGTATTGATTATACAATTCATTCATCATCATTGAAAACATTAGCGCCACAGTGGGCTGGTTTCCGACGGGCATGGTGACGGATGCACCACACATATCTGTCCTCCATGCAGCTGACAAGATCTTCTTTTGTCTCTACACATGCATCTTCCATCAATGTATTCAGCATCATCTTGATTGGCCATCCCGGGTTGCGCCTTCCATGGGCGGATTCCCAGGGCACAACCCTGTTTGCTGGCACTTCTGGGTGGCAGTGGCAGGGACCAGTGAGCCTCATCCTTCTCGGCCTGATCTTCTCGGTCAGAAGTGGATTTTCCCGATAGAGCAGGGCAGAATATAATAGAGATAGTGATAGTGAAATGGAAAAGGGATAGTATTGCAGAATTACAGTGAATGTATGGGAAGGCATTAGTACATGAGTGGTAACTTGATTTGTCCCAAATCAATCTTTCAGGAATTATAGTTTATAGTTTTGATTATGGAAAGGGATGGAAGAATGGGCAACAAAACGGATGGAGGGAATTCGCGCCCACAAAAACCCGGGAGGTGAAGACTCATCACACGGAAATTGTGAAGCTACACCCACGAAAACGTGGGAAGCTTGATAAGATTGGCCTCATCAGCAACAATGATGAGTCGGCCTATAGGGAGAAGGTCCAGCTCATAGCAGCATGGTGCGCTGACAACAACCTGGCCCTTAATTGAATGAATGAATTGCCTCTGCACGTTAAACAGGCCCCTTCTCTAGGTGTTTTTAAATCACTCCTGAAGACATATCTATTCTCCATGGCCTTTGTAGACCAGTGAGGTGTTGAATTGTTTATTAACTTTATTTGCTTGGTTTTGCTGCGTTGTTCGTACTTGTGTTTTATGTTTTTTAATTTATTGTTTGGATTTTTGTATGTAATTTATGCGCCTCGTGTTAGTTGTATGTTCTGTTGTTCTGCCTGTTTTATGATGTCTTGCTTGTTTTCTTTTTTCTGTACAGCACTTTGGTCAGCTTTGGTTGTTTTTAAGGTGCTTAACAAATAAAGTTATTATTATTATTATTATTAACTCCAAAAGACCAAGGAGCACATTGTAGACTTCAGAAAGTCTAGGGGCAGCACGCACACCCCCATCCACATTAACGGGACGGAGATGGAACGTGTTTCCAGCTTCAGGTTCCTGGGGGTCAACATCTCTGATGACCTCTCCTGGACCCACAATACCTCAACTCTGGTCAAGAAGGCTCACCAGTGTCTCTTCTTCCTGAAGAGACTAAAGAAGGTCCATCTGTCTCCTCAGATTCTGGTGAACTTCTACCGCTGCACCATCGAGAGCATCCTTACCAACTGTATCACAGTATGGTATGGCAACTGCTCTGTCTCTGACCGGAAAGCACTGCAGAGGGTGGTGAAAATTGCCCAATGCATCACCGGTTCCAGACTCCCCTCCATTGAGTCTGTCCAAAGCAAGCGTTGGCTGCGAAGGGCGCTCAGCATCGTCAAGGACTGCTCTCACCCCAACCACAGACTGTTTACTCTCCTACCATCCGGGAGGTGCTACAGGTCTCTCCGTTGCCGGACCAGCAGGTCCAGGAACAGCTTCTTCCCTGCGGCTGTTACATTACTCAACACTGTACCGCGGTGATTGCCAATCACCACCCCCCCCCCCCCCCCTTCCCGGACACCAGAAAAAAATAATTGCAGTACTGTGACTGTATGCATGTAAATATATTGATTTATTGCTCATATTCTTTGTCGCTCTTCTAGGTAGATGCTAACTGCTTTTCGTTGTCTCTGTACTGTACACTGCACAATCTGAATCTGAATCTGAATTTGAATCTGAATCTGAAGATTCTGGGAAGAAACATCATCGTCTTGTGGTTGTTAATAGATGGAAAATGTAATAGGGTGATTTCAACAAAGGTCAAATGAGCGTAGATCCCCCCTCACGTGACCGAAAATTTTAACTGGAGGACATATCTCAGTTTGGTACATGTTAGTGAATGGGGAAACACACACTTTCCCACCCGTTAAAAACATGGAAAACGGCCGATTTTTGAGCTGAAATTTTCTGTGCTACTCGGGGTGACCGTGAAGCACAGCGACCTAAATTTTCAGGCAAAAAAAAAGATAGAAAGTAAGGTAATTACAAGAGGGAACTGAAGGTAGAAAACAGCGGAAGTGAACAGCAAACATTTGCCGTGGTGATTTACAGGTCCAAAATATCGGGAAATATCGCGTTTGCTCGCTGAATTTCATCAAAAGTAAGGAATTATTAACTTATTTTTGATGAAATTCAGCGAGCAAACGCGATAATTCCCGATATTTTGGATCTATAAATCACCACGGCAAATGTCGGCTGTTCACTTCCGCTGTTTTCTACCTTCAGTTCCCTCTTGTAATTACCTTACTTTCTATCTTTTTTTTGCCTGAAAATTTAGCTCGCTGTGCTTCACGGTCACCCCGACTAGCACAGAAAATTTCAGCTCCAAAATCGGCCGTTTTCCATGTTTTTAATGGATGGGAAAGTGCGTGTTTCCCCATTCACTAACATGTACCAAACTGAGATATGTCCTCCAGTTAAAATTTTCGGTCACGTGAGGGGGGATCTACGCTCATTGGACATTTGGTGAAATCACCCTATAGAAACACATATGTTTTTCTGGTTATCTGATTACCTGATCATTTGGTTATCATTAATTATGATTTATCATATATGATAAAAGGAAGGGATGTTAATTCTGGCAAAATTGGAGAGGCCAGGACACTAAAATTGAGTAAAGTCTTCTGGACTGCTATGCCAGGTTAATTTAAATGTGTCTTCTGCAGAAATGGGACAAGCTGCAAAATGGTGCCAGTTTATCTGAAGCCTAAATAAGAGCTGCAGGAAGAGAATGGAACATCTGCAGATCCTGATAATTAGTTGCAAATTGCATGGAATGGATTGAATGAATGCAAACTAGACATATACATTGTAAATATTGTTGCAAAGCTTTACTTTGCTAGATGTTGATTGTATTAAATATTGAGCCTTGTCTGGGTTTCTTGAATACCTGGGCAAATGTTGCTATGTTTGCTTCCTTTCAGAAGCTTCATTTGAATACATTGGATTAGTTACCGTATTATTGGGTTAGGGAAATGTCTATCATGTACTGTGTTAATCGACATCTGTTATTGGACTGTAAAGAGACCACCCCCATGTGGTATGGCCCCTCAAGGTTCGGGGACCTATAAAAGGCCACTACCATTAGGTCCTGTTTCGATCAAAGATATTATAGCAGAGCAAGATGGGTTACTCTCAAGCAAATGTGTAGTACGCTCATGGGCGGATTCATGGGTGATTATAGGACTCATTTTAGCAACCAGTCCCCGCCATCTTGTTCCGCCATCTTGCTCTGCCATCTTGTTCTGCCATCTTGCTTCCGGCCAAAGATCGGATCTTTGTTTCCGCAGCGGGGAGAGGGAGTGTGCGGCAGGGAGAGGGAGTGTGCAGCCCAGGGAGAGGAAGTGAGCGGCCCGGGGCAGTGGGGAGAGGCAGTGTGGGGCCCAGGGCAGCGGGGGGAGGGGGAGTGTGGGGCCCGGGGGAGAGGGAGTGAGCGGCCCGGGAGAGGGGCCCGGGAGTGAGCAGCAGAGGGAGAGGGAGTGAGCGGGGAGAGGGGAGTGTGCGCGGCTCGGGGAGAGGGAGTGTCCGCCCCCGGGGAGCAGCGCGGCCCGGGGGGGAGTGGGGAGGGGAGAGGGAGTGCGCGGCCCGGGGAGAGAGGGAGTGCGCGGCCCGGGGAGAGGGAGTGAGCGGCCCGGGGCAGCGGGAGAGAGGGAGTGCGCGCCCGGGGAGAGGGGGCCCGGGGCAGCGGGAGAGGGTCATAGGAGGGGGGGAGACATTGTAATGTGGGGGCAGGTGAGGGAGTGCCGGGGGGTGGGGTATAAGGCCTAATGTGTGTGGTTGCGGGGAGGTTTACAATGTTTATTATTTAATGTCCCTTGTCTAGTCTGAAATAAAGTTCATCATTGGATCAGAAGAAATATAATTGTGTGTGTTATATGATTATATACATTTATATCACATTCATGTATGTGTGTTTATAAACATTTTATTCTTTAACAAGAATTAGCAGAATTATGAACTAACAGAATTATGAATCTAACCCTATATCACGCACAAAAACTTTCCCTGCAATGTCAATTACCCTGCGAGTCGGGTCGGTTCCGGTTACTACAAAATCAATTCAAACACTGCTTGTGAGCCATTTAAAAAGAAATGATTTAAAAACATTAAAAAAGACAATTACCAGAGTCAAATTTTATTCTTGACAAGAAGTATGAACTGGCAGAATTATGAATCTAACCCTATAATCACACACACAAACTGTTGCCCCACAACATTGATTACACCGTGAGTCGGGTCGGGTCAGGTAGGCTCCGTTACTAAAATGGGCGGGGAAAAATGCCCAGGATCCCCTCCATAGCGTACTACACGTCAGCCCATTGTATTTCGCAGGAGTAGCCCATCTTGCTCTGCTCTAAGATCTTTGGTTTTAATCTTCTGGGAGAACGCTTGGAACTATATGACCTTCTGGAGTGTCTCTGCTTGAACGAGGCTAAGAGGGCTTGGCCAGGCAGATTCGAAGATCAAACCCGCGATGGTTAGGTATAACTCTGGAATAGCTCACCCTGACAACTGTAATGCTGATGGCTTTGGTCTCAGCCCAAAGGGTCCAGTCCCTACACTATCTAGCAGCAGATGTGACATGACACATAAGATATATAATAAAATATATATCTTACCTTGCGCTTTTCTGGTTGCCGATTGCCCTCCTCACCAAAATGTGGTATTCACCAAAGCCTGCACTTTAACTCACCTCCTAAAAGCAGACCTTCTCAAATCATGTTTCATTAGACCCTTCTCTCTTTTGCTCACTACTATAGTCCTCATGGATGAAACAAACATTTTCTTAGCTGCAACCACATTTTAAAATCTCCCATGGTCCTCCTCCTCAGTCCCTAGTGAAATGAACAAAATAAACTTTAAAAAAAAACCATGAAGGAAAATGCATTGTTTCATTTAATGACTGAAACAAAATATATCATGTTGAATATATATAATAACATATTGATGAAGGCATTAGCAAATTGTCTGAAAAATTAATGATACCAAGTTTGAGCATATTTCTGGATATCAGAATAGAGCTGGAAGCATTTTTGTTGTGTTAATGGATTCTTTCAAATAATCTTGAGAAGCTGTGCGCAAATGGTTTGTGCACAAATGTTATGTGCTTTGTCTGCAAAATTATTCACTACCAGGATTTGTTATTTTGTTTATACTGGGAGACTTTGATTGAATGGCCTAATTTTGCTTAGTCAAGCTAGCAACCCATATTTGTTGCAGGAATCCAATTCTCGTTTTCCCCAGAACATTTTGGAGCCAACTGATGAAGCATTACATGTTGCCTGAGCTTGAAACATTGTAATCAGGTCTTGTCTGTAGCTCAGAACAAATCCTATCCAATCCAAATCATATCCAAACTACTAAGAAAACCTTGCCAGGTTATAAACTATCGCACCTCCTCTATTCCTTTTTGTGTGAGCATTAAGGCCCTGTCCCATGATGCGACTTTACCCAAGAGCTCTCCCGAGTTTAAAGAAAACCCAAACTCGTGGTATTCTACGAACTCCTACGACCTTCCACAATGTTCACGAGCTCCTATGAGCTCATATGAGCTCCTACGAGTAAAAAGTAACAATTTTTTTCATCACGAGTATTTTTTTACTCGTGGACATTTTCACAGTGTTGAAAAAACAATACTCGTGATGAAAAAAATGGTTACTTTTTACTCGTAGGAGCTCGTGAACATACTCGTGGAAGGTCGTAGGAGTTCGCAGAATACCACGAGTTTGCTTTTATTTAACTCGGCTCTTGGGTAAACTCGCAACGTTTCCATCGTGGGACAGGGCCTTTAACACCCATGCTGCAGAACTTGGTTTCCAGCCATCTCGCTTTTCTTGCTACTGAGCCTTGGCCATATGGTAGCTGGTGTGCAATGGTTACCACCCATTAAAGAAAAACACAGAGACAACTTACACTCCTCAATTTGAAGATTGGGACTGGAATATCAGGATCCTACTGGAAAATGTAAATGGCAGCCAATCAGAATGCCTGCTATTATAACTCAGGAACTCAGACACTTTGATACAGACATTGCCAGACTGGGTTGAGACCTATTGACCTGAGATGGATGATTTAAACAACATCACTGGGAGCACCTTCTTCTGGAGGGGCAAGTTGAAAGAAAGACACTGTCTGCATGGTGTGCACTTCACCATGAAGAAGAAGCTATTCTGGTATTAGAGTGTTTCTCTCTGTGGAATAAGTGAATATACAATGCTCTTAGGCTCACTCTAAAATTGAATCTATGTTATAGTCCCATCCCTCGAACCCTTTGATGAGAACAAAGAGGACTTCTATTCCTACCTTGAAAATATCCTGGCCTGGATCCTAATGAAAGACAAACCGATCACCACTGGTGATTTCAATGTCAAAGTGGAAGGATATAACACTCTGGCATGGACGGAGTCAGGAAGGCTACAACCTCGCATCCTCACCCGACCAAATATGCCTGATATCAAAGCTATGTATGATTTACTTACAACGTTCCAGCAAAACACCAGAATACAGTGATTTGACACATTCCTTTGAATGTAGCTCAAATAAAATTATGTGGATTTCTTTACAGCAGTTCACACAATTTGGCCTTTTTTTTCCCCAGAGCCCAAGCCAGTAAGCCTGGGCACACACCCAATCTGTTTCAGTGATTTTTTTCCTTTTGATGATTTTACTTGAAGTTGTTTCACAGCTGCTTTCACCATTTGTTTATGAAAATCCCATTTTGACCTGTTATGGAAAATCAGCAAAACCATAAATCCAGATTTAAAAACCTTGAAACAATACCATCTTCATAAGGTTTGTAATTACTTTACGCATGTTGACTAATGCGATTGGAATATTACATTGCCAAATCAATAAATGTAAATTAACGTTGTCTGGCTTTCAAGTTAAAACTATTAGATATCTTTCACTTTGATTTTGCCTCCTTCCAAATGGACCGTTATTTTGGCATATTCCTACCACTCTATTCACTGAAAAAATATCTTCATGTTTGTGTATATTAATGCAATCATTCTATATTCACTGTCACTCAAAATAATTGCTAAATCTTTATTAATAATTAAATATATATTCAAGTTATAAAAATTCAGCCCTAGGAGTGAACTATGGTTTCTCCATTCTTTAAGGGAAAATCCCCTGTCTCCTATCAGCCTTTGAAACAGTGCCTTCATAACATTGATTTATGTAATAATCCGAAGAGACTAGAATGTAATTTACAAGATTACAGGAAAGGTGTTGGAAGTGCTGTTCCCACCATACTAGTGTCTGTTCTCACTTTGCTTTGAGGCTTTTGTGTGAAGAGGATGCATGATCAGAAAGAGAGGATAGGATGCATGATCAGAAAGACCGCAGAACTGTTTGAGAACTCTACTGGAAAGACCTGGCACCACATACTATCAGTTGAAAGTTGGGTTGAAGAGTCAACAGTTTTGTTTCAATTCATTTTTGCAATTGGAGATCTTCTCTCTGTCACCTACCATGTGATTAGGGCACATAGGGACATCTGCAAGAAGAATGCTTAAAGGGGCTAGATGTGTCATGGACCAATCACATTAATGCAATAGCCAAAAAATGCATACCAAGGCCTCTACTTCCTGAAGAGATTGAGGAAATTTGGCATGTCTCCAATGACTCTTACAAACCTCAAAAGATGCACCACAGAAAGCATACAGTCGGGTTGCATCACACTTAAGTTTGGGAACAGCTCAGCCCAACACTGCAAGAAAAGCAGACATAGAAATATAGAACATAGAAATTAGGTGCAGGAGTAGGCCATTCGGCCCTTCGAGCCTGCACCACCATTCAATATGATCCTGGCTGATAATCCAACTCAGTATCCCGTACCTGCCTTCTCTCCATCCCCTTAGCCACAAGGGCCACATCTAACTCCCTCTTAAATATAGCCAATGAACTAGCCTCGACTACCCTCTGTGGCAGAGAGTTCCAGAGATTCACCACTCTCTGTGTGAAAAAAGTTCTTCTCATCTTGGTTTTAAAGGATTTCCCCCTTATCCTTAAGCTGTGACCCCTTCTCCTGGACTTCCCCAACATCGGGAGCAATCTTCCTGTATCTAGCCTGTCCAAACCCTTAAGAATTTTGTAAGTTTCTATAAGATCCCCTCTCAATCTCCTAAATTCTAGAGAGTATAAACCAAGTCTATCCAGTCTTTCTTCATAAGACAGTCCTGACATCCCAGGAATCAGTCTGGTGAACCTTCTCTGCACTCCCTCTATGACAATAATGTCCTTCCTCAGATTTCGAGACTAAAACTGTACGCAATACTCCAGGTGTGGTCTCACCAAGACACTGTACAACTGCAGTAGAACCTCCCTGCTCCTATACTCAAATCTTTTTGCTATGAAAGCTAACATACCATTCGCTTTCTTCACTGCCTGCTGCACCTGCATGCCTACTTTCAATGACTGGTGTACCATGACACCCAGGTCTCGCTGCATCTCCCCTTTTCCTAGTCAGCCACCATTTAGATAATAGTCTGCTTTCCTGTTTTTGCCACCAAAATGGATAACCTCACATTTATCCACATTATACTGCATCTGCCAAACATTTGCCCACTCACCCAGCCTATCCAAGTCACCTTGCAGTCTCCTAGCATCCTCCTCGCAGCTAACACTGCCCCCCAGCTTAAGAAGGGAGTGTCATCCGCAAACTTGGAGATATTGCCTTCAATTTCCTCATCCAGATCATTAATATATATTGTAAATAGCTGGGGTCCCAGCACTGAGCCTTGTGGTACCCCACTAGTCACTGCCTGCCATTGTGAAAAGGACCCGTTTACTCCTACTCTTTGCTTCCTATTTGCCAGCAAGTTCTCTATCCACATCAATACTGAACCCCCAATGCCGTGTGCTTTAAGTTTGTATACTAATCTCTTATGTGGGACCTTGTGTAAAGCCTTCAGGAAGTCCAGATACACCACATCCACTGGTTCTCCCCTATCCACGCTACTAGTTACATCCTCGAAAAATTCTATAAGATTCGTCAGACATGATTTACCTTTTGTAAATCCATGCTGACTTTGTCCAATGATTTCACCACTTTCCAAATGTGCTGCTATCCCATCTTTAATAACTGACTAGCAGTTTCCCCACTACCGATGTTAGACTAACTGTTCTGTAATTCCCCGTTTTCTCTCTCCCTCCCTTCTTAAAAAGTGGGGTTACATTTGCTACCCGCCAATCCTCAGGAACTACTACAGAATCTAAAGAGTTTTGAAAGATTATTACTAATCCATCCACTATTTCTGGAGCTACTTCCTTAAGTACTCTGGGATGCAGCCTATCTGGCCCTGGGGATTTATCGGCCTTTAATCCATTCAATTTACCCAACACCACTTCCCGGCTAACCTGGATTTCACTCAATTCCTCCAGACAGTGGCGAAGAGCGGTAGATGTAGCCCAGTTCATCACAAGAGTAGATTTTTTGCCATTGACTCATTCCACACTTCACATTGCCACAAGAAAAGCAGCCACAACAATCAAAGACGTGTCCCACTTAAGTTGGTCATTCCTTCTTTCTGCTCCAAACACACTGAAGCTTGAAAGCACACACAGACCATACACCACCAACAGCTTCTTTCCTTCTGTTATCAGGCTTCTGAATGGTCCTTCCATAACTTAGGGTATTACCCAATTTACCTCTACCCCATCATGGCCATTGAACTTTGTCTATGGATCTGTTGCATTACAATGCTGAGAACTATATTCTGCACCCTGTTTCGTCTCCTTTGCTCTATTGTACTTGAATTTGACGATTGTAGTTTTGCATCGAATCTGTTTGGAAAGGGAGGGAAGTGTTTGAGTTCAGCCCTAAAGTTTACAGAAAGATTAATATGATCGACCTGTTTGTTCCCATATGGAATTTTACATCCACATAAAGATGGGTTATTTTCAACAAAAGAAAACAGCATTGAGAAGACTTTAATGAATGTTATTGTCCCTGGCTGACATGAAACTTATGAGCAGAGGGGAAGAGGGATGAAAGTAGGAAGGAACTATAGATGCTGGTTTAGACCGAAGATGGACACAAAATGCTGGAGTAACTCAGCGGGACAGGCAGTATCTCTGGAGAGAACGAATGGGTGATGTTTTGGGACGAGACCCTTCTTCAGATTTCATTCTGAAGAAGGGGTTCAACCCAAAACGTCACCCATTCCTTCTCTCCAGCTGCTGAGTTAAAAATGCATGGACTGGTCAATTGCGTTTATTTAAGAAAGATTTTCGCATTATATTATGTCTTTCCTTAAATGTGAACCTCTCGTTCACTCCCATTATCTTTGCAATTTAAAACCCAGTTCGACAAGTCTGCTTCAATTTTAAGAAAATGTAATCCATTAATTCTGAAATACCAATGTAGAAACTGGAATATAGAAAATGACAAACCAACAATTAAATTGGTGGCTATTATGACAAGCTGCTCATTCACCTGATGATATATTTAAATTGATAAATCACCTCCCCTGAGGAAGTTGGCACAACCTTACGCACTTGCAGTCTGAAGAAAGTGTCCTGACCCGAAACATCACCTATCCTCGTTCTCCAAAGTTACTCCAGTACTTTGTATCTAACACTGGTGTTAATTATGGAAGCTATCAAGGTTGGAGTCAGTTTAGAAAAACTGCCACATCAACATCCCTAGCAATCCCCATGTGCATTTATGGCTGGTAATTAAATTTCTTTAAATACAGAAATGTGAAGCAATAAATTAAGTTGAAGGCAGAAGTAATAGCAGTCAGGATCTGCAAAATAGACTAAAACCCCATGAAGTACTTTTGAACTATCCATTCAGTGCAGGAAAAGCAGCTACAGATTGCTACATTTGTGGCAATAAACAGATAATCTGTTTCTATGATGTTGATTTGAGGATAATTGCTTGTAATGCAACCAGGGATAACAGTGTTCCCTATCAGGTTTTTTCTATAGGATTGTTTGAAGTCACTTCAGAGATCTGATTGGTGCTTAATTTAATAGTAATCTGAAAGAGGATGTACTCCCGCAATACTGCACGTATTAAATCTTTGGCTGTTGTACTCAATTCCCTGGTGAAGAACTTGAAATTCTCTGAGTCACTAGGGGACTACATCCAATGCAGCAAGTCTCTAGTTTTAAATAATAGACATGTGAGGGATAAGATGATTAAACCACCATCATTGTCAGGGGCCGAGTGATTGTAGCCACCAACCTTGTGATGGGCCGAGTAATTGGAATCACCAAACTTGTGATTCGAACAAACTGTTACTGTCCTTCAGAGCTGTTGATAACATTGTAGAATAACAAGATGAGGTAAGGAATGTAGCTGACAACACAGAAGATAGTCTTTAGGTCAAAGGCAATTAAGTAGGTTAGGGCAACAGCGACTGAGCATGCTTAATGAAATAAATGAATATTAACTTTATGCCCCTCATGACAAAGAACCTAATTTAAATGTACATGTGATGTATGATGTGGGAGAAGAGGGAATGATTGATGACACACGGAGGGGAGGGTTGGAAGATTGTGAACCTCGATACCCTGATTGGAAGGGGTCAGAAGGGGAGGTGTCCGATCAATAAAGACTGTATACTGAATTGTATAAAAATAGACGTTTTTCCTTTGCTCGGTGTGTCTCAACTTGGAGAGGCACCCGATTCTGCAGACTCGCAAATAAAGCATTTCTTGTTTCCACGATTTAGTCTCTGAGTAGTGATTGTGAGCACAAACTATATCTCACAAGTTGGGGGCTCATCCGGGATCGCCACTCCGGCCGCTTGACGGAGGCACGAAAGGAAGGGAAGGTGCACCCTGATGATTTCAGCAGTCTCTGATCTCCTTGCTTGCCGTCAGCGGTTTGAGCGAGTGACAAGAGACTCTGAAAACAAGGGGGAATCCGGTGAAAGGGATCAATCAATCGAGCAATTCCTGTGCACAGGACCCGGGTAAGAATATTGACTATTAAGTATTACTCGGGCGATTGGGTTCTGTTGGACGGGAAAAGGTCTGACAGGGATGGGTAACTGGAACGGGCAAAGTAAGGGCCCGGGGAAAAAGGCTCAAACTGGTGAAGAGCCGCACATTCCGCCTGATAGTCCATTGGGGCGGATGTTGCACGGATGGGGTGAGGGGGGGCTCAGGGTAAAAGTAAGAAAGTCATGATAAAGTATTGTTACTTTGAATGGCCAAAGGAACCCATAAAAGGGAAGGTTACACAAAAAAGCTGGAGAAACTCAGCGGGTGCAGCAGCATTTATGGAGCGAAGGAAATAGGCAACGTTTCGAGCCAAAACCCTTCTTCAGACTGATCGGGGGCGGGGGGGGGCGGGGACAAGAAAGGGAAAAGCAGGAGGAGCCCGAAGGCTGGGGGATGGGAGGAGACAGCAGGGGGGCTGAGGAAGGGGAGGAGACAGCAAGGACTAACAAAATTGGGAGAATTCGATGTTCATGCCCCCGGGATGCAGACTCCCCAAACGGAATATGAGGTGCTGTTCCTCCAATTTCCGGTGCTGCTCGCTGTGGCCATGGAGGAGACCCAGGACAGAGAGGTCGGAGACGGAGTGGGAGGGGGAGTTGAAGTGCTGAGCCACCAGGAGGTCAGCTTGGTTATTGCGGACCGAGCGGAGGTGTTCAGCGAAACGATCGCCCAACCTCCGCTTGGTCTCACCGATATAGATCTGCTGACATCTAGAGCAGCGGACGCAATAGATGAGGTTGGAAGAGATGCAGGTAAACCTCTGTCGCACCTGGAATGATTGCTTGGGTCCTTGAACGGAGTCGAGGGGGGAGGTAAAGGGACAAGTGTTGCATCTCTTGCGGTTGCAAGGGAAAGTGCCCGGGGAGGGGGTGGTACGAGAGGGAAGGGAAGAATTGACAAGGGAGTTATGGAGGGAGCGGTCTTTGCGAAAGGCAGATGTGGGGGGAGATGGGAAGATGTGGCGAGTGGTGGGGTCACGTTGGAGGTGGTGAAACTGACGGAGGATTACTTTCTGTATGTGACGGCTGGTGGGGTGAAAGGTGAGGACTAGGGGGACTCGGCCCTTGTTGCGAGTGGGTTTTAGCGAAGGAAATAGGCAACGTTTCGGGCCGAAACCCTTCTTCAGACTGATAAAAGGGAGTTTGGTGTGGTGGCCAAGGTTGGGATCCAATGAGGATTGGGTAAAACAGGCCTTGAAAATATTCGTAAATAAGAAAGATCCGTTAAATCAGATAGAAATAGATTACGCCCAGTGTTGGATACCCTACAATGGGATGTACCCACTAAAAACAAAAGAACAACAAAGGTGACAGAAGGCTGGGCACTTATGGTGACCAAGAACAAGATAGAGGTAGAGAACGAGGAAGAGGAAAGGAGTTGGCACATGAGCAATTAATTGAGAAGGTGCTGGAAGCATTACATTTGCCAGAAAGGATAGCGGTGGTTCATGTGGCGGGACACCAAAAGGGGAACTCATTAGAAGCAAGGGGAAATGAAGCGGCAGACGGAGCCGCCAAAAAGGCAGCGACAGAAGGAACAGTGAGGATGTTGTCTTTAATACCATTAAGGGAAGGAGTAGGAAAGATACCTGTATTCTCACAGGAGGAGGAGGATAAAATGAATGTGTTAGGGGCTCGGCGTTCCACTGACGGGAGGTGGTGGACGCCGGATGGGAAACAAATGTTAACCAAAGGATTAACTCGGGATTTGATGACACAACTGCACTCCCAGTCACATTGGGGAGCGCAGGCCCCGTGTGACACACTACTACAGACCTACGCTTGCCGAGGTATCTATACTTTGGCTAAGCAGACAGTCTCCGGTTGTGTGTTATGTCAGAGGGTTAACAAGAAGGTAATGAGAGCTGTCCCTGGTGGAGGACAACAATTGGCTATAAGACCCTTCCAGAGAATACAGGTAGATTTTACAGAACGTCCAAGAATACAAAGGTGGAAGTACCTCCTAGTAGTTGTAGACCATTTCACCAGGTGGATGGAAGCATTTCCCACGATAAATGCCACCGCTCAGGCAGTAACCCGGATATTATTAGAACAAATCATTCCCCGATACGGGGTCATCGAATCCATAGATTCCGACCGAGGAACACATTTTGCCTCTAAGGTTCACCTGTTGGTTTGCAGTACCTTGGGAATAAATTGGAAATTGCATACACCCTGGCACCCCCAGAGTTCTGGGCGAGTGGAAAGGATGAATGCAACCCTTAAAACACAGATAACTAAGTTAATGGAGGAAACCAGACTACCCTGGACTAAGTGTTTACCAATTGCATTATTAAGAATACGAACGGCACCCCGTAAAGATATTGCGGTGTCTCCCTACGAAATGTTGTTTGGGCTGCCCTATCTTGGAAAGGTAGAGGGCACGCTGATCTTCGAAGGCAGCGATGTGTTCATGAGGAACTATTTACTGGCAGTGTCTCGTTCCCTTACAGAATTAAAAATAAAAGGACTGTTGGCACAAAGTCCACCACTCGACTTTCCAATACACGTTATAAAGGCTGGTGACTGGGTACTGATTAAAAGTTGGAAGGAGGAGAAACTGCAGCCCCGGTGGACTGGCCCATACCTGGCATTGCTGACAATGGAGACAGCAGTACGCACAAAAGAAAAAGGGTGGATACATGCGACCCGGTTTAAAGGACCCATTGACCTGCCATCAGTTCCTGAGAAAGACGATCAGTGGACGGTAAAACCAGGGAATAAGTAGGAAGTTTTGGGCACATTACCTGCCCAAAAGGGGAGAAATGGGTCTGCATGACCAAGAGAGAACAGTTAGGCATCCCTTCCCGAGCCAGGGAGGAAACATTAGACAAAATTAAGGAGGTAGTGACAGGGAAGTTAGCAGAAGCAGTAGTCAACAAACCTCCCCCACCTTCCCAGCCTCAACTGCACCAGACTATGTATGATGAAATAAAGCAGTGATTGAGATCCCGGAAGTGGGGGGAAACCTGTTTGTGGACTTGGCCCTCCGGTTAGCCAGAACCCTGAATGTGACTAACTGTTGGGTTTGTGGAGGACCGCTGATGAGCTCATGCTGGCCATGGAGAGGATCTATCATTGAGGTATGGGACCTGATAAAGTGGAATTTGATGGTGGGAAGAGATCAAAGTCCCCAGGAATGGGTCCTGACACACACCCCAGTTGGAACTGAGTGTATCGCCAGGCCGTGGGCAAAGGATGCCATCCTAGTAGGAGCGCAGCGCATCATCACCCAGTGGCCAAATCAATCCCGAGTGTGGTGGCCAGAGGAACCTCAATGGTATCCCACTGTAAAGGATGAAGGAAAACTATACTCGCTGGATGAAGACTGATGGAAGCGAATCGACTGGATTATGGAATTGCACCGGGAACAACCCTTACCAGGGAATCTCAGTGTTGCAGGACATATGGAACAATGTTACCTCTAGTGGACCGGCCCCTGAAGGACTGCTATGGATATGCGGACACAAGGCATACTAGGTATTGCCAGAAAAATGGAGTGGGACTTGTTTAATTGAACTTGTACAACCAGGGATTTTTCTTTTGACCACTGAGGAGGGGCGGTCGCTAGGAACACCCAAACACCCTACACGATCTACACCGAACGAAGAGAAGAATGGACATCGGAAAATGGGAAAATGATGAGTGGCCACCTGCAAGAATCATCTCATATTATGGACCAGCCACTTGGGCACAGGACGGATCCTGGCGCTATCAGACCCCAGTGAATATGTTAAATCAGATCATAAGACTACAGGCAGTGCTGGAAGTAATTACTAACCAGACTGCATCTGCACTAGAGATGTTGGCGAAGCAGCAGACACAGATGAGAACAGCGATATACCAAAACCGTTTGGCCTTAGACTACTTACTAGCCGAAGAGGGAGGAGTATGCGGAAAATTCAACCTCTCTAATTGCTGCCTAAACATAGATGGCAACGGGCAAGCAGTAATGGATATATCAGAAGGAATCAGAAAATTAGCACATGTCCCTGTACAGAGATGGAACACAATCATGAGAGCAGGATGGTGGGATTACATCTTAGGAGGAGCCTGGTGGAAAGCGGTGGGACTGGTGATTTTATGGGCATTAGCTGCATTGATCATTATCCCCTGTTGTATACCATGTCTCAGGGTTCTTATAACTAGAAGTATAAGCCAAATGCAGGCAGTTGTAGTCCCCATGGGGGAGAAAGGGGGCGTCCAGAAGATAATGATAATGAGGCCGAGAGAGGGCCCAGAGGAAAGAGAGATAAAAAGAATGTTATTAACTTTGGAACAGCAGGAAGTCTAGGAATGGGGTTTAATACAGGATGCGTAGCAAAAGAAAAAGGGAGGATTGTGAGGGATAAGATGGTTAAACCACCATCATTGTGCGGGGCCGAGTGATTGTAGCCACCGACCTTGTGATGGGCCGAGTAGTTGGAATCACCAACCTTGTGATTCGAACAAACTGTTACTGTCCTTCAGAGCTGTTGATAACATTGTAGAATAACAAGATGAGGTAATTAAGTAGGTTAGGGCAACAGCGATTGAGCATGCTTAATGAAATAAATGAATATTAACTTTACGCCCCTCATGACAAAGAACCTAATTTAAATGTACATGCGATGTATGATGTGGGAGAAGAGGGAATGATTGATGACGCATGGAGGGGAGGGTTGGAAGATTGTGAACCTCGGTACCCTGATTGGAAGGGGTCAGAAGGGGAGGCGTCCGATCAATAAAGACTGTATACTGAATTGTATAAAAATAGACTTTTTCCTTTGCTCGGCGTGTCTCAACTTGGAGAGGCACCCGATTCTGCAGACTCGCAAATAAAGCATTTCTTGTTTCCACGATTTAGTCTCTGAGTAGTGATTGTGAGCACAAACTATATCTCACAAACACAGGAGGAAGGGGTTGAGGTGAGCAGCCACTTCACCTGTAACAAAAAGACAGATCAATTTAGATCCTGAACTTTAGATGTATTTTAGCCTAAATCAAAAAGTTCAATTTTTGAAATTACTGTGTTTTGAGATCTGAGTCGCTAATGGTCAAATCCTACATCAGAAGTTGAGATGTGTTGGAAAATTCATTGTCCATGTCTGCATGAACAACAGCAAGCAGATTCAGTGAATGAGACATCATTGAGAGCATCTTTCTGTGGCTGTGTAATAATAGAATCATTTGCCTTGTATGTTGTCTGTACCTTTCATATTCCTCTGGGTGATGTATTTATGGTAAATCATATCACGGACTATAATTATATGTCAGGTCTCAGCTGCCTTGGTTAAAATAAGAGGCCATGCTCTGTGGGGACTTTTAGCAGCAAGGACATGCGGTTGCAATATTTTACTTTTTAACTCACTTTCTAGGGTTCATGTGATCCAGGAAGAACACAAATTGAATGACATGCCCCTATCAAACATTAACTAGTGTACTCTTAAAGGAAACAATGCCATTTAGTGCAGATTGACAGTGTGATGATCAAGCTGTCATCAGGATCTCAGGAGTCCCAACACTTCTATGAAATAAAAATGTCTTTCATACCTGTAAACTTGGCGTTAAATTTAGAATCATAATGCTGAATCTGCCTCGATCAAAACACAGATGTTCAAAGGTTCAAAGGTTCTTTATTAGTCACATACACCAATTTCTGCAGTGAAATAGTAAGATTAAACGAGAACTTACCAGTTTGAAGTTTGATCTTTATTTTATGAGGAAGAACGTTGAGGGAATACGTGAAGAACCCCGCCAGGACGCATGCGTGTCATTCTTCAAAGCAGCGGTGTGGAATCACAGATAACTATAATGACTAAACATAGTAAAATTAGACAACAGATACCAGTTCAGACTATGATCAAGGGTGGGACCGGAGGCACGTATTCCCTCAACGTACCTCCTCATAAAATAAAGATCAAACTTCAAACTGGTAAGTTCTCGTTTAATCGTACTATTTTACTTCGGAGTCACATGAGTGACTACGTGAAGATTTTAAAGCTCTGTGATTTCATGCCGTGGAACGAGTCCATGCATCACATCTGCCTTGATTTTTGGGGAGAATAGAGTTAACATCATTAGACATCAATACAATATTGAAATCCAACAGTAAAAATATTAACACCAATTATTGTCCCTATTTATGGATATATTGTATTACAGAACTTAAATTTGTTTCTGCAAATGTTCCAGGTTCAATGACTGGTTTGTTATAAAGTCGTTGGAAAGTTCCTCCGTTGGCCATCCTGCTGTCTTGAGGATTTGGTCCATAGGTACGTCCAACTTCATAGCTGCCAATGTAGCTGCAGTCCGGGTGGAGTGAGATTTGAAATGCTAGTGTCCACTCCAGCCTATTTAGGACTTGTTTTAGCCATCTGGAGATGGTCTGGACTGTCACTGTTTTGAATGGCTGTTAGTAGCTGATTAAAATGACATGTCTGCCCGCTGATGATCTTAGTATACTTCATGTATGATAGTAAGTGAGTTATAATACAGAGACGACCATCTGTAACCATATAACCATATAACCATATAACAATTACAGCACGGAAACAGGCCATCTAGTCCGTGCCGAACATGTGTTCTCCCCTAGTCCCATACACCTGCGTTCAGACCATAACCCTCCATACCTTTCCCGTCCATATAACTATCCAATTTATTTTTAAATTATAAAAACGAACCTGCCTCCACCACCTTCGATGGTTTAAGAAGGTTCAAGGTTGGGGATTAATGGAGGAGTAGCAAGATGGATTCAACAGTGGGTGAATGGGAGATGCCAGAGAATAATGGTGGATGGTTGTTTGTCAGCCCCAGTGACGAGTGGGGTGCCACAGGGATCTGTGTTGGGTCCACTGTTGTTTGTCATGTACATCATTGATCTGGATGATGGTGTGGTAAATTGGATTAGTAAGTATGCAGATGATACTAAGATAGGTGGGGTTGTGGATAATGAAGTAGGTTTTCAAAATCTACAGAGAGATTTATGCCAGTTGGAAGAGTGGGCTGAAAGATGGCAGATAGAGTTTAATGCTGATAAGTGTGAAGTGCTACATCTTGGCAGGACAAATCAGAATAGGATGTACATGGTAAATGGTAGGGAATTGAAGAATGCAGGTGAACATAGGGATCTGGGAATAACTGTGCACAGTTCCCTGAAAGTAGAATCTCATGTAGATAGGGTGGTAAAGAAAGCTTTTGGTGTGCTGGCCTTTATAAATCAGAGCATTGAGTATAGAAGTTGGGATGTAATGTTAAAATTGTACAAGGCGTTGGTGAGGCCAATTTTGGAGTATGGTGTACAATTTTGTTCGCCTAATTATAGGAAGGATGTCAACAAAATAGAGAGAGTACAGAGGAGATTTACTAGAATGTTGCCTGGGTTTCAGCAACTAAGTTACAGAGAAAGGTTGAACAAGTTAGGGCTTTATTCTTTGGAGTGCAGAAGGTTAAGGGGGGACTTGATAGCGGTCTTTAAAATGATGAGAGGGATAGACAGAGTTGACGTGCGGACCCATTGAACCTTGTAGGGTAGGCTCTGAATTCTGTTTTTTAGGCGTGTTGACCCCTGTCTGTTCTGTTTGACTATTACACTGATGTAAACCTTAAATTCCAGATGAATTAATCATGTTGTCCAACCTTATTTTCTGTGGTGACTGGACCCTTTGTGGCATGACCTGGACCATCAGCATGACTGTTTTCATAGTCAGTTTCTGTAGGAACAGAGCTGTAGCTGGAGACCAGTTTCTTAACATGGTCAGTACAATGCTCACATCCCATATTTGGGAGTACCTGGTTCTTGGGGACTAATTTTAAAAATGCCCCTCATGAGTTTGTTTACCAGGGTTTGTCCCAACAGAATGCCGCTCTGTACCTTCGACAGGGATGTTGACAGAGCACTTCTGGCGCCGTTGATGGCACTATGACTGAGCCTCTCATCGTAATGGAGGCTTGCCAGGAATTCCAGAACAGATGGGATGTTCATAGATCTGTGGGTGATGATTATTGTTATGACAGTACTTCCCATTACTAGATGATACCAAGTGCTGATGTTTGGATGGACTGTCGAATAATTCCGCATTCGGTCCGTCAGTCCCAGGTGTAGAAGAGATGCTTTCAACTCTAAATAAATAGGTTAATATATAATAGTGACATGGGTAACTCCCCTTGTTGCAGGAGAACCCAGTAAGTTAGGTCTATGATGGATGGTGATGTATCGTTCTGACCCATGTTGATATCACCAGTACCCATGGTTGCGTAGGGCAATCAGGTATTATCAAAATTCGAGACGTGGAGTCTATAGTTTCTTCCTAAATACCCGACTGATGAGGCAAAGGGAGGGATGCATAAATGATCCCCCAATCAACGAAGATACATCTGAACCACTGCCCCAGGTTCTGGCTCCCAAGAACATAATTTGATAACTGGTAAGAGCATGGATGTGAATAGGTCGTTATCTGGTGTTCCATACCGGCTGTTCCAGCAATACATATTTTATCCAACATCCATACAGAGTTGTTTACTTAGCGTGACCTGTTGTCTGCCACTAAATTCAGTTTCCCTGGTAGCTGGAAGCTGATATCCAATCTCTATCTGGATACGCTATTAATCCAGATTAATAGAGACAGTAACTCTAAGACTATTGCCTCCATCACAGTGAGGAGGTGTTTGGTGAACTCACTGTGGTGGATGTTAGTTTGTGTTTATTGTGTGTTGTTATTAATACATGTATGGCTGCAGGCAACAACATTTCGTTCAGACCGAAAGGTCTGATTGACAATAAAGGATTCAATTCAATTCAATTCACAAATAGTGTTGGCCAGATAGTCACATGGTGTCGATATGTTTCTACCCATATGGTTGTTTGTCAATATGCTAACATACTGGTGTTGTCAAAAACAATATGACTAAAAGCTGGTGATATCACCCCCAACAATATGACAACGTTAAAGCCAAGCCTCTAGCTCTCCATCTTCCCCAGGTATATATGCTGGCCCGCTACGTTAGACTAGTGATCACGGGCCTGGCCGCTGAGCTGCTCGTCATGCTCCCCCTCCTAGCGACTCTGGTTATCCTGGGCACTGCTGCTCAGCCGCTACAATTCGCAGCCGGTCAACCGGTGCTCTCGGGCACTGGCCGCTCACGGCTGCTCTTTATCCTGCATGCTGCAGCCGCTCCAACCGACTCCGGTGCTCATGGGCACTGGTCGCTCGTGGCTGCTTAATTTCTCCTGCAGCCGCTCAAACCGACCCCCATGCACACGGGCACTGGTCGCTCGCGGCTGCTTAGTATCTCCTCCAGCCGCTCACCTCTCCCGACCGGCCGGGGCCGGCGCGGGAGCGAAGTCGGGAGGGAAGTCGGCCACAGCTGTTCCCATTACGGGAGATCAGCGTGCCGTTTGCTGCTGCTGCCGACTGCCTGCAATTCTACGGTTCTCCCCCACCAGCTTTCCCGCAGCCTTCGTGGATCCGGTCCATGTCTCCACCTAAAAGGTAAGTGGAAGGAACGCAGAGTCTTCTTACCTGCTGGTCCCGACTTTCAAATTCTGGAACGCAGAGTCTCTTACCTGCTGTTCCCGGCTTTCAAATTTGTGCCTGCTGTGACTCGTTGCAATGCATGTAGCAATATGACACGCATGCGTCCTGGCGGGGTTCTTCATGTAGTCACTCACGTGACTCCAAAGTAATATGTGTATTGCCATTGCAGCACATAAAAAAAGAATACAACATAACAATAAAAAAGACATTTTAAACATAAACAAAATCCCAATACAATGGTTCCCATTATGAGGGAAGGCACAAAGTCCAGTCCCCATCCCCGTGTCCACCCATAGACGGGCCTATTGAGGCCTCCGCAGTCGCCTTTATGGAGGCCCGATGTTCCAGGCCATTCTCGCCGGATGATGGTGCTCCGGCGTTGGGAGAATCCTCTCAGCAGCATGGGAAACATGGAACGGCCGCTTCCTTACCGGAGACCACGGCGTCCGAAGCCGACAGGCCGCGCTGGATGGAGCTCCACCTCTGGTGATCTCGGCAAGAGATCCCAGGCTCCCGATGTTAAAGTCAGTGCCGCTCCACAGACCGCAGCTTTGCGATGTTTCATCGGCGGTCTCAGCATACTGGAGTTACAGCGCGGCGGCCCGGGCAAGGCATCGCCCGCTCTGTGATAGCGCTCCAGCACTGTGCTGCCGCAGAAGCCAAGGTTTTGGCCGGTCCCCTCAGGAAACGCCGCTCCAGGCCTGCAGGTAGGCCGCAATGACGGGTTGAAGGTGCTGCCCAGAGAAAAGCCACCTCTCCGACCAGGTAGGGACCTTGAAAAGCAGTTTCCCCCTTCCCCCACCCCCACCCCCACATAAAAAAGACTAGAGCTCCAAAAAACAAAAACTCAACTAACTAAAATTTTAAAAAGGTGAAAAAACGGACAGCTGCAGACTGGGTAGCTATGCCCATACAGGACGGTGCCCCCTGTACAGGGGTAAAAAGGAGACCCCTGATGTTCAGGGGTAAATGTTCATCCATGGTTTCTTTAATAAATATTCAATTAAGTTATTTATGCATATCGTGTTCCACTTTTTAAAATTTAGAAGTGGGGCACTATGTAAATATAATATAAAATGTTGCATCAAGGATCCATCCTGGAGTCTTCAAGTATCTAGTTTTTTAAGGAATGATCTGTTGAAAGTTTGTCGTTTTTTTTCCCTGTTGGATTAGAATTAATCCATTTTGCCCAACTGCATTGCAAAAATCTAGAAATTTAACTTGTCCTTACATCTTTCAATGGTCAAGGGTGTTTTATTGTCTTATGTACCAAACTGGAACAACGAAATTCTTACTTGCAGTAGCACAACAGGTTTGTAAACAAGGTATTCAACAGATGATACAATAAGCAAACTGATAAAGTTCAATAAACTAAACTAAAAACACAACATAGTGCAAAAAACGAGTCCCTAGTGTAACCAATGCAGTTCGTAGTTCAGAGTTTAGTTGGAGTGCATAGTATTCAGTACCCTGATGGTTGTTGGGAAGAAGTTGTTGCTGAATTTGGACATTCCAGTTTTCTGACTCGTAAACCTTTTTTTCAATCCAGGAAGAAATGAGAGTGTGTGCGGATCCATGATGATGTTGGTTTCTTTTTTAAAGCAGAGCCTCCCGCAGATCCTTTTGATGGTGGGGAGGGCAGTCCCTGTGATGGACTGGACAGAGTTCACCACTTTTTGTAATATCCTTCTTTCCTGGGTGTTCAAGTTGCCTAACCAAACTGTAATGCCAGCAATCAATATGCTCTCTACCTATGGAAGTTCAAGAAATTACTGTATTTGTCAATGTACCAAATCTCCTCAATCTTCTAAGGAAATAGAGGCATTAATGGGCTCTCTTTGATATCTTATCAATGTGCCGATCTATGTAAAAGATCTCCAGGAATATGTATGCTCAGGAACTAGAAAGTTCGTAGTTCAGAGTTTAGTTTGGAGTGCATAGTATTCAGTACCCTGATGGTTGTTGGGAAGAAGTTGTTGCTGAATTTGGACAATCCAGTTTTCTGACTCGTAAACCTTTTTTTCAATCCAGGAAGAAATGAGAGTGTGTGCGGATCCATGATGATGTTGGTTTCTTTTTTAAAGCAGAGCCTCCCGCAGATCCTTTTGATGGTGGGGAGGGCAGTCCCTGTGATGGACTGGACAGAGTTCACCACTTTTTGTAATATCCTTCTTTCCTGGGTGTTCAAGTTGCCTAACCAAACTGTAATGCCAGCAATCAATATGCTCTCTACCTATGGAAGTTCAAGAAATTACTGTGTTTGTCAATGTACCAAATCTCCTCAATCTTCTAAGGAAATAGAGGCATTAATGGGCTCTCTTTGATATCTTATCAATGTGCCGATCTATGTAAAAGATCTCCAGGAATATGTATGCTCAGGAACTAGAAATTGTCGTTTCTCTCCACCAACACCCGTTGATGAATACGGGTTTGTACTGGACTTCCTCTTCTTAAGTCAACAATCTGTTCCTTGGTTTTACTGATATTGAGAACACAGTTGTTGCTCTGGTACTAGTCAATTGGATGATCAATCTCCCTCCTTTGCTCTGACTCATCACTATCCATCTTCCAACAACGAACATGTTGTCGGTGAATTTAAAGATGCAGTTGGAACTGTGCACACACTCATGAGTATAGAGTGAATAGAGCAGAGGGTTGAACACAGAAACTTGAGGTGCCCCTGTGCTGATGGTTATCAAGGAGGAAGTAAGCTATCAATTTGCATCAGTTGTTTTCTTGTAATGGTGAAGCCGAGAATCCCGTTGCAGAGAACCAGTTCCCTGAGCTTGGTAACCAGTTTGGAGGGTACGATGGTGTTGAATGTCAAGCTGCAGTCTATGAACAACAGCATGATGTATATGTTTATATTCTCCAAGTGGTACAGTGCAGAAGGAGGGCTGACAAGATTTCATCTTCTGTCGATCTATTATGGTGGTAGGGTCCAGGTTCTTGCTAAGATAGGAGTTAACATATGCCATAACCAACCGTACATAGTTAATTCTCATATCTACAACTTATTCATCTTAATAATTGCGTCCTTCAGGGACTTGTGTGTCTGGTATTCATGATTCATTTGAAGATAAATGGGGTGAGTGCTTATTATGTATCTCCTGTTGAGATTTAAATATTTCATTTCAAAATTGTACTATTCGCCATATTTTTTTTTCATAACAGCATATGCTTTTCTTTTATGGCTACCAGATAATAAATAATACAACATTTTATGTGCCAATGTTGGATCCCTGGTGGCGAGCTGTGAAATTGAAAGTTAATGCAGCATATTCATATCTTTTTAACCCTGATAAAGTAGGTTCCCCAATCAATTAGGCTGAGCAAATGAGCTGAAGCCACGAAAGAGTTGGTTTTATACCCAGTGTTTAAAGCAGTGTTGTAAGATGACATTTGATGGATGATAACATTGGGAAGTCAAAATATATATTGCAGAATATCAAAGGCCTGTCCCTCAGTTTAATGATGCCTGGCTTTATGTCATGCTGTTGGCAATAAGGGCATGTGAATTTGAGAGTCATGAAAGTATATCACACAATAACACACCCTTAGGTCCACTGAGTCCATGCTGACAAATAGCATCCATTTACACTGTGGATGAAACTTCAGCTCGTGCTTTGCATAATAATCACCCACTACTGTCCTGTGTTTGATATAGGAGCAAGTACTGCACTTGGAACTGATTGAATTTCTCACAGCTTCTGAGCTTTCAAAGATTGACCTACAAACAAAATTATTGATATGGGGTCAGGAGTATACCAAGGTGCACTGCAAGAGTGAAGAAACAGGAAAGTGCAGATGCTGGTTTACAAAAAAACGATACAACGCTCTGGCAACTCAGCGAAGGTAACTCCTCTGAAGAACCTGGATAGGTAATATTTCTATTCAGGAACCTTCTTCAGACTGATTGGGGTGTTGGGGCAGCAAAAGCTGGAAGAGAGGAAGGACAAACCTGGTGAGTGATAGGTAGATACAGGTTATGGGGAGGGGGGGAGGAGGGGTTGAAAGACAGATGGTTGGATCAGAGATTTAAAAAAACAAAAGGTGTAAGATAAGGATAGAAATGTGTAAGTTGTGAACCAAAGGAAATAATATAGGGATGAGGTGAGGAGAAATGGGCGCATGTCCGGGGAAACACAGGGAAAGGTAGTTACCTATCACACATCAGGCCCCTCGTCTCTTCCAGCTTCCATATAACCATATAACCATATAACAATTCCAGCACGGAAACAGGCCATCTCGGCCATACAAGTCCGTGCCGAACAACTTTTTTCCCTTAGTCCCACCTGCCTGCACTCATACCATAACCCTCCATTCCCTTCTCATCCATATGCCTATCCAATTTATTTTTAAATGATACCAACGAACCTGCCTCCACCACTTCCACTGTAAGCTCATTCCACACCGCTACCACTCTCTGAGTAAAGAAGTTCCCCCTCATGTTACCCCTAAACTTCTGTCCCTTAATTCTGAAATCATGTCCTCTTGTTTGAATCTTCCCTATTCTCAAAGGGAAAAGCTGATCCACATCAACTCTGTCTATCCCTCACATCATTTTAAAGACCTCTATCAAGTCCCCCTTAACCTTCTGCACTCCAAAGAATAAAGACCTAACTTATTCAACCTTTCTCTGTAACTTAGTTGTTGAAACACCGGCAACATTCTAGTAAATCTCCTCTATACTCTCTCTATTTTGTTGACATCCTTCCTATAATTGGGCGACCAAAATTGTACACCATACTCCAGATTTGGTCTCACCAATGCCTTGTACAATTTTAACATTACATCCCAGCTTCTATACTCAATGCTCTGATTTATAAAGGCTAGCATACCAAAAGCTTTCTTTACCACCCTATCTATATGAGATTCCACCTTCAAGGAACTATGCACGGTTATTCCCAACCACCTTTCTTCACCTCCCCCTCCCCCACAACCAGTCTGATGAAGAGTGCCAATCTGAAACATCACCTATCCATGTTCGCAAAAGGTTACACAAAAAAGCTGGAGAAACTCAGCGGGTGCAGCAGCATCTATGGAGCGAAGGAAATAGGCGACGTTTCGGGCCGAAACCCTTCTTCAGACTGATCGGGGGCGGGGGTGGGTGGGGACAAGAAAGGGAAAAGGAGGAGTAGCCAGAAGGCTGGGGGATGGGAAGAGACAGTAGGGGGGCTGAGGAAGGGGAGGAGACAGCAAGGACTAACAAAATTGGGAGAATCCGATGTTCATGCCCCCGGGGTGCAGACTCCCCAAACGGAATATGAGGTGCTGTTCCTCCAATTTCCGGTGCTGCTCGCTGTGGCCATGGAGGAGACCCAGGACAGAGAGGTCGGAGACGGAGTGGGAATCAAAAGATTCTGCCTGACTGTTAAATTACTTAGATACTTTATGGGTTTTTATTGAAGTGTCTCGACCCGAAACATCACCTATTCCTTCGCTCCATAGATGCTGCCTCACCCGTTGAGTTTCTTCAGCATTTTTGTCTACCTTCAATTTTTCCAGCATCTGCAGTTCTTTCTTTAACATGATGTGTTCTGCCAGAGCCCTAGGCCATTTAAAACAAGATCTTATATCCTAATACTATATGCCCATTATTTCCCCAAACCACTTGGATGCCTTTGTGCCTAAATATCTATCTATCTTCTTCTTCAGCCACTTTGCCTCTGCAGCCATCTGTGGTTAAGAATTCCACCCTATGAGTGAAGCAATTTCTCCTCATCTTAATCCCAAATGACTGACCTTGAATCCTGAAGCCCCTGTCCCACATAGAAAACCTGAACGAAAACCTCTGGTGACCTTGCGCCCCACCCAAAGTTTCCATGAGTCGCCAGAGGTTTTGGTCACTCGCCTGGAAAGCCTCGACCGAAGCGTGAGCTGCATCTACTGACCAAAGATCCTACAGGATCTTTGCTACTGACCGCGCACACACACACAAACACATCGCAAAGGTGGGGGCTAGGGACAGTGGAGTAGCGCTGTCTGTGCGATGAAGAGGAAGGTAAACAGCTGCCACAGAGCACGGTAAGTCCTTTAGAGAGCGCGGGAGGGAGGGAGAGAAGGGGAGAGAAGGGGAAAGGACAGAGAGGAGAGAGAGAAGGGGAAGAGAAGGGGAGAGAAGGGGAGAGAAGGGGAGAGAAGCGGAGAGAAGGGGAGAGAAGGGGAGAGAGAGAAGGGGAGAGAAAGGGTAAGAAGGGGAGAGAAGGGGGGGGGTTGGAGAAGGAGTGGAGACAGCTTTAGGAAATTTAATAAAGTTAGCGGGCATTTTACCTTCCGGCGGATCTTCTAGGTCCTGAAAGGTGCTGAAAACTCCAACAAGCCAACCAAAATGGCCGGTCAGCGAAGGTCAGCAAAGGAGATTGCCTTCGACTGCCTATAAGTAAATAGCAACCCCACTCCACTGGCTTCAACCAAACGGAAACCTATTTTTAGTCGAGGCCGGTTTTGAATTTGTTGAAATAATCACAGGAACATAGAAGAAGCCTCAACTATGTGGAAACCACTTTTGACTATTAGGGAGAGTGACCCAAACCTCCAGGAACCTCACGGAAACCTTGGGTGGGGTGCAAGTTCACCAGAGGTTTCCGTTCAGGTTTCCCAATTGGGACAGGGGCTCGAGACTGGCAAACCTGTTTGGAGAACCCCGCAGTCAAGAGAATCATTATGTCTGATTCCAACCACTCTAGTTCTGTCAGAGTTTCACATGTTTCAATGAGATTTCCTGTTCTTCCTCTAAACTTAGTCCAGAGCGAGATGACCCAAACCACACAACCACCTTCCATATCATTTGCTCCATCTATACCTCACGCTGCCTTGGGAATGCAGACAATAAAATAAAGGTCCTTTTTAACTGCAGTTATTCCCTCTTCTCCCCTCTCCTGTTGGACAGAAGATCCAAAATCTTGAAAGCACATACCATCAGTTTCAGGAACAGCATCTTCCCCTCTGTCATCAGAATATCAAATGATCCCCCTATAAGCTAGGGTGTAGTCCCAATCTTTCAATATATCTGACAGCAGACATTGGACTTGTCTATGTTTCCGCACCATTACAATGCTGTAAAACTATATTCTGCACTATTATTGTTTCTTATGGCTTGATTATATATATGTATATTATGATTTGATTTGACTGGATGTCGCACAGACAAAAGCCTTTCACTGTATCACATGTGATGATAATAAATCAATATGAATACCAACACCACATCTTTCCACATAAAGCATCCCAGAAATGAATCTGGTGAACATTTGTTGCACTCCCTCCAGAGCAAGTATATAGCAAGTCACACTGAGGCAATATATGCACATTATGGTGAATTATATGAACAATGAATAATCTATGAGGCAAAAACTACACCTATTTATACTGGCTAACTCCCCTCAACGTTTTCAGCATGTCTACTACCCCCCACAGTTGTTGCTTAATGTACTAAGTTCCTCTGGCAGATGTTTTGTTGCTCCAGATTTCAGCATCTGCAGTCTCTTGTGTGTCTAGAAACGTAATGAACCTAATGAAACCTTAAGCAAAACACAAAGTGATGCAGTAACTCAGCAGGTCAGGCAACATATTTGGAGAACCCAGATTGGGACCGTTCTTCAGACTGGAAATTACTCCAGCATTTTGTGTTTTCCTTAAGATTCCAGCATCTGCAGTTCTTTGTGTCTCCATTAAGCCATTTTATGAAGTCATCTTATCACAGACACCCTTTCATCTACACATCCCATATTCTCTCTGGAACTACAAACTATTAAAACTATTTCAAACTAATTTGCATCACAGGTGATAATGGAATCAAATACAGGCATTATCGAGACACTTAAATGGGGAAAGCATTTGTTTGTTCGCTCGTGTCAGACGACATTCTGCCATCGCTTTGCCACAGCTAGTGCCACATCTGTGCCTCTGCAGAGATCATCCGCAGTGCATGCCTGTCTGCCGCAAGTCACTAGGTGGGCCATTGTCTGTACCTCTCCACGGTTGCACTTGTCAGAGTCCCAGAAGCCCCTCTTCTTCAGTTGAGTCTGCAACGTCCCAATCCAGTGCGGAGGCGGTTTAGGGCTTTCCAGGTAGTATAAGGCAGGTGGTGTCCTGGTGCCATCTGTTGTTTGATTTTGGTTCCTGACACGGTTGGCTCTAGTTCCATGAAGCTGTTCCAACTCTTCAAGTGTTACTTGGCATGTTGGTGATTGTGCAAGGGGTGACGGGATGTTCAACCTTTGTCACTTCATGCATCCTGTGGTTTTCTTTCAGGCAGTGTTCAATGCAGAGTCCACCTTGCATGCATGTTTTAGCAATGTTACAAAATTTTGAGATTTTAAAAATCAAGTCTGCAATTTATCCCATCAGATAAAGCATAACAATAAGTTTAATTTGACACCAAATTCACTTTCAAGTGTTAAAAAGTTATGGCCATGTTCATACTCGGAAATTAGCATGTTCCCTATTGATTTTCAATGGACATTACAAAAAAGCGGGATCTGTAGTCAAAAGCCCATTTGTTTAAATAGCCTTCATGCACATTTCTTAAATAGCATCCTGTGGTTTTCATTGCAATTTATAGCTAGGAAGGAATTTAGTGTTCAATGCTGTAAATAAATGTCCATTTAAATCGGCTTGCATGCATGTTTAGAGTTGACAGCTCCAGGATGGGGCTTGCCGATAGTCTGCCAAAATGAGAAACAGATATACAGGGCTGCAGTAGTGGCCTTTAATTGTTTGCTTTATAAAACCCTGGGGCTGCACTTCCGGAATGAGCAGTAATTTTGTTCCTATATTATCGAGGCCTATGACCTTTTGCCTCTAGTTTTCTCAACAATGCATTACTAGATGCATGGCAGTACAGCCTAGTGGCATTTGGCTCTAGCCCAAAATCGCGCGGACATGGCTGTGGGATTCCCAATGGAGAGAAACATACCTAGTCAGAGCAGCTCCAGGGCTGAAATAGTCTGTTGAGAAAGTAGAAGACAAACACTTCCAAATGGCAGACTTTACCTCAGAACTGCTGTAGATTTGGCAGATGCGTGGCAATTGGCAGCAGGAGGAGATTGAGTCAAGAGGGGTGAATCAGACTGATTAGAAGTCAAACACAGGCAGCTGAACTGCTGTAGCAACCGGAGATTAGCAGAGATCAGACTGATGGCCCGAGGAGAGAAGAGAAGTCAGTCAGTGCCGGAAAAACAGTTGAAAAATGAGGAATTGGTTTGTAAATTGGGCAATTTATCAGTCAATTTAAGCAAGACTGCTCTTAGGGAGCGGCAGTGATTGAGCGGCCTAGTGAGGGAAGTGCCCTGTGAGTAAAGTGTGAGTCTTTGGCTCAAAAGTATTAGGAGAGGAGACCACACAATACGCTTGAGAGTTTAAGACGAAAGAAGGAGATTTCAGGCAAGCTGATTCAGTGCGATGCTTGCAGTATGTGGGAGGTCAAGGACACCGCTGGTGCCTCTCGCTGCTACAAATGCGAAAAGTGCATCCAGGTAGAGCTCCTGAAGGACCGTGTTGGGAAACTGGAGAAGCAAGTCTTTACTCAGAGAGTGGTAGCTGTGTGGAATGAGCTTCCAGTGAAGGTGGTGGAGGCAGGTTCATTTTTATCATTTAAAAATAAATTGGATAGTTATATGGATGGGAAGGGAATGGAGGGTTATGGTCTGAGCGCAGGTATATGGGACTAGGGGAGATTATGTGTTCGGCACGGACTAGAAGGGTCGAGATGGCCTGTTTCCGTGCTGTAATTGTTATATGGTTAAATGGTTAAGTGGATGACCTTCGGTTCATCCGAGAAACGGAGTCGTTCCTCGACAAGTCCTACAGTAAGATTGTTACACCTAAGGTACTGGAAGAGAGAAGGTGGGAGACAGTGAGAAAGGGATGGAAGCATGGACTGCCGACGTCCCCGGGTGTTGTACCTCTTGTGAACAGGTTCACTCACGTAGAAGCTGTCGGGACAGAAGACATGTTTACACTGTGCGGCGGACTGGCTTGCGATGCGAATAGGGCTGTTGAGCCAAAACCAAAAAGGCCTAAGGCAGACAACGCCATTGTAGTGGGAGACTCCATTGTGAGAGGTACGGACAGGGGTTTCTGCGGCAACAGATGGGATGCGAGGAGGGTGCGCTGCCTTCCTGGTGCCAGGATCCAGGATGTCACGGACAGAGTGCAGAAAATCCTCAAGGGCAAAGGTGAACATCCGGAAGTGGTAGTGCATGTCGGCACAAACGATGTCGGAAAGAAGGCGATGAATATTCTGCAGGGTGACTTTAGAGAGCTCGGAAAAATGCTGAAAAGCAGGACCTCCAGGGTTGTTATCGCCGGTTTGCTTCCAGTTCCTCGTTCTGGCGAGAGCAGGAACAGGGAGATACGGGACCTGAACGTGTGGCTGAGGAACTGGTGCATGGGGCAGGGATTTAGATTCTTGGATCACTGGGATTTGTTTTGGGGTAAGGAGGAACTGTACAAAAGGGACGGATTGCATCTTAACAGGTGTGGGACCAGCATTCTGGCAGGCAGGTTTGCCACTGCTACACGGGTGGTTTTAAACTGAATAAGGGGGGCGTGGGGTGTCGAATGGGATAGTGGAGGATGGAGTTAAAGGGAAAGGGTTTCTTAAATGTGTCAGCGTAGAGACAGAGGGGTGTGAAATGGGGGTAGAAGCAATAGGTAGCAAGGTGAAAAATAAAAGGGGCAGGCTGGCAAATCCAGGGCAAAAAACAAAAAGGGCCACTTTTCAGCATAATAGTATAAGGGGTAAGAGTGTTGTAAAAACAAGCCTGAAGGCTTTGTGTCTCAATGCAAAGAGCATTCGTAATAAGGTGGATGAGTTGAATGTGCAGATAGCTATTAATGACTGTGATATAGTTGGGATCACGGAGACATGGCTCCAGGGTGACCAAGGCTGGGAGCTGAACATCCAGGGATATTCAATATTCAGGGGGGATAGACAGAAAGGGAAAGGAGGTGGGGTAACGTTACTGATTAGAGAGGGGATTAATGCAATGGAAAGAAAGGACATTAGCTTTGAGGATGTGGAATCGATATGGGTAGAGCTGTGAAACACTAAGGGGCAGAAAACGCTAGTGGGAGTTGTGCACAGGCCACCTAACAGTAGTAGTGGAGTTGGGGATGCATCAAACAGGAAATTAGAAATGCGTGCAACAAAGGTAAAACAGTTAGAATGGGTGACTTTGAACGTATGAGACGTGAATTGGCCAAGATAGACTGGCGATTGATTCTTAATGGGTTGACGGTGGATATGCAATGAAGGCATTTAAAGACTGCATGGATGAACTACAACAATTGTTCATCCCAGTTTGGCAAAAAAATAAATCAGGGAAGGTAGTGCATCCATGGATAACAAGGGAAATCGGGGATAGTATCAAAACAAAAGATGAAGCGTACAAATTAGCCAGAAAAAGCTGCCTACCAGAGGACTGGGAGAAATTCAGAGACCAGCAGAGGAGGACAAAGGGCTTAATTAGGAAAGGGAAAGTAGATTATGAAAGAAAACTGGCAGGGAACATAAAAACTGACAGCAAAAGCTTTTATAGATATGTGAAGAGAAAAAGATTAGTTAAAACAAATGTAGGTCCCTTGCAGTCAGAAACGGGTGAATTTATCATGGAAGACAAGGACAAGGCAGACCAATTGAATAACTACTTTGGTTCTGTCTTCACTAAGGAAGACATAAATAATCTGCCGGCAATAGCAGGGGACCGGGGGTCAAATGAGATGGGGGAACTGAGTGAAATCCAGGTTAGCCGGGAAGTGGTGTTAGGTAAATTGAATGGATTAAAGGCCGATATATCCCCAGGGCCAGATAGGCTGCATCCCAGAGTACTTAAGGAAGTAGCCCCAGAAATAGTGGATGCATTAGTGATAATTTTTAGAAACTCTTTAGATTCTGGAGCAGTTCCTGAGGATTAGAGGGTAGCTAATGTAAACCCACTTTTTAAAAAGGGAGAGAGAAAGAAAACAGGGAATTACAGACCAGTTAGTCTAACGTTGGTAGTGGGGAAACTGCTAGAATCAGTTATTAAAGATGGGATAGGAGCATATTTGGAAAGTGGTGAAATCATTGGACAAAGTCAGCATGGATTTATGAAAGGTAAATCATGTCTGACGAATCTTATAAAATTTTTCGAGGATGTAACTAGTAGAGTGGATAAGGGAGAACCAGTGGATGTGTGATATATGGACTTTCAGAACACATTCATCAAGGTCCCACATAAGACATTAGTATACAAACTTAAAGCACACGGTATTGGGGGTACAGTATTGATGTGGATAGAGAACTGGTTGGCAGACAGGAAGCAAAGAGTAGTCGTGAACAGGTCCTTTTCACAATGGCAGGCAGTGACTAGTGGGGTACTGCAAGGGACCCCAGCTATTTACGATATATATTAATGAATTGGACGAGGGAATTGAATGCAACATCTCCAAGTTTGCAGATGACACGAAGCTGGGGGGCAGTTTTAGCTGTGAGGAGGATGCTAGGAGGTTGCAAGGTGACTTGGATAGGCTGGGTGAGTGGGCAAATGCATGGCAGATGCAGTATAATGTGGTTAAATGTGAGGTTATCCACTTTGGTGGCAAACACAGGAAAGTAGATTATTATCTGAATGGTGGCCGATTAGGAAAGGGGGAGATGCAACGAGACCTGGGTGTCATGGTACATCAGTCATTAAAAGTAGGCATGCAGGTTCAGCAGGCAGTGAAGAAGGCGAATGGTATGTTAGCATTCATAGCAAAAGGATTTGAGTATATGAGCAGGGATGTTCTACCGCAGTTGTACAGGGTCTTGGTGAGACCACACTTGGAGTATTGCGTACAATTTTGGTCTCCTAACCTGAGGAAAGACATTCTTACCATAGAGGGAGTACAGAGAAGGTTCACCAGACTGATTCCTGGGATGTCAGGACTTTCATATGAAGAAAGACTGGATAGACTCGGTTTGTACTCGCTAGAATTTAGAAGATTGAGGGGGGAACTTATAGAAACTTACAAAATTCTTAAGTGGTTGGACAGGCTAGATGCAGGAAGATTGTTCCCGATGTTGGGGAAGTCCAGAACAAGGGGTCATAGTTTAAGGATAAGGGGGAAATCTTTTAGGACCGAGATGAGGAAAACTTTTTTCACACAGAGAGTGGTGAATCTCTGGAATTCTCTGCCGCAAAAGGTAGTTGAGGCCAGTTCATTGGCTATATTTAAGAGGGAGTTAGATGTGGCCCTTGTGGCTAAAGGATCAGGGGGTTTGGAGAGAAGGCAGGTACAGGATACTGAGTTGGATGATCAGCCATGATCATATTGAATTGCGGTGCAGGCTCGAAGGGCCGAATGGCCTACTCCTGCACCTATTTTCTGTGTTTCTATGTTTCTATATAGATAAATGTGAGGTTAACCACTTTGGCAGCAAAAACAAGGGGGCAGATTATTATCTCAAATGGGTTAGGTTAGGTGAGGGGGAGGTGCAGCGAGACCTGGGTGTCCTTATACACCAGTCACTGAATGTTGGCGTGCAAGTACAGCAGGCAGTGAAGAAAGCTAATGGAATGTTGGCCTTCATAACAAGAGGATTTCAGTGTAGGAGTAAAGAGGTTCTTCAGCAGTTGTTTTATTTATTTATTTATTTTTTATTAGAAGCATTGTACATACACCTTAATCATGATATGCAACATAATACATTTTGTGCACAACTGCTCTTTTTTTTAAACTTTAACCTGTAATAGAAAAAGAGAAAAGAGAAAGAAGAGAACAATGAGGATAGTAGTGCAGTGTAGTCCGCAGTAGGTGGCGTTAAATGAATGATGATGGTTAAGTAGACTGCGTGCTAGAGAATGTGAAAAAAAAGAAAAAAGAAAACATTCCAACATTTCTGAAGTTTTGCACAGGAAACAAATGAGTGTGCTATTGTTGCCTCTTTAGTTAGGCACTTATCACAGATGGGAGAGACATTTGGAAAGATTTTATTTAGTTTTGTTTTTGAGTAATATAATCTGTTTACAATTATAAATTGGATCAATGTGTGTCTAACATTAATCGAACATTTGTGTACATATGACACATAATCTTCCCATCTGTCGTTGGGAATTTCTGTAGCCAATTCTTGTTCCCATTCTTTTCTTATATTTATCTATATTTAAAATAGTATTATAAAAATATGATGTTAAATTGTCCAATTCTACCTGCCTTTTCATGCCATGCTCTAGAAGGTCCAACTTCAAATTTTGATAATCTTGTGTGTTTTTTCAAATAATCTCGGGTTTGTAAATATCTAAAATAGTGGTTATTTTCCAAATTGTATTTAAGCTGTACTTCTTTGAATGGTAAAAATGTTTCCACTTCATACAAATCTTCTCAAGTCTTAATTCCTAATCGTTCCCAGAGGGTAAACGTTTTGTCAATAGTCGATGGCTTAAACGCCTGGTTGTTAGCTATCTGTGAGAGAAACAAAAGATTTCTTAATTTAAGAGAGGATTTTATTTGTCTCCAAATTCGTATTGTGCTGTGAATCATCAGGTTTCTCTTATATATTGGGTTCTTCAGTTTTATTGGGGAGAAAAGGATTGCTCCTGTTAAAAGGAGTGCAATCCGCCTTCTCAATTATTGTCCATTCTGCCTGTTTTGTTGAACTGTCCAACCAGTACATTATATTTTAATGTTCACTGTCCAATGGTAGTACATAAAATTAGGAAGTGTGAGTCCACCGTATTCTTTAGGTTTACATAAATGTCTTCTTGGAATTCTATGGGATTTATAGTCCCATATAACATTTGTAATGTATGAGTCAATTTTTTTTTAAAGATTTTAGGTATGTATGTAGGTATTAATTGGAATAAATACAGTATTTGTGGAAGAAAAATCATTTTAATGGCATTTATTCTGTGTTTTCCAAAATTGGATCGACATTTGTAACTTAGTAAGTAAAGGGCAGGTAATTTGCGTTAAATAGAAATTTATATTTTCTGGTAATTTGAATACCCAAATATTTAAATCTTTCTGTAGTAATTCTAAAGGGGTATTTTAAAATATGTGTTGAGTCTTGAGGTTTGATTGTCATTATTTCACTTTTATTCCAATTTATTCTATATCCTGAAAAGGATATAGAATAAATTATTCTATTAGTTTAATAAATTTGGTATGCTAATTTCTGATTTTGTAATGTATAATAATACATCATCTGCATATAATGATATTTTATTATTAGAGTTTTGAATATTGTAACCTTGAATATTGGGGTGCATTCTTATATTTTCTGCTAAGTGCTCTATCGCTAGGGCAAATACAAGGGGTGATAAGGCACATCCCTGTCTATTCCCCCTGGATAGTTGAAATTTCGGGGATAATATATTATTAGTCAGTATTCTAGCCGTGGGCTTATTCTATAGTAATTTTATCCATAGGATAAAATTATCTCCAATTTGAAATTTTTGTAATACTTTAAAAAGGTATTCCCATCCCACCTGATCGAATGCTTTTTCTGCATCCAATGAAATAATTGATGTCTTCCTCTTCTATCTTATATGAATACATTATGTCTCTTAGGTATAAACCCCGTTTAATTATTGATTTACTCACATATTTACTTAGTCTTCTTCCTAAGATTTTGGAGAATATTTTTCTGATCTGTATTTAATAATACTCTATATGACCCGGGGTTCTCTAGATCTTTATCCTTTTTAGGTATTAGTGTAATAGTCGACTGCTAGTATTTCTGGTAGTTTCTGTTCTTTGAATGCATATGTGTAAAGTTTCTGTAATCCATCTGATTTAGCAATGAAGGTCGTACCTTCCACTACCTGCAACCTCCGGCAACCACCTGCAACCTCCGGCAACCACCTTCAACTAGCATCACAACCAGCTTCGACTAAATAATTACCAATTTTTAAAATGGCAACATATTTTTAGTCACGGCCAGGTTTGAATTTTTGGAAATAATCGCCGGAAAATAGAAGAAGCGGAAACCACTTTTGACCATTAGGGAAACTGACAAAAACTTCCGGGAACCACACGGAAACCTTGGGTGGGGTGCAAAGTCTCCAGGGTTTCTGTTCAGGTTTTCTAAGTGGGACAGGGGCATAACTGTGCAGATGGGATGTCAAAGGACGAGAAGCTGAAGACAAGAAGTGGAAACCAGGATACAATACAATACAATACGGTTTTATTCATCACATTGCACATAAAGTGCAAGTGAAATGAATTTGTCAGCAGTGGTACAATGATAAAGAACACACAATACACAATAATCAACCATCGCTGCGGGCGTCCAGATGTGCAGACAGGTAAAAGTCCAGATAAGTCCAGAGTCAGCACTTCCCCAGAGACCGCGGCTTTAGGTTGTTGTAGGCCGCAGGCCGGCGGTTGAGATTTAAAGTCCCCGCCACGTCGCAGCCAGAAGCACCGCCAACCACAGGGTCCAGGGGTGATGGTAAGTCCATGCCGGGCCCGCGGTAGAAGTAGGCCACTGGCCGACATTCGGAGCTTCTTATTCCTCCTGGGTCCACCACAAGGGATCCCGGGATGCGGACGTCGCGCCAGCTGAAGCTCTGCAGACCTCGACTTCAGGCTGCTGGCTGCCGTGGGCCAGCGAAACGGAGCGCTCCCCTCCAGCGAGGGCTCGCCCGCTCCATGCCGAGAGTCCGCGCTACACCCACCGCATAAGTCCCGGGCGCATCTCTGGGAAAGACCGCGCCGAAAACAAAATATTTAGGCCACAATCGTTGTTAGGCCACAGGGGAGGCGACCTGGAAAATGTCGCCTCTCTAAATAATTTACCTATTTCAAAATGTAACAAGGTACAACAATTCTTGCAGCAAATATTGATTTTGTAAAGTGTTTCATAACTATTTATCATTTCGGCTTCATGTGCGTTCACCGTCAGATATTTTTTTCGGCTTAATATCTGACTGGGAATGAACAGGATGTCAAAAAAGCCTCTGTGGCAATCGCAGCAGCTTGGTCACTGCCACCATTTTACAAACGTAAGCTCAAGCTCCCCCCCCACCCCCTCCTTCCCTCCCGTCTCTTCCGGCCAGTAGTGTGATGGACGTGGGGGTCTGGCCCAATCGCTGAATTTTGTCGATGACTGACAAGGTGTCCGACCAATCCCGTCCCCGGAGACTTCATGTACGTTCGGTGGCTTTTCGACGTCATGTCCATTCTGCGCCTTATCTTTGTGGTGTGGTGTCCATTCGGGTTTGTATCCTTTCAGCGTGATGCACGTTCTGCTTCGTGTCATTCCGGCATGACGTACTTTCCATATCTTGGCTTTTTAATAATAATAATAATAATAATCTTTATATAGCACTTTTCAACAAAACCAGTATTTGAACCAGTGCTTTACAGAGTTTGATTAAATTAATAGAACAGATCAAATGTCAATATATCCATTAGCATGATATACTTTCGGTATCTGGGCTTTTCAGGCGTGATGTATTTTTGGTGTCTTGGCTTTTCGGTGTGATGTACTTTCGGTATCTTGGCTTCTACTTCTTGGCTTCGGCTTCTCCTCCTTCAACGTCCTGTCTGGGTACCGTCTTCCACGTTCTTCTGTGGCAAAGAATTCCACAGATTTACCACCCTCTGACTAAAGATAAAATAAATAAATATTTTGTTTTCCAAGAACTATAGCAATAATGAGAACATGATAGAGTAAGACTTTGCATTTATAATGGATAAATTCTATAGAAGGAGAGGTTGCCTCACAGTCATTATCACTTTTGTACGCTGGAAATAGCAGCAGATTATGTTCCATCCCTAATTGCCCTTGAACTGAAGAGGCAGTTCAGAGTCAATTGCATTTGTGGGTCTATAGTTGTATATAAGTATGGAAGATTGTCTTTTCTGGAGGCCATTCGTGAACCAGATGTGTCTTCAAGCAATCCTGCACTTTCATTGTTATTGTGACTAGTTTGGTTAGACTTTCTCCCCTATATTTAGTTTTTTTTACCTTGTTGCTCATTCTAAATTATGAAAAGAGAGAGATGAAAGAAGTAAATAATTTTATTTTCAAAAACTATAGCAATAATTATAACACAATGGATTAAGACATTGCAATTATAACGGTTAAATTCAAGATTTATGTAATTGCTTCCATTTAAATTCCCCAACTGCCATTGTAGATTCAAACTCATATGCCCAGATCAATCATTCAGAACTCTGACTGCTGGTCCAGTCAACTAACTGTAATGCTGCCATAGCACATTAATTAAACTGTTTCAAATCCACCAACATCCTGCTTGCTGTACTATTTTTTATTGCAGGCGGAGTGTGAGGTCACTTTTTTCCAAAGTTAACGACAGAGCAAAATTTTAGAATGCTTTTTATATTTGTGTTTAAATGTGCATCTATCTATTACCTGAAGTTACTGAAACACACATGCAAAATTAATTAGAAACATTATTATTTTCGCCAAAATGCAATAACATGATGAACAGAAGATGGTGAAGGCTGTATGTTCCTGCAAGTCTGCTGTGTCACTATCAAGATTGTGACTGAAATTTGATCTTAATTACATTTTCCTCCATAATAACATATAACATATAACATATACCATATAACAATTACAGCACGGAAACAGGCCATCTCGACCCTTCTAGTCCGTGCCGAACACATAATCTCCCCTAGTCCCATATACCTGCGCTCAGACCATAACCCTCGATTCCCTTCCCATCCATATAACTATCCAATTTATTTTTAAATGATAAAAACGAACCTGCCTCCACCACCTTCACTGGAAGCTCATTCCACACAGCTACCACTCTCTGAGTAAAGAAGTTTCCCCTCATGTTACCCCTAAACTTCAGTCCCTTAATTCTCAAGTCATGTCCCCTTGTTTGAATCTTCCCTACTCTCAGTGGGAAAAGCTTTTCCACGTCAACTCTATCTATCCCTCTCATAATTTTAAAAACCTCTATCAAGTCCCCCCTTAACCTTCTGCGCTCCAAAGAATAAAGCCCTGACTTGCTCAACCTTTCTCTGTAACTTAGTTGCTGAAACCCAGGCAACATTCTAGTAAATCTCCTCTGTACTCTCTCTATTTTGTTGACATCCTTCCTATAATTAGGCGACCAAAATTGTACACCATACTCCAGAATTGGCCTCACCAATGCCTTGTACAATTTTAACATTACATCCCAACTTCTATACTCCATTGTTCTATGTTCTTCGATTTTTATTTAAATACATAAATATATCTATCTCTAGTAGAATGAACTAAAAAAACTGAGCCTCCATAGACATCCAGAGCAAAGAATTCCAAAGATTCATCAGCATTTGTGTGAATATGTGTTCCTGTATCTCAATTCTAAGGGCCTAACCCTTACTCTGAGCCCATGACATCTGGTTCTAATGTTGTAACTTAGGGAAGTATCTGTCCCACATCCTGGCGGTTGAGCTTTAAGATGCATTTTTAAGCTTCAATGAGATTCTCATTGATGTTCCTTTGTAGCTCTACTCTCAATTTTCAACTTCCCGTATTCTGTTTCATGGCTAGGTACTTCCTCATTCCTCCAGCAAACTCCTGTGACTTGGATCTTTGCAGTCAAAGGTATTTTACTTTGGGCTGAATGCTGTGCCAGATGTTGACTGGGTGAACAAAGAGAGACCCCACGTGGAGGAGCTGCTGAGAACAATGGAGGACCTGGGTTGGGTGGGGGGGGGTGATGGAGGGAGAAGGGATGAGTACTTTTTGTAACGTTGTCGGCGCCTTTGTCGAGACTCTTTTGTGCACTTTGTTTACAAAAACAAAGAATTTCATTGTACCTAGGTACAAGTGTCAATGAAGTCTCATCATCATCATGTGGCATTACCCACCACTTAAACTTCGGAGCTATAAAATATCTAGGCAACTAAGATAATTTGAATTGCCTATGGTGAGAGGAAGGGTAATATCAGCAACCAATATCTAAAGAGTTTGCAACAGCAAGACATGTTGACTAGGGTGAAATAGGATGTGAGAGGCAGTAGAGTTTTTTGAAGATGTGACCAAAAAGGTCGATGAGGCCAGTGCAGTAGATGTTGTATATATGGACTTCAGTAAAGCAATCAACAAGGTTCCTCATGGTAGGCTGCTCTGGAAGGTTAGATCGCATGGGATCCAAGGAGAGATACGTAGCTGAATGAATAGCAAATTGGACTCAAGGAAAGAAGCTGAGAATGATGGAAGACGGTTGCTTCTCAGACTGGAGGCCTGCGACTAGTGATGTGCCTCAGAGTTCAGTACTAAAGAGAAAGATTTAAAGATTTAAAAGTTACAAAATAGATAGATAGATAGATAGATAGATAGATAGATAGATAGATAGATAGATAGATAGATAGATAGATAGATAGATAGATAGATAGATAGATAGATAGATAGATAGATAGGTAGGTAGATAGATAAGGGCCGGCGGTCGAAGCTCCCCTCCAGGGGTGATGGTGGGTCCATGCTGGACCCACGGTAGAAGGTGGCCGCGGGCCGGCAGTGATGGCTTCTTCTTCCCCCGGGTCCCCCACGAGGGATCCCGGGCTGTAGACGCCGCGCCAGCTGGAACTCAGGCTGCGACTTCAGGCTGCCGGCTGCCCCGGGCCAGCGAAACGGAGCGCTCCCCTCCAGCGAGCCCCATGGATTCAGCTGTAGATTTAGAAGCAATAAAATGGATGCTTAACCTTTCTCCTGCTAACACTAACAAGAGTACAGCACACTAACAGAAATGTTTTCACCTTTCTTCTATTACACTTTACAGTTTACAGCACAATAACAGAAATGTTTTTGCCCTTCTTCTACAACAGTAGCGAGATTACAGCATAATAGCACAAATGTTTTTGCTCTATGATATCAACAATCAGAAAAATGTTCAGACAATTCATTCCTACCCTTTAGTCCACAGATAGTAATGTACAAGGTCAAAAAACAAGTGTTTGAATCTGCAAAAAAATAGCTTCTTCAGCATAACCATATATGGGGTAACCTTTCCTCTATCGGAAGAACCTATCAATCCTAACAGGCAAGAGGCTGTACAATGCTCTGTAAGATAAAGAATTGCTGAATTGCTGATTGTTGCAGTATAAATATATCTGATTGAATATTACCTCTGTGTATGGGGATAGAGTGACTCTATAGTCTGTATTTTACATACTGTGAGAGTTGACTGCCATACCCACCTGGGCAAAATAACGATTTTACTGCTTTATTACTAACTTTTGTGTTGTTATCTGTTTGAAGTAAAAACAAACCTTAACACTGGGCCCGTTACTGTTTGTCATCTATATCAACGATTTGGATGAAAACATACACGGCAAGATTAGCAAGTTTGCAGATGATGCAAAAGTGGGTGGTTTTGCAGATAGTGTAGATGGATGCAAACAATTGCAGCAGGATCTTGATCAATTGGCAAGTGGGATGAGGAATAGTTGATGCTATTGGAAGATGGAATTTAATGCAGAAAAATGTGAGGTTTTGCATTTTGGGAAGTCTACCATGAGCAGGACCTACACAGTGAATGGTAGGGGTCTGGTAGTGTTGTAGAGCAGAGGGATTTAGGAGTTCAGATGCATTGCTCCCTGAAGTTGCAGGTAGATCGGGAGGTCAAAAAAGCTTTTGACACATTGGCCTTTATCAGTCAGAGTATTGGGTATAGAAGTTGGGAGGTCATGTTGCAGTTGTATAAGATGTCTGTGAGGCCACATTTAGAGTATTGTGTTCAGTTCTGGACACGTGTTATAGGAAGGATGTTGTCAAGCTGAAAAGAGTACAGAGAAGATATGCCTCAACTTAATGACACAGGTGCCATGAACTGGAAAAAATGAAGAATAGAAATATCTCTATTTAAACTGAAAAATGAACTGCACGATTGAGAATTGGGAATAGTCAAGACAGGAGTCAGCTTATTCAATTCGGCAGTTGGTTAGTAAACCTAAAAAACAAATTATTCCAGTAGCTGATAACTCAAAATAAAACAGAAAGTCACTTAGTAAATCAATAAACACTTATGGATTAAGTTTAATGTCCCCTGATCCTTTGTTGGGACTCTGGGGCAAGCTGAATTATTCCACCGTTTTTTGTTCATTCCTTACTAAAAAAATCAATATGCTGGATAAAGAAAGAAGGGAGATAATCACTTTGGAGACTATGTTAAGTCACAATGTTAAATAATGACAAAGCAATTATTATTCAAATAACTCCAGATATACTGCTTTCTGGTTAACTTTGTGTTCAATCATGTGAGTGACTGTTATTTATGACAAACAGCTCATATTCTTAATATTCATGTTAATGTTCAGCCATATCTTCAAAGTATGTTATTTAAAAAGTAATTTACAGAATGTTACACAAGGGTAGACAAATAGTATTGTTGAGTATTTTCAAATGTTATTATTCTTTGTTTCTCAAACAACATTATATAAGCATACAGCACTAATACTTTGGGATTAGTTTTCCAAATATAATTAATTAAGGTATCACTTTCTCTCAATTGACCTCTTCTGGAGTTTCCCGCCATTGACTTTATTTTCTAAAGAAAGTAACTTGCTGGGAAATGATTGAGATCTGCTTTTAAAAGAAATGGAAATCAAAGAGGCATTTGAACTAGCTTTTAAAGTTGAAAGGAAAAGATGCTGATAACTTGACTGACCAAGATGTCTCACTGATGTCTCGAGCATTACAATGAACTTTAGGGATAGGATGCACTGTCTTCATTATTTACCTACTTTCCATCAACTGGCTTCCAATGATGTGTTAACTCGGCCAATCACTAAGACCTAAATTTGGAGAGAAATCTATCAAAGAGTTTACAGCCCCGATAGCAGCAACTTGGTGTTCAGAGCAATATAACTCCTAACTGCAGTGGAAGTCGCAGCTTAGGGATGACATCCATATATTTCTTAGGTAGATACAAAATGCTGGAGAAACTCAGCAGGTGAGGCAGCATCTATGGAGAGAAGGAATTTGCCAATGTTTCGGGTTGTGACCCTTCATCCATATATTTCTTAGTATCTGCTAGGAAGAAAACTAGGAATTGCAAGATGCAAATGTAAAATAGAGAGATCACTGTGATCTTATTGTGCTTGCAAGGGTTCTTGAGAAAACATTCAAAGTTCTTTTTCCAAGAGTCTACCTTGGGAGTCTTGTAGATTCAGTGTTGGGTATCAGACTTAACGTTTTTCACATTGTACCTTACAAGAAAAAAACCCATAAACTACAGGTGCCATTCGAAGTAGCATATGGAAAGAATACCATCTCATCACTTTGGGATCATAAAGTCAACCTGATCAGTGCCAAGATGTCAGTGTGAAGATGTCAGATGGTCAAGAAGGTCCATTCCACAAATTGTAACAGAATGATCTTGCACTCCAAAGATAATCAAAAAATGGTAGTTGAAATTTGGACCAAAAACAGAAAATATTGGAAACATTCAGCAGGTCAGGGAACATTTGTGGGAGGAGAACCAGATAACATTCCTGAATTGGAATCTTTCATCAGTACTGAGAAAGAAAATACAAATTAGTTTCGAATTGTAGTGGAAGTAGGGAAGTGATACAACTTTACTTCAGCAAATGTAAAGCTACATCATCATGTGCATAACAACATTGGACAACTCCTCTATTCTCTTCAAATATCCTTTATAACGAGATCTATATAACATACAAATAAATTAGGCTTGTTGAAGATCCAATGATTTCAGATTGGATAATGATGTCAGTTTAATACTTAAGAGTTTAGAATGTTAGTCAGTATGAAGAAAACAGATGGCACATTATCGGGTCCCAACACTTGATCTCTTGGTTCAGGTATTACAAATCAAAGTATTTGTGTTACAATGGTTACAAGCGGACTTTTCATTTTAATAATAATCCACCGGTAAACCAATTTTCTTTGACGTCTTTGATACTTGTTTATCACTGTAGGAATTTTCTGACAGCTGGGAATTGGCTTCCTTTGCTTAACAGCAATTTTTCCCATCTGCTCCTGAAATTGGTGCTATAAATTATGATCAAATGTAATTGTTGTGACTCCTTTTCTCTTCTGATCAATTCTCTTCATGCAATCTGATTTATGAGCACCAAATGTTTATGTTTGCTCCAGCTAGCTATGCTATTAAATCTAAACACTTCCATAATATAATTACTGCCACTTCTCACATGACCTTTAAATTATTTTTTCCTAACATGTAAGTTTCTTGATTTAACCATCTGACAAACTTGCATGATTTACTCATAATTTCTGCAGATTCAGTTCGCTATTTGTGTTGTTTGTGCATTTTAGTCTTTTCATACCACTTCCTAGTACCACTGACTGAGAGTATTACATCTCTTTCTGCCTGTCCAGATTTTGGACAACTTTCAAACTTGACACTGGAGTGCACGAGAGGGCCGTTTAACAACTTGCTCAGGTAACCATTTTTCATCAGTGCGTCATGGTAAGGAGGGATGCAAGGTTATTGTAAGAATATTTTCTTGTGTGAATTATGTCCGTCCCTAGGTGACATCTACACACACACAGAATGCTCAATTGCAAAGCAAAGTAGGAACTATCCCCAAAGGAGTGTTTATGCCAATTAAAACATCACCACAGTCAACCCAGCTAAGAATAAATCAACACACACTGTGCTTCAATTGTTAGATTCCCCAGTTATCATGTTTGTGCTGTTTATAGCCTACACTTGACAAAAGCTTGAGCCACATATTCATAGAAAGAACAGAGAACTATAAATATGGAAGCTGTCAACTGTTTCTAACGTTAATAAAACTGTGCACATATATTCTCAGCAGAGGATAATAACGCATTATCTGTGCAGGCTGTTCAATACATTTATAGTACTATGGAGCAGAATGTAAAATGCAAGACCTTGGAATTGGACCTATAAATATATGAGCAATGACATCTCAGGCTGTAATGATGATGATGTCAGTTGAAGAAGTTAAAAAATGCATTAAAATCACAATGCAGACTGGTTACCCATTAGAAAGATAATATTTTATTTTAATATAACAACAGATAGGTAAAAGGGCATTAAGATTTTCCATATGTCTTATTGATTTATTTGATGGTTTTGGTCAAAAAACATGAAGCAAATAAAAAAAAAACATTGTTTCAACTTTATCGGTTTAATCGTTTTATAATGATGCCTGTCTTCTGGAAATATTGTACCTTAATTTTGGTTATCAGATCAGATCAGATTGCCTTGTCATATACACCAGGGTGCAATGAAATTCCTTGTTCATATGAAGCTCACACGGTAAATAGTATGCCTACAGCAATGATAAATATAACAGTAAATTTAATGAAGATTTTAAACAGCAAATTGATGTAAGATTATAGTGCATTCTGAAGTAATGTAAAAATAATGAAAGTACAATAATGCAATAATAGAATGAGGTTGAAATAAGAGTAAGAGTCAGAAGTGGGATATCAGTAGGGAAGAAATTGTTCGTAAGTCTGCTGTGCTTTCAAGCTCCTGTTTCTTCCTTAGTAAGAGTTAAGGACGTGTCCCACTTAGGCTATTGTTTAGACAACTAGGCTGTTGCCACATGGTTGCCGGGGTGTCACCTGTATGGTCGTGATTAGTCTCCTCAGCCACCCAGAGAGTCATAGCGTCTTTATAGTCGCCGCTGGATTTTCAACATGTTGAAAAAATTTCTGAGACAGTCGGCAACAATGGGTTTGACGCCAAAGAGCGTAGCTTGACTTCTCCTGACATAGGTGCTGTTGTAGCTGTCGCCAGGTTAATGTAGGTTGTCGCTAGGATAACATAAGTTGTCGCCATGTGATGTAGGTTGCCGCCGGTGCTGACTTTGGTCTGTTTTTGTTGTTAAAATGATGATTCTATTTCAAATTTTATGTTGATGTGGGGTCCAGTCGTCGGTTTTTCGGTGACCTGCTAAGACTATGACATTCGGCTAAAAATAGCCTAAGCGGGACAGGCCCTACACACAGATATTTTGGCTACTTTTTTCAGATACAATGTAGGTCTTCAGGCAAGTAACAAATATGAATGAAATTAACATGCTTGTTCAAAACACGAAATGCTGGAGAAACTCAGAGGGTAAGACGACGTCTGTGGAGGCAGTCACGGAAATCGCTAACAAAACATGGGGAGGGACACAATTTTGTAGCGGCCGCACGCACGCACGCTCACACATGTGAGGCTTCAGCTGTGGGGCCCTGTGGACGGTAACATTGGGAGCTGAACTGGTTGGAGACCGACTCCGAGCTCCAGCAACAGCAGCTTCGTTCGCCCCGAATCGTGGGGCTGGAATCGACCCATTCATGGGGCCTTTCATCGGCCGGTGGGGGCTTCAACATCGGGAGCCTCGATCACCTCGATGCAGCAGTTTGATTTTAAGCTGCGCCAGGCACTGAAAGGCCCCGCGAGCAGGATGATTCAGCCCTTAGAAAGCGTCTGATTAAGTCCGGATTACAAAACATGGAGGGGATGGTCCCCCACCTCTCAAAGCATGGGGGGACGTGTGTCCCTGTTCCCCCCCCCCCCCAGGATTTCCGCACATGTGTGGAGGTAATGGACAGACAATGTTTTGGTCGGGGCCCTTCTTCAGATTGATACCTGATTTTTCCTGATCCTGCTCACTCTTCATGCCTATGGTTGCCAACCCCCAAAACATTCCTATCCTCGCATGACTCACTGTCCTTTTTTTAAAGACGCTGCAAAGAATGTAACACCACCAACACTAATGTAGCCTAATTGGCTTAATGTCAATTTATGCCTCTTTAAAAACTGTGGCCCAGATTGGGACAATTTGTGATAAAAGCACGAGACAAATAGAGAGGGTTGTACATAATGAACAATGGTTAATTTAAATTAAAAAAGAGAAATAATGCAATAATATATCAGAAATATCACAATGTTTTGGTGTGTGATCCAAAAGATAACCTGCTTTTTAGAATGTTTAAGAAAGAACTGCAGATACTGGGAAAATTGAAGGTAGAAACAAATGCTAGAGAAACTCAGTGGATGAGGCAGCATCTATGGAGAGAAGGAATAGGTGATGTTTCGGGGCAAGGCTCTTCTTCAGAATGATGTCGGGTGGGGGCGGGAAAAAGAAAGGACGAGGTGGAGACAGTAGGCTTGTGGGAGAGCTGGGAAGGGGGAGGAGAAAGCAAGGACTGTCTGATATTGGAGAAATCAATATTTATACTGCTGGGGTGTAAACTACCCCTGCAAAATATGAGGTGCTGTTCCTCCAATTTGCGCTGGGCCTCTCTCTGGCAATGGAGGAGGCCCAGGACAGAAAGGTCAGATTTGGAAGGGGAGGGGAATTGAAGTGCTGCGTCACCGGAAGATCAGGTTGGTTAGTGCGAACTGGGCGAAGGTGTTGGGTGAAGCGATCGCCAAGCCTGCGCTTGATCTCAACTGGTAGGTTGACCTGGCAGGCAGAGGTTCACCTGCTCCTCCTGCAACCTCATCTGCTGCATCCGTTGTTTCAGATGTCAACTTCTCTACATCTGCGAGACCAAGCACAGGCTTGACGATCGCTTCACCAACACCTCCGTTCAGTTCGTACTTACCAGACACGTGCAGTCAGGGTAGGCAAGGTAGGCACTGCCAACCCTGATTAAAATTATAAAATGGTAATTATTAAATATAAATAGTAAAGGCATGGGAGAATTATGCCTATTTAAGAGATCAATCTCTTATGTAAGCATAATTCTCCATGCCTTTCATCCGCAATTTGTGTTAAAAGCACGAGACAAATAGAGGGGGTTGTACATAATAAACAATAGTTAATTTAAATTGAAAAATCGGCTATTCCGATACATCGCCTATTCCTTCTCTCCATAGATGCTGCCTCATCCACTGACTTGTAACACGCGAAAGTCTGTTCAGCCTACGTGCCATCGGCGCAACTTCAAGCCGTCAATGACAGGGAGAGCTGAAGGCAGCTGAAGTTCTGCCTTTGCAGTGCACATTTCTTAGCGGGTTTTTCCAAACATGGATTGCCTTTAACTTAAGAGTATCTTAGGAAACAAAGAGAGAAGAATGGAGTTTGTGTACCGATAATGTGGTACGTACATTTCTTGGTGCTATATGTTTTTAAATACCATATTTCCCGGGGTTGGGGGGGGGGGGGGAGAGTTCCTTTCACAGTGTGTGAGGAGTTTCCCAGGATAAAGTTGCGGGGAGGCCAGGAGTGTTGAGAATGAGGGGGTCGGGGATCATGCCAGTAGGTCACTTGCACGGAGCCACTGCATTGTGGCTGGGGGGAGAAGCAGATCGGGTGGCTGCGAGCGGCTGCCAGGACCAGGCAGCCCCTTCTGCCAGCCCCCGCTCCCCTCTGGCAGTTCTCTCCATCTGAAAACCTCTCTCCCGCAAATCCTTAAATTCTGACTGCGCGATCAAGGGACTAATTGAGGTTACTCGGCTGTGGGAATTTAAGGGTTTGTTGGAAGTGGCTGACATGAGCAAAGCCAGCGAGCGGCAGGTGAGAGATGTTCAGACAGAGAGCAATGGCAGAGGTGAACGGGCCGGTAGAAGGCGCCAAAGTGGCGGCCAGTTCTGCTGTCCAGTCCCGGCGGCCGCTCACAGCCACTCGAGCTGCTTCCCTCCCCGGCCGCAATGCAGTGGCTCCGCGCCCGGAGCGCCGCAGCAGCGATGAGTGTGTGGGTTACTGGCATGATCCCCGACCCCCTCCTTCTCAACGCTCCTGCCCTCCCCGCAACTTTACCCCTGGTACAGACTCCCCACACGATGTGAAAGGAGCTCTTCCCCCCAATTAGTATTAGTATAAACTTATTCAATCATTTATTCATTCATTCATTCATGTATTATTGTCATTCAATAAGATCACAATTGATTCAACTTGTCCCAGTGTGCTCCCGTTTTCCCCACCATCTATCCACCTGCCGTCACCCTCCACCCCTCCACCCACCTATCAGTAATTCAGAATGAAGAAGATTTGGAAGCCTTGGGCAACTTGAATTGTTACTTTCTTTATTTTTATTTTTTATTTTTATGGAGAGGAGAACAATCTGCGCATGCGCAGTTTAAGTTTTTTTTTAAAGTCGACTGACTGCCTACCCTGAGTAATTACTCATGGCACGTGCCTGGTGCCAAGATCACAGAGGCATGTATTTATATAAAAATTGTAACATTTGGTAGGTATAATGTTAAAAAAAACCTTGAAACTGCTTATTTCATTTTTAATCATTCTAAATTTTTTTGAATGTCAGAGGCAAAGTTACATGCAGCACGTCCCTCAGGTTAATTGGGCTTGCATGAAGCACGTCCTTGAGTCAAGCAATAAGGTGTTGGATGGCTGCAGGGGGTGAATCAAAGAGTAGGGAGGGATGGATGGCCCAGAGCTATTACTGGGCATGAAACTAACCTGGAAACCTTTGGCAAAGCCCCATTTCCAATACTGTCAAGATTTTCAGTGTTCTTGCAAGTTTTGAACTTTAAAATGTTTGCAGTATGTGCTGACTCTTCTCATGAAAATCTGTACTATTTGTTTTCAAATTATAAATATTTCCTTAACTGAGTTCATCCTACACTGTTTTCATTTATTCGTTTACTATGACCACTTTATAACAGCATGGTAATTACTATTGCATCGCTAAAATGCTTATGGAAATAGAGAACATTGGTTTTGCCTTTCATGGTCTCAGAATTTTCCAAAGTGCTTGATAGAAACAAAATATGACTAAATGGTAATTGCCAATGTCATTATTGAAAATGCCACAGCCATGATTCACTAACAGTTCAGGACCAAATAATTTATTTTAGTAATGTTTGAAGGATACACAATTAAGAGAATTCACTGACACTTCTTGAAACATTTGCCTGCAATCATTAATATCCACATATGAAGGCAGGTTTCATATCTCATTTGAAGCTGATTGTTTGGTTGTTGCTCTACCCATTGTTTGGTCATGAGGGATACTGAGATTGCACATATTTTGAAGCCATGGGTTTTGTCATTCTGTCATTCAGAAAGCACCAACTAGGCAGAAACCAGCAACAACTAAGACCTTGCCATTGTGTAGAAAGGAACTACAGAGGCTGCATTGCATCTTGCCAAAGTATTATCTTAATGATCAGGTAGCAGAATAATGCAGCTAGAAGAGCAGCTACCTCACAGCTCCAGTTATTCAGGATCAATCCTGACCTCAGGTGCTGCTAGTATAGAGTATGCAAGTTCCCCTTACGACTGGTTTCTTCCAGGTGCTCTATTTTTTTCTCCACATCCCAAAAACATGCAGAACTCACGCAGTGCTGACCATTTCTCTACCTCCATAGATGCTACCTGACCAGCTAAATTCCTCCAGAAAATTGTTTTTATTTGCTTAGGATCACAGCATTGGCAGTCTGTTGTGTCTCCAATTAGGATCAGTGAAATGTCCTGTGCCAATTAGTAAGACAATAGATGTGCCGCAACTCTTCACTCTGGCCTACTGTCAGGAGCCTTTCATCTCCTTGATTAACAAGTATGTATCTGTGCCTTAACAATATTCAAATACTGCTGTCACTGACAGTTCCTCATGACCATGACCATCTGAAATAATAAAATATCACTTTATTTCAATCTTAAATTGATGACCTTTATTTTTATATACAATGATCTCTTGTTCTAGATTCTCACCCAAGAAGAAACATTCTCTCCACTTCCATTACATTAAGATCCCTCTGGAACTTATGTTTCAATTAAATCCCCTCCAACTCTTCTAACTTATTTATATAATGTATACCCAGCCAAATCTTTTAACATAAGATAATTCATCTGTTTCATGTGTGAGTGTGGGTCAGAAAGATTCTCTGAACCGCTTCCAACATATTGAAATATTTTGTTAAATTAAGAGGTCAATACCATATGCAGTGGAAAGAAGGAACTGCAGGTGCTGGTTTACCAAAAAGGACAGTGCTGGAGTAAATCAGTGGATCAGGCAGCATCCCTGGAGAATATTGATAGGTGATGTTTCGAGTCAGAGGAGAACCGAACAAAACGTGGCAGTCAATAAGTGAACATAGAAAGGAGGGGTTTGAGAGGCAGCATGTTGAAACAAAGGCCAGAGATTAAAACGGGTGTGAACAAAGGGATTGAAGTGTTGTGAATTGTGAAACCAGAGAAAGGATTGTGGATGGAGTGGGAGTGAGAGGGAGAAATAGTTGTAAGTGCAAGTGGGGTACATGGGAGGGTGCAGGTGGAAGGGGGGGGAGGGGGTGAAGTGGAGAGAGGAGGTAATACAGTACTCCAGAAGTAGTAACATCAATGTCTTCTATCATGGAAGCATAATGTTTTATTTGCTTTCCTAACTGCTTACTGTACCCACGCAGCATATCATTGTTGCATCATGGCTTGGTTCGGTAACTTGAACGTCCAGGAGTGGAAAAGATTGCAGAAAGTTGTGACCACTGCCCAGTCCATCATTGGCTTTGATCTCCCCACTATCGAAAGGATCTATCACAGTCACTGCCTCAAAAAGGCTGCCAACATCATCAAAGACCCACACCATCCTGGCCACACACTCATCTCTCCATTGCCATCGGGAAGAAGGTAAAGGAGCTTGAAATCTGGAACATCCAGGTTCAGGAACAGTTACTTCCCCGCAGCCATCAGGCTATTAAACTCGCGATCAAACAAACTCTGAACAATAACAGCCTATTGCACTTTATCTGTTTATTTATTGTGTATATATATGGTCTATTGTCCGTAGACACACTGAACATTTATCCCCTGTTCCGTATTAGGTTTACATATTTTGTTATGTTGCAGCAAGCAAGAATTTCCTTATCCTATCTGGGACACATGACAATAAAACTCTCTTGACTCTTGACAATGCCTTTCACATCATTGCTGGGGACTTCAACCAGGCTAACGTGAAGAAGTATCTGCCAAACTAACATCAATATATCACCAACCACACCAGGGGACCTAACACACTTCAGATTCAGATTCAGATTCAATTTTAATTGTCATTGTCAGTGTACAGTACAGAGACAACGAAATGCATTTAGCATCTCCCTTGAAGAGCGACATAGCAAACGATTTGAATAAATAATAATAAGTGTCCGGGGGGGGGGCGGTGGTGGTGATTGGCAGTCACCGAGGTACGTTGTTGAGTATAGTGACAGCCGCCGGAAAGAAGCTGTTCCTCGACCTGCTGGTTCGGCAACGGAGAGACCTATAGCGCCTCCCGTATGGTAGGAGGGTAAACAGTCCATGGTTGGGGTGAGAGCAGTCCTTGGCGATGCTGAGCGCCCTCCGCAGACAGCGCTTGCTTTGGACAGACTCAATGGAGGGGAGCGAGGAACCGGTGATGCATTGGGCAATTTTCACCACCCTCTGCAATGCCTTCCGGTCGGAGACAGAGCAGTTGCCATACCATACTGTGATGCAGTTGGTAAGGATGCTCTCGATGGTGCAGCGGTAGAAGTTCACCAGGATCTGAGGAGACAGATGGACCTTCTTCAGTCTCCTCAGGAAGAAGAGACGCTGATGAGCCTTCTTGATCAGAGTAGAGGTATTGTGGGTCCAAGAGAGGTCATCGGAGATGTTGACTCCCAGGAACCTGAGGCTAGAAACACATTCCACCTCCGTCCCGTTAATGTGGATGGGGGTGTGCATGCCGCCTCTGGACTTCCTGAAGTCTACAATGAGCTCCTTGGTCTTCTTGGAGTTAAGGGCCAGGTTGTTGTCAGCGCACCATGCTGCTAAGTGCTGGACCTCCTCCCTGTAGGCCAGCTCATCGTTGTTGCTGATGAGGCCAATCACCGTTGTATCATCTGCATACTTGATGATGGTGTTAGTACCATGTACAGGTGTGCAGTCATAGGTGAAGAGGGAGTAGAGGAGGGGGCTCAGCACACAGCCCTGTGGAACGCCGGTGTTCAGGGTGAGGGTTGAAGAGGTGTGCTTGTCTAACCTCACAGACTGGGGTCTGTTGGTTAGAAAGTCCAGTATCCAGTTGCAGAGGGAGGGTTCGATGCCCAGGTTACCGAGTTTGGTGATCAGTTTCGATGGTATAATGGTGTTGAATGCTGAGCTGTAATCGATGAACAGCATTCTTACGTAAGTGTCTCTGTTGTCGAGGTGGGAGAGGGCGGAGTGAAGTGCCGTAGAGATGGCATCCTCCGTACTCCTGTTCTTGCGGTAGGCAAACTGATAGGGATCCAGTGTGGGGGGTAGGCAGCTTTTGAGGTGTGCCAGGACCAGCCTCTCGAACCACTTGGTGATGATGGGGGTAAGTGCAACTGGGCGGAAGTCGTTGAGGCTTGCCGCAGTGGAGTGTTTTGGCACTGGCACGATGGAGGTGGTTTTAAGGCAAGTGGGGACAACTGCTTGGGCAAGTGACAGGTTGAAGATGTCAGTCCAGACGTCTGTCAGCTGCGCAGCACAGGCCCTGAGCACGCGCCCGGGGATGCCGTCAGGGCCAGCAGCTTTACGTGCATTAGTCCTACTCAGTGCCACGTACACGTCGTAGGGGGTGAGTGTGAGGGGTTGGTGATTGGCAGGTAGCACAGCCTTGATGGCTGTCTCTAGATTGTCCCTGTCGAAGCGGCCATAGAAGTGATTAAGCTCCTCAAGGAAGGAGGCGTCGCTGGATGTGGGGGTGATGTTGGAGGGTCTGTAGTCCGTGATGGCCTGGATGCCTTGCCACATGCGTCGGGGGTCGGAGTTGTTGTTGAAGTGCTCCTCAATCCTGAGCTTATGGCAGTGCTTGGCCTTCCTGATGCCCCTCTTCAGGTTAGCCCTGGATGAACTGTAGGCTCGAGCATCGCCTGACCTGAAAGCGGTGTCCCGTGCTTTCAGCAGTAGCCTGACCTCGCTGTTCATCCATGGCTTCTGATTCGGGTATATGGTCACCTGTTTGAGGGAGGTGACACTATTGATGGTGGAGTTTATAAAGTCCAGAACAGAGGATGTATAGGAATCAATGTCCGTGTGAGAGTCAAGGGTGGCCTGGGCTGCAAACACCTTCCAGTCAGTGTTTCCAAAACACTGCTGAAGTGTGAAGTCCGCTTCCTCTGACCAGACTTTAACTGTCCTCACAGTTGGTTTAACCCGCCTGATGAGTGGGGAGTACTTAGGGAGCAGGAACAATGAGACGTGATCAGACTGACCAAGGTGGGGGAGGGGGATGGCTTTGTAAGCTTCAGCCATGTTGGTGTAGACTTTGTCCAGTGTCTTGTCTACTCTAGTGGGGAAGGATACATGTTGGTGGAATTTGGGGAGTACAGTCTTCAGGTTGGAGTGATTGAAGTCACCCGCAACAATGAAGGCTGCCTCGGGGTTGTGCGTCTGTTGTTTGCTAATGGCAGTATGCAGCTCTTTCATTGCAAGCTTGGCATTAGCATCAGGAGGGATATAGGCTGCAGTCACAACAGTGGAGGTGAACTCTCTGGGCAGATAGAACGGTCTGCATCTAACCAAGAGGAACTCAAGGTTAGCTGAGCAGTGACTCTCGATGATGGTGGAGTCTGTGCACCATGCTTTGTTTACATAAATGCACAGACCCCCCCCCCCTCTGGTCTTACCAGAGTCTGATGTCCTGTCCGCTTGGAGTAAATGACGCCCCAATAGCTGGATGGCGCTGTCAGGAACGTCAGTGTTGAGCCATGTTTCCGTGACACTTGACCATTGCCTAACCACTATCAGGATAATCTATCACTCCATCCCTCACCCGCACTCTGGAAAATCTGACCACCTGGCTATTTTTCTTCTTCCTGCCTACAATCAAAGATTGAAGAGCACTGATGGACAGAAAGGACTATGAAGTGCCAGTCAGTGCAGATGGGGGAGCAGTTATGAGAGAGCTTAGAATTGTATTGGACCATGTTCAAGGGTATGTCAAAAGACCTGAAATGAATATGCCACAGCCGTAATATACCACGCTGACTTCGTAAGGCAATGTGTGGATGAATGTGTACCTTCAAAAACATTCTGACTCTTTCCCAACCTGAAATCCTAGATGAACCAGGAGACTTGTAATCTGCTGAGAGCTAAGTCTGTGGCATTTAAGACTGCCAATCCAATATCATACAAGAAGTTCAGGTATAGAAAAATAGAAACATAGAAAATAGGTGCAGGATTAGGCCATTCGGCCCTTCGAGCCTGCACCACCATTCAATATGATCATGGCTGATCATCCAACTCAGTATCCTGTACCTGCCTTCTCTCCATACCCCCTGATCCCTTTAGCCACAAGGGCCACATCTAACTCCCTCTTAAATATAGCCAACAAACTGACCTCAACTACCTTCTGTGGCAGAGAATTCCAGAGAGTCACCACTCTCTGTGTGAAAAGGTGTGGTGGCCTTCAGGAAGTATGACTTCCTGAAGGCCACCAATGGAGTGAAGAGACATTTTAGAGCTAAGCTTAAGTCAAAGATCATCACCTCCTACAAGGTAAATCTGGATAGCATGCAACAACAATGCATCACTTCCAGATGAATTAAATGCCTTCTATACACGTTTGAGAGGGATGCAATGACACACCTACAAGTCCCCGCGGCACTTAAAAGCCCTGTGATCTTTGTCTCAGATGCTGATGTCAGAGCATCCTTCATGAGACTGAATCCATGAAAAGTGTCCGGCTCAGATAGCGTGCCTGGACGATTATTGAAGACCTGTGCAGACCAACTGGCTGAGGTAGTCAAGGACATCTTCAACCTCTCACCTCACCATCTATCATATCAGTACCCAATAAGAGCACAAGGATCTGCCTCGATAACTTGTCTGGTAGTAATTATAGCCATCATAATGAAATATACATTGTCCACATGTATCTTCTTGTGCCTTATAAATGACATGGATCCTCTTCAATCTGCTACAACAGGGCACCAGCAGATGTTATATCACTGGTTCTCCACTGTACTCTGGCCCATCTGGATAACAAGAACACTCAAGTTAGGATGGTGTTCTTTGACTACAACTCGACATACAGCACAATTGTCCTCTCTAAACACATCACTACCCTCGGTACAAGAACTGTTCCAGAGCCGCTGTCTGAAAAAAGCTCTGAGAATAGCTAAGGACAAACTGCACCCCCTCCACACACACCTGGATCTCCTGCCATCAGGCAAGAGATACCGTAGCATCAAAGCCTGGACTACAAGACTGCTAAACATCTTCCTGCCACAGGCTGTGAGGCTGCTAAACAGCCACTCTGTACTCGCAGTCGCCTGATTCAGTGGCTTTGCACTGACATTTTAATAACTCTGGCACTGGCCACTCAAATCAGCTGCCCTGGACATTTTAATGATTGGTTTTACTGTATTTTAATGTTGCTGTTTTACCTGCTTTTAACTATTTATACTGTTTCATCAGGGACTGGATTATTTTTCTATTGTTATTATGTGTGAAATGTTTTAAGTTTCATGTGCGATGCTCCGTATTCCCTGGGAAACGTCTTCTCTCATTTTGCACTGTCCAACTGTTGCTTTGCAAGATGACAATAAAGCTTGATTGATTGACTTCTTACACACACCAAGCATTTAAGATCCTGGCTTCTATACATTTGTAGGAACTAGATCCTTGACTTCATCATTGGCTGATCTCCATCAGTGCAGGTCAATTACAGCATCTCCTCCTTAATGATCATAAACATAGGTACTTATAAGGCTACATGGTCTACTCTCTTTACACCGATAACTGTGAGGCTCAGCATAGCTCCAATGCCATCTTCAAATTCACCAACAACATCACTGTGTTTGGCAGAATAACTGATATTGAATAGTCAACATGGAAGAGAGAGATAGAACACCTGGTTTAGTGGTGCCGCAACAACGACCTTTCAGTTAACGTCAACAAGACAAAGGAAGTTATTACTGACTTCAGATAGGAGAGGTCAGGAGACGATGCACCAGTAAACCAACCTGTACAAACCTAATTGCAGGTGATAGACTACTGACCGTTATCCACTATAAACCCACTGACTCCCATGGGTATAACATATAAGTAGCAATGTTACAAAATTTTGAGATTATAGAAATCAAGTCTGTAATTTATCCCATCAGATAAAGCATAAAAAGAAGTTTAATTTGTCACCTAATTCACTTTCATATCTTCAGTATTAAAAAAGTTATGGCCATTTTCATACTCGGAAAGTAGCATCTTGTTCCCTATTGCATTTCCATTGACTTAACACAAAAGCTGTGATCGAGGACAGTCAAATGGCCATAATTTTCTTAAAAATTAAGAGAACTAAAATAAATGTTCAGTTATTATAGATTGAAGCATTCTGAAACAAATATGAAATAATCTTACTTAGATGACTTGAAATTAAAGCATAAAATTAGTTAGTTACCTAATTGTAGCTAATTACAAAATTCAATTACTAGATCTAAACATCGATCAATTTCTTAAGAATAGATTAACATTTTTAAATAGCCTAAGTGTCCAAATAACATTCACACAAGAATTCACAATATAACATAATTTTAAAATCTCATTGTCATGGATTTATAGGCCAAATAGAAGGAATTTAATGTTTAATACCTATAAGTTAATTGCCATTTAAATCAAATTGCCAGTGGGTTTTTTCTGGAACGCGATCATTTGGAACATTGCAGTTTGCGGTGATTTAGACCCCCATATCGGCATGCTGGTTCGTATGGGGACTCAAACACCGTTTCACAAATTAAATTGTGAACTAAAGGCATCTTAAGGACCACTTTTATACATAAAAAGAAACAGCTTTTTTTTACCTGTCACCTACATGTAATCCGACCCCGTTGTTGGCGTTGACAGCTTTAGAAGTTGATTTTAAAATGACTCCAGCGCTGAACGAATCAGAAAAAAACACAGAACGGCCGTCAGAACGATTCTTCAGCAAAAGCTTGCACTCCAACCAAATATAATCCAGGACAAGGGAGGAAAAAAAAACGCGTTTTAACCCCGCCCCCCCCCCCCCCCAAAGGCGCCAAAATCACGCAGATGGCCAGTGGCAGAATTGCAGTGCTGCTGAAGGTAAGTATTGTAACATATCTATTGTAAGTACTCCATCCCCAACTCCCAATTCCTCCGTCTACACCGCATCTGCACCTAGGATGAGGTATTCCACTCCAGGGCATCGGAGAAGTCCTCATTCTTCAGGAAATGGGGGTTCCCCTCTTCTACTATAGATGAGGCTATCACCAGGGTCTCTTCTATACCCCGTGACTCTGCTCTCATTCCCCATCCCCCCACTCGTAACAAGGGCAGAGTCCCCCTTGTTCTCACCTTCCACCCTACCAGCCATCACATACTACAAACAATCCTCTGACATTTTCGCCCCCTCCAACGTGATCCCACCACTTGCCACATCTTCCCATCTCCTTCCCTTTCTGCTTTCCACAGAGGCTCCCTCTGTAACTCCCTGGTCAATTTGTCCCTTCCCTCCCGAACCACCCCCTGTCTGGGCATTTTCCATTGCAACCGCAAGATATGCTACACTTGTCGCTTTACCTCGCCCTTGACTCCATTCAAGGACCCAAGCAGTCTTTCCAGGTGCGGCAAAGGTTCACCTGCACCTCTTCCAACGTCATCTATTGCATCCACTGCTCTAGATGTCTGCTGCTCTACGTCAGTGAGACCAAGGATAGGCTTGGCGATCACTTCGCCGAACACCTCCACTCAGTTCGCAATAATCAACCTGATCACCCGGTGGCTCAGCACTTCAATTCCCCCTCCCATTACAAATCCGACCTTTCTGTCCTGGGCCTCCTCCATGGCCAGAGTGAGGACCACCGTAAATTGGAGGAGCTGCCTCTCATATTTCGCTTAGGCAGTCTGCACCCCAGCGGTATGAACATTGACCATATAACCATATAACCATATAACAATTACAGCACGGAAACAGGCCATCTCGGCCCTACAAGTCCATGCCGAACAATTTTTTTTCCCCTTAGTCCCACCTGCCTGCACTCGTACCATAACCCTCCATTCCCTTCTCATCCATATGCCTATCCAATTTATTTTTAAATGATACCAATGAACCTGCCTCCACCACTTCACTGACGTCTCGAATTTCGGATAGTCCCTACTTTCTCCTTCCCTTCTCAGCTCTCCCTCTGCCCACTGGCTCCTACTCTTCCTTTCTTCTTCCTGCCCCCTGCCCCCACCCTCACATCAATCTGAAGAAGGGTTTTGACCCGAAACTTTGCCTACTTCCTTTGCTCCATAGATGCTGCCTCACCCGCTGAGTTTCTCCAGCTTTTTGTCTACCTTCTGTACAAACCTAACCCTACCTTAACAACGGGACACTACAGCAAACCTCTTGCACAACTATGGACATATTTTTTTTATCATTCCTATTTATGTTTACGCACAAATATACGATCACACCTTTTAAAAACAAAATGTGTAATTTATATCAAATTTTTATTCTTCCGATGCCTTGCTGTATACTAGCACATGAAAATAAATTTGAACTTGAACTAGTAGCCTTTTGCAAATTGTGGACTAGAGCACTCAGGTTCCTCTGCATCATAACGATCTGCAATAGCTTACCACCTAGATAAAATGCTTCTTAAAAAAAATGATTTTTCTATGTGTCCGAGATGAATAGTTAATGTATTCCTGCTGCATTGGCTTCCTCTGAACTAAGAAATATGCCCATTAAAGTTAAAGTGGAGGGTCGACTCAGGTAATAAGATATTGTGAGTTATTTGCTGACAATAATCTTCTTCTTCTTGCGTATGGCATGCACAGCATAAAGTTGCAGGACAACTTGTTCTATTTGACCTTATTTGGTTGTGCACGCCGGGTTGATTGCATTCGTCAAAACAGGGCGGACCACGTGAAGGTTGCAATCTTCCGCCCCACTGACAATAATGAAACTTGGTGATACTGTTCCTTTTTACTAGATCTTCTGGAAAACACATCTCACATCACCACAGTTTCATTTACAAGATATGTCTGCTTCTAAACACAAATGATAGATGAATCAATAAAGATTACAGTAACAAATATTAGTCAGTGTACTAAAAGTGTGCCGTATTTACATATTCTAAGTCAAAATCCCATCTACTCATTTGATGGAAGTTGTTAGGTTGAAATTAATTGAAGAAAATATTTTAACAAACATAATGTCAGAGAAATCATTCAAAGACTCGGACTTATGGAGAGCGAGACTTTATTATGTGATACGACGGAGGAACTGCCCCAGGAAACAGTTCCTCCAGAGTACAGATGGCACGGGTTTATGTACTGCCGAAAAAATAAGTGTATGTGCCAACAAGCACATATCTTAGTTCCTTAAAGAGCTTTCCAGGGAGTAGCGTATTTATCGAAATTGCCTAAATTACATTACTCAGACCGTACATAGGTACTGTTGGTTTTGCAGATAACAGATAACAACATCACGCACAAAGAAACAGATATCTGTACACAATGGCTTTCCCAAGAACAATGCGGCATCTTTAGTTTCGCAATACGTGTCAACAAGCAGAACAGTTAAAGTTTAGCAAAATTCTCTCACACATAATTTTCAGATAATTACGGTGGATGGAAACTTAATTGGTGTACAATAATATAAACTAATTGTTCTCAGCAGCCTTACAAATTGGTTTGCTCGCCCCACAATACAAAGAGTTTCCACCACTTCCTTACCCATTTTCCTGCAGGCAGAATCATTGCAGGTGCTGCTTGTCAGATATGGACGATGGATTCATGCATTTTTTTTTTTACAAAGAGCATGGTAGGTACCAGGAACAGGTTGCCGAAGAAAGTGGTGAAAGTAGATAATATAGCAAGGTTTAAGAAGTATTTGGATAAATGCCTGATGAGGTAAGAAACTGAAGGATGTGGAACATGTGCAGACAAATGTGCAGTATAAAATGGTATCAAGTTCAAGTTCAAATTTATTTGTCACATGCACCATAAGGTGCAGTGAAATGTAATTTACCATGCAGCGTTACAATCAAAAAAGGACTTAATACACAACATAATTCAACACAGACATCCACAGCAGCATTCTTCACTGTGGTGGAAAGCAATACAGATCAGACAGTCCTCCGCACCCTCCTCCCTTGTTCACCCATGGTTGGGGCCCTGACCCTCAGTAACCACCACTACGGACGACCTGATGTTCAAGCCCTCTGGTCTGGATCATCGGGACGCCAATGTCGGGACAGGTCGAGCACACCTCGCAGCCCGGAGCTCCCAATCGGCCACCTCCTTACCGGAGACCGCGGCTTCCATATTTGTTGGTTCGCAGGCCGGCGGTTGGAGCGCTTCTCCGGTGACCCCCGGCAAGGGGGTCGGCGATGTTAAAAGTCCCCACTGCGCCACGGCTGAAGCTCTGGGCCTGACTCCAGGAAAGGCCGACCCAAACCAGCTATAAGGCTGCGAGGAGGGGGGTGAAGAAACGACAAGGAAGAAAGTCGCATCTCCATCGAGGTAGGCGCCTGAAAATGGTTTCCCCCTATTCCCCCCCACCACCTTCCACACAAGACATTCAGAGAAACACTAAAACATACTTTTGGACATTAAAAAAAAAAAAAAAAAAGTCGAAACAACAAACCCGCTGCAGGCAAGGCAGCCGACTCGCAGCATCACCGGAAATAATTTACTTATGCATCATGGATAGCGCAGTTATCATGAGTCATAGAATCTGTTACTGTGCTATACTTTACTATGTTCTATGTTCTATAAAGGCTGGCTGATAACCACACTAAGGTAGACACAAATGCTAAAGTAACTTAGTGGGACAGGCAGAATCTCTGGAGAGAAGGAATGGGTGATGTTTCGGGTCGAGACCGTTCTTCAGACAGTGATAACTACACTATCTCAGTCTGAGCTGTGGGACTCTGGTGTAACAGGCTATGGGTACATACGTATGAGAGTATTGACAATGGACCAATGGTGGGAGGAGAGACACCCTGGGAGAAGAACACTTCTTCATTCAACAATGCCTTTGGCACTCTCTTATGGAAACATAGAAAACATAGAAAACATAGAACATGTATGACATAGCACACAACACACTGTGTGCCTGTGTGTCTGATCTGACCACGACTGTACATCTTCCGTCAATGCATGCATACACAATCCAATATGGCAGCAATCTGCTTCCTGGGTGACATTCCTGGAGATCCAGTTTTAGTTCTCTGTTAGCAACTTTGAATGAATAGGGGTCTATTTCTAGAAGGCAGCAATCTGCTCCTAAATCACATAAATAGCATTTTTCTTCCTGGTGAAAACAAGCAGAACTGCGCAAGGAATAGATAAAAAAGTCCACATCATTAAAAAGGCTTTGAGTGGCTTCCATCAGTAGAAGCAGAAACCCATTGGATAAGTTGCTGCATTGCCGATAATATGTGTATGAGTGTGGCTGCTTTGTTTGTTTCAAAAATTAACTTTGTTTAGACAGGTCATGCAGTTTTTTGGCAGCTACTTGTAACCATCTCTTCCTTTTGTGCTCGGGATCCTTCTGGCATCTCTGGTACATGCCTTTGCCTCTCAAATGAACCCATTATAATTAAATGCTCTGAGTTTGTTAAATGGAAATATTCTATCCACTAAACTACCTTCTTGCTGTGATTTCACGTGAAGCAACATATGCAGGCAGCAGTGCTGTGGCTTAGTGAAGAGGTTCCCTTCAGAGATGGACCCCTTCTGTCAGTTAATGGAGGAATCAAATACAGACTGTGCGATACTGAACTACAAATTCTTGTGAACCTTATAGTCAGAAAATAAAGACAGAACTGCAAGCTGAAGTTGGAATAGTTGCAAACCAATCTTCTCCACATGTATAGGCAAGGCTTAACCATACACCTGAGGTTAAATCACTTATTTAGCAGTAATCCAATATTTAGGTACTAGCATACTACAGATAATGCCAAAGGTTGCTTAGTCTGACTATTCAACAAAAGCTTTGCTTGGATTAAAAGATCTAACTACATTCAGCAATTAACATGAGCATAGCTTGAGGTACACAATCTTTGTGTGATTTATGTATAACTGTAAAAGCACATGTTTATTTTCATTTAACAACTATCAGCAAGATGGTATCTCTATTAAGTAGTCATTACAACAAGCGGCAATTCAGTCTAGGATTACCACAGCATGATGTTAACTGGGTTCAATTCAACATAACATAATAGATTCATAATTTAACTGCCATTGTAAATATTGCAGAATTCATTTTGATTGCAAATCTGATTATAATCATTTTTCCAGCTGAATTTTATTCTCAATGCTTCAGATTTCTACTGAGAATATTAACAGCTATACACTTCATACATTCAAAATATGTTTTGTATCAATGATGAAAAATAAATATAATTCTCCTACTCACATTTGTGTTTTACAGTATATGGTAAAATACTGTCAGTATTTCAAGGTAGAAGTGATTTTCTAAAGGTATGTTCACAGCACAAAGCCGTGCCGGGCACATGCTGGAAATCACAGTAATGGACACAGAAGCAATCTCCATTAATATTGCTGAATACTGTGCCGAGCATACCCATGACTCACATAAGCATATGCAAGTGTGTAAGAAGGAACTGCAAATGCTGGTATAAACCAAAGATAGACACAACAAGCTGGAGTAACTCAGCAGGACAGGCAGCATCTCTGGAGAGAAGGAATGGGTGACGTTTCAGGTTGAGACCCTTCTTCAGACAGATTCAGTCTCGATCAGAATCATCACCCATTCCTTCTCTCCAGAGATGGTGCCTGTCCCACTGAGTAACTCAAGCATATGTAAGTGGCAAGTTATTTTATAGCAATATTATGTTTGTTCATTCACTTCGCTACTAACAAAGCAAAAACATATCAACTTATTTGACAGCAGCAGTTTTACCTATAAAATGCATAATTTCAATTCTCAGCAGTATCAGAAGCAGCCTCTCCAAACCAGAGATATGTAACATTTTATATTCCAAGGTACTTGTCAGTAACAATAGCAAACTTTGGACACAAGCATATTATGTAATTTGAGGGGTGATAGTCAAAAACTGCATTGAGTGCTTTGAGGACAAAATAGAGGCTTTGGAATGGAACTTGAAATCTTACTACCTGAAGGCCAAGAAGTCAATAAAACCACAGGTCTTCAAGAGTAAACATTGGAAGAAATTCCAGAATTAGGGAGGAAGATTTGAAAACAAGGGGGAGAGGTTTTAAAATGAGTATTTATTTTCCTGGAAGTGCAAAAATCAGTGAGCAAATTGTTAATGGATGAAGATGACTTAACCACTGTCTGAAGAAGCGTCTCGACCCAAAACATCATCTATTCCTTCGCTCCATAGATGCTGCCTCAACTGCTGAGTTTTTGACTACCTTCGATTGTGTCTACCTTCGATTTTTCCGGCATCTGCTGTTCTTTCTTAAACTGTTGTCCTTCTGTTTTATTTAGTAGAATTCTTCCTCTATTTCTGCAAAATTAGCACAATTATTTTTTTTACCACTGCCAGATGTCAATATTATTAGGAAGGAGTAGATGGATTGTGTTTATCAAATCTTAGTATGTCAGACAATGCACATCCGTGACAAGTTTGTACCATTTCGCCAGCGCAGAAAGCTAAATGAACAGCACATCCTTAAATGGTTGCTATGCCGAGGTTGGGTTTCATTTTCAATATTTTTCCATATGATGCAGGAGATCATTCAATTTGGCTGCTTCACATAATGACCTATTTTGTCCCTTATTTTCCCTGTAATCCATTCTTGACATATTGCCGGCAATCTGCATTAGGTGAGGGTGGAAACTGGAGCACCTGGAGAAACCCACACAATCAAAGGGGGAGTGTGCAGAATTTGCACAGATAGCACCAGAGGTCATGATTGAAACTAAATCTCTGGAGCTGCAAAGCAACTACCCAACTGTGGAGCCTCTGGTGTTGGATGGTCAGAGAGATAGGGTTAGAAGGGGAAGGGATGTGATTCACATTAATCAGTTGTGACAACGCCCCGTCCCTCGGATGCCTATCACTCGCAAACAGGGCAGGAGAGGCCAATCCTTAACATCATTGATAACAGTTGGGTTCAATTATCTGACATCGGAATGGCCCACCTGAACCTCAACAGCCGAACAGATAACAGTTCACCAGAAACAATTCTACTTGTTCTAGAGTTTGGGCATCCTGGCTGAAATTCCAATTTGCTGTTCAGGTTTGGTCGACATGCTCAGAGTTCTACCCACCAATTGCATTTCAAATCTTTCCACTTGCTGTAATGTCCCCATTGTTGGGACATATTAAATAACACGAGCTGGTTTATGTACCAACAAGTATTTTAAAGAATGTAGCAGATACAAAAATATACAGTATAGTTTGGTACAAAAATAGTGAAGTGAGGAATTTTAAGCAGTATTATAGATGTCAATCTTTTGATAAAGTGTTTATATATTATTCCTTCCGATAACTTTCCCACCATTAATGAAAGACTTACTGACGCCACCCAGATTTCTTTGTCCATTTATTACTCGTAGCACTCACTATATTTTCTGTCATAGGCTGTCAGCAAGGAAGGTACCCACCAAATGAAGGAAAGAGTTTAATTAACCAACTGATTACTGGGCCAAACAAATAAATTGATTAAAGTAGGATTAAATGGAGAAAATCAGCTATGCTTATATAATGGAAGATATATTGGAGAAAGTTTCCATGAGAATGCATTTCTCTGGCTTCTACATCAAATGTCAGCTTTGTGAAAATATTGATATTTTATCTCCTTTCCCTTATTTTATTAATTTCTGTTCTAATTAGTAGAATGTTGCTCCAAATTGGTTTAATAATTGCTTCTCCAAGATGAATGTGATACTTAATTAGGCTAGTTCTCAAAAACTTGAACTGTATGCATTTTGATATACAGGTCTCTTATTCCCTTGTATCAGAATATATGATTACAAAAAGACAAATATATTTTCTGCACAGTTTCTAATGTTCAGCCCATTTTTTTCTTGTGTAATACCAATGTGTGCACACACATTGATAGTGTTAGTTGTAAAAAAGATATTCTCTCATGCTACAAAATCCTACTGCAACAGCTCTGTTTAAAGAATCCACCTGGAGCAGATCCTGTTCCAGTGTTAGCGACACAACCTAATCTTTCATATTTGTAACATGCCTACCACCACGGGATATCCCCATTGACATCAAGAGGAAAAACACTGAGAGGATCTCAATAGGTCAAGCAGCATTTGTGGAGGTAAATGGGCAGATGACATATTGGGTTGGAACCTGACTTCAAGGCTCTTCCCTTGACCCAATGAGTTCCTTCAGTAGTTTGTTTTTTGCTCCAGATTCTAGCATCCGCAGACTGGTATGTATCCCCATTAACCTTTCTGCAAGCAATCCTTCACCTTGATCTTGTGTCCCAGGCTACAATCTCTGCCTACCATTTCCCCACTCCAGGGCAAGACAAAGGTCCCAAGCCACACAGTTGAATATACAGCCACATTTCCATACACCCAAACAGACAAAAATTTGTTTTTTAATTGCTAACTCTCCCCCCCCATCTAACCTCAAGCCTGTACATTGAATTATCTTTTGCACTCTCTCTAACATGCAAAGGAATCAATTTAAGTGTCAAGTTGAGGCTTGGGTATAATTGTACTTGCAATGCAACTTCAGGCCCAGAACATTCATTGTTGTACTTTGCAATTATCCCTGAACTAGTCTTTAATGCCACAGGTCAGTTTCTTTATAAAGTCTTCATCTTGTCCATCATCGACAATCAGCAATATTAGTTGCAACATTGATAGGCATAGTACAAAATTCATGATTGGCTTGGTAAGATCCCAAATGATCTGTATTTCAAGTTACTATCAGAACTGAACGAGGAGGAGGACTCAAATGCAGGCTCAGACACAGGGCAGATCAGTTTTCAGAGTTTAATCGGTTCAAGTCGGTACACAGGTAAGCAAAAACGGAGGCAACAGTACAATCAAGGAGCAGGCAAAAACAGTAGTCGAAAAACAGGCAATGGTCGAGATAACAAGGTCAAAAGATTTCTAGAGGTGATACGAAGTAACATACACAATGAATTGGCAATGAGAACTAAAACACAAAGGGCTTAAATACACAGACTAATAGGGGATAACGAGACACAGGTGAAACACATCAGGGCGGGGCCAACAATCACACGAGGGGAAACGACATGACAGGAAATGGGACCTGAAATGAGAGGAGATGTGAGACACCAAGATAAAACAAGAATGCAAACAATAATAATAAAAACAATAAGAAACAGAAACTAGATCAAATGTGAGACCTGACAGTTACTTGATTTCTATATGTGATCTTTTTCCCAATTCCATCCTACAAACTCAAAGCTACAAATGCCATTGACTGCTGTTATGAAAAATTGACAATTGGCTTGGCATGATCCTGAAGTGGCATATATTCCATGTTACATGATTTGCATATTATCGTAATCGCAAGCCTCAAGAATTGCAGTGCAGCTAATTTCACTTTGTTAGGTCTTGACCTGCTCAAATGGTAGCCCTGAAATATCCCTCAATTGGCTGGTATGATTTATTGGAATGTGTCTCTGTTCTGCAGGAGCAGTGATGTGTCCTAACCTTATTTCTTCACGTGTGCACCTGTCTATTTTGGCCAACTTCCTGCTCAAATTGCATGAAAAGCTGACTTCAAAGGAAGGAATGAAGACAATCGGACACCAATAATTTGAGGTGTGCCATCCAACTCAGTTCCAGATCTATAATGTTGAGACAACGATAATGTAATCTAGGTGTCAGCAGATCATTGCATCATTATCTACCTGTCCACTTGAGGGATCATGTTGTCCTAGGTTCAAGATATCAGTCTAGTTGAGTCGAGTTTACTTTCACATACACAACCACAGCATGGTACAGGAATAATGAAAATCTTGCTTGCAACATCACAGGCACATGGACTCAAAGAACATACAAAAACATACATTCTACATAAATCCAACAAGAAACTGAAAATAAAACAATTGTCAGTAGATAACTGAAAATAAGTCATTAATGCAAAACATAATTAGAAAATGTCCATGGTAGTCGAGAAGTGTCTGTTAAATTCCATTGCTGACGTAGGATTTGGGTTGTGCAGGTCAGTTCAAGAAGCTCTTGGCTGGAGGAAAAATGATCACAATGACACTTTCTCACAAGAGCACTAATTCACTTCACTGCAGCCTGGGGCAGCATGCTCAAGCTAACACAACAGTCAATCAGATCTGGATAACAGCTTGAAGGTTGCCTTTTGGTGAGATAAGTTATCGTTGGTCATCTCAGACATTTGTGTAGATTTACTGGCAAAAAGAGGAACATTTGACCATCCAGTCTGTAGCTGCACATTAAAATAGTATGAAGATATCACAGGCCACCTACATGAATTTTAAACAGAAATGCTAGGATACATAGAACTGTAGAGACAAATTCCATAAATTTATGTTTATATTTTATTTGATGTATTGTTATCAATAATTCTCATGCAACAAAGAATATATTTCATTGTGTTGAGATAAATCATACTCTTGTGTCAACTGCTGGCATTACTGCATCCCCTGTCATGTTTGCTAATATAATGAATGTAAGGTGAACATGCTGAAACACAACCTTATTGTGCCCACTCAATGAGTGATCCTTTGCTGTTTACATTTATAGCCTCTACAGTAGCAGATAACATGACTGAAATAAGTTGATGCTGTATTGCAATGGTCTTTTGGTCTATGATTGTATCTGGTGTCCAGAGGTAGAAGGTATTGAGAAGTGATTGCTTATTAAGGAAGCATATTGCAACATTTCAAATCAAATTTTTGTTCAAATGTTGTTACAAGCTGTGTGCAATGCGATGTTTCTCCCCATAGCATGTGATCTACTCTGATGTACGTATACTTTCAAATAGTCAAGATTCAAGATTCAAGATAGATTTAATTGTCACGTGTGCCTGATGGCACAGTGAAATGAATTTCCATACAGCCATACAATAAAAATCAACAGGACACAACACACTATAGAGTTTGACATAAAACATCCCCACACAGCAGAATCAAAGTTCCCCACTGTGTGGGAAGGCACCAAAGTCAGTCTTCTTCCTCCACTATTCCCCGTGGTCAGGGCCTCCCCAAGCCCTCCGCAGTTGCCGCTATGGGCGGCCCGATGTTCAGGACCACTCGCCGGGGTGTTAAAAGTCCGACGTCGGGGCTGCGGGACGTCCTCAGCGGCGTGGACACAGAGTCGGCCCCCTCCTACTGGAGTCGGCGGCTTCCAAAGTCCGCAGGCCGCGCCGGGTGGAGACTGCTGTTGGAGACACTCTGCAAGGCGCCCCAGGACTCCACGATGCCATTCAGCGCCGCCCGCATTGGAAGCTCTCCGCACCAGAGCTTCACGATGTTGGAGCAACGGCCCAACGCTCCGGAGCTCCAACGGCGACCCAGGTAGGTATCGCCCGCTCCGCGGTGACTCCAGCGCTGCGCCGCCGCTGTAGCAGCCCTGGTCCGGTTCCCGGTCCCCGGCAGGAAAGGCCGCTCCGATCCAGCTGGTAGGCCGCGATGTGGGGGGCGAGGACGCGACTCGGAGAACTAGTTGCGTCCCCGCCAGGAAGAGACTGAGAAATGGTTTCCCCCTTACCCTGCCCCCCTCCCCCACATAGAAAAGTTAAAGTTTCCCCTAACACAACACTTTGGACTAAAAATAATAAAAAAGACAGTGCAGCGCCCCTAGTGGATACAATTGATGTATTAAACCTCAGTTGGAGCCTTACAAGAAATTCACCGCTGTGTGACGCCTGCAATGGCAGCCTCGTCAACAGTCTGTCTCATCCCTTCCTTCGTTGTTGTTTTTTAGTATGTGTAAAATATATGTTTTAGTGTTCTTTTGCTTGTTATACTATATGTAGGGGGTAGGGTTGGAGGAAGCTTTTTTTTAATCTCTTACTTCGACGGAGATGTGTTTTTTTTCTGTATCATATCTCCATCCACCTACGGCCTAACATCGTGGCGCTGGCGGCCTGCATTGCAGACTTCGGGAGCTCCAACCGCGGGAGCCTGCGGACTTAACAACTTGGAACTCGCTGTCCCTGGTTGGAGAACAACTTCAGGAGCTCCAAGCCACTGAAGCTTAGACCGCCCCGACGCGGGAGCTTCAATTGCCTCAACACCAGAGCTTTGATCGCCCCAATGCGGGACTTAGATCGACGGCTGTGGGAACTTCTATCACCCCGACTGTGAACGGTTCAACTGCCCCAACTGCGGGGGAAGAAAGAGGAAGAAGATTGGATTTTATTGCTTTCCATCACAGTGACGAATGTGGGGAAACCGCTGTGGTGGATGTTTATGTTAACATTTATGTAGTTGTGTGTTTTGTTGCTTTTTTTTAGTATGGCTGTATGGTAAAGGGCCTGTCCCACTGCGAGGACCTAATTCGTGACTTTAGAAGAGTTTGCCCTCGATTAATACTCGCAGCATGGTCGACATGAGGTCCTAGGTGACCTTTGTAACTCTCTTACATGCTCGAGAGTAGCCCCCACGTACTCGAGGCCTTAGTTAGGTTGTGGCGTTTTTTTCAGCAAGCTGAAAAAATGCCCGCGAGTAAAAAAAGGTCGCCATGGAAAAATTCAATATCTTTTTTACTCGTAGATTTACTCCAGGTAGGTCATAGTAGGTCGTATTGCTATCGTAAGCGAAGGCAATTAAAGGTAATCGAAGGCAGTCGAAGATAAAGCTCGTTGAGAAAAAAAAGTAAGTAAACCGACCGATAATGTTAAATGCCCACTAAACTTTATTAAAAGTTGTCTGGATTCTTAAAAGTGTCTCCACTCCTTTTTTACCATTCTCTCCCCCCTCTCTCTCCCCCCCCTCCCTCTCCCTCTCTCTCTCCCTCTCTCTCCCCCTCTCTCCGCCCTCTCTCCCCCCTCTGTCACAGTCCGCCCTCTCCTCATTCTCATCCACTTCACTTCCCAGTACTTTTCCACCGGTCCCTCCTTCTCCTCCCCTGCCTGCCTGCCACTCCCCTCTCATCAGCCCAACTCTCCTCACCTGTGGCACTCAGTTGCCTATGATCACCAATTAACCCAGTATATAGACTCTCCTCACCGTTCACACAATGCCAGATTGTTCTCAGCATTCATGCAAGACTCTCCAGCGATTTCCCGACTGACTACACGGATTCGAACCTGCCTGCCCCTGACCATTCCGTCCTGTCATCTTCCCGGATATCACCTCAGCCTTCTGTCCCCGACCACGGCCTTCGTCCCGTACCTCCTGGTTTCTGTCTGCTTCTCTCCTGGGCTGTTTGGTGTATCCCTGCAACGGATCCTCGACTTCCTGCCTGGCTTCGACTCTCCTTTCGTCTGTCCCTCGCTGGTTTGTTTGCATCATGTGTTGGATCTCCTGGTTACCGGACCTTCCGCTACCCTGACTACATCTCCTGCCTGCCCCTCTTCGGAACCCTCGCTCAATCCTGAGCCTCTCGGAGTACGGTGTACCTATTCCTGTGTTACTACTCTGTATTACATTATCGTAATGAAGTTCATGACCAATTATACCTGGCTAATTCTGTGCTGCTATTGGGTCCAAGCTATACCCGTTACAGTACAATCTGGCCAACAATGGACTCAGCGCACACAACGTCTCCGTCAAACCGCTTCGAGAGGATTGAGCACACGCTCCTGCAGCACGAAGCTATGCTCACTGCCTCCAACTCCGAGGTTCAACAGGCTGTGTCAAACCAAGAGCAAGCATTGGTTGCACTAGCCACATAGGTCCATCAACTGACGACCACCCTCGCCAGTCTACACCCCATGCTTCGCCTCCGGCTCCGACAGCACCAGCTCCCGGTCCGCCAGGACCATTACCTGAGCCCCGGGTGGGAACCCCGGAGCGCTACGCTGGAGACCCGGAGGGCTGCAACCCATTCATCACAAACTGTTCCATTCTCTTCGCCCTACAGTCCTATACCTTCGCCCAGGAAGCGGCAAGAGTGGTGTTTACCATTAATCACCTGACTGGCAGAGCTCGGGTGTGGAGAACGGCTGAATGGGAGCAATGCACGCTGGCTTGCTCCTCTATCCAGGCCTTCGCCGCGGAGCTTCGCAAGGTGTTTGGTGAGGTTTCGATGGGTCCGGACGCTGTGGGAGGTCTGCTGGGGTCGAGCCAGGGGAACCAGAGCATCGCTGACTTCGCCATCGACTTTCGCACCAGGGCCCGTCAGAGTGATTGGAACGCCCCGGCCCAGTGTGACGCTTTCTTGCTGGGCTTGAATGACTTTATCAAGGATGAGTTGGTGTCCCACGACCTTCCTTCTTTTCTGGATGGGCTTATCGAGCTAACGACCCGTCTGGACCGATGCATCCTGGCAAGACGCCGGGAGAGGCGACAGGGACAGGTGGTCCGCCAGCTATCCACCCAAGCTTCTTTTCCTCTGGAGACTGGACTACCCTCGTCTGGGCAACCGTCGAGGCAACCCAAACCCATGCAGGTGGGTCGCACCAGTCTCACCCCCGAGGAATGGGAACGTCGGCGTCGGGGTAACCTCTGTCTCTACTGTGGCCTGGCGGGTCATTACATCTCAAAGTGTCCAGTAAAAGGGCCAGACTCGCCAGTAGCGGAGGAATTACTGGTGAGTCGAACCTCTGAACTTTCCTCTGCCCGACGCCCTCTTTGTCATGCCCGTCTGCTGTTGTCTGATGGTTCTCACACCCTCGCCACCTTCATAGACTCTGGTTGTGACATTAATCTTATGGACATGGAACTAGCCCGTCAGCTCGGCATCAGTTGTGTTCCCCTGCCTAAACCTGTTCCCGCCAATGCCCTCGACGGCCATCTCCTGGGGACTGTTTCTCACCAGACGGTCCCAGTGCGCATGCTCCTGTCTGGTAATCACCATGAGACCATCCAGTTCCACATCCTGCAGTCTCCCCATCTTCCCCTCATCCTAGGTTACCACTGGCTTCGGCGACACAACCTCAACATCGACTGGAGGACGGGGGTCATCTTGGGTTGGAGCCCTTCCTGCCACCAAGTGTGCCTGAAGCAAGCCTCCGCACCTCAACCGGCCACCTGCTCCAGATCTGCTCCAGATCTGACAGGGGTCCCAGCTGAGTACCATGACTTTGGGGAGGTTTTTAGCAAGTCTAGGGCCACCTCCCTTCCTCCTCATCGGCCCTATGACTGCGCCATAGACCTCCTGCCTGGATCCGCTCCTCCTAGGGGTCGACTTTACTCCCTGTCCGCCCCTGAGAGAGGCGCCATGGAGAAATACATAAGCAACTCCTTGGCTGCTGGTCTCATCCGTCCCTCCTCTTCTCCTGCTGGGGCTGGGTTCTTCTTCGTGGAGAAGAAGGACAAATCTCTGCGTCCCTGCATAGATTACCGGGGGATCAGCAGCATCACAGTGAAGAATCGCTACCCTCTCCCACTCATCTCTGCTTTCGAGCTCCTGGAGGGGGCCACCATCTTTTCGAAGTTGGATCTACGCAACGCCTACCATTTGGTCTGCTTCAAAGAGGGAGATGAGTGGAAGACCGCCTTCAACACTCCCACGGGACATTATGAATACCTGGTGATGCCCTTTGGCCTCACCAACGCCCCGGCCGTCTTCCGGGCTTTGGTCAATGACGTTCTCAGAGACATGTTGAACAAGTACGTGTTCGTCTATATTGATGACATCCTCATCTTTTCACGGACCAAGGAGGATCACGTACACCACGTCCAGGCAGTTCTACATCGGCTCCTGGAGAACTCGCTCTTCGTTAAAGCTGAGAAGTGCGTGTTTCACTCCCCGTCAGTCTCCTTCATAGGATACATCGTTGGCCAAGGGAACATCAAGATGGACCCTGCCAAGGTCTCTGCTGTCACCACCTGGCCTGTTCCTGACTCCCGCAAGCAGCTCCAAAGGTTCCTGGGGTTCGCCAATTTTTACCGGCGGTTCATCCGTGGCTACAGTACAGTGGCGGCACCACTCACCTCCTCCAAGATTCCGTTCCGGTGGTCTGCCGCGGCTGACGAAGCTTTTCAGACACTCAAGACACGGTTTACATCGGCCCCCATCCTCCAAGTTCCGGACTTAGAGAGAGTTCGTGATGGAGGTGGACGCCTCTGACGTGGGGGTGGGAGCTGTTCTGTCCCAGCGGGCTGCCGGGAACCTGAAGCTCCATCCATGCACCTTCTTCTCCCGACGCCTGACCCATGCTGAGACGAATTATGACATCGGCAACCTAGAACTGTTGGCGGTTAAGTTGGCGTTGGAGAAACAGATAGACTTATTCTTTGAGATAAATGATACACCAGATATATCCCCCATGCTATTATGGGAATCCTTTAAAACATTTATTAGAGGAGTCATTATTTCATTTCAAGCTTACCAAAATAAAAAGAATAAGAAAGAACAAAGACATTTAGAAGAACAAATAAAACAATTAGATACAGATAATGCTAAAGATCCAACTATGGATAAACATAATAAAATCCTATTATTGAAATTCAAGCTGAATAAATTATTGTCAGAGAAAGTTATAACATTATTCCAAGTTACAAAACAAGAACACTTTGAATTCGGGGACAAACCCCACAAACTCTTAGCACGCCAGTTGAAAAAACGGGAAAAAGAGAATGCAATACTAAAGATTAAATCAGATAGTGGGGAATTATTAACACTACCCAAGGATATCAATAAAAGATTTGCTCAATTCTACGAAAATCTATATACATCTAAAACGTCAATAGATAATAATAAAATTTCAGAATTTCTGGAAGATTGTAACCTTCCAAAATTAGAATTGAGGGAACAAGAGGAACTGGGAGCAATAATTACTTCTAAGGAGATAGAAGACACAATAAAAACACTAAAGAATGGTAAAACACCAGGACCAGACGGATTCAGTAGTGAATTCTATAAAGCCTTTTATGATATAGTTACCCCACGATTACAGAAAATGTACACACACGCTTTTAAAGAGCAAAGCTTACCCGAAACATTAGCAGAATCAACTATCACATTAATACTTAAAAAAGATAAAAACATAGAAGAACCAGGCTCATATAGAGCTATTGCTTTGTTAAATACGGATCAAAAAATAATAGCGAAAACACTAGCCAGTAGATTAAGCAGGTACGTTAGTAGATTAATAAATGGAGATCAAACAGGATTTATACCTAAGAGACACTCATTCAATAATTTGAGACGTTTGCTTAACATAATGCACTCACATAAACCTCACGACCAAGAGTTATCTATTACCTCACTGGACGCAGAAAAAGCGTTTGATCAAGTAGAATGGGATTATATGATTAAAGTATTGCAAAAATTCCAATTGGGAGAAAACTTTATCGCATGGATAAAACTATTATATAACAAACCTACGGCTAGAATATTAACTAATAATATCTTATCCTCGAAATTTGAACTATCAAGGGGCAATAGACAAGGATGCTCATTATCACCGCTGTTATTTGCTTTGGTAATTGAACCCCTTGCTGAAAAAATAAGAACACATCCGGATATTTATGGTTATAATACAAAATACTCAAAGAATAAAATATCCCTATATGCCGATGATGTACTACTGTACATCACAAAACCACAAATTAGTATACCAAACATATTAAACTTAATTGAGGACTTTGGATCCTTTTCAGGATATAGAATAAATTGGAACAAAAGTGAAATTATGTCGATAAAACCAAAAGACTCAACACAGCTTCGGAAATTTCCCTTTAAAATAGCTACAGAAAAATTCAAATATTTGGGAATTGAAATTACTAGAAATTACCAGGATATGTTTAAAGCCAATTATAATCCTTTACTCAAGAAATTGAATAATCTGATTAAATTCTGGAAAACACTTCCGATGTCCTTAATAGGCAGAATAAATGCTATTAAAATGGTTTTCTTACCACAAATTCTATACCTATTTCAATCAATACCTATATACCTCCCAAAAAAGTTTTTCAAAAAATTGGACTCAGACATTACAAATTTTATATGGGATTATAAATCCCATAGAATACAAATAGCACACCTTAATAAACGAAAAGAGCTGGGGGGTCTAGCGCTCCCTAACTTTATGTATTATAACTGGGCAGTAAATATTAAAAATATGATTCACCTGCTGGACAATTCTGCACAGCAGGCGGACTGGATGGTAATGGAAAAAGGGGACTGCTCCCCGAGTAATATAGGAGCGACCATCCTCTCACCAACAAATTTGAATAATAAAAATTATAATAAAAATCCAATTATACATAACACAATAAGAACATGGAAACAAATAAAACAGACTTTAAAATTAAGAAACCTATCTCTTTTAATACCAATAGTCAATAATCCATCGTTTAAACCATCAATCATAGACAAATCATTTATACAATGGGAAAGAATGGGAATTAAAACGCTCGAAGATCTGTATGAATTGGGGAATTTACTATCATTTCAACAACTACAACTGAAATATAATTTGAAAAATAACCAATATTTTAAATATCTTCAAATTTGTGATTATCTGAAAAAAACACACAAAAGACTATCATAATATGTCTTCCGACTTATTGGATGAAGCAATGAAGACCAAGGCGGAATCAGCTAATTTAATATCGTACCTATATAATATCATTTTAAACATAGAAATACCCACAACAGATGGAATTAGAAAAGATTGGGAACAAGAATTAGCTATAAAAATCTCAAAAGAGACCTGGGATAATCATTTACTACAGGTGCATAAATGTTCGATCAACGTACGACATACGCTCATCCAATTTAAAACATTACATAGATTATATTATTCAAAAACTAAATTAAATAAAATCTTCCCTAATGTTTCACCAATCTGTGATAAATGCCTATGTCAAGAAGCTACCATAGCGCACTCTTTTGTTTTTTGTACAAAAATCCAAAAATTCTGGTATGAAATATTTGATATTTTTTCAAAATCGATCAATATAAAACTGGTACCAAAACCAGAATGGATTATCTTCGGAATATCGGAAGGTAACCCTGAATTAAACGTGTTTCAGAAGAATTTAATTAATTACGGGCTAATAATGGGAAAAAAGCTTATACTTAAATTCTGGAAAAATGCGCCGACACCAACAATAAAAATGTGGATATCAAATATGTTTGAAACATTACATCTGGAAGAGATGAGATTCCTCCTAGCAGGTAAAGCAGACCAATTCCAAAAGACGTGGTCTATGTTTCTGGACCTATTACAAGTATGAGGTGCAATAGTAATCTAAAAAAAACAAATATATAAATAAGCGGAATCAGGACCTGGTAACGGGAGGTAAAATAACAAAAACAGACTTGGTTGGTAGTCCCCTTTCTGCGGAGTTTAATGTTATAATAGAGCGATTGTTTCTATTTTCTCTTTCTCTCTTTTCTAGGGTCTATTTTCTCACTTTACTTCCTTCTCTAACTTCTTTCCTAAGGGGCTTTCTTTTCCTTACACTCTTGCACTGCATGACTCTCTTGCACTTTCTTTACTTTCCTTACTTCTACCTTTTTCTTAAAGCTCAAAAAAAAAAAATGAAGCGGTACTAAAAATGTATTAAGATATATGTGTTGTGTAGAATTGTAATTTACCGTACTTCTAATAAAAATAAAATAAAAAAAAAAAATAATAAAAAAGTTGGCGTTGGAGGAATGGCGTCACTGGTTGGAGGGAACCGAGCAGCCTTTCTTGGCTTGGACTGACCACAAGAACCTTGAATATCTCCAGTCAGCCAAGAGGCTCAACTCTCGTCAGGCCCGCTGATCTCTCTTCCTCACCCGCTTCAACTTCTCCCTCTCCTACCGACCTGGGTCCCGCAATGTGAAACCCAATGCCCTCTCTCGGCAGTTCTTGGTGAAGGAGGAGCCTGCCTCTGGCCCCAAGACCATCCTCCCGTCCTCACACAGGGTTGCCTCCCTCACCTGGGAAGTGGAGGAGAAGGTCAAGGCGGCCTTGGAGAACCAGCCGGGACCCAGCACATGCCGCCCTAATCGCCTGTTTGTGGTTTCTGCCCTGCGGTCCGACATCCTTCAGTGGGCCCACAGCACTCGACTCACCTGTCATCCCGGCATTCAGCGGACCAAGGAGATGGTGCTACGGAGGTTCTGGTGGGCATCGCTGGAGGAGGACACTCGGGAGTTTGTCAACGCCTGTCCTGTTTGCAACCAGCACAAGGTCTCACACCAAGCTCCTGCGGGTCATCTGCTCCCACTGCCTGTACCCCATCGACCATGGTCCCACATCTCCCTGGACTTCGTTACCGGCCTACCCCCATCCAGTGGTCACACCACCATCCTGACCGTGGTCGATAGATTTAGCAAGATGGCTCACTTCGTGCCTCTGCCCAAGCTTTTGTCAGCCAAGGAAACTGCCGAGCTCGTGTTACTCCACATCTTCAGGCTCCATGGTCTCCCCGTCGATGTGGTCTCCGACCGGGGACCCCAGTTTGCCTCTGGGTTCTGGAGGGAGTTCTGCACACTTGTGGGGACCACCGTGAGTCTGACGTCTGGATTTCATCCCCAGTCCAACGGCCAAACTGAGAGGAAGAATCAGGAGATGGAGACGGCGCTGCGGTGTATGGTGTCCAAGCATCCCTCCTCCTGGTCCCAGCAGTTGTTCTGGGTGGAGTACGCCCACAACACTCTGACAAGCTCAGCCACTGGGCTCTCCCCTTTCCAGCGTGCCTACGGGTTCCAGCCTCCACTGTTCCCGGCGCTGGAGAAAGAGGTTTCCTGCCCGTCCGTCCAGGCCTTCATTCGTCGCTGCTGCAGGACGTGGAACCAAGCCACGGTGGCTCTTCTCCGCTCTGTGGACCATTACGCCACGGCTGCCAACCGTCACCGCACCCAGGCCCCCACCTACCTCGCGGGCCAGAAGGTGTGGCTGTCGACCCGGGACCTTCCCTTGAGGGTGGAGTCCAAGAAGTTGGCACCCAAGTTCATCGGTCCCTTTGAGATCCAGAAGGTAATCAACCCAGCAGCTTTGAGGCTCAAGTTGCCTCGTTCCATGCGGGTCCATCCTACGTTCCACGTGTCCAGAGTAAAGCCAGTCGGGGAGAGCTCCCTGGTCCCCGCAGTCTCTCATCCGCCACCTCCTCGTCTCATCAACGGAGGCCCCACATTTACGGTGCACCGCTTTCTGCGCTCCCACTGTCGTGGGAGAGGTCTCCAATACCTGGTCGATTGGGAGGGTTACGGTCCAGAGGAGAGGTCCTGGGTTCCTATTCAACACATCCCGGACGCCTCCCTCATCAGGGAGTTTCACCGGCATCATCCCGACCAGCCGTCCAAGTCCGCCACTCCTAGACGGGTCGCCGACTCTGTCCCCTCTTCCGTCTGAGGCGCCCAGTGACGACAAGACGGAGCTTTCCTCTGATGCCATGGAGGAGGATGCGGACATGGATGTCTCGGTCGAATATTAGCCCTCCTCCGGTCCCCCTCCTCCCATCCAACTCTGTGTGGGATTGGGTTTATTTTCTTTATTGTTTTTTTTTGTTTGTTTTGGGACGTCAGGAGACCATCCCTTGGGGGGGGGGGGGGGGTTCTGTCACTGTCTGCCCTCTCCTCATTCTCATCCGCTTCACCTCCCAGTACTTTTCCACCGGTCCCTCCTTCTCCTCACCTGCCTGCCTGTCACTCCCCTCTCATCGGCCCAACTCTCCTCACCTGTTGCACTCAGTTGCCTCTGATCACCAATTAACCCGGTATATAGGCTCTCCTCACCGTTCACACAGTGCCAGATTGTTCTCAGCATTCATGTTCTCCAGCGATTTCCCGACTGACTACACGGATTCGAACCTGCCTGCCCCTGACCATTCCGTCCTGTCGTCTTCCCGGATATCACCTCAGCCTTCTGTCCCCGACCACGGCCTTCGTCCCGTACCTCCTGGTTTCTGTCTGCCTCTCTCCTGGGCTGTTTGGTGTATCCCTGCAATGGCTCCTCAACTTCCTGCCTGGCATCAACTCTCCTTTCGTCTGTCCCTCGCTGGTTTGTTTGCATCGTGTGTTGGATCTCCTCATTACTGGACCTTCCGCTACCCCGACTATGTCTCCTGCCTGCCCCTCTTCGGAACCCTCGCTCAATCCTGAGCCTCTCTGTGAGTACGGTGTACCTTTCCTGTGTTACCACTCTGTGTTACAGTATCGTAATGAAGTTCATGACCAATTATACCTGCCTGATTCTGTGCTGCTGTTGGTTCCGAGCTATACCCGTTACACCCTCCCTCTCCACGCTCTCTAAAGAATTTACTGTAACTGCTAGCCGTCTTTTACCTTCCTGTTCATCGCGGGTGTGAATTTCAGACAGTGCTCCCCCACTTTCCCTGGCGTGTGTGCGTGTGTTCGAAGTTTTTCAGGCAAGTGCCCTGCAGCTTAAAGGTTGAAGACAATCGCTGAAAATTCACGTTAGTGGGACAGGCCCTTGTCTTCATCTAGATAGAAGGAATGGGTAAATTTTCCAGTTGAGACTGGATACAAGGGGAGGGGTTAATTGACAGATTGGTGGACAAAGACCAGAGATGTGAAGAAGGCGAAAGGCTGAGAGGAAGGAGACAAAGAGTTGATGATGACAGTGTTGTAATCGTTGGATATATTCTGTACAGTAGTCACTAAACTATCACTGGAAACCTGATATTCTTCTTAATTTTTTAGTTAACCACAAGATTTTTTGAACATCCAGAAATTCATTTAATATGCATGCAATTGAATTATGGTTAAAAAAAAATAATCACTGGTTTGCAAAATGACGTAAAATATTTACTTCAATTTTTGATCTTGCATGTTGTATGTTTTTTTTGGAGATTGTATATGTTCCCACTGGTCTTTCACAAATATGACATGTCCCTAATGCATAAGTGATTTAGACAGAACCCAGCTTTCCATTTCTGGATGCAAAGTGGAAGAAATATTGACAACTACCGTACAATCTCTTTATTCTGCTGTTATTTATTTTCACTAATGTAGAGTATCATCACTGAATGAAGTTTCCAGAAAGCAGAAGGACCAGGATGATCACTTAATGGCTGATCCCTCAGTACACAGGAAGCCGGCATAAAGGTTTGTGCAAGTGAAAGCAAAAAGTTGACAGAAAACGAATTGGCCATTAAGAAATAGGAAGGGAAAAAAAGAAAGATTGCAATGTGACAAGTTGTGACAAGTGAAAGGAAACTGTAAGATAGACTTGGGCACCACAGAAGAAAATAAATAACTATTCATCCAGAGTTCACCCCTATACTCTGTTTTGTGTATTCGAGAGAGCTGAAAGATGGGTAGGTACTGTGACATCATGTAATTTGTCATACCTGCACACTTTTCTTCAATTTTTACTATGATTCTTGAAAAACTGAGTGCTGAGAATTACCAGCATTTGAGATTGTGCTCTGGAATGTCACAAAAAAACATCACAGCTCCAGAAACAGTTTCCATGTACACCACAATCCCACTGCAGAGATCTACAAAGTACATTGTACGTTTCAATATGCAATACATTCACTGAAATGGCATAATTTGTGAATGGCTTAAATTCATATAATACATATTATACAGTTTATGGTTTTAATCAATATACGGTAGCATATTACTGAAATATGGCACTGTTACTCTTGTTTATTTAAATCATTATCCAAATCTGAATAACAGCAGACCAGCTCAATTTCATGACACAGCAATTTTATGACCACCCCTCCCCTCCCCACCCCTAAGATAGATAAAGCTTGTACGCTCCTATATTGTTTTCAACTGGCAAATCACAAGCACGTACACAGTGACTTATACCTCCTGCCACAGCCATGAAACATGTCCTAATTAAGCTCTGCTGGATTGTTCGAAGTGTTGAAAAATATTTACAAAATTATGCGCCCTGCTCATGCGATAAGGCAAACAACAATCTGATTAGGACAGGCAGGATGCAGAATTTATAATAAACAGGCAGCATACTTTTGGTGAGAAGCCTGCATCAGATCAAGACGATAGACAATAGGTGCAGGAGTAGGGCATTCGGCCCTTCGAGCCATCACCACCATTCACTGTGATCATGACTGGTCAACCACATTCAGTGCCCCGTTCCTGCTTTCTCACCATATGCCCTGACCACTATCTTTAAGAGCTCTATCTAACTCTCTCTTGAAAGCATCAAGAGAATTTGCCTCCAATGCCTTCTGAGGCAGCGAGTTCCACAGATTCACAACTCTCTGGGTGAAAAGGTTTTTCCTCATCTCCATTCTAAATGGCCTACCCCTTATCCTTAAACTGTGGTCCCTGGTTCTGGACTCCCCCAACATTGGGAACATGTTTCCTGTCTCTAGTGTGTCCAATCCCATAATAATCTTAATATATGTTTCAATAAGATCCTCTCTCATCCTTCAAATTCCAGACTATACAAGCCCAGCCACTACATTCTATCCATATATGACAGTCCCGCCATCCTGGGAATTTACCTCGTGAACCTACGCTGCACTCCCTCAATAGCAAGAATGCCCTTCCTCAAATTTGGAGACCAAAACTACACACATTACTCCATATGTGGTCTCACTCGGGCCCTGTACAACTGCAGAAGGACCTCTTTGCTCCTATACTCAACTCCTCTTGTTATGAAGGTCAACATGCCATTTGCTTTCTTCACTGTCTGCTGTACCTGTATGGTTACTTTCAGTGAGTCATGAACAAGGACCCCCAGATCTCTTTGTACTTCCCCTTTTCCCAACTTGACACCATTCAGATAATAATCTGCCTTCCTGTTTTTGTCACAAAAGTGAGGGCAGAGCAATAATAATAATAATAATAATACATTTTATTTGTGGGCGCCTTTCAAAAGTCTCAAGAACACCTTGCAGAAATTAACAAGAGTAAAAAAACATATAATCGGAGTAAAATAAATAATAAAGACATCACCAATACACAAATTAAAGACAGAATTTGATCCAAAGACAAAAAATCAAAAACACAATGTGAAGAGAGAGCAGCGGCAGCTAAACCGCGCCAGCATACACTCTCCCTTCCGACAACCATCTTGGACACAAACTAAAGTATTCACTTACACACAAAAAATCATCCTCCCACAATGGTTACCACTGTGGGGGAAGGCACAATGTCCAGTCCCCATCCCCAGTTCTCCCAAAGTCAGGCCTATTGAGGCCTCCGCTATTTCCTCTACGGAGGCCCGATGTTCCTGGCCGTTCAGGCCGTGTGCTGTTGCTCCGGCGTCGGGAGAGTCCTCTCAGCGGCTGGGCCACCTGGAACGGCCGCTTCCTTACCGGAGATCGCGGCTTCCGAAGCCGACAAGGCCGCGCCGGTTTGGAGCTCCATGGCTCCCGATGTTGGAGTCGGCGCTGCCCGCTCCGCTCCGCAGACCCGCAGCCCGGAGGTGATGAACTCGGCGGCCACAGCTCACAAGAGCTCCAGCGCGTTGACCCAGGCAAGGCATCGCCCGCTCCGCTCCACGATAGCACTCCAGCGCTGTGCCGCCACCGAAGCCGAGGTGCTGGGCGGTCCCCGCCAGGAAACGGCGCTCCACGCCAGCTGGTAGGCCACGAGGATGGGTCGACGGAGTGTATAGTGTATAGTTATCTTTGAGCCATTTTAGATTCTATCCTTTTCAATCTAATGTGCTCTCTGCAAGTTCATTATTACATTGGTTTTAATAGTTGCCATTGGAGTAAACAGTTCTGAGCTAATACAATTCATATAAAATAGCAATGCTAGTCCACAAAAGCAACCATTCTGGTGCTTGTCTATTATTAGCTTTGATCATATTTTCCTTTTAAAATGTCACAGTCAGAGGGACTGGCCGATTATTTGTTCCAATGCTATTTGTGCTTTGCCAGTCAATAGCAAAGCAATCAAACGTTGGCAAACGAATGAAACAATGTTCATTGTGTGAATGGCCCCATAATCCTGCCAGCATAGAAAATATAACAACAGTTAAAAATAATGTAGAAATAAAGAGCTTTGAATACTGATTATCAATACGGTTTAGCTTGCATTTTATCAAAGGTGACCTTTCTTATAATCTTGAGCCTGCAGTAAAAATAATAGATTTTCAGTCTTCAATTTTTTGATGAAATTCATTTTTCTTTTCTTCTCTAATCCTTACAGCAATTGGGAGGGTGAACAATTTCAAATCAGTTATCAGGGATAAATCTTCACATTAAATACTGGAATTTTGTTTTTTCCCTGGATCCCAAAGCCCTGTTTTCTGAAATGGCATCAGATACAATCTGCTAATATTTTCCAAATGAGTCCCAACTCTTAAAATGACTATGGTGTTGATTAGAAATGTCAACATTTTTACAAATGCTCTTTTTTTCTTTCAGCCTCTGGGTATTAAAGTAGTGAACTGGCCTACTAGGAGGTGTCAGCACATATTCATTGTCCCTTATAACGTGGTTTCATGTATTGAATTGAATTGAAAGATACAGCATACAAACAGGCACTTTGGCCCACTGAGTCCATGCCAACCATCGTTCAGAAGTTCACACTATGTTTTCCCACCTTCACACCCACTCCATACACACAAGGGGCAATTTCACAGAGGCCAATTAACTTACAGACCACACACCTTCATGATGTGAAAGGAACCCAGAGGTAATTTGCATAGTTACTTGACAGCACCTGAGGTCAGCTTCAAATCCGGGTCTCTTTTGCAGCTCTACCAGCTGTGTCACTGTGCTGCCCTCATAATTAATCTCCCCAAAACATTGCAAAATGCGGAAGTCTGTAAGAAAGAAGAAAATGCTGAAAAAATTGCAGGTCAGATGGCTTTGTAAAGAGAAATCAGATTTCAGATCGATGTCTTTTGATTGAAACTGTGAAGTTTGGAGATAAAGTAAGATTTAAGGACAGAAAATCAGGAGAGGAGATATGACAAATGGGGTATTGGGGCAGGCTGGAAGGAGGAGGTTAAGACCAATGAATCACAAAGTTGTCTGAAGGAGACAAATTTAATAACATTTGAAACTATCAGATTAAGTAAAGAAACATTGAGAGGGGAATTTGCTGTACCTTCCTCATGCCAGCTCATGAGGCAAAAGTACATATAAAGTCCCCTTAAAAAGCCAGTCTGTACTAATTAATTTGATTCATAACATAAAAGGTAAGCATGAGAATGAGGACAGGACAATTAGTCAAAAGCATGGTGGCCAATAGAAGAGGCTGCAACAACAGCATCATTGGCGCGAGGGTGAGAAACATAGGGAAAGGATAGTTTGTTGTTTAATTTATTTGAGTTGGGCATCAATGACAAAACCAAAGGTACACAAAATTGCTGGAGAAACTCAGCGGGTGCAGCAGCATCTATGGAGCGAAGGAAATAGGCGACGTTTCGAAATCCTTCTTCAGACTGATGGGGGGTGGGAGGGAATGACAAAATGACAAAACCAAAATTTATTCCCAACTTTAATTGCCTTCTAATACCTCGGTTTTCCAGCTAAAGTATTCTCAGTGTGCTTTTGGGAAAAATATTTGAAATCCATATGTACTACAACAGAAATCAGCCTTGAATACCAGTGCCTGTAGCTGTGAAGCAGCTGCAAAAGCTGCTGCACCACAGTGCTGCTCTGTATAGCAGCCACCAATCATCACGGCCTGCAATATTCATGCTATGTCTTTTAATCTATTGGCATGACATTTCCATGTTCGCGCCAAATAGGAAAACTTCTAAACATTTTGTTCACCTGATGAGCACCTGATGTTCTTTAATATTATATATATATATATATATATATATTGTTAGAATACAGGTTAAAATGTTGGCATACATTTATATTTATTTATTCTCTCATTTCAGAGACCTAATCCATTCTGTACCAATTTATGTTTATGTAATTTCAATTTCACTATTGCAGTACCGGGCATGAAGGATTAAAATGGCTGAGTTTACCAAATGCACAGTGCCAAATTAATCCATTTGGCAGGATTTTAATTGTGGTGAGCATCCACAGGGATAAGATTCTTGCTGCAGGCAGATGGAAGCCTAATTGATAGAATTTCTATGGAAGTTATAAAATCTGCCATCGATGTTGAAGTGGAACCCAAGTTTGAGGACTTTCCTGCAGTGCATCAGTGTTCCAGCTCACGTACATAGAAACATAGAAAATAGGTGCAGGAGGAGGCCATTTGGCCCTTCGAGCCAGCACAGCCATTCATTGTGATCATGGCTGATCGGCCCCTATCAATAACCCGTGCCTGCCTTCTCCCCATATCCCTTGACTCCACTAGCCTCTAGAGCTCTATCTAACTCTCTCTTAAATCCATCCAGTGAATTGGCCTCCACTGCCCTCTGCGGCAGGGAATTCCATAAATTCACAACTCTCAGGGTGAAAACGTTTTTTTCTCACCTCAGTCTTAAATGACCTCCCCTTTATTCTAAGACTGGTTCTGGACTCGCCCAACATTGGGAACATTTTTCCTACATCTATCTTGTCCAGTCCTTTTATAACTTTATATGTTTCTATAAGATCCCCCCTCATCCAAGCCTAATCGTTTCAATCTTTCCTCATATGACAGTCCCGCCATCCCAGGATTCAATCTCGTGAACCTACGCTTCACTGCCTCAATCACAAGGATGTCCTTCCTCAAATTAGGAGACCAAAACTGTACACAATACTCCAGATGTGATCTCACCAGAGCCCTATACAACTGCAGAAGAACCTCTTTACTCCTATACTGAAATCCTCTTGTTATGAAGGCCAACATTCCATTAGCTTTCTTCACTGCCTGCTGTACCTGCATGCAAACTTTCAGTGACCGGTGTGCAAGGACACCCAGGTCTCGCTGTACCACCCCTTACTTAACCTAACCCCATTGAGATAATAATCTGCCCCCTTGTTTTTGCTGCCAAAGTGGATAATCTCACATTTATCTATATTATACTGCATCTGCCATGCATCTGCCCATCCACTCAACCTGTCCAGGTCACCCTGCAACCTCCTAACATCCTCTTCACAATTCACACTGCCACCCAGCTTTGTGTCATCTGCAAACTTGCTAGTGTTGCTCCTAATTCCCTCTTCCAAATCATTAATATATATGGTAAAAAGGTGCGGCCCCAACACCGACCCTTGCGGCACTCCACTCGCCACTGCCTGCCATTCTGATAAGGACCCGTTCACTCCTACTCTTTGCTTCTGGTCTGCCAACCAATTTTCTATCCATGTCAACACTCTACCCCCAATACCATGTGCTCTAATTTTAGTTACCAGTCTCCCATGCGGGACTTTATCAAAGGCTTTCTGAAAATCTAGATACACTACATCCACTGGCACCCCTTCATCCATTTTATTTGTCACAGCCTCAAAAAATTCTAGAAGATTATTCAAGCATGATTTCCTTTTCATAAATCCATGTTGACTTGGACTAATCTTTTTACTGCTATCCAAATGCCCCATTATTACCTCTTTAATAATTGACTCCAGCATCTTTCCCACGATCGAAGTCAGGTTAACTGTAATTCCCCGTTTTCTCTCTCGCTCCGTTCGTGAAAAGTGGGATAACATTAGCTATCCTCCAATCCACAGTAATTGATCCTGAATCTATTGAACATTGGAAAATGATCACCAATGCGTCCACTATCTCTAGAGCCACCTCCCTGAGGACCCTGGGCTGCAGACCATCAGGCCCAGGGGATTTATCATCCTTCAGTCCCATTAGCCTACCCAATACTATTTCTCGCCCAATGAAAATTTATTTCAGTTCCTCTACCCCCTTCGATCCTCTGTCCTCTGGGAGATATTTTGTGTCTTCCTTAGTGAAGACAGATCCGAAGTACCTATTCAACTCTTCTGCTATTTCCTTGTTGCCCATAATAATTTCACCTGTCTGACTTCAAGGGACCCACGTTTGACTTTGCTACTCTTTTTCTCTTAACATATCTAAAGAAGCTTTTACTGTCCTTCTTTATATTCCCTGCCAGCTTCCCCTCGTACTTCATCTTTTCAGCCTGTATTGCCCGTTTTGTTTCCTTCTGTTGTCCTATGAATGTTTCCCAATCCACTGGCTTCCAGCTACTCTCTGCTGTGTTATACATCTTTTCTTTTAGTTTTATTCTATCCCTAACTTCTCTTGTCAGCTACGGTTGCCTCCTACTCCCCTTAGAATCTTTCTTCCTTTTTGGAATGAAATGATCCTGCATCTCCCGGATTATGCCCAGAAATTCCTGCCATTGCTGTTCCACCGTCATTCCTGCTAGGATCCCTTTCCAGTCTACGTTGGCCAGCTCCCCTCTCAAGCCTTCATAGTGCCCTTTGTTCAACTGCATCACTGCCACTTCCGATTTAATATTCTCCTTCTCAAATTGTAGATTTAAACTAACCGTATTATGATCACTACCTCCAAGCGGTTCCTTTACCTCGAGTTCTCTTATATCTGTTTGGTTGGACAACACTAAATCCAGAAATGCCTTTTCTCAGGTGTGCTCCATTACAAGCTGCTCTAAGAATCCATCTCGGAGGCATTCTACAAACTCCCTTTCTTGGGGTCCTGAACCAACCTGATTTTCCCAGTCTACCTGCATATTGAAATCCCCCATCACCACAGTGGCATTACCTTTGTTACATGCCAGTTTTAACTCCTGCTGCAACTTACACCCTACATCCGGGCTACTATTTGGGAGTATGTAGATAACACCAATTAGTGTATTCTTGCCTTTTCAATTCCTCAACTCAATCCACTTGCACTGCACTTGGCTCTCTGGGTGTGGACCTTCCATTTTGTTTTCACAAGCATAAATAATATCACACCATGGGATTGATTCTCACACACTGACTATAGCAAAAATCCGACATTGTGCATCAGTTCATTCTTGTGAATTGTGTAGGCATCTACCACTGTTCATTGTCAACGCATACCAATAGAGTCAAGTCAAGAGTGTTTAATTGTCATATACACTGGAAATGGAACAATTATATTCTTAGTTACTGCTACAGGTGCACAACCTTTTATCCGAAGTTCCAAATAACGAAAACCTCCGAATAGCGACATTTTTTCAGTCCTTGAAGAAAGGTCCTTGAAAACGTTCACCGAGGGCGGCCCGCAGAGGTGACAGCGGAACCTCCGGTCGGTCCTCGAAGAAAGGGGAACTAAATCCCCATTCATAAAAGAGAAGGTGAGGGTATATTGCGCGGGAGGGTTAATAATTGACAATCTGCTGCTGCCTGCCCGCTGAGTTAAAAAGTTCCCATGGTAGACTCACGATACAAAGTGTATCGTGAGTCTTGCATGAGAACTTTTTAACTCAGCGTGCAGGCAGCAGCAAATTGTCGCTCCCTTAAGTTTCACCCCACCTACACCCCTCTGCTTCCAGGCCATGTGTGTGACCCCTTCCCTCCCCTCTCCAGCTCCCCGCCCATTGCACCGGCGCGGGGGGTTTGCACTGTCTTCACGTCGGAGCCAGTGCCAATCACCGGAGACGTCAGGACCAACGGGACACCGGCCCCCAGGCCCACTGCAAGCATGGAGATCCCAGAGACCCACAGCCAGCAGCAGCCCAGCCCCGTTCCAATTCCAGAGGAACACGCTCCCCGTAGGGACAGAAGCTGATGGTGTGCAAGGTGCGTCTTGGTCTTGAGGTTGCGGATGAGGGGGCGCAGCTCGGGCTGTGACGTCTCCGGCCACCCCCTGTACAGGAGCTGAGACTGGGAACTGTGGGGTTGTTTGCAGTTGCAGAGGGAGGGGGCAAGGGCGGTACAGTTCCCAGTCTCAGCTCCAGTCCAGAGGGGTGACCGGAGACGTCAGGACCAACGGGACACCGACTGCAAGCACGGAGATCCCGGAGACTCACAGCCAGCAGCAACTCTAGCCCAGCCCCGCTCCAACTCCAGAGGAACCCGGGTTGCGGATGAGGGTGCGCAGCTCGGGCTGTGGGCGAACTGCCACTTGTCGCTGTAGCGGCCCATCGGGGAGCGGGTTCCTGTTGGTCCTGACGTCTCCGGCCACCCCCCTGGACAGGAGCTGAGAGACGTCAGGACCACCAGAAGCCGCTCCCCGATGGGCTGCTACGGCGACAAGTGGCAGTTCGCCCACAGCCCGAGCTGCGCCCCCTCATCGGGACACCGACCCCCAGGCCCACTGCAAGCACGGAGATCCCAGAGACTCACAGCCAGCAACAACTATAGCCCAGCCCCGCTCCAACTCCACAGGAACCCGGGTTGCGGATGAGGGGGCGCAGCTCGGGCTGTGGGCGAACTGCCACTTGTCGCCGTAACGGCCCATCGGGCAGCAGATTCCTCTGGAGTTGGAGGGACAGGGAGACACAGCGGCTTTTGAGAATGGTGGGCAATCACTTCCAAAGTTCTGCCCACACAGTCAGTACACCTCTCCTACACTTGTCTCCCACACTAAGATTATCTCGCAGAGAATGAACCCAGCCTAACCCTCCCTATTCTCTCCTATTCTGCAAGAAAAAGCTACATTGAAGACTCAAACTCGCGATCGAGTAACTGCCGGGATCGAGGCGCAAACTCGCGACCTTGCGGATATGAGCCGAGCACTCTACCACTGAGCCAGCCATTAAAATCTACGCTAAAAATTCCATTCCGAAAGCCGAAAAATTCTGAATTACGAAAAGTGTCTGGTCCCAAGGCTTTCGGATAAAAGGTTGTGCACCTGTACTTTGCAGGCACATTAATGCCATTAAATGAGAATGAATATAGAATAAACAATAATACAATAAAGTATCAGTAATCCGATTCAGATTCAGATTCAATTTTCATTGTCAGTGTACAGTACAGAGACAACGAAATGCATTTAGCATCTCCCTTGAAGAGCGACATAACAAACGATTTGAATAAAAAATAATAAGTGTCCGGGGGGGGGGTTCGACCTGCTGGTTCGGCAACGGAGAGACCTGTAGCGCCTCCCGGATGGTAGGAGGGTAAACAGTCCATGGTTGGGGTGAGAGCAGTCCTTGGCGATGCTGAGCGCCCTCCACAGACAGCGCTTGCTTTGGACAGACTCAATGGAGGGGAGCGTGGAACCGGTGATGCGTTGGGCAATTTTCACCACCCTCTGCAATGCCTTCCGGTCGGAGACAGAGCAGTTGCCATACCATACTGTGATGCAGTTGGTAAGGATGCTCTTGATGGTGCAGCGGTAGAAGTTCACCAGGATCTGAGGAGACAGATGGACCTTCTTCAGTCTCCTCAGGAATAAGAGACGCTGATGAGCCTTCTTGATCAGAGTAGAGGTATTGTGGGTCCAAGAGAGGTCATCGGAGATGTTGACTCCCAGGAACCTGAAGCTAGAAACACGTTCCACCTCCGTCCCGTTAATGTGGATGGGGGTGTGCGTGCCGCCTCTGGACTTCCTGAAGTCTACAATGAGCTCCTTGGTCTTCTTGGAGTTAAGGGCCAGGTTGTTGTCAGCGCACCATGCTGCTAAGTGCTGGACCTCCTCCCTGTAGGCCAGCTCATCGTTGTTGCTGATGAGGCCAATCACCGTTGTATCATCTGCATACTTGATGATGGTGTTAGTACCATGTACAGGTGTGCAGTCATAGGTGAAGAGGGAGTAGAGGAGGGGGCTCAGCACACAGCCCTGAGGAACGCCGGTGTTCAGGGTGAGGATTGAAGAGGTGTGCTTGTCTAACCTCACAGACTGGGGTCTGTTGGTTAGAAAGTCCAGTATCCAGTTGCAGAGGGAGGGGTCGATGCCCAGGTTACCGAGTTTGGTGATCAGTTTTGATGGAATAATGGTGTTGAATGCTGAGCTGTAATCGATGAACAGCATTCTTACATAAGTGTCTCTGTTGTCGAGGTGGGAGAGGGCGGAGTGAAGTGCCGTTGAGATGGCATCCTCCGTACTCCTGTTCTTGCGGTAGGCAAACTGATAGGGATCCAGTGTGGGGGGTAGGCAGCTTTTTAGGTGTGCCAGGACCAGCCTCTCGAAGCACTTGGTGATGATGGGGGTAAGTGCAACTGGGCGGAAGTCATTGAGGCTTGCCGCAGTGGAGTGTTTTGGCACTGGCACGATGAAGGTGGCTTTAAGGCAAGTGGGGACAACTGCTTGGGCAAGTGACAGGTTGAAGATGTCAGTCCAGATGTCTGTCAGCTGCGCAGCACAGGCCCTGAGCACGCGCCCGGGGATGCCGTCAGGGCCAGCAGCCTTAAAGCCTTAAATGCTAAGTAACCAGCCTTAAATGCTAAGTAACCAGACCTCAATACTACAAGCTGAAATATATAGTGCAACCAATACAAAGTCTATAGTAGTTTAGTGCCGGGGTAAAGTTGTGGTGAGGATTGTACAGTGCGATGCTGATGATTGAAGGAAGAAGCTGTTCTTGAAACTAGAGGTAACGGTTTTCCGTCTCCTTTACCTTCTGCCAATGATAGCAATGAGATGAGAGCGTGGCCACGATGATGTGGTCTTATCCTAGAAGAGAGAGGGTAGTAGTGGAATGGTGTTATTCTGGCTGGAGGTCTGTGACCAGTGTTGTTCCACGGGGATCTGTGCTAGGACCTTGTTGTTTATGAAATCTAACAGGTTTAGTTTAGTTTAGTTTAGTTTAGTTTAGTTTAGTTTAGTTTAGTTTAGAGATACAGCATGGAAACAGGCATTTTAGCCCACCGATTCCACACAATCCAGCGATCCCCACCAGTACCATTTTCAGACCAGACCAACTGGGAGACAGGCTGTCCATGTTTTTAGCGCTGTTATGTGATTAGTTGACGTGTCAGATTGTAATTCTGCTCCTATTCTCACCCCGTTAGTCTGGTTCAGGAAAACACTGAGTCAAGCACTGGATCAACTAACTTTATTTCCAAACACAAAATCAATGCCCTATGCGATACCTAACCAACACCACGGGTCTGATCCTTGTCTCTACTCGCCAAGTCCTTCAGCCTCGTGCGAATAGACACCTCCAGCAGGTCAGCACGGTCCCAAGTGTTCTCCCAAAAGATCGACACAGATTCATGTGCTCTCCCCTCTTATATACTATATTTGACCCATGGCACAAAATACATGAGGGGGGGGGGGGGGGGGGCACAGCCCCTCCAAACCAATCATAAATAAAGATCATACAATACATTAATTGACAGTTCCGTAATCCAATCACAAAATATCCCATTACATTGTTTCTACATAAAGTTCCTAATGGAAGACAGTTCCTAATGGAAGACCAGGTAGTATAAATAATTTGGGCAAGGCCGCTTGCCAGACCAATCACAAATAGCAGTGCAAAGACCATGCAACATAGTTAACAGTGGTGTTATAACATACCTTTCCCCAACCAATCCTGATCATGCATTTGCAGCAGGACTCAGCTCCTTCTGCAAATCCCTCATACATATTAACAATTAAGGGGACATCTGGACATCACCCTGTACTTAACTTCCTTCCAGGACCCAGAAATTATGGAGCCATGAACCTCATGGTCTTTGCAGCCTTTGAAAAAAGACGCCAAGCAGGTTTTGCAAAGGCAGAAATCCTCCATTTTGTCCGACACTAAAATGTACAATATTATCATCCCCCTCTTTAATCATACTATGATAACCAATAGTTCTACCTTCACTGCTGTTGGAGTTGTCAAAAGAACCTGGTAAGGTCCTTCCCAACGAACCTCCAACCCTTTCCTTACCCAATTCTTTTCAAGGACATATTCCCCAGGGGTCACCTTAGTAGAAAATCTCTTGGTGCCCGAGTCGAGGCCAGAATGTAGTCGGTCATCTCCACAGTCATATAATAGAAACTTATAACTTTCATTGCATTTTGGTTCCAAGAGGTCTTTAAGGGTCTACCATAAATTATTTCAGCTGGGCTCAGTCTAGATTTCCCTGCAGGTGTAACACACATTTGAAATAAAGCAATGGGGAGTAATTTGATCCAACCAATTCCTGTCTCCGCCTTTAATTTAGCCAATTTAGTTTTCAGGGGCTGATTTTACCTTTCTACAAGTCCAGCAGCCTGTGGTAGATAAGCACAGTGTAGTTCGCACAATTCTTTATTAATTTGCTCTTCCTCTTCCTCTTCCTCCACCTCCTCCTTCTCCATCTCCCTCTCCCTCTCTCCTCTCCTCCTCCTCCTCCTACTCTCCTCCTCTCCTCCTCTTCCTCTTCCTCCTCCTCCTCCTCCTCTTCCTCTTCCTCTTCCTCCTCCTCCTCCTCCTTCTTCTTCATCCTCTTCTTCCTCCTCTTCCTCTTCCTCTTCCTCTTCCTCTTCCTCTTCCTCTTCCTCCTCCTTCTCCTCCTAAGAGAGTGTCTCCAATTGCTCTCACACCACAGTGAGTCGCAAAATGCATACATTCCGCAACCCAAAGTGCAAGAGGATCTGTCATACAAGTCTGCCCTGCCGGAGTAGTCCATATCCCCATCATGCAATCTATTGTGCATCTTACTTCTTTCCACAGTTTCACATCCCCTTTAGAAGCTTCCTCCTGCAACTGAATCATTTTCTGGATGGTTGGCATTGGCTTTTTCCGAGGGAGACTTATTACCTAAACGTTTAGTCTGCCTCATCATTTTTAGCACCACCATCTTATGTTCCCGGGATACTTCCATTGCTGCCTGATCAGCACAATGATTACCAATGTCTGTCGGGGTCTGTCCTTTTGTGTATTCTCTGCACTTCATCACTGAAATTTGTCTAGGTAGCAGGGCCTATAATAAATCTGTCACCAATTGCTTATGAGATATTTCAGTTCCTGCCGAGGTAAGGAATCCTCTATTCCTCCATATTTGTCCAAAATCATGTACTACTCTGAATGCATATCTAGAATCTGCATATATGTTCACCCGTACAATTTTACCAATGATACAAGCCCTAATTAAAGCAAATAATTCAGCCTGCTGTGCTGAATAAGGTGACTCAAAGGCAGCTGCTTCTACACTATTCCCATCCTGGTCTATAATAGCATACCCAGAAAATGTCTCTCCCCAGGGACCTCCGATCTACGTACAATATTATGTCAGGGTCCTCTATAGGAGCATCTTTTAAATCCTCCCTCACGGATGTTTCCTCCTCAATTGTGAACAAACAGTCATGTCCTGCCTCTGACTGGTCCTCTGGTAACCATATAACCATATAACAATTACAGCACAAAAACAGGCCATCTCGGCCCTACAAGTCCGTGCCGAACAACTTTTTTCCCTTAGTCCCACCTGCCTGCACTCATACCATAACCCTCCATTCCCTTCTCATCCATATGCCTATCCAATTTATTTTTAAATTATACCAACAAACCTGCCTCCACCACTTCCACTGGAAGCTCATTCCACACCGCTATCACTCTCTGAGTAAATAAGTTCCCCCTCATGTTACCCCTAAACTTCTGTCCCTTAATTCTGAAGTCATGTCCTCTTGTTTGAATCTTCCCTATTCTCAAAGGGAAAAGCTGATCCACATCAACTCTGTTTATCCCTCTCATCATTTTAAAGACCTCTATCAAGTCCCCCCTTAACATTCTGCGCTCCAGAGAATAAAGACCTAACTTATTCAACCTTTCTCTGTAACTTAGTAGTTGAAACCCAGGGAGCATTCTAGTAAATCTCCTCTGTACTCTCTCTATTTTGTTGACATCCTTCCTATAATTGGGCGACCAAAATTGTACACCATACTCCAGATTTGGTCTCACCAATGCCTTGTACAATTTTAACATTACATCCCAGCTTCTATACTCAATGCTCTGATTTATAAAGGCTAGCATTCCAAAAGCTTTCTTTACCACCCTATCTATATGACATTCCACGTTCAAGGAACTATGCACGGTTATTCCCTGATCCCTCTGTTCAACTGTATTCTTCAATTCCCTACCATTTACCATGTACGTCCTATTTTGATTTGTCCTGCCAAGGTGTAGCACCTCACATTTATCAGCATTAAACTCCCATCTGCCATCTTTCAGCCCATTCTTCCAAATGGCCTAAATCGTTCTGTAGACTTTGGAAATCCTCTTCATTTACCACAACACCCCTTATCGGTACCATCTGCATACTTACTAATCCAATTTACCACACCTTCATCCAGATCATTGATGTACATGACAAACAACAAAGGACCCAACACCGATCCCTGAGGCACCCCACTAGTCACCTGCCTCCAACCCGACAAACAACCATCCACCATTACCCTCTGGCTTTTCCCATTCAGCCACTGTTGAATCCATCTTGCTACTCCTGCATTTATGCCCAACAGTGGTGGTGAAATAAGGAAAGATGCCAGATTAATTGTGGTATAAAGTAAATTTAAATTTCATATTTATTTTGACGAGCCATTGTCAGATGCTGAGTTTGGAGTTGTCCTAACAAGGCTGTCACTGAATGGGAACTGTATACTACTATCTCCTGCTGTAGGGTCTGCAGCAGACTGTAAACTATTATAAAACACTGTCAGGATTTGGGTGCATAATGGGTGCTACTGGGTAGAGTTTGGATGAATAGTAAGCCACTGGTCTATGCTTCTCCCCATGTTTTTGGTTGAGGACTGCAGTCGAGCACTCAGAAGGAATGGTGCAATAAAGTTGGAAGGGTCTTTCGTAGAGTGATTTCTTTCGATTTTCAAAAGCTTCCTGAGCTTCTTTGGACAATTGGAATTCCCCCTCTTGGCTTGTACATGGAGTTAATTCTTTAATTTCTAGTGCTATATTAAGGATTCAGGGTCTACAGTAATTCACCATACCGAGCCACTGTCTCATTTGTTTAGCTTCTTTAGGAATCGTAAATTCAAAAATTGGTTTGAGTCTGCTCTTTTCTAAACTTCTTTCTGTAGCCGAAATTATCACTCATAAAAATGTCACTCTTTGTTGAGCCATTAATACTTTGGACTGAGAGACCACATATCCTAAATTTGCCAGATAATTCAATAATTGAGCAGTGTCCTCACGATTACTTTGTTCATCCATACTAGCTACTAACAAGTCATCCACATATTGTACTAAAACCTCTGTCTCACGGTGCGAGTCGACCCACGATTGACCCCGAGTTTAAAACAAATTAAACTCATGGTTATCACTTACAATTAACGTAGCGGGAACGTCGGAACTCGTGGACGCAACTTGGCGACTCGTGGAGCTAACGGCAGCTACCCGTGAAAATTGTTAACTCTTGAAAAATTTCAAACATGTTAAAGGTTTTCTACGAGTCAAATTTACTGTTGAGGTTAAAAATTGAAACATTTAAACTCGTTGTAAGAACTTGGTGGACCGTGAGTTTACCTTAGTGACTCTTGAGTCTACCGTGTTAACTCGTGGGCACTCTGAACTCGGCAGCTGGACAGAGAAAAGTGACCTGGGAGATTAGTTCTGTTATCCCTCTGTTGTTAATTCTTATCTGTATGTTTATGTTGTTTTTTGCCTGTTTGAGCATGTTTTAGTTTCTTTTGGATACTCCCACTTTTTCTAATAGCTTAAAGTGTTGAAAAGCTTTTTATTAATCCGTTTGATTCTCACTGTTTGTTTACTTCATTGCACAATAAAAAAAAAGTTCTTTGTTATCAAGATCAAATTGATGTCTGGAAGTCTTCATTTTAATATCACTACAAAGTCCCATGACTTGAATGTAATATTCCTTTCATCATACAACATAAAATTGAGGAAGTGGCACAATATATTCACATCTTGATTCTCACAACCATTTGTGAGAGTTAAGGACTCAGGTGCCTCATATGCTGTGCTTTTTAAATGTTAAAATTTGTCCCCTCTCAGTAGATCAAAAAATAAGACAAACAGCACGGTGAATGTGAAACAAAGCCTTTATTCATATTGTTCAATATTAAAAAAACGCTTTTTTTAATCTATATCTGACTCTCCCTCAATGTCCCCAGAGGCTTCTTCACCCTCTGATGTATCATCCTCATCACTAGGGGAATTACGGTACTTCTTAAAGGTACATCACTGATCTCTAGGTGGTCGTCTTATCCTTCTAGGTTTAGGCTCATAAACTGGTTCTGGTGATCGTACTTCAACTCTAGTATTATCTCTTTCTTTAAACACAGGAACTATCTTCTTTGTCTTACTCCTGGTACCGTGCGCTACTGGACTACCTGCCAGTAGTGGAGTGGCTGGAGTCAAAGAAATTTGTACTGGTGTTGCTGCTGTTGAAATGCAGGCTTTACTATGGGATCTGCAGGAGGCCTGGGTGGTGTTGCACTCTCAAGTCTGTGATGCACACATGATGTGCAAGGTGCTGGATTTGAAGGTGGAGTCTGGGGAACGCAAGATGAATAAGGAGAAGGCTGCAAAGTTTTCTTAATTTTAATGCTTTCCCAATCTTCTAAATATTCATCGTCTCCCCCCTCAAAGCAAAAGCAAACCAACGGGTCCCTGAACTCTAAATCTACAAATGCCGGTTTTCCTTCAGGATTGTTATTTTTCTCCCGTTCCTTAATTTCCTTAATACATCCACATTCCTTCCTCAAGGTATCTGAAGGTCCGTCTCCTTCATTATTGTTTAACTCTATTCCAAGCTTCAAAGCTGCCTCCTTCCAATTAGCCATTGTCACAGAAGTGCTTTTACTTCTTCATAATAATTTCTCCATAATCCAATCAGTTCCTTTGCTGCATCACTGTTACTGCATTGCCACATAATCTTCTCTATATATCTCACTCCCTTCAATGTTCCAATTCCTCCTTCGGGCCACAAATCACCTCCTAATTTCTTATTTAATGCTCCTGAAAAATACTTTAATCTCTCTGCTTTCTGCGGGAACTCGTGCATACTAATTGTAGCGGACTCTCTGGATCCTCCATCGTATCTTGTTCAATTTGGTTCCCCATTGTTACCATCAATGACACAATATCTCAAATGATTCACACTCAACTTTCAACTTCCTGAGACTTAACAGGTTCACTCCAAAACAATGGCCAAAAGTGTTTCAACGTGCCAGCAAGTCTCTCACACAATCAGCACACAATCAATCTAACCTTTCAATACAATCAGTCTCTCCTTTCAACCTGGGTACCCCGAAAATTTCTTCACATAATCCCATGCACAAAAATTCACACAAGCTTTCAATCCTGTAAACTATTTCAAGCCTGTAAACAATCTTAAATCGGCAAACAATCTAAGGTGCTTTAATCTAAAGTGCAAGGGAACAAGCTGTTACGACTCCCGAATGCAGGTACTTCAGAGCCGCATAACATAATTCAAATACCAGGTTCAAGTTCAAAAATAGTTTTAATTATTCAATGGAACACAAAACCCAAACCCGATTCAAACAACCCAGTCAGGGATCTGGATGGACTGACAAACAATTTAATAGCGCTCCAGCCAGCTCTGATGGACTGTCGAACCGGAGACTCTAACACCTGCCTAAAGAGATATAACCCTGAAACAAAATACACAAAAACACTAAGGTCAGCCCTTATCCATCCCAGTTCAATATTCGTTAACAAGTAATGGTGAAAGTACACAAAGTTCTATGCCATGTGACCAGGCCTTCCGCAGCTCACACGAGCAGTCTGCTCATTAGTCAGGGTCGACGAAGAAGAGAGAGAATCCTGGGAAACTCTGGTATTTAAGCTTCAGATGAGTCACCCGTCACCTGACGCAGCTTGGCCAATCGGGTACAGGAGCCTTTAACCCCTTGATTCCAGACTCACAGCCACGAGGCCTGTACTCGGGAGAGAAACAGAGAAAGGTAAGTACATAGCATTCACCACGGGGGGGGGGGGGGGGAGCGCCTAACACCCCCACCCAAAAGATACTGAATAAGTTTCGGAAGAAGAGAGAAATAAAACACCACCAAATCCCAGAAACTATTCAGGAGCTAAAACACTACTGGCGCGACAAGGCGTCAGCCAAGACATTATCCTTGCCACGGATATGCCTGACCTCCAGGTTGTAGTCTTGCAGCTGCAAACTCCAGCTCATTAACCGCCGGTTCTTATTCTTCATACTCTGCAAAAATACCAAAGGATTATGATCCGTGAGTACGATGACAGGGACATTCGAGGAGCCAACATAAACCTCGAAATGATTCAGAGACATTATAATAGCCCGGGTTTCTTTCTCAATGGTGGAGCACCACTTCTGATGACGATTAAACTTCTTAGAGAAGTACGAAACTGGATGCTCCACCCCATCTGAATCATCCTGTAGAAGAACTCCACCAACCCCATGATCACTAGCATCCACTGCCAGCTTAAATGGACGCTCAAAATCAGGTGCCGCAAGCACAGGTGCATGCACCAGAAGACTTTTAGTATGATCAAAGGCTTGTTGACACTCTGCGGACCACACAAAAGCTACCTTCGGACTCAGCAAATCCTTCAAAGGGGCAGCCACCGCAGAGAATTTTGGACAGAATCCTCTGTAGTACCCAACCATACCTACGGAGTTCAGTCCTAGAGGTTGGAGTAGGAAATGCGACAATATGCCCCACCTTTTCCTCGAGAGTGCGAACCTGACCCCGGCCCACCACCTTACCCAGATACGTTAACATGGCCTGGCCAAACTCACACTTCCCCAGATTGATCGTTAGGATTGCCTCTGCTAGATGATGAAATACCTCCTTCGGATGACCGATGTGTTCGATCCATGACAGTGTACTGAAGAAAGTCATCAGGCGTAACAAACGCAGAGATCTCCCTCACCCGCCTAGTCAAAGGGACTTGCCAATAGCCTTTTAACAAGTCCAACTTAGACACAAAAGATGCACTTCCCACACGATCCACGCAATCCACGCAATCCTCCATCCGTGGAAGAGGATAGCAATCCGGCTTAGTTACACCATTCACTTTCCGAAAGTCCGTGCAAAACTTGTCCTCCCCATTAGCCTTCGTAGCCAGTAGACACGGAGAACTCCACGGACTACAACTAGGTTCAGCAATGCCATGCCGCCACATATAGTCAACCTGACTCCTTAGACGATGACGCTTGTCAGGGTTGACCCGATACGGATGCTGTTTAATTGGCGCAGCACCGGCCACGTCAATGTCATGCTGCAGCACAGACGTCTTGAGAAGGCACATCCGAGAACAGTCACCTATTTGACTCTATCAAAGCAAGCAGATCACCCCGCTGACTTTCAGTCAAATGACGCAACCACAAGGGAAGCGACTCCAAAGCCTCAAAGTTACTCAGCTTTCCCTGCGTCACTGCCACAGACAACCGTTCCTCACCCACATCACCATCCGTGTCAGGGGGCAGCACCACTGCAGCCAAAACAGGCTTAGACGAAACCGAAGGACATAGCTCCTCCCCATCAACCTCCACAGGCTCCTGCTCATGGTACTGCTTCAACATGTTGACATGACAGAGCTGAGTCTTACGCCTCCGATCAGGGGTACCAATAACGTAATCCCTCTCACCAACCTTCTTAATCACCTAATAGGGACTGCTATACCGAGCCTGCAGACTGGAACCAGGAATAGGCAACAACACCAGGACCTTGTCACCTGGAGAAAAATTCCTACTAGAAGCCTTCCTGTTGAACCAGTCCTTCATCCTAGACTGAGCAGAAGCAAGATTACCCATTGCCAGTTTGCATGCCCTCCTCGGTCTAGAGCGAAAAGTACAGACGTGGTCTAAAATACTACATTTTGTATCCTCCTGTAACCATTCCTCCTTCAGGACCCTTAACGGACCACGTACAGTATGCGCAAACACCAGGTCAGCAGGACTGAACCCTAAAGACTCCTGCACGACCTCACGCACCGCAAACATAACTAGATGAACCCCCTCATCCCAGTCTTTTTCAAACTCCAAGCAGTAAATCCTCAACATAGATTTCAAAGTCTGGTGAAACCTCTCTGGAGCCCCCGGCTCCCAGGATGATACGCACTGGAGTAACAATGCTTAATATCTAACAACTTCATTACCTGACCAAAAACCTTCGACATAAAGTTGGAACCTTGGTCACTCTGCACAACCTTGGGCAAACCGAACAACGAAAAAAACTTAGTGAGATACTTTACTGTGGTTGGGGCAGTAATTCAGTAATTACTGCAGTAATTCTACGCAAAGGGACCACCTCCGGAAAGCGGGTAGACGCACACATAATTGTTAATACAAACTTGTTGCCCACCCTTGTCCGAGGTAGAGGACCCACACAATCAACAAATCCGCTCAAATGGCTCACCGACCACAGGGATTGGATATAAAGGCGCAGGAACAATCGATTAGCCCGGCTTTCCTGCCACCTGGCAAATGTGACAACACCTGCACTGCTGTTTCACGTCCTTTTTCAACCCTGGCCAAAAAAAAATTCCGTAAGATACGGTCATACGTCTTATTGACCCCCAAATATCCACCCAGAGGACCATCATGACCCAAACAGAGTATCTCGTCCCTATACCGACGAAGCATCACAATCTGATCAACCACGCTCCAATCATCATGCCCAGATATATCCAAGGGAGACCACTTTCGCCCTCCCTTAGAAAATACCCCTTTGCTGTGGAATCCATATCCCCCTCAGGCACCGCGCAGTCGAACAGATCAGATAAACCTGGATCACTCTTTTGCTCCTCAACCAGCCGGTCACGTGACAGCGACACCGGCACATTTCCAGACACTACCCCATCTTGAGATGTAGAAACACCCTTCACAACACAGGATCTATCATCCTGATCCCCAAAAATGCTCTCACTCAGGTCCACCACATCCTCAAACTTTGCCTGGCTCTTAGCCGTAGCCCCCGTGACAGCACAAGCCGCGAAGACCCTCGGATGTTGCACAGCCAATCTATCAGGACTCTGCACCATCGGAACAGCCGTCACCTCAGGAGTAACTAAAACTCTACCTCCTGCCAAGTCATTCCCCAAAATCACAGAAACTCCCCCAACGGGAAAACACGGCCGTAACCCAACAGTTACCCGGCCTGAAACCAACTCGGACTCGAGACTCACGATATGCAAAGGCACTACCATGTCATCCATCCCGAATCCTACCACTGGGACACTTGACCCAACCGATGATTCCCCAGAAAACGGCAGTACACTATCCAATATAAAGGACTGAGTAGCACCAGAATCACGCAAGATGGATACTGGAACTCTATCACCCCCATCCTCCAGAGAAACAAAACCATTCATGATGAACGCAGAATAATTCCTACACTCATCAGACTCAGGCAGCTCAGGTACCACAGGTGCCTTCTGTGTACCCACCAAAGCCACAGGCTTTGCATTTTTCTGCTTCAGAACGGGACACAACTTTAACATGTGCCCTCTCCCTCTACAATAGTAGCACACAGGACCTTCCTTAGTCCTCAAATTTCCGTCAACCTTATCAGCTCGGACCTCCCCCTGTATCAACGTGCTGCCACTTGCAGGCACAGAAACACCTTTGACACTGCCACCGGCGACACCCCCACGATCAAAGATCCTAGAGGAGCAAGATAGACCACTCCTTGGAAATCCAATGGACTGGCGTGTAGTACGTGACGGAACGTCACGGCCGCCATTTTTCAATGCGACACGCGACTTCCAGTATGCCACCCGCTGTGATCCAAAGCAAAGATTATAGAGCTCCGCTATAATCTTTGATCCAAAGCAAAGATCCTCGAGTATCTTGTAGCGGGAACAGCCCCCTCCTTTGCGTAGTTTCCCTTGCATTGTATTGCTTTAACACACACTGCACAAAATTAAATTTAACGTATACATATTATATATATTTATATGAATGTGTGTCTGTGTGTGAGAGGCAAGTTAGAGATAGTTAAGTTTATTCTCATGGATCAGAAGCAACTTTGATTTAAATAATCACTATTAATTTATTTGTCTTGTAAGATGATATACATAAACCATAAAGGCAATTATATATATAATTATATAGTAATAATATATATATGCATATATATATTTATACACACATATATACACATACATATATACACACATACATATATACACATACATACATACGTATACACATACATATGCACACATACAAATACACACATACATATGGATACATTTATATGCATACATACACACATATAAACATATATATACATACATATATACACACATATACATATACATGCATATATACACATACATGCATATATATACACATACATATATATTTATACATATGATTAACATGTAGAGGAACCAACGAGAGAGCAGGCTATTTTAGACTGGGTATTGAGTAATGAGGAAGGGTTAGTTAGCAATCTTGTTGTACGTGCCCCCTTGGGCAAGAGTGACCATAATATGGTTGAGTTCTTCATTAGGCAGGCAGTGATTAGTGGGGTACCACAAGGCTCAGTGCTGGGACCCCAGCTATTTACAATATATATTAATGATCTGGATGAGGGAATTGAAGGCAATATCTCCAAGTTTGCGGATGACACTAAGCTGGGGGGCAGTGTTAGCTGTGAGGAGGATGCTAGGAAACTGCAAGGTGACTTGGATAGGCTGGGTGAGTGGGCAAATGTTTGGCAGATGCAGTATAATGTGGATAAATGTGAGGTTATCAATTTTGGTGCCAAAAACAGGAAAGCAGACTATTATCTAAATGGCGGCCGACTAGGAAAAGGGGAGATGCAGCGAGACCTGGGTGTCATGGTACACCAGTCATTGAAAGTAGGCATGCAGGTGCAGCAGGCAGTGAAGAAAGCGAATGGTTTGTTAGCTTTCATAGCGAAAGGATTTGAGTATAGGAGCAGGGAGGTTCTACTGCAGTTGTACAGGGTCTTGGTGAGACCACACCTGGAGTATTGCGTACAGTTTTGGTCTCCAAATCTGAGGAAGGACATTATTGCCATAGAGGGAGTGCAGAGAAGGCTCACCAGACTGGTTCCTGGGATGTCAGGACTGTCTTATGAAGAAAGACTGGATACACTTGGTTTATACTCTCTGGAATTTAGGAGATTGAGAGGGGATCTTATAGAAACTTACAAAATTCTTAAGGGGTTGGACAGATTAGATGCAGGAAGATTGCTCCCGATGTTGGGGAAGTCCAGGGCAAGGGGTCACAGCTTAAGGATAAGGGGGAAATCCTTTAAAACCGAGATGAGAAGAACCTTTTTCACACAGAGAGTGGTGAATCTCTGGAACTCTCTGCCGCAGAGGGTAGTCGAGGCCAGTTCATTGGCTATATTTAAGAGGGAGTTAGATGTGGCCCTTGTGGCTAAGGGGATCAGAGGGTATGGAGAGAAGGCAGGTACGGGATACTGAGTTGGATGATCAGCCATGATCATATTGAATGGCGGCGCAGGCTCGAAGGGCCGAATGGCCTACTCCTGCACCTAATTTCTATGTTTCTATTATTTTCCAACGATCAATAGATTTATGATCAGTTCCTGTGGATTGGGGGATAGCTAATGCTATCCCACTTTTCAAGAAAGGAGCGAGAGAGAAAACGGGGAATTACAGACCAGTTAGCCTGAGTTTGGTGGTGTGAAAGATGCTGGAGTCAATTATTAAAGATGTAATAATGGGGCATTTGGATAGCAGTAAAAGGATTAGTCCAAGTCAACATGGATTTATGATTTTACAATGCATTTAAGCCTCTCCAATTTTTATGTGATGAATTCCTGGAATATGTAGGAAGTTTATTGTAACCTAGTGTTACTTGCCTGAACAATGGATGATATATCACTTAAATGCAATTGTTTTCAGTTGTGTGGAGAGACCTGTATATTGAAAATGCGTTTTGCCTCTAATATGTCAATTTACCTTAAATGTAGAAGAGCTTATTAAAATCTTCTTACAGACCATTAAGTATTTTCTATCTATCCTCTTTTGGACCCAAGGCATAGCAGAGCTGCCAACTCTCACGAAGAGATAAGGGAGGGAGAGATGGAAGGGAGGGAGAGAGGGAAGGGAGGGAGATCGCGAAGAGAGGGGGAGAGAGAGAGAGAGAGAGAGATCGAGAGAAGAGAGGGGAGCGAGAGATCGAGAGGAGGGGAGAGAGAGATCGAGAGAAGAGAGGGAGGAGGGGGGAGAGGGAGAAGGGGGGGAGGGAGAAGGGGGAAAGGGGGGGGGACAGGGAGAAGGGGGACAGGGACAAGAGGGACAGGGACAAGGGGGAGAGGGAGAAGAGGGAGAGGGAGAGTGGAACGATAGCACATTATAACGCGCAGCCGTCCCATTCCGACCAAAGATTATAGAGCAGAGCTCCACTAGTATCTTTGATTGCGGCCGCCACCACCAAACCCACCGGCCCACCATTGCACCCAAAGATGATAGAGCAGTTATATAATATTTGATTGCACCCTTCTTCACGGCGGGCTTGTGATCTTTGCTTGTGATGTCTTGTATGTGTGTGAGTGTTGTTTGCTATGTCCCTATGTTCGAGGAATATAATGGGTAACAGCCGCCCATTCTCGGACTTGAATCTGAGCTCGAAAAATCTCCTGGTCACTGGACCTGATGTGTCCGCGGGCCATATTGTGGAGACTAATCCCTTACAAAACAAAACCAAAAACGTACAGAAGTGTTAAAATTGTCTTTATTATTGTGGTGAGTAAAGAACTATTAAAAATAAGTCTAATAACTTTCTAATGTACCGGCAAACCCAGTTTCCCAATGGCCATTGATGGGAGAACAGAAAATAACATTTTCACGACAGAATATCGACTGAAAATAATAAAAATATTTTCTCACCTTTCTTTTTTATTGGGGAACCTAAAGAATGACAGGTTGGGTCGTTTAGATTTACGATTAGAATACTTGATAGCAGGGCAGTGAGATGAAATTTAGATAAGGGCGCCATGACAGTGTGGGGGAAGCCCAATAAATGCCTCGAAAAATGGCGTCGACGATCACACACGTCATACTACGCGTTTTTCGAGGAGTGGTCTATCTTGCTCCTCTAGGATCTTTGCTCACGATCAACCGGCCGTGCACCAAAACTATAGGATCGCCCAACAAAATCAGATCTATGAGTGAATACATACTCATCTGCCAACACTGCGGCCTTAGACACCTCATTCACCTTCTGCTCATTAAGGTAAGTAGTAACCCTCTCAGGGAGACCGTTCTTAAAGTCTTCCATAATCATCAAGGCCCGCAGTTGCCCAATATCCTTCACTCCTTGAGAAGCGCACCACCTGTCAAAAAGTGCCTCCTTCTCCCTAGCAAACTCCACACAAGTCTGACTATCAAACTTCCTAAAGCTCTGTAATTTCTGCCGGTATGCCTCTGGAAATAATTCATAAGCCCTTAATACTGTAGACTTCACACACTCATAGTCCAGACTGCTTTCAACAGACAAAGACGAGTACACCTCCCGTGCTTTACCCACAAGGACACACTGCAATAGCAAGGTCCACACATCCCTAGGCCACTTCAAGGACGAAGCCATCCGTTCAAACACTGTGAAATACTTGTCCACATCCTTCTCACTAAAAGGGGGAACCAGGCGGATGTTCTTGCTCATATCAAACTCCCGTTCCCTAGAAGAAACCCGGGAGGCATCCAATTCCTTCTCCCGCAGCCTAATCTCTGCCCTCTTGGTTTCCTCCTCAGCCATTGCCAGCTCTAACTCCTTCAACCTAATGACTGCCTCCATGTCCTGACCAGGCTGAACAGAAGGTGGGGGACTGTCTGCACAGCCAGGCAAAACCCCACCCTCCACCAACGCAGCCCACAACACCGATTTTATGGACTGTTTCTTTGAATGCTTGTCAATAGGCACGTCATAGTTCTCTGCCAGCAAAATCAAATGCTCCTTCGTATATCTATCAAACAACTCCCGACTAGGAGCCTCAACAAAGTTCTTCCCTTTAAACTCCATATCAAATGTAGCACCAAACCACCAGCTAAACCCTGGGCACCAATGCTACCACAAACAGGGCAGAAAAAATTCCCTCACAACACAGACTGCCTCAAAGCAGGGAAGAAAAAAATTCCCTCACACACACACAGACTTCCTCAGTCACCAGAAGCCTACCAAAAGAACCCACCAAAAACGTCTAGGGTCCTCAAAACTCCGGACGAGCTCCCATTTTGTTACGACTCCCGAATGCAGGTACTTCAGAGCCGTAACATAATTCAAATACCAGGTTCAAGTTCAAAAATAGTTTTAATTATTCAATGGAACACAAAACCCAAACCCGATTCAAACAACCCAGTCAGGGATATGGATGGACTGACAAACAATTTAATAGCGCTCCAGCCAGCCGTGATGGACCGTCGAACCGAAAACTCTAAAACCTGCCTAGAGATATAACCCTGAAACAAAATACACGAAAACACTAAGGTCAGCCCTTATCCATTCCAGTTCAATATTCGTTAACAAGTAATGGTGAAAGTACACAAAGTTCTATGCCATGTGGCCAGGCCTTCCGCAGCTCACACCAGCAGTCTGCTCACGTCAGGGTCGACGAAGAAGAGAGAGAATCCTGGGAAACTCTGGTATTTAAGCTTCAGATGAGTCACCCGTCACCTGATGCAGCTTGGCCAATCGGGTACAGGAGCCTTTAACCCCTTGATTCCAGACTCACAGCCACGAGGCCTGTACTCGGGAGAGAAACAGAGAAAGGTAAGTACATAGCATTCACCAGGGGGGGGCGCCTAACACCCCCACCCAAAGATACTGAATAAGTTTTGGGTACATTTTCCTCTTCCAAGTTACTTTTCCACTAACAGGTTACTCGTCCCTGGAACCTAAGGATATGCCCCCTTGATTGCACAGCCACAATTCAGACTCCAATTACAATAATAGTCTTAATCACACTATATTAATATACAGTCTCGATATACAAACTACGATTACAACAGTGGTATCTAACACTCAAAAAACTCTAAATTAACAGCAATACACAATAAATCAATGCTAATATTAAACACACTTTACACTATAATACTTAAACAGTTATCAAATGATCTAATATATACACTTTTATTAATGTACAGTAGCCAGTGTCCTCAATATGAAGGCCCAGAATAGATCAATGAAGGATCTCTATACAATAGCCAGTCCTTAAATATGAATCTCTGAATTTGGTAAAATTTGATCGCAGAATTTAGACCTTTACACCCCTGTAAATACCTTTCCCACTATTTTAATTCCTTTCCCACTAATCCAAATAATAATAATAGAAGCGTCTCCCAATTCACTTCTCAGTGTTGCTTTGAAGTATTTTCAGCCAATTATACTCCAACACTGTTCCCAGTACTGTTCCGAAGTCTTCAAACTTATCCAAAGTTCTTATAAAACACACACAGGCGGGGACTCCAACCCCCTAGGCTTTTCCTTCCAAACCACTAAGTACTGGGCTTCAGCACGTCTCCACTTCGCGCTGGCTTTCGATGCCGATTTTTAAATTGTCCTTCCAATGGTACCCTCAGCACCGACGCAGCACTTACTCTCTTAGCACTGTCTCTTAAGATACCCCTTACCCAATTCTGGTATCCCAGTCTGAGCGAGGACTCCAATCCCTGAAATCTCTCTTTGGTGTTAGGCCAACTCAATGGTATCCGACCACAACAGCTATTGACTAACTAAGGTGTGGGGACTTTAACCCACCAAAGCAAAGCCTTATGAACCTAACCTCCACCATACACCCTAGGCAAGGACTTTAACTCTCACACTCAGTGCTTGCCAGGTTACTAATGCTGCTGATCTCATCGTAAATCCAAACACAAGCACGCGAATGATCGATTTGTCCCGATCAGCGAAGCGGAATAAATCAATGTGAAAACCGCACCAATTTCTCCTCTCGCAATCTGGAACGACATAACTCCCTGACAGCAAATTTATGTTTTGCACTCCGTTGAGATCCTGGACGAGCCCCTATGTAATTCTGCTCCTATTCTCACCCCATTAGTCTGTTTCAGTAAAACACTGAGTCAATCACGGACGCATTGCTGATAATTTTCCAATTCAGGATCTGTTCCTGTGGATTGTAGGGTAGCTAATGTTATCCCACTTTTTAAGAAAGGCGGGAGAGAAAACATGGAATTATAGACCAGTTAACCTGACATTGGTGGTGGGGAAGATGCTGGAGTCAATTATAAAAGATGAAATAGCGGCACATTTGGATAGCAGTAACAGGATCGGTCCAGGTCAGCATGGATTTACGAAGGGGAAATCATGTTTGACTAATCTTCTGGAATTTTTTGAGGATGTAACTAGAAAAATGGACAAGGAAGAGCCACTGGATGTAGTGTACCTGGACTTTCAGAAAGCATTTGATAAGGTCCCACATAGGAGATTAGTGGGCAAAATTAGGGCACATGGTATTGGGGGTAGAGTGCTGACACGGATAGAGAAGCAGTTGGCAGACAGGAAACAAAGAGTAGGGATTAACGGGTCCCTTTCAGAATGGCAGGCAGTCATTAGTGGGGTACTGCAAGGCTTGTTGCTGGGAAAGCAGCTATTTACAATATACATCAATAATTTGGTGAAGGGATTCAAAATAACATTAGCAAATTTGCAGATGACACAAAGCTGGGTGGCAGTGTGAACTGTGAGGAGGATGCTATGAGAATGCAGGGTGACTTGGACAGGTTGGGTAAATGGGCAGATGCATGGCAGATGCAGTTTAATGTGGATAAATGTGAGGTTATCCACTTTTGTAGCATATACTGGAAGGCAGATGACTATCTAAATGGTGTCATTGGGAAAAGGGGAAGTACAATGAGATCTGGGGGTCATTGGTCATCAGTCAATGAAAATAATCATGCAGGTACAGCAGGCAGTGAAGAAAGTGAATGGCATGTTGGCCTTTACAATAAGAGGAGTTGAGTATAGGAGCAAAGAGGTCCTTCTGCAGTTGTATATTGCCCTAGTGAAACCACACCTAGAGTTTGCAGTTTTTGTCCCCTAATTTGTGGAAGGACATTCTTCTTGGAAGGCAGTTCCTCTAAGTAAAGAAACATTTTACCAGGTAGTATAAACAATTTGGGCAAGGCCCTTTGCCTTGACCAATCACAAATAACAGTGCAACGACCATGCAACATAGTTAACAGTGGTATTATAACATACCATTCCCCAACCAATCCTGATCATGCATTTGCAGCAGGACTCAGCTTCTTCTGCAAAACCCTCATACATATTAACAATTAAGGGGACATCTGGACATCAACCTGTACTTAACTTCCTCTCAGGACCCAGACATTCTTGAGCCATGAACCTCATGGTGTTTGCAGCCTTTGCAAAAAGATGCCAAGCAGGTTTTGCAAAGGCAGAAATCCTCCATTTTGTCAGACACTAAAATGGACAAAATTATCAAGATCATTTGGCAAGCTTTGTTCTATAAAGTTGATATGGAATATTTATCACGTAATGGTTTTAAACTTGCAATATTGCATTGAAAGAAGCTCTAATGCCTGGAGTGAAGGTGGTTTGCTCAGTGAATAGATTTTCAACTTTAAAGTCCAGAAAGCACCGAACACTTGTAAAACGTTAGCAATAGCCAGTACAAATCAATCAGCAACCAAATTGTCACTATTGGATAAACCTTTCAGGTCATACGCCTGCAGTATTTTTCCTATAGCTGAATATCTGTTCAGCCATGCATGTTTCTGGCAGGGTGTTTGTTGGAGTGCTTAGTTCTGAAATTGCAGTGTTATCATTAATCCATCGTTGAACTTTGAACACACATTGATCAGTCTTCTTTGTTGTTTCACGTTGGTGTCAGCATGTATTACACAAATGTCTTTGATAACACTATGACTGGCATTAGTGCACCTCACATAACAAATGATCAAGCATCACAAAAACAGACTCTCAAAGTATAAAGTTAATTTCTCATGCAACAGCAAGAATTTGGTAAATGGAAATAAATATAGCAGTTAATTTTATATCTGTAGAATAAGAAATAGACAGCCAACATCTTTCCCCATATGCTTGTTGGCCAGCTGAGTGCTTCCAGCAGGGTTTGTTTTTATTTCAGATTTCCCATATCTGAAGTGTTTTTTAATTTTCATTGTATTATCTGTTTTCTAGTTTTCTTACAAATATCTTCAACAGGTAGGATAAATACTAGAAAATACTAGAAATATTCAGCAGACCAGGCAGCATCTATGTTGATAGAAGCAGAGATAACATTTCACTAAATTATCCTTCATCAGTTCTGATGTAAGGACATTGACCAAAAAAAATTACTCTGACTCTCAATAGATTTGCTGAACCTGATAAATATTCCCAGCATTTTCTGATTTTTTTAAACCACCGCATGGATTTTTCTTTTGCACAGTAAAGTAAGAACTGCTGAGAACAGACAGTATCTGTATGACAGGTAATGCATTAGATGTGTGAACATAGCTTGCAGATATCACAATTTGTTCTGCGACTTGTTGCACACATCTAAGTGTTTCTCATACCACAATAGACAATAGATAATAGGTGCAGGAGTGGGCCATTCGACCCTTCGAGCCAGCACCGCCATTCAATGTGATCATGGCTGATCATCCTCAATCAGTACCCGTTCCTGCCTTCTCCCCATATCCCCTAACTCCGCTATCTTTAAGAGCCCTGTCAAGCTCTCTCTTGGAAGTATCCAGAGAAACCAGTCTCCATCGCCCTCTGAGGCAGAGAATTCCACAACTCTCTGTGAGAAAAAGTGTTTCCTCATCTTTGTTCTAAATGGCTTACCACTTATTCTTAAACTGTGGCCCCTGGATTGGGACTCCCCCAAAATCGGGAACATGTTTCCTGCCTCTAACGTGTCCAAACCCTTAATAATCTTATATGTTTCAATAAGATCCTCTCTCCTCCTTCTAAACTCCAGAGTATACAAATCCAGCTGCTCCATTCTCTCAGCATATGACAGTTCTGCCATCTCAGGAATTAACCTTGCAAAACCTACGCTGCACTCTCTCAATAGCAAGAATGTCCTTCCTCAAATTAGGGTACCAAAACTGGACACAATACTCCAGGTGTGGTCTCACTAGGGTCCTATACAACTGCAGAATGACCACTTTGCTCCTATGCTTAAGCGCCTGTACCACCATTCAATATGATCATGGCTGATCATCCAACTCAGTATCCCGTACCTGCCTTCCCTCCATACCCTCTGATCCCCTTAGCCACAAGGGCCACATCTAACTTCCTTTTAAATATAGCCATTGAACTGGCCTCGAATACCCTCTGTGGCAGAGAGTTCCAGAGATTCACCACTCTCTGTGTGAAAAAAGTTCTTCTCATCTCGGTTTTAAAGGATTCCCCCCTTATCCTTAAGCTGTGACCCCTTGTCCTGGACTTCCCCAACATTGGGAGCAATCTTCCTGCATCTAGCCTGTCCAACCCCTTAAGAATTTTATAAGTTTCTATAAGATCCCCTCTCAATCTCCTAAATTCTAGAGAGTATAAACCAAGTCTATCCAGTCATACAATGACACCCAGGTCTCGCTGCATCTCCCCTTTTCCTAGTCGGCCACCATTTAGATAATAGTCTGCCTTCCTGTTTTTGCCACCAAAATGGATAACCTCACATTTATCCACATTATACTGCATCTGCCAAACATTTGCCCACTCACCCAGCCTATCCAAGTCACCTTGCAGTCTCCTAGCATCCTCCTCACAGCTAACACTGCCCCCCCAGCTTAGTGTCATCCGCAAACTTGGAGATATTGCCTTCAATTCCATCATCCAGATCATTAATATATATTGTAAATAGCTGGGGTCCCAGCATTGAGCCTTGCGGTACCCCACTAGTCACTGCCTGCCATTGTGAAAAGGACCCGTTTACTCCTACTCTTTGCTTCCTGTTTGCCAGCCAGTTCTCTATCCACATCAATACTGAACCCCCAATGCCGTGTGCTTTAAGTTTGTATACTAATCTCTTATGTGGGACCTTGTCAAAAGCCTTCTGGAAGTCCAGATACACCACATCCACTGGTTCTCCCCTATCCACGCTACTAGTTACATCCTCAAAAAATTCTATAAGATTCGTCAGACATGATTTACCTTTCATAAATCCATGCTGACTTTGTCCAATGATTTCACCACTTTCCAAATGTGCTGCTATCCCATCTTTAATAACTGACTCTAGCAGTTTCCCCACTACCGATGTTAGACTAACTGGTCTGTAATTCCCCGTTTTCTCTCTCCCTCCCTTCTTAAAAAGCGGGGTTACGTTTGCTACCCGCCAATCCTCGGGAACTACTCCAGAATCTAAAGAGTTTTGAAAGATTGTTACTAATGCATCCACTATTTCTGGAGCTACTTCCTTAATACTCTGGGATGCAGCCTATCTGGCCCTGGGGATTTATCGGCCTTTAATCCATTCAATTTACCCAACACCACTTCCCGGCTAACCTGGATTTCACTCAATTCGTCCAACTCCCTGCTATTTCCGGCAGATTATTAATGTCTTCCTTAGTGAAGACGGAACCAAAGTTGTTATTCCATTCCATACTGTAACATTCCACAGTTTCACCACCTTCTGACTAAAGAGTTGTAGGGGACATGCCAAAGTTCTGAAGCCTTCTAAGGAAGTAGAAGAAGGACCCTTCCAGGATCTGCATCATCTCCTTTAAGTTAAGTGAGTTGGACAATGTTCCCACCCTCTCCTTTGTTCCCACTTCTCTGCATTAGCTTTGTCATGAAAACATCCCAATCATGGTCCTCATCAGAGAACTCTGTGGCCAAATAAATGTATGATTATCCTTTTGGTGAGCCATTGCAACAGATTCCTAATGCCTGGTGCCAGATTGCAACATGGTCCTGAGGCCTTTTTTTGTACTTGTGTCATTACTTTGCGACGTGGATCACTCTAACCTAATCATGCTAATTCCTGTGATGCAATTTTTAAAGTGTTGCCATGGATTTATTTTCTAAATGGGGAGAGAATCCAGAAATTGGAGGTGCAAAGGGACTTGGGATGCTGGTGCATGATCCCCCAAAAGTTAATCTGCAAGTCAAATCGGTAGTAATGAAAGCAACCTCAGTTTGGCATGTCCACTACAACTCTCACCAACTTCTCCAATTACCTGGAAGATTGCAGAGGAGCAGCAGCCAGGCCAGCGAGTGAGTGGATTGGCTGAAGTAAGGCTTTCTCCTAGATGAGTAAAGTTCGGGAGGTTTAAAAAGAGCGCCAAGAGTCAGCCCGGGGCAATTACCTGGAAGTTAGACAATAGACAATAGACAATTGGTGCAGGGATAGGCCATTTGGCCCTTCGAGCCGGCACCGCCATTCACTGTGATCATGGCTGATCATCCACAATCAGTAACCTGTACATGCCTTCTCCCCATATCCCATGACTCCACTATATTTAAAAGCTCTATCTAGCTCTCTATTGAATGTATCCAGAGAATTGGCCTCCACTGCCTTCTGAGGCGGAGAATTCCACAGATTCACAACCCTCTTTGTGAAAAAGATTTTCCTCATCTCCATTCTAAATGGCTTACCCCTTATTCTTAAACTGTGGCACCTGGTTCTGGACACCCCCAACATCGGAAACATGGTTCCTGCCTCTAGCGTGTCCAAACCCTTAACAATCTTATATGTTTCAATAAGAAGCATCCCTCTAATCTTTCTAAACTCTGAGTGTACAAGCCCAGCCGCTCCATTCTCTCAGCATATGACAGTCCCGCCATCCCAGGATTTAACTTTGTAAACCTATGCTGCACTCCCTCAATAGCAAAAATGTCCTTCCTCAAATTAGGGACCAAAACTGCACACAATACTTCAGGTGTGGTCTCACTAGGGCCCTGTCCAACTGCAGAAGGACATATTTGCTCCTATACTCGACTCCTCTTGTTATAAAGGCGAACATGCCATTCGCTTTCTTCACTGTCTGCTGTACATGCATGCTTACTTTCATAGTGTTTAAGAAGGAACTGCAGATGCTGGAGAATCGAAGGTACACAAAAAAGCTGGAGAAACTCAGCGGGTGCAGCAGCATCTATGGAGCGAAGGAAATAGGCAACGTTTCGGGCCGAGACTTTCATACACTGATAAACAAGGACCCCCAGATCACGTTGTACTTCCCCTTTTCCCAACTTGACGGCATTTAGATAGTAATCTGCCTTCCTGTTTTTTATACCAAAGTGGATAACCTCACATTTATCCACATTAAACTTCATCTGCCATGCATCTGCCCACTCCCCCAACCTGTCCAAGTTACCCTGCATTCTCATAGCATCCTCCTCGCAGTTCACACTGCCACCAAGCTTTGTGTCATCTGCAAATTTGCTAATGTTACTTTGAATTCCTTCATCCAATAATTGATGTATATTGTAAATAGCTGCGGTCCCAGCACCAAGCCTTGCGGTACCCCACTAGTCAGTGCCTGCCATTCTGAAAGGGACCCGTTAACCCCTACACTTTGTTTCCTGTCTGCCAACCAATTTTCTATCCATGTCAGCACTCTACCCCCAATACCATGTGCCCTCATTTTGCCCACTAATCTCCTATGTGGGACCTCATCAAATGCTTTCTTGAAAGTCCAGGTACTACATTCACTGGCTCTCCCTTGTCCATTTTCCAAGTTACATCCTCAAAAAACCCCAGAAAATTAGTCAAGCAAGATTTCCCCTTCGTAAATCCATGCTAACTCGGACCGATCATGTTACTGATATCCAAATGTGCAGCTATTTCATCTTTTATAATTGGTTCCGGCATCTTCCCCACCACCGATGTCAGGCTAACTGGTCTATAATTCCAATTTTTCTCTCTCCAACCTTTCTTAAAAAGTGGGATAACATTAGCCACCCTCCAATCCACAGGAACTGATCCTGAGCCTATAGAACATTGGAAAATTATCACCAATGCATCCATGATTTCTAGAGCCACTTCATTAAGTACCCTAAGATGCAGACCATGAGGCCCTGTGGATTTATGAACCTTCAGTCCCATCAGTTCATCCAACACCATTTCCTGCCTAAAGGGCCTGACCCACGTTCACGACCTAATTCACGACCTCTGCCGAGTTTGCCCTTGACTCATACTCGTAGCATGGTCTTTACAAAGTCGCAGGAGGTCGTAGGAAGGTCATAGTAGGCCGTGATGCTACTCGTAGGTACTCGTGATATCAAGTAATTCGGGGCTTTTTCTAGAATTATCAAAAATGTCCACGTGTAAAAAAGTTTGTGAATTGGGTCATAAATGTGGGACAGGCCCTTAATGTGGATTTTGTTCAGTTCCTCCGTCACCCCAGATCCTCTGGCCACTACTATATCAGGAAGATTGTTTGTGTCCTCCTTAGTGAAGACGGATCCAAAGTACCTGTTCAACTCATCTGCCATTTCTTTGTTCCCTATAATTAACTCACCTTTTTCGGTCTTCAAGGGTCCAACTTTGGTGTTAAAACATTTTTTCTTCTTCACATACCTAAAGAAGCTTTTACTATCCTCCTTTATATTATTGGCTAGTTTTCCTTCGTACCTCATCTTTTCTCCCCGTATTGTCTTTTTAGTTATCTTCTGTTGCTCTTTAATCATTACCCAATCCTCTTGCTTCCCGCTCATCTTTGCTACATTATACTTAGTCTCTTTTATTTTTATACGATCCCTGACATCCCTTGTCAGCCACGGTCACCCCTTACTCCCCTTGGAATCTTTCTTCCTTCTAGGAATTAACTGATCCTGCACCTTCTGTATTATTCCTAGAAATACCTGCTATTATTGGTCCACTGTCATCCCTGCTAGGGTATCTATCCAGTCAACTTTGGCCAGCTCTTCCCTCATGGCCCCATAGTCCCCTTTATTCAATTGTAACACTGACACCTCCGATCTACCCTTTTCCCTCTCCAATTGTAGATGAAACCTGACCTGGTCACTACCTCCTAATGGCTCATTAAACTCAAGTTCCTTTATCAAATCCGGTTCATTACATAACATTAAATCTAGAATTGCCTTCTCCGTGGCCGGCTCCAATACAAGCTGCTCTAAGAATACATCACACGTCACTCTACGAAGTCCCTTTATTGGGGTACAGTAATAACCTGATTTTCCCAGACTACCTGCATGTTGAAATCTCCCATGACAACCACAGCATTACCTTTGCTGCATGCCAATTTTATCTCCTGATTCAACTTGCACCCAATGTCAAGGCTACTGTTTGGGGGCCTGTAGGTAAGCGCCCAGGGCCAGATAAGCTGAATCCCAGAGTACTTAAGGAAGTAGCCCCAGAAATAGTGGATGCATAATTGATAAATATTCAAACCTCTTTAGATTCTGGAGTAGTTCCTGAGGATTGGAGTGTAGCTAATGTAACCCCACTTTTTTTAAAAAAGGAGGGAGAGAGAAAACGGGGAATTACAGACCAGTTAGTCTAACATCAGTAGTGGGGAAACTGCTAGAATCAGGTGTTAAAGATGGGATAGCAGCACATTTGGAAAGTGGTGAAATCATTGGACAAAGTCAGCACGGATTTATGAAAGGTAAATCATGACTGACGAATCTTATAAACTTTTTCGAGGATGTAACTAGTAGAGTGGATAAGGGAGAACCAGTGGATGTGTTATATCTGGACTTTCAGAAGGCTTTCGACAAGGTCCCACATAAGAGATTAGTATACAAACTTAAAGCACATGGTATTGGGGGTTCAGTATTGATGTGGATAGAGAACTGGCTGGCAGACAGGAAGCAAAGTGTAGGAGTAAACGGGTCCTTTTCACAATGGCAGGCAGTGACTTGTGGGGTACCACAAGACTCAGTGCTGGGACCCCAGCTATTTACCAGATATATTAATGATTTGGACGAGGGAATCGAATGCAACATCTCCAGGTTTGCAGATGAGACGAAGCTGGGGGGCAGTGTTAGCTGTGAGGAGGATGCTAGGAGGCTGAAAGGTGACTTGGATAGGTTGGGTAAGTGGGCAAATGCATGGCAGATGCAGTATAATGTGGATAAATGTGAGGTTATCAACTTTGGTGGCAAAAACAGGAAAGTAGACTATTATCTGAATGGTAGGAAAAGGGGAGATGCAACGAGAACTGGGTGTCATGGTACACCAGTCATTTAAAGTAGGCATGCAGGTGCAGCTGGCAGTGAAGAAAGAAAATGGTATGTTAGCATTCATAGCAAAAGGATTTCAGTATAGGAGCAGGGAGGTTCTACTGCAGTTGTACAGGGTCTTGGTGAGACCACACCTGGAGTATTGCGTACTGTTTTGGTCTCCTAATCTGAGGAAAGACAATCTTGCTGTAGAGGGAGTACAGAGAAGGTTCACCAGACTGATTCCTGGGATGTCAGGACTTTCATATGAAGAAAGACTGGATAGACTCGGCATGTACTCGCTAGAATTTAGAAGATTGAGTGGGGATCTTATAGAAACGTATAAAGTTCTTAAGGGGTTGGACAGGCTAGATGTAGGAAGATTGTTCCCGATGTTGGGGAAGTTCAGAACAAGGGCTCACAGTTTAATGATAAGGGGGAAATCTCTTTGGACCGAGATGAGGAAAACATTTTTCACACAGAGAGTGGTGAATCTCTGGAATTCTCTGCCACAGAAGGTAGTGAGGCCAGTTCATTGGCTATATTTAAGAGGGAGTTAGTTGTGGCTAAAGGGATCAGGGGTTACCCTTACAAATCCTCAGGTATGGAGAGAAGGCAGGGACAGGATACCGAGTTGGATTATAAGCAATGATCATATTGAATTACGGTGCAGGGTCGAAGGGCCGAATAACCTACTCCTGCATCTATTTTCTATGTTTTTTCTATGTTTCTATGTGCCATCAGGGTATTGTTACCCTTACATATCCTCAGTTCTATCCATACTGACTCTACTTCTCCTGATTCTATGTCACCCCACGCAAGGGCCTGAATTTCATTAGCTCACGAACAGAGCTATCCCACCCGCTATGCCCACCATCGACAGGATGTATACCCTTGAATATTCAGTTCCCAGCCCTGGTTCTCTTGCAGCCATGTCTCTAATTCCCACAACATCACACTTGCCAATTTCTAACTGAACCTCAAGCACTGCTGGTGTCACTGACCACTACACCTGTGGGAACTGTGTCCAGATGCAGCTGCTCACGGACCGAGTTTTGGAACTGGAGCAGCAGCTGGATCACCTGCGGTCCATCCAGACAACAAAAGCTTCCTGGACAGTTCATTTACAATCAGTTCGTCATTCCAAGTGTGCAGGAGGTGCGACGGGTAGAGACGGAAAGAAAGGGGATGAAACTAGTGCAGGAAACCTCGGTGGAAGTACCTCTTGAAAGCAGGTACACCATCTTGGGAGCTGTCGGGTCAGACAACGCTTCCAGTCTGCATGGTGGACAGATCTGTTGGTTGAATCCTAGTGCTGAGACTCGACCGGCGAGACCGACGTCAGGCAGAACCATATTGATGGGTGACTTCATTGTCCGAGGTGCGGACAGGAGATTCGGTGGCAACAGGCGAGACTCAAAGGTGGTGTGTTGCCTCCCTGGTGGCAGGGTCCAAGATGTGTCAGACCGACTTCAGAACATCCTTGAGAAGGAAGGTGAGCAGCTGCAAGTAGTTGTGCATGTAGGCACAAATGACGTGGGTAAGAAGAGGAAGGAAATTCTGCATCGTGAGTATAGAGAAATAGATAGGAGTCTGAAAAGCAGGAATTCTAACATGGTTATCTCTGGGTGCTTCCTATACCTCATGCTAATGAGGGTAGGAACAGGGAGATAGGGGATCTGAATGTGTGGCTGAGAAGTTGATGTAGTGGGCAGGGATTTAGATTTCTAGATCACCCCTTCAGGGGCAGGGGTGTCCTGTACAAAAGGGATGTGTTGCACCTGAACTGGAAGGGGACTAACCTTCTGGCAGGCAGGTTTGCAAGTGCTACACGGGTAGGTTTAAACTAAAAAGTGGGCGGGTGGAGTCAACAACGTGGACTACATCCATGCAGCTAAAGGGAAAGAGAGTATCGGAAAGGTCACGTTTAAACTAACAGGGCAGGGGGACGGGACACAATGCAAGGAGACAAAGGAGGACAGAAGCAAAAGGTAGAAGGGAGGTAAGATAAACTAACCTGAAAGCTTTGTCCCTTAATGTGGCGATCATTGGAAATAGGATGAATTTAATGTGCAGTTAGTAGATAAGGGATATGATGTACAATAGTTGAAATTACGAAGACATGGCTCCAGGGTGATCAAGGCTGGGAGCTAAACATACAGGAGGATTCAATATTCAGGAAGGTTAGACAGAAAGGAAGAGGAGGTGGGGTGGCATTGCAGGTTAAAGAGGACATTTATGCATGGGCAATGAGAGACATTAGCTTGGATGCTGTAGAATAGCTATGGGTAGAACTGTGAAATAGCCAAGGGCAGAAAACGCTTGTTGGAATGGTATAGAGACCACCAAACAGCAGTAGGGAGGTTGGGGATAGCATCATGCAGGAAATTAGGGATGCGTGTAGCAAAGGTACAGCAGTTATCATGGGTGACTTTAATCAACATATACATTGGGCCAACAAAATTAGTAGCAGTGCTGAGGAGGAGGATTTCCTGGAATGTATATGGGATGGGTTTTTGAACCAATATATAGAGGAACTGACTGGAGGACAGGCCATCCTAGATTGGGTATTGTGTAATGAAGAAGGATTAGTTAGTGATCTTGTTGTACAAGGCCCCTTGGGCAACAGTGAACATAATATGGTGGAACTTTACATTATGATGGAGAGTGACATGGTTAATTCAGAGATTACGGTCCTGAACTTGAAGAAAGGAGACTTTGAAGGTATGAGACTTGAATTGGCTAGGATAGACAGGCAAATTATATTTAAAGGGTTGACGGTGGAGATGCAATGGTAAAGACCACAAGGATGAACTCCAAAATTGTTCATCCCTGTCTGGCGAAAAAATAAAATGGGGAAGGTGGCTGATCCGTGGCTAACGAGGTAAATCAAGGATAGTGTTAAAGCCAAGGACGAGGCACATAAATTGGCCAGAAGAAGCAGCAAATCAGAGGACTGAAAGAAATTTAGAACTCAACAGAGGGGTTAATTAAGAGGTGGAAAAAAAGCATGAAAGAAAGGTTGCGGGGAATATAAAAACTGACTCTAAATGTTTCTATAGGTATGTAAAGAGGAAAAGATTAGTGAAGATGAATGTAGGTCCTTTACAGTCAGGGGCAGATTAATTTATATTGGGAAACAAGGTAATGGCAGAACAGTTAAACAAGTAGTTTGGTTAGGTCTTCACTACGAAAGACACAAACAATCTTCCCGAAATACTAGAGGACCGAGGATCTAGCCCTTCTTTTCGTGTCTTTGAAGCTGGTAGGTTATGTGACAGTTTCCCATTCCTTTACACAGTCCTTTGCGTTTTTATTGAACACTGCAAGATCCTTTGGGCTGCACTGGTTGGGTAGTAGTGGGCAGACAAGGCAGTGCTGCATTGTATGGTCCTCTTCTCCACATTCACAGGTGGTTTGGCCAGTTTCATAGCCCCATCTGGCCATGGCAGATTTTGATCGCCCTGTTCCTGTTCTCAGGCGGTTGAGCGTCTTCCACATGGTGCTTCTGAGCCCGGAGCGAGGGCTTCAGAAGGAGGGATACCCATGTCAGTAGGAGGGGGGTCGTCCTCAAGCTTTTTTGTCCATAGTTGGAGTCTGGTTTCTTCCCGTGATGGTATTAGGGGCTGGACATGGCTGAGAAAGCTTCTCCTGGACTTCAGCCGTTGGGCCATGGGTACACGTCCGTAGAGGAGGTGGCGTTCATCACTAGTGGCCTTGGTCATCTCTACTCGGCTGGCGACTTCCCGTCTCACATCAGCAGGGGCAATGCTAGCGAGGAGGTGCAGGTTGTTTATGTTGGCGGGCTTCAAGCTTCAAGGATCTAGTGGGAGGGAGGAACTGAAGAAAATTCACATTAGTCAGAAAATGGTGTTAGGTAAACTGTTGAGACTGAGGGCAGATACATTCTCAGGGCCTGATGGTCTGCATCCCAGAGTACTCAAGGAGGTGGCCATAGAAATTGTGTATGCATTGGTGATTATTTTCCATTGTTCTCTTGACTTGATCAGTTTCTGTAGACTGGAGGGTAGCCAATGTAACTCCAGTTTTTAAGAAAGGAGGGAGAGAGAAAACAGGGAATAATAGACCAGTTAGCCTTACATCAGTAGTGGGGAAAATGCTGTAGTCGATTATTAAATATGTTATAACAGCGCATTTGGAAAGCAGTGATGGGATCGGTCAAAGTCAGCATGCACTTATGAAGGGGAATTCATGCTTGACATCATTTGGAATTTTTTGAGGATGTAACATGTAGAATGGATAAGGGAGAACCAGTGGATGTGGTGTATCTGGACTTTCAAAAAGCCTTTGAGAAGGTCCCACACGAGAGGTTAGTGTGCAAAATTAGAGTACATGATATTGGGGGTAGGGTATTGACATCGATAGAGAACTGGTTGGCAGAGAAGCAAAGAGTAGGAATTAATGGGTCCTTTTTGAATGGCAGGCAGTAACCAGTGGGATGCCGCAGAGCTTGGTGTTGGGGCCACAGTTGTTTACAATATATATTAATGATTTAGATGAGGGGATTTAATGTAGCATTTCTAAATTTGCAGATGACACAATGCTGGGTGGCAGTATGTGCTGTGAGGAGGATGCTAGGAGGCTGCAGGGTGACTTGGATAGGTTGGGTGAGTGGGCAGATGCAGTATAATGTGGATAAATGTGAGGTTATCCAGTTTGGTGGCAAGAACAGGAAGGTAGATTATTATCTGAATGGTGTCAGATTAAGAAAAGGGGAGGTGCAACAAAACCTGGGTATGCTTGTACATCAGTAACTGAAAGTAAGCATGCCGGTACAGCAGGCAGTGAAGAAAGCCAATTGGCCTTCATTGTGAGAGGATTTTACTTTAAGTGCAAGGAGGTCCTGCAACAGTGAGACCACACCTGGAGTATTGTGTGCAATTTTGGACTTCTATTGTGAGAGGATTTTACTTTAAGAGCAAGGACCAGGTTAATTGCCTGCAACAGTGAGGTTGACTGGGCTTTTATTCATGGAATTTAGAAGGATGAGAGAGGATCATAGAAACATATAAAATTCTTGGAGGATTGGACAGGGTAGATTCAGGAAAAATGTTCCCAATGTTGGGGGAGTCCAGAAGCAGGGGTCACAGTTTAAGAATAAGGGGTAGGCCATTTAGTACTGAGATGAGGAAAAACTTTTTCATCTGGAGAGTTGTGAATCTGTGGAATTATCTGCCACAGAAGGCAGTGGAGGCCAATTCACTGGATGTTTTCAAGAGAGAGTTAGGTTTAGCTCTTAGGGCTAAGGGATTCTAGGGGTATGGGGAAAAAGCCGGAATGGGGTACTGATTTTGGATGATCAGTCATAATCATATTGAACGATGGTGCTGGCTCGAAGGGCCGAAAGGCCTACTCCTGCACCCATTTTCCATGTTTCTATAATTTGTGCAGATGTACCATAGAAAGCATTTTATTTTGATGCATCACAGCTTGGTTTGGATACAGCTCCATCCAGGATCGTAAGAAATTGCAGCGAATCGTAGACGCAGCCCACCCCATCACACAAACTAACCTCCCTTCTGTTGATTCCATTTATACCTCACACTTCCTCGGCAAGGCCAGTAGCATAATCATGTGTTACACCTTGGTCACTCCGTCTTCTCCCCTCTCCCATCTATAGAAGTGTGAAAACACACACCACCAGATTCAGGGACAGTTTCTTCCCATCTGTTATCAGGCAATTGAATCATCTTACCACAATCAGGGAGCAGTGGTGAACTATTATCTAGTTCTTTGGGACCGTCCTTGACCGGACTTGGCTGGCTTTACCTTGCACTAAACGCTATTCCCTTATCATGTATCCATACACTGTGAATGGATTGATTATTGTATTATAATGTATTGCCTTTCTGCTGACTGGTTAGCACACAACAAAAACGTTTCACTGTACCTTGGCACACATGGCAATAAACTATACTGAACTGAATTGAAAAAGTTCTCAGAGGAAGTTATAAAGAGCCAAGACACAATTTTTTCACTATGGAATTAATGGTAATGATATATGTTTATTATTGTCATCTGCAATGATACCAGTAAAACGATTTTGAAAACAATTCTGAAAAAAAGTGAATGCCGTGGCCTATAGCACTAGTTGTAAAAGGGTTCTGTGGAAAAATGAAATAATATCCACCACTCTGTTTATGAACTTGACTAAGACACAGATGAAAGCTTTTGGAAAATTAATTATAGTTCATCAATCAATGTCTGGGGACAGGTTGTCATTGAGAAGAAAATAAAATACGGTGACAGCAAGCGAGTATGCACTAGATTTATGGAAAGTGCTCTTGGTGAATTGAATTATTGTTAAACTGTAGTAAGATAATTCTTAACCAAAAATGGTTGTTTGATTGCAAGTGTTGCAATCTCTACTATACTGAATAGGTTCTTGGCAAAATTCATGATGGAAATCAGAAATTAATGAAACACCAGAAAGGCCAAACATATCCATGTGTTGGTCAAACATCAACTAGGATATTAGAAAAAAATTCACCATGTGTGTTTTTCAAAGTTAATAAATCAATTCAAAGAAAATAACCTTTGATGACAATGTAATTACAGAAGTAACCTTTAAAGAAGATAACAGTGGGGTGGGTGTATGTGTTTTTGAACCCAAAGGTAAGTACTTTTCAGATTTTACTACACTTTTAAGGTATTGCAATTGTCAGAAATAAAAAAGGAAATCACCATGGTACCACAACATTTGATAACATACTATATATATGAGATATTACTGCATATTGTTGTCTCATGGAACATTTTGTAAATTAATAATGTGTGTAAAACAAAAGTCCTACTATTTGATTGAAGAAGTGCTTTCTTCTTGACATTTCAAATGTATGGAAAATTAGGTACAAATCTAAACAATATTTAAAAATCCGACATTAAAAAATATATCTTTACGTATTTCTGAGTGATGATTTGGTAAACATGATTAATAGAGCTGAGAATGGGTCTCTTACATTAGAAATAAGCACTTCCAATCATAATATTAATTACTCACATAAGTAACTGAATAGCTAAAAATGGATTAAAAAAAATACCAAAATACGTAATTTCTTATGTTTTTCAGTATAGTTATCAGTTCCATAGCAAATTAAAAGAAAAAGCATACAAACTTTAAAAGTGATCTATTAGTCTGTTTTGTTTAGTTTAGTTTAGAGATACAGCATGGAAACAGGCCCTTCTGACCACTGGGTCCACGCCGACCAGCGATCACCACACATTAACACTATCTTACACACACTAGCGACAATTTACACATACACCAAGCCAATTAACCTACATACCTGTACATCTTTGGAGTGTGGGAGGAAACCAAAGATCTTTAATTTTTAACATTGACTTCAGAATTATAGGGACAAAAGTTTAGGGGTAATATGAGGGGGAACTTTTTTACTCAGAGAGTGGTAGCAGTGTGGAATGAGCTTCCAGTGGAAGTGGTGGAGGCAGGTTCATTGGTATCATTTAAAAATAAATTGGATAGGCATATAGATGAGAAGGGAATGGAGGGTTATGGTATGAGTGCAGGCAGGTGGGACTAAGGGAAAAAACGTTGTTCGGCACGGACTTGTAGGGCCGAGATGGCCTGTTTCCGTGCTGTAATTGTTATATGTTATATGTTATATATCTTGGAGAAAACCCACACGATCACGGGGAAAATGTGAGTTACTAGAAGATCCAAGGGGGACTAATAATATTGTCTTTATTTAAGAAGGTGATGGGTGGGGAGGGATGCGAGGCAGGAATATCAGCACCTTTTGTTTTTCTGTCTTTTTTTGTCTTTTTATTTCTTTACGTCTTTCTTATTTCTTTTACTTATTTACTCTTTGGCTACACCAATTTGGTAGTCTAGCGGTTCTATCCTTGCACATCCACTTTTTCCTCTCTCTTGCTTTTTCTCTCTTCTTTTCTCTTAATTTTAGCTAAACCTTAAAATTGAAGCTGTACAATAACTGTCTTATGTTATATGCTGCTGGTTATATTTTTGTACACTGCTTCTAATAAATAAAAATTAAAAATTAAATAAAAAATTAAATTAAAAATTAAAAAAAAGTCATGGTAAAGGTCAACACAAATATTTGATGACTTGACAACTTATTTCTAATCAAATGTGATTTAGAAAGACAAACAAGTTAACATTTCAGTCACTGATTTTATCAGACAAAGGGTCTTTGATCTGAAGCATTATCTCTTTTTCATTTCAGTGATGCTACCTGATCTGCTGAGTTTTTTCAGCAATTTCTGTTCTTGGTTCAGATTTATGACATCTACAATTTGTTTGATGTTTTTATACATATAATTGGCCAGATATGGATGTCAATACTTGCCCTTCAAGTATATTTCTTGGTACAGGTAGCTCATTTCAGAGGGTAATTAAAGAGTCAACCTGCAAATCTGCAATGAGATGAGGTGAGAAAAGTAATTTACCCTTTCCTGAAAGACAGTGATGAACTATATGTTTTTAATTGCAATCCAGTAATTTAATCATCATGATTACAACCAAATGTATCCTTGTGACTGAATCCAATCACAGATTTAGGGGCTGTAAATATAATTAATATCCATTAATTTACTTTTTTCATTCTTAACTATGATCAGCAGTGGTTATTATTGTTCATTATTTTTTGTGTTCTCCTTAATCTACCATCGTAAACTGATTTAGTGCCTTAATGTCAAATTACACAGTGCGAAATAGCATTTATTGATAATCTAATTTGACAATATACCCACAATTACAAGAATCGTTTAAGTGCTCACGTTAATTCCTTCATACAAATGTGTTAGAAAGATTTCTTGAAGATTGGTTGCTTGGACCATTCATAATTACTTCCTCACGTAAGTGGCAATTTGTACTGTTAATCATCAAACATATCTCACTTCTTTTACCAATTGAATAACAGCTAATTAGATATTTATTAAAGACATTCAGACATTCATTTGACCTATTATATTTTAATGATTAAGACAACACATGACACTTTTTTTTATATAAGCAATTCAATAAAACAGTGTTAGTTTGACGAATAGGGCTAAAATTCAATCCAAAAGCATACAGTATGGAGTAATGCATTAACAATTGATGGTGCGGTATATATACAACGGAAGACGCTTGGTAGCGATGGTCTTTGTGGAGCCCTCCGTAGCCTGTCCTGCGCCCCCGCTCACTTTCCACATTTCTGCTTTCTCTCCCAGCGCTTGCTCCTTCTCCTACACTCCGGAGTGGTGATCCAAGGGGCTGTTCTGCCCAGCTCCATTGAGATTTTGGTGAGGGTACTGTAGTACTCACAAGCCAGTTTCTCGCAGCCACATCCGATGTTGATCAGTTCCGTTTGGCTCCATGTGCGACCAGTCGGGATTTCGGTGCGGGTACTGGATTTCCCCGTTCTGGTGATGAGTCCCTTACTGAGTTTTCTGGGGGTACTGGGGTTTCTAGGGGTTCTAGGGGTTCTCGGGGTTCTGTGGTTTTTAAGTACCTTATTTCCTCAGCCGCGTTCGGTACTGGGCTGCTCTGAATTGACTTGGATAGGGAGCGCAAAGCCGCTGCGTGTGAACGCACCGCCATCTCGACGATTTTCCCTTTCTCGTCTTTTCTCGTCTTTCTCTCAAATGTCCGTTCACTCACCAACAAGCTGGATGAGGTAAGGCTCTGGATCAACACCCAGCGATCCCTGAAAGACTGCTGTGTGCTGATCTTCACGGAGGCGTGGCTCAGCGTGGCTCAGCGCGCTAGTTCCTGACGGGGCTGTGGGCCTAACGAACCGGTCACTGCATCGTGCTAATAGAACAAAGGACTCCAGTAAGAGCAAGAGTGGCGGGCTCTGCATATATATCAACAATGACTAGTGCACCAACCACACTGCAGTAGGGAGCTACTGTTCCCCAGATCTGGAATACCCACTGCTTAAATGTAGGCCGTTTTATCTGCCTCGGGAGTTTACTATGGTTATCATCATGGCCGTATACATTCCACCACAGGCTAATGCTTAACTAGTGCTAGCACAGCTGCACTCAGCCATCAGTAAGCAGCAGGATGCTCACCCTGACGGTACCATCATTGTTGCAGGGGACTTTAATCAGGTCGACCTACGAACTGCACTCCACAAATTCCACCAGCATGTGCAGTGCCCTATCAGGGGCTCAAACATGCTGGATAAAGTGTACACCAACATCAAGGATGCATACAGAGCTCTCCCCTGCCCATCCCTGGGACAATCCAATCACCTCTCACTGTTTCTACTGCCTGCATACAAACCCCTCATCCGCAAGACCAAACCTGCAATAAGGACGATCAAAATATGGCCCAAGGACGCCACCCTACAACTCCAGGACTGCTTTGATCACGCTGACTGGGACCTGTTTGCACAACAGGCAACCTGTGGTACAGAGGTAGACTTGGAGGAGTACACATCCACTGTGCTCTCCTACATCAACTGCTGTGTGGAGTCTGTCACAGTGGACAAGAAAACAAAGATGTTCCCAAACCGGAAACCGTGGATGAACAAGGCGGTTCAGAATCTGCTAAGGCCATGCAACATTGCCTTTAAATCCAGTGACACTTCAGCATACAGTGCTGCCAGGTCAAACCTAAACAAAGGTATAAAAAAGGCCAAAGACATCCACAGGCAAAGGGTGGAAGACCACTTCAATACCGTGAACACCAGAAGCATGTGGCAGGGTTTCAGGGACATTACTGACTATAAGAGCAGCCCCACCTGCCCCCACAGTGATATCACAATGGCCAACGAGCTAAACACCTTCTTTGCCCGCTTCAAAACTGGCAACACCACCAAGAGTGGAATAACCCGGGCCATGGCGGAGGGACAGGGCTTAACACTGAGCACTCAGGAGGTATAGTGCGCTCTGCGTAGGATCAATTCACGCAAGGCTGCAGGCCTGAATGGAGTCCAAGGAAGGGTACTAAAGGACTGTGCTGTACAGCTGGCGGAGGTATTCACGAGAATCTTTAATCTGTCTCTAACTCTGACAACAGTCAACAATTGCCTGAAGACAGCTACTATAGTACCATAGTGCCAGTGCCAAAAAAGTCAAAAGTCACCAACCTGAACGACTACCGTCCAGTTGGCCTAACTCCAATACCCATGAAGTGCTTTGAAAGGCTAGTCCTCTCCCACATCAAATCCAGCATCCCTGCCTCACTGGACTCTAATCAATTTGCATACAGGGCAAATAGATCCAGAGGATGCCATCTCTCTGGCTCTTCACACTGTCCTGACTCACCTGGGAGGACAGGGCACGTACGTGCGGATGCTCTTCATAGACTATAGATCCGCCTCCGGTCATCCCCACCAAACTCACCACCAAACTCCACCAACTAGGCCTCAGCTCGCTGATATGCGACTAGATCCTGAATTTTCCGACGGAGCGACCGCAGGCAGTGAGACTGGGCCCGCACCTGTCCTCCACTATCACCCTGAGCACCGGCACACCACAGGGCTGTGTATTGAGCAACATGCTCTACTCCTTCTTCACATATGACTGTGTTCCTGCATTCAACACCAACACCATCGTCAAGTTTGCAGATGACACAACAGTGATTGGGCTGATCACCAACGGTGATGAAACAAAATACAGAGCGGAGGTGCAGAACCTGGTGGACTGGTGCGCACGTAACAACTTGTCACTAAACACCTCCAAGACCAAGGAGCTGATTATTGAATTCAGGAGGACACATAATGGGGAATACGGCCCAATCTCCATGTGTGGAGAGTGTGTCCAGCTTTAGGGCACACACATCTCAGAGGACCTCACATGGTCCACCAACACCACTGCGATGGTCAAGAAGGCACAGCAATGACTGTTCTTCCTGAGAACATTGAAAAAGGCTGGTCTGACCCAACAGCTGCTGACAACCTTCTACCGCTGCACCACAAAGAGCATACTAACATATGGCATCTCTGTATGGTATCTCAGCTGCATGGAGGCAGAGAGGAGAGCTCTTCAGCGCATCATCCACAGAGCACAGAAGATTATTGGGACACAGCTACTTGCCTTGGAGGGCATCTACTACACAGTGCCTCAGGAAGGCCTTCAGCATCCACAAAGACTCCTCACACCCTTGTAATGGACTGTTCAAACTCCTACTTTCTGGCAGACGTTACAAGGCCTTCTACGCCCGCACCTCCAGACTCAGGAACAGCTTCATCTCCAGAGCTATAGCTGCTCTGAACCGGCCCTGCTGAGTGCCCCCCACCCCCATGAACTGTCTCCCTCAGATGGTCACATCGCACATCTACCCGGCACAGACACATTTGCACTTTAGACTGTTTTACTGTTCTTTTTGTAAATCATGTTTCTCACGGTATCTAAATCTAAATTTTATCTAAATGTTATTAGTTGTTTAGGTTATGACATTGGATGGAAGCTGGATACCAAATCTCATTGCACATATGTGCAATGACAATAAAAAATATTATTATTATTATTATGGAATAGATTTCAAAATTCAGGATCAGAATTTGAATAAGCAATCCACGATTAGTACATTTTTCCAAATGCTTTGAATTGGGATTGAAAACACATTGTGTCACAGGAATATTTAATGAAAAATAAAGAGTGCCGTTCAGATGACTATGACTGATTTTTCCCTTTCTCTTTTATTTATTTGGTAATTTCAATCTTTCAGGGATATTCAGCAAACGCTACATTTCTGAGGGAGTTCAACTAACTAATCCAGAGCAGAAAAGCAAATTATTCTGTCCAGTTGGCACTGCATGATCTAAGCTCCATGCAAGCCTATCCTTGCCCTTTTATATCAACTTGTAATTTTCTCCTATCATTTTTACTTTTAGGTTCCCTTAAACACAAATTGATTAAACTATTCTCTGTGGTAACACAATCACATTTTTACTTATCTGTGTGGGCAGACATTGGTCCCTAATTCATTTTGAATTTATTAATGACCATTTTAAATTAATGGCCTCAAATTTGAAACACTCCTCCTGGTATCTTTTTAACCATTATCAGTCAGATCCATAAATAATATTAAAGGGCTTTGATAAGGCATTTCAGAACTTTCTCACATCTGGGAAAAAAAAAGTATTTTCTGTCTTTCATAATAGTTAGATTCTTAGTTTCAGTGAGGTTTTTGTCATTTTGTTTCTCTCATGAGCACAAGAAAACAGTAGCAGGGGAGGGCTACCTTAGGCCTGCCCTGCCATTCAGTATGCTATCTTTAAGGCAGAGATTTACAGATTCTTGATTAGTATGGGTGTCAGGAGTTATGGGGAGAAGACAGAGGAATGAGGTTGAGAGGGAAAGATAGATCAGCCAAGATTGAATGGCTGAGTAGACAATGGTCTGAATGGCCTAATTATGCTCCTATACCGGATGTGCTTATGATCATGGCTGATCTATGCTGGCATCAACACAACATCTGTGCCAACAACTCTTCTATGTCATCTACACCGTTATTTATTTTTAATTAAGAGACCATAATGATACACTGTTCTCAAAACATTAGCTAAATATGGTATTCACTATCCAATTATCAATTATTTTATTTTCAATTATATTTGCTGATATCGCTCAGATCACAACCACACAGAAAGAATATTCCACCTGTTTCGCAGATTTTTTTTCTCAGTGCTGAAACTTAAAATATCCAGAAAGCTACAGAATTAACAAGATAAAATAAAACGAATTAAACAAAAGAAGTTAAATATGATTACATGTAACTTTTTAAAAAAAAGAAAAATGGTTAAAGCGATCATTTTTATAGAATACAAAGCTCTCTCAGTTTGTGCCAAAATATGTGATGTTATTTGATTTGACTTATCACTCGACTATTGTGTCATTTGATGCAATGTAGTGTTGGGAACACATTGTTTTAAAATACAGGTCCATGAAAACCAAGAAGATTTAGCAATCTCAAGATTTAGAATACCTGTGCTTTCTCTTCTGGCCATTACTGTTGGATGAGTTATATGTTTCAGCTTGACAAAACAATCACAGTTTGATTAACTGTGTCTTGAATAGGCAACCATGATTAGTATTTTTTTTCCAAATGCTTTGAATGCGACTGAAAATACATTGTATCACAGGAATGTTTATGAAAAATATAAAGTAACATTCAGATGATAAAGAAATTGACCATTTTCTGTTTTTTGTAATTCTGGCTATTCATGGCCACTGTACCCAATACAGGTTAAGCATTTACTGTACCACCTTTTCTATGATTTTATTTGCATAATGAAGTTTGTTTTTTGTGAAGCCGGGTCCTTTTGTTACCTGGTTGAGAGCTGTGCAATACTGTGGTTAAAGTGAGATATTTGATAAACAATAGCATTAACTTCTCTCTCTCTCTAAATAAAAAACGTCTATCATCCTTCATCCCTCTTCTGTCCACCAATTATCAGAGGCAACACAATAGACCACAGATGCTGGAATCTCAAGCAAAATAAACAAAAGGCTGGTGGAACTCGGAGACACAAGAAATTGCGGGTGCTGGAATCTAGCAAAACTCCCTTGACATATTCTTCAGTTAAAGGCACAATCTATTCTAAAACCAAATAAATCTACTTTAGATTTTTTGGCCGACAACCATGGTTTTAAAATTTGCCGCTTGAAACATGAGTTTTTTCAAAGTTCTACCAAAAAAATTCGGAGCAATGTTTTTTGCGATGTCGTAACAGTATGATTGGACATTCTCCTATGGAATCTTGAGCAAAACACAAAGTGCTGGAGGAACTAAAGTGGGCCAGGCAGCATCTGTGATGAGAATGGACAGATGTTGTTTTGGATCAGGACCCTTGTTCAGACTGATTGTCTCTGGCTCCTGACTCATCACTTCCCCGCTCTTCATCATACTGGCTCTCTCCCTTCTCCACTCTCAGTCCTGATGCTAGGTTTTGACCCGAAATGTTGACCTTTTTTTCTCCCATGTTGTAGTTCCTCCCACACGTTGTTTGTTGTTACAGATGCCAGCATCTGTAGTCTGTTGTGTCTCCAAACTTAATATTAAAATTGATATATAAACTAATTCATTGAAATTGATTTTCATCACAATGATTTTCTGATATAATGTAAATTAAAGTAGAGGAAAAAGTGAGCTTTGAGTGAAATGTCACATGCCTGCTGGCTGCACTGAGGACAACAGAATGCAATAAACATACCGTAGGAGAATGCCAATCAGACGGTTAGGGTACTGGAAAAATATTACTCCCAACATTCTGGTAGAACTTTGAAAAAACATATTTTGCAAGCATCAGATTTTAAAACCAGGGTTGTCAGACATAAAATCTAGGTATATTTGTTTGTTTTTTTTATAATAGATTGTGCCTTTAAGTAAAGAACATGTCAAGGGAATTCTGTGACCTAGCTTTATTGTTATTGGCCACTTCATAGACTGTATTCTGGGAAATGTCAATCACTTTACCTCCAGAGCATATCATATGGCTGACTGCTGAGTAAATCACTCTAGCTTGGGAGTTCAATGATGTTAATTAAAGTTATTTTCTGCCCTTACATGTGTGCTTTTCTTTTGCTGTGTTTATTCAAAATAAATGGCAATGGAGGATCTAAGTGCCCGTATTAATTGCCCCACTTTGTAAATATTGACCCACATTTTGTAATAAATTATCAAACCCACTCACGGAAAACAAGAAGAATGAACTGAATATCTTACTTTGACTTAACCTGCAATTACCCCGTACAACAATTACCAAATTATTTCTATGTGAAGGAAAGTTATTAGGTTATATATTTTTTTAAATGTGGCAAGTTTTGCTTCCATCAAAAATGGGAACTGGAAGAATTTGATTTTCTAAACACAAAATGCAGTTTCTGGGTATGACATGGTATAGCAAATTGTAATCCTTCAGGATCGAACCACAACATTAAACCACAATTAGATAATGAAATGCTGCTAAGAGAAGATTACATTTCTCTTTATGAATGTAAAATATATGAAAGTCCATAAACTTAAAATAGAGGCAGCAGTGTGATGCAGTTGGTTGAGTTGTTGCCTCACAGGTCCAGTGAATAAGGATAAATCCTACCCTCTGGTGCTGTATGCCTTGAGTTGGTATGCTGTCCACGTGACTGGATTGATTTCCTCCAAGTGCTCCAGTTTCCTCCCTCATCCAAAACAAAGTTGTGAATTAACCAGATTGGAAGTGTTCAGAAAAAACAACATTTTAAAGACATTTCGACCAGTACATGGATAGGAAACATTTAGAGGAATAGGTGCTAAACAAAAACAGGGACTAACTTAAATAAAGCACCTTGAGTTTTAATGGACAAGGTGGGTCAAAGGGCCTGTTTCTATTCTCTCTAACTGTATGTATGACCCTTGAAAGTTGGTTGGCCACAATAAATTGTCTCTGGTATGCAAGTGAGGGCAGAATCAGGAAGGAGTTGATCGGAATGTCAGGAGAATAAAACGTGGATTTTGGTAGGATTAATGTGAATGATATTTGATTGTCCAAGCAGATTCGGTGAGGCAAAAGGCAAGTTTCTGTGCAGTGTCACTCTATGGCTCGGTGACCCTAACACAAGAAAGTAAGTGCGGAAGTAGCCACCTGTTCCCTCAGGTCTGCACCTTTGTTCAAGGTGATCATGGCTGATCTGCAGGCCTCAGCTCCTCTTCTGTGCCAGTTCCCCACAGTATCAACTCCCTGAGTTTTCAAAAATATATCAACCTCCTCTTTGACGGTTTCCTTTAATTTATCCTCAATGATGTTCCAGAATAGAGATTTACAATGATTCATTATCCTCTGTTGGACACTGCAGTGAAATCAGGGGAAGAAATCAGGCCTGTTCCTTCTCTGAAAGTGTTTCTGAAGTATATCATTTTCTGGGTAACTACCAGTGGGTTTTTTTGGTACACATCAATCCTTACTGTTGGTGGCTATGGTGGACAATCATCCTATAAGATGCTTAAGCTGTTTATGAGCCCAACTGCCAAATTTAATCAATACATTTTATTTTTTAAACATTAGTTAGCCTTTTTTCAATGTTAAAACTCTGGCTGGAATATTTGGGTTTTGTAAGGAATAGGCTGTTAAGATTCAAAGTCAAAGTCAAAGTCAACTTTATTCGTCACATGCACCCGAAGGTGAAATGAATTTGCCAACAGCGATACACCTAAAGAGAACACACAATACACAATAAAATGTAACACAAACATCCACCACACCATTCTTTACAGTGGTGGAAGGCAACAAAGTTCAGCCAGTCCTCCTCCTTGTTCAGGTAGGCTAATCCGATGTTAAATACTCCTGAAATCACTACAAACCTGTAAAGGGAGAAATCGTCCCCTATCAATAACCCGTGCCTGCCTTCTCCCCATATCCCTTGACTACACTAGCCCCTAACTCTTTCTTAAATCCATCAAGTGACTTGGCCTCCACTGCCCTCTGTGGCAGGTAATTCCATAAACTCACAACTCTCTGGGTGAAAATTTTTTTTTCTAACCTCAATGTTAAATGACCTCCCCTTTATTCTAAGACTGTGACCCCCTGGTTCTGGACTTGCCCAACATTGGGAACATTTTTCCTGCATCTACCTTGTCCAGTCCTTTCATAATTTTATATGTTTCTATAAGAGTCCCCCTCATCCTTCTTAACTCCAGTGAATAAAAGCCTAGTCTTTTCAATCTTTCCTCATATGACAGTCCCGCCATCCCAGGGATCAATCTCGTGAACCTACTGCCTCAATCACAAGGATGTCCTTTCACAAATTAGGAGACCAAAACTGTACACAATACTCCAGATGTGGTCTCACCAGAGCCCTATACAACTGCAGAAGAACCTCTTTATTCCTATACTAAATCACCTTGTTATGAAGGCCAACATTCCATTAGCTTTCTTCACTGCCCGCTGTACCTGCACGCCAAATTTCAGTGAACAAGGACACCCAGGTTTCACTGTACCACCCCTTACTTAACCTAACCCCATGAGAGAATAATCTGCCTCCTTGTTTTTGCCACCAAAGTGGATAACGTCACATTTATCTATATTATACTGCACCTGCCATGCATCTGCCCACTCACTCAACCTGTCCAGGTCACCCTGCAACCTCAAGTTCAAGTTCAAGTGAGTTTATTGTCATGTGTCCCTGTATAGGACAATGACATTCTTGCTTTACTTAAGCACACAGAAAATAGTAGGCATTTACTGCAAAACAGATAAATGTGTCCCTATACCATGATATAAATATATACACACATGAATAAATAAACTGGTAAAGTGCAAATAACAGAGTTTTGTCCGAGCCAGGTTTAATAGCCTGATAGCTGTGGGGAAGTAGCTATTCCTGAACCTGGTTGTTGCAGTCTTCAGGCTCCTGTACCTTCCACCTAAAGTTAGCAAGGAGATGAGTGTGTGGCCAGGATGGTGTGGGTCTTTGATGATACTGCCAGCCTTTTTGAGGCAGCGACTGCGATAAATACCTAACATCCTCTTCACAGTTCACACTGCCACCCAGCTTTGTGTCATCCACAAACTTGCTAGTGTTGCTCCTAATGCCCTCTTCCAAATCATTAATATATTTGGTAAACAGTTGCGGCCCCAACACCGAGTCTTGCGGCACTCCACTCGCCACTGCCTGCCATTCTGAAAAGGGCCCGTTCACTCCAACTCTTTGCTTCCGGTCTTCCAACCAATTTTCTATTCATGTCAACACCCTACCCCTAATACCATGCTCTAATTTTAGTCACCAGTCTCCCATGCATGACTTTAACAAAGGCTTTCTGAAAGTCTCAATACACTACATCCACTGGCACCCCTTCATCCATTTTACTTGTCACATCCTCAAAAAATTCCAGAAGATTAGTCAAGCATAATTTCCCTTTCATAAATCCATGTTGACTTGGACTAATCCTTTTACTGCTATCCAAATGCCCCATTATTACCTCTTTAATAATTTTACTCCAGCATCTTTCCCACCACTGAAGTCAGGCTAACTGGTTTGTAATCCCTGTTTTCTCTCTCGCTACTTTCCTGAAAAGTGGGATAACATTAGCTATCCTCCAATCCACAGGAACTGATCCTGAACCTAATGAACATTGGAAAATGATCACCAATGCATCCACTATTTCTAGAGCCACCTCTCTGAGGACCATGGGATGCAGACCATCAGGCTCAGGGGATTTATAATCCTTCAGTCCGCTTAGCCTACCCAATACTATTTCTTATCTAATGAAAATTTATTTCAGTTCTTCTATCCCCTTAGATCCTCTGTCCTCCGGTACATCTGGGATATTGTGTGTGTCTTCCATAGTGAAGACTGATCTGAAGTACCTATTCAACTGTTCTGCCATTTCATTGTTGCCCATAATAATTTCACCTGTGTCTGCCTTCGAGGGACCCACTTTTGACTTTACTACTCTTTTTCCCTTAACATATATAAAGAAGCTTTTACTGTCCTTTATATTCTTGGCCAGCTTCCCTTCGTACTTCATCTTTTCAGCCCGTATTGCCCGTTTTGTTTCCTTCTGTTGTCCTATGAAAGTTTCCCAATCCTCTGGCTTCCGGCTGTGAAATTGGGTTTCAAATGCTGTGAATTTGAGTTTTGTGGCCAGCACTCTTCCTGAAATACTGTAAAATTGTGTTTGGTGGCCTGCACTCTGCCTGAAATGCTGTGAAATTGAGTTGGTGGCCTGCACTCTGCCTGAAATGGAATATCAAGAAATGGCCGATGGGAACTGGCAGCCCACCAGCCATGATTGACTGATCTGCCAGCCCACCAGTCCTGAGTGACTGAGCTGCCAGCCCACCAACCCTGAGTGACTGAGCTGCTAGCCAACCAGTCCTGAGTGGCAGAGCTTCCAGCCCACCAGCCCTGAGTGATTGAGCTGCCAGCCCACCAGGCCTGAGTGACTGAGCTGCCAGCCCAAGAATCCATCCAGCCCACAATGTCCATATTAGCCCTCTGGAAACCAGTCCCTTCGGTGCACAACACCCAAACTAGCGCTCCAGAAAGCCCCCCCACCACTGGCCACCAATATTGGATTTGTTGGAGAAGTGGAATATTGCGTTGGGGGACCAGCCCTCCCATGTGACCATGGGACCCAACGGGACCCACTTAGTCTAGTAATATTTATTTGTTGTAAAATTCATCTGTACTGTACTGTATTTATTTTTAAATTGTATCAATATTGAAATCTGAATCAAATTCCATTTCTGCAGATTATTAACAGATGTGTACATCATGCTGTTAGAAGTGTGCATCTGGTTGATAACAGATACCATTCATTTGCAATCATATCTGATTTACTTAGATGGGTACAAGCCGAAATTTAGCTGAATGTCAAGATAGTTAATCATTTGTGCAGGAGACAAGCTCAAAGATTCAGTTTACATTGAGGCGAGTCAGCAGTCACAGGATCTTAGAAAGGCTGTTAAGAGAGGAGAAAAAAAACGTCAAGGTGATAGTTATAGGTAAAGGTCAAGATGACTATCGTTAGTAGTACAAATGCATTTTCAAATGAGTGAACGGAAAGGGTAGGTTTAAGCTCTCTTCCCTGTTAAGTTTAGTTAAGGCCAGTGAGGATGTCGATTAATTATTATGACTGAACTCGGAGGAGGCAGGTGCTATTTCAGTACCTGTCATTTGTCCACATCACAACCATCTCATTACGAGGCATAAATCTATGTGAGATAAATTAAATTGTTTCAGTTTCATTTCACATGCTTTAACGGAAAAAATATATATTTATATCAAACCGGTGTCGCAGCGGCCTCTGCAGTCTGTCTGTGTTTTTTTGTTTTTTTTGTCCTGTTGAGGGTTTAGTTTGTAGCGGTTTAGCGGTTTTTGTTTTAAATGTGTATGTGTGGGGGGTGGGGGAAACTTTTAATCTCTTCCCTGCATGGAGACCCGACCTTTTCCCTGTCGGGTCTCCGTTGCCGTTGGGGCCTAGCGCCGTGGAGTGGCCTCCACCGGAACGACCTGGAGGCTCAAGTCACGGAGCCTGTGGAGCTGGGGAGCTGCTGTGGAGCCGCGGCGCCTGTGGAGCTGTTGTGGAGCCGCGGAGCCTGTGGAGCTGGGGAGCTGCTGTGGAGCCGCTGCTGTCTGTGGGAGCTGCTGTGGAGCTGCTGCGGACTTACCTCCGTGGAGCTGGCCGGCTTCGGGGCGTGGAGAGCGGCGGTGGCGCATTGCTGCGGCCCGGCTCCGGTGGATGGTGACACCGGGAGCTCGCGGATCCCCGGTGGGAGGCTGCTTTGCGGGGCACCGGCAGCGGCGACTTCTCCCGCCCGAATTGCGGGGTTGAGAGTGACCTGGAGGGGGGCCCTACAACGCCCGGCGCGGCCTTCATTTGCCGCGGACTAGCGCCCGCCGGGGGCTTTGACCTCGACTTCGGGAGGGAAATGGAATGCAGGGGAGAGACAAGAACTTGCCTTCCATCACAGTGAGGAGGAGAGCCACTGTGATGGATGTTTATGTGAATAGTGTTGGTGTGTGTTTTGGTTCTTTTATTGTATGGCTGCAGAAACTACATTTCGTTTGAACCTCATGTGATGTTCAAATTACAAATAAAAGTATTGCATTGTAAACTTCACTGTTTTATTTCCTTACAATCCTTAAGTTTATGTTATTTTATTCAAAATAAAGATTATGAAATCAATACTGCACAGTATCTTCACAATCCTGCTTGTAGTTGTGTAATATATATTTGTAAAGTTTGCATCCTATAATAATTGCTCTTACCTTTGCAAATTGACTTTTCCTTTCTTCTAAATGGTGACATTTAATTATGCATCAAAACCTCAAAGAATATTTAGAGCTTCATAGTTAAAGAGTGGAAAACAGATGCAACTAATTGTGTTGGAATAGATGAAGTATAACCTGCAGCAGACTTTTTCCACGCAAGGGAAGGGTATATTAGCATTTTCTTAAAACTGAACATACTAAATTATACATACATTATGGTAATCTGTAATTCTTTTTCAGAATTCTCCTTATAATCATGATTGCCTGATACCCTGCGTGCATTACATAGTGTCTGGAAACTATTACAGTTTAATGTTTGTGTCTTTAATTTGGAATGATAATTCACAATCCCATGCCCAAGTCCATGGATAACAATAATAAGTGAAGTATTGTTATTTAGAAACATAGAAACATAGAAAATAGGTGCAGAGTAGGCCATTCAGCCCTTCGAGCCAGCACCGCCATTTAATATGATCATGGCTGATCATCCAACTCAGTATCCTATACCTGTCTTCTCTCCATACCCCCTGATCCCTTTAGCCACAAGGGCCACATCTAACTCCCTCTTAAATATAGCGAATGGGCTCTAGGGGAGCTGCTCTGGCAGCAGCCTCTGCCTACAGCCTGTCAGGATTTGAGTATAGGAGCAGAGAGGTTCTACTGCAGTTGTACAGGGTCTTGGTGAGACCACACCTGGAGTATTGCGTACAGTTTTGGTCTCCAAATCTGAGGAAGGACATTATTGCCATAGAGGGAGTGCAGAGACGGTTCACCAGACTGATTCCTGGGATGTCAGGACTGTCTTATGAAGAAAGACTGGATAGACTTGGTTTATACTCTCTAGAATTTAGAAGATTGAGAGGGGATCTTATAGAAACTTACAAAATTCTTAAGGGGTTGGACAGGCTAGATGCAGGAAGATTGTTCCCGATGTTGGGGAAGTCCAGGACAAGGGGTCACAGCTTAAGGATAAAGGGGAAATCCTTTAAAACCGAGATGAGAAGAACTTTTTTCACGCAGAGAGTGGTGAATCTCTGGAACTCTCTGCCACAGAGGGTAGTTGAGGCCACTTCTTTGTCTATATTTAAGAGGGAGTTAGATGTGGCCCTTGTGGCTAAAGGGATCAGGGGGTATGGAGAGAAGGCAGGTACGGGATACTGAGTTGGATGATCAGCCATGATCATATTGAATGGCGGTGCAGGCTCGAAGGGCCGAATGGCCTACTCCTGCACCTAATTTCTATGTTTCTATGTTTCTATGTTTACAGCCTGTCTGTCATTCTATCTTTTTTTTTTAATTTTAAGTTAGTCAAAAGTCTGTTTTAGGGGGAAACATTTACTTTTCTATGTGGGGTAGGGGGGCAGGGTAAGGGGCAAACCGTCTCCCAGTCTCTTCCTGGCGGGGACACGACTATTTCTCCGTGTCGCGTCCTCACCCCCCACCTTGCGGCCTACCAGCTGGATCGGAGCAGCCATTCCTGCCGGGGACCGAGTAACGGACCAGGGCTGCTACAGCGGCGGCGCAGCACTGTAGTCACCGCGGAGCAGGAGATGCCTACCTGGGTCGCCGTTTGGAGCTCCGGAGCGTTGGGCCGCTACTGCAACATCATGGAGCTCTGGTGCGGAGAGCTTCCAACGCGGGCAGCGCTGATCGTCATCGTGGAGTCCTGGGGCGCCTTGCAGAGGGTCGACAGCAGCAGTCTCCAACCGGCGGGGCCAATGGATTTTGGAAGCCGCCAACACCGGTAGGAGGGGGCCGACTCTGGTGTTCACGCAGCTGAGGACGTCCCGCAGCCTCGACGTCGGACTTGTATCACCCCGGTGAGCGGTCCTGGATATCGGGCCGCTCATAGCTGCAACTGCGTAGGGCGTGGGGAGGCCCTGACCATGAGGAACAGTGGAGGAAGAGACTGACTTTGGTGCCTTCACACACAGTGGGAAACTTTGATTCTGCTGTGTGGGGATGTTTTATGTTAAATTCTATAGTGTGTGTTCTTTATACCCTTTCTGGCTTAATCCCTCCCTTCACCACCTCCAGTTTCAATTCCAGTTGGAATATTTTGGAGGACCCAAGAACCAAGAACCAAGAACTGGCCTCAACTACCTTCTATGGCATAGAATTCCATAGATTCACCACTCTGTGTAAAAAATGTTTTTCTCATCTCGGTCCTAAAAGACTTCCCCCTTATCCTTAAACTGTGACCCCTTGCTCTGGACTTCCCCAACATCGGGAATAATCTTCCTGCATCTAGCCTGTCCAACCCCTTAAGAATTTTGTAAGTTTCTATAAGATCCTGCCTCAATCTTCTAAATTCTAGCGATTACAAGCCGGTCTATCCAGTCTTTCTTCATATGAAAGTCCTGCCATCCCAGGAATCAGTACTCCCTCTATGGCAAGAATGTCGTTCCTCAGATTAGGAGACCAAAACTGTACGCAATACTCCAGGTGGGGTCTCACCAAGACCCTGTACAATTGCAGTAGAACGTCCCTGCTCTTATACTCAAATCCTTTTGCTATGAATGCTAACATACCACTGGCTTTCTTCACTGCCTGCTGCACTTGCATGCCTACTTTCAATGACTGGTGTACCATGACACCCAGGTATCGTTGCATCTCCCCTTTTCCCAATCGGCCACCATTCAGATAATAGTCTACTTTCCTGGTTTTGACACCAAAGTGGAGAACCTCACATTTATCCACGTTATACTGCATCTGCCATGCATTTTCCCACTCACCCAACCAATCCAAGTCACCTTGCAGCCTCCTAGCATCCTCCTCACAGCTAACACTGCCCCCCAGCTTCGTGTCATCCGCAAACTTGGAGATGTTGCATTCAATTCTTTCATCCAGATCATTAATATATATTGTAAATAGCTGGGGTCCCAGCACTGACCCTTGCCGCACCCCACTAGTCACTGCCCGCCATTGTGAAAAGGACCCGTTTGCACCTACTCTTTGCTTCCAGTCTGCCAGTTCTCTATCCACATCAATACTGAACCCCCCATACCATGTGCTTTAAGTTTGCATACTAATCTCTTATATGGGACCTTGTCGAAAGCCTTCTGAAAGTCCAGATATAATACATCCACTGGGTCTCCCTTATCCACTCTACTAGTTACATCCTCGAAAAAATTTATAAGATTCGTCAGACATGATTTACCTTTCATAAATCCATGCTGACTTTGTCCAATGATTTCACCACTTTCCAAATGTGCTGCTATCCCATCTTTAATAACTGACCCTAGCATTTTCCCCTCTACCGATGTTAGACTAACTGGTCTGTAATTCCCCGTTTTCTCTCTCCCATCCTTTTAAAAAGTGGTGTTACTTTAGCTACCCTCCAATCCTCAGAAACTACTTACTCCAGAATCAGAAGATTTTGAAAAATTATCACTAATGCATCCAATATTTCTGGGGCTACTTCCTTAAGTACTCTGGGATGCAACTTATCTGACCCTGGGGATTTATCGTCCTTTAATCCATTCAATTTACCTAACATCCCAGCTAACCTGGATTTCACTCAGTTCCTCCGTCTCATTTGACCCCTGGTCCCCTGCTATTTCCGGCAGATTATTTATGTCTTCCTTAGTGAAGACAAAACCAAAGTAAGTATTCAATTGGTCTGCCATGCCCTTGTTCCCCATGATCAATTCACCTGTTTCTGACTGCAAGGGACCTACATTTGTTTTACCTAATCTTTTTCTCTTCACATATCTATAAAAGCATTTGCAGTCAGTTTTTATGTGCCAGTTTTCTTTCATAATCTATTTTCCCTTTCCTAATTAAGCCCTTTGTCCTCCACTGCTGGACTGAATTTCTCCCAGTCCCCTGGTAGGCTGCTTTTTCTGGCTAATTTGTATGCTTCATCTTTTGTTTTGATACTATCCCTGATTTCCCTTGTTTTCCATGGATGCACTACCTTCCCTGATTTATTCTTTTGCCAAACTGGGATGAACAATTGTTGTAGTTCATCAATGCAGTCTTTAAATGCCTTCCATTGCATATCCACCGTCAACCATTTAAGAATCAGTTGCCAGTCTATCTTGGCCAATTCACGTCTCATACCCTCAAAGTTACCGTTCAGGACCCTTGTTTCTGAATTAACAATGTCACTCTCCATCCTAATGAAGAACTGAACCATATCATGGTCACTCTTGCACAGGATTAGATTACTCCTATTGCAAATCTTTCGTTTATGTGGAAGTTTCAGTTTTTCTTTTGATTGTCTTGGTGAATCACACAGTAAGTCTCCAAATTTTTGTTTACAGGTTCAGATATTATTTTTAGAGAATCTGGATTACATTATCTGATCTAATTTTGAGACGCTTTCATTTGTCTCCAAAAATCAACAACCACTACAAACAGGTGCAATTTATCCTACAGTCAGACAAAATATAAGGTGGGAAACAGCCCAGAATCCAAGAGGAGGCTTTAGATATTCCTAGAATAGAATCTAGTACTGTTTTCAGAAAAGCATCCTATTTAATTTCAGAGAGCTTGCAGAGAGTTTGCAAAAAAGTGGCGCCATCGAGTGTGGCAGCCTTGCAAGCAGCTGTTTGTCCTTTCACCCTTTTAAAATTATTTTTATTATGTCAAAAAGTATGTTTTAAAGGTTTCTTAGTCTTTTTTTAATGTGGTGCGAGGGGGGGGGGGGGAGAAATAGGTGGAATCCGTTTCTCAGTCACTTACCTGGACGGAGATGCGTCTTTTCTCTGCGTCGCCTCTTCATCCCTCCTCGCGGCTTACAAACTGGATTGGCGCGGCCTTTCCTACATGAGAACAGCCAGATCTTCAGCGGCGGCGCAGTACTGAATTACCATCGCGGAGCAGGACGATGCCTTATGTCAGGCGGGGATCGCCTGCCGAAGCTCCGGAGTGTTGGGCCTACTGACTTTAATACCGTGGAGCTGTGGTTTGTGGAGCCTCTAGCCACAGGCTGTGCTGACTTTAACACTGTGGAGTCCTGGAATCTTTTGCTGGAGGTCGCGAGTGTTGGAGCTCCACCCAGCTCGGACAGTGGACTTCGGGACCGCAGTCTCCGGTAGGAAGCGGTCAATTCGGAAACTCCAAGCAGTTGAGTGTGTTCTTCCGTTCCAAGGCCGGAGCTCCGATCATCCCGGCAAGAGGGCCTGAAAATCAGGCCGCCCGTAGCGGCGACTGCGGAGGGCTCAAAAAACCATGAGTGAACAAAGACTGAACTTTATTGCCTTCCCTCACAGTGGGAAACGTTGATTCCACTGTGTGGGGATGTTCATGTTAAATTCTATCGTGTATTGTGTTCTTTTTATTCGTATGGCTGTATGGTAACTCAAATCTCACTGTAGCAGTTGACGCATGTGACAATAAATGTAACTTGAACTTGAAAAATGCCTTCCTATTAAGAGCATAAGGGCAGGAGTGGATCACTCAGCTCCTCAAGAGTGTCCCTCTATTCAATGTAAACATCCTCAGGTACAGCAGGCAGTGAAAAAAGCTAATGGCATGTTGGCCTTCATAAAAAGAGGATTTGAGTAAATGATCAAAGAGGTCCTTCTTCAGTTGTACAGAGCCCCGGTGATACACCTGGAGTATTGTGTGCAGTTTTGATCTCTGAATTTGAGGAAATACATTATTGCTATTGAGGGAGTGAAGAGTAGGTTCATGAGGTTAATTCCCGGGATGGTGGGACTGTCATATAATGAAAGAATGGAATGACTGCTCTTCTATTCACTGGAAGTTAGAAGGATGAGAGGAGATCTTCTAGAAACATATAAAATTATAAGGGGATTGGACACGCTAGACGCCGGAAACATGTTTCCGATGTTGGGGTAGTCCAGAACTAGGGGTCACCATTTAAGAATAAGGGGTCGGCTATGTTGAACTGAGATGAGGAAAATAATTTTCACCCAGAGAGTTGTGAATTTGTGTAATTCTCTGCCTCAGAGGGCAGTGGAGGCCGATTCACTGGATGCATTCAAAAGAGAGTTGGATAGAACTCTTAGGGCTAGCGGAATCAAAAGATATGGGGAGAAGGCAGGAACGGGGTACCGTTGTGGATGATCATCCATGATAACATTGAATGGCGGTGCTGGCTCGAAGTGCCGAATGGACTACTACTGCACCTATTTTCTATGTATCTATATAACAAGGAAATGAAGGCAAATCATTGACCAGTTTTGGAAACTGGCTGAGCAATAGAACATTACTAACACACATATTCCTTGGCTTTTGCTTTCAAAGGCTAAGGCTGAACAAATTCAATAATAGATTGTTGGACAGTTAAGGAATCAAGGGATACAGCATTCGCATTGGAAAAGTGGCAATGGTGGAGAAGATTAGCCATGAATGCCAGAGTCTGGACAAGGTGATTGACTATCCTAATGGGCCTGTCCCACATTTTAGGCGATTTTTCAGGCAACTTCTGGTGACTGTTAAGTTGCCGGAATTCACCTGAAAAACCGGCAACTGGAACAGCGACTGTCAGAGTGTAACACACACACACACACACGCACACACACACACACACACACACACACACACACACACACACACACACACACACACACCGCAGGCAGGGGTACAGGGCAAGCGGGGTGAGTGTTGTCTGAAATTCACACAGCGCAAAGCCAAGGTGATACAGACACACACCGAGATGAACAGAAAGGTTGGCACTGTAATTAAAAGCCCTGTCCCATGATACAAGTTCATTCCAAGAGTTCTCCCAAATTTAAAAAAAATCAAACTCGTAGTAAGCACGGAGAATGAACATAGCGGGTACGTCAGAGCTCAGGGATGTCTCTTAGTGGCTCGTAATGCTAACGGCAGGTACTCGGGAAGACTCGCTAACGGCACATAAGCACGGGAAGACTTGTGAAGATTTTTCAACATGTTGAAAAATGTCCACGAGAGCCCCGAGTACCGACGAGTGACCATTACTGTAAATCTCCGAGTTCGAATCAGGGTAAACTCGGGAGAGCTCTTGGAATGAACTCGTACCGTGGGACAGGGCTTTAAGATTGCTAGAAGCACAGTGTACGGTAAGTCCTTTAAAAGAGGGGAGTGAGGGGGGTGGGGAAGGAGGGAGAAGGAGGGAGAAGGAGTGGAGACAACTTTTAAGAAGCCAGAGATATACGGCTGTGAAACTCGGCGTACATTTAACATTACCGGTTGGTTATCCTTGGTTCTGAAAACTACTGGTTATGTTTTTTTCCCCAATGAGCCAATGAAATTCACCTACAAGCTACGAGAACCTTCGACTTTCTGGCAACCCACTAGGACCTCCTGGCGACTCACCTATGGCATGAGAATTCTCCCTACTCTCCATGGCGGCTTCAATCTAGTCACCGCTAATTTTTCAACGTTGAAAAATTAGCGGTGACCATAATGAGGCCGCGAATAGTACCCAGAATGCGGGAACTCCTCACGACCATGAAGGCGACTCCCCGGCAACTACCCGCGAACATGTGGCAGTCGCCTAAAAGTCGCCTAAGTGGGACAGGCCACATAACCCTTCTATTTCTTCTGTACTTATGTTCTTGGGTTCTTAGCTATGTATGGCTTATTACGCAGTACTAAATATATTATGATCTGATACTTTGTTAACTCTAGGGCATACTGTTGCATTATTCTATCCTATTCTTTCTCCAGAATGTACTGCCCTTCAGGCATGAGCTGGTTTGCTTATATTAATCCATGTTATGGTTAAAATTCACATTAAAACTACTCTGCTTTAACTGCATGATCTGTTCAATTTCTGTAGTTATGTATTGTCCTAATTTAGTGGTTCTTAACCTTTTTAGAACCAGTACGCACATACGCGGACAAAATACCGTATGTGGTATGTACCTTTGTTAGGTTCCTAAACATGGGCTCAACAAATTGATGACCCTCTTCATGACCCCTGGCAAAGCCCCAAACGACCCCCATAGGGGTCATGACCCCCAGGTTAAGAACCACTGTCCTAATTCATAGCTGTAATCAGGAGAGCTATATATAACACCCACTAGACACTATAATCCTTTACTATTTCTTAATTCTACATAGAATGTTTCTACTACTTGCTTGCCTGTCATTAAATCCCCTCACATCAATGTTTTAAATGTATCCTTAATTATCAAAGCTTCTTGCCCATTCACCTGTCTTTCCTACAAATGTAAACTGGAATATTATGTCAGATCCTAATTGTCTTGCAATCATATTTCAGCTATGACTATTATGACATGCCCCCAATTTAAATTGGAACACTCAACTCATTGTATAATCAATTCATTTGTACAATCGTTTCATTCAATTTGTTTCTTGTACACCATGTGTTTGTACAGGGTAATGGCCATAGTCACTAACTTGACCCATACTATGATTTATTTGCATATTTCTTGGGATACTTGCCTTCATCGGTCATAACATTGACTATATGAGTCAGGAAGTCATGTTGCAGCTTTAATGGACTTTGGTTAGGCTGCATTCGGAGTATTGTGTGCAGTTCTGGTTGTTCCATTACAGGAAGGATGTGGGCCCTTTGGAGAGGGCGCAGAAGAGGCTTATCTGAATACTGCTAGAATTAGAGGGTATTAGCTAAAAGGAGAGGTTGGATTGTTTTCTTTGGAACTTTAAAGGTTGAGATTGAATTGATTTATACAAAATTATGAAAAGCATAGATGAGGTTGACAGAACCTTTTATCTAGGGTAGAAATGTTATAAACCCCTCCCCCCCCCCCCCCCCCCCCCCCCCCCCCCCCCCCCCCCCAAAAGGATTGCTTTAAGCTGAGAGGGCAACATTTAAAGGAGACGTATGAGGCATACATTTTACATGGAGAGATAGATCCATCATTTATTTATTTGCCTGCACTCCACAATTTAAGATTTGTAATAGCAAAAAAAAAAAATCACATGTGGTTAAAGTGTACATTGTCAGATTTTAATAAAGGCAATTTTTAAACATTTTGGTTTCACCATGTAGAAATTACAGCAGTGTTTATTCATAGCTCCCCCATTTCAGGGCACCATACTTTTTGGGACACAACAATGTCATGTAAATGAAAGTAGTCATGTTTCCATTTGTTGCATATCAAGTTCAAGTTCAAGTGAGTTTATTGTCATGTGTCCCTGTATAGGACAATGACATTCTTACTTTGCTTCAGCACATAGAACATAGTAGGCATTTACTACAAAACAGATAAGTGTGTCCATATACCATGATATAAATATATACACACATGAATAAATAAACTGATTGTGCAAATAACAGAAAATGGGTTATTAATAATCAGAGTGTTGTCTGAGCCAGGTTTAATAGCCTGATGGCTGTGGGGAAGTAGCTATTCCTGAACCTGGTTGTTGCAGTCTTCAGGCTCCTGTACCTTCTACCTGAAGGTAGCAGGGAGATGAGTGTGTGGCCAGGATGGTGTGGGTCTTTGATGATGCTGCCAGCCTTTTTGAGGCAGCAGCTGCGATAAATCCCCTCGATAGAAGGAATTTCAGAGCCGATGATGGACTGGGCATTGTTTACTACTTTTTGTAGTCTTTTCATCTCCAGGGTGCTCAAATTGCCGAACCAAGCCACGATGCAACCGATCAGCATGCTCTCTACTGTGCACCTGTAGAAGTTAGAGAAAGTCCTCCTTGACAAACCAACTCTCCGTAATCTTCTCAGGAAGTGGAGGCACTGATGAGCTTTCTTGATAATTGCATTAGTGTTCTCGGACCAGGAGAGGTCTTCAGAGATGTGCACGCCCAGGAATTTGAAGCTCTTAACCCTTTCAACCATCGACCCATTGATACAGATGGGGCTGTGGGTCCCCATCCTACTCCTTCCAAAGTCTACAATCTGTTCCTTGGTTTTGCTGGTGTTGAGGGCCAGGTTATTGTGCTGGCACCATTTGGATAGTTGCTCGATCTCTCTTCTGTACTCTGACTCATCTTCATTCACTGACTGTGGTCTGTGAATGAGGAAGTCGAGGATCCATTTGCAGAGGGATGCGCAGAGACCCAGTTCTGCGAGTTTGGTAAGCAGCTTGGAGGGGGTGAATGTGTTAAATGCCGAGCTGTAATCGATGAATAACAGCCTGACATATGAGTTTTTGTTGTCCAAGTGGTCCAGAGCGGAGTGGAGGGCCAGCGAGATCGCATCCACCGTTGATCTGTTTTGGTGGTAAGCGAACTGCAGTGGGTCCAGGTTTTTGTTGAGGTAGGAGTTGATTTGCTCCATGATCAACCTCTCAAAGCACTTCATCACCACAGGCGTTAGTGTCACTGGTCGATAGTCATTGAGGCACGTCACCTTACTCTTCTTGGGCACTGGTATAATTAATGTCCTCTTAAAGCAGGTGGGGACCTCAGAACTCAGAAGTGAGAGGTTGAAATATACCTCTTATAAAAGGTTTGAAATAGCCACACAATTGGATAGCAGTAACAAGATCGGTCCGAGTCAGCATGGATTTACGAAGGGGAAATCATGTTGGACTAATCTTCTGGAATTTTTTGAAGATGTTACTAGGAACATGGACAGGGGGAGCCAGTGGATGTAGTGTACCTGGACTTTTAGAAAGCATTTCATAAGGTCCTACATAGGAGATTAGTGGGCAAAATTAGAGCACACGGTATTGGAGGTACTGCGCTGACATGGATAGAAAATTGGTTGGCAGACAGGAAACAAAGAGTAGGGATTAACGGGTCCTTTTCAGATTGGCAGGCAGTGACTAGTGGGGTACCGCAAGGCTCGATGCTGGGACCACAGCTATTTACAATATACATCAAAGATTTGGATGAAGGGATTCAGTAACATTAGCATATTTGCAGATGACACAAAGCTGGTTGGCAGTGTGAACTGTGAGGAGGATGCTATGAGAATGCAGGGTGACTTGGACAGGTTGGGGGAGTGGGCAGATGCATGGCAGATGAAGTTTAATGTGGATAAATGTGAGGTTATCCACTTTGGTATCAAAAAGAGTAAGGCAGATTACTGTCTAAATGACGTCAAGTTGGGAAAAGGGGAAGTACAACGGGATCTGGGGGTTCTTGTTTCCTCAGTCTATGAAAGTAAGCATGCAGGTACAGCAGGCAGTGAAGAAAGCAAATGGCATTTGGCCTTTATAACAAGAGGAGTCGAGAATATGAGCAAAGAGGTCCTTCTGCAGTTGTCCAGGCCCCAAGTGAGACCACACCTGGAGTATTGTGTGCAGTTTTGGTCCCCTAATTTGAGGAAGGACATTCTTGCTATTGAGGGAGTGGAGCATAGGTTTACAAGGTTAATTCCCGGGATGGCGGGACTGTCATATGCTGAGAGAATGGAGCGGCTGGGCTTGTACAGTCTGGAGTTTAGAAGGATGAGAGTGAATCTTTTTGAAACATATAAGATTGTTAAGGGTTTGGACACGCTAGAGGCAGGAAACATGTTCCTGATGTTGGGGGAGTCCAGGGGGCACAATTTAAGAATAAGGGGCAAGCCATTTAGAATGGTGACGAGGAAACACTTTTTCTCACACAGAGTTGAGAATGTGGAATTCTCTGCCTCAGAGGGCAGTGGAGGCTGGTTCTCTGGATTATTTCAACAGAGAGCTAGCTCGGGCTCTTAAAGATAGTGGAGTCAGGGGATATGGGGAGAAGGCAGGAACGGGGTACTGATTGGGGATGATCAGCCATGATCACATTGAATGGCGATGCAGGCTGAAAGGGCCGAATGGCCTACTCCTGCACCTATTGTCTATTGTTTATTGTCTATTCTAAATGCCTCAGCCATAATCACTGGTGTAAAACAGTCAGAACCACAATGCTAAAGGGCCTGACCCACCTGGGCGATTTTTCGGCGACTGTCACAATCATAGCATGTCGCCCAAAAAGCGGCGACTGGACCCCCCCCACACGACAATGTCTACAACAAGCTATGACAAAATACTACCTAGTCGACGACAAGCTATGGCAAGCAACTGACAACTGGTGACCCATTAGGACATCCACCTATGACCACACCTACGACAACCTACGACCACACAGGCGACAACCTACAACAACCAATGTCAACGTACGTCCACCCGCGACAAGCTATGATAAGCAACGACCATGTCGGCGACAACTGAAAGCAATTCAGTTACCGGTACCTGTCGCAGGTTGAAGTAGGTTGACGTAGGGAGTCGCCAATGGAATTCACTGAGGTCAGCACTTGGCGACAACTAGCGTCACCTGGCAACAGCATTCATCATCCTGGCGACAATCTACAACAGGAGAAGACAAGTTATATCAAGCCCACAGTCACCAAAAAGTTTTGAACATTTCAAAATCCAGCGGCGACCAGAAAAATGATACGACTCTTTAGGCGACTTGAGGCGACTCTTGGCCCACTAAACTCATACCTCAATTATATCCTATCCCGCCACCAGGAAGGTCTGAAGACCCTCAGTTTCTTAATAATAATAATAATAATCTTATTTATATAGCACATTTTCAGTCAACTTGCATTGACCCCAAAGTGCTTCACATAATTACATTACATTACACACAGGCAAAGGTGGGTGAAGTGTCTTGCCCCAAGGACACAACGACAGTATGCACTCCAAGCGGGATTCGAACCGGCTACCTTCCGGTCGCCAGCCGAACACTTAGCCCATTGTGCCATCTGTCGTCCCATGTTGAACAAAGGCCCAACAATTTTTCATCTACTAACACTCTCCTTGTCTTCATTCTCAACAACCTCCTCTTTGACTCCTTTCATTTTCTGCAACTTGGTGCCATGGGTGCTCGCATGGGCCCCGGGTGTATCTACCTTTTTTTGGTCACATCGGACAGTTCTTGTTCCAGGCCTACATTGGCCCTCTTCCCCAATTTTTTTCTCCACAACATTGATGACTGCATCGAGGCTGCCTCCTGCGCCCTTGCAGAACTCATGGACTTTATTAACTTCACATTAACTTCAACCCTGCACTCAAATTCACCTGGACTATCTCTGAGATCTCTCTCTGTCTCCATCATTGGAAACAGACTATCTACTACAAACCTAGTGATTTTCACAGTTATCAGGTCACACCTTCCCCAAAAGAGGTCTCAATGATCCAGAAACTTGAATCCCTGCCCTCTGCACCAGTCCCTCAGCCACGCATTTATCCTCCACCTCAGTCCATTCCTACTATTACTGTCGCACGGCACGGGCAGTAATCCTGAGATTGTTACTTTTGCGGTCCTTCCCCTTAACTCTCTTCCTAACTCACTAAATTCTCCTTTCAGAACCTCTTCACTGTTTCTACCTATGTCATTGGTACCTATATGTGCCATGACCTCAGGCTCCTCTCCCTTCCATTTCAGGATATCTTGGACACGTTCAGACACATCCCAGATCCTGGCACCAGGGAGGCAAACTACCATTGGGATATTGAAAAATGTTATTACATGGTTCGAAATGAATCTCATGCATGCACACAAAATTTGCAGATGATGCACTGGTGATGCAATGCAATGCACATTTGCTACAGACTCTGTCAAATTAACTGATTTGTATCTGACATAACAAATAGATTTTACTAAGCACAGGGAAGTAGTTTCAAAATGCAGGAAGAAACCCAATAGTCCATAGAACGACATTACCCAGTGTTCCACTCTGCTCTTGCTGGCCATCAAAGTGTCAAGGAAGCAGCTTCCTCCTTGCAACCACCCCCCCCCCCCCCACAAAAGCCAATATTTCCACTAAGGAACAACTGAGGAATAATACTTCATCTTCCCTCTAAGCACCTTACAGCCCCAGGATTTGAGATTGAATTAAAATATTTCAAGTAAGCAGTCCTACTATTTCTATCAGAATTATCCAGCATTGATAAGAAGTCACCAGTCTGTAATATTGGATGTATTTTTCTCCAGAAATGTTACCCGTCTGGCTGAGTACTTCCAGTATTTTATTTTATTTCAAATTTTCAGCTACTGTAGTGATTTCCATCTGTCAGTTCCATCATTGATACTTTCTGTCCACTCTCTTTTCAGTCATCTTCTTCAAAGTGCATATCCATCAGGTTGATTAACAGACTCAATAATTAAGTTTGCTGATGACACTGTGGTGGTGGGCCTGATCTCAGACAACGACGAGAAGGCCTACCGGGAGGAGGTGGCTGATCTAGCACTCTGGTGCCAGGATAACAGCCTCCTCTTGAACATCAAAAAAACGAAGGAGCTGATCATGGACTTTAGGAGGGCACATCATCCGAGGACGTACACTCCATTGAGGATAAATGGGGATCCTGTGGATAGGGTGAACTGTTTTAAATATCTGGGAGTCCACATCTCCGAGAATATGACATGGACATCACACGCCTCAGCACTCGTGAGTAAGGCAAGGCAGCGCCTTTACCACCTCAGGCAATTGAGGAAATTCAGAGTGTCTCCGAGGATCCTCCAGTGCTTCTACGCAGCGGCGGTGGAAAGCATCTTGTCCGGGAACAGTACCATCTGGTTTGGGAATTGCTCTGCCAAGGACAAGAAGGCTCTGCAGAGAGTAATGCGTTCGGCCAAACGCACTATGGGAACTTCACTCGCCCCCCTGCAGGAACTATACAAGAGGATGTGCAACTCCAGAGCAAATAAAATCATGGGCGACCCCTTCCACCCCTGCAACGGACTGTTCCAGCTGCAACGGTCAAGCAAACGCCTCCGTTGCCATGCGGTGAGAACGGAGAGGTTGAGAAGGAGTTTCTTCCGAGAGGCAATTCGGACTGTAAACACCTATCTCACCAGGGACTAACTCTACTGAACGTTTTTCCTTCCATTATTTATTATGTAAAAGAATATGTGTGTTATGATTGTGTTTATAATTTGTTTGGTTGTTTTGTTGTTTGTCTTTTGCACAAAAGTCCGCGAGCATTGCCACTTTCATTTCACTGCACATCTCGTATGTGTATGTGACAAATAAACTTGACTTGACGACTTGACCTTTGTCACTCTCCCTTAGTTGACACCATAACACCAGTAACATTCTGTCTCCTTGGTCCTCCTATAATATACCTTTTCTTTGTGCTGTCCACAAACTAAATGCCCACCAGCCCCCCCTTATATAATGTCACCCATTCCTTCTATCCAGTTTTGCAGCTTGTCCCATTGTCCCATCTATAATTACTAAAAGTCTGATCTTGACCGCTGCGATTTCTGAGAGAACGCCACCACCTACGGCCGTCATTTTTGGCCACCTCGCTCAGAGCCCCCCTCCGCCTTCCAGGACCAGAGGATTTTTCCCATTGATGAAAAATCAGAGATATATTAACGTTTATTATTTTTTTTCACCATTCTCCCTGCTGCCCCCACTGGCGGCATGGGGGAGGGACTATAAAACCCGGAAGTGTCGTCCCTCACTCAGTCTCTGCCAGACCCAGGAAGCAAGAGGGTCACAGCTCTCTGAGCTGCGAATAACACTGAACGCACGTCTACTGCACGGTGTCCCCTCAATGCGGCTGTAAAGTGGCTGCTGCCCAATTGTTTGCCTCGCCTTTTTAAAAAGTTTGTGTTCACAAAATGAATTTTGGTCGTCAGGTGGCTGCTGCCCAATTGTTTGCCTCGCCTTTTTAAAATGTTTGTGTTCACAAAATAAATGTTGGTTGTCAGGTGACTGCAGCCCAATTGTTTGCCTCGCCTTTTTTTAAAGTTTGTGTTCACAAAATGAATTTTGGTTGTCAGGTGGCTGCTGCCCAATTGTTTGCCTCACCTTTTTAACAAGTTTGTGTTCACAAAATGAATTTTGGTTGCAATAAATGATGTGTTAGCTCTTAATGACAATGTAATGCTTTGTTTGGCAATTTGGTGGCCTGCAATCTGCTAGAAATGCTCTGAAATTGAATTTGGTGGCCTGCACTCTGCCTGAAATGCTATGAAACTGAATTTGGTGGCCTGTACTCTGCCAACCCACCAGCCCTGAGTGAACTGCCAGCCCACTGGCGCTGAGTGACTGAGCTGCCAGCCCACTGGCCCTGAGTGACTGAGTTGCCAGCCCACCAGGCCTAAGTGACTGAGCTGCCAGCCCACCAGGCCTGTGTGACTGAACTGTCAGTCTACCAGGCCTGATTGACTGAGCTGCCAGCTCAAGAATCAATTTGGCCTACAATGTCCATACTAGCCCTCCGGAAAGTAGTCCCTTAGCCCACAACACCCATACTAACACTCCAGAAAGCCCCCTCCCCCACTGGCCACCAATATTGGAATTGGTGGAGAGATGGAATATTGAGCTGGGGGACCAGCCCTCCCATGTGAACATGGTACCCAATCAGTTCCACTTAATCTAGTGTAAAAATGGATGGCTGAGACTACAGCAAGGATGATCAAATACCAGTCAAATGATAAAAAGAGGCTATTCCAAAAGAAGCTTCAGTTAAACCATTTCTCACACATTTTTTCATTTGTCTGGTATTTGACTATCTTCATGGTAGCAAGAGAAAGTTTAAAAATATTGCAAATATGGAACTAGTCCAAATTGCTTAGACCTACCGTAGCTGTCCTTGGTCCCTTTAATCTGTGTTTAGCCCTGAATCCATCCTGGTGCAGTAAACCATACCAATACTCACAAATTAGAATAGTTCAAATACATTTTATTGAGATGAAGTAACAGTAGCATTAATACAAGGTGGATATTACAAATTAGAAGTTGTAAGTAGATATTTTAAATGTGTTCAAGTATCTATATATGCGCCCACCAGCTCACTGCCATCTTCAACCTCTCCCTGGCCCAGGCAGTTATTCCGTCCTGCCTAAAATCAGCCACAATCGTCCCTGTGCCGAAGAAGTCTACCATCACCAGCCTTAATGACTACCGTCCTGTGGCCCTCACTCCGGTAATCACGAAGTGCTTCGAGAGGTTGGTCCTCCAGCACATCAAGGACTATCTACCACCAGACCTCGACCCCCACCAATTCGCCTATCGCCAAAACAGATCCACAGAAGACGCCATCACCGTAGCTCTCCACTCTGTGCTGAGCCATCTGGAGCAGGGGCAGAGCTACGTCCGGATGCTCTTTGTGGATTTTAGTTCAGCCTTTAATACAATCATCCCGGACATTCTCATAGGTAAACTGGTCACTCTCGGCCTCCCCTCTGTCACATGTGCCTGGATAAAGGATTTCCTCACCAACCGGCCCCAGACTGTGAGACTCGGCCCCCACCTCTCCTCCACTCGCAGGTTGAGTACCGGTTCCCCACAGGGCTGTGTGCTAAGCCCCCTCTTATACTGTCTCTACACCTACGACTGTAGTCCGGCCCACAACAACAACCGCATCGTCAAATTTGCTGACGACACTACTGTGGTCGGACTTATTTCGAAGGGAGACGAGGCAGCCTACAGAGAGGAAGTCCTGAAGTTGACAACCTGGTGCTCAGAAAACAATCTGGCTCTGAACACCAGGAAAACAAAAGAGCTCATTGTCGACTTCAGGAGGCACAGCACCGACTTAGCCCCCCTACACATCAACGGCGAGTGTGTGGAGAGGGTCAACACCTTCCGGTTTCTCGACGGCCATATCGCTGCTGACATCTCCTGGACGGACAACACGACAGCGGTCATCAAGAAGGCTCAGCAGCGGCTGCACTTCCTGAGGGTCCTCAGGAAGCACAACCTGGACTCTAACCTGCTGCTGACCTTCTACCGCTCGTCCATCGAGAGCCTGCTGACATACTGCATTACAGCATGGTATGGCAGCTGCACCATGGCAGACAGGGAGAGGCTTCAGAGGGTAACCAGGACAGCGCAGAGGATCATTGGCTGCCCTCTCCCCTCCCTGATGGACATCTACACCTCCCGCTGCCTTAGCAGGGCAAAGAAGATCATCAAAGACAGCTCCCATCCTGCGTTTGGACTGTTCGACCTGCTGCCCTCTGGAAGGCGCTATAGGTGCATCAAATCCAGGACAAACAGACTCAGGAATAGTTGCTTTCCGAGAATTATATCTACTATAAATTCAAATTCACACATGCACTGACTACACCGCCCAACACGGACTTCCATCTGTATATATGTATATATGAATGTAGCGCCACAGAATTTGTGCACCTATTCCCCCCCCCCCCCAATTTCCCTTCTGTTTTTTGTTTTTTTCTGTCTCTTGTTTTTTGTGCTAAATTGTATGTATGCACTGAGTACGAGCAGCTTTCAGTTTCACTGTACATGTATAGTGACAATAAATGGCATATCTATATCTATAAACCCTGTCAAATCAACCATATATTGCTGCTATTTTACCATCTAATTAAATTCTGAATGCCATGGTAAACATAATGGAGAGTCAAACACATCCAGGCCCATCCAATTCAGCAGCTGATTGCAGTGGCAATTCATGACAATTGGCTATCTATTCTGTCCCCCCACATTTCATTTACTTTTCATTCCATACCCACTTCCAGTTTACAAGTTGTGGGTGTTGTTATAGCTACCACTTATTTGTCCCTTTGTTAACTATAACTGTTTCTTAATTCTTTCAGATAAACATGATCTCCCACCTGATCAAATTGTGGTAATTAAGCAAAAAAAGAAACAAGAAGATGATAACCCAACATGCTGAGTAGAAGGCATGTGACAGACATGCTGGTGGCAGGGATGTTAGAGCAGCCAAGGTGCCACTTCTGGGGGGAGGGAGTGGGGAAGCAAAGTGGTCTTTTGAGTGTGCTTCAGAGTCAGTTCAATCTTGAGTCTGTTGTCCAAATGTAAGGTTATTATTCAAACACTGTTAACACTAATTGTTACACAATGAACATACTAAATAATTTCTTACAGACTATTCAAACTGTTTGATCTCCGATATCTCTTTGGCTCTTCCCAAGAAAATTGCTGATTGTTCCTGAAGAATCTCTATTTATCTCTTCCACAAAATCAAAAATTGCCTCCTCTGATGGCATCCTAAGGAGTGTAATGAAATGAGATTCCCCTGACAAAATCTTCCAGGCTTTGATTTATTTATTAGAATGGAACAGTGGACACTGAGAGCTGAATGCGGTGAAGCTAAACAATGATATTTGGTAACGAATTTGACCAGCTGTAAGGAAGAGGGAGTGATTAATTAGATTGGGGTTTATGCAAGCCACAAAGGAGAGGGAATGCATTGTTTCCAGGTTAGAATTGTCTCTAACTTGAGAGAATAGTTCTAGGTGCTTAAATAAAATCATACATTCAGGAATTGACTTCCTTGCAGCAGAACACTAATGGCTAGATCTCACGGTGCGACCTGATGCAAGATGTCACCCGAGTGAAGTGGTCGTGGTCCAGTAAGAGTTCCGCACGATATAGCGGGAGGTAGATAAAGAGTTCCCACGGTACTCTGCAATTCTGTCATTTTTGCGAGTGACTTGTCCGTCTCCCGATCTTGCCCGTTAATCATGAATGAACATCGTGGACTGTAGTGTAGTTAATCACGTGGCACAAATGATGTTACTTTGTTGTCACACACTATATTGGTTTTTTTCACCCGAGCCCTTTAATGAGCTGAAGAATAATCTGTGTTTTTTTAGACAAATGTTGTTTGGTGATGCACCTTCTCTCAATATGTGCAAGAAGTCGTCTTTTTATTTTGTCAAATATGAATAAAGACTGTGTCTCACATTGACCGTGATGATTGTGTTATTTTATGATCTACTGAGAGGTGAAACTTTCAGTCTGAAGAAGGCTCTCGACCCGAAACGCCACCCGTTCCTTCTCTCCAGAGATGCTGCCTGCCCCGCTGAGTTGCTCCAAGCAACTGGTGTCTATCTTCAAAGGACTGACCACCGGGCTGGTTGTCGGGGCTGGCGTGTTGCGTTTCACAGACCGAACTTGGGACGGGACTGGAGTTGGGAGGGAAGGGTGGGGGAGTCAAGGGAGAGGAGGGGGAGACAGATGGGGGTGTCTTCATTTAGTGGCGGTGGGTGTCTCTCACTGAAACAGGCAGGTGAGATTTCACATTCACCTTGTGTGTGCCTCTCTCTCTCTCTCCCTCCCTCCCTCCCTCTCACACAGGCTTGAATGGATGAACTCCGCGGGCCAGGCAGCATCTACGGAGGGAAATGGACAGGTGACCCATTCTTCAGGCTGCCTTATGTCTCTCTCCCCCCCCCCACCCCTCCCTCCCCCCCACTCCCACCAACACACACGAATGTTGGAGAAAATCAGCGGCCGAAACATTGTCTATTTCCTTTGCTCCATAGATGCTGCTGCACTCGCTGAGTTTCTCCAGCATTCGCGTGTGTGGGTGGGAGTTGGGGGGGGAGAGAGACATAAGAGGGATGAGAGGGATTATAACATTAGAGACATTCCTCTTGTAGTGATGTGTTAATGAAGAGTTGCAGACATCAATCTGATAGTAAAAAATATATTTATTTAACCTCACCTTATGTCCCTTCTGTCAAGCTTCCGGGTTTGCCGTTTGCAGGAGCTCCCACGGTACTCGTAAGAGTCATTACGGATATCGCACGGATATCGCACTGGCATCTGCACTCATACCATGTTGCAACGCTGCTCAAGACACTCTTGGAGAAATTCAAAAATGTTTGCATTTTCTCCCGACCTTACCAAGTCACACGACTGCCTGCCGTCGGCGCCACGGAGGTCCTCAGTGGTCCACGAATGCCGTACTGCTATCGCAGAAGGTTCCCACGATGTTAAACTCTTGTTAGGTCTTGCTTCAGGTCGCACCGTGAGATCGCCCTTTCAATATCTGATATGCCCTTGCAGGCCAAATAATACATCCGGTCCAAGTAAATATCTGATTATTGATACTCCTCAGGCTGTATTGTTGTGATTGTGAATTAAGATCAAAGGCAGTGGTTTATAGGAGATGGTCATTATGTGTTACTTGTATGGTCAATTTAATTTTCACTTAGCAACACAAGTTTGAATATTGAACAGATCTTGCCATACTCGGGGATAGTTCTGGCCATTACCTAAACCTTTGTATTTCTATTCAGATTTATTGTCCAAAACTAAGGGGTCCTGCACTGTAGATGTTGAGGTCCTCCTAAAGTGGCCTATTCTCTTTCTCCTCCTCTTTTTCTTCCTCTTTTTTTTGTTTTCTTCATCCTTCAGTATAAATTTAGGCAAGAATTAGGTCCATATATGGAAAAGGATACAGCAAGGCATCACAAAATGAAATGCTCTCTGCATCATTTGCTGAACTAAGTCTCCATGTTAGTTTCTTCAATGCATTATTTGATTGCGTTGTGGAACTGATTATGAGGGCACATATTATTTTTTGTAATTCACAATTATAGTGACCAGAAAACAAATATGAACAATCAAGACATTTCAGGGAGATTGAAACAACTGAGAAAATGGAGTGATGGCAGAGGGTAGGAAGAGAGGGGGAGAAAATAGTATCTGTTTTTGATATCCTTGAAGGTGCATCACAGGTAGATAAGGTGGTCAAAAAGGCTTTTGGCACCATAGCTTCATCAGTCAGAGGATTGACTATAGAAGTAAGGAGGTCATATTGCAGTTATTAGATGTTGGTGAGGCCACATTTAGAGTATTGTGTTCAGTTGTGGCCACCGTGTTATAGAAAAGATGTTGTCAAGTTGGAAAGGGTACAGAGAAGCATTACAAGGATGTTCTCGGGACTCGAGCACCTGAGCTAGAGGGAGAGGTTGAGCAGGCTAGGACTCTATTCTTTGGAGCACAGGCAGATGAGGGGTGATTTTATAGAGTGTACAAAATCATGAGATGAATAGATCAGGTAAATGCACAGAGTCTTTTGACCAGTGGGGGAATCGAGAACCAGAGGACATAGGTTTAAGGTGAGGGGAAAAATATTTAATAGGAACCTGAGGGGTATCTTTTTTACACAAAGGATGGTGGGTGTATGGAACGAACTGCCACAGGAGGTAGTTGAGTCAGGGACTATCGCAACTTTTAAGAAACAATTAGGCAGATATTTCGATAGGACAGGTTTAGAGGGATATGTGCTAAACACAGGCAGGTGGGACTAGTGTAGATGGGAAATTTTGGTCAAGTTGGGCTGAAGAGCCTGTTTCCATGTTATATGGCTCTATGACCCTAAAGAACTTAAATTTATTACTGTTTTCATGCTACAAGTATGTTAAGTTTATTTAAAAAATATAACTCGGATCAAATTGTTGTGTGAATTCTGTCCATTTAAAGATACAATGGGTATAATTGTCATCACACGTTAACTTTAAGAGAAATGTAGGGAGTGGCATCCATCACTACACTTGGCCTTTGTTGACCTCAAAAGAAGTGTTTGGCTGTCAATCTAGATGGAATGCGGTATTATTCTCAAGTTTGGCTACTCACAGAAAGTAATTTCCAAGTTATAACTGCCATGAGATGGCATATAAGTCATGATCTTAACCAACAAGAACACAACAGACCCAACCTTAGTGCACGTGGCCTTGAGCAAGGTTGCGTCATTACGTCAGCATTTTCCTCAACTTTTCCCACTGCAATGCAGCACCCCACACCACGAAAGGACCTCAGAGTGTACTGGAACTAATGTAAAAGTCATGTAGAAAATTGTTCAACTTACACTGCTTACACTCCAATTCAAGGTCATGCCAACAAGCTGCTGAAGCCAAATTACATTTGTATGTGTGTATGTTCAGTGTGTATCTGCAATCCAAATCATCACTGAACTTTCATTGAAGAACACAATTAAATGCATCTAATATGTATCATTCACAAAACTAAGGCTTCTTCTAATCTGTCCTGGCCACATAACACTACCCTCCAACAATAAAAGTTATGTTGAGGGCCTGGAAAACATGAACAACTTCTTATATCTTAGCTTCCACCTTGAAGTGAAGGTAGACTGATGGTGAAACTCACTATCGTTCTATGGACTCCAGTGCCGTCTTTGGCCATCTGAGGACAAGATTGTTTCATGATCAACACCTCGAACCCAGCATAAAGGTTATATTCTACGAGGCAGCAGTGATGCCTGTCTTCTTATGTGCTTTAACATATCGACTCCTTACAGCAGCCACCTCGCTATAGTGGATTGATATCACCATTGCTATCATTCCAAAAATCTCCAAAGTTACTGGTAGGATAAGTGAATATTTACATTCTCTCCCAGCAGTGAATGTTAAACAATCTCAGTCACCTGAAATGAGGAAATTCAGGTCCAGCCTCCCCAGCAGACACTCCATTTCAAGTTCCATAGGGCACAAGATTACCAGGGAGACACTGGAAATGACTTGGGGATTTGACTTGGGAAATGACTAAAGCCTCCTTGAAAAGTGCAGCATATTCCCTGGCCCCTACAACTAAAATTAGATAAAGAACATTCAGGGGGGCATCGAGAGAATTGATTGGGTGGATCAGAAGCTGTCAGAAGTCAACTATAAATGGCACAAGTAGTGCCACAACTCTATATTTATCTTCCCGTCTACTCATTAAGCATAGCCTGAACCACATGGCAATGTCTGCAGCTGCTAAATTGACCTCAGGTTCTGAGGTTCTGAGGTGGCTCATATCAAACTAGAATGGGAAGCAGTGTCACTCACTGAGAAAACAAAGAATGATCACCCACCACTTTCATGCTTCAAATGACAAACTCTAAGCTCTACTTAAAACCTTGTGATTGATGCCGACCTGCTTTATGCCCTTTAACATTACACATGGGCTTTCTGAGCAGCCTGTCAATATACCAAGACTTGTTGATGTCCATACTATTCCCAGCTACCTTATTTGAAGTTTTCACCTGAATCAATGCAGCAGGAGCTCTGATTGACCTAACCTTTTGGGGAGCTGACATCTGCTCTATCCTTCTCCATATTGTAAGGATCTTCTGTCTAATGAGTCATGACATGTGGGTTTCACCTTGAAGCTGACCTCACATTTTGTGCTAGGTCATTTGTGATTTGGAATATTAAACCAAATTATATGGTTTCATCCTTGCTCACCTTTCCATCTTGCAGGCTATAGTCCTTGCCTATTATGAGATCCATGGCATTGTGCTCCATGGTTTTGTTCACCGTACTGGTTGAAGGATTAGATTGGCTGCTCATTTGATGGTCAACACCATGGATTGTGACAGATCAACCAAACTTTCCACACCATCTAACTGTTGCTGCGTAGAGCGCTGGGATGGCTGATGGCAGGCTGCATTTAATTGATGTTCCAACTCATGCAGCTGCATGGGAAGCTGCTGTAAGAAGGTAAGTAGTTGGTGGAGATGGAAGAACAAATAAGTGAGTTGCAAAGCCAATGCTCGTTTCAAATTGATGAAATGAGAGGGGAAAAGCAAACATGCTTGCTTCTGGAGCCTTCTTGAAGCTGACAGAAAAGGGCAAGGATGATCCTTTGATTGCAGAGTCTGGTGGGGTAGAAGGGGAGGACCAGAGGACCGCTATCCAATACGAAAGGAGGTGAAAGCAGAGATACAGGAAATAAATGAGATGTGGTTGAGTTCCATTGTGGAGGGACAGCCACAGTTAAGGAAGAAGGAAGACCCTTCATAGCACGTAAGTAGAATATCTTATCATTAAAGCAGGTGCATTGGAGACAGAGAAAGTGTTGGAGTAACTCAACGGGTCAGGCAGCATCTCTGGAAAATATGGATAGGTAATTTCATGTTCGGGACTTCTTCAGCCTATTAGCAGTAGAGAGAGAGAGACCTGCAATAGAGGTGTTTGGGGGGGGGGGGGGGGGGGGGGGGGGGGGGGGGGGGGGGGGGGAGTGGTTGATAGGTAGATGGTTGGGACAAAGGCCAGAGATGAAGTAAATAAATGTGAGGTAAGGATAGAACAGATGAGAATTGTGAAGCCAGTGGAAGCAAGTTGGTGGCCGGGGAATGTGGTAGAGGAAAGGGAAAAATGGGTTCTCCAATTTCAGGTAACTAACCTACTAACAACACCCTTCTCCCTCCCTCTCTGTACCTTGCTTGGATTCACACAGATGTTTTCCCTTCCCCCTGTCCTTTGTCCACACATCCACCTAGCAAACCCCCTCTCACTTGTATCCACCTCTTTTCCACAGTTTTTGATGGGTAGATGGATGGACAAAGGCCTGAGGGTAAGGGAGAAATGGGTGTGAATCTAGGTGGAGTACAGGAAAGATAGGGGGAGATGGGTGGGGTGTTGTTTGCCAATTTCAGTTAGAATGAGGAGAATAGAAATATTGGTTTGGTCAAAGCCACTTTAGAAACTGGCAATGAATAGAAGCCAAAGGGAAAGTCCCGATGAAGCAGGGAATCTGGAGGTGGGAGAAACAGTCCACTCTCTGGGGTGACAATTATTGGGCAAGGCAGAGGCAGGACAGTGAAAGAAGAGTTTATCAGAAGACTGATTTTTCTGGTTCAAAGAACAGAAGATCAGAAGGGATAGATGCAGAAGATGGAACCAGTGAGAGAGGTGAGGTCAGAGGGATATTAATTGTTGGAAAAATGCAGAAGGGTATTGTGATTCTAACACTATCGAAGATTTTGCTTTTTAATATCTGAAAGGATAGAAGAGATCTGCTGTTGATTTTGCCAAAATAATTATAATGAGAAGGCAGGGCAGATTTTTTGAGCAAATATTATCAGATTGAAGTGATATGTATTAATTATCCATTATGAATCCCACATCATTTTTGATCTCTGCCCAGTTAGACTCTCTGCCAAATTCCTTTAGTTTGAAGAATTCATTTTTCTTCTTGCATATGGCGTGCACAGCCTAGAGTTGAAGGACAACTTGTTCTTTTTGATCTTATTTGACTGTGCACACCGGGTTGATTGCATTTGTCGAAACAGGGCGGACCACGTGAAGGTTGCAATCTCCCACCCCAAAGAATTCATGAGATCATTTTAATCAAACTTCCTGCAGCGTATTTGGCCCGAAATTTCCTCATCTAGAATTCTAAGTTGATTTTACAATGCCCAATGGGAATATTTCAGATTTTGCAAATTAATACTTGACAAAGGTCCAAAACAATCCTTATATCAAAATATTTAAGATACTGCCAAACCTCATTTCATAGTACCTTTGAGTTTTATGGCATAATCAAGTCAAGTCAAGTCAATTTTATTTCTATAGCACATTTAAAAACAACTCTCATTGACCGAAGTGCTGTACATCAGTGCAGGTACTAACAGTGGTACATAGATTTAACAATACATACATTAATACATACATTCAGCGCACCCTCAGAGGACCTCAAGAAACGTTTGTGAGTAGAAATAAATTTTAAGTCTAGACTTAAGGGAATCGATGGAGAGGGCATTTCTGATGAGAAGAGGGATGCTGTTCCACAGTCTAGGTGCTGCAACCGCAAAAGCGCGGTCGCCCCTGAGCTTACACCTGGACCGCGGGATAGGCCGTAGCCCCAAGTCGGCCGACCTGAGGCACCTGGAGGTAGAATGGTGGGTTAGCAGATTTTGGATGTAGGTGGGTGCAAGCCCATTAAGGGCTTTGTATACATAAAGGAGGAGCTTGAAATTGATTCTGAACTGGATACCCCTTCGTCACAAAATTTGAGATAGAATCATACTTTAACAAAAAAAAATGAGGTCTGCACTGGCAACAACCTATGTCATCCTGGCGACAACCTACGTCATCCTGGTAACAACCTATTTCATCCATGACAACATCTATGTCAGGAGAAGTCAAGCTACGCTCATTGGCGTCAAGCCAACTGTCGCAGAAAAGTTTTGAACATTTAAAAATCCAGCAGCGACCAGAAAAACACTACGATTCTTTAGGTGACTGCGGAGACTACTCAGGACCATACAGGCTGCACACCGGCGACCATGTGGTGACAGCCTAGTCGCCTGTAGTCGCCTAAGTGGGACAGTGGCATAGGACATAATGGTGTCTGATTACTGTGAGGAAGTTACAGTCTCCTCACTCCACGCACTACTGTTTAAATTGAAGGCAGTTTTTTTCCTGCTTTTCCAAAATAATTTATATGCGAATCTTTAGTTCTTGATCAAAATCATGTTATAACCATTTTGGCCCATATAATGCAAATAATTCTCCCTGATCCATTACATACATTATATTTAACGCGTCATAAAACACCATATATCAGAACTACCTGTATTAATCATTGGGAGATCAGTTAACCAAAGCTTGACCTCATCATATTCCTAGAATCATATAACTAACATCTACGGCAATATTAGCAGGTGTGACCACATACACTGCTTGTGAAGACCATGTAACCATATAACAATTACAGCACGGAAACAGGCCATCTCGGCCCTACAAGTCCGTGCCGAACAACTTTTTTTCCCCTTAGTCCCACCTGCCTGCACTCATACCATAACCCTCCATTCCCTTCTCATCCATAAGCCTATCCAATTTATTTTTAAATTATACCAATGAACCTGCCTCCACCACTTCCACTGGAAGCTCATTCCACACCGCTACCACTCTCTGAGTAAAGAGTACAGAAGACAAATACATATCACTTCAATCTGAGTAAAGAGTAAAGAAGACAATTGCCATCATTATGACAAGGACATTCGACACTACACTGTGTGGTGAGAACGATGTTATAAATGGAATGGATCATGAACAGATGTGGCATTTCAAATCTGGGCAAGCAAGATGTTCTGTGATCAGAGGAAAAATAAATAAAGTCCAATATATGTTGTAGCCTCATAGGCCAGAATATCCGTTACTGTGCAATCACAATCAACTGAGGGGATCAGCATTGAGTGAACTGCAGATGCTGGTTTAAATCGAAGGTAGACATAAAATGCTGGAGTAACTCAACGGGACAGGTAGCATCTCTGAAGAGAAGGTATGGGTGACGTTTCGGGTCAAGACCCTTCTTTAGCCTGATGTCAGGGGAGTGGGCGGTACTGAGATAAAATGTAGTCAGAGACCGTTAAACTGGTAGGAGAACTGGGAAAGGAGAGTGGATGCAGAGAGAAGGAGGGCAAGGTCTACTTGAAGTTAGTATTAATCATTATTGATTTGATGAAAATTTAAAGAAAATGCCAGAAACAGCACAAGATGAACGAATAAATGAAGTGCCAACCTGGCAAAGCTGTAATATAAATTGCAAAAGCTTAATACAGTAGACAGAGCTATGTAACCTTAGAACAATGGATTAGATCAAATCTGTCAGCCCTCACATATGCAGTCATGATGGAGAATTAAAATAGCTAACAAGAAGAGGAGAATGCTCCAAGAACACTCTAGTCCTTAATGGTGATTATTCAATGTGATAATGACAAGGTTGAATTTATACCTATCTTCAGAAAGATTTGTTATGTGGCTAATTCAACTTTGCTTCATCTTAACTAAAGCGATCCAAGATGTTTCAGCAACAAAAAAATATATATCAGAAGCACTTAATCAGTAATAATATGCTTGACTCCAGAGATTATTGCATTCTTATTTGAATGAATAAAACAAAGAGAGATGAATGACCCTGGCATTGTGTGAGTCCCATCCTTTGTATCATATCAACATTTGATCAATTACATTGAGTCAATAGGAATCAAGTGGACAATTCCCCATTAACTGGGATCAAAAGGTGGTCAGATGTGCCACAATGCCACGGAAGGTATATCAGGCCCAATCCTCATTTCTCAATTAGGGGGTTCCTAGCCACTGAGATTCAGTAGCAATATCATTGTTGAGTATTCTACTCTCAATATCATTACAATCATCCTTGACCAGTAGCTTAATTTGTAAAGAGACTCGGTGCCCTGCAATGAATGATTCCCAAGGATTTTCACTATCTGCCAATCAGCAGTGTATGATGGAACATCCACTGCTTGGCTGGCTAAATTCAGCTCCAACAACACTTGAAAAAAACAATATCATCGAGCATGAATCCACCTTCTTTATTTTACATTCATTAATATCATATTAAACATTCTACCACTAGTGCACCTTGGTTGCCTTTTACAACAGGTACAAAATGCAGTGCAGTTGCAAACCAAGCAAACTTCAGCAACATCTCCCAAACCTCCACCACCAAGAAGGGCAAATGAAAGAGTATCATTTTTGCAGAATTCATGTCGCAGTTCATTGTGACTTGGAAGTGTATCGAAGTGCCCACCTGAAGCCGTCCCGTCCCCATATGTAGGACGCTTCCCTCCCTTCACCCCCCACCACCCCCCCCCCCCCCCCCGCCCCACCCCACCAGCGGCAGCGGTAGGCCACACCAGCTGCAGGGGTAGGTCGCCAGTGGAAGGCTGTGGCAGGGGTAGGCCACGGCAGCGCCCCTCCCTCCCAACAGGCCCCGCCTGAAGCCGCCCCCCTGCCCTGGCTACAGGACGCTCTGCCCAACCGGCCCCCGACGGACCCCGCCTGTAGTTGTCCCCCTCTCCAGGCTGCAGGATGCTCTCCACCAGCCTCTGCTTGAAGCCATCCACTACCCTTGGCTATGGAATCCTCCACGCCGGCCCCCGCTTGAAGCCGTCCACGTCCCCAGCTGCAGGATGCTTCCTCCCCCCCTCTGGCCCCTGAATAAAGCTGTCCCCTCCCCTGGCTGCAGGATGCTCACAGCCAGCCCCCGCCTAAAGCCGTCATCCTCCCCCAGATACATAGAAACATAGAAACATAGAAATTAGGTGCAGGAGTAGCCCATTCGGCCCTTCGAGCCAGCACCGCCATTCAATATGATCATGGCTGATCATCCAACTCAGTATCCCGTACCTGCCTTCTCTCCATACCCTGTGATCCCCTTAGTCACAAGGGCCACATCTAACTCCCTCTTAAATATAGCCAATGAACTGGCGTCGACTACCCTCTGTGACAGAGAGTTCCAGAGATTCACCACTCTCTGTGTGAAAAAAGTTCTTCTCATCTCGGTTTTAAAGGATTTCGTAAATCCATGCTGACTTTGTCCAATGATTTCACGACTTTCCAAATGTGCTGCTATCCCATCTTTAATAACTGACTCTAGATACGGAACGGGCCCTGCCTGAAGCCATCCCTGTCCCCGGATACTGGACACTCCCGCCGGCTCCGCCTGATGCAGTCCCCCTCCCCCGACTATAGAACGCACCTGCCGGCTCCCACCTGAAGCCGTCCCCGTCCCCAGTTGCAGTCCGTTCAGCCCTCAACACCCATACAAGCCCATGAAAAGTCCCATCGGCCTACAATATCCATACTAGCCCTCTGGAAATCAGTCCCTTTGGCCCACATAACCCGTACTAGCCCTGCAGAAAGCTCTACACACTGGCCACTTCCTGAAGCCCACCCCGTCCTCCTCCCCCGGCTGCAGGATGGTTTCCCCATCCACCGGCCCCCGCAAGCCCCTTCCTAAAACCGTCTCCCTTCCCCGGCTCCAGGATGCTCTGCCCCCCCATCCCGAACCGGCTCTCGATGGCCCCTGCCTGAAACGACCCCCCATTCCCCAGGATTCTCCCCCCCCCCGCCCCGCCCCCACCACCGGCCCTCGACAGCCCCATCTGAAACTGTCCACCTTCCCCAGCTGCAGGACGCTCTGCTCCTCTCGCCTCGTGGGCAGAGGTAGGCCATGTCAGCGGTAGGCCACGGCAGCGCTCGCCCCTCTCATCATCGGCCCCCAACAGGCCCCGCCTGAAGCCGTGCCCCTCCCCCAGCAACAGAAACGCAACAAGAAAGAATGGACTGAATAAATCTCATCTTTAATGTTTAAATTGTTGTTTATATTTTATTCACATTTTAAGCTTTAATAAATCCCTTTTCCACTTGCTGTGCCCGTTAGTTGCGCCTGTGCAGTAATACTTGCGTGTTCTACGTACCAATGGGATCCCAATTGGCGGACATGGCGGTGTGGATGGGGGGGGGATGAAGTGAGTGCAGTGCGCTGCCCCCCACCCCCATCAGCCCCCCGACAGTCCCCCTCCTCCGGCTGCAGGATGCGCACCCCTACTTGACCTCCCCTGAAGTCGTCCCCCTTACCCGGCTGCAGGACGCTCTGCCTCCCCATCGTCAACAGGCCCTCGACGGCCCCCGCCTGAAAACATCCCCTTCCTCAGGATGTAGGATGCTCCCCCCCACCACCGGACCTCAACAGCCTCCACTTGCAGCTGTCCCCCTCCCCCAGCTGCAGGATGCTCTCCCCCATCGGCCCCCGACAGCTGCCGCCTGAAGGCGTCCCCCTTCCCCAGCTGCAGGTCGCTCTGCCCCCCTTGCCCAGCGACCCCCGACAGCCGTCGCCTGGAGCCGTCCGCCTCCCCTGACTGCATGGTACCCCCCCCATCCCCCCCCCCTCCCCCCCCCCACCGGCCCCATCTGAAGCCGTCCCCGTGCACAGCTGCATGATGTTGCTCACCGGTCCAGACCTGAAGCTGATGGGGGCAGCAGTGGTTACCATGACAGTGATAGGCCAAGGCAGCAGCAGGGGTGGGCAGTGATAGGCCAAGGCAGCAGCAGGGTGGGCAGTGGTAGGCCATGGCAGCAGTAGGCCAAGGCAGCGCTCGCCCCTCTCATCATCTGCCGCGCCTGAAACCGCCCCCCTCCCACAGCTGCAGAGGCATAACAAGAAAGAATGAACTGAGTAAATCTCATCTTTAACGTTTAAATTGTTGTTATATTTTATTCACATTTTAAGCTTTAATGAATCCCTTTTCCACTGGCTGTGCCCGTTAGCTGCGCCTGCGCAGTAATACTTGCGTGTTCTACGTACCAATTGAAACCCAATTGCCGGAAATAGCGGAGTGGATGTGGGGGGCTTGAGCGGGGATGAAGTGAGTGCAGGGCGCTGCCCCCAACCTCCACCGGCCCCCGACAGTCCCCACCTAAACCCGTCCCATCCCCAGCTGCAGTGCGCCCCCCACCACCGGTTCCCGCCTGAAGCCGTTCCTGTCCCCAGCTGCAGGATGCTCCCCACTGGTCCCCGCCTGAAGCCGGTGGGGTGCCACAGTGGAGGCCACAGCAGCAGCAGAGGTAGGCAGGGTTAGGCCATGGCAGCGGTAGGCCACAGCAGTTGTAGGCCACTACAGTGCTCCCACCCCACCAGGCCTTGACAGGCTCTGCCTGAAGCTATCCTCCTCCCCTGGCTGCAGGATGCTCCCCCCTCCCCTTCCGGTCCTGACCCCCCGCCTGAAGCCGTGCATCTCCCCAGGCTGCAGGACGCTCACCCCGCCTGAAGCCATCCCCCTCCCCTGGCTGCAGAATGCAACAAGAGACACAACAAGAAAGAACTGAGCTGATTAAATCTCATCTTTAACATTTACATTGTTGTTATACTACAAGAGCTATTCACATTTTAAGCTATGTCTACGCAGTAATGGTTGCGTGTTCTACGGCACAATGGGAATCCAATGGGCGGGAATGGCTGCACCGCCAGAGAGCCGCGAAGAGTGAATGGGGAGGTGTTGAGGGGGGGATGGTGTGAGTGCCCATTGGGGGGGGGGGGGGGGGTCGCAAGTGGCGGAGTGGGTGGGAGGTGAGGGGAGGAGGGGAATTCAGGAGCATCACAACGGGAACCCATCAGCCACGCCTGCGCAGTTGGGGGCTATGGGTGAGTGGTGGAATATTGCGTTGGGGACCAGGCCTCCTGTGTGAGAATGGGACCCAACGGGTCCCACTTAGTCTAGTGAGTTTTTCAATTGGCAAAGTGCTTTTAATCCTACAAACAATGTCTTGGAATTGCAGAGAAATTAAAATTCCACCAGAAGACAGCACTGCGTAAAAGAAATTCCCTTTATTTTGGAATTATAAAGGCATTAAATCTCTACTCATCAGATGAAACTCTATATACTAGGAATATGCAGTAAATCTCTGCCAAATGCTCATGCGTGACTATGCTGCTAGTCATACAAATTGAAAAAAAAATAGAATTAATTGCATTTTTGAAGTGTCTTCGAGGTAAAAAAAGTATTAATATCCTTCAACATATTCTGCAGAAGCTTATTAAAGGAGGCAAAATAGGTCTACATATGGAAGGGTTCAGGGTTGAAAATCTAGTGCTTTAGACCTAGCCAGCTAAAAGTTGTTGACACCCCAGGTTTGCTGATTATAGAAATATTGAAAGAGAAAACTGGTGCAGGAGTGGGCCATTTGGCCCTTCGAGCCAGCGCCACCATTAAATATGATCATGGCTGATCATCGAAAATCAGTACCCCGTTCCTGCTTTCTCCCCATATCCCTTGATTCTATTAGCCCTGAGACCTATATCTACCTCTCTCTCGAATGCATCCAATGAATTGGACTCCACTGCCTTCTCTGGCAGAGAATTCCACAGATTCACAACTCTGGTTGAAAAAGTTTTTCCTCATCTCACCCCTTATTCTTAAACTGTGACCTCTGGTTCAGTAATCCCCCAACATCGGGAACATTTTTTCCTGCATCTAGCCTGTCCAATCCCTGAATAATGTTAAAAGGTACACAAAAATGCTGGAGAAACTCAGCGAGTGCAGCAGCATCTATGGAGCGAAGGAAATAGGCGACGTTTCGGGCCTAAACCGTTCTTCAGACTGATGGGGGGTGGGGGGGAGAAGGAAGGAAAAAGGGAGGAGGAGGAGCCCGAGGGCAGGGGGATGGGAGGAGACAGCTCGAGGGTTAAGGAAGGGGAGGAGACAGCAAGGGCTAGCAAAATTGGGAGAAATTCAATATTCATGCCATCCAGACGCAAGCAACCCAGGCGGAATATGAGGTGCTGTTCCTCCAATTTCCGGTGTTGCTCACTCTGGCAATGGAGGAGACCCAGGACAGAGAGGTCAGATTGGGAATGGGAGGGGGAGTTGAAGTGCTGAGCCACCGGGAGTTCAGGTAGGTTATTGCGGACTGAGCGGAGGTGTTCGGCGAAATGATCGCCCAACCTCCAGTTAGTCTCCCCGATGTAAATCAGCTAACATCTAGAGCAGCGGATGCAGTAGATGAGGTTGGAGGAGATACAGGTGAACCTTTGTCGCACCTGGAATGACTGCTTTGGTCCTTGAATGGAGTCGAGGGGGGAGGTGAAGAGACAGGTGTTGCATTTCTTGTGGTTGCAACGGAAAGTGCCCGGGGAGGGGGTGGTACGGGAGGGAAGGGAAGAATTGACAAGGGAGTTGCGGAGGGAGCGGTCTTTGCGGATGGCAGACATAGGGGGAGATGGGAAGATGTGGCGAGTGATGCGGTCACGTTGGACATGGCGGAAATTGCGGAGTATTTGTTGTATTTGCCGGCTGGTGGGATGAAAGGTGAGGACTAAGGGGACTCTGCCCTTGTTGCGAGTGCGGGGATGGGGAGAGAGAGCAGTGTTGCGGGGTATGGATGAGACCCTGGTGCGAGCCTCATCTATGGTGGAGGAGGGGAATCCCCGTTCCCTGAAGAACGAGGATATTTCCGATGCCCTGGTGTGGAACGTCTCACCTGGGAACAGATGCGGCGTATGCGGAGGAATTGGGAGTAGGGGATTGAGTCTTTTCAGGGGGCAGGGTGGGAAGACGTGTAGTCCAGATAGCCATGTGAGTCAGTTGGTTTGTAGTGTATGTCGGTCAGAAGTCTGTCCCCTGCGATGGAGATGGTGAGGTCAAGGAATGGTAGGGAAGTGTCGGAAATGGTCCAGGTGTATTGGAGTGCCGGATGGAAGTTGGTGGTGAAGTGGATGAAGTCAGTCAGTTGTGTGTGGGTGCAGGAGGTGGCCCCAAAGCAGTCGTCAATGTAACAGGGGTAGAGGTCGGGGATGGGGCCTTGGTACGTATTGAACAAGGATTGTTCAACGTACCCTACAAAGAGGCAGCCGTAGCTGGGGTCCATGCGTGTGCCCATAGCTACGCCTTGTGTTTGGAGGAAATGGGAGGAGTCAAACGTAAAGTTGTTGAGGGTGAGGACCAACTCCGCTAGGCTGAGGAGAGTGTCAGTGGCTGGGTATAGGTTGGTCCTCTGGTCGAGGAAGAACCGGAGGGCTTTGAGGCCATCCTGGTGGGGGATTGAGGTGTATAGTGACTGGACATCCATGGTGAAGATGAGGGGATGAGGGCCCAGAGAGTGGAATGCGCGGAGGCGGCGGAGAGTGTCTGAGGTGTCTAGAACATAGGTGGGAAGGGATTTGAACAAGGGGGATAGTATGGAGTCAAGGTATGTGGAGATGAGTTCGATGGGGCACAAACAAGCAGAGACAATGGGTCTATCGTGAGAGCCGGGTTTGTGGATTTTGGGGAGAAGGTAAAAACGGGTCATGCGGGGCTGGGGAACGATGAGGTTGGAGGCTCGGTCGGGCAGGGCGTGGGAATTGATTAAGTCAGTGATGGTGCTAGATATGGAGGCCTGGTGCTCGTCAGTAGGGTCATGGTCCAAGGGTAAGTAGGAGGAGGTGTCCGAGAGTTGGCGCGTGGCCTAAGCTTTGTAGAAATTAACGCGCCAGACTACCACGGCACTTCCCTTGTCGGCTGGTTTGATGACCCAACCTGGGTTTTTGCGGAGTGATTCAATGGCAGTGCGTTCAGGGGGGGAGAGATTGGAGTGAGACAGGGGAGTGGAGAAGTTGAGGCGGTTGACGTCGCGGCAGCAGATCTGGATAAAGTGTTCCAGAGCCAGGACGTTACGAGAGAGGTTCCACGAGCAGGGGGTGTGTTGGAGACGAGAAAAAGGGTCATCATTGCGGGGGCGAGGCCTCCTTCCCATGGAAGTGCGCTGTGATGCGGAGGCGACGGTAGAAGTGCTCCAAGTCATGGTGGGCGCGGAACTCATTGAGATGGGGACGGAGGGGGACAAAAGTAAGACCTCTGCTGCAGACAGACCGTTCGGTGTGGGAGAAGGGGGAGGTCAGGGGGGATGGTGAACACCCAGCAGGGATGGGAGTTGGGGCCAGAGGAAGGCAGGTGGGTGGACTGGGGACAGAGCGATGTGTAGGGTGGGGGCGGGGGTTGTGGGTGTTGTAGGGGTGGTGGGCGGTCAGGGGGTGGGGGGGTGAGAGGGTTGTAATGTGGGTGGGGTTATAGACACACATATATACATATATATATATATATGCACATATATATATACACACACATATATATACACATATATACATATATATATATATATATATATATATATATATATATATATATATATATACACACACACATATACATATATATACACACATATATATATACACACACATATATATATATATATATATATATATATATATATATATACATATATATATACATACATATATATATACATACATATATATATATACATATACATATATATATATACATACATATATATATATATACATATATATATACATATATATATATATATATACATAATATATATATATATATATATATATATACATATATATATATATATATATATATATATATATATATATATATATACACACACATATATATATACATATATATATATATATATACACATACACACATATATATATATATACATCCACACACACACACAAACTCATAAAACAAACAATAATAGTGTAATAATAATAATAATAATAATAATAATAATAATAATAATAATAATAATAATAATAATAATAATAATAATAATAGTCAATTTTAGTTCAGAGCTTATTTGAAGTTGTAGTGTTTAATAGCCTGATTGCTGTAGGGAAGATGCTGCTCCTGCTCCTGCTCCTGCTCCTGCTCCTGGGCAATACTGTTTTCTGGCTCCTGTACCTTCTTCCCGATGGCAGGGGTGAAATGCGTGTGTGGCCAGGATGGTGTGTATCTCTGATGATGCTGGTTGACCTTTTTGAGGTAGCGACTCCGATAAATCCATTCGATGGTGGAGAGGTCAGAGCCAGTGAAGGACTGGGCAGTGCTCACAGTACAGGTACAGTGAAATAATTTTTTTTATACAACTCAGTAAAATCTTATGATACAAAACACAATCAAGCTTCGGTGAAATAGTGCAAGAATACTCAATAATACAGACTACTTGAGTTGCAAGATTCTGTATTTTTGAGAAGTTTTGAAACAATGCATTAAATTATCAGTTCAGAAGATGTCATTAGTTTAGTTGCTTGAGACCGCATTTGCTGATGACAAATCTGACCACTACAAACCAAACATAAAAGACTGTTTCTGGAAAGTATTTGTATTTCTGTTGAGAATTTCCAAGGGTTTTCTGTCAATCTTTCCAGCAGACGGATGGGGATAGAGATAATTAATTCACTCTTTCATTGGGCAGATTTGCCTTTGCACAATTCTATGAGCCAGTAAACCCCTGTAGAAGATTTTTGCTAATGTCTTTTGCAATTGCAATATTTGTGAACGTTATAAAGGTTCAAAGGTTCAAATAAACAGTATCCAGGGCATGTATTGTGGCTTCTCTGGGCACTTTATTCATTTTCTACTTTTTCTTACATACTTTTTTTCTGAGCAGCCTATTAATTGAAAATGGCTTGCCTTGTCCTTTGAGCATAGAAGCTTAATGCAAACTGTGATGCATGCTGCAACATCAACTTAGAAATTTAAGTTTTTTTTTGTTGATGTTGCTGCAAAAAATTCATAACTAGCATAAGCAATCATTAATAATTGTAACATTTCATGAATAATGGCTCCAGGCATGAAGATTTGATCCACAGGAGATTGAATTGGAAAATTAGTCTCAGTGGTCATGTGACTGATAGAGGGCCTCTTGGTTTCTCTGGTAATTATAATTATCAAACAGAAATTGAAAGAGATTTAACAGGAACTAATGGTGTAATCTGACTGCCAATCAAACTTAACAATTTCCCAATCTGTAGAACTCTTATCTAAGTAAAGAGTCAAGTGCATCAATTAACTGAGCATTTGGCAAACTGCATTTCATTGGGGTGAAAAACAGTACAGTTCAGGAGCACATGAGATATAAGAATATCTTTGCATCTGTTACAAGTGTTTATGCAATTTCCTCAATTATGTATATTTTCATGTTTGGGTTGAGTTAATTTAAGGATACAAATTCAAAGTAAATCTATGTAAAAACAAAGCTTTCTGCAAATGTTATGCCGAACATGAGAAGAACAAATTTATAGAGAAGTTTAAGGAATAAATTGATTCCCACAAAAGGAAAAATAAAATAAATGGAAGAGGGGATGTGCCATCTGTTTTGAAAGCTTTTTATTTTTGCTTCTAGGTGTTCTACAGATGTTCAAAAGGGATTAACAAATGTAACTGTTTAAGTATTACTGTCTATTGTTGCCCTTTTATTAAATTACAGAACAATGTGGGACATTTTTATTGGAAGTCATTTCATTATTGTCGGTTGCTTGTTCTAATTGCTGCAGATGTTGGTTAATCACTTTTTAATTCATTTATTAAAAAAATGTAATTTAACTTTTAGACAGCCTTTATTAGTTGAGATGCAGAATGTAACAGAATGAAGGCCATGCGAGAACCATGAACATGATTTAGGCCACAGCGGGAGAACAGTTTACCTTTCTGGTTATCGCTTTACTGGAAGTAAATGACAGTACTAAACACAGGTTGGATTGAGGTTAAATCCTTGAAATAGCAAAGGCTGAGGAGAGATTTAATTAAGAGATAGTGATCTGGAATGGCCAATATTATTGCACAACTCATTAACCAGGACAGCTGGGGGATGATTTAACATAATTGTTAAAAGGGTTAGAGGAGTACTGATGAAAACAGATTTTTAATTATTCAAAGAGTAGTATAGTTCTCGACCACAAAATCAAATGGAGGCAGCTACCTGAAAGAGTGGTGGAGGTAGAAAAACTAATTTATATTACTAAAAGCCTGATCTTGACTACTTATGGCCCGCTGTGCTGCGATTTCCGAGAGAATGCCGCCACCTACGGCTGTCATTTTTGGCCATCTCGCTCAGGGCCCCCCTCCGCCTACCGGGACCGGAGGGTTTTTCCCATCGATGACAAATCAGAGAGATATTAATGTTTAAAAGAAATTCACCATTGTCTCTGCTGCCCCTGCTGGAGGGAGGGGGAGGGACTATAAAACCAGGCAGTGGTGTGCCTCATTCAGTCTCTGCAAGATGGATGAAGCCAAAAGGGTCACGTCTCTCTTAGCTCTGAATAACACTGAACAAATGTCTACTCAACTGTGAGTCCCCTTAATGTGGTTTGAAAATGAAAAAATGGTTTGTTTGAAGTAAAAAAGGCACTGCCTGCAAATGGTGCTTTGGCTTGAAGTTGAAAGGCACTACTTACTGCAAATGGCGGCTTGGCTACTTTGGCTTGAAGTTGAAAGGCATTACTTACTGCAATACATAGAGGTACCTACTAAAGAAGGGGCAGTGCTGGACCTCCTGTTAGGAAATTAGACAGGTCAGGTGATGGAGGTATGCATTGGGGAGCACCTCGGGACCAGTGATCACAATAGCATTAGTTTCAATATAATTATGGAGAAAGTCAGAACTGGACCTAGGGTTGAGATTTTTGATTGAAGAAACGTTGATGAGATGCGAGAGTATTTAAAAAGAATGAATTGGGACATTTTGTGTCATGGGAAGGATGTAGAAGAGAAATGGACGACATTTAAAGGGGACGTTTTAAGAGTACAAAATCTTTATGTCCCTGTTCGGTTGAAAGGAAATAGTAAAAATTGGAAAGAGCCATGGTTTTCAAGGGACATTGGACACTTGGATCGGAAAAAGAGATAGATCTACAATAATTATAGGCAGCATGGAGTAAATGAGGTGCTTGAGGAGTATAAAGAATGTAAAAAGAATCTTAAGAAAGAAATTAGAAAAGCTAAAAGAAGATATGAGGTTGTTTTGGCAAGTAAGGTGAAAGTTAATCCAAAGGGTTTCCACAGCTATATTAATAGCAAAAGGATAACGAGTGATAAAATTGTATAAGCAACTGGATAAACAGGGTCTGATTAGGAACAGTCTACATGGACGTGCCTGGAAGGTCATGTTTGACTAATCTTCTTGAATTTCTTGAAGAGGTTACTAAGGAAATTGATGAGGGTAAAGCAGTGGATGTTGTCTGTATGGACTTTAGTAAGGCCTTTGACAAGGTTCCTCATGGAAGGTTGGTTAAGAAGGTTCAATTGTTGGGTATTAATGCAGGAGTATCAAGATGGATTCAACAGTGGCTGAATGGGAGATGCCAGAGAGTAATGGTGGGTGGCTGTTTGTCAGTTTGGAGGCTGGTGACTAGTGGGGTGCCTCAAGGATCTGTGTTGTGTCCACTGTTGTTTGTCATGTACATCAATGATCTGGATGATGGTGTGGTAAATTGGATTAGTAAGTATGCAGATGATACTAAGATAGGGGGTGTTGTGGATAATGAAGAGGATTTCCAAAGTCTACAAAGAGATTTAGGCCATTTGGAAGAATGGGCTGAAAGATGGCAGATGGAGTTTAATGCTGATAAGTGTAAGGTGCTATATCTTGGCAGGACAAATCAAAATAGGACGTACATGGTAAATGGTAGCGAATTGAGGAATGCAGTTGAACAGAGGGAAAGGTGGAATCTCATGTAGATAGGGTGGTAAAGAAAGATTTTGGTGTGCTAGCCTTTATAAAACAGAGCATTGAGTAGAGAAGTTGCGATGTAATGTTAAAATTGCACAAGGCATTGGTGAGACCAATTCTGGAGTATGGTGTACAATTTTGGTCACCCAATTATAGGAAGGATGTCAACAAAATAGAGAGAGTACAGAGGAGATTTTCTAGAATGTTGCCTGGGTTTCAGCAACTAAGTTACAGAGAAAGGTTGAATAAGTTAGGTCTTTATTCTTTGGAGCGCAGAAGGTTAAGGGGGGACTTGATAGAGGTCTTTAAAATGATGAGAGGTGTAGACTTCTCGGGGGGGTGCGACTTCTCTTGTCATATCCCCCGTATCCGTCTCCGCCTGCGCCGAGGCCTAATAGCGAGCTGGCGGCCTCGGAGCTGGGGCAGCGTTCCAGTGGCAGCAGTCCGACTCCGTAGCTGTGGTGTTCCGACAGCAGCGGCAACCCGGCCTTGCAGCTGGGGCAGCGGCAGCGGCAGTGGCGACCAAGCCTCGTAGCTGGGGCAGCGGCAGCGGCAGCAGAGACCAAGCCTCGTAGCTGGGGCAGCTGTGACCCAGCCTCAGGGCTGAGGCAGCGGCAGCGGCAACCCAGCCTCGGAGCTGGGGCAGCGGCAGTGGCAACAGCCACCCGGCCTCGGAGCTGGGGCAGCAGCAACCGCGACCCGGCCTCGGAGCTGGGGCAGTGTTCCAGTGGCAGCGGTCACCCGACCAGACTGCGGGCCCAGTGGACAACATCATCGGGAGCTCGCAGATCACAGGTTGATGACCTGTTCTCTGGAGCTCCCGCAACAACAGCTGCGTCCACTGGGCTGGAGGGCCGCAGCTTCGGCAGCTTCGACCACCACCGGGCCGCGGAGTTGAACCGGCCCATTCGCGGAGCTGGGATTCAGCCGCGGGACTGACATTACTTACCATCGCCCGGCGGTGTCATAACATCCGAAGCCTGGATCGCTTCGGCGCAGATGGAGAATAAGAAGGGATGAGACAAAGACTTAAGACTTTTGCCTTTTATCACAGTGAGGAGGTGCCTGGTGAACTGTGGTGGATGTGTGGTGAATGTTAATTTGTGTTTATTGTGTGTTTTTGTCATTTTTCCCATATGTAGGACTGCAAGGCAACAAAATTTCGTTCAGACCCCATGTCTGAATGACAATAAAGGCTACTTTGACTATGACTTTTACTTTGACGGAGTTGACGTGGAAAAGCTTTTCCCATTGAGAGTAGGGAAGATTCAAACAAGAGGACATGACTTCAGAATTAAGGGACGGAAGTTTAGGGGTAACATGAGGGGGAACTTCTTTACTCAGAGAGTGGTAGCTGTGTGGAATGAGCTTCCAGTGGAAGTGGTGGAGGCAGATTCGATTTTACCATTTAAAAATAAATTGGATAGATATATGGATGGGAAAAGGATGGAGGGTTATGGTCTGAGTGCAGGTAGATGGGACTACGGGAAAATAAGTGTTCGGCATGGACTTGTAGGGCCGAGATGGCCTGTTTCTGTGCTGTAATTGTTATATGGTTATTTGCTTGAAGTGGAATGAAACTGCACTTGAATTTGGTGGCTTGCATCCTGCTCAAAGTGGTAAGAAACTGCAAACTACCCCCCCCCCCCCCCCCCCCCCCCCCCCCCCCCCCACTGGCCACCAATACTGGAATTGGTGGAGAGGTGGAATATTGTGTCGGGGGCCAGCCCTCCCGTGTGAACATGGGACCCAACGGGTCCCATTTAGTCTAGTTACAGTATATCTAAAAATTACCTGGTTGAGAAATATAACACATAAGAAAACATTAATGATGGAAGAGTGATATGCCAAAATAATTTACATTTGATTGCCTTGGATAGATTTATTGATTACAGTTAACCAATGCATTAATGAACTGCTATACTTGATATCACTATAATTCTTTATATAATTCTTTATATAATTCTTTATATAAACTGGTGCAGGAGGCAGGGACTTAGATTCTTAGATCACTGGGATCTGTTTTGGAGTAAGGGGGAACTGTACAAAAGGGATGGATTGCATCTTAACAGGTGGGGGACCAGCATTCTGGCAGGCAGGTTTGCCACTTCTACACGGGTGGTTTTAAACTGATTAAGGGGGCTGTGGTGTCAAATGGGATAGTCGAGGACGGAGTTAAAGGCAAAGAGAGTAAAGGGATGGTTAATGACCCCAGAATTAACGGAAAAGGAAGCACACAAAGGGATAGGAGAGTATGGCCAAGTGTAATAGGGATCGATGTGAAAGGTGAGATGTGCTTTGAGCGAGTTGCATGAGCATTGCCTTGGGCCACATATACATTTTTGATTCATGGAGCCAGGAGATGAAAATGCTGGAATCTGAGGAAAAATCAAACTGCTGTGGAGTCGATGGTAGCCCCCCATTTAAGGTCCTTGGAGATGATGGTTCCCAGGAACTTAAAAGACTCCACAGATGTGACTGTGGTGTTGTTGATGGTGAGTGGGGTGAGGGGAGGGGGGGCTCTCCTAAAATCTACAATCAGTTCCACTGTCTTAAGAGCATTGAGCTCTAAGTTTTTGCGATGGCACCAGGATGCCAGCTTTGACACTTCCTGTCTGTAGGCAGATTCCTCCCCATCCTGGATCAGTCCAATCAGGGTTGTATCCTCCGCAAACTTGAGAAGCTTGACAGAGATGTCTGTGGAGGTGCAGACGTTGGTGTAGAGGAGAGGAGAGAGTATGCAGCCTTGCTCCTATGCTGAGTGTTTGCGGGTCCAAGGTGCTTTCCCAGCCTCACATGCTGCGTCCTGTCTGTCAGGAAGTTGGCGTCAGAAACACAATACAGGAGATACTTTTGTCAGAAGTAATTTAAAATTTCATCAGTGGGTATCTTAACAATATACTGTATGCTTTTTACATATTTGTAACTGAATTATTCTCTTAAATGAACGAGTAAAAGGCCTGTCCCACTTTGCCGTCATTTTCGCATCACGCAGATGGCGTGCAAAGATTTTGTACATCCCAAAATCCTGGGGCGACGCGCGTGACCACGCTTCACTGCCTATTTACCATGCTCGTACCACGTACCATGCACGCGTAATGCGCACTATGCGGGCATCACATGCACGCATCGTGCATCGTGACGCGTAAATGATGTCACGTAAATAATGCACAAATGACGCCCAAGTGGGACAGGCCCTTTACTAGTGATTCACAGTCCTGTCTGCAAGAGATCATTTGACTTCCATGGAAGATAGGCACAAAGAGCTGGATTAACTCAGCGGGACAGGCAGCATCTCTGGAGAGAAGGAAGTGACCCAGAACGTCACCCATTCCTTCTTTTCAGAAAGCTTGCCTGTCCCACTGAGTTAATCCAGAAATTATTGTGTCTATCTTCAGTTTAAACCAGCATCTGCAGTTCCTTCCTACACATTTGACATACATGAATACTTTGGATTTTATCAGCAATTTAAGCCAAACAGCTCTTGTTTTTGATGAACCCATTTGGCTTCTAATCTGCCATTTTGTATAGTCATGACTCGTTTAGGCTGGTGGATGTGGGTGGGGATGAAGAAAGAATGTTGATGACACATCGACATGCATTTTTCTTGAAATTCAGTTGAATCTGATTGATATCACAATTATATTTTTGACTTTACCGTACTCATCAATTTTGGAAGCCAAATTCCTTTGAACAGGGCTGAAACATGTTTTCAATCTTCTCTTCATCAATTCAGCAGGTATATACCCTGCAGCTATGTGAAAGCTTGTTCTGCATTTCAGCAAGAAATTGGTTAAGAAATGTTTCATGGTAAATTCTGAATATCTGTGCAATACTTGCTTCTTGAGAACTGTTCTCATTGACCTCTTGGCTACAACATATGACATTAAATATTATGAATATGTTCAATACCATTCTGTTTCTGAAATTTTGTGAAAACACTGGATTTAAATTGACATAGTTTTCACAGCTTAGATTTCCATGCATAAAAACACTTTAATATTTATATTGTGCATTCAACAGTAAAACATTTACTTCACTTCAATCTGTTTTGACTGATTACCAGTGAAGAAACCATCAGTCCATTTTACACAAGAAGTCTGCATCAACTTCAGCAAACTCCAGTTGGACAACATCATAACTGCAAAGGAGCATTTGGTGACATGTTCCTATGGTGTTGACAAATATTGAAACCTATTCACACCTTCTGAGAGTGCCAACATTTCCTAATTCTCCAAGACATCTTTCCTTTCTGGCCCCATTCTACAACCATTGTGCTCCACCTTAGGGGTACAGTATGTGGTATGGTTCTGATGGTTGCAAGGAAGAAGCTGTTCTTCAGCTGAGGTTTTCAGGCCCCTTTACTTTCTTCCTGATGGTAGCAGTCACATGATATGTGGCAAGTGAGCTGTGGGTGAGTTTGATGATATTAGCTGCCTTCTTAAGGCAGTGCATCCTGTGGACCAATTTGATAGGGGGATGTCAATACCTATGATGAACTGGGCATACCAGCACAGTTCTCCAGTATTATGAGGTGACAGATCTATGTCAACCCTTTTTCGGAACCTGTAGCCATGAGTACAGTACATTTGCATCTAGACATGGATTTGGGTGTGGGTTTTGACTTGGACACACAAGACATAATTAAACTTGATACTATCTTATGCCCTAGTGGTCAATAGGTCATGCGCTCAGTGAGGTCCAGGGCTCATTTGGGACTGGTGCCAGACACAATTGTGATCTGGGCCTGACATCAGGTGGGACCTGAAGAGCTGGGAATGGCTTTGGCAGTTGTGTGTTGGCCTGGTGAAGCAGGCCAGAAATGATAGAAGTGAGTAGGAAGAAACTGCAGACGCTGATTTACACAAAAGATGGACACAAAATGCTGGAGTAGCTCTGTCAGACAGGCAGCATTTTGGAGAGAAGGATGGAGTGACATTTTGGGTTGAGATCCTTCCTCAGACTGTAAGTAAGTAAGTAAGTAAGTTTTATTTATATAGCACGTTTTAAAGTCAACTCGCATTGACACCAAAGTGCTTTAAATAAAATAGATAATAAGTTTCCATACAAACCATAGAAAAAGGTTAAAAAAATTAAGAAAATGGACACAACACATTATAGAGTTCAACACAAACGTCCCCCCACAGCAGAATCAAACATTTCCACTGTGGGGAAAGGCACCAGAAAGTTAAGTCCTCTTCCTCTGTGAAACACCCAAGGTCGGGGCCCATTTGTGGCCTTGCAGCCAGTCCGATAATTTTCAGGGCCCTCTTGCCGTGAAGATGGAACTCCGGCGTCGGGTGGAACATTCCTCAGCGGCTTGGAAAGTCTGGAGCAGCTGCCTCCTCCCCGGAGACCAGAGACCGGGGCACTCGTAGCCCTCAGGCCGTGCCGGTTGGAGCTCCAACCCCAGCTAACTCGATCCCAGCTCCGCGGCGCTCCAAATCCAGCGCCGCCCACTGCCGGACGCCCACAGCCACAGCTCCGCGATGTTGGGAGTCGGCAGACATAGCGATCCGGAGCTTACCACACGGCGACCCGGTAAGGCATCACCCGCTCCATGACGGTGTCCCAGTGCTGCGCCGCCACCGAAACTGTAGTCCCGACCGGTCCCGACAGGAAACGCCGCTCCATTCTCGATGGTAGGCCGCGAGGACGGGGTGAAGAAGCAGCTTGGAGGAATGCTGCCTCTCCAACCAGGTAGGGGACTAAGAAATAAAGTTTACCAAAATGTGTACCAACTATCCACCTCTCAAAGTCCCACCCAACAACTATTTGCACAATACAAAGTCCTTTTTGACAACCAGCTGGGCAAGTTTCCCACAGAATACATCATTGTAACTGACCCGGAGGTCACACCTGTCGTTCGCTCTCCACACCGAAGCCCGCAATGAAGGACCACGTCAAAATTGAACTAGACAGAATGGAAACACTGGGCATGATAGCCCCTGCCAATGACCCCTCCTCCTGGATCTCCACCATGTTCTCAGCAATCAAGAAAAACAAAGACAAAATAAGGATTTGCTTCAACCCTAAAGATTTAAACACTGCCATCAAACGACCACACCACCCGATGCAGACGGTGGAAGAGATCGCAGCCAACCTTGGTTAAGCCACAGTCTCTATGTCCTAGATGCAAAGACCTAATTTTGGCAAATACCGCTAGACCATGCTAACCACATTCGCGACAGTCTTCAGACGCTACCGATTCTTACGTATGTCATTTGGCATCAATTCGGCCAGTGAGGTTTTCCAACGTATTATGGAACAACTCTTTGCTGACTACCCATGCGACATAATCATGGATGACATCCTGATCGCAGGGTGCAACATCCAAGAACATGACTCAAACCTGAAGCGAGCCCTGGATCGTGCCAGGGAGGTAAACCTCAAACACAACCCCCTCAAGGGCAGGTTTTAAGTCGACGAAGTGACTTACGTGGGCCATGTATTCACCAACAATGGCCTCAGGCCAGACCCTTCTAAAACTATTGCCATCAATGAAATGCCAGCACCCACCGACGTGACAGCACTACAGCAATTTTTAGGCATGGTGAACTGCCTGGGAATATTCATCCCAAATTTCAGCGAGCTGACAGCCCCACTGCGACAACTGACTCACAAGGATACGCACTGGTCCTGGCACCAGCACCAACAGAGGGCATTTGAAACCTTCAAACAACTAATGTCTTGTGCCCCAACCCTCACATACTTCAGTGTCGGGCTACCCATTACCCTAACCTGTGGTGCCTCCCAATATGGACTGGATGCTGGACTGCCGTCTGCCTACAAGATGACAGGAAGGGTCCCAGACTGGTCGCCTTTGCCTCCCATATCATGACCGACACTGAACAGCGCTACGCTCAAATCGAGAAGGAGCTATTTGCCGGAAATTCAAGGACTTCATCTTAGGCAACCCGATCACGATTGAAACCAACTATCAGCCCCTGGTCAGTATCCTCAACAAACCAATCCACATAGCACCAGCGCGTTTACAACGCATGATGACGGAACTACAGTGGTATGACATCAAACAAACTTACAAACACGGCAAAGACATGCACTTAGCTGACACCCTCTCATGGGCACCTTGCCCCACCTGCACAAAACACCTATAACCATATAACCATATAACAATTACAGCACGGAAACAGGCCATCTCGGCCCTACAAGTCTGTGCCGAACAACTTTTTTTTCCCCTTAGTCCCACCTGCCTGCACTCATACCATAACCCTCCATTCCCTTCTCATCCATATGCCTATCCAATTTATTTTTAAATTATACCAATGAACCTGCCTCCACCACTTCCACTGGAAGCTCATTCCACACCGCTACCACTCTCTGAGTAAAGAAGTTCCCCCTCATAATACCCCCAAACTTCTGTCCCTTAATTCTGAAGTCATGTCCTCTTGTTTGAATCTTCCCTATTCTCAAAGGGAAAAGCTTGTCCACATCAACTGTCTATCCCTCTCATCATTTTAAAGACCTCTATTAAGTCTCCCCTTAACCTTCTGCGCTCCAGAGAATAAAGACCTAACTTATTCAACCTATCTCTGTAACACCTGTCAGATGACGAGGGGTATTCGGTTATGATGGTCTCCTGCCATCCATCCGCGGGCTTAGACAACCTAGTGGCACAAACAGCTGCAGACGAAATGCTACAATCGCTTACCACTGTCATCCACCGCGGCTGGACAGACAAACAGCACCAACTGCCACCCCCTATCCGCCTGTTCTACCCTGTCCACGACGAACTGGTCATTCAAGATGGCATTGGGGTGGAAGATTACAACCTTCATGTGGTCCGCCATGTTTCGACTAATGCAATCAACTCAACGTGCACACATGGAAGATTAAATAAAACAAGTTGTCCTACAACTTTAGGCGGTGCACGCCACACGAAAGATGAAGAAGAAAAAGATGGCATTATAATGAAAGTTATCCCCGACATTTCTTTGCAACAAGTACTTTGATATTGTCCATTGGGGCCATCCCGCTGCAGAAATAACCCTCCAACATGCAAAAGGTAATTTCTTCTGGCCTGACATGGCTGACTACATTCACGAAAAAGTCACTAACTGCCTGATTTGCAACAGCCTGACCCCGCACCACCCTAAACAACCACTTCTCCCGCACCCCACACTAGACTTACCCTGGTCCACAGTGGCGGCTGACATCTTTGAGTGGCATGGCAAACAATACCTAGTTCTAGTCGATTCTTACTCAGGATGGTTCGAAATCGACCAGCTCAGTAGACGGACCTCCGCCATGGTCATTCAGAAAGTCACTCGCCACTTTTCTGTCCACGGAGCACCCCTCCAGCTACTTTCAGACAATGGAACTCAATTCTCTAGTCAGCTCTTCAAGGCTTTTGCGACATGCTGTGACTTTCACCACACCACCAGCAGCCCCGAGTACCCGCAGTCAAACGGCCTGGCCGAACGCTCGCCAAGAAGCGCAAAACAACTGATGGAGCACTTACACAGGGCGGCTCCGATGTTTACATCAACCTACTCAACCTACGAAACGTCGTCCGTGACCCTCTCCTAGGATCTTCGGCCGAACAACTCATGTCACGGTGAAACGGCACCACCCTGCCTATGGCCAAGCAACTGTTAGAACCACAAAGAAAATACTATGACAAAACCAGCTCTCCGCTTCAACAGCTTAACAAGGAACAGGTTGTCCGGTTACAGTCGCTCGGAGGCTATGACCGCCTCTGTGTCATTCTTGGGGCAACTATGGAGCCATGCTCATACCTGGTCAGTTGTGACAACGGCATCTACCGATGCACCCGCCACCACCTCTTCACTGTTAATGAACCAGCACCTTTCCATCCTTACACTGACCATCCGGTCGGTTTTCCCCCACGTTTCCCGAATGTCACTCCAGCAACTCCTCTACTGGAACCAGCACCATCCCTGCCTTCCCCAGTGCTCCCATCTCCACCGGTGTCTACTCTCCGCTTCCACCCGATGAGGTACTCGCTTCTACAGAGAAAGATGAGGCGCACGAGGGGTACTACCGTACACGTGTAGGTCATGTTTGTAAGCCAACCCCCCTGATTGGAAAGTTCACCGGCTATACTTGAACTGTGCATGATCCGCTTTGTTTTATGTGCTCACACAATGTACAAATAACAAATGCACACACCCTCTACTGGTGGTTTGCAATATACTCCACTAACCAATCTTTATATGCATTACTTCTTTAAGAGGAAGGATATGGATTAACCTTTATTAATCCATGCCATTTATAATCTCCACTACACATATAATGCATTCCACCCATTACATGGTATTATGGTACTACACTAACGCTGACGGACAGCTGGCCGAACGTATGCTGAGCTTCATGAGCATGGCTGTGCAACTAAAATGCTTTGTCTTTCTGAATGGAATAAAGACCTATGTTTTATCATGTATGTCGTAGTGGATCATTAACAAATATTTAGGTGATATGGTTTATTTATGTTGAACAGAATATCCAGGACCACATGAAGGTGCTATCCCCTGTTGTCAGTGAGCATGTGAGGAGACACTGGCAATGTATAGCTTGGCCCAGCAGCTCAGTTCTGGTCTCAAAGGAGAAGGTATGGTGATCTCAGGCTTATCCCAGCAGTTAATCCTTGCCTCGAGAAAAGGTGCTGGTGATCTCAGGCTTATCCTGGCAGCTCAGTCTTTGCCTCTGTGTGTGGGCAAAGTCCCTTGTCGTCAGTGTGCAGGTAAGAGGCACCGGTGGTATCAGGCATGCTCTGCCCAATCAGTCATGGCCTCAGTGCAGGCACTGGCAGTCTCGGACTTGGTTCAGTGGCTCAATTTTATTTTCCACCTGTAACAAGAGAACACAGCTGGCAGGGAGTCTACTCTCTCTTTCGTACCCTCTCTTTCGTACCCTCTCTTTCGTACTCTCTCTTTCGTACTCTCTCTTTCGTACTCTCTCTTTCGTACTCTCTCTTTTGTACTCTCTCTTCTTCTTCCATCTGGCTGGAACACCTGGGTGCCGACTCACCTCACCGTCGCGGAGCTGGCCGAGACCGGAGCGGGTGGAGCGGTGGAGGAGCGCTGCTGCTGCCGCTGCTGCTGCTGAGTCGGAGGCTGCTACTGCGGGTCTGGCGGACGGCGGCACCGGGAGCCCGCTGGTCCCTGGAGGGAGACCGCTTTTCGGGGCTCCTGCAACGGCGAATTCTCCCGCCCGAGTTGCGGGGTTGAAGAGCTCCTGGAGCGGGGCCTGACATCATTGCCCCGCGCGGCTGGAACGGCCGCGGGGCTTTGCGAGCGCACGCCGGGGGCTCCAACACCAAGACCCGGTGTGCGACCTTGCACCACCCGGCGTGGCTTCAATGGCCGCGGGACAATCGCCAGCGCCAGCCGGGGGCTTTGACTTTGACTCTGACATCGGGGGGGGGGGGGAGAGTGCAGTGGAGAGATAAGTTTTTTTGGCCTTCCATCACAGCTATGTGATGGATGTTTATGTAAAATGTAATTATGTTGTGTCTGGGTTCTATTTGTGTGTAATGTATGGCTGCAGAAACGGCATTTCGTTTGGACCTCCAGGGGTCCAAATGACAATTAAATTGACTCTTGATAAGGAGTAAGCTGACACGATGCAGGTGGCTTAATCAAATATTAGCTAATTGGACACAGCTATTGCCAATGGCACTGAGGGAGGAGGTGCTGTCACACTGGCCACATTATCTTGCATTGGTGTGCTTGTTATGTACTCCATCAGTTCTGCAGTACTTGGTGGTATCAATCTTCAAACCAAAGTACTCTACTGTACTCATTAGAACAAAAATATTTCTTCACTACAGCTTCAAGTGAAATATTTCACCCAAAAACAGAAGCTTTTATTCTTTTACTTTTTCTTGTGATGATCAACAGATTACCTTGGTTACACAAACAATGATCTTGCAATGCACAGCAGCCTCGTAGATTTTGGTTAATGTCATGTATGAACAGTTATTTGTAAATTGACATGATCATGATTGAAATGAAGTTCCATGAAGCACCTTTGATGACATTCAATTATTAGCGGGAAAAGATAATTTTGTGAATATCTTTCATTCTAATAATTCTACATGTCTGTGTAACAAAATGTGTGGAATATATTGTTAATCTGCATCTTAAGAGCGATCTGGAATAGTAACAGGTTAAATATTGCACACTCAAACTCAACACACCTAAAATCAACCACCGCAGTGTTAACAGTGTTAAGATCAAGCAGCAGACAGACAATTGTAGGAGGCACGGAACTTAATGAGGCTGTAAGCTCTAGACTTGATTCCTTTTTAAATTTCATCTTGTTTGACCCAATTTGCAGTCGTTTGAAAATGAAACTAGAAGAATGGAAATTCTTTGCATTTCCACTTTTGACCAGGAATAGGGATGGGAAGGATACTTCTCATGAACCCAGAAATACAGCTGGTTTATTTTATTTGATTGATCATTACCACCCCTAATTCAGAATCAGCCATCAAATCTGGCCTTACAATTTCTCACTCTGTCTTTCTGATTGCCCCTTCACCCGTCTCTGTTCCCCAGATTTACAATGATGCCAATGGCCTGCTCATCTGCCAGATAGAGCCACACCTCCACCCTATCTAATACATTTGTAGGTGACCAATGACAATCTTGCATCTACTCAGCAGGCACACGAAACAGCAGATGCCGAAATTTTAAACAAAGCACAGAATACTGGAGGATCACAATGGTTTAGACAGGACCCATGAGGGAAATGGACTGATGACATGGAAGATAGACACAAAATGCTGGAATTACTCAGCGGATCAGGCAGCATCTCTGGAAAAAAGGAATGGGAGATGTTTCGGGTCGAGACCCTTCATCAGAAGGGAAAAATAGAGATATGGCGTGGTACAGTACAAAGCAGAGCCTGCATTGATGGCTCAGGAAAGGTGGGTTCCACAGTGTTTTGGTAGCACTGGATAAGATATTTCCTGTTTTTTGTGAAACAAACATACCCGAGTAGTTTTACACATTGATTCATTGATTCCAGTGTTGATGAGATGTGCAGACAGCTCTAGAGTTCAGACACCACAGCCAGGCTGTTATTTAGTTTAATTGCCTATGCTGCATGCATTGCCCTCAGCTATTTTTTCATATAATTTTAATTGAATTGAAATGGCCTATATTGTTTGCTGTGGTGGTAGGAATCACAGGAGGAAACCAGAATGGATAATTTATTCAGCATTTTTTTTCCCCAAACAAGGTTGTATGTGCTTCAACCTGGTGTTTAACAGTAACATGCAAACCTCATCATCATTGAAAATTGTGTCTTGCTTGGCTACCCCTCCACCCATTAGCTGTTTAATTGTTCAGCACCATCCATGACTGGATGTAGCAGAACTTTTGAATATTTCCCGAATCACCTTCCAGAATGATTTCAGTTAACTATTTTTGTTCAATAACAACTCAGAACTAGTTCGTTTTTTAAAGGAACAAAGGATGTATCTGTACAATGATTTGAATTGGAAATAAAATGAGCTGCAGTGCCTTCTATATTATGTTATTTATATATTACTAAAAGTCTGTTCTTGACCGGTTTTTGCGATCTGTGCTGCGATTTCCGAGAGAACGCCGCAACCTACGGCCATCATCTTTGGCCACCTCGCTCAGAGTCCCCCTCCGACGCTTGTGTGCCGAGGACTTATCCAGTCGATGAAAAATGACAGAGATATCAATGATTTTACAAAATTCCCCATTCTCTCTACTGCCCCCGCTGGCGGCAGGGAGGATGGACTATAAAACCAGGAAGTGGTGTGCCTCAATTAGTCTGCAAGTTGGAGGAAGGCAGAAGGTCACGTTTCTCTGAGCTGTGAATAACACTGAACACATGTCCACAAAACTGTGAGTAAGTACCCTTAATGTGGTTTGAAAATGAAAATATGGTTAAAACAAGCACTGCCTGTAAATAGTTGTTTGGGGGATTTGGATTGAAATAAAAAAGGCACTCTCTCTCCCCCCCTCTCCTCCCACCCCCTCTCCTCTCCCCCCCCCTCTCCTCCCTCTTGGACCCCCCCACCCCTCCTCTCCTCCCCCCCTCTCCCTCCCCCACCCCCCCTCTCCTCTCCCCCCTCTCCCTCTCTCTCTCTCCTCCCCCTCTCCTCTCCTCTCCCCCCTCCCTCTCCTCTCCCCCTCTCCTCTCCCTCCCCCCTCTCCTCTCCTCTCCCCCCCCTCTCCTCTCCTCTCCCCCTCTCTCCCCTCTCCCCCCTCTCTCTCTCCCCCCCTCTCTCCTCTCCCCCTCTCCTCCTCTCCCCCCCCCCCTCTCCTCTCCCCCCCCTCTCCTCTCCCCCCCCTCTCCTCTCCCCCCTCCTCTCCTCTCCCCCCTCCTCTCCTCTCCCCCTCCTCTCCTATCCACTCCCCCCTCTCCTCTCCACTCCCCCCCCCTCTCTCTCCCCTCTTTTTTTCCCTCCCCCTCATCCCCTTCATCCCCTCCCCCCCACCGTTCCTCCCCTAAATCCCCCTCCCCTCCACACACCCCTACCCCCTTCACTCCACCTTCCCTCCCACTCCCTGCTCCCCCACCTCTCCCCCTCCCCTCACCTCACCCCCCACTCAGCACACCCCCTCACTCCCCCCCCTCCTCTCTCCCCCCCTCTCCTCTCCTCCCCCTCCTCTCTCTTTCTCCCCTCTTTTTCCCCTCCCCCCTCCTCCCCTCCCCCATCCCCTCCCCCCCCATTCCTCCCCTAAACCCCCCTCCCCTCCACACACCCCTACTACCCCTTCCCCTCCACCATCCCTGCTCCCCACCTCTCTCCACCCTCACCTCTCCCCACCCTCACCTCTCCCCCTCCCCTCCCCTCTCCCCCCCCTCCCCTCGCCTCTCCCCCTCTCTCCCCCTCACTCTCACCCTCTCTCTCTCCTCCCCTCCAAGATTCAAGATTCCCCTCTCACCCACCCTCCCTCTTCTCCTCCTCGCCACCCCCTCTCCCTCTTGCCCCTCTCTGTGTGTCTCTGCCCCTTCTCTCTCTGCCCTGGGGTAAAAGGAGCAAATTAATAATATTAATATAATATCAAGGGGGGTAATTAGCGTGAGTGCGGGGGGGGGGGGGGGGGGTATAGTTTAGTGTGTGTGACGCTGCATGCCGCCTCCCCCCCCTCCCCCCCCCCAACCGCACGTTAGGGAAACAGACCCAACGGGTCTGCACTTGGTCTAGTTTATATGATAAATATTTTGTTACAATTACATAGATAAATCTCAGAAAACAGTGCATTGATATCTTTATGAGATCATTTGGTGCAGTGCCTGCTGTCTTTACTGTTCAATACACTATCAAAATTGATCCTCGGGTTTGATTAGAATAATTCAGTGAAATACAGGTATGTGCCAGACCATATGGCAGTAACAGTGTACATTACTATTGTTGCTGATGAGAGCAGTGGGGAAAAGTACCTCGCGGCTGCCCAGTTTTGAACTACCAGATCTATTTTGGATAGAAGAGCAACATGTATGTTGATCAGTCTGGTTGAAAAAGGTGTTAAACAAATAACTTGTTGGGAAATGTATGAAGAAATGTACAGCTAAATGTTCTATTGTATTGAATATTTGGACTGCAGCAACATCTCATCAAGGGATTAAAATATGTAAATGCTACCACATACCAGGACAATTTGAAAATGCAGGTTGTAATTCTAAATTAATATCCATCAATTATTATTATTAAATGTCAATGAATCAGAAATATATTTTAATCCAACAATTAACGTTTTAAACTTTGATAATTTATTTATTTAGATTAATGTATTGTCTAGACTTCATGATGGTATAATCTGTAGTCTGTTAGAAAAAATAAACTTAATGACACATTTAGTCCAACAAATTAAAAAATGAGTTGTAAATAATATAGTATCTGTTTATACAATCACCATAACAATGGTCTTTCTGTCAGTGAATTAATACAATGAAGTTTTTAGGTTTCACTGAAATGAACAAATAATAATTTGGGATGAACAATGAAGACATGTATTATTTTAATGCATTTGTGGCGGCAGCCTAAACAGGGCCACTCATGCTCGAACCCTCATCAGGAGATATGAGGGCGGGCACGTGACGTCATGGGCTAGAGGGAGTGTCCTGATAAAAAAGCTCTCTCACCATGAGACATAGGAGACAACTGGCAGCTGAGCACGAGGGAACAACCTCGCTCAGCTGCAACAACATTGTATTATAGTTAGCGCACCTACTACCACCGAATAAATGATTGTTTAAACTGGCCTGACGACTCATCTTTATTCGCCACGTATGGTGCCGCTACACTGGTGACCCCCGACTGTCTGAATTGAAATTTGAACTGCTGAAGCACGCAGCCTTGGGAGACACGATGTCTGCAGCCGGCTGCCCAGCCCTGCAGAACGAAGCTGCAGCCAACCCGGCCCTGCAGTGAGGTATGCCGCCTCTTCCCCACAAGCTGCTGCTCAACGGAGCTGAGAAGCCGTCCCTGCTGCCGCTCTCCCGCTCCCAACTAGGCAGGCCGCCTTGTGCGACGGCCGCTGTGCTCCCCCGCATGACCTGCCCGGAGCCGACCACTGGAGCGGAGAGGCCTTATCAGCCGCCGCTGCTCCACCAGCTGCTGCAGGAGCTGCGAGCTTAGCAGTCTCCTGCCCCACAGCAACGCCAACACGCCCGACGGCCCTGGGGGCAGAGAGAGAGAGTACCTGCCGCTCTCCCGCTCCCGACAACAGGCTAGGCCCACATCCTGCACCGCACCGGGCTTCCCCGCAGACACGGCTTCAGGCCCTGCCCCGACCTCACCTCACCTGCACCGCTCCGGGCCTCACCGCGGACACGGCTGCAGACCCATCACTGCAAAAGGCCTTGTCGCGGCATCGGCTCCACGCCTTGCACCTCATCGGCAGACCCGGCACCGCAACAGGCTGGCCGCTGCCCAGGGCCTAGCCACCCGATAGCTCGGGCTTACCTGGGGCGCCTGCAGAAGACACCCTTTCTTCACCTCACCGGCATGAACACTGAAGATCCCTAGGCGCTGGCTGTCTGTCCAGCCCAGGGATTCAATCGCTGGCGAAGTCCGCTTCAGCCGCCCTTCAAAATGACCACCGCGGCTGCCTGAAACAGGCGGCTGCATGACTACAATCATGGCCGCCGCGGCCGGAAGAGAAACACAAACTTACCGTCCACCAGGATGACTGTGATGTTTTGCCGACATTCGAGCTGCCACCTGGTGTCGCCTTGTGGGAGGTGATTGCATTCAGGCCCCGCCAAGCTGCCGAACATCTGTTATCCTCAATTTGGAGCAGAAGTCCCATTTGGCCTTTTTGATGGCCTTATCAAGGTCGTATGTGGACTTATTTTAGGCCACTGTATGTACCATCAGACGTGAATGCCCGGTGTCTAGACTTCAGAAGATTGCGGAACTCAAAGTTCATCCAAGATTTCTGATTGGGAAACACGCAGAAGGTTTTTCCAAGTTCATCAAGGTTTCTTTAATTGCTGCCTGTAGGCAGGAAGAAGCAGCACCGCGGTATGGTCGGATATACCGAAGTGAGGGCGAGCGATAGAGCGATAGGCATCCTTGATGGTGGTGTAGCAGTGGTCGTGGGTGTTTGGTCCTCTGGTGCAGCAGGAGACATGTTGGTGGAAGTTAGGGAGTGATTTCTTTAGGTTTGCCTTATTGATTATTAATGCAGCAACTGCACTCATTCTGTGGTAACTGAAGGAGTCCTTGGAGGGCATGGAGGGACAATTCTTCCTGCAGCTAAACATGAGGCAACTAATATCACGTCAGCATTTTATGAAGATTAATGTCTTAGTCCACCAACTCGGCATACGTCAAGAGTGTGGGGCATATGCATACATTACAGCAATAAATGGACACCTGGTCACAATAAAAAAACATGATTTGTGTAATAAATTAGAAGTAAATTGGCAACTATATTCTGAAAGTATCATGATAACGCCTAATTGTAATTGGAGTGAGTTTTACTTTTAAATTTACTTTTTTGCCTTATTCTGGTTGAATTCAGGTTAAAATTACAACAGGAAAACACCCTCTCCAAAATGGCAGATGCAGCTCACGTTTGAATGGCATAATCTGGGCAAGATCTGAAAATTTAATGTGAGGCTTACACAGGTAGGGGAGTGATAGTTCCCCATCAGGTTACTGCAACTGTGGAAGAGCTCCAACATGTTTATTTCTTTGTTCAAGAAGGAACTGCAGATGCTGGAAAATCGAAGGTACACAAAAATGTACCTTCTTTGTTCTTTAGCCTTCCTGTGAATCAGAGGAAGTAGAAGCCAACATGACTACTTTCTGGACTAGCACTTCCCTGCTTAATATATGTTACTTAATACATTTTAATTTATGTTGCACATTTAACATTGTCCCAAGTTCACCATATGTTAACAGATGCAATTTGTTTTCAAGCTACATAAATACAAGAGAGAGATAGAGATAGAGACAGAGATAGAGATTACTCCTTCTGATGTATTTGCAAGTTACTGCTTTTTATTTTATTTTACAGGATGGGAACTGGAAATTAATTGTTTTTAATATTTTATGACTAAATAGCAAAATACTCCTAATAGTTGTGTAATATTCCAAGTTTTCCAAAATTACAGTAAAACTAGTGATAATCTCTGGGCTACAGAGCATGCAATTAAATCAGAAACGGTAACTTAAAGAAGCAACTTATCAAATAAGGTGTCGGCTGTAGTTCAAAATTGAAAAACAGATAAGAAGATAAAGAAAATGAACTGACAACGAAGTAATCTATTGATATCATAATTTCTAACCTATGTAGTTATATCACCCATTTAAATTATAATATATACCTAATACTTTAAAATACAACTGAAGACTTGTGGTTGAAAGATGCAACAGAAATCAAATTAATCCTGAATTATTTCACAAAAATTGAGCCACTCATTTCTAGATCATAACAGTGACAATCATCTCTAGATTATAATTCACAGAGTGTGTACATTTTTTACTGCAATCCCATTCAAAAAAGTTTGCACAATAAATTAATTGCATGGTCCAAACTTGGGAGAGATTACTTCCTCTGAGATAATGCAGTAAGTACATGGAGCTAGGAACGCTGTTGCTATGGTGCAAGCTGACTCGAATCGTGTAATCATGGCTGCAAACCAATGGGGCCTCCCATTAATGTGCCTTAAAATAATAACATTAATGTGTGGTGCTGGCATTTCTAACATAGCGCTGCGTACTCTGCACCTGCAGGCAAAGATACCAATCGAGAGGCCTGCTCTACATCTGTGAGACCAAGCGCAGGCTTGGTGATTGCTTCGCACAACACCTTCACTCAGTTCGCAATAACCAACCTGATCTCCCGGTGGCTTAGCACTTCAACTCCCCCTCCCATTCCAAATCCGACCTTTCTGTCCTGGGCCTCCTCCATGGCCAGAGGAAGTCCCACCGCAAATTGTAGGAGCAGCACCTCATATTTTGCTTGGGTAGTTTACACCCCAGCGGTATGAACATTGACTTCTCCAATTTCAGGTAGTCCTTGGTTTCTCCCTTCTTCCCCTCCCCTTCCCAGCTCTCCCAAAGCCTACTCTCTCTGCCTCTTCTTTTTTCCCACCAACCACCCCCCCCACATCAGTCTGAAGAGGGGCCTCGACCCAAAACATCGCCCATTCCTTCACTCCATAGATGCTGCCTCACCTGCTGAGTTTCTCCAGCATTTTTGTCTACCTATAATATTTGAATAAAGTTTTTTAATAGTTATTTGGAGGAATCAGTCCTCTTCATTAAAAGTGGGCTGATACCAAGATAATTCCATCTTCTCACAATCTCTCTCCTCCACCAGCCACTCCCAGAAAATGTTCTATTTTAAGCAATAATCATAATATGAAAATTCAGAGGAAGTAGTAGCATGACAAATTTGTGACTGACTCCTTCTGTCCATTAGTGGTAATGAAATAAGTCATTGAGAATTAGAGCAAGGCATGGAACAGTGTTTAATAGGGGAGGTCATGAGAATAGAGCAAGACAATAGGACACAGTAAATGATAAGTTGAAACAAGATAAATGGAAACCCTTAAATGGAAACAAGATAAAGGCAGAGGCTGAACAAAGTCTAAACAGAGACAATAATAACAGGCTAGTCTGAAATGGAACTTTGTTGGCACTCTTGAAGTTTTTGGTGTACATAATGGTCCTTGGTCACATGTGTTGGATATGTAATATTGTACTGCCTACATATTATATTCAAATGAGATTTAGTTTTACCGAAGTAGGGGATAATTCAGAGTTACAATTGAATTGTGCTGTACAGTTGCATGTATTTGCACAATGTAGTGCATGCAACAATGTAGTGCAAGCAACAATGAGTGAAATATGTTCTCCGATAAAGAACAATTGCCCTGAGCGCAGCCTCCACCGACCCCCCCCCCCCCCCCCCCCCCCCCCCCCCCCATTATATTTTTCCAACCACCCCCTCACCCCCCTTCCATCTTTGTGTATAGATAGAAGAATTTTAGTTGGGCTGAGAAAATAGTAGAAATTATCCAAAGGTACTCTTCTCAGTCTAATGCGGTGAAAAAAAAGGGTTCCACAAATTACATCGTTAAACAGAATCAACTGCATTGAAAAAAGAATGATTTGCATAAATGATGAGGAAGTGGGAGGACAGTTAAAATCTGTAATTGCAGCCCAATTGACCTATGCCCTTGTCAAAGCACCACATGAACAACCTCTCGCAATGATTACCCCTACTCACCCATCTCCTCTATCCACCTTTGTCCTTCTATTTCATGTAATCAATCTTTTTTCACAAATTCAATTGTTTGGATTGCAGAATCAATTGTTCCAATTATTCTCATTACTTTCTGTGTCAATAAATTCACCATGAATAATTTAGATAATTATTTATTTGATATCTTATATTCTTCTAACAGCCAGCTTTCACCACATTTTTTGTACAGTGCTTTGACATAGTTCAGTCTTTGTTTTAGCTAAATCCTCTTAATTCAGACAAAGCCCCCGTAAAACTTCAATTATCTCAAATTATTCAGGATTTGGTTTGTTGCATTGAGATCAAAACTGAGTATAAAAGTCCAAATGTTCTCCAACCAGGTTTCTGTATGATGTGTGATAAGTAATATTATTTTCCTTCATTCAATACTTCAAGAAATGAACCCAGATACTTTACAATTTGTATGATATAATTTAAATTGATAAATTTGTCAATTTATATATTCGCAGTTTATAGTCCCCACTTAATTTTCTATTTGAAAATGAAGAAGGGTCTTGACCTGAAATGTCACCTATTCCTTTTCTCCAGACCTACTGACTTACTCCAAATGTTTGTGTCTATCTGAGGTGATCCGCTTATGTCACCCACTGAAATTAACCACCTCATATTTTATCATAGTGGGCCAGATTGTGCTTGATCAAATCCACCGTCTTTGTTCATAACAATGTAATTTGTCCTTGAGGCTTTGCTGTTGTAGCCTTCACCAAAAGAGGAGCAGCCTGTGCGCACTGTGCCTTAGGCAGTGGATGCAAAGGCTCAGCTTGCAAACTGCCCTGATCATATTATGATTGTTTGCACTAGTCAGAGGCTTTTAAATATCTCTAATAACCGGATATCTGGAAATAGTCCAAAGAATTTAACTAGTTTCTTTTAAAATGAAATTTAAAATATAATTACTTAAAACCTGCATAAGTGCTAAAAATTAATTAAAAACATAAAGATTAAGTAAAATAGCACTGACATCGACTTAACATTCTAATCAAGTTTCCCTCTGTATGAGTGAATGGGTGGGGTCAAGGAAATATAATTCACACATGGCATTGTTTCCATCAATCTTTCAACCACTAGGCAAAAGAAGCACAAGAAGCGCAGGACACCATTGCACGAAGATGCCGAGAAGTGTGTTCAGCTCTGGCTGAACAATTTCTAATCTTGTGATGTGGACTCGATAAGAAGAAGTGAACGGGTTTGCACCACATACAATAGTCAATCGTGGTGCAAAGACGAAGAATGGGTGCTGGGGTTTGCGAACATTGGCCAGGTGTGCTGCCAGAATGGGAGGGATGGAAACTTGTGTCAGGTGTACATATACGTGTGGCTTGTGCCAAGAGTTAGAGATGGGGACTTGGTGTGCAGTTGGAGCAACAGGGATGGGAACATGGGCTGGGTGTGTGGCTCAAGGTGAGGGAGGGGTGTGTGTGGGGAGGGTCAAGATTGTGGCCCAAGTGTAAGACAGGAACCAGTGTCTGAACATTGGAACATTGGTTGGCCAGAGGCAAGAGTCAAGAACAGGGCATTGACTGTCAAAGTATTGGTATGGTATGCAGTTGGGAGGTTTGGGTCATGCCCAGGTATGTTGCTAGAATATCAGATTGGGGATGTGTGATAAGACTGAGTGAGAGGATGGAAACATGAGCTGGATGCAAGGCAAAAAACAGGGTTAGGGATGTGGTGTGGGTGTGTCAACAGAGCAAGGAATGTGGCCAGAATTCCAACACTTGTCCTACCAATGTTATTCAACTCTGCTGACTCTAAAATATTTTATGAGGTCTGATTTTTCTGTACTGGCGAACATAATTCTTGCCTAGCCTTTTTTAGTTTATTGCCTTTGGATATTCAATACTTTCCACATCGTTCAGTTGATAACTTTGCAACATGATTCCATTGGTGGCATTCAAAACTGAACATTGGAAAATCTCTTCAGGCTAGCAAGACCGCTCAGAGCAGAGCTGAGGTGGTGGTCAGTTTTCAAAACTGTTGCAATGGTTTGGGGAATGGTCAAGATTCCAGAGAAATCAAATTAATCCTGAAGTTATTTCACAAAAATTGAGCCACTCATTTCTAGATCATAACAGTGACAATCATCTCTAGATTATAATTCACTCAGTGAGTACATTTTTCACTGCAATCCCATTCAAAAAAGTTTGCACAATAAATTAATTGCATGGTCCAAACTTGGGAGAGATTACTTCCTCTGAGATAATGCGGTAAGTACATGGAGCTAGGAACGCTGTTGCTATGGTGCAAGCTGACTCGAATCGTGTAATCATGGCTGCAAACCAATGGGGCCTCCCATTAATGTGCCTTAAAATAATAACATTAATGTGTGGTGCTGGCATCTCTAACATAACGCTGCGTACTCTGCACCTGCAGGCAAAGATACTAATCAAGAGGCCTGCTCTACATCTGTGAGACCAAGCGCAGGCTTGGTGATTGCTTCGCACAACACCTTCGCTCAGTTCGCAGGGGATGGGAACATGGGCTTGGTGTGTGGCTCAAGGTGAGGGAGGGGTGTGTGTGGGGAGGGTCAAGATTGTGGCCCAAGTGTAAGACAGGAACCAGCATCTGAACATTGGAACATTGGTTGGCCGGAGGCAAGAGTCAAGAACAGGGCATTGACTGTCAAAGTATTGGTATGGTATGCAGTTGGGAGGTTTGGGTCATGCCCAGGTATGTTGCTAGAATATCAGATTGGGGATGTGTAATAAGACTGAGTGAGAGGATGGAAACATGAGCTGGATGCATGGCAAAAAACAGGGTTAGGGATGTGGTGTGGGTGTGTCAACAGAGCAAGGAATGTGGCCAGAATTCCAACACTTGTCCTACCAATGTTATTCAACTCTGCTGACTCTAAAATATTTTATGAGGTCTGATTTTTCTGTACTGGCGAACATAATTCTTGCCTAGCCTTTTTTAGTTTATTGCCTTTGGATATTCAATACTTTCCAAATCGTTCAGTTGATAACTTTGCAACATGATTCCATTGGTGGCATTCAAAACTGAACATTGGAAAATCTCTTCAGGCTAGCAAGACCGCTCAGAGCAGAGCTGAGGTGGTGGTCAGTTTTCAAAACTGTTGCAATGGTTTGGGGAATGGTCAAAATTCCAGAGGCCTTCATGAAAATAAAACCAGAATTTCAGTCTGAAGAAAGGTCACAATCCAAAATGTCACCTCTCCAGATGCTCCCTGGCTCGTTGAGTTCCACCAGTGTTTTGACCAGAATGTTTTTGCTCCTGTCCAACAATTTATAGTTGGTCTACAGTCAAAGCAGGTCATTCATTCTCTGCTGTTTGCAGCAATTTGCCTTCAACATAATGGTTTCTGCATCCATCCAATTTAGAATCATTGCACAACTATCTAGCTTATTGTAAGTGAACCACACTGAAACATTTCTAAAAATCTTTAAATGCTGTGACCTGTGCCCTTCTGAAACTAAAATTTATTTAAATTTTAGATAAAAAGGGAACCTAAGGAAACAACCTATATACATGAAGAAATAATGCTGCACTTCCCTTTCCATAAATAAAGAAATCTGCGAGCAACTCTGAAAGCTAACAATTTTGATGCACCAGCAATGTGGTAAAAGAGCAAGCGTGATGCAATTGCTCATAGAATTATACTTCACATTATTGCAAACTATTCTGATAACAATTAAAACTACAAAATCTGATGCTGAATCAGTCAAATTGCCTTTGATGCCTGCATGAAAAATAAATGTATTTTTATTCTGCTGATAGAGCATTGATATGCATGGAGAACATCTTAGTGTCATTTAATGTAGTGAAAAATGGGGCAAATTCTTTTTCAAAACTGTTTAAGGATTTGCCCATGCATCATTTCCTGTATCTAATGCTACTCAGTAACAATTTTGATGCAGCAGCCAATTATTCAACTTTATTATTACACATGTACCATTCATTACAAATGCACAATGACAGGAATTTCAAATGCAATTTAGTTCACCAGAGTTAATCATGCCAACATTTTGTATGATTGACATTGTATGAATAGCATAGAGAGGAAGAAGAAAATAAATCATGTTTTTACATTTATAAATAGCATCAGAACAGAATATAGAACAGGAGATATGCCCTACTTTGTAAAAGGATGTCAAGGCCAAAGAGAAACAAAAGAACCAATTCACAAAAATCTATCATGACTAGGAAGCTTGATTTATGAAGAGGGACTACTGTGAAAATAGTTATTTTAACAGACAACAAAAGAATAAAACTATTTCTTGCAGGTCAGTAAATTAACATAGGGGAATGTACAAGAATGGTGTCAAAAGTAAGAGGAAAAAATTCAAATAAATACTCTTGGGATATGGAAGACGATACAAGTAACAGTGGGAGAAATACCTTCTATAACAAATTTCATAGATTAACTGGATTAATAATGGAATAATAAAAATATGGCAGTGTGCAAATTAATTGGACAAGAACATGGAACTCAGTAGATAATTCAGAGAACTAATGCAAACAGTCTTATTCACTGTTATAACGTTTTCTGATTTTGTAATGCAGCGATTTAATTTTATAAAATGCTCATTCTCTAAACAATCTCATCATGGAGTACTGGACCCCAGTTTTTGCAGAGGGTACAGGAGATTGAAGAAGAAAAAAATGTACCATTCATTATGGGTCAGATCAAAGATTATTGATTTGAAGTGTTTAATTATATTCCTTTCCATGCACTCTGCCTTGCCAGCTAATAATTTTCAGCATTTTCAATTCAGTTTCATTCAGAAAAGGGGATAGAGAACCTGCTGTTCTTAAAGGCAGAATAGCATTCACTGTATGATGTTCCATGTTCCACCAGACTGATACCAAAATGGCAGCCTGACTGGCACATGAAAACACCAATAGCTGTTGGTCATGAAGCTGACCTTTAATCATAGTCTCAAGCAATTGCGAGGAGAGATGATTAGCAATTCGATGAATCAAAGAACAGCATTAAGGGAAAGAGCAGAACTGCAAGAGAGGAAATTGATAATTGCATGGATGGAAGTTCAGCAGTTGACAGACCTCTGACCTTCATTTCTGACCACTTTAACACTATCTAACCCATTGTCATACCCTTTCTGAATAAAGAAATACACTAAGCGCTGTAGTAACCCAATGGGTCATGCAGCGTCTCTAGAGAACATTAGATGATGCTTCAGGTTACCAACCCATTCTCAGACGTCTCGACCGGAAATAATCACCTATCCATGTTCTTCAGAGATGATGCCTGACCCAGAGTAACTTGTGGTTACTCTGTGTGGTTGTGTGGCAATTTGTGGGTTTTTTTGGAAACCAACATTTGCAGTTCTCCGTTTCTGACTTTCTGAATAATCCTGGTTTAATCCCCTATCAGACAAATCACAGTCCTACCCACCCACAATTATCCCCCCACCTCTCTCCGCTTCTTTATGCTATTGCTTGTTGTATTTATTCTCACCAATTCTCTCTATTAATTCTGTTCCCCTCGCTCACAGTCTGCAGCCTAGCTCAGTTTTGCTTGTTCTGCAATGTCCAGAGCCAACAGGCAAAACATTCAATCCATGTTCAGGGTCTGTGATATGATGGAGTGACGAGAGATCATGTAACAAAAAAAGATAATGGTAAGTGAGTGTTAATGTAACATGTATTAAAAACAACAAACAGACACACAAACAGAAGGACAGACATATGAATAAAGAAACAAGTAAATAAATAAATGAAAAAGTAAATGCCATTTTAGAAGCAATAAGAGTAAAAATAGCTGAATCATATGTGAGAATTTTTAATTCAGTATTATATTTGAATGACTCTAAGAAGAACAGCAGTAAAAATAGTTTATTTTATTTTAGTTTAGAGATATAGATACAACGCTGAAACAGGCCCTTCGGTCCACAGAGTCTGTGGGAGTAAATTGAAGATCTCGGAGAAAACCCACACAGGTCACGAGGAGAACATACACACTCTGTACAGACAGCACCTGTTGTCAGGATCGATCCTGGGTCTCTAGTGCTACAAGGCTGTAGCTCTACAACTACGCCACCATGCCGCCTATCATGCCACCATGCTGCCTATCAGCTTCTGTCCTCAAGCATATATTGAGATTCAGTGTGACTAGAGTAGAGGACCAGGGTCAGTAATATTAGAATGTGACGGCAGGGTGAAATGATGTTTACAAAAGAAAGAGGACATCTTGATTGTCCGAAAATGGAACACCTCATCTTGAGAGTAAATGCGGTGGAGATGGAGGAATTGAAGTAGGGGTATAGCATCTTTGAAAGAGGCAGAGTGGGAGCAGATGTTATTCAAATAACTGGCTGGGGGTGTATTTGTAGTAGATGTCAGTCAATAGTCTATCCTCAGTGGTGGAAGCTGAGATCAAGAAAAAGAAGAGAGGTGTCAGAAATAGAATAAATTAAGCTGTGAAGCAGGGGATGTCAAAGGATAAAAATTGATTAATATGGAAATCTAATATGGGATAGATCGAAATAGGATGTAAATAAACAAAAATGGGATTACACCATAAAAAAAAAAAACCTGAAAGTGAACACACCTTATATTCCAGAGCACTCTAATGTGTGTAGTCTGGAGATGAGCTGTAGTTCTTTGTGTTTACAAGCTTTATGTCAATGATGGGGAGCCAGAGTAGCAGTGGAGCAGAGAATTAAAATGCTGTGTGACTGGAATTTAAAAAAGTGTGATTTAAAATATCCGACAACACTTAACCCATTCTCTATTTTCTCTACATTCTAAAGGCAACCACCTGATGAGCATTAAATTGAAAGTTTACAGAAATAGCTGATTCACCTCTAAAGCATGTGCTAGACAATGCAGGAAGAAGGAAAGTTACACAGAAAAGCTGGAGAAACTCAGCGGGTGCAGCAGCATCTATGGAGCGAAGGAAAGCAACGTTTCGGGCCGAAACCCTTCTTCTGAAGAAGGGTTTCGGCCCGAAACGTTGCCTATTTCCTTCGCTCCATAGATGCTGCTGCACCCGCTGAGTTTCTCCAGCTTTTCTGTGTAACCTTCGATTCTCCAGCATCTGCAGTTCCCTCTTTAACAGGAAGAAGGAAATGCTGTCTCTTCCTTCTAACCTGTAACATTTACAGATTCTATATCTCAATTTCACAGTATTCATCTGTTTTGGAGATGTCAACCATATCTGCATTTCCAATGTTCATAAGTTCATAACACATAGGAGCAGAAATGAGTCATTTAGCTGATCTATCTTACACTCTTAATTCCATTCTCCTGCCTTCTCTCCATAACCCTTGACACCTTTACTAATCAAGAATATGTCAATCTCTGCCTTAAAATATCCATTTAGGCCTCCACAGTCGCCTGTGGCAATGAATTTCACAAAGTCACCACCCTCTAAATAAATGCCTCCCTATCTCCTTTCTAAAGGTATGTCCTTTTATTCGGAGGCTATGCCCTTTGGTTCTGGCTTCTTCCATTAGTGGAAAAATCCTCTCTACATCCACTCAATACGGTAATTTTGCTATTCATTAAGTTTCAATGATATACCCTCTCATCCTTCTAAACTCCAGCGAGTATAGGCCCAGTGCTATCAAACACTCGTCATGTGTTAACCCAATCACTCCTGGGATCATTCTCATTTTCCTAAGCCACCATAGTTGATAGTCCTCAACTACCCATCCTCCATTTCCACCACTTATGTGTTTACACCTACTCCTCCTTCACAGAAACATAGCTTAGGTTGCCTTGATTCCACCTTTCTTTCCTACTACCTCAATATTCAAGAGGTCATCCTTAGCTGATTCTGGCACCTCCAGCATGATGGCACCAAACATTGTCCCCTTTTCTCTTCAGCATTCCAAAGGGATTGTTCTTTTTTGTAAAACTCACATTCTCTTCCTCGGTTACCCTGCACCGTTTTTCAATTCAACAGCACCTTCATGTACAATAAGTGATGGATTACATGAACTTTTGCCTCTATCCATCCTACTCTCTTGGCCTGTAATGTTCATTGTAGGTTAAAACCTCAAAACATCTGTGTCCATCAATCATGTACTAAATTCATTGGTCATGCCATAATCTTCTCTATTTTGGGTCAGTCACCTGTGCCTCTTCTGTGTCTCATAGTTCTGCTCTTGCTCTACCTCACCCCAAGCAGAACATAGAATTCCCCTGGCCCTCACCTTTCACCCTATCAGCCTTCACATCCAACATGTCAATCTCATACATTTTTGCTCCAATGGGATCTCACCACCAGTCACATTTTTCCCATCCCCACCCCTTTCTGCCTTCCGCAAAGACCACTGCAACTCGTTGATTCACTCATCCCTTCACATACAAACTACTCCCGCTCCAGATACTTCCCCCATTCCCACAGCAGCCGTAATAGATGTAAAACCTGTTCCTTAAACTCCTCCCTCATCTCAATGCAGGGATGCCAGCAGTCCTTTCGGTGAAACAAATGTTTATATGCACCACCTTTTATTTTATCTGCTGCATCGGGTGTTCCCAATGTGGCCTCCATTACATCGGCAAGACCAAGCATAGACTCAGCACTCAGTATGCCAAAGCCTATAGGATCTCCCAGTTGATAACCATTCTGACTATTACAATACTGACCATTCTCTTCTGGACCTCCTCCTGTGCCAGAATGAGACCACATGCAAGGTGGAGGAATATATCCCCATATTAACCATATAACCATATAACAATTACAGCATTGAAACAGGCCATCTCGGCCCTTCTAGTCCGTGCTGAACACTTATTCTCCCTTAGTCCCATCTACCTGCACTCAGACAATAACTGTCCATTTATTTCCCGTCCATATAACTATCCAATTTATGTTTAAATGATAAAATCGAACCTGCCTCCACCACTTCCACTGGAAGTTCATTTCACACAGCTACCACTCTCTGAGTAAAGAAGTTCCCCCTCATGTTACCCCTAAACTTCTGTCCCTTAATTCTCAAATCATGTCCTCGTGTTTGAATCTTCCCTACTCTCAATGGAAAAAGCTTGTCCACATCAACTCTGTCTATCCCTCTCATCATTTAAAAAACCTCTATCAAGTCTCCCCTTAACCTTCTGCGCTCCAAAGAATAAAGACCTAACATGTTTAACCTTTCCCTGTAACTTAGTTGCTGAAACCCAGGCAACATTCTAGTAAATCTCCTCTGTACTCTCTCTATTTTGTTGACATCTTTCCTTTAATTTGGCGACCAAAATTGTACACCATACTCCAGAATTGGCCTCACCAATGCCTTGTACAATTTTAACATGATATTCCAACTTCTATACTAACATTGTCACTACTATTCCACATTGGTAATGTATAACCCAAACGGTATAAATAATACATTTTCTAATTTTTGGTAACTAAACAAACCCCCCCCTTCTATGCATTTTCTCCCTCCTTTTCATTTCTCCCCCTCCCCCCCCCCCCCCCCCCCCCCCCCCCCCCCCCCCCCTCCCACCACCCTCTTCTTCCTAGTGCCATACCTGGACTCACTCATTTTACTCCAACACCCCAACCCTTCCATCTACATTATTTCCTCTAGCATCACAATTCACAATTATTCAATCCTTTTGTCTCCCACTTTCTGTCTTTTCATCTCTTGCCTTTTCCCAACCATCTGCCTATCAAAAATCCCAATCACCTGTATACCTATCATGGCAGGCTTTGTCCTGCCCTTCCTCTCTTCCAGCTTTGTTCTGGCTTTCATAATTTGTATGAGCTTTTTTTTACATACATACATACTTGTTTTTAGTCTAATTGAAAAATCATCCACCTGAAGGCACCATCTAACATTGCAGATTTCCGATATTTTCTTTTTTTCTATCCTCATTTTGTGGTTTGAATGGCAAATACAATGTTGCAGACAAAGTCACCCATTTTCAAACTTACAATAAATATTTTTCAATCTTTACAGCTAACTTGCTCTAAATGTCACTAAATACCACGAGAGAGCTAAAGGAATGCAACCCTGTAAATCATTCAGGTAACTGCATACAGTCAAGGTAAGTAATACCAATTCACATTTCCCAGGAGCAAGTTGTGATTGGGTTTGGTCTGCTATCTACACAGCTGAACATTTATTAAAAAATAACCCACGAGACCCTTCAGTACTATTCCTGTCTCTGGGTCAGACTTTGTAGCTAAAACAAATATCAATTTAATTTCTCGTATTAAATTGTATTTACAGTTTATTATAAATCTGATTAATTTATTATTTTAAGATTCAATTCCAATAGAATGAGGTATCAAGTTTGCATTCAGGAGACAAAACTGTCTTAAAATAAATGAAATGTAACATTTCCATCCACGAAATAATGGCCAGGAATTGAAAGTCTCTTGAAATGCATTCAGGGCAATAATTCCCAAGGACCTATGGGATCTTTTCCAGATTATTTGGTGGCACGAAAGGAGATTAAAAGGGCTTTCATGAAGATGTTGTATCCACTCTAACCACAGGCGAGGTACCAGAGAACTGGAGAGTAGTCAATGTTGTTTCTTTGATTAGATTGGGAAATTGAAAAAATCCAGGAAATTATAGGCAGATGAGCCTCACGTCCGTGCTAGGGAACCTTTTGGAGAGGTTTCTTCGGCATAGGATTGTCTTTCATTTAAAAGAGAAAGGGATAATTAGGGATAGTCATCGTGGCTTTGCAGATAATGTCTTATGAACTTTAATCTTTTTTTGAGGAGGTGACAAGAACGATTGATGAACTTAAGGCAATGGGTGTTGCCCCCATGGATTTTAGTAAGGTATTTGATGAAGTCCTTCATGGCAGGCTAATTCAGAAAATTCAGATGCATGGGATCCAGAGTGAAATGGTCATTTGGATTCAGAAATGGCTTACCCATAGAGGTCAGAGGGTAGTGTTGGAAGGCTATTATTCTGGCTGGAGATAAGTGACCAATGGAGATGTAGGGATCAGTGCTGGGAGCCCAGTCATTTGCAAAATATATAAACAGGTTATACTTAAATGTAAATGGGTTGGTTAGTAATTCTGCAGAGACAGCAAATGGTGTTATGGATGGTGAGGAAGATTGTCAAACGATACAGTGGGATTTGGATCAGTTCCAGAAATTGGTTGAAGGCAGAGCTATTGTTGATGAATAGGAGTCTAACATAGAAATCTTTGTTGTCTCGGCATCCAAGAGGTGAGTTCAGGACCAGGGAGATAGTGTCTGCTGTGGATCTGTTGTGATGATAAGCAAATTTTAGTGGATAAAGGCTGGCTGGCTGGGAGGCTGGAGTTAATGTGTGGCATCACCAGTCTCTCAAAGCTCTTCATGAAGGTAGAATAAAGCACATTACCTTACTTTTCTTTGGCACCGGGATAATACTGCTCTTTTTGAAGCAGGTGGGGACTACAGAAAGGGGTAGTGCAGGGTTAAACATATCTGTGAATGCCTATGCCAGCTGCTCTGCACAGGTCTTGAGGATGTGGCCATGGACTCCGCAGATTCACTCTCAGGAAAGTTGAACTTGCGTCTGCCTCATCAACCTTTGGTACAGACGCATCTGAGACTGGCCTTTTCCACCATCATTCTTCTTTTCACAGCGGACATACAATGCACCCCATCCATCTCCAAGTTCTCCATTTACCTTTTTTCCATCCTCTTTCCCCTTTCACCCCAACCCTTTCCCCAAATATATCTCCCTCTTTACATTTCACTCCTCCTCTTCTTTCAATATGTTTCCCTTTTGTCTCCTGTTCACCTCTATGCTTTGTCACTACACCTACCCATCTGTCAATCTCCGTCCCTCACTTATATTCACTAATCACCTGACAGGTTTTTCCTACCACCTCCTTTCTTTTCCAGCTTTCTTCCCACCACTTCATCAATCTGAAGAAGTGGCCCAATGCAAAATGCCACCTGTCCATTCCCTCCACATATGCCACTTGACTCACCGAGTTCCAGCAGCATTTTTCTTAACCAGAAGGCTGCCTGGATTATAGAGTATTGGATATAAGGAGAGTTTGGACAACCCGGATTATTTTCTCAGGAGAATCAGAGGTTGTGTGGAGACCTGATGGAATTATATACTAGACTAAGTGGGGCCCGTTGGGTCCCAGCATCACACAGGAGGGCTGGTCTCCCAATGCAATATTTCACCTCTCCCCCAATTCCAATATTGGTGGCCAGTGGGGGAGACTTTCTGGAGTGCTAGTATGGGTGTTGTGTGCTGAAGGGACTGGTTTCCAGAATGCTAATATGGACATTGTGGGCCGAATGGATTCTTGGGCTGGCGGCTCAGTCACTCAAGCCTATTGTGCTGGCAGTTCACTCACTCACGGCTGGTGGGCTGGCAGTTGACTCACGGCTATCCCTTGAAATTCCATTTCAAGCAGAGTCCATGGGCACCAAATTCAAGTGCAGTTTCATACCATTTCAAGCAAGGTGCAAGGCCACTAAAGACAGCGAGTCATGACCTCTCCCTCCCCCATCTTGCAGAGACTGAGCCAACCCACACTTCTGGGTGTTTTAGTCCATCCCTCCTCCCATCAGAAGGGCTGTGGCCTTCATGGCATGATTGACAGGAGAGGCAATCTCAACATTTTTTAAACACTAATAACTCTTTTATTTCTCATCGATGGGAAAAATCCTCAACACCTGATGAGCGTTGGGCGACTCAGTAAGATGGCCAAAATCACAGCCGTACGTGGTAGAATTGTTTTCTAAAATCAATAAAAAGCGCAAACAGGAAGTGGTCAAGATTAGTTTTTTTATTATATAGAAGGCACCTCTAATTAAGCAAGGCAGCTCTAATTAGGCAAGGCAGCTCTAAGTAGGCAAGCCAGCTCGCTTGTTCACTTTCAAAACCAAAGGCAAGTCAGCTCGCTTTAGCACTTTCAAAACCAAAGGCAAGGCAGATTGCTTTAGCAATTTCAAAACCAAAGGCAAGCCAGCTTGCTTTAGCACTTACAAACCAAAGTCAAGGCAGCTTGCTTTAGCACTTTCAAACCCAAAGGCAAGGCAGCATGCTTTAGCATTTTCAAAACCAAAGGCAACGTAGCTTGCTTTAGCACTTTCAAAACCAACGGCAACACAGCTTGCTTTAGCATTTTCAAAACCAAAGGCAACACAACTTATTTAGGCACTTTCAAAACCAAAGGCAACGCAGCTTGCTTTAGCACTTTCAACACCAAAGGCAACACACATATGGTTCGAGACATACTAGATGAATGCATGAATAGAAAGTCTGATTCAAATAAGTTAATATCATACCTTTACAATACCCTTTTAAATTTACAAACTCCATCATCGGAAATAATTAGGCGAGCTTGGGAAGATAACCATATAATATAGCCATATAACAATTACAGCACGGAAACAGGCCATCGCAGCCCTTCTAGTCTGTGCCGAACATGTATTCTCCCCTAGTCCCATACACCTGCGTTCAGACCATAACCCTCCATTCCTTTCCCGTCCATATAACTATCCAATTTCCCCTGCACTGAGACCCGACCTTTTCTCGTCGGGTCTCAGTCGTCGTTGAGGCCGTAACGAGGAGCGGCCTCCAACAGGAAGAGACCGGGGACTCAGGTGTCGACTCGCCTCACCGTCGCGGGGCTGGCCGGGTCTGGAGCGGTGGAGGAGCGCTGCTGCTGCTGATGCTGTTGCTGCTGCTGCTGCTGCTGCTGCCGGAGAGTCGGAGGCTCTCTACAGGTCTGTGGACGACGGCGCCGAGCCCACGGCTCCCTGGGGGGAGACCGCTTTTCGGGGCTTCTGCGGCGACTTCTCCCGCCCGAGTTGCGGGGTCGAAGAGCTCCTGGAGCGGGGCCTGACACCGCTGCCCCGCGCGGCTGGAATGGCCGCGGACTCTGCGAGCGCACGCCGGGGGCTCCAACACCAAGACCCGGTGTGCGACCTCGCACCACCCGGCGTGGCTTTAATGGCCGCGGGACAATCGCCATCGCCAGCCTGGGGCTATGACTTTGACTCTGATATCGGGGGGGGGGGGGGGGGGGGGAGAGTGCAGTGGAGAGATACGTTTATTTGGCCTCCATCACAGTTATGTGATGGATGTTTATGTTAAATGTAATTATGTTGTGTCTGGGGTCTATTTGTGTGTTATGTATGGCTGCAGAAACGGCATTTCGTTTGGACCTCCAGGGGTCCAAATGACAAATAAATTGATTCTGATTCTGATTCTGATTCTGATTCTGAATTTATTTTTAAATGATAAAAACGAACCTGCCTCCACCACCTTCACTGGAAGCTCATTCCACACAGCCACCACTCTCTGAGTAAAGAAGTTCTCCCTCATGTTACCCATAAACTTCTGTCCCTTAATTCTCAAGTCATTTCCCCTTGTTTGAATCTTCCCTATTCTCAGTGGGAAAAGCTTTTCCACGTCAACTCTGTCTATCCTTCTCATCATTTTAAAGACCTCTATCAAGTCTCCCCTTAATCTTCTGCGCTCCAAAGAATAAAGCCCTAACTTGTTCAACCTTTCTCTGTAACTTAGTTGCTGAAGCCCAGGCAACATTCTAATAAATCTCCTCTGTACTTTCTCTATGAACTGAGATGAACTGGGCCAAACAATTTAAAAAGATAGTTGGGAGGAAAGCCTCCTATATATACACTGTTCTCTTAATGCTAGGCACTCGCTAATACAATTTAAAATACTGCATAAACATTATTACTCAAAGTCTAAACTGAATAAGATCTTCCCAAATTTATGGCATATTTGTGATAAATCTCTCCTTCAGGAAGCAACCATAACCCAATCTTTTGCCTCATGCATAAAGTTACATAATTTCTGGAAAGGGATTTTTGATTTTTTTCTAAAATACTTAAAATAAAATTGGACCCCAACATAGAATTGAACACACTAGCTACGTCAGAAGCCTGTTCTGACCTAACACTATTTCAAAGACGTTTCCTTAACTATGGCCTGCTAACGGCGAAAAAATGTATACTTAAATTTTAGAAACACACATCAGTCCCTACAGTGAAGTGGTGGATTACAAACATGTCAATGACACTACATTTGGAAAATATTAGACTTGTCTTGGCAGAAAAACTAGATCAATCTTTCTAGACATGGACACCCTTACATTGTATTCTTACAAGGATAGTATGGCCAAACACAGATCTAATTTTAAATCTGATTCTGGGTTGGGTGAGGTGGGTGGGTGGGGGGGGGGGGGGGGGGGGGGACAGGTATATCTCCACTTTCCTTTTTTTTTCTCTCTTATATCTCTACTCACTTTTCGGCCACACTACTTTGGTAGTCTAGGGGTCTTTTTTATCTGCTTTTTCGAGCTACCTTTTCACTTAAAAACGAGCTGTACAATAATTGTATAATTTTAGATGTCGATTGGTATATCCTTGTGCAATTGCTTCTAATAAAAATAATTAAAAACATTAAAAAAAAAGCTAGGATACACACAAAATGCTGGCATAACAGCCGGGCAGGCAGCATCTCTGGAAAGAAGGAATGGTGACGTTTCTGGTCAAGACCCTTCTCCAGACTGGTTAGGGATAAGGGAAATGAGAGATGTAGACAATGATGTGGAGAGATAAGGAACAATGAATAGAAGATATGCAAAAAAGTAATGATGATAAAGGAAACAAGCCATTACAAGCTGTTTGTAGGGTGAAAACAAGAAGCTAGTGCGACTTGGTTGGGGGAGGGATAGAGAGAGAGGGAATGGCGAGGCAACCTGAAGTGAGAGAAATCAATATTCATACCACTGGGCTGTAAGCTAATAAACTAGGAGCTGATTCATAGGGTAAGTATTGCTATGAAACTGCTTGGAAACTGCAGGATACTAGCTCCACAACCAGTCTCCTGGGAATCAAATGTTGGCGCTGTGTCACAAAATTAACGGAACTAACCTATAAGGAAGTACGGACCAAGCCCTCTCCCCCTTCGCCAGAAAAATTAGAGGGAGGCGGTGAACCTGGAAATGAGAAAGCAGCAGGGGACACCCGCGGTGACCGACAGGGGGAGCATGCGTTAGAGGTAGTATTGTTGTTAATCATAGCCGCCGGTCGTGCTGGAGTAAGGGACAAGCTGAAACTGGTTGTGGAAGCGGCTGCAGATGGCTGGAACAGTAGAGATGGAGCGAAATGATCAGCTGGTGGGGGACATGGTTCCTTCACAGCCAGCAAGTGTTGGCGGCTCCAACGGTACAAAGCACCATCGATGTCAACAAGGTAAGATCGAGGTTCTTCAGATGGGCCAACAACGCAACCTAAATGGGAATGTCCCACAGTAGTTTGCAAACAGACGACTTGGCCCGGTAGTAGTGGTTTAAGTGGTTTGCTGGACTTGTCATGAGATCGTTTCTGGATGTCGTGTTTCTCCTGGATGCGCTACTGGATCGTAGCTAGCTTCAGCACCTGTGGCATCAGCTTCTGCTGGGCAATCGGTATCGGAGGTCTTGTTGTCCTGGACATCAGTCCTCGGGCTGGTGAGCCCAGGATCCCGTCTCAAGCAATGCTCCTGAGGTTTAAGAGGTTGAGATACACATCTGACCTGGCTATGTGGGCGTGTTCCATTCGCTGTTTAGCGCTTCTGACGGCTCGTTCAGCGAGTCCGTTACTTTGTGGATATTCGGGGCTGCTTGTGATGTGGTGGAAATTCCATCAGTTAGCAAAGTGTTTGAAGGCGTGACTGGTAAACTGTCTTACGTTGTCGGTCTGCAAGCGGACAGGTGCGCCGAATGTTGAGAAATGTTTCTGTAGCTTTCGAATGACCATCTCTGATGTTATAGAAGGCAGTAAATCAAGTTCAAACCAGTTAGAATAGGAGTCAACTAGGAGTAGATAATGTTTACCGTGCCCCTCGAAAATGTATACCGCCAGCGACGTCCAGGGCAGTGCTGGTGGAGGTTGTTGCAGCAGGGGCAAGAGGCTATCTTGTGACGTATGTACTTGGCCATGCCGGGCCAGTAAAACATATTCTGTTCATGGGCCAGCGTGGCATCAGTGCCGGGGTGACCGCTGTGTGCCTCTTTTTAGTATTTGTTATTTAGTGATGAAGGAATCACAACTTTGTGGCCCTTAACTATGACACCGTCCTGTATTACCAGTTCATCCCGGACTAAGAAGAACGGCTGCACCTCCAATGGTGCTGGATTGTCTTTCTGGCCAGCCTCTCTTGATTATGGATGAGAGTAGCTGGAGGGTGGCATCAGCGTCTGTGTGTTCGGCTAGGCGGCGCAATTGTTTTGTGGGAACAAAGTCAATGCTGAGAACCGTAAACTCGTCCCGTTCATAGGGCTCTCGTTCGTTGGATGCCCGCGGTGCGTGGTGCTGCGAGGATAGGTTTGTTGAGGATGGTCACCGGAGGTTGGTGGCCTGTCTTGACCATGAAAACATTCCCAAAGACAAAATCCTTGAATTTAGAACGAACGAAGACCACAGCCAACAGCTCTTTCTCAATTTGCGCGCAGCGCTGTTCAGTGTCGGTCATGGTGCGGAAGGCACATGAGACTGGACATAAAGTCTCATCAGCAGATGATTGTAGGCAGGCGGCGCCGAGTCTGTATCGTGAGGTATCGCAGGCAACTGTCACAGGGCGCTTCAGGTTGAAAAATGTCAAGGTGGGAGCGCTGGTCAGTCTCGATTTTAAAGCATCAAATGCTTTTTGGTGTTGCTGGAACCAGAACCAGGCAGTATCCTTTTGAGTTAGTTGTTTCAGAGGCAAACTCAGTTCACTGAGGTTCGGGATGAACTTCCCCAGAAAGTTCACCATACCCAGGAATCGCCGCAGGCTGAACATGTCGGTGGGGGCTGGCATATCTGCGATGGCAGCAGTTTTTTCGGATCTGGTTTGAGACCATCAGGAGTGAAAACATGTCCGACATAGGTGACCTCTGGAATCCTGAACTTGCACTTGTTAGGGTTGAATTTCAGGTTGATCTGACGTGCCCGGACCATGATAACCTTTAGCTTGTTGTCATGCTCCGCTGTGTTCTTGTCATAACCAGGATATTGTCTATGATGGCACACGGGAGGCCCTGGAACAGCAGTTCCATGTTCTTCTGGAAGACTTCACTGACTGAGTTGATACTGAATGGCATTCTTAGAAATTTAAATCTGCCAAATCGAGTGGCAAATGTGGTCAGGTTTGATGACTCGTCATCTAGCGGTATCTGCCAAAATTAGCTTTTTGCGTCGAAAACTGAAAATACGATGGCTCGTCCAATCTGCGCAGCAACGTCCTCAACAGTCCTCATAGGATAATGTGGACGCCTGATGGCAGCATTCAAATCCTTTAGATTGTTGCACATGCGGAGCTCATTTTTATCCTTCTTAAGGGTGGCAACCATAGTGGAAACCCATTCAGTGGGTTCACTGATCTCTTCTAGTACGCCTAAGGACTAATGTTCTTTAGTTCAGAGTCAATCCTGTCTCACTTAGCGTGTAGCACACAGTGAGGTGCATGGACAACTGGGTCAACATTGGGGTCAATGGATATCTTGTAGGTCACAGGCAGCTTGCCTAGTTTCACATCGAATAGATCAGGGTATTCTTTTACCGGGTCCACAGATATCAGTAGCTTGTGAACTGATTGGTCAAAGAAAACCAGCCCTAAGTCTTGGCATACATGGATGCCCAGTAGAGTCACAGAGTCAGAATTCAAAACATAGAAGGGCATATTCCTTGTAGTGTTTTCAGCACACATTTAAAAGTGGTTCTTCCCAGGGGATACAAAACTTCTCCCCCGTAAGCATGTAGAGTGGACTTGACTTTAGTCAAGGCCTCATTATTTCTTATCATGTGGTAGATGTGCACAGACATTACATTAACTCTTGCACTAGTATCTCGCTTGGCCTACACAAGTTTATTATTAATTGACATCAGAACTGATGGATCGAGAATCTTACCAGCTGTGTGAAGGAGTGAATGCACAGTAAGAGTTAATTGGACTGTACTCGGGGGCAGAGTCGAGCTGTTCTTGAGAAGCAGGAGTTGTTCGGTCTTGTTGCAGCAGGTGCAGATTAGATGCTGAACTAGAGGATCTTTTCCCACGGGCTCTGCAAACGATGGCAAAATGGTTCATCCTCTTGCAGTAAATGCAGGACTTTCCGTAAGCAGGACAGTTAGCTCGTCCCTTGTTGTGGAAGTAGTTACAATTAGGACATCTCTGAGGGGGCTCGTTGTCGAATCCCCGATTAGCCGGTTGAGGGGGCTCAGTCATAAAACCATCAGGTTTATGGTTTTCTTCTCAACGTCAAGTTGTTTGCTTAATGGAGCAACAAACTCAGACATACAACAGGCATGTGTTGCTTGCTCAAGGGTTAAATCAGGATTCCGCAGTTACTCAGTCCTTAGCTTCTGATCAATCATCCCAGAAATTAGTTTATCTCTTATCAGCTCATTCAGCATGGTTTCGAATCGGCACCTCTGAGCCATGTATCTTTAATCACAAATAAATCACTCTGTCGGCTCGTCAGGAAGCTGGTGACTGTCAAATAATTTGGCTCTTTCTAAAATGCGGTTCGACGGTAGGTTGCATATCTCATGAAATTTACGCAGTAAAACACTAGGGTCATGCATAGACTCGGCAGGCACAACTACCTGATCGTTGTCGTCTTGGACGGCTGGTGCATATTCAAAAGTCCGAGCCCTTAACATGGCCTTGGGTCCCACAAGGTTAAGTAGAAGGGAAGCCTTGACAGTGTCTGATTCATTTCGGTGGACGATATTGATGTAGTGTCCGTAATCAATCTCAAAGAGCTGCCATCGCTCGCTGATGTCGGAATCAAAGATAAGCTGATAAACAGGAATAAAAACCAGTAAACTGTAGCGGTGGGTTACTCCAAGCTTTCTGACACCATGTAAATAAGTAAACTACACAATCTGCAGCAACTGTTTACCGCTTCCAAGACTGTCTAGTGTAGGAAGTGGGTGTTAGTATGAATCATACAGTAAGATGCGATTAGTGATGCTATTCTACTGTGATTGGTTCGTATGCAATAACCAATCTACATTATGTTTTATTATGATTTCCGGATCAAGTTAAGAAAAGTTGAAAATGCAGCCACCTACCTATCTTTTGTGAGTCTCCCCTTTTGACCAAACAAATTTAGCATCAGAAGATAGACAAAAAATGCTGGAGTAACTCAGCGGGTCAGGCAAGATCTCCGGTTAAAAGGAATTGTGATGATTTGGGTCGAGAGCCTTCTTCAGACTGAGAGTCAGGGAAGAGAGGGACAGAGTCAGGGAAGGAGGGAAAGAGAGAGAGGGAAAACAAGGGTTACTTGAAGTTAGAGAAATCAATATTCATTCCGTTGGGTTGTAAGTTGCTCAAGTGAAATATGAGGTGCTGTTCCTCCAATTTGCATTGGGCCTCTGACAATGGAGGAGGACCAGGAGAGAAAGGTCAATGTGGGAATGGGAAGAAAGGTGTTTCGCAACTGGGAGATCCTGTAGGCCTAGGAGAGCTGAGCGGAGGTCACCGAGCTTGTGCTTGGTCTCGCCAATATATACAACTGGGACAAAGGATACAGTAGATGAGATGGGATGACGTGCAAGTGAACATCTACATCACCTAAAAGGATCTCTGGGTCCTTGGACAGAGTCGAGGGAGGAGGTATAGAGTCAGGTGTTGCATCTCCTGCAGTTGCAGGGAAAAGTACCTGGGAAGGGGGTGATTTGGGTGGGAAGTGATGAGTTAAAAAGGGTATTTGAAGAGAATGGTCTCTGTGGAAAGCGGAAAGGGGTGGAGATGGGAAGATGTAGCTAGTGGTGAATCCCATTGGAGGTGGCGAAAATGTCAGAGGATTATGTGTTGTAAGCAATGGCTGATGGGGTGAAAGTGATTGCTAGGGTGACTCTGTCTCTGTTGTGGCTAGGGGGAGGCAGAGCTAGAGCAAAGCTGTGGGATACAAAGGAGATGTGTGAGGCCTCATCTATGATGGAAGAGGTGAATCCCCATTCTCTAAAGAATGAGGACATCTCTGATGTTCTGGTATAGAACACCTCATCTTGGGTGCAGATGCTGCGTAGACAGAGGAATTGGGAGTAGGGGATAAAGTCTTTGCAGGAGGCAGGGTGGAAAGTAAAGTAGTCTAGATAGCAGTGGGAGTCAGAAGGTTTCTAATAGATGTCCATCAATAGTCCATCTACTGTGATGGAGACGTTGAGATCAAGAAATGGATGGAAGATGTCGGAGATAGTCCAAGTGAATTTGAGTGCAGAATGGCAATTAGTCGTGAAGTTAATGAAGTCTGTGAGTTCTGCATGGGTGCAGGAAGTAGCTCCGATGCAATTGTTAATGTAGCAGAGAAAGATTTTGAGGATAGGGCCAGTGTACGCCTGGAACAGGTATTGTTCGACGTACCCTATAAAGAGCCAGGCATAGCTGGGTCCCATACATGTCATGGCTATGCCTTGAATTTGGAGAAATTGGGAGTTGAAAGAGAGGTTGTTGAGAGTTAGGACCTGCTACCCTAGGCAGAGGAGAGTGGTAGAACAGGGAAATTGGCTAGTTCTGTGCCTTTCGGGTGGGGTATGAATGCGTAAGACCTTAAAGCCCTCCTTTTCTTACTCGATTGGATGTTCAGTCACTCTACACCTCCACCCCCACGAGGAAGCCTTAAAGTCCTCTGTTTTTTCCTGTTTGTGATGCTGGTCACTCATTGGTTTCTCCTGGCCTGTCTGCCCGTGATGGGGGAACATGTTGTCGCATCGTATATGGTCACAAACATGTACGAATTCAGAGCAGGCTAAGAGCATGTTGTGGAATACCCACAGCTCTCCACGTAGTTGTGTTTAATGAAGATTGCATAAAAATAAAACACGTCCTTTAAAATTCCCTGGAAGATGGAACCTTATAGATAAGGGCAGTCTTTTTATGTTTGAAAAAGCACTTCAACACTATTGCCATGATCTCTTTTCATCATATATTTTTTCTTGATGTTAAACTACCACAATATAGTTAGTTCCTTTGTGCTTGAACTGAATGTTCTTGTTCATTTTTTTCAATCATATTGAATTATTTAATGTATTTTCAGTAGATTAATAAATAACTTAAAGATAATTTTAAAAACGCCAATAGTAAGACTGTTTCTGCAACATTTATTTGAGACAATACACATCAGACAATATCTGCCTTCCTATCAGGCTTCAACTTTTTCTCGTATTCTATTTAACACTATTTTCAAGCTTCAAAGTTCCCTTGGACGTTGAAATTACCCTTTCATAATTTCTGATAAGGAACATACACTTAAAGGATTAATCGTTGATGAATAATATAGTTAAATCTTTCACATCCATCCTGTCTCCAGCATGAGTGCTTAATTTTTTTCATGGTATTGGGGCTGTAAAACAATGACATCTTCGACCCAATGCCAGAATTCTTCCCTTTTATCCTTGATTTGTGATTCATATTCAATATCACATTTGGTCCTGTGTAAATAATGGAAATTGTTCTTTGCATTCTCACTCAATGATAATTGGATTTTACAGTGACACAAGTCCATATTACAAACCTGAGTCATTTTACCTTTACTGTGTTTAGCTGTATGTCTGGAGAAAAGGCAATGCATATTGAGTGTTCTTCTAAAAAAAACATTTCAATATAATTATGGGCTGACATGACAATGGGATTGGCCATCAGCTATGCTCATTCCTGACTATTTGGTTTGATGAATGTAAATGCAACTATATGCATGGTTAGCATGTCCAGGATTGGTCTCGCACAGATTAAACATTTGCATACAAAGACAAATTTCTTGTAAGCACAATCACAAAAAAAAGAGAACTAATTCTGGCACACAACATGAGATGTATGTTTTAAGAAATATAAAGTAACAAGAGATGTTGTGGAATTTTATGATTTGAGCTAAGGTAACCTCATGCAGACAAGACAAGATAATGGAAAAGGAAGGAGGCAGGATGTTGATGGCTGCAGAGGATTCTGCCATCTGCATCCTAGTGATGAACAATGTATGAGCCGTGTGTACTTTCCTAAGGGCAGTCTCAGCTACACATTGAGACTGGTAAAGTACCAGACTGCTAATGACCCTTAAAATGACTGCTGCCGTGAAGTTTTATGCATTTGGCTGCTTTTCAACGATCAATGAAATATCCTGAATTTAAACAAATCTGGCAGCAGTCTAGTCTCTCCTCCCAGAGACATGCTGTCTCAGAGAGCACACAGATATATATAATGGTTGCATGCTTACTCATGATGTAGATTGCCTCAGAAAAATTTAAATCACTTCATAGGTGATATATCACGATATCACCCAAAACTGGATATAAAAACAATCTGTTCTCTCAATTGCCAGATGATGAATAAATGCTGTCAGCAAGTCATGGAGGTCTCTGTGATTTTTTTTATTGCAGGAAGATGCTTCCGTTCTGTGGGATTCAGATGTGCTAGTTGCACCTCGACCATCATAGAAAATAGAAGGATGTTTGCACCGTAATGAGCTATCCATTAAGTGCTTAAGTCCTCCAGTTCAAAACACATAGACACATAAGCACAATTAAAACCGCTTCCCCTCGTGGGTTCTGAGTGTAATCTAGAGCTGTTTAGAGTGGATTGTTTATGAATTAAGGGACCTGATGTATGATAGCAATAAAGAGGAATTTCTTCTCTCCTTGAATAATTGGAATTCTCTAACCCAGAGTTGCGGTAGCTGGACCATTGAGGTGCTATACCAAATAGCCTTGGTTAACAATGTGATATATTTTCCTAGCCGATATGCCTATGCTTATATGTTAATAAAAACAGCATAGTACAGTGTCATCAAGATACAGAAGCAAGCAAAACAGGACAGACTATGGAACGTGAAAGCTGAAGCAAAGACCACAAGGGCAACCCAACAGGAGAAAGCAGAAGAGGAAGAGGATGATTGGACGGAAATGAAGGGACACAGTGTGATATTTGTAGAGAGGAATGGAAGGCATAGTGTAATGCAGCTTTAAATCATAATTGCGACGTGGAATGTCAGGAGATAAAAGATGTTCAGATCCTTGTCTGTAAATTAAAATTCCACAGACTAATGATGCATTTGACTTTTGAAAGGATGATTGCAGCATACACCTGGACTCAAGGGTGTGTGTCGACTGGATAATACTTAATTTTCCTTGTGAGCATTAAGCATCGGCTTTGTTAACATTTTTGTATTAACATTTTCAAGTTCATTTTTACAATTTCATTGAAAGGAATAAATACTTTGAATCAAGTTTGTTACATGTTTTACATATAATTATGCATGTTATTTTTCATAACAGATTCAAGAATACAACTATGTAATAGTGTTCAATAACATGCATTTTAGTCAAAAAGGAAGTGGCAATGATGTGTGTATATCTCTATTACTAAAAGTCTGATCTTGACCACTTCCTGTTGTTCTGTATATTGATGTCTATCGTCGAGGTAAACCAGCTTCTGCAGTTCCTTCCTACATAACAGAACAGTACGAGAAGTGGTTAATGTTAGAGGCTGCTCACTAACCTCACTATGTTTACATCGTCCTCTCTAGCAATTAATAAATATCATTCGGTTACCGTATTATTGACTACAACCCCACCGTTTAAAATGACTGATCTTTAATTCTCAACCACTGGATATTTGCCTGGAAACATATTGCATGTTTCCGTTCAGTGAGAAAATTCAATTTTAATAGACTGAGGTGATAAATCCAGTGCCACTTCACAACAAACTAAACCTATAATTTAAATAGAGCATTTAGGTTCGATAATAAAATTCCCAAGACTATTTTACATATATAATTCCAGCACCACTTCACACTGAGCTATTCGTGATGTTTAAAGGGGCTGGCATCTGCCCTGATCTGTTGTTCAGATAAAACTGCTTGAAATAATTTGAAGTTTTGACATTAATCCTCGCAGCCAAATGTACATTTTGGGCTAGAATTTAATCCCTGCACAAAGCGCAGTGTATTTTTATTTATTTATTTATTTGTTTTATTTATTTATTTTTTATTAGAAGTACGGTAAGTTACAATAATGCACAACACGTATGCCTTAATACATTTTTTTTGCACCGCTTCATTTTTTGAGCTTTAAGAAAAAGATAGAAATAAAGAAGTAAGGAAAGTGCGCAAGAGACGTGCAGGTGCAAGAGAGTGTTGAGAAAAGAAAGCCCCTTAGAAAATAAGTTAGAGAAGGAAGTAAAGAAAGAAGGTAGACCCTAGAAAAGAAGGAAAAGGAAAGAAGAAACAATCGCTCTATTATAACATTAAACTCCGCAGAGAGGGGACTACCAACCAAGTCTGTTTTTATTGTTGCCAGATCCTGATACCATTCATTTATTTATTTGATTACTATTGCACCTCATGCTTGTAATAGTTCCAAAAACGTAGACCACGCCTTTTGAAATTGGTCTGCTTTGCCTGCTAAGAGGAATCTCATCTCTTCCAGATGTAATGTTTCAAACATATTTGATATCCACATTTTTATTGTTGGTGTGGGTGCATTTTTTCCAGAATTTAAGTATGAGCTTAAATATTAAATAAATAATGGGATAAATATTATCCCATTATTAGCCCATAATTAAGTAAATTCTTCTGAAACACATTTAGTTCAGGGTTACCTTCCGATATTCCAAAAATGATCCATTCTGGTTTTGGTACCAGTTTTAGCAAAGCGCAATGTAAATGGAATGGAATCTCTATTAACATTCTGAGACACCCTACATAATGGAAGTGATCACATTTGGCTCTTCGAGCTAGCATTGCCATTCAATATGATCATGGCTGATCATCCAAAATAAGTACCCCGTTTCTGCTTTCTCCCCATATCCCTTGATTTTGTAACCCTAAGAAATGTAAACATGAGAGGCTTTTTATAGTGAAAAAAAAACCGCATTACATAATTTTTACCATGTGATAATTTTTCCACACGTCGGTAGACGTTGTTGACAAGAGTAACTCGGGAGAGGAACTTGGTACATCGCAGAAATTAGAAGTAAACGGCAAACTTAGACATACACATGGGAACTCGTTTAAACTCGTGAACATAAACTTGGAATCTCGTAGAAAACCACGAGTTTGATTTTTTCTTTCACTCGGGATCACTCATGGGTGGACTCGCACCGTGAGACAGGGCTAATAGGCAGTAGCTCTACTGCTACTCCATTATGCCACCCTGTATTTTGAATTTGTTCCTTTGTGACATTTATCTCTCCCTGGAAAGGAGCAATCTGCTCCTCTTTAACAACGATCTGTTTTTGGGAAGCATCTCTCTGCTTTCATGTGAGAGTGAGCAGAATTCCAATTAGTTCAGTATGAGGCCTGACAGGAATATAAATGGCCTGCTCCTCATGGATACGGCAAACTCCTCCATCAGATGCCATAAGGTTAAAGTGTCAATATGGCCAACACAGAATGATTACAAGTTTTATGATGGATATGATCTTCTCCAGCTCCCAATGTAAGGGAAGTAGAGATAATCCAGGAAATTATAGGCTGATGAGCCTCGCGTTAATGGTAGAGAAGCTATTGCAGCAGACAATTCAGGGTAGCATTTACTCACATCTGGAAGAGAATAGGCTAATTAGTGACAGCATGTCTTTGACTGTGACAGTTCATGTCTTTATAACTTGATTGAGTTTTTTGAGGAGGTGATGAATGTGATCATTGAAAGCATGGCAGTGGATGTTGTCCATCTGTTTTAGTAAGGCAATTGACAAAGTCCATCATGGTAGGCTGACCCAGACATTTAAGATGCACAGGATCATCAATGACTTGGTTGTTTGGATTTAATACTGTCTTACTCATAGAAAGCAGAGGGTTGTGGTGGAATGGAGTAATTCTGGCTGGAGATCTGTGAACCCATGGCGTTTTGCAATGATCAGTGCTTGGAGGTCTGTGATCTGCAGTCTGACCAGCTGGAGGTTGATTGGAAGATTGGCAGTAAGTGGTTGATAATTAACAGATTGAAGATCAAAGGTTTTGAGTGAAAGCCACGTTTTTCTGCATGCAAGTCACAGTCCATGGTTGTGCCCTAAAGGCGAGCATGATATATTGTGATAAATAGTCCCAGCTGAAGACATGACAACACACCATTAAATTAATAAATTGGTGAAAATCACAATAGAAGCATTCTAGCACACAAAATTGGATGCAACTGAGCACATCTAGCACATCAATATTTAGCTATCAGACATGCAAGGAGCCTAGTAAGACATTAGGCCTTTGTGCAACTTCTCACTTTTACCCTAATGTTAGATTTTTCACCAATGTTTGATTCCGACCCCAGTGCTGCAGCGTTTGTATGTCGTCTCTGTGAATGGATGGGTTTTGCCTGGGCGCATTGGTGACCTCCCACATCCCCAAGACATGTTGCTGGAATTTAATTGGCTATTATGAATTATCAGTACGTGGCAGGAGAATCTAAAGGTAGCAAAGGGGCAGATGTGAGAGAACGGGGTACAGGAAAATAAGTGGAGGAATGGAAGTGTTATTATGGAGTATTGAGCTATAGTTAGAGGGTATAATGTTCTGCCTGTCTGTCTGTCTGTACTTAACTAAAACTCACATCTTATCCTCTTCCGGTTTGCGTGGTTTTTTTAATTTGTGCAAAAATGGTATGCTACGATTTTTCGCCACCTTACTCATCGTTCTCCTGTGCTGCAAGTGCACCAAGTTTTGTTCTGATTGGTGGAATATTACAAAAGGTATGAAGGTTTAAATATCGTAAAAAACGGCCCTTCTGACACCCGCTGTCAATCACTGGGGGCGAGGAGAATAAAGCGAAGGAGTGGAGTGAGCAGAGTGTGGAAAGTCAGCTGCGTCGGCCATCACGAAGAGCCGGGAACCACCGAGTGAGTGAGTGCGGCCGGCAGGCAGACGATGAGTGAGTGCAGCTGGCAGGCAGCTGTTGAGTGAGTGTGGTCGGCAGGCAGCCAGCGAGCGAGTGAATGTGGCTGGCAGGCAACCGGGGAGGGAGTGAGTGAGTGAGTGCGTCTGGCAGGCAGCCGGTGATTGAGTGTGGCCAGGAACCATGCAGTGAGTGCAGCCGGGAGCCGTGGAGTGATTGCGGCCAGGAGCTGGGGAGTGGGTGCGGTCGGGAGCCGGTGCTGGGAGCTGTTGAGTGACGCCAGAATTTGTGAGGCCGTACCCCCCCACACCTGCCGACACGCCCTCCGCTCCCACACACACACCCCTCCCACACACATACCCCTCCCCCACCCACACCCCTCCCTCCCGCACATACTGCTTCTCCTCCTGCACACACCCCCTCCCATTCCACTCCCCCCACATGTCTTCTGCCCACCCCCACTTCCGCCCCTCCCCCACACCCCCCCTCCCCATCGCTCCCCTGACCACACAAACTCCCCTCCCACACACACTCCTCCCCATCCCCACAACCCCCCCATCCCCACAACCCCCCCATCACTACATTCCCGCAAAACACCCCCCCCAAAAAAAACCCTCCCCCCCACATGCCCCCCACCCACACTCCCTCCCACACGCCCCCTCTCCCTCCCACCGCACAATACCCCCCCCCCCCACATACACCCCTCCCCTATCCCCACAACCTCCCCTCCCCCCCACACACCTACTGCCCACAAAATCCCCTTCCCCCCACATGCCTCCAACCACCACCACACCCACACCCACCCACCCTCCCTCCCCTACACCCTCCCTCCCCCCACCATCCCTCCCTGCCTCACACGTCCCCCTCCGCTGGCTGCAGAATGCTCCCTGCTAGGCCCTGCCTGAAGCCGTTCCCATCCCCCGGCTACAGAATATTCCCTCCCTCCCACCGGCCCCCACCTGAAGCCGTCTCATCCCCAGCTGCAGGACGCTACCCCCCCCCCCCCACCCCCCCACCCCCACTGGTCCCCGACTGAAAGTGATGGGGGGGGCGGCAGCGGTATGCCACAAAAAGAGATAGGCCACGTCAGCAGCAGCGGTTTGGCAGCAGCATCGGTAGACCACAACAGCAGTAGGCAGTGGCAGCGACAGGCCATGGCAACAGTAGGCCATGACAGCGGTAGGCCACGGCAATGGCAGCGGTAGACAGCGGCACGCCACAACAGCGATAGACAGTGGCAGCGGCAGGGGTAGGCAATGGTAGGTTATTGCAGTAGTAGGCCACGACAGCGGTGGGCCACGGCAGTACCCCCCTCTCTCTCCCCCACCGGCCCCCAACAGGCCCCGTCTGAAGCCGTCCCCAGCTGCAGGGCGCTCCTCCCCTCCTCTCACCGGCCCCTGACAGCCCCCACCTGAATCCGTACCCGTCCCCCTCCCCCGGCTGCAGGACGCCCACCCCCCCCCCCCCCCCCCCCCCCCCCCCCCCCCCCCCCCCCCCCCCCACTGGCCCTCGACAGCCTCCGCCTGAAGCCGTCCCCCTCCGCCGGCTGGAAATGCTCCCCCCACCAGCCCCCGACAGCCCTGCTTGAAGCCGTCCCCCTCCTGAGGTTGCAGAATGCAACAAGAGACGCAACAAGAAAGAATGGACTGAATAAATCTCATCTTTAACGTTTAAATTGTTGATATATTTTAAGAGTTATTCACATTTAACCTTTAATAAATCCCTTTTCCACTTGCCATTCCCATCAGCTGTGCCTCCAGACTAAAACCAGTGTGTTCTATGTTACAATGGGAACGCAATGGGCGGGAATGGCTGCACCGCCGGAGAGCCGCTAAGAGTTGATGGGAGGTTTGCCTGTGTCCATGAAGGAAACAAACCACAAAGATAGGTACATGTTCGAAACTGACTGAATAATACATTGTCCCACAGACCTCCTGTAATAAGAGTAGCCGATAAATATTGTAGCAAAGCAAATTCTTATATCCATTAACTAAATGTTCAGAGAGCAGGGCTAGGTTAAATGACTTAATCTAAGCCTCAGCCACAGCTACAATGAGAGGGAAGTGTGCTAAGAAACAGTAGATTTTCAAGGCATTAGAACCAGGCACAAGAAGTTAGGCAGAAGAAGAAGTGAGTCTGAAGAAGGGTTTTGGCCCGAAACGTCACCTATTTCCTTCGCTCCATAGATGCTGCTGCACCCGCTGAGTTTCTCCAGCATTTTTCTGTACCCACAAGAAGTTAGACAACCTGTTTGTCTGTGCCTACTTTGTAATATTGCATTGGAGAATAAATGAAGGAATGCTATGTCTCCAAGCCTAGTGTAAAATCATGGGAGATTCCAACGTTTTTACCACTTTGCATCTCAAACAAAGTCATGGATATATTTATTCTCTTAATCAATGCCAAATGTTTATGGCAACAGAGAACCATCTCTCAAAACATGGTAGTGAGAAAGGATGTTTTGGATGTCTAAGATCCTTTTTTATCCTCAGACGCTCTTACAATATTGACACAAATGATCTTGTTTGAGTATTCAATGTTGGTCTTGAAACTGAAGAGGTTCTCACATTTGTAAAAGCATAATTCAATTGAACCATTTGCCGATACTGAAAATATTGAGGTAAACTAAGCACACTGACAATTGAAATTGGTGTTATTTTTGTACCTAAATGTATAAACTTAATGTGTTTTGGGTTTGGGGAGATTCTTCTACCAGATTGCTCCTGCCTCTTTGTGCTGAATGAAGACTTGATACAACTATTGAATATTGAATATTAAGCCTAATAAGTCATGGAGTAGTTCTTTGGCTATAGGAAAGGAACAGAGAAAAGGTTTTGTGTTGATGAGGAAGAGACACCATCTATCATAGATAAGCCAGTTAAAAGCTGGGGTAGGTGATATAATAGGAAGTTGAATGACACTGAACAGCAACGTGGATGCATGTTCATGATATGACTAAAGCAATTCAACAACATAGCTTACCACAGTCTTTACAAGCTAAAATGTTTTGGATTGACAGAATAACAGAGGTGCAGAAAGTACTATTGAGTACACAGCGACTGCATCAAATAAGATGTGTTTCCATAGGGGAAGTGGATGAGTCCTGCTGGCAATAATGCTTTCACAAGCATAAACTAAATCAATGGAGCCTGGAACTTTGCACATTAATTAATGTTGGCTCTTTGACTTCATTATTATGGACCTCAATGAGCTAATTGTCTACTCATATACCTGGACTTTCATGAAGATTTAGAATGTTTCCAAAATCTGCTTATTGATGATTTACACAAATAGTTATACAGTTATACAGTATGGAAACAGTCCACTTGACCCATCAGATCCACCCTGAACAGTGAGTGCTGTCTATATTTATCCTATCTTTAAACAGTTGGTCCGTAGCTTTGTCTGTCCAAAGGATTCAAGTGCTCATTTGCAGACGTTTTAAATGGTGTCAGTGACTGCTTTCACCACTTTCTCGGGCAGTCTATTCCACATTCTCTACACTCCACAACTGAAATGAAAATGTCCCTGAGATCATTTATATCTTAACCCAAATTCTATTTATTTTAGTTTTATCTAACTCTTATATGGGAAAAGATTCCCCATACCTTATCAGTACCCCTCATCTATATTACTAAAAGTCTGTTCTTGACCGTTTTGGCCATCTGTGCTGCGATTTCTGAGAGAACGCCGTCACCTACGGCCGTCATTTTTGTCCACCTCGCTCAGAGCCCCCCCCCCCCGCCGCATGTGTGCCGAGGATTTTTCCCGTTGATTAAAATGACAGAGATATTAATGTTATAACAAAATTCCCCGTTCTCTCTGCTGCCCCCGCTGGTGGCAGGGGGGAGGGACTATAAAACCAGGAAGTGGTGTGCCACACAATCTCTTCAAGATGGAGGAAGGCAGAGTGTCACATTTGTCTGAGCTGTGAATAACACTGAACACATGTCTACTCAAATGTAAGTGCCCTTAGTGGTTCTAAAATGCTTCCAGAATGTGCCTATTGGTTCTAAAGCTTGCAAAACATGTCTATTGGTTCTAAAGCTTGCAAAAAAATCTATTGGTTCTAAAGCTTGCAAAAAAATGTCTATTGGTTCTAAAGCTTGCAAAAAATGTCTATTGGTTCTAAAAGCTTGCAAAAAAATATCTATTGGTTCTAAAGCTTGCAAAAAATTGGTTCTAAAGCTTGTCTATTGGTTCTAAAGCTTGCAAAAAATATCTATTGGTTCTAAAGCTTGCAAAAAAAAGTGTCTATTGGTTCTAAAGCTTGCAAAAATATGTCTATTGGTTCTAAAGCTTGCAAGAAAATGTCTATTGGTTCTAAAATGGTTCATACTAGCACTCCAGAAAGCTCCCCCACTTCCCTCCCCCTCCCCTTGTTGGCTTGGCTTGGTTGTGTCTTGAAATTGAAAGGCACTACTTACTGCAAATGGTGGCATGAAGTTGAATGGCACTATTACTGCAAATGGTGGCTTGGTGCTTTGGCTTGAAGTTGAAAGGCACTACTTCCTGCAAATGATGGCTTGGGTGTGGCTTGAAATTGAAAGGCACTACTTACTGCAAATGGGGGAGCGTGGGTGCATTGGCTTGAAGTTGAAAGGCACTACTAACTGCAAATTGTGGCATGAAGTTGAAAGGCACTACTTACTGCAAATGGTGGCTTGGGAGCTTTGAAGTTGAAAGACACCACACTGCAAATGATGGCTTGGGTGTGGCTTGGGTGTGGTTTGAAGTTGAAAGACACCACTTACTGCAAATGGTGGCATGAAGTTGAAAGGCACTACTTACTGCAAATGGAGTTGAAAGGCACTACTTACTTGGTTGCTTTGGTTTGAAGTTGAAAGGCACTACTTACTGCAAATGGTGGCTTGGGAGCTTTGACTTGAAGATGAAAGGCACCTCTTACTGCTAATGGTGGCTTGTGTGTGGTTTGAATTTGAAAGACACCACTTACTGCAAATGGTGGCTTGGGTGTGGCTTGAAGTTGAAAGACACCACTTACTGCAAATGATGGCATGAAGTTGAAAGGCACTACTTGCTGCAAATGGTGGCTTGGGAGCTTTGACTTGAAGTTGAAAGGCACTACTTATTGCAGATGGTGGCTTGGGTGCAATGGCTTGAAGTTGACTGGCACTACTGACTGCAAATTGTGGCTTGAAGTGGAAAGGCACGACACTGCAAATGGTGGCTTGGGAGCTTTGGTTTGAAGTTGAAAGGCACTATTACTGCAAATGGTGGCTTGGTTGCTTTGGCTTGAAGTTGAAAGGCACTATTACTGCAAAGGGTGGCTCGGTTTCTTTGGCTTAAGGTTGAAAGGCACTACCTACTGCAAATGGTGGCTTGCTTGCTTTGGCTTGAAGTTGAAAGGCACTACTTACTGCAAATGGTGGCTTGGGCATGGCTTGTAGTTGTAAGACACCACTTACTGCAAATGGTGGCTTGGGAGCTTTGAAGTTGAAAGGCACTACTTACTGCAAATGATGGCTTGGGTGTGGCTTGAAGTTGAAAGACACCACTTACTGCAAATGGTGGCATGAAGTTGAAAGGCACTACTTACTGCAAATGGAGGCTTGGGAGCATTGGCTTGAAGTTGAAAGACACTATTACTGCGAATGGTGGCTTGGTTGCTTTTGCTTGAAGTTGAAAGGCACTATTTACTGCAAATTGTAGCTTGGGTGTGGCTTGAAGTTGAAAGACACCACTTACTGCAAATGGTGACATGAAGTAGAAAGGCACTACTTACTGCAAATGGTGGCTTAGGAGCTTGGGCTTGAAGTTGAAAGGCACTACTTACTGCAAATTGTGGCTTGGGTGCTTTGGTTTGAAGTTGAAAGACCACTTACTGCAAATGGTGGCATGAAGTTGAAACCACTACTTACTGCAAATGGTGGCGTGGGTGCTTTGGCTTGAAGTTAAAAGGCACTACTGTAAATGAACTTCCTGTTTGCACTGTATATTGATTTTAGATAAAATACTACCACTTACGGCTGTGATTTTTGGCAATCTTATTCAGTCCCCCTCCGCTGCGCAGGTGCAGAGAATTCTTCCCATCAATGAAAAATAAAAGTGTTATTAGTTTAAAAAAAAAATGTTGAGAATCTCTCTCCTGTCAATCACTCCATGAAAGCCACACCTTTTCCGGCGGGGGGGGGGGTTATAAAACCTGGAAATGTGGGTGTGGCTCAGTCTCTGCAAGATGGAGGAGGGAGAGGTCACGACTCGATGTCTTTAGTAGCTTTGCACCATACTTAAAATGGTATGAAACTGCACTTGAATTTGGTGGCCTTGCACCCTGCTAGAAGTGGTAAGAAACTGCACTTGAATTTGGTGGCCTTATATCCTGCTTGAAATTGAATTTCAAGGATTAGCCATGAGTCAACTACCAGCCCACCAGCCGTGAGTGAGTTGCCAGCACAACAGGCTTGATTGACTGAGACACCACCCCAAGATTCCATCTGGCGCACAATTTGCATACTAGCCCTCTGGAAACCAGTCCCTTCAGCCCACAACACCCATACTAGCGCTCCAGAAAGCCACCCCCCCCAACTGGCCACCAATATTAGAATTGGTGGAGAGGTGGAATATTGCATTGGATGACCAGCCCTCCTGTGTGATGCTGGGACCCAACGGGTCCCACTTAGTCCAATTATTTTATATAAATCAAGCATTTCCCCTTTTAACCTCCACCACTGCAAGGAAAACAGACCTGGCCTGTAAAGGCACAGTTGATGGAAAGGAAAATCAACGCCTGGTCGGTTCTCAGCAGTATGACCTCTATATGGCAGGCTTCATATTTTGTGTTTCATCACAAACTAAACCTCAGCCAGTCTACCAATATAGGAGAAAGATATTAACATTTAACTGTACACTAGGAAGAGAGGAATTGAGGTTGTACAGAAGATGTATTTAAATCCTAAAAAGCTTTTGTGGATAGTAATATATTAGAAAACATTGCGATTTTCATTAAATTTGCACAGGTTCAGACCGTGCTATTAGTTGGCATCTTTCCTCTTTCTTCATTCATCAGTTTATAGTAGCAGATGTTTTGATGTAAGTGATCATTTGGAATGTTAAGAAAACTGTGTATTGTTGAGACAAGATGAGAAAAAGATTAGCAGCTCAATAAATGCCCTCTCTTCATCACACCACAACAACATAAGTTGAAATTGATCCGTGTATTAAGTAAATACCAGTTAATGGAATGCAGCATTATGTTTTCGACTCCAGTTCTCCAGCCCTCAATGCACCATGTTTTATGGTCTCATTTTCACCTTTTTAAACTGAAGGTAATGCATTTCTTGCATGTGAGACCAGAATATTGAGTTCATTGTTACTCAGGTTATTTATATTCATATTTATATGTGTGGAACTTTTATTTCTCTTTTACTTGGGTGTGGTAACTACCAAAAATAAAAATAAACTATTCATTGGAAAAGATCTTAAAGGAAGAAAATACCTTCCCAGAGTGAGTAGAACTTTGTGGCGCATCTATTTTGTACTATCAGAATTTTGATGTTTACCGAGCAATTCCAATCTGTCATGATGCCAGATGGTTACAGTGGTGTACTGACCTGGTGTTAGAAATACTGATGGGACATTGTATATGTTTGCAAAAAAAATGCTGTCTGGGAGTATACCTAGGAAATGGAATGGGGGAGAAGTCCTGTTGTCATAGCCTGTGATCAAGTCCTGTGATCAAGCCTTTGGTTAATATTTTGATTGAGAAGGCGATCAGGAGTGTGTGGTGCAGAAAGAATGTCCAAGGATTGCCAAGGGCATCATTGTGTTTTGGCCAGAGGCAATTGGAGTTAGAGTAGTAGGGACTGGTGGGTTGAGAATAATGTATCAAAGTTGTGAGCAAGACCAGGATCATAGAAATGCATCAGGTTCAATGAACCAGCAATTCCTAACTCTATAATATCTGTCACCATCAACGGGAACAAAAGCAGCAATATCATGGGTATGTTACCACCTCTAAGTTTCCTTTCAATTAAATTAATATCCTGTTGTGGATAATACCCCAGGAATTCTGTACATTAATACTTCAGCGAGGATACAATGATCTGACATTTTTGATCGATAGTATAGCAAATTATCATGATTCAGAATTTGCAGCAGTAATTACTGTTACAGCAACATTCAGTGTAGAAATCCAATGATGCCATCAATGACGCTTCTCTGTCATAAGCTGCTCTCCCCAATAGAATCAAGATGAATTACTTGTATTGACATGAATTCATGGTATTTATGAATTTGTGTTACAGCAAAATATCCCACATATGTTTTGTTTTAATGTCACATACGATACAATACAATACAATGTATTTGTCATTTGAACCCCATTGCGGTTCAAACAAAGGACACAACACAATTTACACAAACATCCATCACAGTGCATCTCCTCCTCGCTGTGATGGAAGGCAAAGACTTATCTCTCCCCTGCACATCCCATTCCCCTCCCGATGTCAAAGTCAAAGCCCCCGGCGGGCGATGGTAATTGTCCCGCAGCCATTTACGCCGCGCCGGGTGATGCAAGGCCACGCTCCGGGTCCTATTGTTGGAGCCCCCGGCGGGCGCTAGCAAAGTCCCGCAGCCATTCCAAGCCGCGCCGGGCGATGATGTAAGGCCCCGCTCCAGGTGCTCTTCAACCTCGCAACTCGGGCGGGTGAAGTCGCGTTGCGGAAGCCCCGAAAAGCGGTCTCCCAACAGGAACCTGCGGGCTCCCGGTGTTCCTGTCTGCCAGACCTGCGGTAAGCCTCCGAATCTCCGGGGTCAGGTCACAGCAGCCGCCACCACCGCTCCTCCCGCTCCGAACTCGGCCAGCTCCACGATGGTGAGTAGGTCTGCAGGCTCCGCAACTGGAGCCCTAGGTCGTTCCTACTGGAAGTCGCTCCATGGTGCTAGGCCCCAACGAAAACGGAGACCCGACAGAGAAAATGTCGGGTTCTCCGTGCAGGGGATAGATTTTTTAAAGTTTCCCCCACCCCCCGCCCCCCAACCTCCACACAGATACCCACACACATACACAAAAAAAAACAACATTCAAGGGAGACAAAAAATAATAAAAATACAGACGGTCTGCAAAGGCCGCTGCGACGTGAGTAGCACAGCCCACCAAATTGAGTGTTTACATTGAGTGTTTAATGACTTACCAACTGTAATTAGTAATTCATTAACTTTCTCATCTTAATATTTTAATTATGCATTTGTACAATTTATTTCCTTCACATAAATATTCCATTGAATAATGAAATTAGATTTTTGAAAGTTTTTTTTTTAATTGAATCTCAGCCTTGTCGTACCCTTAAGAAAATATTTCACTTTTTAAAATTTGTTTGTTAAAAAGGGAAATTCTGACATTATTAGATCTTTGTAGGGATTTTTAAGATCACAATGTCTTCACTGTAGTATTAAAATACACAATTCCTAGTGATTAATCAAAGTATCTACATTTTAAATATGTTACTCTGTAGTGATATGGAAGGAGCAAATGTCTTTTGCCAAGACATCCATGTGAATACAGTTGATCTCCACCTCAGTGAAATCAAATCTAATCATGTACTAAAGGTGGGCTTCTATTAATATTCACTGAAGCCACAATTACTTCCTTGGTACATTGAGGACAGTACATTTCTACAAGCCACTCTTTTGGAAGAATTAAATGTAGATTTATCAGTTGGGGGAAGTGATTGACCTTAATACATATAAGATTGTTAAGGGCTTGGACACGCTAGAGGCAGGAAACATGTTCTCAATGTTGGGCGAGTCCAGAACCAGGGGCCACAGTTTAAAAATAAGGAGTAAGCCATTTAGAACGGAGATGAGGAAAAAAAATTCTTACAGAGAATTGTGAGTCTGTGGAATTCTCTGCCTCAGACGGTGGTGGAGGCCGGTTCTCTGGATACTTTCAAGTGAGAGCTAGATAGGGCTCTTAAAATAGCAGAGTCAGGGGATATGGGGAGAAGGCAGGAACAGGGTACTGATTGAGGATGATCAGCAATGATCACATAGAATGGCGATGTTGGCTTGAAGGGCCAAATAGAAACATAGAAAATAGGGGCAGGAGTAGGCCATTTGGCCCTTCGAGCCTGCACCGCTATTCAATATGATCATGGCAGATCATCAAACTCCGTATCCTGTACCTGCCTTCTCTCCATACCCCCTGATCCCTTGAGCCACAAGGGCCATATCTAACTCCCTCTAAAATATAGCCAATGAACTGGCCTCAACTACCTTCTGTGGCATAGAATTCCTGAGATTCACCACTCTCTGTGTAAAAAATCTTTTCCTCATCTCGGTCCTAAAAGATTTCCCCCTTATCCTTAAACTGTGACCTCTTGTTCTGGACTTCCCCAACATCGGGAACAATCTTCCTGCATCTAGCCTGTCTTACCACTTAAGAATTTTATAAGTTTCTATAAGATCCCCCCTCAATCTTCTAAATTCTAGCGAGTACAAGCCGAGTCTATCCAGTCTTTCTTCATATGAAAGTCCAGACATCCCAGGAATCAGTCTGGTGAACCTTCTCTGTACTTCCTCTATGGCAAGAATGTCTTTCCTCAGATTAGGAGACCAAAACTGTACATAATACTCCAGGTGTGGTCTCACCAAGACCCTGTACAACTGCAGTAGAACCTCCCTGCACCTATAATCAAATCCTTTTGCTATGAATGCTAACATACTATTCGCTTTCTTCACTGCCTGCTGCACCTGCATGCCTACTTTCAATGACTGGTGTACCACGACACCCAGGTCTCGTTGCATCTCCCCTTTCCTAATCTGCCATCATTCAGATAATAGTCTACTTTCTTGTTTTTGTCACCAAAGTGGATAACCTCACGTTTATCCACATTATACTGCATCTGCCATGCATTTGCCCACTCACCCAGCCTATCCAAGTCACCTTGCAGCCTCCTAGCATCCTCCTCAAAGCTAACACTGCCCCCCAGCTTCGTGTCATCCGCAAACTTGCAGATGTTGCATTCAATTCCCTCATCTAAATCATTAATATATATTGTAAATAGCTGGGGTCCCAGCACTGAGCATTGAGGTATCCCACTAGTCACTGCCTGCCATTGTGAAAAGGGTCGTTTACTCCTACTCTTTGCTTCCTGTCTGCCAGCCAGTTCTCTATCCAAATCAATACTGAACCCCCAATACCATGTGTTTTAAGTTTGTATATTAATCTCTTATGTGAGACCTTGTCAAAAGCCTTCTGAAAGTCCAGATATAACACATCCACTGGTTCTCCCTTATCCACTCTACTAGTTACATCCTCGAAAAATTCTATAAGATTCGTCAGACATGATTTACCTTTCATAAATCCATGCTGAATTTGTCCAATGATTTCACCACTTTCCAAATGTGTTGCTCTCCCATCTTTTATAACTGACTCTAGCAGTGTCCCCACTACCGATGTTAGACTAACTGGTCTGTAATTCCCTGTTTTCTCTCTCCCTCCCTTTTGAAAAAGTGGGGCTACATTAGCTACCCTCAAATTCTCAGAAACTACTCCAGAATCAAAAGAGTCTTGAAAAATTATCACTAATGCATCCACTATTTTTGGGGCTACTTCCTTAAGTACTCTGGGATGCAGCCTATTTGGCCCTGGGGATTTATCGGCCTTTAATCCATTCAATTTACCTAACACCACTTCCCGGCTAACCTGGATTTCACTTTATCTCATTAGACCCCTGGTCCCCTGCTATTTCCGGCAGATTATGTATGTCTTCCTTAGTGAAGACAGAACCAAAGTAAGTATTCAATTGGTCTGCCATGTCCTTGTTCCCCATAATCAATTCACCTGTTTCTAACTGCAAGGGACCTACATTTGGTTTAACTAATCTTTTTCTCTTCACATATCTATAAAAACTTTTGCAGTCAGTTTTTATGTTCCCTGCCAGTTTTCGTTCATAATCTATTTTCCCTTTCCTAATTAAGCCCTTTGTCCTCCTCTGCTGGACTCTAAAGTTATCCCAGTCCTCTGGTAAGCTGCTTTTTCTGGCTAATTTGTAGGCTTCATCGTTTGTTTTGATACTATCCCTGATTTCCCTTGTTATCCACGGATGCACTACCTTCCCTGATTTATTCTTTTGCCAAACTGGGATGAACACTTGTTGTAGCTCATCCATGCTGTCTTTAAATGCCTTCCATTGCATATCCACCGTCAACCCTTGAAGAATCAATTGCCAGTCTATCTTGGCCAATTCACGTCTCATACGCTCAAAGTTACCTGTCTTTTAAGTTCAGGACCCTTGTTTCTGAATTAACAATGTCACTCTCCATCCTAATTAAGAACTCAACCATGTTATGGTCACTCTTGCCCAAGGGGCCACGCACAACAAGACTGCTAACTAACCCTTCCTCATTACTCAATACCCAGTATAGAATAGCCTGCTCTCTTGTTGGTTCCTCTACATGTTGGTTTAGAAAACTATCCCGCATACATTCCAAGAAATCCTCTTCCTCAGCACCCTTGCCAATTTGATTCACGCAATCTATTTTTAGAGTGAAGTCACCCATTATAACTGTTTTACCGCCTCCTTTTCCTTTCTGTCTATCCGTCCTGAATATTGAATATCCCTGGATGTTCAGCTCCCAGCTTTGATCACCCTGGAGCAATGTCTCCGTGATCCCAACTATATCATAGTCATTAATAGCTATCTGCACGTTCAACTCATCCACCTTATTACAAATGCTCCTTGCATTGAGACACAAAGCCTTCAGGCTTGTTTTTACAACACTCCTACTCCTTATACAATTATGGTGAAAAGTAGCCCTTTTTGATTTTTGCCCTGGATTTGTCTGCCTGCCACTTTTACTTTTCACCTTGCTACCTATTGCTTCTACCCTCATTCGGTCTCTACGCTCACACATTTAAGAAACCCTTTCCCTTTAACTCCATCCTCGACTATCCCATTTTACACCCCACCCCCCTTATTCAGTTTAAAACCACCCGTGTAGCAATGGCAAACTTGCCTGCCAGAATGCTGGTCCCCCACCTGTTAAGATGCAATCCGTCACTTTTGTACAGTTCCCCCTTACTCCAAAACAGTTCCCAGTGATCTATGAATGTAAATCCCTGCCCCGTGCACCAGTTCCTCAGCCACACATTCAGGTCCCGTATCTCCCTGTTCCTGCTCTTGCCAGCACGAGGAACTGGAAGCAAACCGGAGATAACAACCCTGGAGGTCCCGCTTTTCAGCATTTTTCCGAGCTCTCTGAAGTCACACTGCAGAATATTCATCCCCTTCTTTCCAACATCGTTTCTGCCGACATGCACTACCACTTCCAGCTGTTCACCTTTGCCCTTGAGGATTTTCTGCCCTCTGTCTGTGACATCCTGGATCCTGGCACCAGGAAGGCAGCACACCATCCTCGAATCCCGTCTGTTGCCGCAGAAACCCCTGTCCGTACCTCTCACAATGGAATCTCCCACTACAAATGCATTGCCTGACGTTGGACTCTTTGGTTTTGGCTCAACAGCCCTTTTTGCTTCGCAATCCAGTCCGCCGCTCTGTGTAATAACATCTTCTGACCTGACAGCTTCTAAGTGGGTGAACCTGTTCACAAGAGGTACAACACCCGGGGACATTTGCATTCCATGCTTCCCTCCCTTGTTCACCGTCACCCACCTTCTCTCTTCCAGTACCTTAGGTGTAACTATCTTACTGTATGACTTGTCGAGGAACGACTCTGTTTCTCGGACGAACCTGAGGTCATCCACTTACTTCTCCTGTTCCCCAACACGGTCCTTCAGGAGCTGTACCTGGATGCACTTCTCAAATTTATAGCAGCCAGAGACACCAGCAGTGTCCTTGAACTCCCACATACTGCAAGCATCACAATGAATCAGCTTGCTTGACATCTCCTTCTATCGTCTCTCCCTCTTCAGCATTTTGCGTAGCCTCCTCTCCTTAGCCTCCTCGCCAAAGACTCTCGAGCCAAAGACTCGCACTTTTGTCACAGGAGCCAAAGACTCGCACTTTTCTCACAGGAGCCAAAGCCTCACACTGCCCTCACAAGGCTGCTCACTCACTGCCGCTCGCTAAGAGCCTTGCTTATATTGACTGATAAATTGCCTAATTTACCAATTTACACACCAAATTCCTCAGTTTTCATCCGTTTCCCCCCCTCTGACTCACTTCTCTCCTCCTACTTGGGCTAGAGCCAATCAGTGTTTTCTCCTGCTTATCTTTGTTGCTGTTGCTTCCAAATCCACAGCAGCTCTGAGTAAAGTCTGCCTGTGCTTTGCCTCTCCTTTTCAACTCAGAATGGCCTATCCTGCACCTATTGTCTATTGTCTATTAATAGTCCATGACATCATGACTCCCAGTGTGAAAGATAAAACATTTTTTTTATATCAAAAAGGCTTGACTCTGCAACAACTTCTCTGCTGTCTTTAACCTGCAAAATTCATGCCCTTGAGCAAGTTCTACAAAAAAGGAGAACTGGCGAATTGGTGGTAATAACATGAGCAGTCAGTTTATTTCCACTTCAGCCTCAAAATCCACAGGCACTGACCAGGGTAAGGTGGATCAGAGTAGCTTAATGATCACAGTAGAATATCGCATAACAGTTTATTGCTGCAGTTTAATGACATTTTGCAAAACACAATGCACAAGGATAATGACATATTGTGGAGCAGGTTGGTCAGGGTTTGGGGGCAGGTCTGGGGATAATGGGAAGGAATCATCAAGTCCTTGGTCCAGGATTGGGTCAGGAGTTAGGACCTTAATTTGCTAGATTGAGTTTGGGGTTGTTTTTCAGTGTTAGATCTGAAAGAACGAATTTGAAGTAATCAGGACTGTAGATGATTGGAAGTTCAGGGCCAAAATCAGTCAAGTGTAGAGGGGATTTTAAAGTGTTGACAGAGCAGCTAATTTCACAGGAGGCTAGAGCTCGATGGAAAGAAGATAAATGAAGCAAAATGAGATTAGCCGAGATATGCTCTAGGAGCAATTAATATATGATTGTTCTAAGAATGAGCAACCACGGATTAATCTCACAGCAACATGACTAAAATTGACAGGTAACACTCTACCATTGTGTAATATTATGGCATACATATCTGATGTGTAAATTGTGTCTTGGCTTAAGAATGATTCCCAGCCAGAAGGGCCTGGCTGAAATTGATGCAATCATGTTCTATTCTGAAAATAACTGATTGCAAATGCATAATTTTGAAGAAAGCAATGCTGTGCCCATATGTTTCAAACCCTCAATGTATACCATTTATGTTTATATGCCACAGGGGTGCTTTTAAAACATCATCATTAATTAAGATGCCTTGCCAAATGTTATTAAACTCAGCAACTTGCAGTTGGATTGTTGTCATTTCAAAAACTGGTATAACACTTTGTACTCTTGCATAATGTGTTTTGTTCAAATTGAAGGTCATTGACGTGAAAAGTGCTGGTGTTGGTGACAAGTATTGACCCTTGAGAACCATAATGCTATATTGGGGAAGGTTAGGATGGGGTGAAATTCATTAACATAATTTGTGTCTAGGATGCATGGTGCAAACCCACCAGTATTAACGGTTTAAGAAAGAGCTCCAGATGCTGGAAAAATCGAAGGTAGACAAAAATGCTGGCAAAACTCTGCGGGTGAGACAGCATCTATGGAGCGAAGGAATACGTGATGTTTTGGGTTGAGACCCTTCAAAGTGAAGAAGGGTTTCGACTCGAAATGTCACCTATTCCTTCGCTCCATAGATGCTGCCTCACCGCTCAGTTTCTCCAGCATTTTTGTCCACCAGTATTAACTTGTCTCTTTCCCCTCACTCCCTGGCCACCACCCCACAGGGCACACAATTTGTCCACTATCTACCACTACCCCAGTCATTATTAATTTCCCCATCTCATTAAGATCATCCCTCCAGGCCCCAAGCTTCCAATTTTCCTTTTATGCCCCGTGTTTCCCCTCACCCCTGCCCCCGTCTATGCATATCCCTCCCTCTGATTTCACTCATATTCATTATCTAACAGTCTTTTGTCTCCTTGTCACTTCTAACCTTTTTCATTAACTCCACCATCTGCTATTCACCTCCCCTCCCAGGACCAAAGATCTTAGATCAGAGCAAGATAGGCCACTCCTGCGAAATGCAATGGGCTGATGTGTAGTACGCTACGGAGGGGACCCTGGGCATTTTCCCCCGCCCATTTTAGTAACCGAAGCCTACCCGACCCGACTCGCAGTGTAATCAATGTTGCGAGGCAACAGTTTGTGTGTGTGATATAGGGTTAGATTCATAATTCTGTCAGTTCATACTTCTTCTCAAGAATAAAATTTGACTCTGGTAATTGTCTTTTTTAATGTTTTTTAAATCATTTATTTTTAAATGGCTCACAAGCAGTGTTTGAGTTGATTTTGTAGTAACTGGAACCTACCTGACTTGACTCGCAGGGTAATTGACATTGCAGGGGAAGTTTGTGTGTGATATAGGATTAGATTCATAATTCTGTTAGTTCTTGTTAAAGAATAAAATGTTTATAAACACACATACATGAATGTGATATAAATGTATATAATCATATAGCACACACAATTATATTTCTTCTGATCCAATGATGAACTTTATTTCAGACTAAACAAGGGACAAGATTATATAAAAAAACATTGTAAACCTCCCCGCAACTTCACGCACACTAGGCCTTATCCCACCCCTCAACTCTCCCCCCCCCCCCCATCCCCCCCCCCCCCCCCCCCCCCCCCCCACCTGCCCCCACACTACAATGTCTCCCCCCCTCCTATGCCCCTCTCCCCGCTGCCCCGGGCCGCACACCCCCTCTCCCCGGGCCGCTCACTCCCTCGCCCAGTTGCCCCGGGCCGCGCACCGCCTCTCCCCGGGCCGCACACTCGCTCTCCCTGCTGCCCCGGGCCGCACACTCCCTCTCCCCGCTGCCCCGGGCCACTCACTCCCTCTCCCCGCTGCGGAAACAAAGATCCGATCTTTGGCCGGCAGCAAGATGGCGGAACAAGTTGGCGGAGCAAGATAGCGGAACAAGATGGCGGGGACTGGTTGCTAAAATGTGTCCTATAATCACCCATGAATCTGCCCATGAGCGTACTACGCATTTGCGTGAGAGTAACCCATCTTGCTCTGCTCTAAGATCTTTGCCCCCGACCTCAATCCTCCTATTACTTGCTGGTGTTTGCCCTGTCACCACCTCTCTTTTCCAGCATTCACCCCCTTATAAAATCTGCCTGAAGAAGCAATCCAATGCAAAATGACGTCTGTTCAGTCGCTCCACAGATGCTGCCTGACCTATTGAGTTCCTCCAGCACATTATTTTTTCGTGATAACTGTAGTATGTCAGTCAGTAATTAGAACATGCAGCTCAAGAGGTAGATTAGTAATTTAAATGTACAGTATAATTGTTTATACTTTTTCTACAGTTTTAGCATTGAGGTTAAAGTGGATGGTTTCACAGAAAGTCTGAAACTCACAAATGAAATCCTAGTTTGAGCCAAACAACATTAGATGGGGATTGAATGCTACCAATGCATTCTTGTAAAAAAGGTGTCTATTGGTTCCAAAGCTTGCAAAAAATGTGTCTATTGGTTCTAAAGCTTGCAAAAATATGTCCCGTCCTAAATAGAAAAATGAGAGCAAATGTCAATCAACAACAATACAATTTTTGACATTGTAGCTGAAGGATGAAGAAGATGTAAAATAATTAAACTAAAACAACAGAGATAAGAACAGAATATAAAACATAGCAAATGGACCAAAGAACATACAGTGCCCTCCATAATGTTTGGGACAAAGACATTTATTTATTTGCCTCTGTACTCCACAATTTGAGATATGTAATATTAAAAAAATCACATGTGGTTAAAGAGCACATTGTCAGATTTTAATAAAGGCCATTTTTATACATTTTGGTTTCATCATGTGGAAATTGTAGCAGTGTTTATATATAGTCCCCCTATTTCAGGGCACCACAATGTTTGGGACACATGGCTTCACAGGTGTTTGTAATTGCTCAGCTGTGTTTAATTGCCTCCTTAATGCAGGTATAAGAGCTCTTAGCACCCAGTCTTTCCATCACCTTTGGAAACTTTTATTGCTGTTTATCAACATGAGGACCAAAGTTGTGCCAATGAAAGTCAAAGTAGCCATAATGTGACTGAGAAACAAGAATACAACAGTTGGAGACATCAGCCAAATCTTAGGCTTACCAAATTCAACTGTTTGGAACACCATTAAGAAGAAAGAGAGCACTGGTGAGCTTACTAATCGCAAAGGGACTGGCAGGCCAAGGAAGACCTCCACAGCTGATGACAGAAGAATTTTCTCTATAATAAAGATAAATTCCCAAACACCTGTCCGGCAGATCAGAAACACTCTTCAGGAGTCAGGTGTGGATTTGTCAATGACCACTGTCCTCAGAAGACTTTATGAACAGAAATACAGAGGCTACACTGCAAGATGCAAACCACTGGTTAGCCGCAAAAATAGGATGGCCAGATTACTTTTAGCCGAGAACTTTTGACAATAGGTGCAGGAGCAGGCCATTTTGCTCTTTGTGACAGCCATTCAATGTGATCATGGCTGATCAGCCACAATCAGTACCCCATCTACTTAAAAGAGCAATTACAGTTCTGGAAAAAGGTCTTGTGGACAGATGAGACAAAGATTAACTTATAACAGAATGATGGCAAGAGCAAAGTATGAAGGAGAGAAGGAACTGCCTAAGATCCAAAGCATACCACCTCATCTGTGAAACACAGTGGTGGGGGTGTTATGGCGTGGGCATATGGCTGTTGAAGGTACAGGCTCACTTATCTTCATTGATGATATAACTGCTGATGGTAGTAGCATAATGAATTCTGAAGTGTATAGACAAATCCTATCTGCTCAAGTTCAAACAAACGCTTCAAAACTCATTGGCCGGCGGTTCATTCTACAGCAAGACATTGATTCCAAAACATACTGCTAAAGCAACAAATGAGTTTTTGAAAGCTAACAAAAATGGTCAATTCTTGAGTGGTCAAGTCAATCACCTGATCTGAACCCAATTGAGCATGCCTTTTATATGATGGAGAAAACTGAAGAGGACTCGCCCCCAAAACAAGCATAAGCTAAAGATGGCTGCAATACAGGTCTGGCAGAGCATCACCAGAGAAGACACCCAGCAACTGGTGATGTCTATGAATCGCAGACTTAAAACAGTTAATCTTCCCGAGCCCCCATTCGCTGTGATGGTATTTCAGTCTCAGTCACAGAGGCCGACGTCAGGAAATCCTTCAGAGGGGTGAACCCCCGAAAAGCACCTGGACCTGATGGTATACCCGGTCGTGTTCTAAAAACCTGTGCGGACCAACTGGCTGGAGGTTTTATAATTGACTCCAGCATCTTCCCCACCACCGATGTCAGGCTAACTGGTCTATAATTCCCTGTTTTCTCTCTCCCACCTTTCTTAAAAAGTGGGATAACATTAGCTACCCTCCCATCCACAGGAACTGATCCTGAGTCTATAGAACATTGGAAAATTATCACCAATGCATCCACGATTTCTAGAGACACTTCTTTAAGTACCCTGGGATGCAGACCATCAGGCGCTGGGGATTTATCAGCCTTCAGTCCCATCAGTCCACCCAACACTATTACCTGCCTAATGTGGATTTCCTTCAGTTCCGCCGTCACCTCAGATCCTCTGGCCACTACTATATCATGAAGATTGTTTGTGTCTTCCTTAGTGAAGACGGATCCAAAGTACCTGTTCAACTCATCTGCTATTTCCTTGTTCCCCATTGTAAATTTACCTTTTTCGGTCTTCAATGGTCCAATTAGTCTTAACTAATTTTTTCCTCTTCACCTAAAGAAGCTTTTACTATCCTCCTTTATAATCTTGGCTAGCTTACTTTCGCACCTCATCTTTTCTCCCCGTATTGTCTTTGTAGTTATCTTCTGTTGCTCTTTAAACATTTCCCAATCTTCTTGCTTCCCGCTCATCTTTGCTACGTTGTACTTCTTCTCTTTTATTTTTATACTGTCCCTGACGTCTCGTGTCAGCCACGGTCGCCCCTTACTCCCCTTGGAATCTTTCTTCCTCCTAGGAATGAACTGATCCTTCACCTTCTGTATTATTCCTAGAAATACCTGCCATTGTTTTTCCACTGTCATCCCTGCTAGGGTATCTTTCCAGTCAACTTTGGCCAGCTCCTCCATCATGGCCCCATAGTGCCCTTTATTCAACTGTAACACTGATCTCTGATCTACCCTTCTTGCTCTACAATTGTAGATTAAACCTGACCATATTATGGTCACTACCTCCTAATGGCTCATTAACCTCAAGTTCCTTCATCAAATCCGATTCATTATTTTATTAAGACATCTCACATTTGGATGACGTTGTTGAATACTGCTTTCGACTGACCTCTTTTACCTTTAATGTAATAGAAACACAAAATGCTGGAGTAACTCAACTTTTCCCTTCTGTTTGTTCAAACAGGTTACATTAATATGGAAGCACTCTTAATCTACCTATTCTTATAGAAACTTACAAAATTCTTAAGGGGTTGGACAGGCTAGATGCTGGAAGATTGTTCCCGATGTTGTGGAAGTCCAGAACAAGGGGTCACAGTCTAAGGATAAGGGGGAAATCTTTTAGGACCGGAATGAGGAAAACATTTTTCACACAGTGAGTGGTGAATCTCTGGAATTCTCTGCCACAGAAGGTAGTTGAGACCAGTTCATTGACTATATTGAAGAGGGAGTTAGATGTGATCCTTGTGGTTATAGGGATCAGGGGGTATGGAGAGAAGGCAGGTACAGGATACTGAGTTGGATGATCAGCAATGGTCATATTGAATGGCGGTGCAGGCTCGAAGGGCCGAATGGCCTACTCCTGCACCTAATTTCTATGTCTATGTTTCTATGTTTTCCATACTTTGAATAAAATAATAGCTACTGTAAGTTGATCATCCATGTTGCAGCTTAAACTGAAGGCAATATACTTGAGGTAGTAGGTATAAATATGAAAGATGCATTTATTGCGCAATTGGATGTATATGAGGATTGAAAAACAAGTGTTAGGTGTAGCATAATGTGTGGAAGCACGTGTGGAAGTACATGTGGAGCGTATAAATTTGATGTGGGTACATGCTGAATGACCCATTTCTAGGCTAGTCATTTTATATAGGAGAGCTGAGTTTATATAAGACCTCAGCTTTGCATAGTCCAATATGTATTTTAAATCGGTGTGCTCTCTCAATGAGAGAGTATTGTTGCTGTCAAGATGGTGAAGGTAAGTTATTGCTCAAGACCAGAATCTCCTTTCCTGTTTGAAATGTTCTTAGAATGTAGAAAGTAGAACATTATAGCAGAGCGATAGGCCCTTCAGCCCATATTGTTTGTGTCGAATACTATGCCAAGTTAAACTGATTTCATCTGTCTGTACCAGATCCATATCCTTCTATTTCTTGCACTTCCATTGCCTATCTAAAAACCTCATGAGCACCATTTCTGCATCTGCCTCTCCCACCACCCTTGGGAATGCGTTCTAGGTTCCCAACACTATCTGTGTAAAAAAAAAAAATTACCCTGCATATCTCCATTAAACTTTCCCCATCTCACCTTATAGCTATGCCCTCTAGTCTCAGACATCTGCACCCTGGGAGAAAGGATCTGACTGTCTACCCTCGCTTCTGACTTCAGTATTCATTTCATCGGATGGATATTGTACATTTTGCCCAAAGAAGCAATTGAATGCAAAGAGCAAAACCAATAAAGAACATAAATTTAAATATTGAGAACAAGATTTTCAAGTGAATTGTTGGGAACATAGAAGGCAACACTCGTTGAGAAGGATGTTTAAGAAAAAATGCTGGCTGTTCATGAATCATGCAGTTCCATTAATAGCGTCCTGGTTTCAAGCATTATACTGAACATCTTCCTTAAATGGTATTGATTTCTGTCATTTCTGTAATATAATGTAATGAGGAAGAAAGTTAGTGAGCTTCACAGTAACAGCTAATCTTTTTTCATTCGAAAACTGATAGAATTGTCTGATTAATGGGTTGATATGACACTGCAATATGTAGATCCTTAAATATTAATTAATAGTGTTTTCCTATTAACTGCAACTATAACTTAGTTAAAAACAAAGTACTCTCCTTTGCTTTCTTTATAGCTAAATGCCTAATAGAAACCTATTTAATTTGGACAAATTGGATTAGCTAAGTTTTCCTAAGCAAAATTTAATTAGCCAATCTTGTGATCATATAAGTCAGATCCATGGCAGTTTCCCTGGAATGGCTGGTTCATCCACCAGCATTCAATTGCAGGCTATCTTACAGTACTAGAGCATCACTCTACCTGCACAAAAGCCCCAGGTCAGCACACATAAAGTCACAAGTCATGTAGTTATATTATCACTGGGATTGGAACATTATTTTGGTTACCCACCCATGTTAACTTCCCATTCCATTCCTATACTGACAACGTAGTCCTCACTCCGTACAGTGAGGCTACGTGTAAACTGGAAAAAACACCATCACATATTCCTCTTAGACAGCCCACAACCCAATGGCATGAATATTGAATTCTCCAGTCTCAGGTAAATCCTTGACCTCATCCACCCAATTTTGTCTTCCACTCCCCTATGTCCCCTCAATGCACACACTTTTGTCCCACTGTCTCCTTCATCCAATTCCACTGCCCTCCTCTTTCACCTCATCTCCCAACCATCCCTACTATCAGAACCCATTTTCTTTTTATCCCTTCCACGCTCTCATCGAGTTCCACCAACGTTACCTCCCTTCTGGCTTTACATTTAATTCCTCGCCTTCCTTCCTTATCTAGTACCCCTTTGTCTCAATTTCTTACCAACTGACCACAATCGGTAAAAATTGGCAGCCATCAGCAGAGGAGCCCTATCAAGACTGCGTGCTCAGCCCACTGTTCTTTTCACTCTATACTCAGGACTGTGCAGCTGGACACAATTCTAACTTCATCTTCAAATTCGCCAACCCTTCCATTGTCGGATGAATTACAGATGATGATGAGTCAGTGTCAGAGGGAGATCAATCAACTGACCAAATGGTGCCAAAACAACAATCATGCTCTCAACACCAGAATGCATGATATCTTATCCAGATACAATAAAAATAATTTATTTGAACCTATAATCTCAAAACTCTGGAGAGAAAGTGGAAGTGACAATGGCAAATGAAAGAATGATGATCTGTGGAAGGTAGACAAAAATGCTCGAGAAACTCAGTGGGTGAGGCAGCGTCTATGGAGTGAAGGAATAAGTGACTTTTCGGGTCTCGACCCGAAACGTCACCTATTCCTTTGCTCCATAGACGCTGCCTCACCCGCTGAGTTTTTCCAGCATTTATGTCTACCTTCAATTTTTCCAACATCTGCATTACTCACAGTATTTTTCCCAGGGTAGATGGTGCTAAAACTAGAGGGCACAGATTTAGGAGGGACCTCAGGAGTAATCTTTTTTCACTCATGGCAGGGGAGGTGTGTGGGGGGGGGGGGGGGGGGGGGGGGGGGGGGGGGGGGTAGTAGTATACATCTGGAATAAGCTGCCAGAGGAAACAATAGAAGTAGATACAATCATGAATTTTAATAGACATTTGGACAAATATATGGATAGGATAGGGTTAGAGGGCTATGGGCTAAATATAGACAAATGGTTCTTGCCTAATATGCCAGTTGGCAAGGACAAGGTGAGCTGAAGAACTTGTTTCTGTGCTGTACAGCCCTATGACTCTGTGACACCTTATTAAAAAACAGCCAGATCGACATCCTGAAAAATCTGCCATATCATTTTTGGCTTGTTCGATGTTCCAAAATAACTTATAATTGATTACAGACCTATATTCAACAGTGATAACATCAGGACGTTTGCAATTTAGATTTTGCATATTTCAAAATTGCAACATGGTTAATGCAAGTCACGCTGCGATTTATCCCTATGATAATGAAAATCATCTGCACTGTCCATGTTACACGGTGTTCACAGAAGCAAAAATTCTCTTGTTTCTCATGAGCCTACAAAACCACTGTCACAATTACTGGCAATCACACTACTTTTTCGCAACCCATGCATACACATCTTTCAGAGATACTTGTCAGATAGATGATCAGCATCAATGTGAATGTGACAAAGCAAAGAGAAAAGCCATGAAAATAAATCCAGATCAAAAACAAAGTTTGGATCAAGATTATTAATATCTGCATAGGCAATTTGATATGCTGTGTAATCATTTGAAGAAACTTGTGCAAAATAATCTATGATCACAACATCGTAGATGAAACATCCGAATTCAAAGTGGATAAAGTGAAAATTGAAGAATAAATCAAATAATCCGAGTTGTCACTTTGGCTAAGCATTCGCTCATTAAATATTATCCAATTTGCTAGAAGAAACCTCCCACATATCTGAAAGATTTTAACAAAATTAGTTAACGACAAGGAAAATATTAAGATTAAGTAAAATGTGGAGGGCTGTGTTGCATTGTGTTTTGTTATTATTACTTGTGGTTGATCTGGATTTTTATAACTGCTGTTTAAGACTGTATATATTTCTGAGCTTATCCCATATTTCAGATGTGACAGTAAACAACAACTATTGTTTTATTTATGCTCATGCAATGGGTCTGCTTATTATTCATGAGCATGGTACATGGGCTAACGGTTGCAGTTTATTGTTTACATTGGTATAGTGGCCAACATTGGTTTGGTGGAGCTTAGATGAATGTACAGCTCTTTCTGGAATATCACACAGGAAAATACATTTTCCTTTGGGTTATCGACTCAACATAGACTTCACTCAGAGCAAAAGGAGTATGATGGATCTTGCTTGACAATTTAACTTAACTTTCTATGCACGACATCACAACCAGGCAGGCAGCATGCCAGTCGTTTATTTTTCCTTTCCTTGCTCCCTTTCCCTTTCCACATACCCTGGATGCCTGATGTTTCAACCCATGGGACCTTACTTACTATTTATTTTTAAATGATAATTGTTTTCTTCCACTTCAGTAACACTGGACTGTTAAGGATGACTCTACAACACTTTGTCCTTTTAACGTCCAGTCTATGTAATAAATGCATTCCAGTCTGCTGTCGACAGCTTGCTAATAATTGCGACCTAATGAGTAATCACCTTGTTATTATAAGACATTATTTAATTCAAACATAGAAAGTCATAGATCAGAATGTATTTCAAGTTATTTTTTCAACCGATAAAAGCATCGGATTTTCAACTCATGAACAAAACATTATCTTTCCTAAATACCCTTGAAGAATGTCTTGAAAATTTATTTGGAAGTAAAATGCATTATATTAATTAACTTTGTTTTAATAAAAAATGTTAGGGAAGCAGTAGAGAGGTAGGTTGGGTGGGCTGCTGTTATTTAAAAACCATGTTGATCTGATGTGGAGAAAACACCAGGCCTTTTAATATCTTTGTTCAATCACTGGGCTTCATCAACACATAGGCCATACTTTCATTTCTGAAATGGGCAGGAAGAGGCAGCAAGTTCATTGCTATTCAGTCAAGATGCAGTAGCTCAAAGATATTTTTAGCTGGTTTGTAACAGAAAATTTAGCTGGGGAATACAAGTAGAAAGCAATGGAATAGCAGTGACCTAGAACATTTTGAACTTATTTCTGGCTTTTTTTGTCCTGGCCCCATAAAAGCACGATTCACCTGATTGGTATCCAGCTTGTATCCTCCAAAAATGTTCGTACTTGTTAACAGCCATATTGCTCCACCCACATTGAAAAATGTTGCCTGGACCCAATCATTGATAACTCTCAGCCACAATAACGATTTAAAAAATGTACTTCCTATTTTCAAACCCTATCAGCTTGTCACTATGTTAAAGCCATCCTACAACCTTCCACTAACACTGTTCTCTTCACATTCTGACCTTTTCTGAATCCCTTAAAAGCTATATTTATGCAAGTTGTTGGTCCTGTGATATTAAGGTGCACATTTTAATCTGATATTTCTTATCTACCTAAAACAAAAGAGGCATATTAAGATAGAAATAATATATCTGCAGAGCATTTGTAGATAATTATGGTGCGACTCACTGAAACAAATGATAAACCCACAGAGATACAAAAAAAACATTCCTAACTCTCAACTGACAGCAATGATTGGTGCAAAAATGTATCATGAGGCACTTGGTACACTTTGTAACTGATTATATGGTGGATTAAGATATTATCCAATTAATATACTCATGTTAAAAAGTAAGTAAGAAAGAATACTACTGATGTTGGAAATCTGAAATAAAAGCAGAGAATAATGCAAATACTCAAGAGGTCTAACGTCTCATGTAACCCAGAACCAATCTTAACCTCTGGTTCTTTGTGTGTGGAGTTTGCATGTTCTTCCTGTGACTCCATGAGTTTCCTTCCGATGCTCAAGTCTATTGCCACATTCCAAAAATGTGTTGGTCGTTACATTAAGCGAATACTCTAAATTGCTCCCTAGTGTGTAGAAGTAGGGTAGAATAGTAAGATTAAACGAAAACTTACCAGTTTGAAGTTTGATCTGTATTTCATGAGGAGTTACGATGAGGGATTACGTGAAGAACCCGTTCAGCACGCATGAGCGGCATACTTCAAAGCAGCGGTGTGGAATCACAGATAGACACAGTTATTTGAAGTAAACATAGTAAAGATAAGGAGACATCAGTTTATGAATTTGACCCATATTATTGAGGGTGGGAGCGGATGGCACGTAATCCCTCATCGTAACTCCTCATAAAATACAGACCAAACTTCAAACTGGTAAGCTCGTTTAATCTTACTATTTTACTTTGGAGTCACGTGAGTGATTCCGTGAAGATTTCAAAGCTCTGTGATTTCAAACCGTGTAACAGTTATTACTACATCACTGCCGAAGTCTTTGAGGGAGGAAGTGTATTATCGTAATCAACCAATGAATCTGTTTGTAGAAAAACACAATGGTATTTTTTTAATAATAACAACAAAGAAATTAAAATTGCTCCCCTGGGCTTCAATAAAATATTTGCAGTCTGGAAATCTTTCCTACAAATAAAACAGGTTTTGCCAACGGCTTATTATAAAATTTCTGAACGGTCTTTCCCCCCACCATCCTGCTGTAGCTAGGATGTGGTTTATAGGCACGTCCATTCTTTTAGCCGTCGACGTGGATGCTGCCCTGGTGGAATGAACTTTGTACATGTTAGTTTTTATCCCAGCAGCTTTTAGGACCTGCTTGAGCCATCCCGAAATGGCTCGTCACCCGACCATAAGGTTTTTTATGACTGACCCACAAGGCTTTTCATCTCCTTCGAATATTTTGGTTGTGTCTATGTAGGATAATAGGGTCATGGCACATAACCGTGTTTCTGGCGGGTAAGCCCGGAATTCCACGACTGGATTAGGTGTTCCTGGTCTGTTCTGTTTGATCATTCCCTGGACAATGACAGAGATCTGGTCTGGAGCTGTGAGCATGGTGTCCAGTCGTAATAGGTGTAGTGACTGGACCCTCTGTGCAGCTATAAGTGCCATCAACATGAGTGTTTTGAGCATAGATGGTTCCAGGTTGAGGGATCTGGCTGGTGGCCATCCCCTGAGGTATGTCAGGACCACATTGACATCCAATATATGGGTGTACCTTGGTCTAGGGGTTTAGAGTTGTAAATACCCTTCATTAGTTTGACCACCAGCTGGTGGGACCCCATGGCGTGTTGTCCTGGAGCTGGTTTTGAAATAGACAGGCAGGGCAATTCTAGCTGTGTTGATGGCTCTGTAGCTGAAGTCCTTCATCGTGGTGAAGGTTCACCAAGAATTCCAGTACGTTGGTAACTGTAGCGGTTGAATAGGTGGTCCCTGTATCCAAGCAGTACTTCTCCCTTTTTTTGATGCTGGACAAGTGCTGTTTTTCAGTGGATGTCCGGAGGGATGCTGACATGGTGTCAACGGTTTGTTATTATAATCCCAGTCCCAGAAATGGTTTGTGCAGAATTTACAACCCAGGAGTTTGATTTTTTCATGACACGGGTGGCTTGTGCCCGACACTGGGTGTTAACAACTCTGGGTCACTGGAGAATACCATCGGAGTTTCAACAGCCATGTCATGGAGTATTGGGAACCATGGCTGTGTAGGCCAGTCGGGAACTATCAAAATACCTGAAGCAGAGTCCATTTGTACTGTGCGTAGTCCCCGACTGATGAGGCAGAAGGGAGGAAATGCATAGAAGAAGAATTTCCCCAATCCAGCGCGAACGCATCTACCGCTGCTGCCTCAGGGTCTGGTTCCCAAGCGACTTACATAGGTACCTGGTGATTTAACCTCGATGCAAATAAATCGATATCTGGTGTGCCATATTGCTTGATACCTTTTGTGAAAAATGTTTTGGGGGTTTTAACATCCATTCGATGTTGTCATTAAATTTATGTGACCTGGTGTCTGCCACTGTATTTAGCTTACCTGGCAGGTAAGTTACTGATAGCCAAATATGTCTTTGGACACACCATTGCCAAATTGTGTTGACCAACTTGTCACATGATACTGATTTTATGCCGCCCATATGGTTAATGTAGGCCACCACGTAGTATTATCTATTTATAACCATACATGCAGGTGATGCATATTTATGCATATGCTTTTAAACCATAAAAGTCACCCAACATCTCTAGATAATTAATGCCCAGTGTAAGTGGTAACGATGATTCTGGGTTAGTCCATCTACTACATGCTGGATATAGAGTTAGTTGCTCCCCAGTCTTGAGCACTGGCATCTGTTTGGATTACTGACGTAGGGTTAGTGATGATAATAGGCTGAAACTATGTCAACCTTTTTTTGCCCACCACTGTAGTTCTGATATTACTTCAGTGGGTAACTTCATGAAACGATCATAATGACCTGTATGTCGTTTTTGGTACAAAGGTCCGAATTATGTACCCGGAAATGCTGCTACCATTTTCCCAATTACTTTGTTACTTGTCGAGTAGTTGGTAGTTTGTTGATCATTAAATTGTTGCATGATTGTGCCAATTCAACTATGTTGTCTCTTGGCAATGTTACAGTCACGTAGACTGAATTAATTATGAAGCCCAAGAAGTCCATGATAGAGGATGGCTTCAACTTAGATTTATCTGGATGTAAGACAACCCCAGGGTTTCGAATAACTGTTTGGTAGCTAAACAGCTAACAAAGTCAAATTCATGGTCTTGCCTACCATTTAGGATATCATCAAGATATGCCATGACAATATGTTTTTGTCTTCTGAATATTGCCAGAGCTGGTTTTAGTGTCTGGGTGACACTCTTGGGCTGATGTGAGCCCATTGGGTAACGCTTTAAACTGCTATAGCTGCCCCATCCAGGTAAATTTCAGGTATCTGCGATGATCCTAGTGAATGGTACTAAATAGTAAACATCTTTAAGATGAATGCTTGCCATGAAGTATCCTTTGGAATTTAGTTGTTTGGCAGTAACAACTGGTTCCATTTTGAAATGTATATACTTAACAAACATATTTAGTGAAGTTAAGTCAATGATGATGCAACATCCACCATCTTTTTTGGGTTTAGTGAATATATTTGATACGAATTGCAAGGGTTCAGCTTTTCCCATGATACCCTTTGTAATTATTCTCACCAGTTCAGCTTGTCCCTCTGGTTTCTTTAACGGAGAGGGGGAAAAGTACCCTTTGGGGTGAATGTTGACCTGGTGGCAATTTTTCTAGTATGAATTGTATTCACTAATGCCATTGAGTATATACTGATCACTCGTCATAGACTCCCATGTGGTAGTATTACTCTATATACTGGTAGGAACCAGACCCACCTACCTCCATGGTTATGGGTATTCTTCTGTTTCCTGCTGGTCCAACCAGTGTTGTACCCCGTCTGACGTGGCGGTGACGTTGGGGCGTGGCACATTTTCCATGGGGTCCGCTCTGGGCCCTGGTCTAAAGAAGACTTTTGGTGATAGATGCTGACCCCGAGCTTTCATCAGTCCGATATGGTAGACGTTGACTGATGGATGCGATAGGGTGCTGCTGCGTAGGAATTACTGTTTTTGGTTACTCGTCCCGGCCCTGCCGTCATGAGCCGAAATTTTTGTAAAACCTCTTGCATGTCCTTCATATGCTTTGTGAGGTTTTTTCCCCAAAGAGCAGTGGGTCTGGCTCAGTGGCTGGGGTATGCACAACCCCGCAATGTAGGATTTTAAGGCAGGTCTTATGACTTGTTTACGAAGATTGTGGTCTCTCCGTATTTGTCCATGGAACGAGGAGAAAAAATGATGTGATGGCTGTCGTCAGGCTTTTAACGGCCTGCTGCATGTGGGGTTTCCACATAGCTGTCCACCACACCTAGCAGCTCTTCCTGTTCCTGCACCCCTTGCATACTCCCGAGATCTTCAGCCATTGCCCCTGTTCTTGACCAGCCCAGTCCTGGTCACCAAAGCTATCCTCTGGAAAGGAGGAAGCAATGGACAGTGCACAAGGCACTGTGGAGGGAGTGCCTGACCCCCCTCTGCGAGAGCACCCCTCCTGAGGTGCACCTCGCTGGAGCTCCTGCTCCAAGAGCCGCCCCATGCGGCTCAGGCGGCTGTCTCTCCCCCGCCTGGGTGGAGAGACGTCCCCGTCCGATAAGTCGGAGCCACCGGCCGGAAAGCCTCTTCCTTGGCTTTTACATCCAGCCCGCTGCTCAGGCGCTAGCGGGGCTGTGCTCGGTCACGGTGTCGGGGTAGTGGATGCCCGGTAAGCGGTCCAACCCCCTTGTTGCTGGCCCCGCGAGATGAAACGCTCCTCCGTGGAGTCGAGCGGGGGCAGGTCTGTTCACGCGGCTGTCTTTCCTCCCGTGCGGGTGGAAAGACGTCCCGTCCGATAAGTCGGAGCCACCGGCCGGACGCCTCCGTGGCGGTACTTCCAGCCCGCTGCTGAGGCGCTAGCGGGGCTGGGCTCGGCACGGTGTCGGGATAGAGGAGCGCTGGGTAAGCGGTCCTACCGCCTTGTTGCTGCCCCCGCGATGGAAAACGCTCCTCGGTGGAGTCGAGCGGGGGACAGGTCTGTTCCGTTGCTGCCCCCCCCCTCTGAAGGAAGGCTCCTCCGTGGAGTCGAGCGGGGGACAGGTTTGTTGCAGAGCCTTTCTTCTCTGCCAGACAGCAGAAGGTTCCCTGTGAAAGAAAACTGACGTCAGTTTACCTGACGGTCTGTTCTTTCACCTCCGTAGCGGGAGAGCCCGACTCCCGCTGTGCCGCTGTTGCTCTGCTGTACGTAATGCCGCGCACGTGTGCTGAACGGGTTCTTCACGGAATCACTCACGTGACTCCGAAGTAAAATCTAAGGAGGGAGGAGGTATTGTGGACATGTGGGGAGAATAAAATAGGTGAGGGCAGAATTTGTGAAAAAATGGGTGCATGATGGCTGGCAGGGTTTTGGTGTGTCAATGGACCTGTTTTCAATGTTGCTTTTTTGCTGTGAGTCTATGACTAACTCAGGGATCTCTGTGGAGCAAGAAGCTAAATTAATATCACAGATCAATGATCTTTCATCATAACTAGCTAGTTCTCATACAAATAGGAGGACTGAAATCAACAATTTAAATAACCAATATGAGAGTTTGGCGATATGTATTATGCACATTCAGAAGATAAGATGCTATTCCTTTAAGTTCATTAAAAATGTGTAAGAGGTCAAAGCCAGAGAGGTAGGTGTAGGTATTTGAAAGATGACTCAAGAACAAAAGCCCCCTGCAGATTGAAATGAGGTGTTTGGCAAAGTCATCACCAAACTACGTTTGATTTCTCCAAACTAGAATACACCAAACTGGATGAATACATGGCGTAATTTGCTTTGAATGATCATGAGACTAAAGAGGCTGTCCCACTTAGGCAACCTAATTGGCGAGTTTAGAAGAGTTTGAAAAAATGACATGTTGAAGACCCCCTTTGACTATATAGAAGACCTCCTTCGAACTCCTTCGACTATTTTGATGACCAACTTAGATTAGCTAAGACTAGCTATGACTAACTTCGGGAAAATTGGACACCGAATAGTGGAGAGTGAAGACGACCTCCTTCGACCTCCCTTCAACCTCCCTTCGAGTATGGTGAAGACTATTTACGACTACATTCGACTACCTTCGACCACCCTCGATTACCTACGACTAATGTGCCGACCAACTACGACCTACTACGACGAAACCTACGAGTAAAAAAAGTATTGATTTTTACCATGGTGACCTTTTTTTACTCGCGAGCATTTTTTAACATATTGAAAAAACCGCCGCGACCTAGCTGAGGCCTCGAGTATGCAGAGACCACTCTCGAGCATGAAGGAGAGTTATGAAGGCTTCCGACGACCTCGTGTCGACTATGCTGTGAGTATGAGTCAAGGGCAAACTCGCCAGAATTTGCGGATTAGGTCGCCCAAGTGGGACAGGCCTTTTAATGTTCCTCAATTTTAAGAAAAGTGCAGACTATTGATATACCCTTCTCCTACCACAAAACTGAGACATTTTCAGCAAAGAGCAAACCAAGGAATATAAAGTGTTTTCAGGGGATGGAACTAGAATTATTATTGTTTAGTTTATCGCACAGGAGAAAGAATGAGTTTTGGAGCCGTTTGGGGGAATTGAGTTGAGAACCGTAACGATAACCCTAACCCTAACCCTAGTGCATGATCAGAGGAAGCAGCTCATAATTTAGATGATACAGCTCCTTCAGAAGCATACAAATGAGAAAAGAGAAACAAAGATGAATGAAAGAAATAGAAGCAGAGGATGGAGAAGAGAGAAAATGTATCATCCGAGATAGATCGGAAACTAACCATAATCTCTTACTTACCTACAAGTTCCTGTTATCTATATGTTGTTAAAGGTCGAACAGACTTCCAACAATTACAAGAGGAAATAAAGTAAGCAGGCTACATCCAAAAGCTAACTTTGTTTGAATTGTTGATGAAAAACTTGTGCAAAATACTTATGTTACAGTCATTATATATCATAACAAGTACTTTAATTTGTATACATACAGAGACCATCGAGATGTCTACAGTAGGCTCCGAATCGTAAGTTAAAAACTAAAAAGCATCATGGCTGCCTGAATGCCACAAGGTGGTGGTGTGGAAAACCTGACATGGAATATGGATCAGGTCATCAGCGGAAAAACAAGACACTGATCAAATCAACAATACTGTTTGATCCACATCCCCCTTCTTGGGCTTCTCTCCAAGGAGCAAACAAAAAGCATGCAGGAGTAATATGTATATAAATTATAAAAATTAACTATCATCTACATTAAAGCAATGGAGGATATACTGCAAGTAATATAAGTAACGTTGGTTATAGATAATCAGAGTCCAAGATTTGCATCTAGACATAATCTCTGTATCTAGCCACAGGCTTTCTTGCATACGGTAAAGGCCTTCAGCCGTGCCCCTCACAGGAGATGTTGCCACAGGCACGGCCTCCATCAGGAATTTCTTGGCAGGCGATGTTTCAACCAGGACAGGGTTCGCAGGGGATTTGTCGACAGGCTTTACAGGAGTCTTCGTCATTGGCACCAGCCCCATTGGCAGTCCTTTTGCAGGTACAGAAACAAAGTTCTGACCGCAGAACTGCCCACCGTCTGCTGTCACATGTCCCTCATTCAGATAGTCCTCTGTCCATAACACATCATCTGGGTCATCTGCATAATCATACTGAACCTGCCTCAATTGCACTGGCTCGTTAACTGGCAGAATATGTCACGGTTTTGTCTCTGTAAACCTCTGCCAGCTTGAATCAAATAAGACCTTGGGTCCAGCCACACCATGCCTATACGGCCATACCCCTTCTGGGTTTGAAGATGGACCACCTGGCCCTCCGACAATGGTTGGAGAGGACAACTAGAACGGTGGTAGTATGCCTTCTGCATCAGTTTTTTACACTGCAGGCACGCCCGTAGCACCTCGGGCTCGCAGACTTGTGGCTGGAGCAGCTGCTTCAAGACTGGAACAGTCGCCTTGGTCTCTGGACATGAGTCGCAGAGCAGGCGAACTAAGTGTAGGATCACCATATAACCACATAACCATATAATAATTACAGCACGGAAACAGGCCATCTCGGCCCTTCTAGTCCGTGCCGAACACGTATTCTCCCCTAGTCCCATCTACCTGCACTCAGACCATAACCCTCCATTCCTTTCCCGTCCATATAACTATTCAATTTATTTTTAAATGATAAAATCGAACCTGCCTCCACCACTTTCACTGGAAGCTCATTCCACACAGCTACCACTCTCTGAGTAAAGAAGTTCCCCCTCATGTTACCCCTAAACTTCTGTCCCTTAATTCTCAAGTCATGTCCACTTGTTTGAATCTTCCCTACTCTCAGTGGGAAAAGCTTATCCACGTCAACTCTGTCTATCCCTCTCATCATTTTAAAGACCTCTATCAAGTCCCCCCTTAACCTTCTGTGCTCCAAAGAATAAAGCCCTAACTTGTTCAACCTTTCTCCGGTAGGCGGCGCGGCTCTGGCCAGCAGCGGCCTCTGCAGCCTGTCCGCGTTTTTATTATTTTTTGTCTGTGTTTTTATGTAGTTTTTGTTATTTTATGTTGGGGTGTGTGTGTGGGGGGATGGGGGGTGGGGTGGGAGGGGGGGGGAAACTTTTGAATCTCCCCCTGCACTGGAGACCCGACCTTTTCTCGTCGGGTCTCAGGTGTCGTTGAGGCCGCAACGAGGAGCGGCCTCCAACGGGAAGAAGCCGGGGGACTCTGGTGCTACTCACCGTCGCCGTCGCGGAGCTGGCCGAGACCGGAGCGGGTGGAGCGGTGGAGGAGCGTTGCTGCTGCTGCTGCTGCTGCTGCTGCTGCTGCTGCCGCTGCTGCTGCTGAGTCGGAGGCTGCTGCTGCGGGTCTGCGGACGGCGGGAACCGGGAGCCCGCGGCTCCCTGGAGAGAGACCGCTTTTCGGGGCTCCTGCAACGGCGACTTCCCCCGCCCGAGTTGCGGGGTCGAAGAGCTCCTGGAGCGGGGCCTAACATTACTGCCCCGCGCAGCTGGAATGGCCGCGGGACTTTGCGAGCGCACACCGGGGGTTCCAACACCAAGACCCGGTGTGCGACCTCGCACCACCCGGCGTGGCTTCAATGGCCGCGGGACAATCGCCATCGCCAGCCGGGGGCTTCGACTTTGACTCTGACATCGGGGGGGAGAGTGCAGTGGAGAGATAAGTTTTTTTTGGCCTTCCATCACAGTTATGTGATGGATGTTTATGTTAAATGTAATTATGTTGTGTCTGGGGTCTATTTGTGTGTATTGTATGGCTGCAGAAACGGCATTTCATTTGGACCTCCAGGGGTCCAAATGACAATTAAATTGACTCTTGACTCTCTTGACTCTTGTAACTTCGTTGCTGAAACCCAGGCAACATTGTAGTAAATCACCTCTGTACTCTCTCTATTTGTTGACATCCTTCCTATAATTAGGCGACCAAAATTGTACACCATACTCCTGAATTGGCCTCACCAATGCCTTGTACAATTTTAACATTATATCCCAACTTCTATACTAAATCCTCTGATTTTTAAAGGCCAGCACACTAACAGCTTTATTTACCATCCTATCTACATGAGATTCCACCTTCAGGGAATTGTGCACAGTTATTCCCAGATCCCTCTGTTCAACTGCATTCTTCAATTCCCTACCATTTACCATGTACGTTCTATTTAGATTTGTCCTGCCAAGATGTAGCACCTCACACTTATCAGCATTAAACTCCATCTGCCATCTTTCAGCCCACTCTTCCAACTGGCATAAATCTCTCTGTAGACTTTGAAAATCTACTTAATTATCCACAACACCACCTATCTTAGTATCATCTGCATACATACTAATCCAATTTACCACATCATCATCCAGATCATTGATGTACATGACAAACAACAGTGGACCCAACACAGATCCCTGTGGCACCCCACTAGTCGCTGGCCTCCAACCTGACAAACAGACATCCACCATTACTCTCTGGCATCTCCCATCCAGCCACTGTTGAATCCATCTTGCTACTCCACCATTAATACCCAACAATTGAACCTTCTTAACCAACCTTCCATGAGGAACCTTGTCAAAGGCCTTACTGAAATCCATATATACAACATCCACTGATTTACCCTCATCAATTTCCCGAGGAACCTCTTCAAAAAATTCAAGAAGATTAGTCAATCATGACCTTCCAGGCACAAATCTATGCTGACTGTTCCTAATCAGACCCTGTTTATCCAGATGCTTATATATATTATCTCTAAGTATCCTTTCCATTAATTTGCCCACCACTGACGTCAAGCTAACAGGTCTATAATTGCTAGGTTTACTCTTAGAACCCTTTTTAAACAATGGAACAACATGCGCACTACGCCAATCCTCCGGCACTATTCCCGTTTCTAATGACATTTGAAATATTTCTGTCACAGCCCCTGCTATTTCTGCACTAACTTCCCTCAATGTCCTAGGGAATATCCTGTCCGGACCTGGCGACTTATCCACTTTTATATTTCTCAAAAGTGTCAGTACTTCCTCTTCTTTGAATCTCATAGTTTCCATAGCTACTCTACTTGTTTCCCTTACCTCACACAATTCAATATCCTTCTCCTTGGTGAATACTGAAGGAAAGAAATTGTTCAATATCTCCCCCATCTCTTTTGGCTGTGCAGATAACTATCCACTCTGACTCCCTATTCTCGATTCCATTTTCTCCAATTCTCGCTCCCCATTTTGCGGTATATAATGCACCCTATAAGTGTTGCTACCCCTTTCCCATTTCTCAGTCCCACCCAAATAGCCTCCCTAGACAAGCCCTCTAATCTATCCTGCCAAAGCACTGCTGTAATATATTCCCTGATAAGCAATGCAACACCTCCACCTCTTGCCCCTCCAATTCTATCACACCTGAAGCAACAAAATCCTGGAATATTTAGTTTCCAATCACAGCCCTCCTGCAACCATGTTTCACTGATCGCCACATCATCATACTTCCAGGTGTTAATCCAGGCTCTAAGTTCATCCACCTTTCTTACATTGCTCCTAGCATTAAAATATACACGTTTAAGAAACCCACCCTCTCTTATTCTCTGTTTATTGTCTTTTTCTTCTTTCTCCCCTACATTTTGGGTCAGAGTGCTACCCTTCTCTGCCTCCTGCCTCCTGCCTCACACACTGACTGCTAGCTTTCCCAATTTGAGTCCCTCCCCCCAACCGTTCTATTTTAAAGTCTCCCCAGTAGCCTTTGCAAATCTCCCCGCCAGGATATTGGTCTCCCTCGAGTTCAAGTGCAACCCGTCCTTTCAGTACAGGTCGCACCTTCCTCAAAAGATGTCCCAATGATCCAGAAACTTGAATCCATACCCACTGCACCAGTCCCTCATCACGTGGAATGTTGCAGAGATTGAGAAGATCCAAAAACACGTCAGAACCGGTCTTGCTGGACCTCTCCATGAGCTCCTTGCCCTGTTTATCTCCTTTAAACTTTCCCCCTCTCACCTGAAAGAAATCCCCCCCCAGTCTTTGACACTGCAGGGAAAATAATCCAAATCCATCCAAAATCTCCTTATAATTAATACACTCTGATGCAAGGAGTACTCTTGTAAACCTCTTCAGCACCGTCTCCAAAGCCTTACTGTAATTGGATGACCATTCTCCACACAATACTCAATACACAATTCTCCACACAACACACAATACGGACTACAGTAATATAAAGATTCAATATGACTTCCCGCTCTTATACTACTTGCTCTGACTGATAAAGGGCAGCAAACCCTATGAATTATTTACCACCCTTCCTACTTGTGTTGCTACCTTCAGGGAGCTGTGGACATTGACCCCAAGATCCCTCTGGGCATCCATGCTGTTAACAAATGTCCCATTAACTATATGCTTTCCTCTTACATTTGAGTGCCCAAGGGCCAAACTTAAGATTTGTTGAGATTAAATTTGATCTGCTATTTCTCCACTCATATACATAATTGATCTATATCTTGAATTGAATTGAATACATTTATATTCACCAAGTATGTATACATACAAGAAATTTGTCTTGGTGCTTTGCTCGCAAGTAACAACATGATATACAGTAGACAATTAAAAATAAAACATTATAATTTAAACATGTAAAGATTGAAATAAAATACCAGAGCACAAGGAGGCTAGACACTTTTGGCTGTTGAATAGTGCTACTGCTTGTGGGAAAAAAAGCTGATTTTATGTCTGGCTGTTTTGGCTTTGACAGTCCGGAGTCACCTTCCAGAGGGAAGTGCTTCAAATAGTTTGTGGCCAGGGTGAGAGGGGTCAGAGATGATCTTACCCACTCTCTTCCTGGCCCTTGCAGTGTACAGTTTGTCGATGGAGTGAAGGTTGCAGCTAACAATCTTCTCGGCTGATCGAACGATGCGCTGCAGCCTCCAGGTGTCATGCTTGGTGGCTGAGCCAAACCAGACCATGATGGAGAAGATGACAGACTCTAGGATGGCAGTATAAAATTGGACCATCATTGCCTGTGACAGTTTGTGTTTTCTCAGCTGCTGCTGTAAATACGCTTTTCTAAAGCTTACACCCCCCCCCTAGTCTAGTTTGGTAAATAACACTGACTAAAGCACTGGACCAACTAAACTTGATTTTTAGAATGAACAGCAAATTCCCCTGTACGATACTTAAAACAACCACGGGTTCGATCCGTGTCTCTGCCTGGCCAAGCCCTTCAGCCTTGTGCAATCAGACACTGCCCAAAAGGTCACACAGTCCCAAGTGCCCTTCCAGAAGATCGACACCGATCTAAAATGGGGCTACCTTTTATAGGTGAACGAACCTTGAGGGGCCAAACTACATAGGGGTGGTCCCCTTACAATCCAATTAAACATATTAATGCCAGCAATACATTATTGGCAGTTCCCCAATCCAATTACAGAGCATCTAAAACAATATTTATTGCAGAAGCTTCTGGAAGGAAACTAATTCACTGAATAATGCAACATTCACCCTGGAACTCAAAACAATTCTGCCAGGGCTTAACACTTTGGCCAATCAACAAACTGCAAGGTAACTGTCTTGCAACATTATTTACATTATTTACAATTATTTTGCAGCAATCCAATCAAACTCATGCATTTACAATACTTTGGAGGTCCTCAGCAAGAATCTCATACATACTGACAATTGAAGAGATACTTATACATTTCTTATCTGAAACACTGATCTGGGACCTCTTATATTGAAATACAGACTTGGCCAAAAATGCCTTGTAATGCATGAACCCTCTACTTTATTTTGGTTCTATTCCGGCTCCATTTTGGCCAGGATTTACATTACGCCCTTTTATCATATGATAACCTATCATTGAAAATAACTTGTGTACAATGGTGATTGTTCCATTCTAACAAACATTTTAATAACAAGATGCTGATGAATTTTCCCCTTTCATCACTTCTCGATTTTCATGGGCATCTTTATCCATAGAAACATAGAAACATAGAAAATAGGTGCAGGATTTACATTTGGCCCTTCGAGCCTGCACCGCCATTCAGTATGATAATGGCTGATCATCCAAAATAAGTTCCTGTACAATGCTGACTGTTCCCCCTGATCCTTTAGACACAACACATCTTTTAATATTACAGCTAATGAACTGGCCTCAACTACATTCTGTGGGAGACCAAGATTCACCACTCTGTGTAAAAAAATGTTTTTCTCATCGCAGTCCTAAAAGATTTCCCCTTTATCCTTTAACTGTGACCCCTTGTTCTGGACTTCCCCAACATGGGGACCAATCTTCCTGCATCTAGCCTGTCCAACCCCTTAAGAATTTTATAAGTTTCTATAAGATCCCCCCTCAATCTTCTAAATTCTAGCGAGTACAAGCCGAGTCTATCCAGTCTTTCTTCATATGAAAGCCCTGACATCCCAGGAATTTTGGCAAGAATGCCCTTCCTCAGATTGGGAGAACAAAACTGTACGCAATACTCCAGGTGTGGTCTCACCAAGACCCTGTACAACTGCAGTAGAACCTCCCTGCTCCTATACTCAAATCCTTTTGCTATGAATGCCAACATACCATTCACTTTCTTCACTGCCTGCTGCACCTGCATGCCTACTTTCAATGACTGGTGTACCATGACACCCAGGTCTTGTTGCATCTCCCCTTTTCCTAATCAGCCACCATTCAGGTAATAGTCTACTTGCCTGTTTTTGACACCAAAGTGGATAACCTCACATTTATCCACATTATACTGCATCTGCCATGCATTTGCCCACTCACCCAGCCTATCCAAGTCATCTTGCAGCTTCCTAGCATCCTCCTCACAGCTAACACTGCCCCCCAGCTTCGTGTCATCTGCATATTAGGAGATGTTACATTCAATTCCCTCGTCCAAATCATTAATATATATTGTAAATAGCTGGGGTCCCAGCACTGAGCCTTGCGGTACCCCACTAGTCACTGCCTGCCATTCTGAAAAGGACCCGTTAACTCCTACTCTTTGCTTCCTGTCTGCCAGCCAGTTCTCTATCCACATCAATACTGAACCCCCAATACCATGCGCATTGAGTTTGTATACTAATCTCTTATGTGGGGCCTTGTCGAAAGCCTTCTGAAAGTCCAGATGTAACACATCCACTGATTCTCCCTTATCCAAAGTCCCAAAGACAATGACTTTGGGACTTTAAACTGTGTTGAGTATTTGTTATTTATTCTATGTTATGACTGCCGGCTAAACCAATTTGTTGCACTAAAAAGTGCAATGTCAATAAATTGATTCCATTCCAATCCAATCCAAACCAATCCAATCCACTATACTAATTACATCCTCGAAAAATTTTATATGATTCCACAGACATGATTTACCTTTCATAAATCCATGCTTACTTTGTCCAAAGATTTCATCACTTTCCAAATGTGCTGCTATCCCATCTTTAACAACTGACTCTAGCAGTTTACCCACTACCGATGTTAGACTAACTGGTCTGTAATTCCCCGTTTTCTCTCTCCCTCCCTTTTTAAAAAGTGGGGTTACATTAGCTACACTCCAATCCTCAGGAAGAACTCTAGAATCTAAAGAGTTTTGAAAAATTATCACGAATGCATCCACTATTTCTGGGGCTGCTTCCTTAAGTACTCTGGGTTGCAGCCTATCTGGCCCTGGGGATTTATCGGCCTTTAATCCATTCAATTTACCTAACACCAGTTCCCGGCTAACCTGGATTGCACTCAGTTCTTCCATCTCATTTGACCCCCGGTCCCCTGTTATTTCCGGCAGATTAATTAAGTCATCCTTAGTGAAGACAGAACCAAAGTAGTTATTCAATTGGTCTGCCATGTCCTTGTTCCCCATGATCAATTCACCTGTTTCTGACTGCAAGGGACCTACATTTATTTTAACTAATCTTTTTCTCTTCACATATCTATAAAAACATTTGCAGTCAGTTTTTATGTTCCCTGCCAGTTTTCTTTCATAATCTATTTTCCCTTTCCTAATTAAGCCCTTTATCCTCCTCTGCTGGACACTGAATTTCTCCCAGTCCTCTGGTAGGCTGCTTTTTCTGGCTAATTTGTATGCTTCATCTTTTGTTTTGATACTATCCCTGATTTCCCTTGTTATCCACGGATGCACTACCTTCCCTGATTTATTCTTTTGCCAAACTGGGATGAACAATTGTGGTAGTTCATCCATGCAGCCTTTAAATGCATTCCATTGCATATCCACCGTCAACCCTTTAAGAATCAATTGCCAGCCTATCTTGGCCAATTCACGTCTCATACCCTCAAAGTCACCTTTCTTTACGTTTAGAACCCTTGTTTCTGAATTAATTATGTCCCTCTCCATCCTAATGAAGAACTCAACCATATGGCCACTCTTGCCCAAGGGGCCACGCACAACAAGACTGCTAACTAACTCTTCCTCATTACTCAATACCCAGTTTAGGATAGCCTGCTCTCTCGTTGGTTCCTCTACATGTTGGTTTAGAAAACTATCCCGCATACATCCCAAGAAATCCTCTTCCTCAGCACGGCTGCCAATTTGATTCACCCAATCTATATGTAGCTTGAAGTCATCCATTATAACTGTTTTACCTTTGTTGCACGCATTTCTAATTTCCTGTTTGATGCCATCCCCAACTCCACTACTACTGTTAGGTGGCCTGTACACAACTCCCACTAGCGTTTTCTGCCCCTTAGTGTTTCGCAGCTCTACCCATATTGATTCCACATCCTCCAAGCTAATGTCCTTCCTTTCTATTGCGTTCATCTCCTCTCTAGCCAGCAACGCTACCCCACCTCCTTTTCCTTTTTGTCTATCCCTCCTGAATATTGAATATCCCTGGATATTCAGCTCCCAGCCTTGGCCACCCTGGAGCCATGTCTCCGTGATCCCAACTATATAATAGTCATTAATAGCTATCTGCACATTCAACTCATCCACTTTATTACGAATACTCCTTGCATTGAGACACAAAGGCTTGTTTTTACAACACTCTTACCCCTTATACAATTATGTTGAAAAATGGCCCTTTTTGATTTTTGCCCTGGATTTGTCTGCCTACCACTATTACTTTTCACCTTGCTACCTATTGCTTCTACCCTCATTTTACACCCCTCTGTCTCCCTGCTCACACATTTAAGAAACCCACCACCTCTTATTCTCTGTTTATTATATTTTTCTTCTTTCCCCCCTACATGCTGGGTCTGAGTGCTTCCCTTCTCTGACTCCTGCCTCACACACTGTCTACTAGCTTTCGCTATTTGAGTCCCTCCCCCCAACCATTCTAGTTTAAAGTCTCCCCAGTATCCTTTGCAAATCTCCCTGCCAGGATATTTGTCCCCCTCGGGATCAAGTGCAACCCATCCTTTTTGTACAGGTCACACCTTCCCCAAAAGAGGTTCCAATGATCCAGAAACTTTTTTTTTTTTTTAATATTTTTTATTATTTTATACAATTTTTGAACGAAACAAACAAAAAAACAAAAAAAAACTGAAAAAGACAACAGGAAAAAAAAGGAAGGAAAAAAAAAATTATAATTAAAAAAATAATAATAAAACAAAGCCGCCAGACATAACAGTATTGGTACAATCCACATGGTGCTACACAGTGTTTTGTGTAACCTGGTGCTACACAGTCATGCATTGCAAAAGCAGAAGTAAAGGTCATAGGACTACATCACTGCAGATATTATGAAATTATGAAATTATTGGACTTTGAGATGGTTGATAAATGGTCCCCAAACACTTAAAAAGTTGTTTGGTACCTTGGAGTTGTAGAAGCGTATCCTTTCCATCTGTATGATTATTATCATTTCATTGAGCCATTTTTCGAAGCAGGGGGGTGTAGATGATTTCCAGTCTGTTAGGATCATTTTCTTGGCTGCCACCATACCAAGCATCAGTGCTTGTTGTTCTTCAGACGTGAAGTACAAAGCAGTCTCTGAGCATCCAAAAAGTGCCAGTTCTGGATCAGGGAGAATATCTTTTCCATAGACCCCAGAAAACCACTTAAATATTTTAGACCAGTATCTTTGTATATGAGGACAGAGCCAGAAAATATGTGTTAAAGAACCATCTGCACTTTTGCATCTGTCACATAATGGAGAAATAGCAGGGTAGATTCAATGTAATTTGGTCTTTGAGTAATGGAGTCTGTGGATGACTTTAAACTGAATCAGTTTATACCCGACATTGATCGAACAAGTTTGGATTCTGGTCAGACCTTCATTCCAAGTGTCGTCAGACACCTCGAAATTCAGCTCAGTAGACCAGGCTTCTTTCAGATGGGTAGTGGATACAGAGGTGGTGAATAGACTCACAAAGCGAGATATTAGATGTTTGGAGTCTGGAGGAAGCTGCAGGAGCTCATAGAGTGGGCAACTAACCATATAACATATAACCATATAACAATTACAGCACGGAAACAGGCCATCTCGGCCCTACAAGTCCGTGCCGAACAAATTTTTTTTTCCCCCTTAGTCCCACCTGCCTGCACTCATACCATAACCCTCCATTCCCTTCTCATCCATATGCCTATCCAATTTATTTTTAAATGATACCAATGAACCTGCCTCCACCACTTCCACTGGAAGCTCATTCCACACCGCTACCACTGTCTGAGTAAAGAAGTTCCCCCTCATATTACCCCTAAACTTCTGTCCCTTAATTCTGAAGTCATGTCCTCTTGTTTGAATCTTCCCTATTCTCAAAGGGAAAAGCTTGTCCACATCAACTCTGTCTACCCCTCTCATCATTTTAAAGACCTCTATCAAGTCCCCCCTTAACCTTCTGCGCTCCAGAGAATAAAGACCTAACTTATTCAACCTATCTCTGTAACTTAGTTGTTGAAACCCAGACAACATTCTAGTAAATCTCCTCTGTACTCTCTCTATTGTGTTGACATCCTTCCTATAATTGGGCAACCAAAATTGTACACCATACTCCAAATTTGGTCTCACCAATGCCTTGTACAATTTTAACATTACATCCCAGCTTCTATACTCAATGCTCTGATTTATAAAGGCTAGCATACCAAAAGCTTTCTTTACCACCCTCTCTATATGAGATTCCACCAAGGAACTATGCACGGTTATACCGTCAGGCATGGTTTGAAAATTTGCAATTTGATCTTTAACTTAGTGCCTAATTTGGAGATAGCGAAAAAAAATGAGTTGGAAAGGTTAAATTTTGATTTCAGCTGATTAAACGAAGCAAACTTTTTGTCAATATATAGATCTCTGAGGGTCGCAAGGCCCTTGTCCCTCCAGACAGCAAACACCCCATCCGTCTGTGATGGCAAAAAGGAGTGGTTGTGACATATGGGGGTGTAAATAGAGACATTTGACAGTGTACTGAAACTTCTTATCAGATTTAAAATTCGAATAGAATTTCTTAAAATGAAGTTCTCACCAACCAACTAATGTGGGGATTCTGTTTTGGAAAAAAGCAAAGTACAGAGGGAGGAATTTTTCACTGCTGTGCTTTCAATGTTTAGCCATGAAGGGGTATTATTATTATTATCCACAGGTTCATCTGGGAATCCCCATTGCCAGTAAACCAGAGCTCTAGCATTGGCTGCCCAATAGTAGTGCCTAAATATAGGAAGGCCCATGCCTCCCTCATTTTTTGGCTTTTGAAGATGTGCGTTTGATATATGGTGGGCTTTATAGCCCCAAATGAATGGAAGGATAATGGAGTCCAATTTTTTTTTTAAATGATGAAGTAAGAATAATTGGAAGATTTTGGAATAAATAAATGAATCTAGGAAGAGCCACCATCTTGATAGCGTTAATACGCCCCACTATAGACAAGTGTAAAATCCTCCATTTCTCTATGTTCAGTTTTAACTTTGTAATCATATCAGCGTAGTTGAGTTTGAATATAAGTTTGGGGTTTAGGGCCCTTTTTGATTTTTGCCCTGGATTTGTCTGCCTACCACTATTACTTTTCACCTTGCTACCTATTGCTTCTACCCTCATTTTACACCCCTCTGTCTCCCTGCTCACACATTTAAGAAATCCCACCACCTCTTATTTTCTGTTTATTATCTTTTTCTTCTTTCCACCCTACATGCTGGGTCTGAGTGCTTCCCTTCTCTGACTCCTGCCTCACACACTGTCTACTAGCTTTCGCTATTTGAGTCCCTCCCCCCAACCGTTCTAGTTTAAAGTCTCCCCAGTATCCTTTGCAAATCTCCCCGCCAGGATATTGGTCCCCCTCGGGTTCAAGTGCAACCCATCCTTTTTGTACAGGTCGCACCTTCCCCAAAAGAGGTCTCAATGATCCAGAAACTTGAATCCCTGCCCACCACACCAGTCCTTCAGCCACGCATTCATCCACCACCTCGCTCCATTCCTACTCTCACTGTCGTGTGGCACAGGCAGTAATCCTGAGATTGTTACCTTTGCGGTCCTTTTCCATAACTCTCTTCCTGGGGGGGGGGGGGGGGGGGGGGGGGGGTGGGGGGGGGTGTGCAGTCTCTCCCTGCGGGGGAATGCGACTTTTCTGTCGTATTCCCCTTCTCTGCCTCCGTCAGCGCTGAGGCCTAAATGGAGCTGGCGACCTCGAGGCTCCGGAGGCAGAGACCGTCAAGACTCGCCCTGAGTTCGCTTCCATGAGGGCGGACCGGCACAGGAGAGGAGCGGCCGGCCCGAGATGGAACGAGGCTCCCGTCGGAGCGGCCGAGCTCGGGGAGGTGCGGCGTTCGCAGCACGAGGGACGTTCGGCGCCCAAGTCGGGGCGGCCCGGCCGAAGGGAGGAGCAACGCCCGAGTCGGGGCGGCCTGGCCCGGGGGAGGTTCGGCGCCCATGTCGGGGCGGCCCGGCCCGAGGCTGAAGTCGACAGATACACACGTGAGGGTGGCTAGGACGGTGTTCTGGCGGCGGGTGCCTGAGTCCAGGGTTCAGCCGCAGGCCAGCGGCTGCGTCTGCAGGTCTGGGTGGGCGGCAGCTACGACCACCCCGGGCTGCGGTGTTGAGCCGCGGGACTGTTATAACATCGCCCGGGGGGGGTATCGCCTCAGCGCAGAGGGAGAAGAGGAGGGAAGAGACTGCAGACCTAAGACGTTTGCCTCCATCACAGTGAGGAGATGTTGGGTGGTCTCACTGTGGTGGATGTTAATAAGTGTTTATTGTTGTTTTTTTTATTGTATGTATGACTGCTTAAATTTCGTTCAGACTTCGGTCTGAATGACAAATAAAAGGCTATTCTATTCTATTCTATTCTATTCTATTCTATTCTATTCTATTCTAACTCCCAAAATTCTCCTTTCAGGACCTCTTCCCTATTTCTACCTATGCCATTGGTACCTATTTGTACCACGACCTCGGGCACCTCTCCCTCCCATTTCAGGATATCTTGGACACGTTCAGACACATCCAAGACCCTGGCACCAGGGAGGCAAACTACCATCCGGGTCTCCAGATTGCGTCCACAGAATCGCCTGTCTGACCCCCTAACTATAGAGTCCCCTATTACTACAAGATACAAGATACAAGATGAATTTAATTGTCACGTGTGCCAGATGGCACAGTGAAATGAATTCCCATACAGCCATACAATAAAAATAAACCGGACTCAACACACTATAGAATTCACACAAAACATCCCCACACAGCAGAACCAAAGTTTCCCACTGTGTGGGAAGGCACCAAAGTCAGTCTCTTCCCACTGTTCCCCGTGGTCAGGGTCTCCCCAAGCCCTCCACAGTTGCAGCTACGGGCGGCCCGATGTCCAGGACCGCTCGCCGGGATGATACAAGTCCGACGTCGGGGCTGCGGGACGTCCTCAGCGGCGTGGACACCAGAGTCGGCCCCCTCCTACCGGAGTCGGCGGCTTCCAAAGTCCGCAGGCCGCGCCGGGTGGAGACTGCTGCTGTAGGCCCTCTGCAAGGCGCCCCAGGACTCCTCGTTGTTGTTCAGCGCCGCCCGCGTTGGAAGCTCTCCGCACCAGAGCTCCACGATGTTGGAGCAGCGGCCCAGCGCTCCGGAGCTCCAAACGGCGACCCAGGTAGGCATCGCCCGCTCCGCGGTGACTCCAGCGCTGCGCCGCCGTTGTAGCAGCCCTGGTCCGGATCCCGGTCCCCGGCAGGAAAGGCCGCTCCGATCCAGCTGGTAGGCCGCGAGGTGGGGGGCGAGGACGCGACTCGGAGAAATAGTCGCGTCCCCGCCAGGAAGAGACTGGAAAACGGTTTCCCCCTTACCCTGCCCCCCTCCCCCACTTAGAAAAGTAAAAGTTTCCCCCTAAAACAGACTTTGGACTAACTAAAAATAATAAAAAAGATGGAAATGACAGACAGGCTGTAGGTAGAGGCTGCTGCCAGGGCAGCGCCCCTACTGCCCTCCTCTTCTTTTCCTTACCCCTCCGAGCAACAGGGCCGGTCTCTGTACCGGAGGCCCGGCCGCTGTCGCCACCCGTAGGTAGGCTGTCCCCCCCCAACAGTACTCAAACAGGAGTACTTATTGCCAAGGTGTACAGCCACTGGGGTACTCTCTAGTCCCTGCCTCTGCCCCTTGCCCCTCCTAACTGTGACCCACTTGTCTGTCTCCCGTGGTCTTGGAGTGACCTCCTCTCTGAAACTCCTCTCTATGACCTCCTCACTCTTCCTGACCAGACGGAGGTCATCGAGCTGCTGCTCCAGGTTGCTAATATGGTCCCTTAGGAGCCCCATCTCGACGCACCTGGTGCAGATGTGGACGTCTGGAGGGCTATCAGACTCCATGACCTCCCACATCTGACATCCCACAACTGCCCTGGCCCTCATTCTCCCCCCTTATCCTGGCTACAATACAAAGTACAATACAATATAAAGTACAATACAATACAATACAATACAAACTGCTGGAAGAAATCAGCAGGGATCTGACTCCCAATCAGCTGCTTCCTCTAGTCCGCTTCCACCAATCAGCGGCTTCCTCAAGCCCACTTGTTTTGATCTGTGAAATGCGAATGGAACATTGCAGATTTGGGTACTCCTCCCTCACCAACGGTTACTGGGCCTCTGTGGAAACAAGCCCCGTGATTGGGTTTTATACTCACTGCCCGGACGCAGCTCCTCCCTCACAACAGTTCCTGGGCCTTCATGATTCCTGTCTGATGAGTCTTCACCTCCCGAGTATCGTGGGCACAAAGCCCCTCCATCCGTGTTGCTAATTCATCTGGGCTTGATCCGTAGTAGAGTATGAAGTTCCTAAAAGAACCCGGTATAATGCAAGTTAGCAGTCCATACCTCCACTGATACTCCTAAAGCGGTGTTGTACCCACATTTTTTTTCTTACTATATTCATAATAAGGCCTCTCTCTATACACTTCTCCTACTCTATAATATAATTATTTTAACACTACGATCAAAGCTAGAATGTGGTCAGTTCTCTCTGCGTGAAAATGCTTTATTTCCAATGTACTTTTAATGAAGGTTTCTCATGAATTTCAGCTGGGTTCAGTCCAGATTTCCCTACAAGTGTGACATTTAAAATACCATGGGAAATAGTTTAATCCAGCCAAATTCAGTCTCAGCCTTTAATTTAAATACTTTACATTTCAGGGTCTGTCTTACCCCTTTTACAAATCCAACAGCTTGCAGTCGATAAGCACAATCAATTGCTGTGGAATTCCCAGCTGTTTGTATAATTTTCATCAATTTGTTATATATGTTGTGGATAATTGTTCAAACTAAATCAGGTAGGGACGCCAAATCTTGGGACAATTTCATTTAACTCCTTGATAATATTAGCTGCTTTATTATCAAGGGTTGGATACATTTTGATCCACCGGTCAAATGCATCGACTCTGACAACAAGTACCCACTCCTCTGGTACTTCCTTTAACTCAAAATAACTCTCTTTCTAGTATATTGAACAGACTCACAGACAATAGGGGTTCTTTCTTATTATTAGTTTCCTCCTGCCACTGAGTAACTTTCTGGATTAATTAATGATTTGGACAAGGGAATTGAATGCAACATCAAGTTTGCGGATGACATGAAGCTGGGGGGCAGTGTTAGCTGTGAGGAGGATGCTAGGAGGCTGCAAGGTGACTTGGATAGGCTGGGTGAGTGGGCAAACGCATGGCAGATGCAGTATAATGTGGATAAATGTGAGGTTAGACAATTATCTGAATGGTGGCCGATTAGGAAAAGGGGAGGTGCAACTAGACCAGGGTGTTATGGTACACCAGTCATTGAAAGTAGGCATGCAGGTGCAGCAGGCAGTGAAGAAAGCGAATGGTATGTTAGCATTCATAGCAAAAGGATTTGAGTATAGGAGCATGGAGGTTCTACTGCAGTTGTACTGTGAGACCACACCTGGAGTATTGCGCACAGTTTTGGTCTCCAAATCTGAGGAAAGACATTCTTGCCGTAGAGGGAGTACAGAGAGGGTTCACCAGGCTGATTCCTGGGATGTCAGGATTTTCATATGAAGAAAGACTGGATAGACTCGGCTTGTACTCGCTAGAATTTAGAGGATTGAGGGGGGATCTTATAAAACTTACTAAATTCTTAAGGGGTTGGACAGGCTAGATGCAGGAAGATTGTTCCCGATGTTGGGGAAGTCCAGAACAAGGGGTCACAGTTTAAGGGTAAGGGGGAAATCTTTTAGGACTGAGATGAGGAAAAACATTTTTCACACAGAGAGTGGTGAATCTCTGGAATTATCTGCCACAGAAGGTGGTTGAGGCCAGTTCATTGGCTATAGTTAAGAGGGAGTTAGATGTGGCCCTTGTGGCTAAAGGGATCAGGGGGTATGGAGAGAAGGCAGGTACAGGATACTGAGTTGGATGATCAGCCATGATCATATTGAATGGTGGTACAGGCTCGAAGGGCCGAGTGGCCTACTCCTGCACCTATTTTCTATGTTTCTATGTTTCTATGGATGGTTAGTATCTACCTCTCCGAGGGGAACTCGTCATTTACACTTTCAGTCTACCTCATCATTTTACACCACCACCTTACGTTCCCAGGGCATTTTCATCACTGTTAAATCCACACCGTAATTTCTGATATCTGCTTGGGTCTGTCCTTTCCTTGATGGTCCCTAAACAGTCCTGTTCCATCTCCGACTGTTTTTCTAAGGGTGAGACAAGAAAAGATACCGGGTCAATAATCAAATTTCCAATTCTTTTTTAACCAAATCCCATAAGCTATTTTCAAATACCATATTTTAATTCTTCTTATACACTGCTGTGGTCATGGATCACATCCCACACTTTAAAGGATCTAATTTAGAACTGGTCAAATTATTCATAGTAGCTAGCATTTTAGGCGCAAAGTGGGTGTCACCGAGTCACAGAGTAATATTCATTCTTAGGTTCCTATATCTTAATTTGTAATTGCCCATTCAGTATTTCAGTGATGGTTTTCTTTCAAGTTGGAGCTTGCCTCAATGGTCTTTAAAGGCTTTCTGTTCTTCTTCTAGTTTCTTGAGACTTAGTTTTTTTTTTTTCTTTACTGGTGTCAAATATTGGGTTCTTGTGTTTATAGGGTTGGGCATTTGGGTGTGTGTAGATAGAACTTCTTCCTCTTCTTGATGTTAAATTTGCAAGAGGAGGAATACTACTATGAAGAGCAACCTTTCCTGTCGTTTGGCATTTCCCAGATGGTAACTGTTGTTGGTGGCCTCTGATCTTAGATATTGAAGGGACAGGACAGTGCTACTTCTTTCTGGGGAGCTACTTTGGATGGAATTGATGGTTAAGGGGCTGTCCCACTAACACAACTTTGCAGCGACTGTCTTCAACCTTCAAGCTCGAGGGCACTCGCCTGAAAAACCTCGAGCTGGATCGACCGTCAGCAATGAAACCGCCAGCTGGATCGACCGTCTGCACACACACACACACACACAAAAACACAAACACATCGCAAAGGCGGGGGCCAGGGAAAGCAGGGGAGTGCAGTCTGAGGAGAGAGGGGGAAATAAGGGGAGAGAAGGGGGAGAAGAGAGAGAAGGAGTGGAGACATTTTTAAAAAGCCAGACAACTTTTAATAAATTATTGCGGGCATTTAACATTACCGGTCGGTTCACTTACCTTTTTTTCTCAACGAGCTTTACCTTCGACTACCTTAGATTATCTTTGATTGCCTTCGATTACCTATGATAGCATTACGACCTACTATTACCTACCTCGACAAAACCTACGAGTAAAAAAATATTGATTTTTTCCATGGCAACCTTTTTTTACTAGCGGGCATTTTTCAGCCTGTTGAAATGCCACGACTTTGCTGAGGCCAAGAGTATGCAAGGACTACTCTCGAGCATGAAGGAGAGTTACAAAGACCTCCTAGGGCCACGTGTCAACCATGCTGCGAGCATGAGTCGAGAGCAAACTCTTCTAAACTCACGAATTAGGTCGCTGCAGTGGGACAGGCACTTTACATATACTACCTGAGCTGTGTCTTTTACCTGTTCTTGAGGGTTCACATGCTCTTTTATCTCATTCCCCAGATGATGGCATATTTAGGTAACACCGTCCTGAAGGCGCAACATCTCAACAATAATTTATTATTTACATTTGTTTGGGTCTGCCACAATAACGGCTCCTGTTTCTCATTCCTATACCTCCTGCCCTCGCCGATTTCTTCTCATCCTTCCCTCGTGTCAATCTAATTCCCTTTAAGTTCTTCTTCTTCTAACACTAGCTACTTTGTCTCCTTTCTTACTTTCTTTATTGCTCCTTGATTTCTCCTCCACCCTGCTATATTCTGTCTTCTGGATGGGCACTCTTTATTCTAATTACCTAATTGTTTACAATTATTACAAGTTCCCGAGATTAATGTTCTTTGCTTCCAGGTGTTTCTCTGGGCAGTTATAGAATTGCTTACGGTTTTCCCTTACATGATCTTCAGTTTTCACTATAATGGTGCACCCAATTCTTTCATTTTGGTAAATTACTTGAGTGGGTCCAAGGGTAGGAGTCATGTTACTATGTCCATAAATTCTGAACTGGTTGGTGTGTCATGATTGTGAGATTGGGTTTATTTGCGAAAAAAGTGTTTGTCTTATTGGTTCCTGACATTCTGGCCAGCTCTCTCATCGTTCTCTTGGACCTTAGAAGTCTCCTGAATTTATAGACCTCCTATAATACCTGGGATCTTGAATGTTTCTATATCCTCTAGGATCCCGAATGTCCCCATGATCCTGCAAGTTCTTTTCTTGACCCCTTCTTTCCACTCGCTCCCTTGTTGGACAGGCTCGGCACCAAAGTCCCATTCCTCCACAAATACAACATTGATTGGGTAATGTTGTTGGAATTCTTTTACCACTTGGTTCCAGTGGAATTGGTTCTAAAATAGGATTATAATTGTAATAATGATCTGGGTAGTCTGGGACTCTAATTTCTCCCATTCCATTCTTTGCTAACATTTGAGGACTCCATGGTCCGGAACCAGAGCTTGGTCCCTCCTTCTTAACATTATATATTCAGTTCTTCCAGTTACAGGATGATCTTCCTGTTTTCTACCATCCTTCAAGTGATATGTCACAGCTCTGGCCATTTGACTGGCGCGCTTCTCAGACCAGTCTATGTTATTGGTTCTAATTGATTCTGCTACCGTAGTGGGGAGGCAATTCAATAAGATGGCACCGTACTGTGGGCAATTTACTCCATTTTGATAGTTTAAGTCACCTGATTGATCCATATATATTCTTGAGAATCGTTCAAAAATTCATCTGCTCCCTCTCCCTTTTTTGGTTTTATCTCCAGGATTTTTGTTAAATCACTTGGCTTCTGAAGGATGTTTGCAAGGGCTGTTAAAATAGCCTCTTCTCTTGCACTATTATCCACTATTACGTTTGCCAATGCTTTATGTGTCGGGTGTCCCAAGGATGCTAAAAATCTGGTGTATTCTGTTGGAGTAATTATTTGTTGTATTGTTGCCCATAGGTCTTGGGAGTGATATACATGCATAGTAGTTCTTAAGTAATCTACAAAGGAAGCAGGTGACTTCTTTCTATCAGGGATTTTGTTTAACACTGCTATTATTTCATGGGGCTTCCAGGGAGTATGGACATCTACAGTGCGGGGATTATTTACACCCACTGCACTGGTCGAATCAAAAGCAGGATTAAGCACTTTCCTTACTCAAAACTGTTTATGGGATATTTGTTTTGTTTTTGTACTTTCTGTCACATCAAAATCTATTTCGGTATCTCCAATTATTGACTCACCCTCAGATAAATCTTCCACCTCACCAGGGGGTTCATGGTACCTTCTGAATGATTCATTCCTCTTTCTCGCTACTCATCTAATTTGTCTACATCGAGGCTCGCAGAAATATATTGGGGGTTGCACTATGTCTTTCATACCTTCCTTCTCTTTAAATACCAGGGCTAACCTCTTCGTTCTACTCCTGGTCTACCTATTAATAGTGGAGTGGATAAGGTTAAAGAATTTGGTGCCCTAGTTGCTGCTATTTGTAGAGCATTCTCTAACGTGGAGTCTGCAGGTGGTGTTATAGGCTCTGCAGGCTCTGGATATTTATTATGGGCACGTCATACGAGGTGTAAGCAAAGCCTGGCGAATGCAAGAGAAACATGGTAGGAGCTGCAAATTTCTATTAGTTTTAACATTTATCCAATCTTCCAAATATTTGTCTTCTTCCCCCTCGAAGTCAATACTAACCATCGGATCTCTAAACTTTAAATTTACAGGGACGAGTTTCCTTTCTGGAGATCTACCTGTTCCCTTTTCCTGGTGCTTTCTTACACATCTATCCCTGTCCTCCCTGCTGCCTGGAGGTCGGTTTACTTCACCTTCTTTCAGTTCTATTCCAAGTTTTGAAATTGTCTTTTCCCAACTCGCCATTCTCATAACTTCTTTATTCACATTTTGTTCCTCATAATATTTCCTCCATAATCCTGTCAATTCCTTCGCTACCTCACTTTTACAATATTGCCAAATGATTTGTTCGATATACTTTATTTCTTTTACTGTTCTAAGGCCTCCCGTCGGCCATAATTGGTCCCCTAATTTCTTATTTAGTGCTCCCGAAGAGTCTCTTAATTTCTCTGCTTTTTGTGGGAATTCATTGCATTTTAATTGCAATGGGCTCCCAGCGTCCTCCGTCATATCCTGCTCCAGGCTATTTCCCATATACCTGGAGATTCCTAAGAACAATGGAAACAAAACTCCTAAGCCACTCACACCTCTTCACAATTCACACTTCCCTCTGAATCTCCAAGCCGATCAAGCTTGCACCCGAACAATGGCTAACAGCTCCGAAGCGCTAGCAGTCTCGCAGCTCTTTCAATAAAATCACACAATCACTCCATTCAATCTACTATCCAAGTTCTTCTCCTGTTTCCCACAAGTCTACACAATTTCAACTTTACAATTTCCACAATCCTCAGTCATCTAAAGATCAAGGTGCTCCAGGGAATAATCAAACACAGTCAATCACAATCAAATATGTTCCCACGGCCTTTCCTATTCCCAGAGCAACCTCAATCTAAACACATGCAAATTAGCTCCAAACTCGCAATCAAAATCGTCTACAGACAAGAAATCACACGGCTTATTATTATCATCCACACACACATTCCTATATAAACCACAAGCATTTGTCTAATATTGCATCCGTTAACTGTGCAGTTCCAAAAGTAAATCACAATATTTTTTTAAACCCTCCTTGTGGTGTTCTCGGTCAACAGAACAATCCCCTTGATACAGAAACCACCGCGGGTTTGATGCTTGTCTCTGCCTGACCAAGCCCTTCAGCCTCATGCAATCAGACACTGCCCAAAAGGTCATGCAGTCCCAAGCGCCCTTCCAGAAGATCGACACCTATCTAACATGGATCTAAATTTCATAGGTCCACAAACCTTGAGGAGCCGAACTACATAGGGGTGGTCCCCTTACAATCCAATCAAACATATTAATTACATCAATACATTATTGACAGTTCCCCAATCCAATTACAGAGCATCTAAAACAATGTTTCTTGCAGAAGCTTCTGGAAGGAAACTAATTCACTGAATAATGCAACATTTACCCTGGAATTCGTAAACAATTTTGCCAGGGCTTTACACTTTGGCCAATCAACAAACCGCAGGGTAACTGGCTTGCAACATTATTTATATTATTTACAATTATTTTGTAGCAATCCAATCAAACTCGTGCATTTACAATACTTTGGAGGTCCTCTGCAAGAATCTCATACATACTGACAATTGAAGAGATACTTATACATTTCTTATCTGAAACACTGATCTGGGACCTAGACTTCCTGGCACCAGCCAGCAACCTGTAGCTTCTTATACTGAAATACAGACTTGGCCAAAAAGGCCTTGTAATGCATGGATCCTCTGCTTTATTTTGGTTCTATTCTGGCACCATTTTGGCCAGGATTTACACCGCAGGAAGTACATCCTCTGTTGGGCGTTTTTGACTGAGGAGTCAATGGTGGCCTCCCATTTAAGCTCCCTGGAAATGATGGGTCCAAGGAACTTAAATGACTCCACAGATGTGACTGTGGTGTTGTTGATGGTGCGTGGGGAGAGGGGAGGGTGAGCTCTCCTAAAGTCTACAATCAATTCCACCATCTTAAGAGCATTGAGCTCCAGGTTGTTGTGATGGCACCAGGACACCAGCTGTGTCACTTCCTGTCTGTAGACAAATTCCTTCCCATCTTGGATCAGTTCAATCAGGGTTGTGTCATCCACCAACTTGAGAAGCTTGACAGAGGAGTCTGTGGAGGTGCAGTCATTGGTGTAGATAGAGTAAAGGAGAGGGGAGAGTACACAGCCTGGCATTGCTCCTATTCTGAGGGTCTGCAGGTCCGAGAAGAGCTTTGCCAGCCTCACAAGTTGATGATCTACTGACAGAGGGGTTCAGGCACAGGGAACTGGGATAGCTTGGAGTGCAGTAGCTCTGGTACAATGGTGTTGGATGCAGAGCTAAAATCCACAAACAAAATCCTTGCATCCCTGGCGGTCTAGGTGCTGGAAGATGAAGTGCAGGCCTAGGTAGACTGAATCAAACACTGATCTATTTGCCCGGTATGCAAACTGCAGGGGGTCCAGCAGTTTGTGATATTTTTCAGGTGGGCCAACACAAGTCTTTCAAGGGTGCATCCTTTGTTAACCTTTCTCTGTCTCCAACTCGACCAATTTTTGGTTCACCTGCAAACTTACTAATTAAACCCAACTATGTTTTCAACAACATCATTGATATATATCACAAAGAACAGACAACCTAATACTAATTCCTGCAGAACATCACTGGTCAAAGAACTCTAGCCCGAATCATACCCTTCACATCAACAAATTTCCTGCCTACCTTTTGAAGCGCTATCAGTCTCAGCTACTTGTGGTGATATTATTGGAAGCAGAATGTTGCCCATTCTTTTCTCTCCTCTGATTAGACTTTGTGTGGTCCAAAACAGATTGTCTTTTCTTAATGTTTTTTCTCACATTTAAAAAGAAAATCATCACGTTTTTTTATGTTTAATGCTCCCAGCCATGTGCCACAGCAAATAACTAATCATAGTGCCAGTGCATTCTGCTCCCTGCTGTGGTGGACTGCGCCTGTGAGCCGGTGATGTTGCCATATAAACTTCTAGCACTTTTAATCAGTGCAAACGGTATCTGGTGGCAAAAATCATACTGCATTGGAATTACTCGATGTGTAATTACACCTTTTTGACTGACACTTCTTAAGCACTTGATCAAATATCTATTTCGGTCAGCTTGCAACAAACACTCAGCTTTGTTGCAAGATGAAAAAAAAGAGAATTAGCTCGAAGGCCAAGCATTTTACAACTGTCCAATCTTTCTTTCTATTGCTTTCCATAAAATAGAAAATTGGGTGGTGTGTAAGTGATAGGTGATTTGTTGATGTCTGTTCTTTCATCAGATGAAAACACCTTCCTCTCTTGTCCTCATGGGGGATTTATTTTTCTATTACCCGCATTTAATATTTTCAGCATCTTTTATTATTAATTGACCCACAATTTCTCAGGTTCGGTTAAGAATCCTAAATGTTGCCATAGAGTTGTAAGTAGTATAGTTAAAATATATTCAGTTATATATTGTCTTATATTTGTGGTGACACAGAATAAGGCTGTTCAGCCCATTGGGACTCTGGTGGGGTTCATTATAACAGCCCACAGTGGGAGCAGAACTGCACTCAAGATGAGCAGCTGGAGGACATTCGCTTCTACAGGTATTCCTTCTGGTATACATCGAGGAAAAATCTCAAGCGTGCCAACTCTGTTCCCTTATAAGATACCAATCTGTTCATGCAAGATAACAACCCATAAAGGTTCAGTATCTCCCTCTCCGTGAAGAACAGAAAGTTGCTCACATACAGCATCGCCTTGTTCCAGGAGCTGCCGATAATATAATTTGTGTCACCTGTGAAGGCAGCAATCTATTCACAAATGGCTTAATCTGAGATCTACTGGGACATTATGTATAAATCACAAAATTGGTACTGACAATCAACCACCTATTTACACTAATTCTAAGTGAAGCACATTTTTATTTTCTGCATATTCTCGACCTGAAGTGTCACCCATTCATTCTCTCCAGAGATGCTGCCTTTCCCCCTGAGTTACTCCCGCATTTTCTATATTCTAATATTTTCCACTCATTAGATTTAAAGCATACCTCCACATTTAGCAGCAATTTTTGATCCCACGCATCATAGAAAAACAGCGGTACAGTTGAACATAATGACATAGAACTCCCTGTTAAGTGACACATTTTCCGTTCTCTTCTATGATAATTCAACATGCAATTAAGATTGAAGATAGACACAAAAAGCTGGAGAAACTCAGCAGGACAGACAGCATCTCTGGAGAGAAGGAATGGGTGACATTTCGAGTCGAGACCCTTCTTCAGACGTTTCTTCAGGTCTTGATCTGAAATGTCACCCATGCCTTCTCTTCAGAGATGCTGCCTGTCCCACTGAGTAACTCCAGCTGTTTGTGTCTATCTTTGGAATTGCAGAACCAGCATTTGCAATTCCTTCCTATACAAATAAGATCAATCACTGCTCATGAAATCATAAAGTCATAAAACAACTGGTACATGTCCATGATGCTGATAAAAAGGGCAGATATAATACATAAATTAGACTTCTTCTGAATGGGAAGAATAACCTTTGCTTTATGAATACCAAATGTACAACATAATCATTTGAAATACAATTAACATTAGTTTAAATCAGTTAAATTGTGTTTCCTGAAATAACAAAAAACAATAAATTTCAGCAAATGCAATTAAAGTGGTTGATTCATTGAAAGTTGTTTAATTATGTAGGAACGAACAGCAGATGCTAGTTTAAATCGAAGGTAGACACAAAATACTGGAGTAACTCCACGGGTCAGACAGCAAATCTAGAGATAAGGAATGGGTGACGTTTCGGATCGAGACCCATCTTCAGATTGATGTCAGGGGAGGAGGTGGGACAAAGAAGAATGTAGTCGGAGAGTAAGACTAGTAGGAGAACTGGGAAGGGAGAGGGGATGGAGAGAGAAAGCAAGGGTTTTCTGAAGTCTGAAGTTAGAGAAGTCAATGATCATACCACTGGGGTGTAAACTACAGAAGCGAAATATAAGGTGCTGTTCATCCAAATTGCACTGGGCCTCACTCCTACAATGGAGACAGGTGTTGCATATCCTGCGGTTGCAGGGGAAAGTACCTGGGGAGAGGGTGGTTTGGGTGGGAAGGGATGAGTTGACCAGGGGGTTTCGGAGGGAACGGTCTTTGCGGAAAGCAAAAAGAGGTGGAGATGGGAAGATGTGGCCTATAATGGGATCCCGTTGGAGGTGACGAAAATGTTGGTGGATTAGATGCTGTATGCAATGGTTGATGGGGTGGAAGATGAGGACAAGGTGGACTCTGTCCTTGTTACGAATAGGGGCAGGGGGAGCAAGAGCGGAGCTGCGGGTTATCGAGGAGACCCTAGTGAGAGCCTCATCTATAATGGAAGAGGGGAACCCCCGTATTGTAAAGAATGAGGACATCTCCGATGCCCTAGTATGGAACATCTCATCCTGGGGGCAAATGCGCCATAGAAGGAGGAATTGGGAGTAGGGGATAGAGTCTTTACATGAAGCAGGATGGGAAGAAGTGCAGTCAAGACAGCTATGGGAGTCAGTAGGTTTGTAGTAGATGTTGTTCAAAAGTCTGTTCCCTGTGATAGAGACGGTGAGATCTAGAAATGATAGGGAGATGTCGGAGATGGTCCAAGTGAATTTGAGTGCAGGATGGAAATCGATGAGTTCTGCATGGATGCAGGAGGCAGTACCGATGTGGTCGTCAATGTAGCGGAGGTAGAGTTCGGGGATAGGGCCAGTGTATGCCTGGAACAGGGATTGTTCGACGTACCCTGCAATGAGCCAGGCATAGCTAGGGCATATGCGAGTGCCATAGCTACACCTTGGTTTTGGAGGAAGTGGGAGGTGTCAGAAGGAGAAGTTGTTGAGGGTAAGGACCAACACTGCTAGGCCGAGGAGAGTATTGGTAGACAGAAATTGGCTGGTTCTGCGGACGAGTAAGAAACGGAGGGCTTTAAGACCCTCCTGGTGGGGGATGGAGGTGTTGAGTGACTGGCCATCCATAGTAAAAATGATGGAATGGGGGCCTGGAAAACAGGCAATTGAGGAGACGAAGAGCATGTGATGTGTCTTGGACATAGGTGAGGAGGGATTGGACGAGAGGGATAGGATGGAGTCGAGATCTGTGGAAATTAATTTGGATGGACAAGCAGAAACAATGGGCCTGCCAGGACAGTTCTGTTTATGGATGTTGGTTTGTTATTTTATTATTTGTAATTATTTTATTATGTTCATTTATCTAAACCAATTTCCCATTGTCTTTTTAAGAATAATTGTTATTTATTATTTGTAATTATTTTATTATGTTCATTTATCTAAACCAATTTCCCATTGTCTTTTTAAGAATAATTGTTATTTCAATATAATTGCATTTAAATTGATTTAGAATGTAAATTTTGTATCAAATGGTATTTAAAATGTTGATGCTTTTTTGTAAGCTATAATAAATATATTGTTTATCAAAAGTAATGCAGACTTTCTCCATAGAAGAATAACATGTTGTGATGTAATGAATCTTTATTCTGCGCTAGGTGGGAGCATCTGGTGTTATATTATTTTCAAACACAAAGTAGAGTTTTTAAACCATTTCATTTACAAAGATAACATCAGGTAATTAAATACAATTTCAATAATTATAATAACAATTCAATGGTTTAATTTAATATTTTAGGTGTAGATACATGGTTCGATTTAAATCTTTTTATTTGAATTTCACAGCAATTTGCATACATACAATGATAACAGACAGTGGCAGTCAAGGCATAATTGTGCAACAGTATGTAAGCGACCCTCAAAGCCCTTACCCTTACCCACCTTCGACCCACCCAAATCAGGTCGGAACCAAACGGGGACAAACAACACTCACATACATACACATCCACACAAATATGGTAAGATAAACGAAACAAAAAGTACTAATAAATAAATAAATAATAAATTTTAAAAAAGGGGGGTCACTAATAACAGTAAATAAGTAAATAATTAAATAAATAAGTGTGGGGAGCGGGGGGTGGGGGGGTTAAGGGGAGAGAGCAGAACAATGGTGGAGAGCACTCAGTCCTCTTCCGAGTCCGGGGACAAGTTGAGAGAGTTAACAAGTTCCAAGAAAGGGTTCCATGTATCTAGGAATGTCTTGGTAGAGCCTTTGAGAGAGAACATAAGTTTTTCAAGCTTTAAATTGTAAAGCACCTCCTTAATCCAGCGGGTGTGTGTCGAGGGACAGGCGAGCCTCCAGTTAAGCAAGATCAGTCTCCGGGCTAACAAGGTTCTAAAAGCTAGAACCCGTTTCACTGCAACAGAGAGGTTGGAGTTGGGAGGGGTACAGAAAATGGCTGACAGTGGGTTTGGAGGAATAGTCTGGCCGTAGGCTCTGCATATCAAGTCGAAAGCACTCCTCCAAAAGGCTGCTAGCTTAGGGCAAGACCAAAACATATGGCTATGATTGGCAGGGGATTGATTACATCTGTTGCAGGTGTCCCTAACAGCGGGGTAAATTCTAGATAATCTTGCATTTGTGTAGTGGACTTTGTGAAGGACTTTACATTGGATTAGGCCATGACGGGCACATATGGAGGAAGAATGGAGCAAATCCAAGGCAGAGTCCCATTGCTGGTCTGTTAGTTTCGTATTCAGCTCACCCTCCCACGCAGCTTTTAATGAGGTATGAGGTTTCAATATAACCGACCCTAACAAGTTATACAAAACAGAGATGCATTTCTTCCGGTTGGGATCTAGAGCTAAGATGGTATCGGTCAGGGTTTCAGGGGGGCGATTTGGGAAATGGGGGAATGTCTTCTTCACAAAATCCCTAATCTGGAAAAAACGAAAAAAGTGGGAGTTTGGGAGGCTATAGTTAGACGAGAGCTCCGCAAAAGACGAAAAGATGCCATCCTTGTATAGGTTTTTGATATTACTGATACTGTTGCTATGCCAGGTTTTGAATGCGTGGTCTGTACTTGAAGGTTTAAAGATGTGTTTTTTTTGCAGTGGGGTCAAGATGGAAGGGTCTTGTAAACCAAAGTTTTTCCTGAGTTGACTCCATATCTTGAGCGAGAGGGACGCAATTGGGCCTGCACCCACAGATGTTATAGGAAGGGGGTTGGGAGCATAGGACAGACCGCAACGGGAGATGTGAACTCACCTTTTCCATGTGTACCCAGGTCGGTAGGTGGTCGCAATCATCATTCATCCAAAACAGGAGTTTTTGCAAGTTAGCTGCCCAATGGTATCGCCTAAACTCAGGAAGTGCCAAGCCGCCGTCACTCTTAGGAGACTGCAGTATCGCCTTTCGGGTTCTAGCCGGTTTGCTACCCCATAAAAATTTAGATATTGTCCTTTCTAATTTATCAAAAAAAGATTTAGTGATAAGTTTAGGGACGTGCTGGAAAAGATATAGGAATTTGGGTAGGACGACCATCTTGACCAGATTTATCTGGCCCGTGAGGGATAGCGGTAAAACTGACCAGCGGTCAAAATCTCTTTCAGCTTTCTCAACCAGAGACAGAAAGTTTGTGTGGAACATATCAGATAAGGGTGTTGTGATAAAGACACCGAGGTAGCGAAACCCGTCCTCTGCCCATTTGAATGAGGTTCAAGAGCGAGGGAGCTGCTTAGCCAATGAGTTAATCGGTAATAGCTCACTCTTTTGGTAGTTAAGTTTATAACCAGAATACGCGCCAAACCGTTCTAAAATATTCGTAATCACAGGGAGAGAGCTGACTGGGTTCGAGATGTACAGGAGCAGGTCATCAGCATACAATTAGACTTTATGAGTTTTGTTGAACCGTGTAATACCTTTAAAGCCCTTCTCTGAGCGTAACCAGACCGCCAAGGGTTCTATCGCGACAGCAAACAGAAGTGTTGATAACGGGCAACCCTGTCTGGTACATCCCTGAAGGGGGAAGTGGGGCGACAGTGTGTCGTTTGTTTGTACTGAGGCCACCGGGGACGAGTATAATAGACTGACCCAAAGAATAAAACTGTTACCGAGGCCAAACCTGTCCATCTCCTCACATAGGTACCTCCACTCGACCCTGTCGAAAGCTTTTTCGGCGTCGAGGGAGACCACTATCTCCGGGGTCTCTCAGGGAACAGACTAGTTGTAATTATTTTATGTTCATTTATCTAAACCAATTTACCATTGTCTTTTTAAGAATAAATGTTATTTCAATATAATTGCATTTAAATTGATTTAGAATGTAAATTTTATATCAAATGGTATTTAAAATGTTGGTGCTTTTTTGTAAGATCTATAATAAATATATTGTTTATCAAAAGTAATGCAGACTTTCTCCATAGAAGAATAACATGTTGTGATGTAATTAATTTTTATTCTGCGCTAGTAGGCACAAGGTGGGAGCATCTGGTGTTATATTATTTTCAAACACAAAGTAGAGTTTTTAAACCATTTCACTACAAAGATAACATCAGGTAATTAAATACAATTTCAATAATTATAATATCAATTCAATGGTTTAATTTAATATTTTAGGTGTAGATACATGGTTTAATGGAATTACATTTTAACCCACAAGACTAACCAAATATTCAAATATCTCTGTTGATACACAATAGCTCATGTGGATGATAGCACATCCTTTGAGACAAAAGTCTCAGTCATTTAGATATCCTTTGTTTACCACAATATTGTTCGGGGTGGTTTTCAATGCACCAACACTCTAGTATTGATTGATAGAATAAACATGACCACATAAAATGGCAAAATAGCTATCTAGAGGCTTCCCTGATCTCTTATCCGTATGCTCGGGATGCATTTTACAAGAATGTATCATGGTCATGCTAGTTTTCAAAGTTAGACACAAAAAGCAAGAGTAACTCAGCAAGACAGGCAGCAACTCTGGAGAGAAGGAATGGGTGACGGTTCGGGCCGAGACTCTTCTTCCAAGAACTCCTCAACTGTGACAGCACAACTGAACCAGACATTACCCACCACATCCCCCAGAGTCCCATCAGAGAACACATGGAAGAACCTCCAACTATGACAGAGGTTCAAGATGCCATCAAGAGCCTTAAGAACAACAAGGCCACCGGTCCAGATGGGATCCCAGCTGAAATCTTAAAGGAAGGTGGACCGGAGTTCCTGTACCACATCCACGCCCTACTCATCAAGGTCTGGGAAAAAGAAGAACGTCCCTCAGAACTCAGGGATGCTCTAATAGTGACCATTTTCAAGAAGGGGGACAAGGCTGAATGTGGAAACTACAGGTGCATCTCACTCCTGTCAACAACAGGAAAGGTCCTTGCTCATTTCCTCGCAGTGTGGCTTCACCCCATCTAGAGGTACAGCAGATATGATATTCACAGCACGCCAACTCCAGGAAAATGCCTTGAACAAAGGCAGCCTTTGTAGATGGCCTTCATAGATCGGACAAATGCTTTTGACTCAGTAGACCGCTAGGCTCTTTGGAGCATACTATCAAGGTACGGTTGTCACGACAAGTACATCAGAATATTGAGGCTTCTACATGATGGCATGTCGGTCACAGTGCTCAGGAACTGCGGCTCAGAGTCCGAGCCCTTTACTGTGGAAACGGGAATCAAACAGGGATGCATCATTGCACCCACACTGTTTGTCGTCTTCAATGTTGCCATACTTCACCTCATTGGTGAAGAGCTGCCACAGGGGATCCCAATCCTCTACAGAACTGATGGTGGGCTCTTCGACCTTACTAGGTTGAAGGCCAAGAGCAAAGTCAGTAACACTGACGCCGACTGCGGATTACTGCGCCATTGCAGCACACCCTGCAGAAGACCTCCAGGGCATCCCGAGTGCCTTTGGCAAGTCATACAGAGCCATGGGCCTAGCCATAAATATCAAGAAGACCCTGGTCCTACATCAATCTCCACCCAACCAGCCCTCTACTCAGCCCACTATAAAAGTGGATGACACCATACTTGAAAATGTTGACCACTTCCCCTATCTTGGCAGCATTCTTTCCTCAAAAGCTGACATCGACTGAGGTCAACCATCGCCTGAGATGTGCCAGCAGGTCCTACTAAAGGCCCAAACAAAACCGCTGGTCTACAGAGCCGTTGTCCTCTCCACCCTGTTGTATGGAGCCACGTCCAGGACCACCTACAGCAGACACCTGAGAGCACTGGAACAATACCATCAAAGATCCTTACGAAAGATTCTGAGAATCAGCTGGGAGGCCAAATGCACTAACATCAGCGTTTTGGAGGAAGCCAACATGACCAGCATCACCACCACAATAATGCAGCACCACCATAAAATGGAATGGCCATGTCATCCGCATTGTCTCCATAAATAAATCCTGTACTCTTAATTGAAGGAAGGTCGGCTAGTCCCCGGTGGGCCAAATAAATGCTTCAAGGACAACATCAAGAACAGTCTGAAGAAATTCAACATCACAGCAAGCGCATCGGCACCAAGTATGGATGGTACCTTCTCACATACAACGTAATAATCCAGGATATGGTCAAGTGCATAGAGATGGCAACGTATCTTTACTTAGCCGATAGGGCGCAGTGCTGCACCATTAAAAGAGATAAGTGAAGCAGTTGTCTGAGTTATAGCCTTTGTGTTTTGTAGCTGTTGGAGATAACGTTACAACGAGCTCCGCTATCAACCTTAAGATAGAGAGTTTTGCCGTTAATGAACTGTTTGACCTTGGGATCAAGCTTGAACGCTAAACCAGACAGAGCATGCATATTAATCTCTGTGCTGTCATCATCTGTTTGTGGGAACTGGGAGCTAGGATATTCATTCTGGTTTAACAAGCTGACATACTGTCTCATTTGAAATCTGTTGTTTCCCGATTTGCAGCATTTCACGAAATGGTTTATTTTATTACAGAGCCTTCCAAATGCCGGACACCGGTCACGAATTGTAGTGTGTGAAGCTCCGCAATTAAAGTAATTAGTAATCCATCTTGGTCTCTTAACTGGCCCGACAGCGACAGCGGTTTTCAACAGCTTGTAATGTCAGGCCCACTTCACGTACCAATTCATCGCATAGTTTATCATTCAATATGCCATGTATTAATCGATCTCTTATCAAACTAGCTTCGATTTCTCTAAAATTGCATCGACCATCAACATGCTTCACTGCACTGACATAGAACTTGACCGGTTCTCCTTGTTTTTGACACAATGTCGTTCAATGCTCACATTAATTTGTAACTCACATAGTTGTCGGAATTTCCGTAGGAGGCACTCAGGATCACGGATGGACTCTGCAGGAATTTGTGCATTATTATCATCCACACCAGCCGGTGCATAGTGAAATCTTCTGGCATGTTGTGCAGCTTCAGTGCCTGCTAGGTTAAGGAGAATCAAGGCACGAAGAGCGAGTGCTGCATTCGGATAAGCAGCATCAATGCAGATTCAGAAATCTTCCTCGAACACACGCCATCGGTCTGCAAGATCAGCATCAAACGCCAAGATATCAGGCTTTCTGAGAGCAACAGCCAGAATCATAGTTAAAAAAATAAACTAAGATAAGAACAATATAATCAATTGGAGGGTGAGATCGAAAACTTTGACACCATGTTGGTTTGGAGTCTTTGTAATAAAAATACCTCACACCATGTCAGTTATACACTGTTTATTTAGAATAACCAACTACAAGCTCTCACTTGAGTCCACTTCAGACTGCGGAATGCAGTAGACCGCGATGCTAATAAGCTAGTGTGCATAACTACAAAAGCATGACTCATAACATGAGCCACTAAACTACATCAAGCAACTGGGAGCACATTGCATTGGACAGGCGCTCCTGGAAGTAATCCGTGCAGGAAGGAGCTGTATTTCACGAAATGGAACTACGCCATGTCGCAGAGACAAAGCAACAGCGCCGTAAGGAGAGAGAGAAGGGGGCTCGACCACTACCAATCACCGCCAGTCTCCACTGCCCACATTGCTCCAAGGTGTGTGGATTGTGGATCAGCCTCTACAGACATCTGCAGACCCACAAGTGGACGACCCTATGGAGAGGACAGTCATATTCGTTCCGAGTGTCTTCCGTAGATGAGTGGCTGAAGAAAGGCCTTGACCCAAAAAGTCACCCATTTCTTCTCTCCAGAGATGCTGCCTGCATTTGTGTCTATCTTTAAAAATATACTTTCACAGTTTCTCACTTTCCAGCATGCCATCCTCTGTATTTATTGAACCATTCTTGTCAAGTTCTGCCAGTTTGCACAAGATTCTACCATTAAACACATCTTTCATTTTCCTTTCCTTCCACCAGCATTAGGAATGTTGCATTCCATTTGCAACTCCCTAGTCTAATCTTCGACACCTGCTAACTATTCCCAGTCTAACAGTACTTTACAATAGAATCCCATGAGATCAGTTCAGTTCAGTTCCGTTCAGTTTTTATTTGTCATATGTATTTTCTATGTTTCTATGTTTCAGGTCACTGTGAGCTGACAGAAAACTGTTAATGTGGTTCATGGGTTGAGGCTCAATTTGTGTTCAGGGACCTACCTACTACTGCACCATCTACTGGGATGGTCACAATGGCAATGGATAAAGGTTGTTGAAAGCTATGCAGTCAGCAAAGTTAATTATAGCTACAGGAATCGTGAGACAAGCCCACACAAGTCCCAAGCCAGGTCGAGAAATCTTCTACCTGAGTTCACCTCTTCAGTTTTAATAAAATAGTACATTTGTTTGAAAGCGCTTAATGTCTTTGTTTAATATTGAAGGGAGTATGGAAAAGTAACATTAAACTATTACTGCACTCTACAATTTCAATCCATAGCCTTGCACACCAGGGATATTTATAGCATGAATTGAGCTTGACAAATATATGTGTTAAAACTTTATATTGCCTTTAGGATTTAGGCATCTTTATATGAGTTCCATTTCTAAATTAGTTTTCCACTGTTTGTGATCCAGCTCATTTAACATAAGCACCTCTGAACAGTAAAATGTTCCAAGATTGAGTGTCTGTCATGCGCCTTATACTAGTTTCTCCCAATCAAAATCACCCTTCAGGCTTGCCCAGAAACTAATTTAGAGAATATTCTGCTGAGCAGTCTATACATTAATAGACTTTTTTATTCACATATAGATTACACTTCATAATGTGCACCTCAGCAAATAAGCAAATGGTCTAAAACGCAGAATATTGACTAAGAAATGTTGCGCGCTCTTTATCACCATATTGTTTGTAGTATCAGATGAAATTGCACACCATCGTCAAATTTTCACAATAATAAACAAAAAGGTCATAGTTGTGGATCAAGTAGTTCACTTGGAATCAAATGTCAATAGAAACCATCTTGAATACCTTTTGAAGAGCTTAAGAAAGTTCCTTCCATGCTCCTTGACATTTCCTGCATTCAGTTTGACAAACCTGAAAACACACTTAACATCCCAAAGTTTTTCAGCACGACGCTTGTCATGGAACCATTCCATGCATGACATCTATCTATCTATCTATCTATCTATCTATCTATCTATCTATCTATCTATCTATCTATCTATCTATCTATCTATCTATCTATCTATCTATCTATCTATCTATCTGTCTATCTATCTGTCTGTCTATCTGTCTGTCTGTCTGTCTGTCTATCTATCTATCTATCTATCTGTCTGTCTATCTATCTATCTCATATCTATTAACTATTAAAACTCTGATCTTGGGTGTTATTTTGTGTGTGTGTGTGTGTGTGTGTGTGTGTGTGTGTGTGTGTGTGTGTGTGTGTGTGTGTGTGTGTGTGTGTGTGTGTGTGTGTGTGTGTGTGTGTGTGTGTGTGTGTTTATTTGTTTGTGTGTTGTCACTTCTCGAAAAAACGACGTGCAAACAGTAATTTTTTTACACATTCCGGTAGAGATTTACCCCCTGCAATCTCCTTATCTGAAGATTTTGTCATTTATTTATCCAGTTATTAATGAAATTCTTCACAAATCCAATAAAACATTGAAATCAAAAAGCCTGTCTTTCATTGATGACATCACAATGGAACTGACTGCCTGCTGTCTGCTCGTGCTGCCCACCACACCTGTCCCTCCTCCCCCCTCCCATTATTCAAAAGACGGCCCGTCGACTGAAGGTCAAAGATCATAGCTGAAAGCTGCGGCTGCCCAACACGCGGGCTGTTGGTTGACGCTCGCTCGTACGTCTGCCCTCTCTCCCTCTCTCCCTCACTCCCTGCTCCCACCCTCTCTCCCTGTCTCTGCCCTCTCTCCCTGCCCCCTGCATTCTCCCCCTGCCTTCTCCCCATGCCATCTTCCCTTTCCCCCTGCCTTGTCTCCCTGCCCCCTGCCCTCTCACCCTTTCCCCTGCCCTTTCTCCCTCTCTCCCTGCTCCCTGTGCTCTCTGCCTCTCTGCCCTCTCTCCCTGCCCCCTGCCCTCTCTCCCTGTCCCCTGCCATATCTTCCTGCCCCTGCCCTCTGCCCCCTCTCCGTCTCTAGCTCTGTCTCTACACTCCCCCCTCTCCCTCTATAGCTGCGCCTGCGAGTTGGGGGCTATGCGTGAGTGGATAGGGATGGGGATGGGGGTAAAAGGAGCGAATGAATAATATTAATATAATATTAAAAGGGGTTGTTTGTGTGTGTGTGCGTATGTTGAGGGGACGGGACCAAACGGTCTAGTAACTATTAAAAGTCTGATCTTGGATGTGTATTTGTGTGTGTGTGTGTGTGTGTGTGTGTGTGTGTGTGTGTGTGTGTGTGTGTGTGTGTGTGTGTGTGTGTGTGTGTGTGTGTGTGTGTGTGTGTGTGTGTGTGTGTGTGTGTGTGTGTGTGTGTGTGTGTGCGTGCGTGCGCGCGTGTGTGTGTGTGTGTGTATAATCATATTTTCATGAAAAATCTAAACGGTAACGATAAAATATTTACATATTTGAGTAAACATTTTTCCCGAGGAGTCCATTATCTACTTATCTGAAATTTTCATGTTTTATTTCTCGACATAACTGGAAATGTTTAAAAATATGACAAAACTTTGAATTTAAAAATGACTGCCTTTCACTGTTGATGTCACAATGGGTTAGCTCCGCGCGCAGTTGTTCCACGCGCTGCGAGTGACGTCAACCCCTGACCCCTGCACCCCTCGTGGTTATTCAAAATACGCAGAAAGAACAAGCAAGTCGGGCCCTTTACTGGAGCGGCAGAGCTGTCGGGTCCTCGGGTTGGGTCCTCGTGTCGGGCCCTCGGCTCGGGCCCTTGGGTTGGGTCGGGTCCTCGGGTCATGTCCTCTGGACGGGTCCTCTCTCTCTGCCCTCCCTATCTCTGCCCTCCCTCTCTCTGCCCTTCCTCTCTCTCTGCCCTCTCTCTCTCTCTCTCTCTCTCTCTGCCCTCTCTCTCACCATGCTCTCTCTCTCTGCCCTCTCTATCTCTCTGCCCTCTCTCTCTGCCCCTCTCCCTTTCTAGACGTGCCTGCGAGTTGGGGATATGCGTGAGTGGTTCGGGCGGGGAATGGGGGTAAGAGGAGCAAATGAATAATATTAATATAACTGGCTAAGTGGGACCCGTTGGGTCCCATTCTCACACGGGAGTGGAATATTCCAACGCAATATTCCACCACTCACAACATAGCCCCCAACTGCTCAGGCACTCCTGAATGGTTCCCGTTGTGATGCTCCTGATTCCCATTCCTCCCCTGACCCCCTCTCCCCCCCACTCTGCCCCGCACCATTCCCCCCCACGCACTCAATCCATCTCCCCCTCAACCCCCCTCCCCCCCATCCACTCTTTGTGGCTCTCCAGAGGTGTAGACAATCCCGCCCTTGGAGTTCCCATTAGGACGTAGAACATGCTGGTATTACTGCGCAGGCACAGCTGATGGGCACGGCAAGTGGAAAAGGTATTTATTAAAGGTTACAATGTGAATAGCAAATTATAACAACAATTTAAACGTCAAGGATGAAATTTATTCAGACCATTGGTTCTTGTTATGTCTCTTGTTGCATTCTGCAGCCAGGGGAGGGGGACAGCTTCAGGCGGGGGCTAGTGGGGGAAGGAGGTAGGTCCTGCAGCTGAGGGAGGTGGATGGATTCAGGCGGGGCCTGTTGGGGGCTGAGGGGGAGAGGGGCGTGCACTGCCATGACCTACTGCTGCCGTGGCCTACAGTTGCTCTGGCCTACCACTGCCCTGGCCTACAGCTGTCGTAGCCTATCACTGTCATGGGAACCACTGCTGCTCCCCACCAGCTTCAGGCGGGGACTGGAGGTGGATTCCTGCAGGTGGGTCGGGGACGGCTTCAGGTGGGGGGTTGGAGGAGCGTCCTGCAGATGTGGATGGGAAGGCTTCAGACAGGGGCCGGTGGGGTGGGGACCTACAGCAGCCCACCAGAGGGAGGGCTTCAAGGCGGGGCTGTTGAGGGCCGTGGGGGGGAAGTGTCCTGCAGCCGGGGGAGCGGATGGCTTCAGCTTCAGTCGGGGGCCGGTGGGGGGGAACATCCTGCAGATGGGGGTGGGGGACAGCTTCAGGCGGGGGCTGTCGGGTGCCGATGGGGGAGCGCCCTTCAGCCGGGGGAGAGGCATGGCTACTGGTGGTGGGTAGAGGGGAGGAAGAGGGGGAGGACTTCAGTTGGTGGCCAGTGGGGGGATGCTTTCTGCAAGGCTAGTCTAGTTGTGGGCCGAAGGGACTGGTTTCCAGAGGGCTAGTTTGGATATTATGGGCTGAAGATACTTGGGCTAGTATGTTTTGTGGGCCAGAGGGTCTGGTTTCTGGTGGGCTAGTAGGACTGTGGGCAGAGTGGACATTTCTTGGGCAAGTACAGAGGATGTGGGCCGAATGTACTGCACCTGGGTAAGGGGACGGCTTCAGCCGGGGAGCGTTCTATAACCGGGGAGGGGGACAACCAAGGGTATACCTCCTATCAATAGGTGGGCAGAGGGTGTGCGGTAGCTCTGTTGGTGAGGAATGAAATTCAGTCCCTTGCAAGGGGTGACATTGAAACAGGAGATGTGGATTCAGTATGGATAGAACTAAGAAATTTTAAGGGTAAAAACACCCTAATGGGACTTATCTACAGGCCCCCAAACAATAGCCTGGACATAGGGTGCAAGTTGAAATCAGGAGTTAAAATTGGCATGTAGCAAAGGGAATGTTGTGGTTGTTATGGGCGATTTCAACATGCAGGTAGACTGGAAAAATCAGGTTGGTACTGGACCCCAAGAAAGGGACTTTGTAGAATGCCTTTGTGATGGCTTCTTAGAGCAGCTTGTATTGGAGCCTACCAGGGACAAGGCAATTCTGGATTTAGTGTAATGTAATGAACCGGATTTGATAAAGGAACTTGAAGTTAATGAGCCATTAGGAGGTAGTGACCATAATATGGTCAGGTTTAATCTACAATTGGAGAGGGAGAAGAGTAGGTCGGAGGTGTCAGTATTACAGTTGAAAAAAGGGGACTATGGGTCGATGAGGGAGGAGTTGGCCAAAGTTGACTGGAAAGATACCCTAGCAGGGATGACAGTGGAACAACAATGGCAGGTATTTCTAGGAATAATACAGAAGGTGCAGGATCAGTTCATTCCTAGGAGGAAGAAAGATTCCAAGCGGAGTAAGGGGAACTGTGGCTGACAAGGGACGTCAGGGACAGTATAAAAATGAAAGAGAAGAAGTACAACATAGCAAAGATGAGCGGGAAGCAAGAGGATTGGGAAATGTTTAAAGAGCAACAGAAGATAACTATAACAAAAATATAAAGGAGGATAGTAAAAGCTTCTTTAGGTATGTGAAGAGGAAAAAATTAGTTAAGACCAAAGTTGGTCCCTTGAAGACCGAAAAAAGTGAATTTATTATGGGGAACAAGGAAATAGCATATGAGTTGAACAGGTACTTTGGATCCGTCTTCACTAAGAAGGACACAAACAATCACAAACGACGGGGACGGCTTTAGGCGGGTCTGGCGGGAGCATTCTGTAGCCAGAGGACGGGGACGGCTTCAGGCGGGGCCTAATGGGGGCCGGAAGGGTTGGGGGGGGGGAGCGCAGCTGTAACCTACCACTGCCATGGTCTACCCCTGCCGCTGCCTACCCGTGCCACTGCCTACTGCTGTCGTAGCCTACCGCTGCCGTTGGTGTGGCCTACCACTGTGTCCAGCAGCTGGGGATGGGACAGCTTCAGGTGCGGGACGGTTTGGGAGGGGGGGGAGGGGGAGCATCCTGCACCTGGGGATGGGGACGGCTTTAGGCGGGGTTGGCGGGAGCCGGCAGGAGCATTCTGTAGCCAGGGTATGGGGACGGCTTCAGGCGGGGAGCATCCTGTAGCCAGGGGAGGGGGACATCTTCGGATAGGGCCTGTAAGGAGCCAGTGGGGGTGCGGGGGGGGGGGAGCGCTGCCGTGGCCTACCACTGCCATGGCCTACATTTGCCGCGGACTGGCGCTACTGCGGCCTACCGCTGCCTGCCGCTGCCATGGCATATCTCTCTCGTGGCCTACCACTGCAGTGGCCCGTCGCTACCGATCCCCCACGGCTTCAGGAAGGGACCGGTGAGGAGTATCCTGCAGCTGAGGACGGGGATTGCTGCAGGCGGGGACCAGTGGAGGGGGGAGAAGAAGCGTTGTGCAGCTGGGGACGGGACAGTTTCAGGTGGGGGCTGGTGCGGGGAGGGGATGAGCAACCTGCACCGCGGGACAAGGACGGTTTTAGAATAGAATAGAATAGAATCTTTATTTGCCACGCAACCAGAGTTGGTGGTATTTGGGTTTGGTACATGATGGTACACTGCTTTAGTTACATACCACTAATAACACAGATCACCGTAATAAAGTGCATCCATACCACATCACAAATCACAAATCTCACCAACAATACATAGTGCAAAAGAACAAACAAAGACCATAGACAAGACACTGTATACATCAAAAGTCATATTATTGTCTGATTATTGGACGGAATTAAGAGTTCTTATTGCTGAGGGGAATAAACTGTTTTTAAAGCGGGTGGTTTTAGTAGCAAGTGACCTGAGGCGCCTCCCTGAAGGGAGAGACTGAAAAAGGTGATTTGCTGGATGGGAGTGGTCCGAGATGATCTTTTTTGCCCGTTTTGAGGTACGTTGGAGATAAATGGAATGGATTGAGGGGAGGGGGGAGTTGATGATCCTGGAGGCCTTGGAGACAATGCGTTGTATTCTGTGTAGTGAGTGACTATCGGTGTTACCGTACCAGACTGTGATTGAGGAGGTGATGATGCTTTCAATGATTGATTGATGGAAACGGACCAGGAGGTGTTTATGGACTCTGAACTTTTTGAGCTGTCTGAGGAAATATAGGCATTGTTGACCTTTCTTGATGACGTGGTCTGCATTGATGTGCCATTTTAGATTATTGGAGATATAGGTGCCTAGAAACTTAAATTAGTTCGTGGAGGTTATGGGGTGAGAGTTGACATGGACCGGGGGTTTGTGGTTTTGATTGCGTCTGAAATCTATGATGATTTCTAAGGTTTTTGAAGTATTAAGCTGGAGGTTGTTGTCTGCGCACCATTTGACTGCGCTATCGACTGTTAGATGGTATTGTGATTCTTTGTTGTCTGAGATAAGGCCAATTATTGTTGTGTCGTCTGCATATTTAAAAATTTTAACTGAGCTGCATTGGGATGTGAGGTTGTTGGTGTAAAGTGAGAAGAGCTGGGGTGACAGAACGCACCCTTGGGGGGCTCCTATGTTGAGAGTCAAAGGGCTGGAGAGTTTTTCACCCACCTTGACTCTTTGCTGTCTGTTTGTTAGAAAGTGTAGAATCCAATGGCACATGGCTGGGTGAATGCTCATGTCCAATATTTTATTGTAGAGTTTAATCGTGTGTATAGTATTAAAGGCCGAGCTAAAATCTATAAACAGGATGCGTGCATAGGTGTTCGGTGATTCCAGATGATGTAGGGAATAATGAAGAGCTAAGTTGATAGCATCCTCAACAGACCGGTTGGCACTATATGCAAATTGGAAAGGGTCCATGATGGGGGCAGTGTGAGTTTTCAGATGGGTGAGGACTATGTGCTCAAAGGCCTTCATGGCGACTGATGTTAATGCCACAGGTCTATAATCGTTCAGGCAGCTCACCTTGGAGGACTTGGGCACAGGGATGATAATGGATGATTTCAAACACTGCGGGATTCTACATTGGCTGAGGGAGGGGTTAAAGATGGAGGTGAACACAGGGGCCAGCTGAGCTGCACAGTGGTTGAGAGCAGCGGGGCTGAGCTTGCCAGGCCCTGCCGCTTTTCTTTTATTAAGATTTTTGAAGGCCGCCCTAACCACCTCCTCAGAGATGGTGAATGGTGCTGAATTAGGTGGGGGGCAGGCATGGATGGCGGGGTGGCATTGTCAAAGCGTGCATAAAAAGTGTTCAGTTTTTCCGGTAAATCCGGATCCTCGTCTGGGATGGGAACAGGACGTTTTTTGTAGTCCGTCATCTTCTGTAGATGTTTCCAGACTTCTCTTGAATTGTGGGTTTTGAGTTGTTGTTCCAATTTGTTTGAATAAGCTAATTTTGCTTTCCGAATTGCAGACCTGAGTTCATATTTTGCTGATTTATACTGATCCTTGTTACCGTTGGTGTAGGCTGCATTTTTCTTTTTGCAAAGAAGTTGTATGTGCTTGTGGAACCAGGGTTTACCATTGCTGGGTATTGTGACAGTTTTGTAGGGGACGCACAGTTCTTCACAGTAGCGGACGTGTGACGTCACCACGACAGTGTACACGTCGATGTTGTTGCCGGATACGTCGAGGAAGAGGTCCCAGTCAGTACATTCAAAACATCCCCTTAACGTTTCGATGACATCCTCTGACCAGGACTTAACGGTTATTGTTTTGGGCTTGATGGATTTCAGTTTTTGTTTTGTTTGTATGCGGGATGAGCAGCAGCATTACATGGTCGGAGTAACATAACCCCGCGATTTAGGCGGGGTGCGGCAGGAGCGTTCTGCACACAGGGGATGGGGACGGATTCAGATGGGGAGCGTCCGATAGCCAGGGCCTGTCAGGGGACGGTAGGGGGTGAGAATGCTGCCGCTGCCATGGCCTACCCCTGCCGCTGCCTAACTCTGGCATGGCCTACCGCTGTGTGGCGGGGTGGGTGTTTGGCGGGGAGGAGTGAGGTGGGACGGTTATTGGGGTGGGTGGGCATGGTTGGTGTGGGGGAGCGAGCGTGTTGTTGTGGGGGGAGCGGTGTGGGGGGGGAGTGGTGTGTGGGGGGAGTGTGTGTGTGTGGGGGAGGTTTGTGTAGGCAGCAGGCATGTGGGGGAGAGGGGGTTAGTGGGGGTGAGGGGGGTAGTGGGAGGAGGGGAAGGGTTGTGTGCGGGAGGGGAAAGGGTGTGTGTGGGATAGGATGAGGAATGTGTGTGGGAGGGAGAGTTGTGTGTGTGAGAAGGGGAGTGTATGCAGGGGGGAGGGATATGGCCTCACTGAGTGGCTCCTGCTCCACATCACACAGTGGCTCCCAGCCGCACTCACTCCGTGGCTTCCATGGAGTACTCCAACTTCTAACGTCAATATCTCTACTTTGTATCTTTGACTTTGACAGATAAAGATAATTGCGTTTTCTGCTCTGAGAAGACCCTCAAGTTGTTATCCCTGTATGTGGTACGATGCCTTAAAGACGCATCTTCTTTTCAACCTTTTCCTTTAGTTTTACAGGATCCTTTTCAAAGATATCTTCAGCAATCTGTTTCCTTTTCCGAGCAAACAGCAATAACCTTGTTTTGGCTTCAAGAAACCAAGCTGGCTGCACTCGCTCATCGGCTCCCGACCACACTCATTCACCGGCTCCCTGACTGCTGGCCGCATTAACTCATAGATAGATAGATAGATAGATAGATAGATAGATAGATAGATAGATAGATAGATAGATAGATAGATAGATAGATAGATAGATAGATAGATAATTAGATAGATAGATAATTAGATAGATAGATAGATAGATAGATAGATAGATAGATAGATAGATAGATAGATAGATAGATAGATATATGATATAGATATCAAGTGGGGGGGGGGGGGGTATTGGGGGGTGTGGGGGGTATCAGAAAGGCATATTGACTATTTGCGACTCCTATGGTGGCCTGATGGTGATGTACAACAAGATCTCGTTGAATATCGGATGAAGGTACATCCCTTTGGAGCGGTGTCAGCACCATGTTGTGCAAACTTTCAATTAAGGAAGACCGTTAAGGACATCAGCCATGATCATATTGAATGGCGGTGCAGGCTCGAAGGGCCGAATGGCCTACTCCTGCACCTAATTTCTATGTTTCTAATAAAGCTCACTTCCCAGGAGAAGTGACAAACACAGTAAAGAATAATTTCTATGTTTAACATTTCTATGTTTAAAATTAATAATTTATGTTTAAAATACATCAGATGATTGTTTAAAATCAATGTCTTCGGAAGAGGAAGCAATTCAAATGGTAAAACATCTGACTTCCCTCTGCAATAAGGGAGATTCATGCTCTCCAAGTGGATATGCAATAGCTGTTTTGTATTGGAAACCATTCCACCAGATAACAGAGCTAAGGATACCAGGGAGTTGGATTTGGACAAAATAATCTGCCAATGGAAAGAGTACTATGATTACACTGGTACATTGAAACAGATGTGTTCAAGTTCAGAATCTCAATTCAAACGCGACCATGTACAAGAAGAGATATCTTACTTGTGAGTGGTAGTGTTTACGACCCTTTGGGATTCCTTGCACCATTTATACTGCCAGCCAAGTTGATTCTGTAGGATCTTTGTAAGATAAAACTTGGATGGGATGAGAGTATAACGCAAACCTTCTCTCAGTGATAGACAGAATGGTTAGCAGATCTCAACAAGATCTCAAAATTCGAAATGGACGGTGGATGAAGTCTACAAACTTTGGTCAAATCAGATATGCACAGCTGCATCACTTTTCAGACACAAGTGAAAGTGGCCATGGTACTGTTTCACGTCTAAGACTGGAAAATGATATCAATTAAGTATATGTTGCATACTTAATGGGAAAGGCCAGAGTGGCACCAATGAAGTAAATGATGATTGGAACTTTCTGCTACAGTCTTAGCTGTTAAAATTGGCATAATGCTACGGAAAGAACTACAACTTCAACTGTAAGAATCTATCTCCTGGATTGATAGTACTACAGTGCTTAAGTACTTTTTTTTTTTTTTTTTTTTTTTTTTTTTAATATTTTATTTTATTAGAAGTAAGCACAGTCATATGGCACCAAAGTGCCTAATATATATTTTCATAATACATTTTATGTACAACTTCTTTTTTTTTTTTTTTTTACATTGAAAAAAGATGAGAATAAGAAAAAGAGGTTAGATAGTAAAGGATAGAAAAATGTGAAATATATAGTGTGTGAAGAAAGAAAACGAGTAAATGAAGAAAGTTGAGAGAGAAAATAGTGAAAAGAAAAGGAGATCATTATTTATAGTCTTGACCAACCCTCGTCCAGTCCTGAAACAGTTATTTTTTACAATTGTGTTACACCATATGATTCCAAAAAAACGACGAATGGAGACCAACTCGTTATGAATTGGTCTGATTTATCCATTAGGAGGAATCGCATTTCCTCAAGATGAGCAGTGTCCAACATACTTGCAATCCACATTTTAAGCGTTGGTATTGATGTACCCTTCCAAAATTTAAGTATTAATTTTTTTGCTATTATTAAACCATAATTAAGGAATAGATTTTGAGATGTGTTCAATTTATTCCCATCTTCCATTACACCAAATATAATCATTTCAGTATTAGGTTCCATTCTTGTCTTGATTGCTTAAGTACTTCAACAACGAATACAAACATTTTCTAACATTTGTAACAAACACAATCTCATGTAAAGAGAGCTACTAATGTATCACAGTGGAAATATGTTAATACAAAGGTAAATTCTGCTGAAGATGCTTCTAGACGACTAACATCAGACAGCTTCTTAAGCAATAAGAGATGGATCAATGGTCCAGAGTTTCACTCTAAGCCAGACAGAAAATGGCCAAAGCTTGAACTGGGATTTGAAATCTCTGCTAATGATCTGGATATCAAGCAAAACATCACAATGAATGTTATTGTTAAAGGTTCGTCGAACCCAACAAATGATTTAATTACCCGTTTCTCATCATGGAATAAGTTCATGACTGTGGTGGCTTGGTTTCTTAAAGTTTAAACAAGGTTATTGCTGTTTGCTCGGAAAAGGAAACAGATTGCTGAAGATATCTTTGAAAAGGAACATGAAAAACTAAAGGAAAAGGTTGAAAAGAAGATGCAAGTCTTTAAGGCATCATGCCACGTACAGGGATTACAACTTGAGGATCTTCTCAGAGCAGAAAACGCAATTATCTTTATATGTCAAAGTCAAAGATACAAAGAAGAGATATTGACGTTAGAAGCTGGAGTACATGGTGTCAAAAGAGACAGCAAATTGTACAATCTTGATCCGGTATTGGAAGAAGGTATTGATCCGGTATTGTATTGGTGCACGCCTGAATAGACCAGCAATGCCTGAAGAGGCTAAGAATCCTATTATTTTCTCAAAAGACTTTCATATCTCAACATTATTGTTACGACATATTCATGAACGGATTGGACATGGAGGAAGAAATTATATGCTGTTGCAACTTCGTAGGAAATATTGGATTATCAGAGCTAATTCTGCTGCAAGAAAGATAATACAAAATTGTGTTGTGTGCAGATGACAGCAGGGAAAAGTTGGAGAACTTACCTTTGGAGAGAATTCAGCCTAATAATCCTCCATTTACAGATGTAGGAGTAGATTACTTTGGTCCTATAGAGGTTAAGAGAGGGCAAAGTTTTGTGAAAAGGTACGGTGTAATCTTCACTTGCATGGCAAGCAGATCAGTGCATCTTGAAGTTGCATCTACACTTGTTACAGACTCCTATATTCATGTATTATGGAGATTTATCTGTCGACGAGGTCAAGTTTTATCGTTAAGATCAGATAATGGTACGAATTTTGTTGGAACGGAAAGAGAATTGTGTGAAGCACTTAAAAGCTTAAATCAGAAGAAAATCCAGTGTGATGCATCAGGATGGGATAGAATGGAATTTTAATCCTCCTGCATGATCTCATCATGGCCGTGTTTGAGAACGGTTGATCCGCATGGTTAGAAATGTGTTACATTCTGTTCTTAAACAACAAGTTCTGGATGATGAAGAATCACAAACTTTATTTTGTGTAGTTGAAGCAATATTAAATAATCGACCCATTACTGAGTTCTGATTATCTGAATGACCTGGAAGCACTTACACCAAATCATATTCTTCTGTTGAAGACCAATCCAATGCTAACACCTGGGCTCTTTGTGAAGGAAGATTTGTATATAAGACGCAAATGGAGACAAGTACAATATATGGCAGATCTTTTTTGGAAATATATGGCTGTCCAAGAATGACAACGATGGTTGAAAGTAAGAAGACATTTTATTTCAGGTTATATCATTTTGGTGGTTGATTCTACTGCACCACGAGGTTCTTGGTTGATGGGAAAGATACTGGAGATCATGCCAGACGTTAAATGTTTGGTGCGTACCGTACGACTTCAGACTAACAACAATGTCTTGGCAAGACCAATAACCAAGGTATGTCTGCTTCTGGAAGGCGGAGGTGTTGATGGAAGAATAACTAAAGAAGTCTGAATGCTAATGTATAATGCTTATTACTTTTGTTCTTTGATATATGTTAAGCTTTCATAGCTCCTTTTCTTAATGTTTATTGGTAATTGCTTTGTTATATACGAAGAACAAATCGGGGCCAGTATGTAGGAGCCATTAAGCTTAAGTCAGTATTATTATCATGTCTGATATTTTTAGTTTTAGCCATAACTGCCTGTACTTTTGTAGGTGGGATTTGATACATAGTGGGGGTGTGTTCTTTTGTTAGATGAGTCTGGCGCAGACTCGCAGATTAGAAGTTTCAGTTTTGTGTCGGAGTATGAGGGGATATAGTTTTCTACCACGATCATAACACACACATGTTACGAGATGACATACCTTCATAAGAAGAAGCTTTTATGTGATTTATGTGACGTGAATGGAACCGTGATTAAGAATGGAAAGTTATGAGTTATTTCTTTGTTTTGTATTAGTTCAATAAAAGGCAATTAATCAAGAAACGATGTCTGGAGGATTCATCTTTGCTGTCTTTTGTGTGTCGTGAGTGCGTTAGGCTACACCTTTAAATCATCTCTGATAATTAATGGCTATCGTTGGACTTTGAGAACATTGTAAGAACTGCCATTATACTCATCTTGCTTCATTTGGCAATTTGGCCTTCCCCCTGTGTCCTAATTGATTCTTCTCGATCATACTAGAGGCCATGGTGATTATCTCCAAAATTTTCATTGTACAATGCAGAAATAATCCTCTGGCAACAGCACATTCAGATACCAAAATGTTTTCTTACCTCCACTACCTATGCAAGGGTAGGTGGATGTGGAATCACTTCTTCCTGCTGAAATGTGTCAGGTCTCTTGTATTTGGTTAAAACACGCTGGTGTTTGGCAGGGAAAATCAGCATTGCATAGGCATTAACATTACCAGCTATTTCCCTTGCTTATTACCATGATTTGTGCTGATTATGTTATCAAATTTGCTAAACTGTGCAAGTACAGACATTCCCTGACTTACACAATAGGTGACTTACCTAAACTCACACCTACTGTACGTAAACAATTCTGTACTCAGTCCCAAGTGCAATCAAGGCAGTTCATCATTTCCACAACACTGTATGATCACTAAGATTTACATTAGAAACAAGCCGGAAATGGTGGAATGCTGCACGCCGCAGAAAGTGCCCCAACGGCGAGATGGAACTCAAAGCTGGCACTGGCGGCAGTGCTTACATAGATGGCCGCCTGCCGCAGCCAGGCACCACTGAGATAGTTAATTGCGTCAGTGAGTTATTTTGGGCAGGAGATGGTGATGTTGATTCCGACATGTAAAATCTTACATGGAATGTAAAATCATGGAACGTAACCCTTACATAATTCGGGAAGTGCCTATTTAGGAATAAATATAGCTTATGTTGTACTGTCATGTGTACTGATATTTCCTAGGATAACCTCTTCATCCAAGGAATTTAATTTATACTGCACCAACTCCATTACCGGTATAGATACACTCAAATAGAATGATCAAAGTTGTGAACACAATGAAAAATGTACTTTCAGCGAACAATGACTAATCTCAGCAAGACAATTTTTATTTGTATACACATGGTCAGATTTGCTCATAATTGCTTATTTTACCAGCTTATTTAAATTCTGCAACTCGTGAATCAGCATACCAATATCACTCTATATACAAACATTTAATAATTTCTCACTATTTAAACCATAAACTAATTATTATACTACCATCAATATGCATGACATCATAATTTATGTTATTTTTTGCCTCTCATCGTCTTTCTCTTAGGTCTCAAAGCTATTTTCTGCTGCCTACGGCACCACTTAAAAGCAAAAGTAGACCAATCAATGGAAATTTTTTTATTGAAGGCAGTAATTTTCAATTTAGTAGCATTGTCTGCTATTATGATGTGTCAAGGTCATTTCATGTGGTAAGCTCAGTTTCTAAACATACCTTTACACTTACATGCACCACACTACTTTACCTTCAGCTCTTCAGCTATGGCTGCATTGCACAAAGCATATTATCATCGTGTGTATGTAAATACTGATCCGCTTCTGTCATCTATCTTCAGCACCTATTTTCACAATTCATCCAAACAATTATCCATAATGTGATGGTGTCACACTCTCACTGTGTCTCCCACTTGAAATCTCTCCCCTTGTGGCCCCTCTTCTGTTTACCACATGGCCTCCATGTTTGGTTGCTCAACTATTTCTACAAATATTAGAATATCAGACATAGGATGCCCTGTGGTGGCGTGGAAGCTGGTTCTGTACATAAGCAAAACTCATGTTGGCAAATGAACGATCGACAGTTTTGACTACCTAGTCCAATAAATGCCACTTCATTTTATTTCCTTCATCAGGTCCATCAGTGTCCCCATTAGACACAGATTGGTGTGGGGTCAATAAGCCATGCCAAGTTCCATTAGACTGGAAGAATGTAGTAAATTATACCGACCTGAACTGTGAACCATTGTTGAGAATCAATTCTTCAGGGTTAAAGAGCTACAAAAAGTAATCTCAGAGCTTCAATGATCAACACTGCAAAGATGCACAATCCAAACAGCAACAGTTCCAATCACTTTGGCTGATTATCTACCAGCAGGAGAAAATACTCTTTTACTGAATCAAACGCGAAAAAAAAATCAACATCCACCAGATGGAAGAGATGTCCCAATCCCCATTGTATTTGCATTGAGGTGGTGGGCAGTGTCTTGTTCCTGAACAGGATGTCACAGATGTTCAATGCCTTGATCAATCCCAGGCTGGTACAAAAGTCCTTGGTCATTGCTTTCATGAGGACAATTCCAATAGGCTGACATGGAATTCTGCAGTAAGTGCACAATATAACTATGTGGTTGCTGAAAACCTCAACTTACTTGCAGTTCACGTTACCTTCTAAGAATGGACCAATCTTCCCTCTTACTCCCACCGGCTACGGGAGTCAAGATCATCCCATCGACGGAAGGCTCGAGGCCCCTGATCACGGGAGAGCAGAGAAGGGAAGAGATTTGAACTTTTTTTTGCCTTCCATCACAGTGAGGAATGTGGAGGAGTCACTGTGGTGGATGTTTATGTTAAAATGTATTTTGTGTGCTCCATTGCTTTTTATTTGTATGACTGACTTCTCAAATGAAATTCCTCGTATGTTGCAAAACATACTTGCCTAACAAAGTATTATTGTGATTGTGATTGTGATTGTGATCTTGTAATTGCTTTATCTTAACTAGGCATATTTGCATATTTGCAGCAAAGGGGTTTTTGGCCTAACATGCCTGCCTCCTGTACATGATCCTTTTATTCCCGTCTGCCATTCTGAAGAAGGGTTTTGGCCTGAAACGTTGCCTATTTCCTTTGCTCCATCGATGCTGCATCATCCGCTGGGTTTCTCCAGCACTTTTGTCATCCTTTTATTCCCTACCTGTTGACGTGTTTCCCTAAAAGCCTCTTACAGTAAATGGTGCTTTTACCAGCTTTCCCAGCAGATCAGTCCAGGCATTTACTGCTCCCTGTGTAAAAAAATGTGCCTTTAACATCTTCATCAAACGTTTTCTCTCACCAGAAGATAACAATTGCTGGAGCCAGCAGGCAAAGATTACTGCCCACAACCTCACTCTGGCACCATTTTGAAATCTATGCCTTAAACAAAGTGGACAAATACTGTCCAATTGATTTGTTATTGGGGCCAAGGCTTTTTACCATTTAAATGAATAATTTGTAAGACGGCACCATATTTCTTGATGATGGAGCTTCACTGTGGGAGCACAGTGGAACAGCAGTAGAGTTGTTGCCTTACAGTGCCAGAGACCCTGGTTCAATCCCATCTACAGGTGCTGTCTGTGCAAAGTTTATACGTTATCCCTGTGACCACTTAGGTTTTCCAGTTTCATCCCACATTCCACAGGTTTTAAGGTTAATTATTTTCTGTGAAATGTCTCTGTGTTTAGGATCGAACTAGTGTATGGGTGATCATTGGTCGGCATGGACTAGGTGGGCTAAAAATAAATATATACGGAAGTGCAATGAGTCGACTTGAACACACATCAAGATACAACACATATTTATTAAATCTACATACAGCAAGGATCTGCAGTCATAACATCTCCGAGCTGCTATTCATTCCAACTAGCGTAAGCAGGCTCTTGATAATATGAAGTACATAGTAGGCAGAGTCACTACTAACAAACACTACAATTGGATAGTATGAAATAGCCAATCTACATCCTTCCTTGTAGAAACACAAAAAGCATTGGTGCTAAGCAGTATAGGAGGGATGTTAATAATATTTGCAGAATTACACAAAATCGCCATATCTAACGGGTGGCCTGCAAACTCTTCCGGCCCGTGTGCGGTACGAGTCCGCCTCACCTCCTTTCATTGGAGAAGAAACCGGGGAGGGAAATGGGGAAATGACCGGCGGCCCGACAGGCAGGGAGGGTGACGAGATAGGCAAGCTAGACGCCAAACATCGCGGGGAGACCAGTGTGGAAACAAAAGGCAGCAGTGGGGACGCGGGACCGACTGTGGGAGGGTATACAAAATGCGAGACATCAGGATACGGAATCGCAGGACGTGGCTCCTTCACTGGAAGGATATGTTGCCGGTTGCATCTGTAGATGACTCCATCCGCTTCGATCAGATAAGAGAGTGGCTCTTTGGCAGGGCCGTAGATGTGTCCCAGACGTGCTTATCCCTTGTTTGTCTGTAGACGGACCACTTGTCCATGAGCGAGAGGTTTAAGTGGCTTGCTGGATTTGTTGCTGGACAAGCGTTTCTGCGTGTCACGTTTGGATTGTAGTTGCTTCTGAACTGCAGTCGGGGAACAAACTTGTGGCTGCAAAAGCTGTTGGGACACAGTCAGAGGAGCATGGGTTTGGCAAGGCATCAGTCGTTGGGCTGGGGAACCCAGTATGGGATCCCGTGCAATGTTCCTTAGGTTGAGCAAGTCCAGGTACATGTCTGATTTGGCAAGGTATGACCGCTCCATGAATTGTTTTGCGCATTCGGCGAGTCCATTGGGCTGTGGGACTATGTTGAAAGTCCCATTGTTGTGCAAGTTTTTAAAAGCTTGGCTGGTGATCTGTCTGCCGTTGTTGGACTAGATACGTGCAGGGGAGCCATGCACGGAGAGGTGGCGCTGCAACATTTCGATTACTGTCTCAGAAGTAGTGGTTTGAAGTAAGTCGATTTCAAACCAGCCAGTGTAATAGTCTATAAGGACCAGATAGTGTTTCCCATGCCATTCGAAGATGTTGGTGGCTAACGTGGACAATGGGAGATGGGGTCTGGGTGTGACAGTAGAGGCTGGTTTTGCTGATGTAGCGTCAGGCTTTTGCAGACAGCGCAAACTTTGTTTTTTTCTTGTGCCCTTTGCGCCCTTTGGAGGGTTTCCTCCACGCCAGGATGGCCCCTGTGGGTGTTGTCAGAGTATTTGACTTGGAGGGCTGCTGGGGCCACTGCCTTGTGGCCCTTGACAATTATTCCGTCCTGTAATACTAGTTCATCGCGAACCGGGAAGTATGGATGTATCTCAAGCGGGGTGGTGTGTTGCTAATCCGGCCAGCAGCATCGGATGACAGCAGATAGCAATTGTAAGGTCTTATCAGCAGCCGTGTTTTCTGCTAGGCTGCTCAAACAGTCAGTTGGCACAAACAAAACCTTCATTAATGAGAATTGGTCCTATTCGGAGAGTTGTTCGTTGGTTTTACGCGAGGCTCTAGATAGCGTGTCTGCTATGTGCATGTCTTTCTCTTTCTTGTAGACAATGTTGAAATCAAATCACTGCAGTTGTGCTGGGGCAGCGTGGATGGATTTGTTCAGGATGGCGACCAGTGGCTGGTGATCAGTCTCGATAGTCACAGACTTTCCAAAGACAATGTCCTTGAATTTGGTGCAGATGAAAACCACAGTGAGCAGTTCCTTTTCGATCTGGGTGTAACGCTGTTCAGTGTCAGTCAGCGTACGGGAGGCGTATGAAACGGGCTTGAATTTGCCATCGGTAGTGGTCTGTAGACAAGCTGCACCTAGCCCATACTGGGACGCATCGCAGGTGAGTGCGACTGGTAATTCCAAAGTAAAGTAGGCAAGAGTAAGTGCGACTGGTAATTCCAAAGTAAAGTAGGCAAGAGTAAGTGCGCTAGCCATTTGCAATTTGAGAGCGTCAAAAGCTATTTGGTGCAGTGGGTACCATGACCACTCCATGTCCTTGTGTGTCAGTTCTCATTGGGGGGCAGATATGCCGCTGAGGATTGAAATAAATTTACCCAGGTAGTTGACCATTCCGAGAAACCTTTGTAAGGTCACGACGTCAGTAGGAACAGACATTTTGCTGATAGCTGCAGCTTTCGATGGATCTAGTCTGAGACCATCACTTGTGAAAACATGTCCAACGTAAGTAACCTCTGGAACTCGAAACCTGCACTTCAGGGGATTGAGTTTGAGACGAATGTCTTTGGCATGGTCAAGTACTTTCTTCAGATTGGCGTCATGTTCAGCCAGATCGCGTCCGTAGACGAGAATATCATCAACAATGATAGCGCATGGGTACTCTGCAAACAATTGTTCCATAGTGCACTGGAAAACTTCACTAGCGGAGTTGATGTCAAAGGGCATTCTCAGAAATTTGTATCGGCCAAAGCGGGTGCTGAACGTAGTGAGATTGGATGAGTCTGGGTCCAGTGAAATCTGCCAAAACGAGCTTTTGGCATCCAGAACTGAGAACACTGCTGCATTGCCTATCTGGGCAGCAACTTCTTCAGTCGTTTGCATTGGGTAATGTGGGCGTTTGATGGCAGTGTTAAGATCTCTGGGTTTATGCAGATATGGACCTCCTCCTTGTTTTTCTTTGTTGCAATGACCATGGTGGAAACCCAGTCAGATGGGTCAGTAAATTCAGCAATAACACCCATGGAAACCATGCGCTTGGGTTCATTGTGTATTCGGTCACGCATAACATACGGAACACGATGACCACAGGAGTAACTTTGGGATCAACAGCAATGTGATATTTGATAGGCAACTTGACACGCTCATTGTTAAACAGTTCATTATATTGACTGAGAAGATATTACAAAACAATACAATACAATATTTATTGTCATTTGAGCCTCAGTGAGGCTCAAACGAAATTCCGTTTCCACAGCCATACAAACAAAGACAATTTCCTACAGACACACACAATTTAATTCGCACAAACATCCATCACAGTGAACCCACTGTGATGGAACGCAAAGTCTTTTCTATCCCCTGTTCTCCATTTCTCTCCCAATGTCCAAGCCCCAGGCGGATGATGCTAAGTCCCACCGTCATTTTAGGACGTGCCGGGCGATTTATGGCCCCGCTCCCGGTCTAAAAGTCACAATGTTGGAGCCCCCGGTGGGCGCTGTAATGTCCCACGGCTATGAAGCCGCGCCGGGCGATGTACAGCCCCGCTCCGGGTCATTCCAACCCCGCGACACGGCCTGGAGAAGTCGCGTTGCGGGAGCTCTGGGAAGTGGTCACTCCATCCGGACCCATGAGCTCCCGATGTCCCAGTCCACTGGACCTGCGGCTGCAGCTGGAGCCTCCGAGCCCCAGTAGTCGAGTCGCAGCAGCGAGTCACCACCGCTCCCCACGCTCCGAGTCCGGCCATGGAGATGGTGAGCAGTCCTCAGCTCCGCAGTCTCCTGAGCCCCTGGGTCGTTCCGGCTGGAGGCCGCTCCACGGTGCTAGGCCCCAACGATACGGAGACCTGACAGGGAAAAGGTCGGGTCTCCTGGACAGGGAAGAGATTTTAAACAGTTTCCCCCTGCCCTCCCCCCGCACCCCACATATACACATTTTAAAACCAGTATTAAAAAACACCAACACTACATTTAACTAGACAAAAAAAAAAAAAAAAAAAAGACAGACAGGTTGTAGGGGCCACTGCAACGGGTGAGTCGCGCCGCCAGTGTTGTGTGGGCCCATCAGCGAGACAGAGTTTATGGACTGCGCAGCCAAAGTAAACCAGGCCTAGATCGTGGCATGCATTGATACCGAGCAAAGCCTCTGAATCCCCCTTAAGAATATAAAACAGTAAGGTATGGGTCTGTTTGTCGATGGTGCACTTTAAATCAGCTTGTCCAAGTGGGTGTAGTACTACTCCTCCGAAAGCCCGAAGCGTTGCGGAGGCCTTATCAATATGTTCAGCGTTACGGATTTTTTAAAACTCTCTTAATGAGATGACATTGGATTTGGCGCCATATCTATCTTTGCGATCAAAGGCATGTTATTCACAAACATGGTAACCTCAGGGTCAAGTTGCTTGTTAGATGAGGGGAGGAGAGGTTAGATGGCAGAACTGATATCTGTGCTCTCTGAGAGCAGTGCGGGGGATTGTGAGTCAGGCTCTTGGAAGTCATTATCAGTAAACTCATGTTGAAGCAGGTGCAGGCACATCCTTGAAGCTACAGGAGTCACACGGGAATGGCAGCACCGAGCAAAGTGGTTTAATTTCTTGCAGACATTATAGGTTTTCCCATAGGCAGCACTATACTTGCATTGAACAGACGGTTGGTGGAATTATGTATATTGGGTGTGCCTGTACCCATGGTCACTGTTGCAGATGTAAGGTCTGCCTTCTTGAGAGTGAACCCACAGAAAGAAACTGACCTGGATGGAACCCCCAGTCACATCATTAGGATCTGGCAGACTAACCAAAAGGAGCATTCCCATACATCTTTAACCTCTCTATAATCTATTGTGAGGTTCTCGTCCTCTTCAAGAGGTGGGTGCTATCATTCCTGTATCAAATAAAAGGCGGAGTGCCTTAATAACCACTATCCAGTGGCTCTGATTTCCCATTTCATGAAATGCTTTGAGAGGTTGGTCATGACATACTTATCTCCAGCCACTCAGACACCCTTGATGCAATGCAGTTCATCTACCATCAGAACAGGTCAACAGCAGATGTCATCTCCCCGGTCATAAATCTATCGCTGGAACATCTTGGTAACAAGGACACATTGATTGACATCTGCCATCAGCATCATAATCCCACAAAAGCTCATCTGCCATCTCCTGGACCTCAGAGCCAGCTTCAAATTGATCTCCAATGTCAGGAAGACAAAATTATTGACAAGAAATGAGACCAGGTCAGCATTAATGGTGCTGAAGTGGTGATGGTCGAGAACCTTGAGTTCCTTGGCGTGAATATCACCAACAATTTGTTCTGGATTAGAAAGGCCAAGAAAGGACACCAGCATCTCTATTCCTTTGGAAGACCAACATTTGACATTTCTCCAACAAATTTTGATAAATTCTACAGATGCATTGTCGAATGCATCCTAAAAGGATACTTCACAACTGCTCACAAAGTTTGGTCACAACTTTTCCCAAGATAGAAAGAAACTGCAGAGAGTTGTGGATGTAGCCCAGTCCATCACATAAACCAGTCCCCAAACTCTCCCTCATTGACTCCTTCCACACTTCATGCAGCCAACATAACAAGAATAATTTTCACCAAAGTCTTCCCCTCTTCTCCACTTTACTCCTTCTGGCAGAAGTTACAAAAGCTTGAAAATTCACATGACTTGAGTCAGCAACAGCTTCATTGCCACTATCATCAGGCTAAGGAATGGTCATCTCATAGACTGGGATGTAGTCTCAATCTCCCAACCTACCCCATTGTGGATCGTGCACTTTTTTTAAATCTGCATTTTTTCTGCCATGCTATAACACTGTAACAGTGCATTCTGGGATTGTTCTTTTTGCACTACCTGTTGTACTTGCATATGGCTTAAGTGTACTCATATACAGTATGATTTGACAGGGTAGCACTCAAACAAGGTGATTTCAATGTATCTCGGTACACATGACAATAATAAAAACAACACCAATACCAATACCAATCTTTGGTGTTCTGCACAACAATAACCTTTAGAGGCTGAATGATTGAGTTTGGCAAACTTTTGATTGATTGAGGAGTCAGGGGTTATGGGCGTTATGCAGAACAGTGAAGCTGAGGCTATGATCTGATCAGCTGTGATCACAGTGAAATTAGAAATTTAGAGCAGGCTTAAAGGTTTGCATGACCTGCTGCTACTATATCTAATGTTTTGACATCCTTTTCCGAATAACATAGTCACCACAAAAATATTTATTTCAACTTGCTTGGGGACCTTACCAATTGGCTTAACTAATCACAGAAATGGAACATTACCAGTACCTTACTCTATTCAAGCATATGCAACTCCTTCCATTCCTGTGAATTAACGGTGTAAACAGCCAGTTTGGTGAATGGGCATGTTTTGCAGATGAATGAGAATGTGGACCTAATGCACAAAATTCATCTTATATATTCATCATATCAAAAATGCATCCTCCAAACTGTTAGGAACATTATGAGTCATCTCCCAGTTGGACTGTGATGCCTGTAGTCAGTCCTTCCCCATTCGTATTGTCCATTTTGTGCAATTAATCACAAATGTTGGCACTGTTAGCATGTATGAAGTGGTAAATAACATTTCCCAGGAATTTACAAAACCTGCCCAGTGAACATCTCCTGAGCTCACTGAACACTCCATGAGTGTCATGAACCATTGATGAGTGACCAGCAACAAATCAATTGTCATAGTCACTTGACAATAATTTGCATCATCATCTCTTAGCCCCCAAGCCCCATCCGTGGGCATCATACACCATGGCTGTGTTCATGTCTCCAGCCGTTCAAGCCATTGTGTAACATAATTTCCTGTCAACTTCACTTCTTGGACAAAATAAAAGGGCCAGGCACTCCAGAATCACTGTTCTTGGATACAAGTTCTTAAACAACATTTCATTTGTTAATCTGTGCACTAAATGAGTCCGCAACATGCAATCTAAAAAATATTGGAATGTGCGCCATTTTGCCACAGTGTTCAGGCTGACCATGTTACGGTTTCCTCCAGTTGCTGGGTACCTGTCACACGTGTAGCCCTATCAAATGTTGAATGTCACTTGACAAAATGTATCTTTATAGTTTTCACCATAGGACCTCATGCACACCTCAACATTTTCTGGTTTATTAACGTATTAGTTACATCACATGCAATACTCAGATCATGAGGTTATCCTTCACTTATGTACACTGCACATACACATTTTCTTTACTGCTTCTTTTCGCAGACTCCTGGTATTATAAGATTGCTTCCATTTGCACCAGTTTTATTATGATTAAATTATCCCAAAAGCTGTCGGTGGATGTTTATAATATTTCCATCTATTTCCTGTGATAGTCCAGCGCCTCAGGAAATCGATTAAGCATTTCTGGTTATGATTCACCCAGATGCAAGTCTAAATTTCCCTTCATATTTCATGCACGTGATTTTATCATCATCATGCATGGCATGTAACATGTACCAGCAGAAGTTGAATCAATTTGTTTTATGAATCAATACCTAAGACCTAGGATTTTTACTCCCAATAAAACAAGCAGTATTTTACACTAAAACCAATGTGTGATATAAAGTGGGACATATTTTTTACATTTTATAGGACCACCCCATCTTATTTCTGTATTAAAAATTGGACTTCTGGCAAGGCTGAGCATGATTCAAAGTGTTTCTTTGCTAATATCTTCAGTTCATGGATACCTTGATATCTGTCGACATGGTAAATTATGAATTCCAATGGCACGGGCTCTGCTCACTCCACTCTGTTAGGATGAAATGTCATCTAAAGATCAAGGTACCATTATCCCTTTGTAACATGACCCCCCCCCCCCCACCACCACACACACACACACACACACACACACACACACACACACACACACACACACACACACACACACACACACACACACACACACACACACACACACACACACACACACACACACACACACACACACACACACACACACACCCCTCACCCCGCTTCCATCTCCCACCACTGACACTGTCCCTCATCTCCAGGGTAACCTGAGGTTTTCCATGAATCAGCATGCACAATTGGGACAGCTTTCGTCTTAATCAAACAAACTAGATTTTAACGTTGAAATGGTGCAAAACTAATAGCTTTTATTAATGCAAAGATGTTTCATCTTTATGTGAATTATGTGGATTGTTTATTGCCTTCTAAATCATAGCACATATTACAGCAGTAAAAATTGGGAAATCAAATTTAATATTTTAAATTCTCACGGTTTGCTTTCACCAGCTCTGTATCATTAGCAGAGTTAGATATAGTCTTTTGTCTTTTCATCTAAACCCCTGTCGAGTGATACAGCGTGGAAGCAGGCCCTTCGACCCACTGAGTCTGCATCGACCAAAGATCCCTGCACATTAACACTATCCTACACATACTATGGACAATTTACACTTATATCAAGCCAATTCACCTAGTAACCTGTACGTCTTCGGAATGTGGGAGGAAACCAAAGGTCTTGGAGAAAACCCACGCAGTCACGGGGAGAATGTACAAACTCCGTACAGACAAACAGCCATAGCTAGGATTGAACATGAGTCTCTAGCGCTGTAAGGCAGCAACTCTACCGCTGCGCCACCGTGCCGCTCTGTTATATGATATGGATCTGACCCACTGGGTCCTGCTGCAGTTTGTTTGCTTCCCTAATATGAATCCTGGTGAAATCTGCACCAGATTGGACTGCCAATTTGAACAAGACCCTTCAGTTTGTACTCGGTTTTCTTTTAGTCAATCCTCTATCTATGGTAATGAAAGTCTATAAACAATCATTGACAGCACAAAGCAGTCCAGTTCCATGGCTATCAAGACAAAGCAGTCCACTTGATGTGTAACCATTAATCACCCTAAACACTCATGCCCTCCAACACCCACATTGAGTGGCCACAGTGTGTAGTATCTCGAAAATGCATTGCAGGTATTCACCAAACCTGTGACTTCTGCCATAAGACGAGTGAACTGCAAGTGTGTAGAAAGAAACTGCAGTTGCTGGTTTACACCTAAGATAGATACAAAATGCTGGAGTTACTCAGTGGGACAGGTTACATCTCTGGAGAGAAGGAATGGGTAATGTTTTGGATGGAGACCCTTCTTCAGACTGAGCCTCAATACTGTAATTGAATGGGAACAACAACATCTGCTGGTTCTTATCAAAGTTGCATACAACCTTGAAACAGCCGGATTATGCATGCTAGAGCAGTGGGCAATTGCCACAAATTCATAAATTAAAAAAATCGAATGAATTAAAATATGTTTTAAAATTGCATCGTAATCCCTCCCGGTATCCAACCCTTCATTGCCATTTCCTCCACTGCTCTTACTTATCTGTGACATAAAATGGACTTGATTCCAAACTAACATTAATTCTGATGAAATGTCAGCTTGTAAAAATAAAACAACTCAGTATCTCTTTCCACAAATGATGCCGTGTCTGCTGAATAATTGCTATTTTTATTTCTGGTTTTATTAACTCCATCTCCTGGACACTGCCTCAGCCAAAATGCAAAACACATGTGGTTATTTGAAAATACATTAAAAATCTGCCCATCATCTTTTATGAAAAGAGTTCAGCAATATCTGAGTTCCTGTTACAGATTGATTATTAGTGTTTGCATGTTCACTATTTTAAAATAACATAGCAGGTCAATCAAATTGTTTCCTATGCTGATGCTTCATATTCAAATATAACACCATCTGCATTTTAAAACGCCCACCCACTTCAGCACCTAAAATAAGTTTGTTATAGTCTCAGTACTTTCATCTGTGTTTGAAATTAAATTTGAGATTGAAATTGAAATCTCAGCACAAATAATGACTACGGGGAAATAACATTATTATTTGACTTTGATGGATATACTAAATCTGAATTGTATGTTTGCAGATGGAACTTAGAAGATACATTCTGTTATATGTAAATGGACTAAATTGAAACTGGAGCAAATAAAATCACATCGGTAAACTGGCATACTTTTGGATGTTTTTGTACCTAACTTGCAGATTATGCTCAAAATAGAAACTCTAACTCTCCCACTTTGTTATTAGGAAAGGCTATTGCTGATCTGATGGTGTTATATGATTTTCTCCATTAGATGCCAAATCTTGAAATACACCAATTTGATGAAAGATTGAATGAACTTCACTTGTATTATTCTGAAATTAAAAGGGTGATAGGTGATGGAATAAAGGTTTGTAAGATCTTAAATTAATTGTATTTTGAAAGTGATGTGTAATAAACATGTGCTACTTTTTAATAAATGAATTAATTGACAAACATTAATATTGTGTAGGAAGGGACTGCAGATGCAGTTTAAATTGAAAGACACAAAAAGCTGGGGTATCTCAGCGGGACAGGCAGCATCTCTGGAGACAAGGAATGGGTGACGTTTCAGGTTGAGACCCCCCTTCAGACATATTGTAATTGGATTTTTGGTAATATGGTCAAGGGGACTCCTTTAGTGAAATAAACTCAGCATCCAACAGTGAAACCCCGTCATAATCTCATTTTAAGGTGGGTAATTGGCTAAAAATATTAATTGTTTTTCTCTCTCCAGAGATGCTGTCTGAACATTACCAGCTGAACATTACCAGCTGAACATTACCAGCACTTTCCATTTTTATGACAAACTCTAGTATAATGGTAATGCCTCAGATTTAGACCCGTTCTTTGGGAAATACTTTTCTCAGTTCAATTGAACCATATAATTCTGCTTGAAAAGTCTCCATCCAAACTTACTTTGCGCAAGGTTCATCAGGGCCTCTATAAGTTCATACAAATGGATTTTATGTACAGCTTTTTCTTCCTCCAAAATCAATTTAACCCTATCCCCTATAGGGTTCTCTTTCCACATTCATGTCTTACACTCATCCACTTAAGCCAGACATGAAAACACTATAAGTCTTTCATAACATACTTATACCCCAATTCCGTTAGCCCTTGCTGTCTCCTCCCCTTCCTAACTCTCCCTCAGCCCTCGGGCTCCGCATCCTCCTTTTTCCTTTCTTCTCCCCACTCCCCGCCCGGCCCCCCCCCCCCTCCCCCACCTCCCCTTCCCCCCCCCCACCTCCCCCCCTCACCCTCCATCAGCCTGAGGAAGGGTTTCGGCCTGAAACGTTGCCTATTTCCTTCGCTCCATAGAAGCTGCTGCACCCGCTGAGTTTCTCCAGCACTTTTGTCTATCTCCGATTTTCCAGCAACTGCATTTCCTTCTTAAACAATATGCATTGTATTATTGTTCTCTCATGCATTATTTTGTTGTAAATATTCCTCAGTCAGCAAACCAAATAATATATACTGTGATGAAAAGTCCATTAAAAGAATTGCCTCTCAGTCGTCATTAGAGGAAAAGATCAGAAGTTTGTGAAAATAATTTAGCGAAACACTTTCCACATTACTATTTGTCACTATTAAGCCAAACCTTATGTAAAGATATTTCAATATATGTACAAATTGGATTTAGGGTCGAAGTGTTCAACTAAAAACATTAGCTTATAGTCTTGAAGTTCATTTTGCATCTGGGTGTTCAACAATTGGAATCATAGTTAAGATGCAAACAACAATGGCATCTGAGAGACCTGATCATATTTATATAAAAACCATTTCTTATGTTTTGATAATTTGATAATAAAATAACAAAGTTATGCTCGCCAAAAATCAAATAGGGAGGCCAGCAGGTTTTATTATCAAGACTATTAGGATATAGAGCATGCAACCAGATACACTGGTGGAATAATTTTTGGGACATATTGTCACAGAACTAACAAAAAAAGCAATGGGATTAGCAATCTGTCCGCATCGTTCTGTTGGTAATGAATTGAAATTAGCAATCTCTTTAAAAGCGTTTTGAAATGCTGTTTTTCAGAAATCCTGAAAACTCAGAAGTGCTTTACATAAACAGTGCTGTCATGCGCCCTCATGCAATGCTTCTCCATTTCAGGGTTGACTGGATTAAATTCTAGTCCGATTTTGTGTTTAGTTTTTTCCTCATTTTGCAACAGGATGAACCTGTAGAGTTATAACATAAACAATGAGCGCTGTTTCAATTACTGAGTTGGGAACAATCACATGTGAGGAAATATTTGCTCCTTTGATCGGAAGGAAGGTGGCACAGTTCTGCAAACCACATGAATCCTATCATGTTTCCAAAAAGCATTGTGTACAGGAGGAAGCCTACTTGAGTAAAATGTACTCACAATGAAAAGTTGCTAAACAGGCAAGTTTATGTTCATGAATTACTACACTTTTGGGAAACTATAGGGAAGCCACTCTCCCTGCCCAGTTGAATATAAAACCTACATCTATTCAAATGGAAGAATTCCCATCTTGTTGGCTGAACTGTTTTAAACTGTTATAATACAGCCTGCAACATTGTTGAAGCTAAGAAAGTGAGGCTGACCCTAATTTTGAGAGGCATGTAGACATGTGTGTGAGCTGATATTTCCAGACTTCAGTGAACTCAAGCAGCAAGCCAAGCTTCAACTGACTCCACATGGAATCGCAATGAGCAATGTGTTCATAAGAATACACAAGAACTAGTAGCCATAAATGCCAAAGTAAATTGTGCAAAAACAAAGGGTACAAACATATAGAAGAATACTAGACTGAGTGAGACCCTTTGGGTCCCAGCATCACATGGGAGGGCTGATCCCCCAAGGCAATATTCCACCTATCCACCAGTTCCAATATTGGTGGCTGGTGGGGGGGGGGGGGGGTGGGGGGGGGGGTGGGGGGGGCTTTCTGGAGCGCTAGTATGGGTGTTGTGCGCTGAAGGGACTGGTTTCCAGAGGGCTAGTATGGACATTGTGGGCCGAATGGATTCTTGGGCTGGCGGCTCTGTCACTCAAGCCTGTTGTGCTGGCAGCTCACTCAATCATGGCTGGTGGGCTTGCAGTTGACTCATGGCTATTCCTAGAAATTTAATTTCAAGTAGGGTGCAACGGCACCAAATTCAAGTGCAGTTTCATACTATTTCAAGCAGGGTGCAAGGCCACTAAAGACGGTGAGTCATGACCTCTCCCTCCCCCATCTTGCAGAGATGGAGCCACTCCAACATTTCCAGGTTTTATAGTCCCTCCCTTCTCCCATCAGAAGGGGTGTGGCCTTCATGACATGATTGACAGGAGAGGGAATCGCAACATGCTTTAAAGACTAATAACTCTTCTATTTTTCATAGATGGGAAATATCCTCGGCACCCGATGAGCTGAGGGAAACTCTGAGTAAGATGGCCAAAAATCACAGCCTTACGTGGTAGTGTTTTTTTCTAAAATCAATATAAAGCGCAAACAGGAAGTGGTCAAGATTAGACTTTTAATTATATAGAAGGCAAGGCAGCTATAATTCGGCAAGGCAGCTCTAATTTGGCAAGACAGCTCACTTTAGCACTTTCAAAACCAAAGGCAAGGCAGCTCTAATTAAGCAAGGCAGCTCGCTTTATCACTTACAAAATCAAAGATAAGGCAGCTTGCTCTAGCACTTTCAAAACCAAAGGCAAGGCAGCTCGCTTTAGCACTTGCAAAACCAAAGGTAAGGCAGCTCACTTTAGCACTTTCAAAACCAAAGGCAAGGCAGCTTCCTTTAGCACTTTCAAAACCAAAGGCAACGCAGCTTACTTTAGCACTTTCAAAACTAATGGCAACACAGCTTGCTTTTGCACTTTCAAAACAAATGGCAACACAGTTATAGCACTTTCAAACCAAAACACACTTTTGCATTTCAAAACTACATTTTCAAACCACATTAAGGGCACTGACAGGTCAGTAAAATCAATCACAGTTTAGTAGTCATGTGTTCAGTGTTATTCACAGCTCAGACTGAGAATTGCGACTTCTCCCTCCCCCCCATCTTGCAGAGAACTGAAGCACCTCCACACTTCCGGGTTTTATAGTCCCTCAGGAAGGGACATGGCCTTTGGGATAGAGAATCTCAACATTCTTTAAACAATAATAATCCTTTTATTTTTCATCGATGGGAAAAATCATCTTGTCCTGCGCAGCAGAGGGGTTTCTGAGTAAGAAGGCCAAAAATAATTCTATATTGAGGCCTGCTGATCCCTGTCTGTTCTGCTTTACTAATTTAAAAATATGAAACGTAATATTTTCAGATGTAGAGGTCATGTTGTCCAGTCTTAATTTATGTAATGACTGTACCCTTTGTGCCGTGACCAATGCCATTAGCATGACTGTTTTTAATGTCAGTCAGTGTAGGGACAGAGTTGTTGCTGGAGACCAATTCCTGAGCATCTTCAGGACAATACTTACATCCCATATTTGGGAGTACCTGGTTCTTGGGGGATTGGTATTAAAAATTCCCCTCATAAGTTTTGTTATCAGTGGGTGGGTCCCAACAGAGTGACGCTCTGTTCTTTGCCATAGGTAAGTCGATAAGGCACTTCTGGTGCAGTTGATGGCACTATAACTGAGCCCCTCATCATAATGGAGGCCTGCCAGATATTCCAGAACAGACGGGATGTTCATATCTCTGTAGGTGATTTTGTTTTTGTGACAATACATCTCCCACTTCCTGATATAGACCATATACTGTTTTATGGTGGACTGTCTTTGAGATCATGTTCACTGTTCGGTCTATCAGTCCCAGTTGTAGTAGTGGTGTTTTTAAAATCTACAAATTAATAAATTCGGATGGTTATGGCACGGGTAGCTATCCCTTGTTATGGGATGAAGCAATAAATCTGGTCTATGTGGGATGGTGATACATGGTTCTAATACCATGTTTAGTACCACTGGGAACCATGGTTGAGTAGGCCAATCGGGTACTACCAAAATACCAGACGCAGAGTCTTGCTGTATTTTCCTTAATACCCGTCTGATGAGGCAGAAAGGAGGGAATGCGTAAATAAACAATTTCCCCCAATGCAGCGAAAATGCATCTGTTGCCGCTGCCCCAGGGTCTGGATCCCATGAAACTTAATTTGGTAACTGGTGATTAAGCCTGGATGCGAATAGATCGATATCTGGTGTTCCATATCGTGCTGTAATATCAGCAAATACTTTTTTATTCAACATCCATTCGGTGTTTTCATTAAATTTGCGTGACCTGGCGTCTGCCACTAAATTTAGTCTTCCTGGTAGGTAAGTAGCTAATATCCAAATATCTCTCTGGATACACCATTGCCAAATTGTATTAGCCAGATTGTCACATGATGTCAATTTGTTTCCATCCATGTGGTTGATGTATGCTACCACGGTGGTATTGACTATCTGTAGTCTAACATGCTGGTGATATGACCCAGTACAATATGACTTTAGGCCATGGAATGCACCCAACATTTCTAGGTAGTTTATGCCCAGTGTGAGTAATAATGATGCCTCCTGAGCAGACCATCTACCTCCACAGCTGGTGATGGAATTGGTGGCACCCTACACAAGTGCACTGGCATCAGTTTGTAGTACCATAGAAGGGTTACTGACAATGATTGGATTGGAACAAAGCCAGATGTTATCTATAGCAATGTTACAACATTTTGAGATTTAAAAAATCAAGTCTGCAATTTATCCCATCAGATAAAGCATAACAATAAGTTTAATTTGACACCTAATTCACTTTCATATCTCAAGTAATAAAAAAGTTATGGCCATTTTCATACTCGGAAATTAGCATCTTGTTCCCTATTGATTTTCTATGGACACAACAAAAAAGCTGTGATCGTGGACAGTCAAAAGCCCATAACCTTCTTAAAACTTAAGAGAACTGAATGAAATTTTCAGTTATCATAGATTGAAGCATTCTGAAGCAAATATAAAATAATCTTACTTGGATGACCTGAAATTAAAGAATATAATTAGTTAGTTACCCAATTGTAGCTAATTTCAAACTTCAATTACCAGATCTAAACATCTATCCATTTCTTAATAAATGATTAACATTTTTAAATAGCCCAAGTGTCCAAATAATATTCACAAATAATTCACAATAAAACATGATTTTAAAATCTCATTTACATCAATTTATAGGCCAAATGGAAGGAATTTAGTGTTCAATTGCTGCAAATTTAAGTCCATTTAAATCGGCTTTCTAGTGGGTTCCTGTGAACGCGCTGGTTTAGAACGTTCACATTGCACTGGATTTGTGCCCTCAAATGCCCAGAAAAATACTGCGGGATATAAAGAGCCCAAAATGAACTACTCGCTATAGAAAACTTTATTACAGGGTTATACACAAGCCCCATTTAATGTAAAAATAAGGTACATACCTTTAATTGTTCGCTTTATAAGACCCTGGGGCTGCGAGAGGTTGCGGATTGAGATAGTGATTTTTAAACTATAATAAATATTATACAAGGCCATAAAAACTAATAATACCTTTTGCGACGGGGTCTTCCAGCGATTTTCCGTTAATGATTTACTAGGCTGAACATTTTCGATTGGAACAGCCTAGTAAAAATCGCGTTTTAAACCCGCCCCCTCTAAACAGCGCCAAAATCACACACACGGCGTAGGGCAGATGCTCAGACACGATTCAGGTAGGTTTTGTAACATACCTATTATCTATCCACCATTTTAGTTCCATTTTAGCTTTGATTGGTAGCTTCATAGGTCTGTCAAAGTGACCTGCATTAATTTTGAGTACTTGGATTTTTGCTCTCTGTAAGTTTTGGTAATGTAAAGTCAAAATTGTGTGGCTGAAAAAGCAGCCACCATTTTGTCAATTACTTTTGCTATCAATCTGATGGATGGTTTGCTGATGTCAATGAGGTTTTTGCAAGCCTCTATTAAATCTGTAGCCTTTCCCTTAGGCAAAGTCACCGACATGTGAACTGAGTCAAAACCCCAAATAGTCCATAGTAGTGGAAGGCGTTAATTTAGATTTAACTGGATAAATAATAAACCCCAGTTTTTCAAATAACTGTTTTGTGGCTGTTACAGTTTGTTTGGCCAATTCTAAAGTTTTTCCACAATAAGTATGTCATCTAGATATGCCATGACCATGTGTTTTTGTTTCCGTAGAAACGCTAGGGCTGGTTTCAATTATTTTGTGAACAGCCTGGGGGCTGATGATAACCCATTTGGTAGTGCTTTATACTGTTAGAGCTGTCCCATCCAGTTGAATTTTAAGTAACATCTGTGGTCACCTCGTATGGGCACTGAATAGTAAGCATCTTTTAAATCGATGCTGGCCATGAAGTAACCTTTGGAAATTAATTGTTTAGCAGTAACAAAGGTTTCCATTTTGAAATGAATATATTGTACAAATGTATTCAATTTGGTCGGATCTATGATGATGCGACAACCACCATCTTTTTTGTTTTTGGTGAATATATATGGGCACGAATTCTAGTGGTTCGTGTTGGGTTTTTTCAATTACACCTTTTGCGTAAAGCCGTTCCAGTTCAGCTTGCGCCTCTGATTTTTCTTTACCAGAAAGTACGAACATTCGGTTCGGTATATGTTGAACTGGAGGGCTGTACTTGTGTATAAATTCTATTGTATATCCCTGGATACTGCTTAAAATGTAAGTATCGGTTGTTAACATGCTCCATGCATTCAGAAAGGAGTGTAGTCTTCCCCCAACCTCCATGCTCCCTGTATTTTGTAGGTAACCAGACCCACCTACCTCCATAGTTACCAGTGACAGGTTTACTTCTTTTGTATTTTCCAGGAAGGCCGGCCTGGGCCATGGCCTAAAAAAGACTCATGTTTTGTGTACCGGGCCTTCGAGCTATCACCAGTCGGTCTTGCTCTACTGGTGGGTGCATAGGGGTGCTGTCTATGGCTGTAGTAGGTTTTTGATGGAGTCCATTTTATTAGTCCCAGGGTTTTTGCGTCCTTCTCGAGCTCCTTGACTTGCTTCGATAGGTTGCCTCCCTTTTGCTCCAGGTATTGGCCAGTCTGGTCTGGCTGTATGAAGTTGGACACCATGTCCAGTAGGTGTTCTCGTTCCTGCACCCCCTGCACACTTGACTTTTCTTCTGCGAACCCCTCTTCCAGATCAGCCCTGAACTGACCCGCAGTGCTCCCCTCTGATGAGGTAGAAGCACTGTGCAGCCCCTCAAGAGGTACTGCTGTGGGTTTGCTATAGAGCCCACTGTGACCCGACTCCATCCCCCGGAGCCTATCAGGTTGGAGCAAATGCTCCACACACCGCTCCATCCGGCTCCAGCGCTCACGGTCGCTGGCCGCCCGCGGTTGCTCAAAGTCGGACTCCTCTGAGTCCACGACTCTGTTTGTTTTCTGTCTTGCCTTACCGCCCGGCCGTGTGGATCTGGCCGGTGCGGAGGCGACATCGGGCACAGCTGATCCCATTATCGGTGATCCAGGTGCCGCTGGCTGCTGCTGGCTGCCCGCTACTCCGCGGTCCTCCCTCACCAGCTTTGTCGCAGCCCTTGTTTTCTTCGATTTGTCCATGTTCCCCACCTGTAAGTTGGTATAGGGAACAAAAAAGACCACAGAGTAACTCTTACCTGCAAGTTCCGGCTTTTAAACTGCCGCTGCGGGGGAACGTCGTTCCACCGTGCCTGACGTTTTGTAATGCGTGTAGTGATATATGACACGCATGCGTCCTGGCGGGGTTCTTCACGTAGTCACTCACGTGACTCCGAAGTAAAATCACAGCCATAAATGGCAGCGTTGTTTCTAAAATCAATAGACAGAACAACAGGAAGTGGTCAAGATCAGACTTTTAGTAATATAGATGGCACAATGACCCTTTAACACTCAGGCTCTATAGGGAGATCCTCTAATCAGCAGTCCCTGTGGAACCAGTGTGTTGATGCATACTATTCTTTCACAAGCTCACCATCATCTGTGACCAAGAGAGAAAGCTCACACAAGTCCTGCACGCCTCTCAAAGCCAAAGTCAGGGTTACACTCAATTTCAGAAATCTTGTCTTGTGAGTCTTGCAAGCTGTCCTTCCACATATATGTGACATGCCACACTTTGCTCTTCACTGATGCATTATGTATTAAACAAAAACTTAACTGACAGGCTAGGAAACATTCCATTTCTAACAGATATAATTTCTGTATTTACTGCCAGAGTAGGCATGTGGATCCATGACAGGTATCTCAAAATGGAGAGTTATTTATGAAATGCATATATGTTCTGACAACCACCTAGCATGTAGGGTCCTGCTAAGTGTGCACGATGCACAATGTGGCTTTCGTTCAGGCTTACTAATTTGCAGATACTCATCTGGATGTAATAAACCAACAGCAAAAAACAAACCGCTGGAGGAACTCAGTAGGTTAGAGAGCAACAATGGAGTGAAATGATTGGGCATTGTTTTTCTTAGACAAGACCCTCCATCTAGACTGAGAGAGTAGAAGGAAGATAGACAGTATATTGAGGAGGAGGGGTTGGGTCAACAAAAGGCATGTGATAGGTAGGTCTAGGTGAAATGTTTAAGAAAGAACTGCAGAAGCTGGAGAAATTGAAGGTAGACAAAAATGCTGGAGAAACTCAGTGGGTGAGGCAGCATCTATGAAGCGAAGGAATAAGTGACGTTTTGGGTTGAGACCCTTCTTCAGACTAATGTGGGGGTGGGAGGGAGGCGATAAGAAGAAAGGAAGAGGCAGAGATGGTAGGCTGTGGGAGAGCTGGGAAGGGGAGGGAAAGGTAGGAGAAAGCAAGAACTACCTGAAATTGGAGAGGTCAATGTTCATACCACTGGGGTGTAAACTACCCAAGTGAAATATGAGGTGCTGCTCCTCCAATTTGCAGTGGGACTGACTCTGGCCATGGAGGAGGCCTAGGACAGAAAGGTAAGATTCGTAATGGGAGGGGGAGTTGAAATGCTGTCGCTGCCACCCCGGGACTGCCAACGCCTCACCAGGACCGCCGACCATCGCCGCCTCACCAGCCATCTGCTGACCGGGACTTCTGATGCTTTATTCAGAATCCACTCCCCGCGGGCCTCCACCAGTGGCTCTATTGGTCCTCGCCACTCCACCACCCACCAGCAGGCCGCAGCCGTCACCTTACCTGAGTCCCAGGCTCAGCACCGGGCCTGAAGTCTCCACATTGCAGACTCTCACAACACAGAGTCTGACTGTGCCGGTCTTAGTGCTCCACCCCCAACACAGGGAACCTCAGTGGGGTTTCCACTGGGTCGTCCCCTTCCCCCTTGTACCATGTGACCCCAGCTCCTCCCCACCCACATTATAGTCCTCATACCCCCTTCCTTCCTAACCACCCACCACACCCCTACCAGACAGTGCCTCAGCCTCCGTCCACTCACCTGCCTTGCTCCGGCTCCAACCCCCATCCTTGCCATGTGTTCACCACCCCCCTGACCTCCCCCTCTCTGATACCGAATGGTCAGTCCTCAGCAGAGGCCTCACCTTTGTTCCCCTCTACCCCACCTCAATGAGTTCCGCTTCCGCCATGATGTAGAGCTCTTCTTCCGTCGCCTCCACATCTAAGCGTTTTTCCATGGGAAAGAGTCCTCAACCCTTAGCATGGGCTAGCTCCTCATTCCAGCAGGACCATCGCTAATCAGCGTTTTGGATCCACCCATATATTATTATGAAAAAGACAAGACGAAGAATACCCCTTGAGTCTGCGAGAGTGGGGGCGCAAGATGACTCATCAACATACCTTGTGATAAAAGGCCGAAAAACCCAGTAACGTTGATGTACACAATTGAAGATGTGTCTGATTGGTCGCAAAATCACCTAGTGGTCATCTCCAAGAATGTCAATTGTAGTGAAAAATCTTAAGGATTGTAACATCCAGTCCTACTAATCAATCAATCTTCCCACCCTGTTTCCTGTAAGGACTTTATCCTCTACTCCCAATTCCTCTGTCTAAGCCGCATCTGCACCCAGGATGAGGTGTTCCAAACTAGGGCATCGGTGATATCCTCATTCTTTAGGGACCGTGGGCTCCCCTCTTCAACTATAGTTGAGGCTCTCACCAGGGTCTCCTCTATATCCCATAGCTCCGCTCTCACTCCCCATTCCTCCCACTTATACCAAGGACCGAACCTCCCTTATCCTCACCTTCCACCCTACCAGCCATCACATACAACAGATAATCCTCCGCCATTTTCGCCACCTCCAACGGGATCACTTTACTGGCCACACTTTCCCATCTCCTCCCCTTTTGGCTCTCCGCAGAGACCGCTCCCTCCGTAACTTCCTGGTCAATTTGTCCCTTCCCACCCAAACCACCCCTTCTTCTGGTACTTTCCCTTGCAACCGCATGAAATGCTACACTTGTCACTTTACCACCCCCATCGACTCCATCCAAGGACCCAAGCAGTCTTTCCAGGTGAGGCAGAGGTTCACCTGCACCTCCTCCAACCTCATCTATTGCATCCACTGTTCTAGGTGTCAACTGCTCTACACCGGTGAGACCAAGCGCAGGTTCAGTTCGCATTAACCAACCTGATCTCCCGGTGGCTCAGCACTTCAACTCCCCTTCCCATTCCGAATCCGACATTTCTGTCCTGGGCCTCCTCCATGGTCAGAGTGAGTCCCACCGCAAATTTGAGGGGCAGCACTTCATATTTCTCTAGGGTAGTTTACACCCCAGTGGTATGAACATTGACTTCTCCAATTTTAGGTAGTCCATGCTTTCTCCCTCCTTCCCCTCCCCTTCCCAGCTCTTCCACAGCCTACTCTCTCCGCATCTTCCTTTCTTCTCCTCCCCCTCCCACTCCCACATCAGTCTGAAGAAGCGTCTCGACACGAAACGTCGCCTATACCTTCGTTCCATAGATGCTGCCTCACCTGCTGAGTTTCTCCGGCATTTTTGTCTACCGTAGATCTAGGTGAAATGGGGTTGATTAGCAGGGGGAGTCAAGAGGGAAGGGAAGAGTGGAAATAGCAACAGGTGATAAATTGACGAAACAAAGGACAGCTGATTATGGAATCTGATACGAAAGGAACTAAGTATGGGAGGGCTGTCGTGCACTTGGAAACAGCATCTAATCCATACACTACTATGATTAATATAGTAAACATCAACCAAACATCAACCAAAATCAAGAAATACAACCAATCCATTAACCAACGTTAAGGATTTATGTGGCAATTAAACATGTTATATATCTTCAATTCCCAAAGAATTCCTTTTTATTTTTGGACTAACAATACAGATCATGACAGAATATGTTCACGCACTTCTGTTTACATCCTTATACGGATCCATCTCAATAATGTGCCAACACCTCAACAGAACATGTTACTTGTTTACTTCCTTGTTTTTGTTGCGTTCTGCAAAATCAGGCCCAACTTTTTTTCCCTTAATGAGCTATCACCTGGCTTGTACCCTTGACAGCTTGTGTTTTTTCCCTGCTATGGAATAAATTACTTGCATAAGGTTTCATGTCTTAATTAACATTGCACACTGTTTTTCAAGCAGTCAATCTAACTCCTGCCTCCACTTTGAGAATATGTTAAGATATGTATATTGACATTTTTCCCACAATAACATTGTGGGAAAGAAGAGTATGAGGATGTAGACAGCACACAATTCATGTAAAGTCCATAACATTTATCCAGCATCTTTTCTTCATGCTGAATGCTCCAAACAACTAGTATGTCCTTTTAAATCGAGCTGTGCTCGTGGTTCAAGCAAGAACAACTGGTTGGTTAAATCGTACGTGATGATACAAACCACAGCATCATCAGCGTTGTAAAAAATTTCCACTATCTTGAGTATCCACTGCCTCTGGGAATATCTACAATAATATTTGTGAGTCAATTATCTGTCAGATAGATTACAAATGAGCATTTGTTCATATATTGTTCCAATACCTATTCTAAAATGTATTATGCTTCTGCAACAGAACATGATTCCACTCACAGAGAATCCATATTGTTGGTGACAAATAACACTATAGGCTGTATCCTTGTGCTCCTATTCACGACAGCCGTAACATTGTGTTTATTTCAAAACACGCTTCTATTTTACCCGTACTTAAATCTGAAAGTCATGAGGCTGAGAGAGAGAGTGGTTGATATGTTTCAGTGGATGACAATCTGTTCAGATTAACCTATCTGTAAATGTAGTCTCCTATTAATGGACTTAAAATGGACCTCTAATGTAACAGATGGTCTATATGTATTTATTCCACATGTGACTGATGGACTGTGCTCTGCTAGCTCCTTGGGAATGGGTAGCAAGTATTTCAATCACTCTTTGGGATAGATCAAAATATATTCAGTCTGTGCCATACAAGCCTCCCCTATATCAGCATCTTTGTTTCTAACACAACGGCCTCACTAATTCACTGTGGCCACAAGGTCCCTAATCATCTTATGCCTAGCTGCTACAACCATTCTACAAAGTAGAGCAAGCCAGTCTGGTAAAGTTACAGCTGGCATTATAACCTGAGGTTTCAATGGTCCTGACATCTTATGAATGCTCACAGTACCAGAAGGAATGTTAATTGTTCTCCAAATGTAGTTTATGATGGAAACAAAATTAGAAACATTTAAAAATGTAATAAAATGGTTACTTAAAACAGAAAAAAAGTGAGTCAAATGCAAAAAAAACAAAGAATCGATCTTAGTTCTTAATTAAGTTTGGCAATTTCATGCAAATAAATAGACTACGGCTGGCTTAAAGGTGAGAGGTCAGATTCAAAATATATGCAGTACTTTAGTTCAGCAATTTAAGGAATATCCCTAGATTTAATCACAAAGAAGACACACCAGTGCCTCTACATCTTTAGAAGTTTAAATAATTTGGTATGAGATTAAATGCAACAATTGTTTGCAGACAAACTATAGAAAGTATCCTGACAGTTTTCACCACAGTCTGATGCAGCAATTCCAATGCACAGGAAGGCAAAAGGCTGCAGTGAATCAGGATCCTCATCATCTGGGCAATGTCTGCTTCTCACTATTAACATCAGACAGGAGGTCCCACAGCACCAGATTCAGGAGCAGCTAATTTCCTATAATCATCATATTGTTGAACTAATTTGCACAAAACTAATCCTAGCAACCATTAGCAACCTTAGCAATGGAACATTACAGACACCTATTTCCAATTGTCTTTTGCGCTAATGTCTTGGTTTTGAGCATAGTCTTTTTCTTTTCACATCTTGTAACAGGTACATGCAAATTAAGTCTATAGAAGGGTCTCGACCCTAAATGTCACCCATTCCTTCCTCTAGAGATACTGCCTGTGCTGCTGAGCTACTCCAGCATTTTGTGTCTATCTTCGATTTAAACCAGCATCTGCAGTTAGTTCCTACACATATGTAAATTAAGTATGATTTATCTATAATTTTGGCGTTTATTAATTCTATGTATCTGTCATGCTGCTGCATGCAAAGGTTTACATTGCACTTGGCAAGGGCTGTTGACAGACCAGATGACTTGGAACATTTTAGGATCCAGAGCAAAAGACTAAAAGGTTCATAAGAAGGAAGAAAATTATATTTTAAAAAACAATGCAAAATAATATCAAAATAAACAGGGAGATTTTCTTTAGATATATAAATAGGTAGAAGACGACTAAGGTAGGCATGGCAACTTTAGAGAGTGAGATTGGTGAATTAATAACAGGGAACAATGAATTGGCAGATATGTTAAATCGATTTTATGAATTGAATTGAATATTTTATTGTCACATGTGATAAGTCACAGTGAAATTCTCTGCTTGCACGCAGTGCCCCACGGCGGTCCCCCCACACTGGGTCCCCATTGTCCACTGTACTCCCCCCCCCCCACTTCATGGCGGGCCCCCATGCCAGGTCGTCCTTTGTTCCTTCCCTCGGCAGCGTCATCCTCACTTCCACGTGTTCGTCCTCGACCATCGGTCAGTGCCACACCGACCTCTCCAGACGCCGGGTCCTCTCCAGCCGCTTCTATGGCGCCGACCTAGGCTCCTGCTGCAATGCTTCTTCGACCCAGGTACCGGTGGCCACAGGCTCCGTCGACCCACAAGACTCTAACCATGACCTGCGAGGTTCAAGCCCGCGAGGTCCGGGCTCCGATCCGTGAAGCCCAAGCCTCAAGGCCCAACCGCCGCCACACGAGGTTCCACCACCGACCCGCGAGTCCCAGGCTCTGAGCCGCAATGCCATGACTCCGACTCGCGAGGATCCAGCCCATGAGACCCGGCCTGCGAGGCTCCCGCCTCAGCTTCTCAGTAGCACTTCCAGAAAGTATCTTCAGTCAGTCTTCACCATTGAGGAGGCTGCAAAAATCCCTAAAATACTGTTGGGTCGAATTCAAACAACAGGGAGGAACTTGCAAGAAATCCCAATCACAATGCATAAAGTATGAGAGAAACTCATGGGGTCAAAGGACAAACTGCACCCAAGGGATTGTAAAGGTGGTGGATGCAGAGATGTTCATCCCTTTGACAAATTTAGAGAGGGCACCAGAAGATTTGGAAAAAAAAAAACTTTAAACAGTAGTCCATTGCAGGCAGAGTCTTCCCCACCATTGATAGCATTGATAGGAGGTGCTGTCTCAAGAAGGTTGCATCTATCATCAAAGATCTCCATCATCCAGGCCATGCACTCATCTTACTGCAACTGTTGGGAAAGAGGTACAGGAGCCTGAAGTCCCACACTGCCAGGTTCAGGAACAGCTATTTTCCAACAACGATCAGGTTCTTGAACAAACCTGCACAACGCTAAATCTACCTCAGCAACGGTACACTATCGACCACCTCCTGCATGACCATGCATTTGTTTTCTAATTATATTTTGGCATTAATGTCTATTTTGCAGACTTTTTAATTTTCATCATCTTGTAGAATTTATGGGTAATTTATATATAATAATGTATTAGTTAAGATTGTGTGTGTTGTCTGAGTCCATGTGTCTCGGATACTTCTGCAAGCAAGACTTGGTTGTACTTGTATCTCATCATACATGCATATGACAATAAACTGTACGACTTGGGTTGAAGCCAATATGACTCTCTTATTCAAAAAGGAGAAAAAAAGAAGATGGGGAACCATTGGTCAAGTAGTTTAACATTTATTGTTGGCATAATGTTGCAGTCAATAATTAAAGAGGAAATAACTCATCATTTGAAGAAAGCTGAACATAATCAAAGCTAATCAAAGAGGCTTTATGGAAGGTAAATTATGTTTGACAAATTTGTGTAGTGTATTTCAATTTCAAAAATGTATTTGATAAAGAGCCAAACAAAGGCTGGTGCATTAATTAGGAACCTAAGGCATTGGAAGAAGTGTGTTAGCTGAAAATTGGTTGTCACATTGAAAACAAAGCAATGTAATAAATGAAGCCTTCGCAGGCTGGAGGGATTTAACTGGTAGAGCACCCAAAGATTGGGTTTATGATTTATGATTTAGTTTATGATTTACATTAATGACCTGGAAGATGGAATGAAATGTAAGGTTTCCAAGTTTGCCAATGATACAAAAAATAGGTGGGAGAGCATTTTGTCATGAGGTAATCATGATTTTGCAGCAGGATATATTTAGATAGAGAGTTTGGATGGAACGTGGCAAATGCAGTTTAATGTGGAGATTCAGAAGCTCATGCACTTCTGTGAGAGGATTCAGAAACTATATTAGCTAAATTTAGAAAAACGGAAAATAAATGAAGTTCATTGAGACCAAGTTGTTTTAGTACATGAATCACAAAGTAATTGAGAAGGCAAATGGCATATTGGTCTTTACAAATGATTAGGAGTTTAAGATTAAGGAGGTTGTACAGAATATTGGTGAAGCCACACCTGAACAATGAGGGGCGAAGTTATTCAGCTATAAATAATCCTCAGGGGGGTTGGCAAGGTGGATGTTGTGACATTTTCACGATTTCAATAATCATAAACAAGCAGCACATGGCTACAAAATTCAGAGGCAGTAATTTAAATCGCCAGACCTTTCAGCTTCCCAAGCACCTTCTCCTTATTAATAGCCACATCACTAACTTCCACCACCGACTTTCACGAATTCCAAACACATTGTCTTCCAACGTGAAGACTGACGCAAAAAACGTTTTCAACTGCTCTGCCATTTTTAAAAATTCATTATCACTACTCCAACATCATTTCCAGTGGTCTAATGTCCATTCTTGCCTCTTTCTTATCTATATTACTAAAAGTCTGATCTTGACCACTTCCTGTTGTTCTGTATATTGATTTTAGGAAAAATGCTGCCACTTATGGCTTTGATTTTTGGCCATCTTACTCAGAGTCCCCCTCCGCTGCGCAGGACAAGAGTATTTTTCCCATCGATGAAAAATAAAAGAGTTATTAGTGCTTAAAAAGTGTTGATATTCTATCTCCTGAAGGTCACGCCCCTTCCGAAGGGACTATAAAACCCGGAAGTGTTGAGAGCCTCTGCCTCTGCAAGATGGGGGAGCGAGAGGGTCACGTCTCCCAGTCTGAGCTGTGAATAACACTGAACACATGTCTACTAAACTGTGTTTAAGAAGGAACTGCAGATGCTGGAAAATCGAAGGTACACAAAAATGCTGGAGAAACTCAACGGGTGCAGCAGCATCTATGGAGTGAAAGAAATAGGCAATGTTTCAGGATGAAACCCTTCTTCAGAAGTCTGCTTGAAATGGTATGAAACTGCACTTGAATTTGGTGGTCTTGTTTGTTTGTCGGGTAGAACAAAAGTACGGGTGATTGTGGTCGGCATGGATTCAGTGGGCCAACGCTCTATCTCTAAATTAAATTAAACTGACCTGTTCAACAGTAGTTAATCTAATAAGAGTGAATGCCCCCTGGAATATTTTGTTCTGTAACATTTCTCTTCCTTAATCCAGTAGCAGATATTTACTGCTGATTGCGTCAAAGAGTCACACAGCTTAGAAATAAGCCCTTTAGCCCAAATTGTCCATGTTAATGAAGAGTTCCATCGCTGCTTGTCCCATTTGCCTGCATTTGACCCATGTCTCTCCTAATCTTTTCTATCCATGTATCTGTTCAATGGCTATTTTATACTGTTATAATATCAGCCTTAACGACTTTCTCAGCTTGTTCCATATACCCCCCCATCCTTTGTGTGAAAAAGTTACCCCTTAGGTTCCTGTTTAACCTTTCCCCTTAAATCTATGCTCTCTAGTTCTTGATTCCTCCACCCTGGGTAAAAGAAAATCTGTGCACATTCATCCTACCTACGCCCTTCATGATATTTTTACACCTCCATATAAGATTACACTTTAGACATCTATGCTTCAAAGAAGAACGCCCTAGCTTTTCAATCGCTCCCTATAATATATTTCCTTAATTCCTAACATGGTAACTATGAATTACATTGTGTCTGTCATTTCCCACATAACTACAAATATAACATATTAAACTAAGGTAGAAAGCATAGATCATAGAGTGGAGCAAGATACTCCACTCGGCGAAAAAGCCTTGGAACGTCATGGGCAATTTTTCGCGCCATCTTGATGTGCACGCGATTGCCGTCATGGCATCCACATCTACATCTACAGCTCACTGACTGAATGATACAGACGTCCTGACTGAAAATCACAGCCTTCCGATCAATTATTTTAGAGTAAGCCTTTCTAGAGAACGTTACTTTTTACTTCGCACATTTTCAAAATATAGAATTTTGAATTTGCCATTTGATTGGTACAAGGAGACTACAAATCTCATAATATCTATTTTTTAACACACTGTAACTTTCTACATTTCTACTTTTGGGCGTGTATGTGACAATTATGGCTCATGGAATTTTCTCCCACACTACTAGTTATATTCGTAACAACATATTTAAATACGTGAAATTTTCGATCTTGCCCAACCCTTCAAAAATGTCTGAAGAAGGGACCCGACCCTAAACGTTCCCTCCATAGATAGACACAAAATGCTGGAGTGACACAGCGGGTCAAGCAGCATCTCTGGAGATAAGGAATAGGTGATGTTTTGGGTCGAGAGCCTTCTTCAGACCCTCCATAGATCCAGCCTAACCTGCTGAGTTCTTCAGCACTTTATGTTTTGTTCTTAAAATAGATTTGTGACCCGCTGAATAAACTACACGATAGACCACTCTGGAAGTGCATGTTTTGCTGTACACTTCATACAGTAGAGCACATCATAATGCACCCTGAGTGAATTAATGGGGTTAGATTATTTTTTTAATCTAGAATCTAGAATTAATCTATGCAATTTATATCACCCTATGTACCTTATATCAGCTTTATTCTGTGAATCGTTCATAAATGCAGCGGTGTAGATGTCACTTACAATTATCCATTGTGTTTGGGGGTGTATGTTTTCAATAGCTATTGTTTCCAACTTCGACCAGATGTCACATAAGTGATTGAAAACCAGTACTTAAATATGTGCATCATACATATAGAAAAAGAGAAACAATGCTTTGCCAACTTCGTTCTCAGCAAAGATCATAGAGCGGAGTTCTCAGAGTGCTGCGCCACACCGAAGGAGAACAAAATAATTTTGTTCAAATGTTGCCATTTGACATCAATTTAGATACATACTCATCCAGAGATGACTACACGGGTACAATATTTCTTAGTTTTATGGGAATATATGAAACTAATTTCTCCTTATGATTCAGGAAGAAACATGTGCAGTCTACAACAACTACTACAACAATTCCTTCACTCCAGAGTTGCTGCCTGTCCTGCTGAGTTACTTCAGATTTTGTGTGTCTATATTTAATTTAAACCAGCATCTGCATTTCTTTCCTACACATAGATTCATAGCAACTTGTTTCGGCAACCTTTTCAGCACTTTAAAGTTTGGCATATAGTTTGGGCGACATGGTGGTGCAATGCTAGAGTTGCTGTCTTACAGCACCAGACACCTGGGTTCGATCCTGACTAGGTTTGCTGTCTGTTGCGGAGATTGAACGTTCTCCCTGTGATCGCGTTATATAATTCCATACAACGCCTCCACTTGGTCCATATTCCACAGAGATACAAACAGTACTTGTGAATCGACAAAAAATGCTGGAGTAACTCAGCGGGACAGGCAGCAACTCTGGAGAGAAGGAATGGGTGACGTTTCAGGTCGAGACCCTTCTTCAGACTGAACTGAACTCTCGTCAATGAGAGTACTTGTGATTGTCTGAAGAAGGGTCTCGACCCCAAACGTCACCCATTCCTTCTCTCCCGAGATGCTGCTTATCCCGCTGAGTTACTCCAGGTTTTTGTGTCTATTTTCAATTTCAGAATTAAATAAAAACATAGTGCTGGAGGAACTCAGTGGGCTAGGTGGCATCTGTGGAGGGAATGGATTAGGAGTTGTCTCAGTTCAGGGTTCTTCAATAGGAAGGAACTGCAGATGCAGTTGTCTTTGCAAAATGCCAAATGATTCCGGGAATGCCGAGGTGAGAGGGTGAGAGAATGAGAGGGAGGGAGAGAGGGGGAGAGAGAGAGAGAGAGAGGGGGAGAGAGAGAGAGAGAGAGAGAGAGAGAGAGAGAGAGAGAGAGAGAGAGAGAGAGAGAGAGAGAGAGAGAGAGAGAAAAAGAGTGGGAGAGAGAGAGAGCGAGGGAGGGAAAGAGAGAGGGGAGGGGAAAGAGAGAGAGAGGAGAGGGAGAGACACAGAGAGAGTGCGAAAGAACGAGAGATAGAGAGATTCCAGTCACTTAACCCCAAGCACCATGGTAGATCAACGCTTACAAAAATAATCATCCAGATCTGTAAATTTAAAATACTAATAGATAATCTGCTATAATTTTTAGAGGTACAGTATGACTTTTTATATCCTTGCCATTTTTAAGCAGCAAGATCTTAAGTCAATTTCACCGGGTTATTACTTTTCCATTGGCGAGTGGTATGTTAATGAAACAGGAAGTCGGGTTGAGCATTCCAAGATGGCGGCCGTTACGCTCCGTTACATACTACACCTCAGTGCATTGGATTATGCAGGAGTGGAGTATCTTGCTCCGCACTATGATCTTTGGTGGAAAGGACAAAACAAATATCAATGAATTAAATAATTTAAACATGTATTCAGACTATTGTCCTTGTTAAAGGTCATATTCCATAGACATTGTATTTGGGTGAGTACTGATACTACACTTTAACACCTTGCACATTAGCAAGGCTCTAATTTATAATCCCAGATTGCACTCTGTTGTTTGGAAACAAATGTTCTGTTTCCATAGCTTAGGTATGTTACAAAACCTACCTGAATCGTGGCTGAGCATCTGCCCCACCCCTTGTGTGTGATTTTGGAGCTGTTTAGAGGGGGCGGGTTTAAAACGCAATTTTTACTAGGCTGTTGCAATCGAAAATGTTCAGCCTAGTAAATCATTAACGGAAAATCGCTGAAAGACCCCGTCGCAAAAGGTATTATTAGTTTTTATGGCCTTGTAAAATAGTTAGAGTAATTTAAAAACCACTATCTCACTCCGCAACCTCTCGCAGCCCCAGGGTTTTATAAAGCAAACAATTAAAGGTATGTACCTTATTTTTACATTAAATGGGGCATGTATATAACCCTGTAATTAAAGTTTTCTATAGCGAGTAGTTCATTTTGGGCTCTTTATATCCCGCAGTATTTTTCTGGGCATTTGAGGGCATAAATCTAGCGCAATGTGAACGTTCTAAACCAGCGCGTTCCACATGAACCCACTAGAAAGCCGATTTAAATTGACTTTAATTTACAGCAATTGAACACTAAATTCCTTCCATTTGGCCTATAAATTGATGTAAATGAGATTTAAAAATCATGTTTTATTGTGAATTATTTGTGAATATTATTTGGACACTTGGGCTATTTAAAAATGTTAATCATTTATTAAGAAATAGATAGATGTTTAGATCTAGTAAATTGAAGTTTGAAATTAGCTACAATTGGGTAACTAACTAATTATATGCTTTAATTTCAGGTCATCCAAGTTAGATTATTTTATATTTGTTTCAGAATGGTTCAATCTATGATAACTGAAAATTTCATTCAGTTCTCTTAATTTTTAAGAAGGTTAGGTGCTTTTGACTGTCCACGATCACAGCTTTTTTGTTATGTCCATAGAAAATCAATAGGGAACAAGATGCTAATTTCCGAGTATGAAAATGGCCATAACTTTTTTTATTACTTGAGATATGAAAGTGAATTATGTGTCAAATTAAACTTATTGTTATGCTTTATCTGATGGGATAAATTGCAGACTTGATTTTTTAAATCTCAAAATTTTGTAACATTGCTACATAGCTGGTGTTTGACTTTCTGATTTTTAACATATCTTTTGCTTTTATTTTTGTTAACCATTTCGAGCTAATTGCCTAATTATCTGGCTTTGTAAAGATTTCTCTGCCACCTTTTAATAATTGGCATCTGCGACTGGTTTAAGAAAATATAACAATCAATCTAAATTAAATAATTAAATACTTAATATGCTGCTTTCCAAAATCCACATTTATTTTACACAGCACTCAATGAACATTAAAATACCAATTGACTCAAATTTATGGTCATCTCATTTTAGGAAGAATTAGAGCTTGGAAACAGGCCCTTCAGTCCACAAGGCCCACGCTGACCAATGTACCTATTTAAACTATTGTATATTAATACCATTTTCCAAAGGTCATAAATTGGGTGCAGAAAATATTTTCTGTAATGTTTCCCATTTGTAGGATGTGTTAGAGTGAAGAAGATGTGATTGTTCTCCTTAAAGTAAAAAAATATTGTGAGGAGATTTAGATAGAGATGCACAAATGCATGATGGGGTTAAGTAAGGTAAATATAAGTCTTTTCCAACAGTGAATGGTTTAAGGACCAAGGTACATGGTGGAGGGATGGGTGATATGGTGGTGCAGTGGTAGAGTTGCTGCCTTACAGCGCTTGCAGCGCCAGAGACGCGAGTTTGATCCCGACTGTGTGTGCTGTCTGTATGGAGGTTGTACGTTCTCCCCATGACCGCATGGGTTTTATCCGAGATCTTCAGGATTGAAAGTGATGGGCCAAAGGCACAGGACACATATAAAGAAAAGCCTTCACACAGAGAATGCTTGAGGTCTGTAACTCTGCAACCTTGTGTCATTGAAACAAAATTGGTCAGGGAATTGGATAGAAACATGAGCAAAAGGAAGTACAGGGTTACAGGAAAGTGTAGGGAAATGGGGTAAACTGCATTCATTGGGAAGCAATGTTATAATTGGCGAGTGGAATAAAATGGTAGGGAATTGAAGAATGCGGGTGAACAGAGGGATCTGGGAATAACTGTGCACAGTTTCCTGAAAGTGGAATCTCATGTAGATAGGGTGGTAAAGAAAGCTTTTGATGTGCTGGCCTTTACAAATCAGAGCATTGAGTATAGAATTTGGGATGTAATGTTAAAATTATACAAGGCATTGGTGAGGCCAATTTTGTAGTATGGTGTACAATTTTGGTCGCCTAATTATAGGAAGGATGTCAACAAAATAGAGAGAGTACAGAGGAGATTTACTAGAATGTTGCCTGGGTTTCAGCAACTAAGTTACAGAGAAAGGTTGAACAAGTTAGGGCTTTATTCTTTGGAGCGCAGAAGGTTAAGGGGGGACTTGATAGAGGTATTTAAAATGATGAGAGGGATAGACAGAGTTGACGTGGATAAGCTTTTCCCACTGAGAGTAGGGAAGATTCAAACAAGGGGACACGACTTGAGAATTAAGGGACAGAAGTTTAGGGGTAACATGAAGGGGAACTTCTTTACTCGGAGAGTAGTGGCTGTGTGGAATGAGCTTCCAGTGAAGGTGGTGGAGGCAGGTTTGTTTTTATCATTTAAAAATGAATTGGATAGTTATATGGACGGGAAAGGTATGGAGGGTTATGGTCTGAATGCAGGTGTTTGGGACTAGGGGAGAATACGTGTTCGGCACAGACTGGAAGGATCGAGATGGCCTGTTTCCGTGCTGTAATTGTTATATGGTTCCTGATTGTTATATGGTTCCTGATTTTATTTATTTATTTTTTAAATCGCGAGATAATTTAATAATTAGATACCTAGAAATAGATACATAGAAAATAGGTGCAGGAGTAGCCCATTCGGCCCTTTGAGCCTGCACCACCATTCAATATGACCATGGCTGATCATCCAACTCAGTATCCCGTACCTGCCTTCTCTCCATACCCCCTGATCCCTTTAGCCACAAGGGCCACATCTAACTCCTTCTTAAATATAGCCAATGAACTGGCCTCAACTACTCTCTGTGGCAGAGAGTTCCAGAGATTCACCACACTCTGTGTGAAAAAAGTTCTTCTCATCTCGGTTTTAAAGGATTTCCCCCTGATCCTTAAGCTGTGACCCCTTGTCCTGGACTTCCCCAACATCGGGAGCAATCTTCCTGCATCTAGCCTGCCCAACCCCTTAAGAATTTTGTAAGTTTCTATAAGATCCCCTCTCAATATCCTAAATTCTAGAGAGTATAAACCAAGTCTATCCAGTCTTTCTTCATAAGACAGTCCTAACATTCCAGGAATCAGTCTGGTGAACCTTCTCTGCACTCCCTCTATGGCAATAATGTCCTTCCACAGATTTGGAGACCAAAACTGTACGCAATACTCCAGGTGTGGTCTCACCAAGACACTGTACAACTGTAGTACAACCTCCCTGCTCCTATACTCAAATCCTTTTGCTATGAATGCTAACATTCCATTTGCTTTCTTCACTGCCTGCTGCACCTGCATGCCTACTTTCAATGACTGGTGTACCATGACACCCAGGTCTCGCTGCATCTCCCCTTTTCCTAGTCAGCCACCATTTAGATAATGGTCTGCTTTCCTGTTTTTGCCACCAAAATGGATAACCTCACATTTATCCACATTATACTGCATCTGGCAAACATTTGCCCACTCACCCAGCCTATCCAAGTCACCTTGCAGTCTCCTAGCATCCTCCTCACAGCTAACACTGCCCCCCAGCTTAGTGTCATCCGCAAACTTGGAGATATTGCCTTCAATTCCCTCATCCAGATCATTAATATATATTGTAAATAGCTGGGGTCCCAGCACTGAGCCATTAGTCACTGCCTGCCATTGTGAAAAGGACCTGTTTACTCCTACTCTTTGTTTCCTGTTTGCCAGCAGTTCTCTATCCACATCAATACTGAACCCCCAATGCCGTGTACTTTAAGTTTGTATACTAATCTCTTATGTGGGACCTTGTCGAAAGCCTTCTGGAAGTCCAGATACACCACATCCACTGGTTCTCCCCTATCCACGCTACTAGTTACATCCTCGAAAAATTCTATAAGATTCGTCAGACATGATTTACCTTTCATAAATCCATGCTGACTTTGTCCAATGATTTCACCACTTCCCAAATGTGCTGCTATCCCATCTTTAATAACTGACTCTAGCAGTTTCCCCACTCACGATGTTAGACTAACTGGTCTGTAATTCCCCGTTTTCTCTCTCTCTCCCTTCTTAAAAAGTGGGGTTACGTTTGCTACCCGCCAATCCTCAGGAACTACTCCAGAATCTAAAGAGTTTTGAAAGATTATTACTAATGCATCCACTATTTCTGGAGCTACTTCCTTAAGTACTCTGGGATGCAGCCTATCTGGCCCTGGGGATTTATCGGCCTTTAATCCATTTAATTTACCCAACACCATTTCCCGGCTAACCTGGATTTCACTCAATTCCTCCAACTCCTTTAACGCGCGGTCCCCTGCTATTTCCGGCAAATTATTAATGTCTTCCTTAGTGAAGACGGAACCAAAGTAGTTATTCAATTGGTCTGCCATATCCTTGTTCCCCATGATCAACTCACCTGTTTCTGACTGCAAGTGACCTACATTTGTTTTAACTAATCTCTTTCTTTTCACATATCTTTCACATATCACATTTCACATATTATGTGTCAAATTAAACTTATTTTTTTGCTTTATCTCATGGGGTAAATTGCAGACTTGATTTTTTAAATCTCAAAATGTTGTAACATTGCTGCATTGGGTTAAATGCCCTTTTCTGAGATGGTGAATTTAAGATGAGTTAAATGATGGTAGATTGTACTTACAATATGTAAATAGTATGTTGTTTGTATGTATTAACACAATACCATCATGCAGCATGCAACATCCTTTGACCCACTAAGCCTGTGCCTACTGTCAAAGGTAGGCACAGGCTAACACAATGTTATTCTCCTGTTATCTCCTTCAACTGTCCCCAGGATTCTATGATTCACATATAAGCTAGAGGAAATGTACAATGGCTCATTAAATTTGTTAAACCTCATGCCATAGAAATGTGGGAGGGAGCCAGAGTATCTAGAAACCCACTTGATCACAGCGAAAATGTGCAAACTCCACAAAGATGCCATTCAAGACTCAAGACTAGGATTGAACCAAGGTGACTGGAACCATAAGGCAGCAGCTCCACTATCTATGCAAAAAAACATTAACAGCTATTGAATATTATTATTTGTCAGATAAATAAAGCATACAAAAAATATTTATCAGCCACAGATAAAATGTACATGTGGATGACATATCTGATGTGAAACGTGCAATATTCATAATGGAAGTCATAAATAACACATTATTTTCTTAATTATTTAAGAATTTTTTGTTCCACCATCGTTTACTAAGGCTCAGCTTAATAATTTTGCCTAATTGCTGGCAATGTGTCTCAGGCTTACAATGTTAAATATACAGCACTACTCTCAAGTGATGAATTTCCAACTGTCTTAATAAACATGGCTGTGTGTTGCTACTGACATTCATTGTGAAAAAGTAGCAATAAGAAAACAACAATTTTTGCTTGTGATTTAATATTATTGTTTTCAGCAGGACATGCTGGTAATGAATGCAATTAATTTTATGAAATCAGTGTGGCAATACAAAGCAACATATATATTGAAACTGAAAATTAATCTGTGCAAGGCATATCCTGGCATAAGTGATAAGATGTGCTCACTTGAGACCTCTGGCAACATTCACCATATCCACAGGAGGTACTGAGATTACATGTTAATAGCAGTTACCCACAAAATTAGATTTGAAGAAGCCTACAATAAGAGCAATTATTGAAAACATCAAGCAGATATTGCTGAGTTGTTTGTTAATCCTAACAAGAGCTCATACTAATAAGGAAAAGATCAGTTCCTCATGAATTTCAACCGAAATTCTGCATTGAATGGGACAATACGTTTGATAGATGACAAAATTAGGAAATCCTATTGAGGGTAAAGCCCGTCTATCTCATCCCACCTGGTTGATTAATCATGTTTGGGATAAGTTAAAGCCATATTTTCAGACACTAATCTGAAGAGTTGTCGGATGTGTCAATAGAAAAATGGTATTTACAATATTACAATGTACTACTTTAATGGTATTGCTTAAACTCTTGATAAGTTTGCTGAATGACTTAATTTTCTGGCTACAATTATTCCAAAATGTATGATCTTCCTAATGCCAAACTGTTATGCTGCATGAAACTAAACTATAAGAAATATAATTCAAGTAAGTGCTAAAAACGCTTTAGGTAGAATTCAGTTTAGATATGTTCAGCCCTACCCTCTGGGTAAACAGAGTTGCCATCATTTCTTAGCTACAGTATGGATTTGTGCCTGGAAGGTCATGTTTGACTAATCTTCTTGATTTTTTTGAGGAGGTTACTAGGGAAATTGACGAGGGTAAAGCAGTGGATGTTGTCTATATGGACTTTAGTAAGGCCTTTGACATGGTTCCTCATGGAAGGTTGGTTAAGAAGGTTCAACTGTTGGGTATAAATGCAGGAGTAGCAAGATGGATTCAACAGTGGCTGAATGGGAGAAGCCAGAGGGTAATGGTGGATGGTTGTTTGTCGGGTTGGAGGCAGGTGACTAGTGGGGTGCCTCAGGGATCTGTGTTGGGTCTTTTGTTGTTTGTCATGTACATCAATGATCTGGATGAAGGTGTGGAAAATTGGATTAGTAAGTATGCAGATGATACCAAGATAGGGGGTGTTGTGGATAATGAAGAGGATTTCCAAAGTCTACAGAGAGATTTATGCCAGTTGGAAGAGTGGGCTGAAAGATGGCAGATGGAGTTTAATGCTGATAAGTGTGAGGTGCTATATCTTGGCAGGACAAATCAAAATAGGACGTTGATGGTAAATGGTAGGGAATTGAAGAATACATTTGAACAGAGGGATCTAGGAATAACCGTGCATAGTTCCTTGAAGGTGGAATCTCATATAGATAGGGTGGTAAAGAAAGATTTTGGTATGCTAGCCTTTATAAATCAGAGCATTGCGTATAGAAGCTGGGATGTAATGTTAAAATTGTACAAGGCATTGGTGAGACCAAATCTGGAGTATGGTGTACAATTTTGGTCACCTAATTATAGGAAGGATGTCAACAAAATAGAAAGAGTACAGAGGAGATTTACTAGAATGTTGCCTGGGTTTCAACAACTAAGTTACAGAGAAAGGTTGAATAAGTTAGGTCTTTATTCTCTGGAGCACAGAAGGTTAAGGGGGGACTTGATAGAGGTTTTTAAAATGATGAGAGGGATAGACAGAGTTGATGTGGATCAGCTTTTCCCTTTGAGAATAGGGAAGATTCAAACAAGAGGACATGACTTCAAAATTAAGGGACAGAAGTTTAGGGGTAACATGAGGGGGAACTTCTTTACTCAGAGAGTGGTAGCGGTGTGGAATGAGCTTCCAGTGGAAGTGGTGGAGGCAGGTTCGTTGGTATCATTTAAAAATAAATTAGATAGGCATATGGATGAGAAGGGAATGGAGGGTTATGGTATGAGTGCAGGCAGGTGAGACTAAGGGAAAAAAGTTGTTCGGCAGGGACTTGTAAGGCCGAGATGGCCTGTTTCCATGCTGTAATTGTTATATGTTTATATGTTATATGGTTAGTATGTAAAGAATGTGAAATCAACATCCAGGCATAATCTTGTGCTATGTAGACACTGAAATCCTTGCAAGTGGGTGCATGTTTCTAACAGATTGCTCCATGGATCAAGCATTGCATTGTACATTGGCATCAGCCTTTTCTATATATCTTGGACATCAAAACATTAAACTGAGTTTTTTGTCCTCTCTTCATCAAGGACTTGTATTATACATTCCCTCTGTCCTCTCTGCAGGCTATCCATGTTCAGCACCTGAATAGCTTCTGATCCTGTTTCATGATATCTGTTAAATTACATGCACTGTCAGTAATTACGCTTATGGCTAGGATTGCACATTTGAGTGACAGTAACTCGTTATTGTCATTGACTTTGTTCTTTTGCTGGATTGTCACACCTAATTGAATTGTTTTTACATTTAAAATTAACCAGGAGCAATGGTGATGTGGGGAAACTGGGAAAGGATTTATATGAATGCCATCTGTGGCTTGTATATCAGAAAAGAGCGTAGGTTGTTGAGGAGGTGGGAAGTGAAAAGATAATTTTGTTCCGAGAAGACTATAATTTAAAAACAAATCCTGTCACTGTCCAAGGCATCACAGGAATCACCAACACTAGAACATGCTGCTTTACCCAACCTCAGTGAGCATGTACCATCTTGCTCTTCATGACAGCATGAAGTAGGCCAACACTGTGACAATGTGACACATTGCTGAATAACGGTAAGCATGTAATGGGGCAAGGTGTTCAGTGTCCTTCTTGGAAGAAGGTTTAGTGTAAGTTTAAACATTAGGCAAAAGTCCTGATTTTTAAACATGGTTATAGAGTGGTTGGAGATGTGGAGCTTTGAACTGTGACACAAAAATCCTACAGCATCTATTGCATTAAGGTGAGATAATCAAGCCTCTTATGGCACTACATCTGGGTCCAGGCATATTGACACCTGCCACTGATTTCCAGCGTTTTTGTGCATTGGTCTAGATTACTCCCTGGCCTGTGTAAATAAAGGGCCTCAGTCCCTGTGTATCTTCCCTCACTTTCCCTGTGTATACTGAAGCCTCTAGTGCATATGTGGAAATTAAAAATATTGGAATTTATTCTCGCCTGCGTTGCCACCTTCTTCATCGTTTCCAAGTACAATCCCAGTTGCAGATTACCTGCTACATCTGGTGTTCACATTTTACTTTCAGAAGCCCTTCTGCTATGTTCAGCTGGTGATCGTCTTAGCAAGAACTGGCTGGGTAGCACAGAAGTGATTGGGCAACTGCTTACATTTCATGCAAGATAAAACAACATTGAGTTTTATCCCCACCCACACTATTGGATGAAAAGGGAGACTCACTCTGTGCTAAAGCCCAGATCCAAGGCTGTCAAGAAGGATGCCACTGCACTGTGGGAGAAAGCCAAGTATAATCTCTGCACGGCTAACAGGGATGAAATAAGAATTGAAAAACTAGCTGGGGGGTCAATTCAATCAAATGATGTCAGACAACTGTGGCAAGAGCTAAATATCATCACAGATGTCAAGCTGAAATCAGGGGGAATCTCTAATGACATAGCATCTCTACCTGATGAGCTTAATGTTTTTGACCCTCCCTTTGAATTGGCAAACAAATCTCGAGCAGGGTGCGTGCCCCCATCACTCACTGTCCCAAGCATCTTGGTGATGGCATCTCAGATCTGCTTTCACGCCGATAAACTATTAGAAAGCAGCTGACCCAAATGGAGTGACTGGATGGGTTCCAAAAGCGCGCATAAATCAGCAGGCCACAGTCTTCACCATCATCTTCAACCTCTCACTTCAACCATCTTCTTTCTCCCTCTACTTCAAGGAAACCTCCAACATTCTATTCCCCTAGAAAAATAAAGTGACGGCTCAATGACACAAATATATTGAGGTCCTTCTAAAGATAGGTAATTACCCATTTGCCCCCAGTCTTCAGGACAAGCTAGACCTGTTGCAATTTATTTACAGGGAAAATAGGTCTATGGAGGAGACCATCTCACTTGCATTACATTCAGCTCTTGGTCATCCTGACAATTAGGACACATTTGTCATCATGATATTCATTGTCTGCAGCTGAGCCTTCAACAACATATTACTGAATAAGATCATCACTAAACCTGGCCATGAAACCTCCATCTGCAACTTGACTTCTGAATTAGGTTTCAAGTAATCCTTGCTTTCCCCCCTCTCTCTCTCTGTTCCTCCTCCACCCTAGTTCTCCAACTAGTTTCACTGTCCTACTGGTTAATTTTACTGATGGCATGCCTCATTGCCACCTTCCCCTCAGCCAACAATTATCCATTCTACATTTCCTCAATTATCATATGCTTTGATCTGTCATTTTCACACCTTACTCAATGGTACAGGAAGATGGAGAGGGAGAATCTCTAGGGTTATAGAACATATCTCAATGGCCCAAAAATGATCAGTTTCATAGGCGTGATGAAGTAGCATCCTCCATTAACTATAGACCTAGGCACTTTACTGATATTCTCGTCGTACAAAAATGATATTGATATGAAATTCTAACCAGTTCCTGAGAGGTGAACAATTATAGGCACCTTGCATTTTATGTGTCCTTGTTTTACACGTTCTTGGAATAACACGCTTCTCTAATTACTACTGAAGATTAATTTATGTGTTCCTATTTCTGGAATAACATGCTCAGATTTATGTAGGAAACAACTGCAGATGCTGGTTTAAACCAAACATAGACACAAATGCTGGAGTAACTCAGCGGGACAGGCAGCATCTCTGGACAGAAGGAATGGGTGACGTTTTGGGCCGACCCTTCTTCAGACTCATGTCAGGGGAGAGTGAGATACATAGATAAGGAAATGTAAGGTGTGAAAATAGGCCAAAGTTAATTGAGATCAAAGAAAATGTAAGTTGGGAGAAGGTAACAACAAAGCAAACAGAGATAAAATGTAATCTGAGACAGTAAGACTGGTCAGAGAACTTGGAAGCGAGAGAGATGGAGAGAGGGGGAAAGCAAGGGTTACTTGAAGTCAATGTTCATACCGTTGGGTTGTAAGCTGCCCAAGCAAAATATGAGGTGCTGTTCCTCCAATTTGCACTGGGCCTCACTCTGACAAAGGAGGAGGCCCAGGACAGAAAGGTCAGTGTGGGAATGGGAGGGCGAGTTAAAGTGTTTAGCAACCAGGAGATCAGGTAGGTTTAGGCGGACTGAGCAGAGGTGTTCAGGTAAACGATCACTGAGCCCGTACTCAGATATATGCATGGCACCGTATGGTAGCATAGTTGCATGCAGTTGCTGACACAGGTTTGATTTATGCGTTTTGATTTACACGCGGTTTTACACATGCACAACCCATGTGTAAAACACAAGGTGTTTACAGTTGCAAAATAGTTTGTCCTTAGATGCAGCAATTTTCCATCAGGCTAACATAGCCGAGAGCACTGGGAGGTCTTGACATTTTCATACAGTGGGATATATACACTCCGTATGATGGCCTTGCTGGGTATAAGATGGCGCATTTGTTACATTTCACTCGTGCAATGATTTGAAACAAAATTGAGAAGGAGATTTACACTTTAACCTATGCTAAGCTTTGCATTCATATATTTTATTGGGTAATTACATGGAGGCTTTAATCGATGTCCAGTCAAAACTTTACTATTTATGATGGTATTTGATGGAACAGAATGGATGGACCTTGTATATACAGGTGATTCAAGCTCTACCTAGCCATGATGGGACAGTCCAGAGGGAGGTTTCTGCCTTAATTGGTGAAGATGATTGTAGAATACAAGGTGATGTAATGTTACTGATTGTGATTAGAATTTCTACAAATATGACTAGAATTTCTACGAATTTCTAGTCACAGCTAGACCCAAGAATGAATGATATAGATTAATTTACAAAAATCAAAAAGTATACAGGTCAATGAATAACTACAGTACAACTGAAAGGGCTTCAGATCGCAATGCTAACTATTTGCCTCTCCATTGATACTGCCTGGCAGCTAAATATTTGCAGCTGATGTCTTGCAGTTCAGATGCAGCATCACAACTCTCAATGTTGATTATCCTTTAACTGCATAGATATTTCCTGAGTTGCTGAGATCCTCGAGCAGTTTTTTGTTGTTGAATATTTCCACAATTTTCTGTTTTCATTTCAGACTTCCAAAATATTCACAATATTTTCAAGTTCATTCAAATTCAAGTTCAAGTGAGTTTATTGTCATTTGTCCCTGATAGGAATATAAAATTCTTGCTTTGCTTCAGCACAAAGAACATAGTAGGCATTGACTACAATACAGATCAATGTGTCCATATACCGTTATATAAATATATACACACATGAATAAATAAACTGATTAAGTGCAAATAACAGATAATGGGCTATTAAAGTTCAGAGTTTTGTCCGAGCCAAGTTTAATAGCCTGATGGCTGTGGGGAAGTAGCTATTCCTGAACCTGGTCGTTGTAGTCTTGAGGCTCCTGTACCTTCTACCTGAAGGTAGCAGGGAGATGAGTGTGTGGCCAGGATGGTGTGGGTCCTTGATGATACTGCCAGCCCTTTTTGAGGCAGCGACTGCGATAAATCACCTCGATGGAAGTGATGTTTCACCAACATTCGAGTTGCCTCCTGATATTGCCTTGTAGGAGGTCATTGCATTCAGGCTCCGCTACAGCTGCCGAACATCTCTCATCCTCTCGTTTGGAGCAGAAGTCCCGTTTGGCCTTTTTGATGGCCTTACCAAGGTCGTGTCTGAACTTCTTGTAGACCACTATATCATCAGACATGAATGCCCGGTGTCTGGTCTTCAGAAGAGTGCGGATCTCAAAGTTCATCCAAGGTTTCAAATTGCGAAACATCCCCCCCCCCCCCCCCCCCCCCTTATTGACGTCCCCAACAATGGTGGTAAATGCCTCGGGGTAAGACGTCTGGTGTTTGTTCACCACGGCGTGCAGCTCCTCCAGTGCCAGACGGATGTCTGCCTGGGGTGGGATGTAGGCCGTGGTCAGGATGATGGAGGTGAATTCCGTCAGAAGGTAGAAGGGACGGCACTTCACCGCCAGATATGCGAGGTGTGGAGAGCAAGAGTTGGACAGGCCTACCACGTCTGAGCACCACGCAGAGTTGACCATGAGGCAGATGCCCCCTCCTCTCCCTTTCCCAGATGCCAAAGTACGGTCTATACGGTGGATGGAGAACCCTTCAGGCTGGACTGCTGAGTCTGGGGAGCTGGGGGTGAGCCATGTCTCTGTAAAGCAGAACACAGAGCATTCCCTTAGCTCCCTTTGATAAAGCAGTGCTTAAGTCCTCCACTTTATTTTCAAGGGACTGTACGTTGGCCAGTAAAATAGTAGGGAGAGGGGGCCGAAGTCCCCTGCGCTTCAGTCTGACCTGAAGTTCTGCCCGTCGGCCACGTTTCCGGACACAATGGAGGTTCCCCCTTTGTTTCCAGGTACTGTGTTTACTGTACCTGCTGTTTCTGCGGACCTTATGCTGGACCGGGTCCAGCCATAACTATGTTAGTTGTGATTTACTGTATATAAATTGGTCTGCATCTGCCCAATAAGTATTTGATCAACAAAGTACAAGGATGCCCTCTCTATTTTTAATCCATGGGACACATAAATTAATTAGTGCTAGGAGCATAACTAGGCCATTTGGCCCATCAAATCTACTCCGCCATTCAATCATGGCTAATCTGTCTTTCCCTCTTAACCCCATTGTCCTGCCTCCTCCCCATAACCCCTGACACCCATACTAATCAAGAATCTATCTATCTCCGCCTAAAAAATATCCATTGACTTGGCCTGCACTGCCTTCTGTGGCAATGAATTCCACAGATTCACCACCCTCTGACTAAAGAAATTCCTCCTCATCTCCTTCCTAAAGGAACATCCTTTAATTCTGAGGCTATGTCCTCTGGTCCTAGACTCTCCCACTAGTGAACACATCTTCTCCACATCCACTCTATTCAGGCCTTTCACTATTCCGTAAGTTTCACATGAGTTATGACAATGCAGAAGTTGTTTTATATTACCTATGGTGCAGCCACAAATTATTCCAATTCATCCCACCATTCGATAACTTCAATAAACATGCAACATTGTTGAAAATAAATTATTGCATGTTTCAGGGAATATATCAGTTTCAAGGCACAGTCACTGTTGTAATTTTACAGCGTCATCCCAACCACGATTTTTTTCAAACTGAATTTCTCTCAATGCACAGCAGGAGGGACATAAAATGTTTAACAAACTGTATATTGAGCGATCCCCTTGTGCATAATTGCATTGGAAGGTACAGGTCATATTAAATAGTGGAATATCACAATTGCAGGATGATAGGTCATGTTTAGAGTTGGTACTTCTGAAAATTGTCTGCAGTAACAGTGTAAGGGAGTGGAGGCAAAGACTAGACTTTCTTCCCTTCAGCCACCTGGCCATTAAACACAACAACCTCGAATAAGCTCTGAAAAACAATAAACTTTTATTCTCATTATTACACTACGTGTGTGTGTGTGTGTGTGTGTGTGTGTGTGTGTGTGTGTGGTTCCCATTGCGATGAAGAACACACAGGCATCAATAGTGCAAAAATAATTTATTAAAGTTTAAAATGTGAATGATTCTTAAAATATAAGAACAATTTAAATGTTAAAGATGAGAATTATTATGTTCTTTCTTGTTGTGTCTCTTTTTGTGTTCTGTTGCTGTTTCCTGTTGATAAAAAGAGTAAATTTTAATACAGAGAGATTCAGCGGTTAAATTTTAAGAAAGAAAATCTGAGAATTGATCTCAGAAGTCATCATTCAACGAAGCATGCTTTTAATGACAACATTCTTGGTTGATGTTCCATCCTTCAGGAAAACCTTGACATTTCCCTTCATTTTTCCTCGGCTAAGAGCCACATATAGTTGTCCATGCTGCAATACCAGTTTGTCGAGGTAGATCAACACCTTCTGCATTGTTTGTCCTTGTGCTTTATGGATCGTCATAGCAAAACTTGATTGAATGGGGAATTGGGTCCGCTGAAGGGGAGTGTCTTCACCTTCTGTCAAAATGAGTGCTATCCTGGGAATGAGAACAATGTCATCTTTGAAGGCTCCCATGTTGATTCTTGCAACAATCAGATTATTGTGTAGCTCTTCCACAATCATCCTCGTTCCATTGCATAGCTTTGGCAGTTTCAAGTTTCTCATTAATATGATAGGAGATCCTTTTTTCAACTACAATTTGTGTGGTGGTAATCCAGAGAGCTTGAGTGAATCGAGGAATGTTTTTGGGAAGTGAGTATCCGTCAGTTACAGCATTGAAAGGAAAGTACTCCTTAACGATTCCAGGGAAGCTCCCTGGATTTTGAAGCAACAGCAACAAAGAGAAGCAGGAGAAAACACTGATTGGCTCTAGCTCGAGTGGGAGGAGAGTTAGAAGTGTGGGTGACGGTGAGAAAGGGAGGGAAACATGGAAAGCAAGCGTCCCCGGGTGTTGTAGAAGAAGAAGCTCCAACTGCCGGCCCATGGCCAACTTCTACCGCAGGCGCAGCGTGGACTTACCATCAGAAGCGGGGTCGCTCACTGGGGATCCCTGGAGGGGAGCTTCAACTGCTGGCCCTGCGGTCTGCAGTGCTTCTGGCTGCGGCGCGGCGGGAACTTTAAATCTACGACCGCCGGCCTGCGGTCTACACCAACCTGAAGCCGTGGTCTCTGGTGGAGGAGGCACCGTTTCTGGACTTACCTGGACTTTTTACCTTGTCTGCACATCTGGACGCCCGCAGTGATAGCTGCGGAAGGTTGAAGTCCCGACCACGGGGAAAAATGGAGGAGGACTGGCCAATCTTTGTGCCTTCCATCATAGTGATGAATGCTGTGGTGGATGTTTGTGTTACATTTTTACTGTGTTTTTGTACCGCTGCTGGCAAATTCATTTCACTTGCAATTTATGTGCAATGTGACGAATAAAACTGATTGTATTGATTCTATTGTATATACCGTAAGACTACTTGACCACATTATCTACTTGTGATGCCAACGTCAAGGAATTATGCATCTGCATCCTGGATCCCTTTGGTTTCCCCAACATTCCCCAGGCTCTGTCATTCACTGTGAAGGTCCTACCTTGATTTGACTTCCAAATATGCAACACCTCAAACTTGCCTCCATTAAACTCCATTAAGCATTCCTCAGCCCACTTGCCAAACTGAACTAGATCCTGCTCTAATTATTGATAACCATCCTCATTATCAACAATACCACCCACTTTAGTGTTATTTGCAAACTTGTTAACCATGGCTTCTACATTCTCATCCAAATAATATAAACAACAATGGGCCCTGCACCAATCCCTGAGGCACCACACTAGTTACAGGCCTTTAGCCCAAGAAACAACCTTCAACCATCCCTCTCAGCTTTCTTCCATGAAGCCAATTCATTATCCAGGCACCTAGTTCTCGCTGAATCCCATTAATATTGAGGTCTTCTTCAAATTATGGGTAGGGCTTTCCCTTTTAATGGAAAAATCACCCTGAATGCACATTCAAGTTGATTGTCCTTTCTCTGGCCCTCATGAATGGTGCTGTCCATCAGATACGGTTTTGACTGGGTTGAGGGGAGTCCTGGGTCTGTTGGGATGGGCTTGTTCTTGGCGTAGTCCTTGGCCATGAGGTGTGCCTGTGTCATTCATTCCTCCCTGCTGCTTAGTGGGTTGGGACCCTGTCTCCCTCCAGGGTTGAGTACGGCATCTGCCCATGCAAGGGCCCTGTGCCTTGGGGCAGTCAATGATTTCCTTGATTGCCCAAGCAGCTTGTAGTACCACTGATCGTGGTTTATCAGTTGACGGACTCCTTAGAAAATGTTCAATTACTATATGGTCCATGACCTCCGCCAGTGTATGTCGGTGGGACTGGAGCCAGTGAGTGGAGAATCTCCTTAGTTTGGCTAACGCAGCTAAGGGTGGGTTTTAGAGTGGGACATCCACACGTGGCACTGCTGTGCCACAACCACATGGCAGAGGCAAAAGTAGTGCAGTACTTTAGCCTTGATGGTGTCAGGGCCAGCAGTTGCCACACAGGGTAGTGAAAATTAAGTCTGCTGATCCTTACAACTAAGACACAGAGCCAAGATGTGTAACTAATTCTGACGCCACCACCCTTAACTCTCTCAGCAGTCATTTACGATAGATAAAAATATACTTCCACAATATCCTGCTTGGTAAGTTTAGTGTGAAGCCCATGGGTTGTATGTACACTCCCACCTGCATCCTTGGGGCATGTGCCTTCATTGGCATGAAGCTGCAGTGATCCCATTACAAGTAAACTGAAGGAACTTCAGATGCTGGTTTAAACTGAAGTAGACACAAAAAGCTGGAGGAACTCGGCGGGACAGGCAGCATCTCTGGAGAGAAGGAATGGGTGAGGTTTTGGGTCGAGACCTGAAGAAGGGTCTCAACACGAAACATCACCCATTCCTTCTCTGCAGAAATGCTGCCTGTCACGCTGAATTACTTAATCAAACTTGTTGGTCAACGCAGGATTCGCCACTTGTCCCCCATATGTGCCAGATCAGTTTCTCTCTCATGTGAATAGTCAGTGCAGTACTTCTCACATTCTTCAGCAGCGTGGCATCAGTCGCGACACCAGGTTGACAATGACACACTGACATTCGTAGTAAGGTGAAGTTACATAATATGGTTTATTTCTAAAGACGGACAATAGTGACAAGAAAGTCCAGGTCCACACAGGAGCATGGTCCTTTGCAATCACTGAGGCAACACCATTAATAGGAAGTCTTTCTCACCTCATCTGGTTGGGTCCAGGACTTTTCAGGAAGTGGGCCGACAAGGTGCAGATGAGTTGATTCAATGACTACTAATTGGATCCAGTTGTGGCACTTTTGACTGTGGCCTCGGCTTACTCCAGATTGCCGGTGTTTTCTGGCAACCAGGTACTTCTAGTGTGATGATTGTAGACTTCTCTGGCCTATCTGCTGGCAACATGGATCAGTGCGGCCCTTAGGTAAGACGTATTGTCATGTCCCAGGCTTTTCCTTGCAGCCCTTCTTAAATTAGATGTTAGTTATGCAATGATTTTGTTGACCATAATGACATCTTTTTATAACAGAGGTAAGAAGAGAAAAAGGATTTTATGTTACAGTATAATTGAGGGATTTTGCATTCTGTGTAAAGGACAACAAATTGGTGATCGTTATCTGCAAAGCATTGCTCACTCTTTGCAAATGCGTTTTCATCTGAAAGCAGTATTGGAATAAAAAAATAAAACAATAGTGTTCAAATTATACTTAAATAGCCAACAGAAACTAATTATGGGGTTCAGTAAGGATGCTAATAGAACAAACCAAGCTTGTTATTGTATAGAATATTGTTTTTTCAGATTGTTCTGGAGAATTTGATGAGAAAACATATTGCAGAGGTGGTACAATATTCAAATTACTCAGAAGTTCAGAAAAATAAAAGAACATTTTTATTTTGCCAAATGCTATATAGAAGTGAATTCTTAGGTACATGATGTTGCAAATTCGATGAAAATTATCCATAGAATTCTCTTTCATTCAGGTTTTTCCTGACAAATTCATAGGTAACCAGTAATATTTGTTTGCTGTTTCCATTGATGAAACTGAAAGAAGAAAATTACAAAATGTTTTGACAACTTTTCTAAATTTGTCAATTTCATCCATTCAGATGCGAATACTCATAAAGAGTTAAAATATTGAAGAGCTGGAATTTAGAAGATAAACATAATAGTCCTTTCTCACGGGGCGACTTGACGCAAGATGTAACCAGAGTGATGTGGTCGTGGTCTAGCACGATATCACACGATATAATGGGAGGGGGTAGACAAAGAGTTCCCATGGTACTCGGCATTTCTGTTATTTGTGCGAGTGACTTGTCCATCTCCCGAGCTTTCCCTTTAAATCTTGAATGACAATTGTAAACTGTCAAGTGTAATTAAATCATCATGTGGCACAAATGATGTCACTTTTTTTTCCACACACTATAAATATCCTCCCTTGGTTGAATTGGCTCATTTGGAGACATGCCTGTGCTAATGCCGTGACTTTACTGCAGGAAGATGCCACATTACTTAGGAGAGAGGGGGAGAGAGACAGAGAGAGAGAGAGGCACAGAGGCAGTGTGATGTACTTCGGGGTGACTTGCGGAAGAGAAAGAGCACACATGACCTTGGTCTATCTGTGTGTGTGGGAGCGAAGAGAGACTAAGCAGAATACATCGGTCTTATTGTGTGAAAGAGAGAGGTGGGGGAGGGGGAGAAAGAGAGAGGGGGGGGGGGGGGGAGAGGTGGGGGGGAGAGAGAGAAATGAGGGGAGACATATATACACACACAAAGCAGAGTTTTACTGTGTATGTGGGAGATACAGATGGACTGAGCACAGTACCTCGGTCTTACTGTGTGTGGGAGAGGGGGAGAAAGAGACGTACACTCACAGAGGCAGAGTCTCTCAGCCTGTGTGGGAGGGAGGGAGGGAGTGAGAGAGAGGCACACACAAGATGGATGTGAAATCTCACCTGCCTGTTTCAGTGACAGACACCCGCCGCCAGTAAATGAAGACACCCCCATCTGTCTCCCCCTCCTCTCCCTCGACTCCCCCTCCTTTCCCTCCCAACTCCAGTCACATCCCGACCCCCTGGGAAACTGAAGGGAGCAACAATCAACTGTTGCTTGCCCGCTGAGTTAAAGTGTTCCCACGGTAGTAAGACGATGTTAGTTGCGACCAAGTTTAAATTTCCAACGTGTGTTTCAGAGTAAAGAATCAGCGCAGAATCCTTGATAATATAAGACTGTCTGAATCAGCAAGTTCGACACAAAATGCTGGAGTAACTCAGCGGGCCAAGCAGCATCTCTGGAGAAAAGGAACAGGTGGCGTTTGTGTCTATCTTCGGTAAAAACCAGCATCCGCAGTTCCTTCCCGCACAATGGATCTCAGTGTCAAGTCTCTGACTCCCGTTGGCAGGCCATTCGGCCCACAGCCCGCCCAGCGATGACTAACCCATGTCACAGGGGGATGGTGTGAAGGCGGAGTTAGACAGAGCTTGATTAATGTTACGGTTGGGGAATGCGCCATAATATGTCCAGGGAAACGCTGTTATTCGTGACGCCCCCTCCGCCCTTTCCCAGCTGTTCTCAATTGCACCCATGGCCACACAAAAAATTATACTTTAAGAAGGAATACACGGAACATTTAAACTCAGAACGCTTCTAAAAGAGTGAGCCATGTGAGCACTTTGATCATTCTCCCTGTGTTTGCATTTGACAAAATAGGCGGAAAAAAATGTTTAAAAGTGTTCATACCTTTTGCTATGCCTAATTGGCCCTTACCTCTGCGAAAATAGTCTGATATTCGTAGATGAAATGTCACCAACAATAATTGATTCTATTATTAATTGACTAATAATTGACTCTATTAGCGGAAAGATGCAATTCTGATCTAATATTATAAGTGCCTCTGTCTTTGGAAGCAACACCAGCCGTTTATTAAATCTGACTACATGCGGCACAGTGGTAGAGTTGCTGCCTCACAGCCCCAGAGACCAGGGGTTCGATCCTGACCATGGGTACACCGGTTTCCTCTCACACTCCAGAGATTACAGGTTTGTAAGTTAATCGGCTTCGGTAACATTGTAAAATTGTCCCTGGAGTGTATAAGAATAGGTGGTCGGCGCGGACTCGGTGGGCCGAAGGGCCTGTTTCCGTGCTATATCTCTAAAATCTGAAGTTGGGTAATGTTTAAAGGAACTGCAGATGCTGGTTAATACGCACAAAAGGACACAAAATGTTGGTGTAACTCAGCAGGTAAGTCAGATCTGGGAAGAAAAACATAAAAAGCTGGAGTAAGTCAGCGGGTCAAGCAGCATCTCTGGAGACAAAGAATAGGTGGCGATTCGAATCGGAACCCTTCTTCAGACATCCTAATCGGAATTGAGTCTGAAAATGTGTCTTGTCCCGAAACATCACCTATTTTTGATGGTACTTGACTCGCTGAGTTACTCCAGCTTTTTGTGTCTGTCTTCGTTTTAAACCAGCATGTGCAGTTCACTCCTTTACACAGGTCTATGGAGAACATTGATTGGTAGCGTTCCGGACCCTGCTTCGGAAAGGCATCGATCGCTGGTCGGCGAGGACTCCGAGTTGTATCTCTCAAAGAAGTACATGTGAAAAATTTCTCACGGACCATAAAAATGCGGGACCTTTCAGTAAAGTCCCTTTTAAAGATTATAGTTATTTTCTTGAATCTCATTAACATAACTCATGAATAAGTTGATGTCCATATGCGGATGCAAATCTTTATTTTTTAAATTCAATCCCACAGAAGACAATTTTTACTCACCTTCTGTCCCCTCTGTCCAGCTTCCGGGTTCACCTTTCGCAGGAGTTCCCACGGTACATGTAAGAGTCAGTACGGATATCGCACTGGCCACTACGTGCATATAATGCTGCAATGTTCAACCACAAGTGTACAAGTCACTCTTGGAGAAATTCAAGCTTGTCTGAATTTTCTCCCGAGTCACCAAGTTAGACAATTACCTGCCATTAGCGCCACGGTGGTCCACGGTGGTGCACAAATGCCGTACGGCTATCGCAAGAGGTTTCCACGATGTTCAACTCTGGTTAACTCTTGCGCCAAGTCGCTCCCTGAGAAAGGGGTTTAACAAAATCTCATCTCAGATTGCAAAGTGGTTCTCAAGGATGGATGGCTCAAATAATATGAATGGAACAGTTAAAGTCCATTAAAAGGGAAAGCCCTACATATAATTTGAAGATGCCCGATGAAACTAGACTCTGGGGTTTCACTGATATTATGGAGCATCAGCCAAACTTCAACTTGAAGTTTCAGAGGAAGAATGTGATTGCATCTAGCCTTACTCAGACAGTCAACAATTTCCACAAGGTAAACTTCTGCAAAGAAGTACAGTATCAAGAGACAGCAATCACATTCCCAATGTCAAGTACAGGATAAATCAATTACTTGAAATCTAATTAGAAGATGAACAACTCTAGGAATACACAGAAAGAATGCAAGGGCTGTTGAGATGATTTAGGCCAGGTGTGAAAAATGTAAGCATGGAAATCCTGCTCTGCCATTCTTATAAACACCTTGGGGGACGATTTGCTGAACAAAGGATTGCTACTGGAACAACTGCCATAGAAATAGACTGGAATGCCAGGAGTACCTGGCTACAAAGATATTATGAATCTATGATATGAATATACAATAGGAATCTGGGGGGTAACCTTTTCCTACAATGTGTGGTAGGTATATGGAACAAGCTGCCAGAGGAGGTAGTTGAGGCTGGGACTATCACAACATTTAAGAAACAGTTGGAAAGGTACATGAATAGGACCAGTTTGGAGAAACATGGACCAAATGCAGGCAGGTGGGACAAGTGCAGCTGGGACATGTTGGTCGATGTGGGCAAGTTGGGCCTAAGGGTCTGTTTCCACACTGTATCACTCCATGACTCTATGTAAATCACAGTCTATAGTTGAATTCCAAATTCCCAGGAGCAACGGCTGGAGCTGCCATCTGTGAGGGAATCCCCAATCATAACGGAGCTGGAGCTGCCGACTGTGAGGGAATCCCCGTTCCAGCGCAGGCTCGCAAAAACAGCAGGTACAGTAAGTACAGCACCTGGAAACAATTGAGAGGCCTCCATTGTGTCTGGAAACGTGGTCGACGGGCAGGACTTCAAGTCAGGCTGAAGCGCAAGGGACTTCGACCCCTCTCCCTACCATCCTAATGGCCAATGTACAGTCACTTGAGAATAAAGTGGAGGACTTAAGGGCAAAGCTGCTTTACCAACGAGAGCTGTGTCACAGAGACATGGCTCACCCCCAGCTCCCCAGACTCAGCAGTCCAGCCTGAAGTTTTCTCCATCCATCGCATGGACCGTACACTGGCATCTGGGAAAGGGAAAGGGAGAGGAGGGGACGTCTGCCTCATGGTCAACTATGCGTGGTGCTCAGACATGGCAGTCCTATCCAACTCCTGCTCTCCACACATGGAACACGTGGCAGTGAAGTGCCGTCCCTTCTACCTACCAAGGGAATTCACCTCCATCATCCTGACCACGGTCTACATCCCTCCCCAAGCTGATGTCCATCTGGCACTGGGGGAGCTGCATGCCGTGGTCAACAAACACCTGACGGCTTACTCCGAGGCATTTACCACTGTAGCCGGGGACTTCAACAAAGCCAACCTTAAGAAATCACTCCCTAACTTCTACCAACCTGTGTCCTGCAGCACCAGAGGGTCAAACACCCTTGACCACTGCTACACAACCATCAAAGACGCCTATCGCTCTATCCCTCACCCTCTCTTTGGTAAATCCGACCATACTTTGGTGCTGCTTCTTCCTGCCTACAGGCAGCAATTGAAGAGCGCACTACCAGAGGTGAGGACTGTACAGAGCTGGTCGGGCGGGGCAATGGAACAAATCCAGGACTGTTTGGAGTCTGTAGACTGGGCAATGTTCAGGGACTTGGCAACTGCCCTGAACCGAAACACCACAGTCGTTACAGACTTCATAAAGAAATGTGTGGAGGACTGCATCCCGACAAAAACCTTCCGAGAATTTCCTAACCAGAAGCCTTGATGAACCATGAGGTCCACACTCTTCTGAAGTCCAGATCCTGGGCATTCAGGTCTGGAGACACAGAGGTCTACAAGAAATCCAGATACGACCTTGGTAAGGCCATCAAAAAAGCCAAAAGGAACTGCTGCTCCAAGCTGGAGGATGAGACGGATGTTCGGCAACTGTGGCAGGGCTTGAATGCCATCACCTCCTGTAAGGCAAAATCAGGAGGCAGCTCAATTATCAGCGAAGCATCACTCCCTGAGGAGCCAATGCATTTTACGCACGCTTTGATAGGGAGAACACCGATGTGCCTTCCCGAGCCCCCATTCGCTGTAACGATATTTCAGTCACAGTCACAGAGGCCCACATCACCTTCAGAAGATCCTTCAGTGGGGTGAACCATCGGTAAGTGCCTGGACCTGATGGCATACCCGGTGGTGTTTGAAAAACCTATACGGACCAACTGCCTGTAGTTTGTACGGACATTTTTAATCTCTCATTTCTGAGGTTCCCACCTGCTTTAAAAGGGCATCAATAATACCGGTGCCTAAGAAGAGCAAGGTGACGTGCCTCAATGTCTATCGACCAGTGGCACTAATGTCACTGATGAAGTGCTTTGAGAGGTTGATTATACCTCGACAAGAACCTCGACCCACTGCAGTTTGCTTACCGCCATAACAGATCAACGGTGGATGCGATCTCACTGGCTCTCCACTCCGCTCTGGACCACTTGGACAACAAAAACTCATATGTCAGGCTATTATTCATTGGCTACAGCTCGGCATTTAATACAACCATCCCCTCCAAGCTGGTTAACAAGCTCTCAGATCTGGGTCTCTGCGCATCCCTCTGCAATTGGATCCTCGACTTCCTCATCCACAGACCACAGTCTGTCCATATTGCTGGAAATGTGTTATCCTCTATAACAATCAGCACGGGAGCACCTCAAGGCTGCGTGCTCAGCCCTCTGCTTTACTCACTCTATACTCATGACTGAGTAGCCGGACATAGTGCGAACTCCATCATCAAGTTTGACGATGACAGCACTGTTGTGGGATGAATTACTGATGGGATGAGTCAGAATACAGAAGTGAGATCGACCGATTGACCAAATGGTGCCAGCACAATAACCTGGCTCTCAACGCCAGCAAAACCAAGGAACTGATTGTGGACTTTGGAAGGGGTAGGATAGGGACCCACAATCCCGTTTACATCAACGATCACGATGGTGGAAAGGGTCAAGAACTTCAAATTCCTGGGCGTGCACATTTCCGAAGATCTTTCTTGGTCCCAGCACACTGATGCAATCATAAAGAAAGCACATCAGCGCCTCTACCTCCTGTGAAGACTATGGAGAGTTGGCATGTCAAAGAGGATTCTCTCGAAATTCTACAGGTGCACAGTAGAGAGCATGCTGACTGGTTGCTTGGTGGCTTGGTTCGGCAACCTGAGGGTCCAGGAGCGGAATAGGATGCAGAAAGTTGTAACCACTGCCCAGCCCATCATCGGCTATGACCTCCCGACCATCATAGGACCACCATAAATCGAAGGGATCTATAGCAGTCGCTGCCTCAAAAAGGCAGCCAACATCATCAAGGACCCACACCTTCCTGGCCACACACTCATCTCTTCTCTACCATCGGGCAGAAGGTACAGGAGCCTGAAATCTGTTACATCCAGGTTCAGGAACAGCTACTTCCCCACAGCCATCAGGCTATTAAACTCGCCAACAAACAGATTCTGAACTGTAACAGCTATATTCTGCAATGGTTCAATAAAATGGAAACATTGTGTGAATCCTATTGATCAATAATGTATTGATATTTTTTTCCACTCTGTCTTCACACCTTGTTATTGTGTTAATAAATCCTGGCAAACCCAGCATTTATTTTGCATTTCCAGCTAACATTTGAGGAATCGGCACTGACAAGGTTCTTGAATTGCTGCAGTTCTTCTGATGCTGTGGTGTAGACAGTTCCAAGATATACCATGTGATAATCAAGGAATAACTACCTATCCTTGATTAATCTGGTGTGATACTTGGAGGGGAATCTGCAGCTGCAGGTGTTCTTATACTCATTGCCCTTGTCCATCTTAGTAGTAGATGTTGTGAACTTAGAATTGAGCTGTTTGACTAGCCTAGGTAATTTACATTAGCGTATCTTGTAGATAGGACAATCTGCATTCAGGATGAGCTGGTGATGGAAATAATGAATATTCGTGTTGATGTATGTCATCCAGACAAGTGCATATTCCATCATATTCTTCACCTGCCCTAAAGATGGTGAAAATGCTTTTGTTTTAATAAGAGGCGCCTTGGGTCTAATTTTCTCTTCTAGCCATAGCATTTATATGGTGGATCTATCTGAGTTGAATATGAAATTGTCATGATTATGTTATTATGTAAAATGATAGTCAAGTCATATCTGAAATACAATGTGTAGTTTCAGGCTCCTCGGTAAAGGAGGAATGGAAAGAAAAGGAAGCAGTAGCCAACAAATGTGTATTGATAATGGACAAAAACAGCAAGTTAAACCTAGGAATGTAAGAATAAATTATCTAGACACGTTTGATGATCAAATATAGTTAGCTTCGTACCATACTTTTGCAATATTATTTACATGTGAAGTCTTGTAATAATCAGGGATTTAGTTAGGTATTAGCAAAATTACCTTTTTACTTCAAAACCATGGTGTTCATACCAGGTGATGAAAAAAAATGTCTTCCATGTCCACAGAAATTGTGATCAACCACCATCTGCCTAACCCTTTATCTTCCTCCCGCATCTCCCCACACCCCCATGTCCACAATACCTTAACCTGTAGCTCACCTGAGAGTCAATGCTGGCAAGAAATAGCTGCTCATTATTAATTTATTTGCTCCATGTTCACATGAAGTTCCCTCCTTGTGTACTTTGCCAATGTAATCAAAACATTTTAACATTAATGAGAAATGTTTGAACCTGAATTGTTCCTTGCTCACTCCCTTTACAGCTGGATTTCCCCAGATACATGTAAATTTTAATACCTGGAGAATTTTGTTAGTAAGTCAGTGCCACATTTTATTCAAAATGATAACTGAATACAACTCTTCAGACTCTACATGGAATGTATGTCAGTAACAATTAAAAGCAAAAGTGCATTTGATTGATTGAAAGGAAATACATGGAAGCGGGTCCTTTGACACACTAAGAAAGCCCACTCTGACCCATGATCACCTGTTCACACAAGCTCTATGTTACCCCATTTTTGCATCCACTCCCTTCACACTAGGGAATTTACAAAGGCCAACTAACCTGCAAACTTGTATGCCTTTGGGATGTGGGAGGAAACCGGAGTACCAGGAAGAAACCCATGCAGTCAACGTAATCACTGGAAGAACGTGCAAACTCTACAAGGACAGCACCCTAAGTCAGTACCCAGGTCTTTGGCACTTCGAGGCAGCAGTTCCAACAGCTGTTCCACTGTGAAGTCCTAACTTTTGTTGTAATAAATTCTCTTATACCACAGTTCGCGGTAACATTGAATTCTGCTATCTGCTGAATAATATTTAGATTTCTGTTAAGGAATCCTACTGGCAGATTATGATCATTAGGGCAGGCACGTTGGCGCAGCGGTCGAGTTGCTGCCTTACAGCGCTTGCAGAGTCAAAGACCCGGGTTCGATCCCGACTACGGGTGCTGTCTGTACGGAGTTTGTACGTTCTCCCCGTGACTTGCGTGTGTGTTCTCAGAAATCTTTGGTTTCCTCCCACATACCAAAGATGTACAGGTATGTAGGTAAATTGGCTTGGTATAAATGTAAACTGTTCCTAGTGTGTGTAGGATAGTGTTAATGTGTGGGGATTGCTGGTTGGCGAGGACCCGGTGGGCCGAAGTTTTTGTTTCCATGCTATACCTCTAAATTAAACTAAAGTAAACTAAAATTAATTCAGATAAGTACTGCCATTGAGGAAAACCTGGAGACAGCCCTGGTCTTCAAGCCACCACCCAGTTTTCTGGTATACTGACTCGAAAATGAGTCAAAACTGCCCAATGTCCTTTCTGGAGCGCTGGTATCAGATTCAGATTCAGATTCAATTTTAATTGTCATTGTTAGTGTACAGTACAGAGACAACGAAATGCATGGTATGCGTGTTGTTGGATGCAGGGACTACCGGTCTCCAGAGGGTTAGTATGGACATTGTGGGCCAAATGGATTCTTGGGGTGGCAGCTCAGTCCCTCAAGCCTAATGTGCTGGCAGCTCACTCACGACTGGTGGGATGGCAGGTGACCTGTGGCTATTCCTTGAAATTCCATTTCATGCAGAGTGCAAGGCCACCAAATTCAAATCAATTTTCCTACCATTTCAAGTAGTGTACAAGGCCACCAAATTCAAGTGCAGTTGCTTACCTCTTCGAGCAGGGTGCAAGGCCACAAAATTCAAGTGCAGTTTCATACCACTTCAAGCAAGGTGCAAGGCCACCAAATTCAAGTGCAGATTCACACCATTTCAAGGAGGGTGCAAGGCCACCAAATTCAAATGCAGTTTCATACCATTTCATGCAGGGTGCAACGACACCACATTCAAATGCAGTTTCATACCATTTCATGCAGGGTGCAACGACACCACATTCAAATGCAGTTTCATACCATTTCATGCAGGGTGCAAGGCCGCCACATTCAAATGCATTTTCATACAATTTCAAGCACCAGAAAACCACACAAAACACCACACTGACAGTTCAGTAGACATTCAGTGTGTTCAGTTGATTCACAGCTCAGACAGTCATGACCTCTTCCTCCCCATCATGCAGAGACTGAGCCACACCCACACTTCTGGGTTTTATAATCCCTCCCCTTCCCACCGGAAAGGTGTGGCCTTCATGGCATGATTGACAGGAGAGAGATTCTCAACATTTTTTAAACACTAATAACACTTTTATTTTTAATTGATGGGAAGAATCCTCTGCACCTGAAGAGCGGAGGAGGACTGAGTAAGATGGACAAAAATCACAGCTGTAAGTGATAGCATTGTATCTAAAATCAATATATTGCGAACAGGAAGTTGTTGTTAGACAAATAACCCATTGCCGTGCCTTCAACCCAAAACCCCCCAAACAACCCATTGCAGTGCCTTTTCACTTCAACCCAAAAAACCCCCAAACAACCCTTTGCAGAGCCTTTTCACTTCATTCCAAAAACGCCCAACCAACCATTTGCCGTGCCTTTTCACTTCAACCCAAACCCCCCAAACAACCATTTGCAGTGCGTTTCACTTCAACACAACCCCCCCCCCCCCCCCCAAACAACCATTTTCAGTGCGTTTTCACTTCAACCCAAACCCCCCCCAAACAAACATTTGCAGTGCCTTTTTACTTCAAACCAACTATATTTTCATTTTCAAACCACATTAAAGGCACTCACAGTTGAGTAGACATGTGTACAGTGTTATTCAGAACTCAGAGAGATGTGAACCTCTCGCTCCCTCCATCTTGCAGAGACTGAGTGAGGCACACCACTTCCGGGTTTTATAGTCCCTCCCGTGCCTTTCCCCACAGTGGAAATTTTTGATTCTGATGTGGGGGGACGTTTGTGTTGAATCGCTATAATGTGTTGTGTCCATTTTCTTTATTTTTTTTAACCTTTTTCTATGGTTTGTATGGAAACTTATTATCTATTTTATGTAAAGCTCTTTGGTGTCAATGCGAGTTGACTTAAAACGTGTTATATAAATAAAACTTACTTACTTACTTACTCCCTCCTCCAACCAGCAGGGGCAGCAGAGAAAATGGCAAAAATGTTTTAACCATTAATATCTCTCTGATTTTTCATCGATGGGAAAAATCCTCCGGCCCAGTCCAGCGGGTGCTCTGAATGAGGTGGCCAAAAATGACGGCCGTAAGTGGCGGCGTTCTCTCGGAAATCACATTGCAGTGAGTCAAAAGCGGTCAAGATCTTACTTTTAGTAATATAGAAGATAGATGTTGCCAATTGCTCGGTCTTCAAGAGTTTTATTCTTCCCTGAAACATAGATTGATGATTCCCCTATTGTGGGAATGTGCTGTACATTGCAAGATATTGCCATGTTCTTTACATCAGCCTAATTAGAAATGGAGATATGAAAATATATGAAAACTGTGTCTTTCAGTGCTCCTGCCAATCCAGCCTGCTCTGCAGTGGCATTTATGGTTCCACTCATCCTTTCTGATAGAACTCGATTCTCATCAGTCATTCCTCAATGAGGTGCACAGTTGTGATCTGCTCTACGATATGATACGATACGATACAATGCGATACAAAATACCTTTATTTATCTCAGGAGGGAAATTGATGTGGCAACAGTCATAAAAGCACAAATTACATGAAACATGAAATTAAAGTGACGAGTGGAAAGGATTGGGGATGTGCAAAGATTGGGGAGAGTAGTCTCAGCCTACCCCACGACAGAAGGTGGAGTTGTACAGTTTGATAGCCACAGTAAAGAAGGATCTCTTGTGGCATTCTGTCCTGCAACTTGGTAGAACCAGTCTGTTGGTGAAGGTACTCTTCAGGAATATTGTCCAAAATGCTCCGCAGTTTGAGGAGCATTCTCCCCACCAAGACAATCTCTCATGAATCCAACTCCATCCCCATAATGGAGCCAGCCTTCCTGATGAGTTTGTTAATCCTATTGCCGTCCGCGGCCTTCACCCTGCTGCCCCTCCACATGGCAGCGAAGGAGATTGCACTGGCTGCCAATGATTGGTAGAACATCTGCAGCATCTTACAATAAAAACATTATGAGGAAAAAAATGTTTGCATTTCTCCCTTTTCATATGTTTTCTTCTCTGATTCCAAAAGAGTTAATCTGCTCTGAAGATCCTCTCCTCATTCAATGAATGAACGGCCAGGCAGCAAAAGCAATTTGCCTAACAATTAAAGGTTAACTCAGAATACCAACTTCGGACACACCACTCCCTGAATGTTCCAAAACAATGTAGAGTTTTCTGAAAACTGAGCAGAACTTGTCCATAACCAACTTTTCTTCAAATCAATACCATCTTGCCTTCATGTAATTGATGTTTCCTTTCATGACGTCTGTTGGCAGTTCTCCTGGCACTCAATAGTTACAGTGCAATGTGTAAGTTGGCTGCATTGCAAAAGGTTCCTGTGTCAAATCATCATTTGTCTATCCTGCAAACATTTGGCACAAACTACTGCAAAAAAATCCAAATGCACTCAAACAATGAATGCTTTAATTTGGTGATCAAATTTTAACTACTGTTATGATCTCTCAAAATTTCACTTGAGCAAAGATTTATGATTTTATACTAAGAGCATGAAAGAAATCATTATTCTGTAATCACAGTTATAAAAATGCAAATTAGATAATTTATTTGAAATAAACCTATTATTAAATTAAGGAGCACTGGATAAAATCTGATTTATACATTTTGATATGGAAGACAATATTATTCATAGTTTCGAAGCTAGTAATATAAAATGTAAATGAAATGGCATTCAATCAGTTAATTTGTTTTTTTTAATGTACATACAATCTGCCTGTGTTGCCACAATGGCATACAATGTTGCCAATAATCTTACTTTTCATAGTTTAGATATTCTATATGTATTTACGTAATGAGGATGTTATAAAATTTAATTCTCAACAGCCATAGATTTCATAAATCAGAATGTTAGTGCTCAAGTTCTATGTGGATGATATCTTAACATGTTTAATTGCAAAGCAAACCAGTTTTAAAATCAGAGATAATAAGATTATCTGTATTAATGAAAAATACTTTCATAACAATCCTGTTAAATATAATTTGGAACTTGCAATTTGTAGCATTAAGCTAAAATATTTCACAATTAATGGCACATCTTCACATCGCAAGTGAATGACCAAACATCCCATGTGGACAGAGCATCAAGTCCCTCTCAATTTGCCTTAAATTGCTTCAACCACTGCATTACTCTCAAGAAATTTACTACATGCTTCTGCTTCTTTGTATTGCGTCTTGAGGTGTTGTCCAGGGAGAACTAGCAGGTTGGATAGGGAATTGTCTTCATGGAAGATAGCAGATGCTGGATGGCTGTTTTTCGGACTGGAAGCCTGTGATTAATGGTGCGGCTCAGGAATGGGTACTGGGCCCATTGTTGTTTATGGTTTATATCTATCAACAATTTGGATAAGAATGTACGTCAAGAATAGTAATTTTCCAGATAACACTAAAGTGAATGATATTGTAGACAGCGAAGATGGTTATGAAACATTACAACAGGGTCTTGATTTGCTGTGCAAGTGGGCGGAAGAATGTTAATGGAGTTTAATGCAGATAAGTGAAAGGTGTTGCATTTTGGGAAGTTCAACACTGGCAGGACATTCACGGTGAATGGCAAGGGCCTGGAGAGTATTGTAGAAAAGTGGGATCTAAGAGTGCAGGTACATTCCAGTTTAAATTCCATTTGGAATATTTTGGAGGACCAAGAAACCAAGAACCAAGTACACAGTTCCCTGAACATGGCATCACAGGTGCAATAAGGTTTTTGGCTCATTAGCCGACATCAATCAGGGTATTGAAAATGGCAGTTAGGATGTTATTTTACCAGTGTATCAGACATTGGTGAGGCCACTTTTGGAGTATTCTGTTCCGCTTTGGTCACCCTGCTATAGGAAATGCTGGAAAGAGTGCAGAGAACATTTACAAGGATGTTGTCAGGACTTGAGGGCCAGAGCTAAAGGGAGAGGTTGGGAAAACTAAGACTATATTCCTAGATGCACAGGAGCATGAAGGTTGATCTTATAGAAGTACATGAGATCAAGAAGGAAATAGAAAGGGAAAAACTAATAGGAAACTGAGGGACAACTTTTTTCACACAGAGAGTGGTGGGTATATGTAACAAGCTGTCAGGAGTTGATGCTGTTATAGGCCTTTCTCACGGGGCGACTTGACGCAAGAGTTAACCAGAGTTTAACATCGTGGAAACCTCGTGCGATAACAGTACGGCATTTGTGGATTACCGTGGACCACCATGGTGCTAACGGCAGGTAATCGTGTAACTTGGTGACTCGGGAGAAAATTCAAGCAAGCTTGAATTTCTGCAAGAGTAACTTGTACACTTGTGGTTGTGCATTGCAACATTATATGAACGTGGTGGCCAGTGCGATATCCGTGCGATATCCGTAATAACTCTTGCAGTTACCGTGGGAACTCCTGCGAACGGTAAACCCGGAAGCTGGACAGAGGGGACAGAAGGTGAGTAAAAATTGTCTTCTGTGGGATTGAATTTAAAAAATAAAAATTTGCATCCGCATATGGATATCAACTTATTCATGAGTTATGTTAAGAAAATAACTATAATCTTTAAAAGGGACTTTACTGAAAGGTCCCGCATTTTTATGGTCCGTGAGAAATTTTTCACATGTACTTCTTTGAGAGATACATCTCGGAGTCCTCGCCGACTAGCGATCGATGCCTTTCCGAAGCAGGGTCCAGAACGCTACCAATCAATGTTCTCCAGAGACCTGTGTAAGGAGTGAACTGCACATGCTGGTTTAAAACGAAGACAGACACAAAAAGCTGGAGTAACTCAGCGAGTCAAGCAGCATCTCTGGAAAAAAATAGGTGATGTTTCGGGACGAGACACATCTCAGACTCAATTACGATTAGGATGTCTGAAGAAGGGTTCCGATTCGAATCGCCACCTATTCTTTTTCTCCAGAGATGCTGCCTGACGCGCTGACTTACTCCAGCTTTTTATGTTTTTCTTCCCAGATCTGACTTGGGTAACTTAGGTAACTTACACTCTCTCTCTCTCCCCCATGGTCAGGATCGAACCCCGGTCTCTGGGGCTGTGAGGCAGCAACTCTACCACTGTGCCGCATGTAGTCAGATTTAATAAATTGCTGGTGTTGCTTCCAAAGACAGAGGCATTGATAATATTAGATCAGAATTGCATCTTTCCGCTAATAGAGTCAATTATTAGTCAATTAATAATAGAATCAATTATTGTCGGTGACATTTCACCTACAAATATCAGACTATTTTCGCAGAGGTAAGGGCCAATTAGGCATAGCAAAAGGAATGAACACTTTTAAACATTTTTTTCCGCTAATTTTGTCAAATGCAAATACAGGGAGAATGATCAAAGTGTTCACATGGCTCACTCTGTTAGAAGCGTTCTGAGTTTAAATGTTCCGTGTATTCCTTCTTAAAGTATACATTTTTGTGGCCAGGGGTGCGATTGAGAATAGCTGGGAAAGGGCGGAGGGGGCGTCACGAATAACAGCATTTGCTTGGCCATAATATTGTCCATTCCCCAACTGTAACATTAATCAAGCTCTGTACACCATCCCCCTGTGACATGGGTTAGTCATCACTGGGCGGGATGTGGGCCGAATGGCCTGCCAACGGGAGTCAGAGACTGACACTGAGATCCATTGTGCAGGAAGGAACTGCGGATGCTGGTTTTTACCGAAGATAGACACAAACGCCACCTGTTCATTTTCACCAGATATGTTGCCTGACCCATTGAGTTACTCCAACATTTTGTGTCTGTGTTCTCTATGAACATTGAATTATTTGATTTTAGGTAACTTACACACTCTCTCTCTCCACCGCCCACCCCCTCCTGCCCCCCCCCCCCCCCCCCCCCCCATGCAGTAAATGTCGGTTAACCAGGCCAAGGTTTGCAATGATGGTCCCCTCTTGGGATCACATTATCCCTAGCCAACAATTGGCCTATCAGGGAACCAAATATTGAAATAAAGTGCTGGAGTGACTTAGTGGGTCAGGCAGCATCTCTGGAGGAAAGGGGTAGGCGACATTTTGGGTCGGGACCCCTTTTCAAAAAACCCTGCTGAGGTCATCTGTTGTTGGCCCTGATTTGTCCCGGTCTTTTCTTGCTTGCAGTTCCCCCCTACAATCATCCCGAAGAAGGGTCTCGACCAAAAATGGAATCTATTCCTTTTCTCCAGAGATGCTGCTTGGCCCGCTGAGTTACTCCAGCATTTTGTGTCTAACTTGCTCATTCAGACAGTTTTTGATTATCAAGGATTCTGCGCTGACTCTTTACAAGTACCACAGATCCCCATCTTTATAAATTTCTATCTGGCAGTGTTTTCTGTCTCTGGAATTTCAGCTTTGTCTGTAGTTACTGTCATCAAATATAGACAAAGGGCTGAAATTCCTGAGACAGAAAACACTGCCAGATAGAAATTTATAAAGGTGGGGATCTGTGGTGCTTGTTACTGTCATCAAATATAGACAAAGGGCTGAAATTCCTGAGACAGGAAACACTGCCAGATAGAAATTTATAAAGGTGGGGATCTGTGGTACTTCTGAAAACACACGTTGGAAATTTAAACTTGGGCGCAACTAACATCGTCTAAGTAATGTGGCATCTTCCTGCAGTAAAGTCACGGCATTAGTACAGGCATGTCTCCAAATGAGCCAATTCAACCAAGGGAGGATATTTATAGTGTGTGAAAAAAAAGTGACATCATTTGTGCCACGTGACACTTCACAGTTCACAATGTTCATTCAAGATTTAACGGGAAAGCTCGGGAGACGGACAAGTCACTCGCACAAATAACAGAAATGCCGAGTACCGTGGGAACTCTTTATCTACCCCCCGTTATATTGTGTGATATCGTGCTAGACCACGACCACTTCACTCTGGTTACATCTTGCATCATGTCGCCCCATGAGAAAGCACTTTTATTATTAAGACATTTGAAGAGGTGCATGGATAGGAAATGTTTAGAGGAATATGGGCTAAACGCAACAGGTGGGACTAGTGTAGATGGGGCATTCTGGTTGGCATGAACTCTGACTCTAATTGATCTTCACAATAGACAATAGATAATAGGTGCAGGAGTAGGCCATTCGGCCCTTCGAGCCAGCACCGCCATTCAATGTGATCATGGCTGATCATCCACTATCAGTACCTCGTTCATGCCTTCTCCCCATATCCCCTGACTCCACTATCTTTAAGAGCCCTATCAAGCTCTCTCTTGAAAGTATCCAGAGAACCGGCCTCCACTGCCCTCTGAGGCAGAAAATTCTACACTAACAACTCTCTGTGTGAAAATGTGTTTCCTCATTGTCTTTCTAAATGACTTACCCCTTATTCTTAAACCGTGGCCCCTGGTTCTGGACTCCCCGAATGTCGGGAACATGTTCCCTGCCTCTAGGGTGTCCAAACCCTTAATAACCTTATATATTTCAATAAGATTTCCTCTCGTCCTTCTAAATTCCAGAGTATACAAGCACAGCCACTCCATTCTCTCAGATATGACAGTCCCGCCATCAAGGGAATTAACCTTGTGAACCTACGCTGCACTCCCCCAATAGCACTCCCCCAATGCCCCAATAGGACATTCTTGCTATTGGGGGAGTGCAGCGTAGGTTCACAAATTAGGGGACCAAAACTGCACACAATAACCATATAACATATAACCATATAACAATTACAGCATGGAAACAGGCCATCTCGGCCCTACAAGTCCGTGCCGAACAAATTTTTTTTTTTTCCCTTAGTCCCACCTGCCTGCACTAATACCATAACCCTCCATTCCCTTCTCATCCATATGCCTATCCAATTTATTTTTAAATGATACCAATGAACCTGCCTCCACCACTTCCACTGGAAGCTCATTCCACACCGCTACCACTCTGAGTAAAGAAGTTCCCCCTCATATTACCCCTAAACTTCTGTCCCTTAATTCTGAAGTCATGTCCTCTGATGTTTGAATCTTCCCTATTCTCAAAGGGAAAAGCTTGTCCACATCAACTCTGTCTATCCCTCTCATCATTTTAAAGACCTCTATCAAGTCCCCCCTTAACCTTCTGCGCTCCAGAGAATAAAGACCTAACTTATTCAACCTATCTCTGTAACTTTGTTGTTGAAAACCAGTTTCCCAACATTCTAGTAAATCTCCTCTGTACTCTCTCTATTTTGTTGACATCCTTCCTATAATTGGGCGACCAAAATTGTACACCATACTCCAGATTTGGTCTCACCAATGCCTTGTACAATTTTAACATTACATCCCAGCTTCTATACTCAATGCTCTGATTTATAAAGGCTAGCATACCAAAAGCTTTCTTTACCACCCTATCTATATGAGATTCCACCTTCACGGAACTATGCACGGTTATACCCAGATCCCTCTGTTCAACTGTATTCTTCAATTCCCTACCATTTACCATGTACGTCCTATTTTGATTTGTCCTGCCAAGGTGTAGCACCTCACATTTATCAGCATTAAACTCCATCTGCCATCTTTCAGCCCATTTTTCCAAATGGCCTAAATCACTCTGTAGACTTTGGAAATCCTCTTCATTATCCACAACACCCCCTATCTTGGTATCATCTGCATACTTACTAATCCAATTTACCACACCTTCATCCAGATCATTAATGTACGACAAACAACAAAGGACCCAACACAGATCCCTGAGGCACCCCACTAGTCACCTGCCTCCAACCCGATAAACAGCCATCCACCATTACCCTCTGTGTATGTATATAATACTCTAGATGTGGTCTCACTAGGGCCCTATACATCTCCAGAAGGACCTATTTGCTCTTATACTCAACTTCACAGGAAAACCTGCAGCCTATGATTTTTTCTTGTCATAAGTAATGTTCAAAAGTAGACCAAATAAACATATTTTGAGCAGCAGTAAATTTATAGATTGCTTTTGTTCTATAGATGTCCTGTGCAATCTTGAATGGTCGTCAACAAATCTTTTCCAAGAAACTGCATTTTACTCTGTTAACGTGCACTGCTTATTGTGCTGACTCCCAATTAGGACTGCACCAAAAAGGAAAATTAGCCAAAAGTGCGGTTCAAAATTACACATGTGCCTTTCTCTCAGAAAGCTGTAATCTGTGCAATGTTGACAGGGTGTGTAATGCTTTGCTTCCTGAAGTCAATCACAATCTCCTTTGTCTTCCTGACTATGAGGAAGATGTTGTTGTCTCGGCACAAGTGTATAAGGTTCTTAATCTGCTTTCCGTACTCTGTCTTGTCATCATTTGATATCTGGCTAAACATAGTGGTGTCATTTGCGAACATGTAGATTGAGTTGGATTGGTATTTTTCCGTACAATTGTGTATGTATATAATTGTGGCAACAGTTACAGTAGGGGCTGAGAAAGCATCATTGTGGAGTACCAGTGTTAAGTATTATTGTCGAGGATGATTTGTCACCCATCTTACTAATAGTGTTCTGTTAGTCAGGAAGTCAAAGATCCATTTGCGGAAGGGAGTACAGACTCCAATTCCATGAGTCTGGAGATGAGTATGACTGGGATAATTGTGTTCAAAGCAGAGCTCTAGACGATGAATAGGAGTCTTACATGGGTGTACTTTTTATCCAGGTATTCCTGGGACCTTTGGGTAAACTGCAGTGGATCAAGACTGGTTGGTAGGCTGGAATTAATGTGTGCCGTAACTAGCCTCTCATAGCACTTCATGATGGTGGATGTCAAGGCCGCTGGCCGGTAGTCATAAAGGCATGAGTTCTTGCATTTGTTTGGAAAGATCTTGATTTTCTTTGGCAGTGCTTGCTTTTCTTTGGCAAAGTCTTGATTTTCATTGGCAAATTTTCAAGGAACACACAAATACTTCTTATGCAGACTGATGAAAGGAGTCGAAGCAAGCCACTTTAGGAATGTAATTAGGGGTTTGTTTGTTTGATGCCTTATTGCAGTGCTGGTGGAATTGTAAAGCAACATTTGAGCAATGAATATCATCAGTATGCCATGTTGCTAATCAGTGCGTGATTGTGGCAGTAGTGGTAGGAGTTTAGAGAGGGCAACAATGTGCACGGAGACTGTAGCTATGCATGGTATTCAGGAGATGTTTTTTTCTGTCATCCTACTTTGCTCATCTAGCAGAGGTTTCTGATGTGGAGCACAAAAATCTGCATTGGATTTGCCAACATTGCTAGCTTTCCATGAGTGGGCTGAAATACCATTTGATTGCCCTCTTATACCCTTAAGAGCTCCTCTTAATATACCAAATGTTTTCATCAAGGGAAACCATTTCTATTCTCTCAATATACACGTGGAGCCTTCATCATCTTCTTGTTCCATTGTGCCTGCTGGTCTTCTGCCTGCAGTTCTTGGTATCTCAAATTTCTGTTCCCCTGATTTGAGGTACCAGTGGGTGTCTTCTGATTGCAGATTATGCAGCCTGCAGCAATTATTGCTTTGTCTCTGTTGGATGTCTACTCCAATACACATATTGATTTGGGAAAAAAAAGTGTGATTTCATTGGCAGGAGATGGATGGCTTTTGCCCCACTATCTATGTTCTTCCATCGTGCCTCAATTCAGCTGGTGTGGTTGGATTATGGATGTGCGTAAATTAGAGGATAGATAGAACTTTATCTCCTAGACCAAGGGGGCAGCTCAAAAACATGTCATTGATCATCAATAATTTATTCTCATGATTTGTGACCACCTCCACAATGTGTGTGTGGAAACACATTATTATGAGAAGAAAATCTGAATTACTAATAGTAGTGTGTGAGTATATGAAGGCAGTCAAAGGATGACTCCACACATTGGAAACCAGTAAAACCAGCTGCCAAATCCCAATGACTGAGATTTCCCATTCCCAAGTATGTGAAATAATCTTGTTCACATTACCTTAGTTGGCATCACTAATGTAATGGTGGGAAACAAACTGACAGATGTGGCAGACACTTGCAATAGCTAATGAACTGAACCTATGTTCAACCTATGAACAAGTTGGGGATCAATCTAACTGACCTTAATTGAGAGACAAGTCCAGGAACAAGGACATGACTAAAGATCTTCCCACAGAATGTCTCATAACTCAGCAATGATGGCCTTGAATAATCTGAGCCCTTATATACACAACGTGCATTAAAGAAGTTCAGGTAGAATGTGAGGTCTCTGGTCCGAAACCCTTAATCTATCTTTTTGAATAGACAAAAGACAACAGACAATAAGTGCAGGAGTAGACCATTCAGCCCTTTGAACCATTCAATATGATCATGGCTGATAATCCACTATCAGTACACTGTTCCTGTCTTCTCTCCACATCCCCTGACTCCACTATCTTTAAGAGCTCTTGAAAGCATCCAGAGAATTGACCTCCACTGCCTTTTGAGGCAGAACATTCCACAGATTCACAACTGTGTTAAAAGGTTTTTCCTCATCTCCATTCTCCTTATTCTTAAACTGTGGTCCCTGGTTCTGGACTCCCCCAACAGCGGGAACATGTTTCCTGCCTCTAGCTTGTCCAAACCCTTTAATAATCTTATATGTCTCAATAAGATCCTCTCCCTCATCCTTCTAAATTCCAGAGTATATAAGCCCAGCCGCTCCATTCTATCAACATATGACAGTCCTGTCATCCCAGGAAATAACCCCGTGAACCTACGCTGCACTCCCTCAATAGCAAGAATGTCCTTCCACAAATTTGGAGATCAAAACTGCACACAATACACCAGGTGTGGTCTCACTAGGGCCATGTACAACTGCAGAAGCTTTTTGCTCCTATACTCAACTCCTGTTGTTATGAAGACCAACATGCCATTCGCTTTCTTCACTGTGTGCTGTACCTGCATACTTACTTTCAGTGACTGATGAACAAGGACCCCCCAGATCTCGTTGTACTTCCCCCTTTTCCCAACTTGACACCATTCAGATAATAATCTGCTTTCCTGTTTTTGCCACCAAAGTGGATAACCACACAAAAGGAGATTTGAATATCAAAATGTCAGTGTGGAATTAAAATGTTGTGATAAATCTGATTAAGCAGGTTGCAGGAAATTGTCACTTAAAATCGCTGAAGTACGTATAAGAAAGACCATTAACTGTTTTATCAAAAATAACGTGGAAGAAGATGTATCACAACTCAAACCCAGTCATCAAAGTGAACAACTCCAGGATGGTTGAAGATTATTTGAACATCTTATTAGGTCAAAACATGGAAAAAAATGTAAAGTGACAATCAATGGTTGGCTATATATTTTGGAACATTATTAACAATCTTGTCAAACAGCTAAGCAGAAAACAAAGTTTCAACTCTGCTTCTTATCTTTTGCCTGAAGTGATATCTGCTTTCCAACCAGACTCACGTGAGAGATCTTCACCCATCTGCATCTACCTGAGCTATACGGAGGAGAACTGAACAACCTGATCTTCAATTTCTAGGAAACTGTAGCAAGCCAAAGCATTACCTTATTGGCAGGTATGTTACAGGCCTCATACACTGCTGAGGCCTCATACCTAGAATGCCTTGACAATCAATGAAGAAGGGAAGGCCAGGGGTTGAACCTTGCCTAGTGCCAAACCTGTCAATTATTGTAAAAGAAAATCTCCTAATTTAGAAATATTTAAAAGTAAAATCATTAAAAACTTGTTAAACAAAGACATTATAATAATATAATAAAATAAAACTAGTAGAATATTAGTAAACCTTTTATTTTCTTCTTGAATTCATGATAGAGAAATGCCATCTGAATGAATTTAATCTTGCTCCTGGTATGATTTGAAACTAATCTAAGATGTACCTGTAATAATGCTGGGAAACTCCAGCCTGATTAGGCTCCATTGTTGGATTCCACGCAAAGGAGCGGAGTGACAGATGAGCTGGCCCGTGAGACACAGCATGTCTGACACTTTCAGTAGGTCCATGTAACTCTGGGACTTAGTCATCTGGGAGTGCTTGTATGTCACAGGTTTTCTTCAGAATCACCAGCCAGGGTCAGTGCAATTTGTCTCTTAGTTTTTTTTTTGCTTCATGGATGGAATAATAATCGTTATTTTTCTTCCATCGCAAATGAAACCAAACAGTTTGATTTCAGTTACACTGACAGGATAGGTATAGAATACAAATCCATTGTCAAATGTAATATTCATCTAACAACATTTCTCAAGCAATTCAGAACAAAATAGTAAAATATTAAAGCATTACAACAGAGCAGAAATAGGTGCCATCTAAGATTGGGGTTAGGCCACAATGTCAAAACAATGTATTGAATCTGATATATCTCACACCTGTCATGCTGTCACTAGGTGAGAAATGAAATGAAAAGTTCCAATCTTATCACTGTCAAACTGAAGTTTGACAGTCCCCCAAAAAATGCTTCTGCAATTTAAAAATGCAGCGCAAGTTTTAGCAAAAACAATTGCTTTTGCTGTATTATTAAAGTTGGCTTAATATTTGAATTTTGTCAGTTACAATTCAGAAGTAAAGCTTAATTTTATTTTGAAAATATGTGCCAGTGTTTTGAAATTGTGGCAGATATAGTAGATTTGTTGCTACCAGAATATAGGTACTCATGGTTTGGGGACTGGAACTATTCTTAAAAATGTAAAATGCCAGCTGTAGTGGAAATTCACATGATTGAGCTGAAGCACTAGTTTGGAGCTCAGTGTCCTTTTGGAGCTCAGTGTCTCAGCTGATCCCTCTTCCCTTCACATAAACGACTCTTAGCAGTAGGGACAACATCTCCCCTCTCACAATTTAAGGAGTCTTTTGATCAGTTAGCTAATGATTGATTTCTCCTGAAACCAAATGTGTTTGCTGCTTTCCAAATTGTGGTTGTCTACAAGGATTGATGTGACAGGTTCTCAAGTGCATTTTGCTGATATGGAAGTTCAGCACGTACCAATTCCTCCAGGCATATCAGAGTTTTCCTTTGGAATTTAACGTGTTGCAACTAATGAGCAAAACATACATGGTGCATGACAATTTGGTGGATGAGGGGGCAGTAGGAAGAGGATAAAAACTCTTTGTAAAGGTGTTCAAGGTGCAATTCTCTGGCCTGAAGAATATTCTTCTTAAATTTATCAACCAGGTCTAGTTACAGGTATAATCCCAAAAATAGGAATGACCCATTGTCAGTGCCTATCAATATAACCATACTAATTAATTTTTATGTCACACTTTTCTCCTGGTAAGGCTGTAGAAATTTGAAAAGGTCTGGCTGCTTACCTTCTCTGTTGTATAAGGAAGGAAACTGAGGGTCTTATTTCCAAAGAGATAACCGCATTTTACGCTCTTCAGTTGAAGACCAGCAGGCAAAAAGCACAGAGCTTCACTAATATTACAAGTGCAGGTGATACATTCAACTCTACAATCTGCTGGAAGTATTGGAGAAATTAACTCCCTCAATGTCAGCTGATGTGGAACAATGGATAGCACAGATACGTAATTCAGTTAAATGTTTGATACCCAGCCAATAGGCATGCTCTCTTCATTCCGTGGCTATTCACTGTAATATCTGTGACATGAGCCACTACATGAACTAACTGTTCACTTCAGAGCTATGAAAGTTGTTTGACAGTACCATAAAATGCAACACATGGATATGAGTTCAGCAGGCATATATTGAAATATGTGGAATAAAATGTGACAGAGCTGACCAATATAAAGCAGAAATATGCTTTGCTGCCCGGACCAAATAGAAGTGCCGTTCAATATCTGTGCAGTGTAGGATAACGGTTCAGTGTCACCTGCTACATGTTCTGCACCCTCATCATTGTGAGAACTCTGTTCAGCAGTGACAGGTTTATCACTTCAATATTTTGCAGATACCCACTAGGCATGCTGAATAGTGGAAGAGTAAGAGAATAAGGAAGATGGCAATCAGTTCTCAGCCCGTGTTATCTATTTGCAACTCATCCAGATGTATTACCATTGACAGTAAACCTAATTCCCATTCATCAATGGTCACACATCATCCTTGCCTTTGTCCTCTTGGGAATAATGGGGTGTCGTATCACTAAGGAACGATATAATTGCAAGGTAAAAGATAAAACGTGCTGGAATAGCTCAGCAGGTCAGACAGCATTTCTGAAGAACATGGGTAGATGATGTTTCATTGGGACCCTTCTTCAGACTGATCCCAATGAGTTACTCCAGATTCTGACGTATTTGTAAATCAGTATCTGTAGTTCCTTGTATCTACTATAAAATTGTGCTAATGTCATAGTGCACAGAAACAGGCCCTTCTACCCAACTCATCCATGCCAACCAAGATGCCCCATCTAAGTTAGTCCCATTTGGTCCACATCCCTCTGAAACTTTCCTATCCATGTACTTATGGGTCTAAAGTGTGATAGGTGTTTATTTTTGCATTTGTTCTTTTTTTCAATGAAGGCCAATAGTTTGTTTACCTCCCTAATTGTTTACACTTTAGGTTACAGAAACTGATGTACAAAAATGCTCAAGTCCCTCTGAACACCATTGCCTTTGAATAGCCTAAAGTGGATAATATCTGTGTTGCATATCACATTCCATCTGCCATATCCCTTCACAACCCAAACTATCTCTTGTATCATCAGAAACTTAATATCCTCATCCAAATTGATAAAGGTTCGGGACAGCTGGGACCCAGTGACAATCCTCATGGCACTACACTAGTTATAGCCTTCTAACCCTGAATCCATGCTAGTCAATCAAATATTCTTCACTTCCACCCATCCACCCAGTGAAAGCAGAATGATGGAAGGACATGCTGGCTGATAGCATTGCATTGAGGATACAAGAAGGATGAAGATGGTCCATTGTGTGTAAATGTAAATGTTAATGGTATGGAAGGATAAGATGAATCCTTGGCTGTGGTCTGGGAACAAGTGGAAGGATGAGTGCAAGTAATAGCCAAGAGCCCCATTAACCAAAGTGCTGCAGAAAATATGAGTTGGGAAAGAAGAATCAAAAAATTGATCTGTCCGGTAGCAACAGGTTTAACGGAGAAATTGGAAAAATTGATCACTGGAAATCAGGAGGGAATAAGAATAAACATGGTGGGTGCAGGGTCCATAAGACTGTATGTCTCCAATGTCTGATTATGCAAGGAATTAAAATAAAACTTTGTTTGGATTGCATATTTTAAAGTGATCTATTCTTAAAATCCAATTATACTGCTCCTGCTTATGACATTAAATCCTTTGCCTCAAAATGTGTAGCCCAAAAGTTACCACCTGCAGAACCTGTGGAGAGTTAACTGATTTCCCTAACCTATCTATTAGTATTCCAGAAAACTAACATATTAATAACAACCGTTCATTACTTGGTTGTGTAAGGCATCTGGCATTAGGCACTTTTGATTTATTTTTTGGATTGGCTTTGCTGTCGGATAACAATCAATATGCATCACTTTCCTATGATTAATAATTCAACATCCACCAAAATAGGCAGACAGTACTCATCGTAAGAGCACCTCTGGCAATGTAATTTATCCCTTCAACTGCACTGAAGTCTCATCCAAAATTTGATGCTCTATGCTTTGAGTTGACCTTAAACTAATGACCTTCAGAGAAAGAGTGATGCAAGCTGAGATTTAATACCCTGTGAATGGTGGTTTTATTACAATTTGACAGGACCCATTGCTCAGGTTGTCACCTGTTATTATTTTACCAGATTTGTATAGTAAATGTTTCAACGTGACATTATTGGGGAGAGGCCATTATACTTGGTTTGTATAATAATATAACCATATAACCATATGACCATATAACAATTTCAGCACGGAAACAGGCCATCTCGACGCTTCTAGTCCGTGCCGAACAGGTATTCTCCCCTAGTCCCATACACCTGCGCTCAGACCATAACCCTCCATTCCTTTCCCGTCCATATAACTATCCAATTTATTTTTAAATTATAAAAACGAACCTACCTCCACTGGAAGCTCATTCCACACAGCCACCACTCTCTGAGTAAAGAAATTCCCCCTCATGTTACCCCTAAACTTCAGCCCATTAATTCTCAAGTCATGTCCCCTTGTTTGAATCTTCCCTACTCTCAGTGGGAAAAGCTTATCCACATCAACTCTGTCTATCCCTCTCATCATTTTAAATACCTCTATCAAGTCCCCCCTTAACCTTCTGCGCTCCAAAGAATAAAGCCCTAACTTGTTCAACCTTTCTTTGTAACTTAGTTGCTGAAACCCAGGCAACATTCTAGTAAATCTCCTCTGACTCTCTCTATTTTGTTGACATCCTTCCTATAATTAGGCGACACAAATTGTACACCATACTCCAGAATTGGCCTCACCAATGCCTTGTACAATTTTAATATTACATCCCAGCTTCTATACTCAATGCTCAGATTTATAAAGGCCAGCACACCAAAAGCTTTCTTTACCACCCTATCTACATGAGATTCCACTTTCAGGGAACTGTGCACAGTTATTCCTAGATCCCTCTGTTCACCTGCATTCTTCAATTCCCTACCATTTACCATGTACGTCCTATTTTGATTTGTCCTGCCAAGATGTAGCACCTCACACTTATCAGCATTAATCTTTCAGCCCACTCTTCCAACTGGCATAAATCTCTCTGTAGACTTTGAAAACCTACTTCATTATCCACAACCCCCACCTATTTTAGTATCTTGTGCATACTTACTAATCCAATTTACCACACCATCATCCAGATCATTGATGTACATGACAAACAACAGTGGACCCAACACAGATCCCTGTGGCACCCCACTAGTCACTGGCCTCCAACCTGACAAACAACCATCCACCATTACTCTCTGACATCTCCCATTCAGCCACTGTTGAATCCATCTTGCTACTCCACTATTAATACCCAACTATTGAACAACCTCCATGAGGAACCTTGTCAAAGGCCTTACTGAAGTCCATATATAAAACATCCACTGCTTTACCCTCATCAATTTCTCGAGTAACCTCTTCAAAAAATTCAAGAAGATTAGTCAAACATGACTTTCCAGGCACAAATCCATGTTGACTGTTCCTAATCAGACCCTGTTTATCCAGATGCTTATATATATTATCTCTAAGTATCCTTTCCATTAATTTGCCCACCACTGACGTCAAACTAACAGGTCTATAATTGCTAGGTTTACTCTTAGACCCCTTTTTAAACAATGGAAAAACATGCGCAGTACGCCAATCCTCCGGCATTATTCCTGTTTCTAATGACATTTGAAATATTTCAGTCATAGCCCCTGCTATTTCTACATTAACTTCCCTCAATGTCCTAGGGAATATCCTGTCCGGACCTGGAGACTTATCCACTTTTATATTTCTCAAAAGTGTCAGTACTTCTTCTTTTTTGAATCTCATAGTTTCCATAGCTACTCTACTTGTTGCCCTTACCTCACATAATTCAATATCCTTCTCCTTGGTGAATACCAAAGAAAATAAATTGTTCAATATCTCCCCCATCTCTTTTGGCTCTGCAGATAGCTGTCCACTCTGACTCTCTAATGGACCAATTTTATCCCTCGTTATCCTTTTGCTATTAATATAGCTGTAGAAACCCATTGGATTTACTTTCACCTTAATTGCCAAAGCAACCTCATATCTTCTTTTAGCTGTTCTAATTTCTTTCTTAAGATTCTTTTTACATTCTTTATACTCCTGAAGCACCTCATTTACTCCATGCCGCCTATAATTATTGTAGATCTCCCTCTTTTTCCCTTGGAAACCATGGCTCGTTCCAATTTTTACTATTTCCTTTCAACCGAACAGGGACATAAAGATTCTGTACCCTTAAAATGTCACCTTTAAATGTACTCCATTTCTCTTCCACATCTTTCCCATCAAACAAACTGTCCTAATTTACTCCTTTTAAATCATTTTGCATCTCCTCAAAGTTAGCCTTTCTCCAATCAAAAATCTCAACCCCAGTTCTGACCCTCTCCATAATTATATTGAAACTAATGGTATTGTGATCACTGGTCCCGAACTGTTCCCCAACACATACCTCTACCACCTGACCCGTCTCATTTCCTAACAGGAGGTCCAGCACCGCCTCTTCTCTAGTAGGTACTTCTATGTATTGCTGCAAAAAACTATCCTGCACACATTTCACAAACTCCAACCCATCCAGCCCATTTACAGAATGTGTTTCCCAGTCTATGTGCGGAAAATTGAAATCTCCCACAATCACTACCTTGTGCTTACTACTAATATCTGCAATCTCCTTACATATTTGCTCTTCCAATTCTCGCTCCCCATTTGGCGGTCTATAATACACCCCTATAAGTGTTGCTACCCCTTTCCCATTTCTCAGTTCCACCCAAATAGCCTCCCTAGATGAGTCCTCTAATCTATCCTGCCAAAGCACTGCTGTAATATCTTCCCTGATAAGCAATGCAACACCTCCACCTCTTGCCCCTCCAATTCTATCACACCTGAAGCAATGAAATCCTGGAATATTTAGTTTCCAATCACAGCCCTCCTGCAACCATGTTTCACTGATCGCCACAACATCATACTTCCAGGTGTCAATCCAGGCTCTAAGTTCATCCACCTTTCTTACTATGCTCCTAGCATTAAAATATACACATTTAAGAAACCCACCCTCTCTTATTCTCTGTTTATTGTCTTTTTCTTCTCTCTCCCCTACGTTTTGGGTCAGAGTGCTACCATTCTCTGCCTTCTGCCTCACACACTGACTGCTAGCTTTCCCAATTTGAGTACCCAATATGATGTTAAATCTGTTTCAAAATTTGTAAATTGGCATAATTGTATTGTATGTTCAGCATTGCTATTCATTAAATATCATTCTTGTCAGGAGAGGCAAGTGTGGTAAAATGGGGATTTAAAACTGGTTAGACTAGAATCTGTTTTTGTCAAAGTGCAGTTACTAGAAGTTCATCCTGGTTATTCATTTGGTATTTCTAATATATTGTGTAGTAGTCATTGCATATCATGCTCAATGCTCAATGTTTGGAGTTTAAAGGGCTGGTTAATATTAGATCCAGTCTGCCATCTTTGGTTACCCTCCTACATTTTAACTACATTTAATTTTGTGACCCCTGGGTCCAGTTGTTCTCAATCATCCCAAGCCTATCCAAGACCTATCCACTGAACAGCCAGATGACCTGATGATGTCTGACCAGAGATGTAAATAGTTTAAAATCTCCTTGTTGATGAATGAGGTTTAAAACTGTTCAAATGCAGAAGATCAAAGATAATATCTCATACAATCATTTTGAATTTACTGGATATGGATCTTGCTGGCAAGACTAATATTGTTGACCATCTTCACCGGCCCCTGATTTGAAGTCTTGGTGGGTTGCTTCAGAGGACACCAAAATGTTATTTCTGGTGTTACAGATAGACAAGATAGAGCAAGAATGGCCTTCCCTGAGAGATATATGAATATCTGAGGTATTGCAATAATCCTTTCATTTCATGGTCACCATGACTGACACAAGCACATTTTCCCAGATTTATTGATTCCTTAAATTTAAAGTTCCCAACAGGCCTGGTGAGATTCAATTTGATTCATTTTGATCTTTGGATCAAAAGTCCAGGCCTCGAGCCACTTGCCAAGTAGTTTAATCAGTAGTCAAAAACCATGATATTTTGCAGCAACATAATTGCTTTCAGTTAATGACCTGCATTTCTAATTCTCTTATTGAAAATAACAGCCTTCCAAGTACAAAGTACAAAATACACTTATTTTACGTGAGATGAATAAGAACATAAAGCCGCTGTCCCACATAGGCAATTTTTTCCGGCAACTACAGGCGACTAGGCTGTCGCCACGTGGGCGTGGGGTGATGCCTGTATAGTCGCCGAAAGAGTCGTAATGTTTTTCTGGTTGCCGCTGGATTCTGAAAACTACTGCTTACGTTTTGTTTTTTTCCCAATGAGCCAATGAAATTCACTGGTAACCTACGAGAACCTTTGACCTCCTGGCAACCTACTAGACCTCCTGGCGACCCACCGACAGCATGAGAATTCTCGCTACTCTCCATGGTGGCTTCATTCTGGTCGCCGCTAATTTTTCAACATGTTGAAAAATTCGGGGCGACCATAATGAGGCCACAACTAGTTCCCGGAATGCAGGAAACTCCTCACGACCATGAAGGCAACTACCCAGCAACCACCCGCAAACAAGTGCCGACCATGTGGCGACCGCAGAGTCGCCTAAGTGGGACAGACCCATAAGATGAGGCAAAAAATAGGAAAGTTCAGGATAGATACTGATAACAAACAAACAAAGTTTTCAGTGTTCAGAAAGTTCAGGGTTGAAACTAAAATGGAAGTTAGGGAAGCTAAAATGGTACATTCAAAATTAATTAAGTCCTTAATTAAATCAATAAAATTCCTAAACTGTTGTAAAATGTATAAAAGGAATGAAAATTATAAAATATGGCCTATTAGAGATGAAAAAGATAAGCTGAATGTAGTGATGGAAGGCAAGATATGGCTGTAAATAATTACTTTGTATCAATTCTGTAAGAGTGAGAATTTATATACCTTAACATTGAGGATAAAGTTTAAAGTATTGGATTGTTAAACAAACATAAAAAAAGTATTAAACGATTTAGCACCATTACACTGCGGCACAGTGGAGCAGCATTACAGTTGCTGCCTTAGAGCACCAGAGACCCAGGTATGATCCTGACAACGAAGTGCCATCTGTATGGAGTTTATATTTTCCCCCTATAATCGCATGGGTTTTCTCCGGGTGATCAGGTTTTTTCCCACACTTCAAAGATGTGCAGGTTGTAGGTTCATTGACTTTGGTAAGTTGTAAAACTGTCCTTAGTGTGTAGGATAGTGTTAGTGTATGGAGTAATCACTGGTCCTCGCGGACTCAGTAGGTCGAAGGGCCTGTTTCCGCGCTATATCTCTAAAGTCTAAACCCAAATGCATGAATTGTCCCCCACAGGTAAAATGTGTTCTAACGTCTTAATACAAGCTAGAGAGGAACTACTGGAGTGTTTGGTGATTTGAAGGATTTCTTTTAAATCTTCTTTGGATGTAGATATGGTGCTGGAGGAGTGAAATATGGCTAACATGGCACCCAGTGTTTAAAAAGCGAAAAGAAATAGAGCAAATAAATACAGACCAGTCAGCGTAGCCACAGTGATGGGCACATTATTGGGAAAATGATGTGACTGTATATATCATCATTTAGAAAGAAAACAGTTTAATCAAGGACTGTTAACATGGATATGTCGAGGGAAGGTTGTGCCTGACAAACAGCTGAGTACTTTAAGAAGGAAAGATGGAAGGCTTTATGCTTTATGCAGGCCTCGTGGATTTTAGTGGGTAGTTTAACATAGTAAATTGAGTAGAAAAGTGATAGCCCTCTGGGTACAAGGGAAAGTGGCAATTTGTTTTCAAATTTGGTGTAGTGTCAGAAATCAAAGGATTTAAAAAAATAGAATTTGGTAAAGAGAGTGCTGTATGCAATAGCATTTTGTAAAACTCAGCGCTCTTGCTTCTGAAAGTGCATATCAATGATTTGGACATAAGTATAGGTGTCACAATTAAGAAGTTTGTGACTGTTGGTAAAGTTGGTATTATGATCAATAGTATAGAAGGAAGTTGTACATTGCAGGAAAATATAAATGAATTGCTTAAGCAAGCAAACGGGTGGCAAATGGAATTTAATCTGGAGATGTGTGAAGTAATGCATTTCAGAAAGGTAAACAAACAAATACTGGGATCTTGAGCAACAAACAATCTGCTGGAGCATCTCAGTGGATTGAGTAGCATTTATGGGGTGAAAGCAATTGTCAATGTTTCAGGGCAAAACACTACATTATGGATACGATTTCACAAGAGAAAGACAGTGTTGAGGGAATTCAATAGCATATTTTGCCTGGATTAGAGCTTTTCAGTTATATGGAGAGATTGGATAGGCTGGGTTTGTTTTCGTTATCATGAAGCAATCTGAGGGAAGAGGTAAAGGACGTGCAGAAAATTATGAGAGGGTTAGATGGGATAGTTAAGGGGCTGTCCTACTGTACGAGCTAATTCAAGAGCTCTCGCAAGTTAAAAAAAAAAATCAAACTCGTGGTAAGCACGTAGAATGTACGTTACTGGTACGTCGGAGCTCAGGACGTCTCTTAGCGGCTTGTAACGCTAACGGCAGGTACTCGGGAAACGCGGTAAGCTTGTGAAGATTCGTGAAGATTTTTCAACATGTCGAAAAATGTTCACGAGAGCCCCGAGTACCTACAAGCGGCTATTACCGTAATTCTCTGATTTCGAATCAGGGGAAACCCGGGAGAACTCTTGAATTAGCTTGTACAGTGGGACAGCCCCTTAAGTAAGAATCTTTTTCCCATGGTGTTGTGTGCTTGGATCTAGAGGTCAGAGGTATTAGGTAAAAGGTAGGATGTTTAGAATGAAGCTATGGGGAAACTGGATCACAGACATAATAGTTAAAATCTGGAACGATCTGCCTGAAAAGGTTGTGGTGGTAACTATTTTCACAACAATTAAGAAGTATCTGGATAAGCACTTAAATCACCATGACATAGATGGCTGCAGACCAAATACCAGTAAATGGGACTAGTGTGGCTTACTACAAATGTCAGCATTGACTGATGGGCCGAATGTCATGTTTCTATGCTATTCAACTCTTTGCGTTTATGACTCCATGAATATTTCTTTATACTTAACATTAGTGGCTGAGAATTGTTACATTCTTTCAGTTCATTCTTAATTGTCTTGCTATTTTATCACTTCTAATCATGTGGATGCTGTTGCTTTTTCCAACCTAGTCTAATATTGTCACTATTTGACAATTCCACCCTGCAGTTGACAGAACTGGTGATGTGTCAACCAACTGGTGATATGTCAATCTGTCAACCAGTGTGCAGTTGGAGATCTCCACACTTCAGCTGACGGTGTTGGCAATCTCACTTTCACCCCAGCATTCATTCCAAATCTTATCGAAGACCCACAAACCACATCTAATAATGCTGCCAGTCTGTTCCTAATCAAACTATTGATTATCTTCATGTCACAGCTCAAGAATGTTATATATTATGGCTTGCCAAACAATGTGGTGTATGCAGTGTACCTTAATCTTTGATGCCATGTGGCAGTGTGGTGCTTTATTCCAGGGAGGTAAGTTGCTGTGAGCTGCTTCAATATTTCGATGTTATTATACCATCTTTCTGCCAATTGCAGAATGACACAGAAGAGGTTGGAAACATTGCTGAATTTGGAATAGAGTGAATTCAAATGTTTTACTTTAATCAAACATAATTTATTCCAGTAGACACCAGAGTTGTCCAATATTGTTTTTTTTTTAAATCAAGCTTTAACTGTGTGATAGTGGTGCGAAAATTATGTTTATTTGCATGTTGCATTTGATGAAAGAAGTGTGCATTAAATTAAAGCTAATTGGCAAAATAGCCCAGGAGTGGAGTGTATGTATGTAATGGTGAAGGTGTGGTAAATTGGATTAGTAAGTATGCAGATGATACCAAGATAAGGGGGTGTTGTGGATAATGAAGAGGATTTCCAAAGTCTACAGAGTGATTTAGGCCGTTTGGAAAAATGGGCTGAAAGATGGCAGATGGAGTTTAATGCTGATAAATGTGAGGTGCTACACCTTGGCGGGACAAATCAAAATAGGACGTACATGGTAAATGGTAGGGAATTGAAGAATACAGTTGAACAGAGGGATCTGGGTATAACCGTGCATAGTTCCTTGAACGTGGAATCTCATATAGATAGGGTGGTAAAGAAAGCTTTTGGTATGCTAGCCTTTATAAATCAGAGCATTGAGTATAGAAGCTGGGATGTAATGTTAAAATTGTACAAGGCATTGGTGAGGCCAAATCTAAAGTATGGTGTACAATTTTGGTCGCCAAATTATAGGAAGGATGTCAACAAAATAGAGAGAGTACAGAGGAGATTTACTAGAATGTTGCCTGGGTTTCAACAACTAAGTTACAGAGATAGGTTGAATAAGTTAGGTCTTTATTCTCTGGAGCGCAGAAGGTTAAGGGGGGACCTGATAGAGGTCTTTAAAATGATGAGAGGGATAGACAGAGTTGATGTGGACAAGCTTTTCCCTTTGAGAATAGGGAAGATTCAAACAAGAGGACATGACTTCAGAATTAAGGGACAGAAGTTTAGGGGTAATATGAGGGGGAACTTCTTTACGCAGAGAGTGGTGGCGGTGTGGAATGAGCTCCCAGTGGAAGTGGTGGAGGCAGGTTCATTGGTATCATTTAAAAATAAATTGGATAGGCATATGGATGAGAAGGGAATGGAGGGTTATGGTACGAGTGCAGGCAGGTGGGACTAAGGGGAAAAAAATTTGTTCGGCATGGACTTGTAGGGCCGAGATGGCCTGTTTCCGTGCTGTAATTGTTATATGGTTATATGGTTATATATGTAGGTGATGGGGAGAAGAGAGAGGGGAGTGGTGGTATTGAAATTATTTTAATACAAGTCACAATCTGGAATCAACAGTTGTTGATGGTAGAGGCACATATATTCATGATTTTCAGAAGAAAATTGGAAACACCTTTAAAGAAAAGAAAATAAAATTGGAGGGCTTTGAGAGATGGGAATATTTAAATAATAATTTCTAGGAACAAGCACAGGCTAAATTGACCTTTTATGTGCCTATTGTTCAATGATTAATTCCAAAATTGCTGCCATTATTTGCAGTCAAGAAGCTTTGTGGATAAGAAGCTGACTGCTCTAAAACTGTTTGCAAGAGAACATTGCATTAACTATTTGCTCACTTCAAATTCCTCGTGATAGTTTGTGCAGCTTGTCCAGTGAAAATAATCTGCAGAAGGCAGTGCAGAAAAAGAGTGTGCAGCTGACACTGAGAATTCCATCCCATCTGTTACTTAACTTTTCTAATTTGACTGGTCCTGATTGGTACTCAGAACAAATCTCACAATGTCATGGAGGTTGTCATTACTGGGGATGTATGGTTGAGGTGCAGCAATATGAAACTGTGTCACTCTTGTACACTTAGTTCTCTTGTAATGTATAGTGACATGTTTACTGTAAACCAGAAATCAGTAATTTCTGGTTAAAAACTTGGTTAATAATTTTTTTATGAGCAAACTTTAATTTCATGACACGGTCATGGAACGATCAGCAGCAAATCAGCTGCAGAGCACCAACTGTTCTTATTCAAAGTCAGCAGGGAAGAACAATCATATATTTAATGTTCACTCACTGATCAAAATGTAGAAACTTTCATTTTGAAAATGCAATGAAAGAGCTTGATGAGTGCTGAATGTTCTATGCACACAGGTACATAATAAGAAGTAGTTTACATAGGTCACAAGAACTCACAACCCAACAAGAGCAGCAAGAACAGTAGCTTTACTGTAATTGTATATTGTTATATATACAAATCCAGGCAATTGGTCAAACTTGTCCTGAGTGGTTTTAAACTTTAATCATTTGTGTGACCAATACTATCTGGTTCCTAATTACACAGTGAACAACGTTGAGTGGAGACACAAAAGACTGCAAATGCTGCAATCTAGAGAAAAAGCAAAATGCTGGAGGTATTCAGCATGCCAGGCAGCATCTGTGGAAGGAACAGGGAGATGATAAAAATTAAAGATGGGATAGCCGCACATTTGGAAAGTGGTGAAATCATTGGACAAAGTAAGCATGGATTTACGAAAGGTAAATCATGTCTGACGAATCTTATAGAACTTTTCGAGGATGTAACTAGTAGAGTGGATAGGGGAGAACCACTGGATGTGTTGTATCTGGACTTTCAGAAGGCTTTCGACAAGGTCCCACATAAGAGATTAGTATACAAACTTAAAGCACACGGTATTGGGGATTCAGTATTCATGTGGATAGAGAACTGGCTGGCAAACAGGAAGCAAAGAGTAGGAGTAAACTGGTCCTTTTCACAATGGCAGGCAGTGACTAGTGGGGTACTGCAAGGCTCAGTGCTGGGACCCCAGCTATTTACAATATATATTAATGATCTGGATGAGGGAATTGAAGGCAACACCTCCAAGTTTGCGGATGACACAAAGCTGGGGGGACCATGTTAGCTGTGAGGAGGATGCTAGGAGACTGCAAGATGACTTGGATAGGCTGGGTGAGTGGGCAAATGTTTGGCAGATGCAGTATAATGTGGATAAATGTGAGGTTATCCACTTTGGTGGCAAAAACAGGAAAGCAAACTATTACCTAAATGGTGGCCGATTAGAAAAAGGGGAGATGCAACGAGACCTGGTTATCATGGTACACCAGTCATTGAAAGTAGGCATGCAGGTGCAGCAGGCAGTGAAGAAAGCGAATGGTATGTTAGCTTTCATAGCAAAAGGATTTGAGTATAGGAGCAGCAAGGTTCTATTGCAGTTGTACAGGGTCTTGGTGAGACCACACCTGGAGTATTGCATACAGTTTTGGTCTCCAAATCTGAGGTAGGACATTATTGCCATAGAGGTAGTGCAGAGAAGGTTCACCGGACTGATTCCTGGGATGTCAGGACTTTCATATAATGAAAGACTTGATAGATTTGGTTTATACTCTCTAGAATTTAGGAGATTGAGGGGCGATCTTATAGAAACAAACAAAATTCTTAAGGGGTTGGACAGGCTAGATGCAGGAAGATTGTTCCCGATGTTGGGGAAGTCCAGGACAAGGGGTCACAGCTTAAGGATAAGGGGGAAATCCTTTGAGACAGAGATGAGAAAAACATTTTTCACACAGAGAGTGGTGAATCTCTGGAACTCTCTGCCACAGAGGGTAGTTGAGGCCAGTTCATTGGTTATATTTAAGAGGGAGTTAGATGAGGCCCTTGTGGCTAAAGGGATCAGGGGGTACGGAGAGAAGGCAGGTATGGGATACTGAGTTGGATGATCAGCCATGATCATATTGAATGGTGGTGCAGGCTCGATGGGCCGAATGGCCTACTCGAGCACCTATTTTCTATGTATCTATGATGTGTCAGGGTACTTCTTCAGATGGTGCTGGTACAGCAACTTGGTAAATGTCCATGGTAAAGATTCATGTTAGTTTTTCCCAGCAGAATTTGGACTTCAACTTATCAATATGAACCAGAGCATAGCTCCATCAATGCACCAAAGGAACCTGCCATGATGTAATGTCAGTAGGCCAATGTCTCAACTTCCATTTTAGCACAATCCACAACCAGCAAACATTAAGTTCTCAAGCAGGTTTATATTAGTGCAAGGCAAGTACAGGGCTTCTGCGATAATGGATCTCCATACGTGTTATTCCAAAGGATATTAATTGTCCATTCTCCTTCAGATCAGCATAATTGCTGAGTTGGTTGCCAGGGAACATTGCAATGTCTATGGAGGGAGCATGCTGTCTGCTCCAGATAAGACAGCATTCTAGCAGTCAGCCTCAATTACTCAAATTTTGCAAATCTCTATGCTTTCATATCCCTCAGATGCAGTGATAGAGTGAAAGGTTGATTGCATTTTTAGACAATTTTATAATGATTGTTGGATAATTTATGAATAACGTAAGAATGCGCTCTTGTGAATTTTCATAAACACAGATTTTCCTGATGCATGTCAAGTCTTCTTGACAGGTTTTATAAAGAGCAATAAACAATAATAGTAATAGCGTCATAGCGTGGAAACAGACCCTTCAACCCAACTTGCGCACACTGACCAACATGTCACCTGCACCATCTACATCAGCCCCACCTGCCTTGGTTTGTCCCATCTATAAATAACTAAAACTCTGATCTTGTGCTCTTCTGGTTTGCGCGGTATTTCTATTTGCACAAAATCGGTACGCGAAAGCACTAGGATTTTTCACCATGTTACTCAATGTTCTCCTGTCCTGCAAGTGGAACAAGTTTCATTCTGATCGGTGGCATATTGTAAAAAATTATCGAGGTTTAAAAATCTTAAAAACTGCGCGTGCGCAGATTCCTTCAGCCAGCGCCACACAGATTAGTCTGTTCTCCAGTCAGCCAATGCCACGACCAGAATGGTGATGCCCCTTCCTGCCCTTCCGGTGGTGGCTTGTCCCACCTTGCTCACAAACTCCTCTCTCCCTTCCTCACAGTAGCTTGTCTATCGTCTCCCCCATCACCGGCGGCGGCCGCGTGGGAGTTCAGTGGAGGCCCAGTGGAGGCCAGGTGGAGGCCCCGGTCCCGTATCTTTCCCTCATCACTCTTCCCTCTCCTCTACCCGCCCTTTGCGGCAATGGCGGTCCCGTATACACATCCCCCGGGTCCGTCTCCTCCACCGCCGCCATTGCGGTAACTCACCCTCACGCCGTTTTCGGAGGAGATCATCTCCACCAGCTCATCAAAACTCATGGTGCCCATTGTGATGAACACGGACTCCATCCTTCCCTGTGGCCCTGTGGCAGCAGCAAGCAGCCAGGCAGGTGGGTGGGCAGGGCGGGTACAGGCCAAGCGGCAACAGCGGGCATTCGGACAGGATGGAGACAGGCCAAGTGGCAGCTGAGCTGGAGTGGGCAGAGGGAGGAATGGAGAGTTGGGTTGCAGGGTGGCCGAGCAGTTTGCGCGGAGTTTGACACACACACACACACACACACACACACACACACACACACACACACACTCTGCAAACTGGTCCAATCGTCGTCAATGGGATCTAAACCATTGCTAACAATGAATGACCTGTTGAGGAAGGAACTGGAGATGCTGCTTTTTATGGATGGAGGTAGGGAGTGAGGTAGTGACTGAGGGTAGGGGAAAGGAGAGGGAGAGGTGAGAGAGGGATTGGGGGAGGGGAGGAGGAGAGGGGAAAGATCCTGGGGAGGTGAGGAGGGAGCGTGGGGGGATAGAGGGAGAGGAAGGGGTATGGAGGAAGAGAAGGAAAGTGGGGGAGGTGAGGAGAGTGTGGGAGGAGGGGGAATAGAGGTAGAGGAGGGGTGAGAGGAGGACATAGGATGTGGAGAATAGAGGGAGGAGGGCAGTGGGGGAGGTCAGGAAGCATAGTGGGGGGATAGGCGGAGATGAGGAGTGGGGGATAGAGGGATAGGAGCGGGATAGGGAGGGGAAAGGAGTTATGGTGGGAGGGATGTTGTGACTGAGGTTAGGGGAAAGGAGAGGGAGGGAGATGTGAGGAAGGGATTGGGGAGGGGAGGAGGAGAGGGGAAAGAAGAGGAGGGGGAGGGAGTGCTGGGGGATGAGGGGAAATGAGCCATGCCTGCACAGTTGGGATCTATGCATGAGTGGTGGAATATTGCGTTGAGGGGACGGGTTGCATTGGGGGAACGGGTGAGTGGTGGAATATTGCATTGGGAATGGGTTGCTTTGGAGGACCAGGCCTCCCGTGTGACAGGGACCCAACGGGTCCCACTTAGTTTAGTATCATTCTAAACATATCTTATCCGTGTACCTGTTTAATTGTTTCTTATACTTTGCAACAATCCTTGCCTCAACTCTGTCCTCTGTCAGATCATTCCATGCACCCACCACCCTTTGTGTGAAAAGGTTACTTACCCTTCAGAATTCTATTAAATACAAAACACAAAACCAGTGCCCCCATGTCTATGTAATTCAGAGCTTAGTTGGATATTGTTGTGTTTAAAATCTTGATGGTTGTTGGGAAGAAATTGCTCCTGAACCTGGACTTTACAGTTTTCAGGTTCCTATCCCTTCTGCCTGATGGCTGGAGTAAAATGAGAGGGTGGCCAGGGAGGTGTGGGTCTCAGATGATGTTGGTTGCCTATTAGAAGAAACAACTCCTATAGATCCCTTCGATGGTGAGGAGGTCAGTGCCCATAATGGACTGGGCAATGTTCATCACTTTTAGCAATCTTCCTCATTCCTGGCTGTTCGAGTTGCCAAACCAGGCTGTGATGTAACGAGTTAAAATGCTCTCTAGCGAACACCTATATAAGTTCAAGAGCGTATTCATCAACATACCAAATTTTCTCAATCCTCAATTCGTAATTCATCCAACAACAGCGTAGTGGTGGAGTTGCAGCCTTGCAGCACAAGAGACCTGAGTTTGATCCTAACTCCAGGTGCTGTCTGCACAGAGTTTGTACGTTCTCTCTGTGACCATGTGGGTTTTCTCTGGGTACTCTGGTTTCCTCCCACACTCCAAAGATGTGCAGGTTTGTAAGTTAATTGACTTTATAAATTGAAATTTGTCCCTAGTGTGTAGGACTGTGATGATCGCTAGATGGCGCAGACCTAGTGGGTCATAGGGCCTGTTTCCGCGCTGTATCTCTAAAGTCGAAACAGTGGTGTATTTGGCAAATTTAAGGATGGAGTTGGAACTGTATCCAGCTACACAGTCATAGGTGTAGAGTGAGTGCAGCAGGGGGCTGAAGGATGTGCAGAGACCCAGTTCCTTGAGCTTCATAATCATTTTGGAGGGGATAATGGTGTTGAATGTCGAGCGGTAATCTATGAACAGTCTGAAGAAGTGATTTCAACCCAAAATATCACCTATGCCTTTTTTCCAGAGAAGCTGCCTGACAAGCTGAGTTACTCCAGCGTTTTTGTATCTACCTTCACTGTAAATCAACATGTGCAGTTCCTTCCTACAGAGCCAGACATATGTGTTTTTATTGTCCAAGATGTCCAGTAATATGCAATTTCTTCAAAATAATTCTGTGTGTATATATATATATATATACACAAATTTACTGCAAGAATGTGGAAGATGAACAAGTGGAATGTATACAAGATGCTTTTCTAAATTAATATGTTGCAGCTTCAACTTGGGAAATGCCTATTTTGGATCTTGGTTTAGTGCAACAAAAAAAAAGTTAATTACTATTCTTGTCAAAAAAAACCTTTAGGAAAGATTGAACATGATATGACAGAATTGATATTGAAATTGAAAGTAGTGTAATTTAATACAAACCCAGGGTCTTAAATCTGAACAAAGGCATGTATGTATTTATGTATGTATGTGAGGAGATTTGGCTGTGGTTGATTGGGGGAACGCATTGAAAAGCCTGTTGGGGATGATTAGCATTTAAATAAGTAATAAATATGATGGAATTAAAATATATTGCTTTTAGGCACAACAACCAACTAATTGATTTTCCCATGATTGACAAAGGTAAGTAAAGATGGGGTTAAATCCAAGGCAGAGGACTGTAAAGATATTAGAAACATTTGTATGCCTGAGAATTCGTGCAATTTGAAGCTATACAAAGGAAGGCCTAAAAAATTGATAAAGAAAACATATAGATAGTATATGAGATTATAATGGCACGGAAGATAAAAATAGATTACAAGTGTTTTATTTAGGTATATATAAAAAGAAAAGATGTCTAATATCAAGCCTGACCCAGTTGCAGAGGAAAGAGAATTTACAATGCGGAATGCAGAATGTGTCTTCATCACAAAAACAAACACAAAATATGTCTCGTGCAGAAATCTGCAAGGGTCCATTGAAAATGTGGAACTGCAGAAACAAAGTATTTCTTAAAAAAGCATTACCAGAGATATTGGTGTGCTTTGAAGGCTAATAAATCCCAAGGACCCAATGATTTGCATCACAGCTTTGAAGAAGGTGGCTTACCAAATTGTGGATGTTATGATAATTATCTTCCAAAGTTCTATGATTTGGCATCTGTTCCAATGGATTGAAAGGTCAAAATTAAAACTCTTTTATTTAATCAAAGAGTTGTCCCACCCTTCTCCCTTCTTCTCCCTCCTCCCATCTGGCAGAAATAACAGAAGGTTAAAAGTGTGCGCCACCAGTCCGAGGAACATCTTCTTCCCCTCTGTTTGCAGCATTTTGAACAATCCATCTGTAAGCTAGGGTTCTGTCTGATTCCCCTCTACTCCATATTGGACATTGCCTGTGGAACTGATTCACTACCATGCTGAGAACTATAATCTGCCTTATGTGTCTTCCCTTTTGCTCTATCTGTTGTACTTGAGTTTGTGTTCATGTAATGGTATATCTGATCTATTTGGATAGCATGCAAAACAAAGCTTTTCACTGTACCTTTGTACACATTACAATAATAAACCTAACCGAAAGGATGGATAGAGAAAAAAAACAGGTAATGACAACCTGCTGGCATAAAGCCTGGGACCCAAAAAGAAGGATGCAATAACAGACGGTCATGAAAAAGCATGTTAGGATTGAGCAGAGCCAAATATGGATTTATCTAAGCTGCTGGAGCTCTTTGAGGAATTTAAGGATTTCCAAGAGAATGCAGGATTCCCTTGTGGCCATTCCCCTGGAAAATTAAAGTACAATTTTTGGATTCTGTTGGGGAGGGTGGCTATGCAGGAGAAAGCAGCAACAATAGCCAGATTTGTGGCATTTATATTGGCTGTGAGGCACAGCAGAGCGGGGTGAAGTCAAACTGGGCTATAGTGATAGTAGACTAGATAGCAATGTTGTCAGGGAGGAGATTTTGTGGCTCCAATCAGGATTTCATGATGTTGTGATGCCTCCATTGTGCCCAATTTGTGGATATAATGCATTCATAAGGGGGAGGGGAACAGCCAGAGGTTGTTGCGCACATTGGCAAAAAAAAAAAATACATTAATAGGAAAGGGGATGAGGTCCTTAGGAATGAATGTAGAGAATTAGGTAGATCCTGAGGATACTGAGATTACAAATCTTTCATTCTGGAAACCTGTTGTTGGATCATGTGGCGATTTAAAAAAAAATGAGGCACGGCAGTTAAAGAGCAACCGTTCAATTGGGGGTGGGGTGTTGTGGGAGAAGCAGTCCGAAGTCGTTGTGCATATTGACACATATGATATTGTTAGAAAGATGGATGAGGTTATGTGGAATGAATATAGGAAGTTAGGCAAAAAACTTTGAGCGTGGTAATCTTGTAGCGAGACCAAGCTGGTAGAGTAAATAGTTTTATTAACAAAACAGCGTTGAAACTACACATGCACTTAGTCAAGAGGAAATGTTTTTTAAGAACTTTCTGCGAAAAGCACTAGCTACTGAACACACCTTCTAACTCTAAAAATCCCGCGAATAACCCTGTCATGTGACAGTCCCAACATCTGACAAGGGTTCTGCACTACATACCTTAACCACTGGATGTCGCTACATGACCTCCCCCCCCCAGAACCAGAGGAAAGAAAACGGGCGGGGGTCCGAATAAGGCGGCCGGACCATGTGGATACAGGACCAGTGAGCAAAGGCGCAACAGGCGTAGGCCAGGGTGGGGGCGGGAGGGCCGCCGGACGACCTCTATGGCGAGGCTGGGCGTCCATAACCGGGTGATCGATATCGAGATGAGCAGGTTTAAGACGGGCCACCGAAACGACCTCCTGCCGGCCGCCGATGTCCAGAATGAAAGTCGCAATGCCCAGTTGCAACACCTGGAAGAGACCCTCATAAGGGTGCTGAAGCGAAGATAGGTGCGAGACCCTGCACATAAAAACAAATTGACAGCCCTTGAGAGCAGGCGGGGTATGGGAAGTAGCACATCCGTGGCGAGAGGTTGGGACAGTCAGGCTTGCTCACCTGCTCGTGAAGGCGCACGAGCGCAGATGAAGGGGGTTCCTGCAGCCCATTTGCAGCTGGAACAAAATCGCCAGGTACTTTAAGCGGGGAGCCATACACCAACTTGGCGGATGAAGCAGCCAAATCCTCTAAAGGGGCGGTGCGGATCCCCAGCAAAACCCACGGTTATTCGTCCAACCAATTGGGGCCCGTGTTATGCCTTCAAGGAGGATTTCAGGTGCCGGTGGAAACGTTCTACCGGACCATTAGACTGAGGATAGTCAGCCGTGGTGTGATGCAGCTGAGCAGCGAGCAGTTGGGCCATGGCCGATCACAGTGCTGAGGTGAACTGGGCACACCGGTCCGATGAGATGTCCGCTGGAACACCGAAACGAGCAACCCAGTGGGCTGTGAGGGCACGTGCACAAGTCGAGTGGAAAGGCCTCGGGCCATCGCGTGATCCGGTCTACAATGGTGAGCAGGTGGGTGACACCTCGGGATGGCAGTAAGGGGCCTACAAGATTGACGTGAATGCGGTTGAAACGTTGTTGTGGGACGGCAAATTCCTGCAGAGGTGCTCTCACGTGACGTTGGACTTTGGTTGTGTGGCAGGGGATGCAGGCCCTGGCCGAGAAACCGACTTGCTAAAGGGCCTGTCCCACTTTCATGTCCTAATTCACGACCTCTGCCGAGTTTGCCCTTGACTCATAGTCGCAGCATGGTCATCATGAGGTCATAGGAGGTCGTAGGGGGTTATAGGGGGTCATAAGTAGGTCGTAGGTAGGTCGTGATGCTAGTCGTATGTACTCGTGGCATCAAGTAGGTGGGGGCGTTTTTCTAACATGATGAAAAATGTCCACGTGTAAAAAAGATTGTGAATTAGGTCGTGAAAGTGGGACAGGCCCTTTACGTAGCCCGTGCCACACAAATTTAGCCGCCACCAGCGCTGTAGTGCCCGAATAGAAGAGTGGGCTAATCCGTGGACTAAATCAAAAATACGACGTCGCCTAGCTGTAGGGACAATGGGTCGTGGTTGCACAGTGGAGGCCGCAGAGGATGGTAATGCCAGTGGATCCAAGCGGGACGTCCTCCAGAATCACACCCGAAATGGCGGTGAGATATGCGGCGGCCATGCCTGAATAGTCGATTCCCGGAGCTGAAGTCAGAACGGTATTGATGGCCATACGGGATAAGACGTCAGCAACCTAGTTGTTCTTACCCACCACATGTTGTATACAGGTGGTATACTCTGAAATGGAAGCCAAATGTCACTGTTGTCGTGTGGACCTGGGATCGGACACTTTAGCGAAGGTGAAGGTGAGGGATTTGTGGTCTGTAAAACCACTTGGCCTTAAGCGAGGCCATGGTCACTGAGTGTCTAACCCCCGGTCAATCATGTCCATAATCCTCTGAAAAGCTTGGGTGGTGTTTTTGAGGTTAAAAAGCATTCTCAGAAATTCAAATAGGGGTGATAATGGTGGTCTTGGCCCATTAACCGGGTGGGCAGGGATCTGGTAGTAGCCGTGCACCTGGTCAATTTTGGAAAAGTATTTTGCCCTGCCCAGATGGCCCATGAAGTCCTGTGTGTGTGGGACAGGGTAGCGGTCGGCTATCGTGGTGTTGTTGAGGCAGCGGTAGTCCCCTCACTGTCTCCAGCTTTGGGGACCATATGGAGTGGGGAGGCCTATGAGCTGTCGGAGTGCCACACAATACCCATCTCTTCCATTTGCTGGAATTTGTCCTTGGCAACCTGCAGCTTGCCGGGCGGGAGCCTGCGTTCCCGTGCGTGGAGTGGTGGGCCAGTGGTGGGAATGTGGTGTACGATGCTGTGTTTAGGGTTGGCCGATTTGAACTGAGGAGTCACCAATTGTAACGAGACCAAGCGGGTAGAGTAAATAGTTTTATTAACAAAACGGCATTTAAACTACACGTGCACTTAGTCAAGAGAAAACGGTTTTTAAGATCTCGTTGCTGCGAAAAGCACTAGCTACTGCACACACCTAACTCTAAAAACCCCGCGAAAAACCCTGTCACGTGACAGTCCCAACTTCTGACGAGGGTTCTGCATTACATAGCTTTACCACTGGGTGCCGCTACAATCTCTACATTATGGTTTTTATATTGAGGGTGGTAGGTACCTTGGATGTGCTGCCAGTGGTGATGATGGAGGCTGATACAATATTGATATTTAAGAGGCATTTGGATCGGTATGTAGAAATACAGTGGCTGGAGAGATATGGATCATGTGCCAGGAGATAAAATTTGTCTTGTCATCATGTTCAGTCCAGACATTGTGGGCCAAAGTGCCTGTCCCTGTGCTTTACTGTTCTATGTTCTATTTGGACAAGATTCACTAACCCACTCATGTCAATGAAGATTGCAGGGTTAAAAAGAAGAAGGAAAAGATAGTTAACTTCAAGCTTTTCTCCTTCAATGGACCTGCTAGGTTTTTCTAGCATCCTTATGATTTTGATTTTTCAATCTGATTATGTAATTATGAAAATAGAGCTCAATGATATAATTCCAAAAATAGTAATTTTAATAAATCAATAATATTTTCCTGTTGACTAGGTAATAGGATTATGTGCTGATTATGAAATTGAGATTCAAAAGTGCTTAATTCCTAATGATGTGTGTTAATCGAATTTATGGCTCCATTCTGGTTAAAACTCTGGAAAAAGACAAGTAAGGCCCATGCACATTGAAAATATAGAATAGCTTGGATTTGTGTCCATGCCCCTGTCCACTTTAGGATTGATTTGGAACAGTAAATAATATTTAATTTGTTCTTTCTAGCCACGTGAATAAATCACCAATACAATATTTGCAGCTGAACCATCATCTAAAAATAACACCTGCTTCTTTTAAGACCTGCCAGAAGCTTGACTCACTTCATGGAAATTAAATTAGCAGTGCTGTGTTCAATCCTTGCAATCTGTTTCTCTCAAATTCAGCCCGAAGCCCATTTCGAATCATTACTGCTCTTTTATCCATGAGGCAGGTACAAGATTAAGAAGTCTGTTGGTGCTAAGGTAGTGCACCATTTCAGTTACTGCACTAATAACCAGTGGCATGGACTAACAATTCAGATATGTGAGTTCCTTTCTTATTATTGCAGTTGTATAATTTAAATTCAGTTAATAATCTTGATTTTGTTTGTAAATTGTGTCTAGTCTGTGTGAAACTGAGCACAAATCAGTTTGTTCATTGTTAAAAGCCCATGTGGCTTACAATTGGCCTTCAGATGAGGAAATAGGAATTCTGCCATCTTTACCCAATACAGTTTACATGTAGCCTTGACCCAAACAATGTGGTTCATTGTTCAATGGCATAGTGAGCTATTCAATTCCATCAAAGAGCCACATTAAATTGAAAATGGAAAAGAAACAGATGGATCACCTGGCAATGCCTTAGGCATTGAATCAAAATGATGCAAAGTCACTCACAGACAAATTACATTTGCAAAATCCATTTTGCAACCATTTAGAGCCTCATTTTTGATCATGGGACATCTGCTAATTGAGCGACATAGTCATCCTGGCCTGGCATAGTCATCCACAAAGCATCAATACTTATAGATGCTCCATAACAATCCCCATGTACATCCTGTCTCACTGCCAGGACAGATCCACTACAGGGGGTGGCACAATAGTAGGAGCGTGAACTGCCGGGAAATTTCTGAATTGAGTTCAGATAATTAAAAAGACATGGTATTATTATGAATTATTATTATGAATAAACTTATTAGCCAAATATTCACATACAAGGAATTTTCCTTGGTGCTCTGCCCGCAAGTGACTTGACATACAATGACAGTTAGGAAAGACACATAAAACATTAAACATATCAGATCAAATGTGGACGAGATAATCTTCTGATAACTGCCTATCGTGCTCTCTCAGCTGATCAGTCAATGCTCCTCCATATTGATTAGATCTTGAAAGAAAAAGGGAACATCGAAAAGGGATGGAAAACATAGTGGATGGGGCATTTCAATGTCCATCATCATGGGAAAGGATTTTCAAACTAAAGAGGCCAAATCTGTATCTACCAGACTGTAAATACAATTGGAATTAAGTGAACCAACACAAGAGAAGCACTTGAACTCATCCTCATCCATCCACTCATGGCAGATGCAACCAGCTATAGTAGCATTGGTAGAAGTGACCACCTCAGTCCTTGTAGAGATAAACTCTTGAAATTTACCTTCAGCTCATCCTCCAACATGTGTGGTATAACAATCCCGTTTAAAAGATTTGACTAAGGACAGACTTCACACCTGAAGACTTGGTACCCATGAGACACTGTAGACATTGGAAGTATATGTCTGTACAATTTGGACTGGATGACCCAGAATTCTCTTCACTCTGCAGTCATGATTTGTTATGATTAACCCCGGTTCCACAAGGAGTGCAGAGGGCCATACTTAGTGCATATCTACTCACACCTAAGAATGAGGTTCCAACTTAATGCAACAGAGGCCATATGTATACCAGATAAACACAGCAGCATACATTGGATTGAACTAAACAATCTCACAGTCAATGAATCACATCAAAGCCTACAGTTACGCATCATTTAGCTGTGAAAGAAGGTGGACAATTAAACAGGCATCAGGAGAAAGAGGTTCCAAGAACATCCCCTTCCTCAGAGATGGCGGTGGCCAGTATGTGAGTGTTTTAGACAAGGCTGAAGCAGTTACAGCCTTAAGTAGCCAGAAGTGCTGAGCATTTATGTCATCAAGCTGGAAATAGAGCAGAAAAGATTTACAAAGATGTACCAGGACTTGAGGGCTTGAGCTATAGGGAAAGGTTGGGCAGATTATTATTTTTTTCTTTGGAGTGCAGAAGGTTGAGCGGATCTTATAATAGTGCATGTTAATTGTAAATATATGAGGTATTTGACAGATACTATATCAGCATTTAAAATACTCCAGGATTGGTACATGGATAGAAAGGAATTTGAGGTATACGTGCTAAACACAGGAAAATGGGACTAGCTTAGATGGAACATTTTGGTCGGCATAGATGGGCTAGGTTGAATGGCCTGTTTCCATGCTGTATAACTCTAGAACAATGGCATGATCCATTTTTGGCTACTTCCCCACCATCACAGTAGCCAGTCTTTAGGCCTTTCAATGTATACGATATGATATCAAGAAATGGCTGAATGTATTGGATACAATTAAGTCTATAGGGCTATCCTGACTGTGGTACTGAAGATTTATGCCCCTGACCCAGACATGGCCCTTTTCAAATTGTCACAGTACAGTTACAACAATGCATCTATGCAACAACTTGAACAAATGCACAGAAGTGTGCTTTCCACTAAGAATAGGAGAAATGCTATTTGGCAATTCACTATCAAATCAGCAAAGTGATGTCAGTTTTAGTTTTGCCAGGGCCATACTTTGATCCAAGCAGGTATCAAAAATGCTGAATTCCATATGTAAAACATATGAATGGTGCATTTGCCATCATGGCACCAGTTGACTGAATGTGACATGAAAGAACATTGGTAATACCGATCAATGGAGATGGAGAAGGGTTCCGAAGAAGGGTTCTGATCTGAAACGTCACCAATCCCTTTTTCTTCAGAGATGCTGCCTGACCCGCTGAGTTACTTTAGCATTTTGTGTCAATCTTTAGTCAGAAATGATGTTTGCAGTTAGCGGAATCAATCTTCCCAGGCCAAGGACATCCCAGCATGAGTGTCAGGGCAGTGTTTTGGGCCAGATCATCTTCTATTACATCAACATCAACCTTCCTTCCATCATCGAGTCCAAATGGTAGTTCAGTTTAGATTAGTTTAGTTTTGAGATACAGCAGGGAAATAGGACCTCTACGGCCCTCTTGTTCCGCGCTGACCAGCGATCGCCACACATTAACACTATCCTACTTTATTTACATTTACTTTGCCAATTAACCTACAAACCTGTACGTCTTTGGAATGTGGGAGGAAACCAAAGATCTCGGAGAAAACCCACGCAGGCCACGGGGAGAGCATACAAACTCTGTACAGACAGCACCCGTAATTGTGATTGGACCGGGGTCTCCGGCGCTGCATTCGCTGTAAGGCAGTAACTCTACCGCTGCGCCACTGTGACTGCCCGTATTTGATATTTTGTGACAGAATGTCCAAATCCATGTGTTGGTCTTCAGCAAGTGAAGCAGCTATGCCCTGTGTTACCAAGAAAGCTAAACATGGTACATGGAAATAACATAATCTGCAGCTTTTCCTTCATGATGCAAATCATCTTAATGTCATTGTTGCTGTGGCTGAGTTAAAGAATTCCTGACTCCACAGAGTTCAGTAGCATCATCTTTAAGAAGATGAAAAATTAATACTCACATTATCAAGAAAGCCCACATACTGAAGAAATTACTAACAAAATAACTTTTAGTTGATATTATGAAATGGTGATTATATGTTAGGGATAGGGCATGAACATTGTTCAATGGCAATCTTGGTTTAAGAAAATAGGTGCAGGAGGAGGCCATTGGGCCCTTTGAGCCAGCACACCATTCATTGTGATCATGGCTGATCATCCAATCAGTAACCTGTGCCTGCCTTCTCCCCACACCTCTTGATTCCGCTAGCCGCTAGAGCTCTATCTAACTCTCTTTTAAATCCATCCAGTGAATTGGCCTCTACCACCTTCTGTGGTAGAGAATTCCACAAATTCACAACTGGTTGAAATTTTTTTTATCTCATCTCAGTTTTAAATGACCTCTCTTTTATTCCTAGACTGTGGCCCCTCTTTCTGTACCCCCCCAACATTGGGAACATTTTTCTTGCATCTAGCTTGTCCAGTCCTTTTATAATTTTATGTTTCAATAAGATACCCTCTCATCCTTCTAAATTCCAGTGAATACAAGCCCAGTCTTTCCAATCTTTCCTCATATGACAGTTCCGCCATCCCGGGGATTAACCTCGTGAACTGCCTCTCCTTCTCCTTCTCCTTCTCCTTCTCCTTCTCCTTCTCCTAAAGTTGTAGGACAACTTGTTCTATTTTACTTCGGAGTCACATGAGTGATTCCGTGAAGAAGTCCCGTCCGTCCGCATGCGTGTCATTACGTCATCCGCACTGGCGAAGCACCGGACTGGCAGGCAACTCATTCCTGCCAGTGGTAAATTAAACTTGCAGGTAAGTTTTAAATACTTACTAGGTTGTGTTTTCCTGCAGGAACGTCTTCTTATAGAGGTTCCCTGCAGGATATTGTTGTGCAGTCTGGTCGAGCCGCTGGGAAACTGGCTTTGGGCTGTGGGAAGACCCGGTCCAGACCACGGACATTGGGTGCACTACTACAGCCACTGACAAGGCAGTCAGCAGCTTCCAGACCACTGTGGTTTCCGGGGAGGGGTAAGTCCTTGTGGTATCAGGGTGCCGACTGCACCGTGGCCAATCCTGTGGGAGGAAAAAGCCATTTAAAAAGCAAGCCCGTGAATCGGGCCAGGAGGATTCACCTCCCAATAATAGCGACGCCTGTGGACGTCTGGTAAGATGGAGCAACTAATAGAAAGGATGCTCCATCATGACAGGCTCCAGGAGGAGCTTTATACCCAAGAGGTCACCCCATGGGCTGTGGCAGCAGCTTCAGGTAAGGGCTGTATAGAGAAGATCAGCTCCAGGAACAGGAGCTTTATATCCACGGGTCTTCTTGGGGGTGCATGGCAGCAGCACCTGTAGACGGGCTGCATAATGTCTCCCTCATGGAGGAGGTTGAGCCTACCAGAGCAGTTTTGTTCTGACCCTGAGGTTGGAGGTATTGGAAAGCATACCCCAAGGCATAAAGCAAAGAAAGGCTGTTTGAGCACAGCTCTAGCATGATATGCTCCAGCAAAAGGAGCATTATATCCATGGGTCTCTTCAGGGGCTGTGGCAGCAGCACCTGTTAAAGGGCTGTCTGGAAAGAGCTCCTGATGGAAAAAATGCTCCATCATGATATGCTACAGCAAAAGGAGCTTGTTCTGACCCTGAGGTTTGAGGTATTGGAAAGCATACCACAAGGCATAAAGCTAAAAAATGCTGTTTGAGCACAGCTCCAGCATGATATGCTCCAGCAAAAGGAGCTTTATATGTGAAAGAGAGTACGAGTGGTCAGTGTAACCAACTTAAAAATTCTAAAAGTATGTCTGTGGAACGTACTGGAATAAGTGCGTATGGATAAAAGGGAGTCCCAAAACAAAGGTGGAGAATATCTGGAAGGGGCTAGAGTTTCCCTCATGCTATCAATGCCGGGAATAAACAAAACTTCAGGGGTGACATTAAAATAAGCCGCCGAACCTTCTCTTGAGGTAAGACCTAATTAACAGGTAAAACCTGGATAAGGAAGCAAAGCTGTCAGACCAATCGAGGTACCAATAACGAGCCAAGCTTCATCATTGCGGCAACAACACACCCCACGCCTTCGTTGACATTAAGCAGTTCACTGAAGTTGGTGGCAGCATGAAAGTTGGACAGAGGTCTTAAAATCCGAGACCCAAGTTGGGCTCAGGGAAAATATGGGACCATCTACAAGTTGGTAATATTTACACTTGTTTGTACTAATGATAATGAAAACATGTGTTTAGTTTATGTGTCGTATGAAAATAGCATTTTCCCTTGATAAGAAAGGAAGGGGTTCCAGTGGCCTTACAACACACAAATGGTTGGCATCTAACCATGTAAAGCTGCACAATACTAAGGTTCCAAGCACAGAAATTGGGCCAGATTTGTCTTTACAGGCAAGCTCAGAATTATGTCCAGAGTTGTCTTTCAAGGTAGGCTCAGTATTATGGCCAGGAATGGCTTTCGGGACTAGCTCAGAAAATGGGCCAGAGTTGTAGCTCAAGCAGGTATGGAATTCACAGGCATGACCTGTTCATTGTGGAAAAGATGCAGAATGTCGTTTACTTCGCATCTGTTTTCCTTAAGATGCTCCCATCTACAGAGATCATCTGAGACATTTTGAAAATTATCTGGATAAGGCAATAATAAAACATTGCAAAATGGGTTACCTTCAGTTCTCAGGTTATTTACCACTTTACTAAAACCAAAGCTTGGACTGCTCAGAGCTCAACATCATTTGTTATGTCTGGAGGATAATCTAACTCTGTATGTGGTTAAAAACAACTGTTTTAGCCTCAAACTACGTTCAACAAAATGGATTAGATTTATTCATTATTGGGATTACCTTTAACTATTAATTAACCTGTGACTCCGCCCTGGGGTAAGAGAATGGGAATAAATAGGAGCCTTGGACAATCTTATTGTGATAAAACAGCCTTCTATTCATTAAGTATAATTGTAAATATATTGGCTGTAATTCAGCTGTGCAAAGTAGTAATCTCAAATGCCATGTAGGTCTTGTGACAGACCTTATGTTATTACTAGCTGAAGCTACCAAGGTCATTATGGTAGACGAACAGTATTCAGCGTTGCTCCAATAATCTGGTCAATAAAATTTCAGTTATATTATAACTGATGGGGAATTATGAATGCCATCTAGTTCAGAGGTGGAGGAGATTTGCATCAATTAACAATTATTCAGTTCTTGATATAAACTACCTATAGACACTAGGTGCATTCTATGTGTTAAAGGGTTATTGAATGAATATGCATAATCTGCGTGCTCAACGTCAAGTTGATACACTATGGTGGTGGCGTATGATAATCACATGGGTGCAATCAAGACCGAATATCCTGTAATAATTTACCTAATTTACATTGGAATATCATCACGTATAATCAATGACAACACAAAATGGGTGTTGGATCACAAAGCTTTTAATGAAATTATGGCTCGATGGAATACCGAATTGATATGTTTGTTTCCAGGCTCATTTACTATTTGCAAAAATATGTGGCATAACATTGGCAAACATACTCTCCTGCTACAAGGAGAAAGAAGTTATGTTTGTCATCCTTCATTTTGCTTCATTATTCGGGTCTTGCAATAAAGTCAGCAAAATCCCGCTCTAGGCTGTCGTTCTGTCTGACTGACCTATGCAGCCATGCTTCCCGCTTTGTTGGGAATAATAATACAACCTTTTACGGCTATTCTTAACATAAAACTTGTTAGTTTAGCCTATGGTTCGGGAAACCAGCATGATAAATCAATTATTGACTTACAGATTCCGAGTGGACCACTCCTGCAACTCGGATTGTCAGACATATTCATGTATGTGCTCACTGCAAATGCAGGGATAGTACCAAGAAAGGAAAGCATTACATTTCCTCTTCAGGAGATGGGAAGTGTTTTGTTTAAATACTTAAGTTACATCTAAATACAGTACAGAGATAATTGACTGCTTGGAGTTCGTTTCAAGTGGGCCTTTGACAAAAAATTAAGTTATAGGACCATTAACTGTGTCCAACGTGCTTTTCCATCTTATTTGCTGCAGCAATAGGGACCTACTCTGGTGTGGTTCACCCTCTAATATCGAGTTATAAAGAATATCTTTCACACGTTCTCCCAGGACAAGCACAGGGCAGTATGGGATATTGATGTGGTATTAACACTATTCACCAGGGGGCGCCAGCTACATCCTTAGCTTGACTCGGCTCTCATAAGGTAGTTATCCTCATGGCGCTGGTCTCAGCTAATGGATTCAGTCACTACATATTGTGACTGGATAGGATGGTTACATCTACAAATAATATTATGTTTTAATGTTTGGTTCAGCAGACTAGACATGAAGTCTCAAACTAGTTTCATGGCATACCTCATGAACCTTCAGTTATGGTCACACATATACAACAATACGTCAAGGTCATGAATAGCTTAGAGGCTCTGAACTAGCAATGTTTGTTAATTACAAAAAATGTTTTAAAAGGGTATTGGGTTGGACCATCCCCAGGCGATTGAAACAGGGTTTGGCTCATACAGGAGTAGATTCTGATATATTTTTCGAGTCTCACTCCACCAGGCTGCTACAACATCAGCAGCAAGGGTTATGTACATTCCGCTGGACCACATCCTGGCGACTGCAGGATGGGTGAACGAACTTCTGAACATTTCATAATAACCTATGGCCAGACCAGGGGTATTTGCCAACTCTACTTAGGTTCAGTGGTTAGTTACTCCCAAATGAGAGGAATTACTATTATTTACTCATTATGAATGTTTCCCTCATCTGTCAATGAAGCAGCTGTGGTTGTGGAGACTCGTTTCTCACGGCATTAAATCACAGAGCTTTGAAATCTTCACGGAATCACTCACGTGCCTCCGAAGTAAAATAGTAAGATTAAATGAGAACTTACCAGTTTGAAGTTTGATCTTTATTTTGTGAGGAGTTACGGTGAGCGATTACATGCCCACTGCTCCCTGCCCTCTCTTATAAAGATCATTCGGTAGTTCTAGTCTTCTCTAAGTCTTACTATGTTACTTCGACTGCTGTTATCTGTGATTTCACACTGCTGCTTTGAAGATTAACAAGCATGCGGACTGGCGGGGCTTATTCACGTAATCGCTCACCGTAACTCCTCACAAAATAAAGATCAAACTTCAAACTGGTAAGTTCTCGTTTAATCTTACTATTTTATCTTATTTGATTGTGCACACCAGGTTGATTGCATTCGTCGAAACAGGGCAGACCACGTGAAGTTGCAATCTCAATAGCAAGGAGGTCCTTCCTCAAATTAGGAGACCACAACTGCACACAATACTTCATCTGCCCACTCACTCAACCTGTCCAAGTCAACCTGCAACCTCCTAGCATCATCTTCGCAGTTCACACTGCCACCCAGCTTTGTGTCATCTGCAAATTTGCTAGTGTTACTTTTAATCCCATCATCTAAATCATTAATATATATGTTAAATAGTTGCGGCCCAAGCACCGAGCCTTGCGGCACTCCACTCGCCATTGCCTGCCATTCTGACAGGGTCCTGTTTATTTCTACTCCTGTTTCCTGTCTGTCAACCGATTCTCTATCCATGTCCTACCCACAATACCGTGTGCTCTAATTTTGCCCACTAATCTCCTTATCAAAGACTTTCTGAAAGTCCAGATACATTAGCTCCACTGGCTCCCCTTCATCCATTTTATTGTCACATCCTCAAAAATTTCCAGAAGATTAATCAAGCAGGATTTCCCTTTCATAAATTCATGCTGACTTGGACCGATCTTTTGTTGCTATCCTGATGCGCCGTTATTATTCTTTAATAATTGACTCCAGCATCTTCCCCACCACCGATGTCAGGCTAACTGGTCTATAATTCTCCGTTTTCTCTATCGCTCCTTTCTTGAAAAGTGGGATAACTTTAGCTACCCTCCAATCCACAGGAACTGATCCTGAATCTATAGAACATTGGAAAATGATTACCAATGCGTTCAGGATTTTTAGAGCCACCTCCTTGAGTACCCTGGGATACAGACCATCAGGCCCTGGGGATTTATCAGTCTTCAGTCCCAATAGTCTACTCAATACTATTTCTTGCCTAATGCAAATTTCTTTCAGGTCCTCTGTCACCCTAGATCCTCCATCTTTAGTGAAGACAAAACCAAAGTACTTGTTCAACTCTTCTGCCATTTCCTTGTTCCCCATAATAATTTCACCTGTTTCTGCCTTCAAGGGACCCATATTTGCCTTTACTAATCTTTTTCTCTTCACATACCTAACAAAGCTTTTACTATCCTTCTTTATATTGTTGGCCAGCTTACCCTCATACTTTTTTCACCCCGTATTGCCCTTTGTTATCTTCCGTTTTCCTTTGAACGTTTCCCAATCCTCTGGCTTCCTGCTACTCTTTGCTATGTTATACACCTTTTCTTTTCATTTTATTCCATCGCTAACTTCCATTGTCAGCCACGATTGCCTCTTGCTCCCCTTAGAATCTTTCTTTCTCTTTGGGATGAAATTATCCTACATCTTCTGGAGTATGCCCAGAAATTCTTGCCAATACTGTTCCACCATCATTCCTGCTAGGTTCCTTTTCCAGTCTACCTTGGCCAACTCCTCTCTCATGCCTTCACAGTCTCCTTTGATCAACTGCAACACTGACACTTCTGATTTAACCTTCTCCCTCTCAAATTGCAGATTAAAACTTATCATATTATGGTCACTACCTCCTAGCGGTTCCTTTGCCTTGAGTTCCCTTATTAAATCTGGACAACACTAAATCCACAATTGCCTTCCTGCAGGTAGGCTCCAGTACAAGCTGTTCTAAGAATCCATTTCGCAGGCACTAAACAAACTTCCTTTCTTGGGATCCAGAACAAACCTTATTTTTCCAGTCTACCTGCATATTGAAATCTCCCATAACCACAGTGGCATTACCTTTGTTACATGCCAATTTTAAGTCCTGCTGCAACTTGCACCCTATATCCAGGCCACTGTTTGGGGGCCTGTAGATAACTCCCATTCTTGTCTTCTTATCTTTACATTTCCTCAATTCTATCCACTGCGAGTCTACATTGTCAGTTCCCATGTCACACCTTGCAAGGGACTGAATTTCATCTTTCATCAACAGAGCTACCCCACCTCCTCTGCCCACCTGCCTGTCCTTTCTATAGGATGTATAACCCTGATTATTCTGTTCCATGTCCCGATCTTCCTGCAGCCATGTCTGTAATTCCCACAATGTCATATCTACCAATCTCTAACTGAGCCTCAAGCTCATCCACTTTGCTTCTTATACTTTGTGCATTCATATATAATATTTTAATCAATTCCTTACCTTACCTTTCACATCGATTCCCATTTCACTTGGCCATACTCTCTTATCCCTTCCTGAGCTTTCTGCCACATTAATTCTGGTGTCTTTCTTAACTTTTCCTATACTCTCTTACCCCTTAACTACATCCTTGTATTTCCAAATGTTTTCTCCCCTCCACTATTTAGTTTAAACCCACCTCAGTAGCAGTGACAAACCTGCCTGCCAGAAAGCCGTTCCCCCGCCTGTTACGGTGCAACCCGTCCCTTTTGTACAATTCACCCTTACCCCACAACAGATCCCAGTGGTCTAAGAAACTAAATCCCTGCCTCCTGCACCAGCTCGTCAGTCACACATTCATATCCCCTATCTCCCTATTACTGCCCTCACCAGCACAAGGAATTGGAATCAAACCAGAGCTAACCACCCTGGAGTTCCTGCTTTTCAGCCTTCTTCCGATCTCTGATGTCACACTGCAGAATATCTTTCCTCTTCTTCCTGACGTTATGTGCTGACATGCACTACCACTTCTGGCTGCTCACGTTCACCCTTGAGGATGCTCTGCAATCGGTCCGTGACGTCTTGGATCCCGGCAGCAGGGAGGCAACACACCATCTTTGATTCCTGCCTATTTCTGCAGACATCCCTGTCTGTACATCTCACGATGGAGTCCCCGATTACCACGGCTCTGCCTGTCGTATGTCTCTTCGGCTTTGCTTCAGCCCCACGTTTTGACTCGCAGACCTGTCCACGGCTCAGAATGGCATTGTCTTCTGTCCCGACAGTTTCCAAGAGGGTGGACCTGTTTTCAAGAGGTACATCCCCTGGGGTCTATTGTACTCCAAGCTTCCTTCCCTTCCTCGTCGTCACCCACCTTCTCTCTTCGGTGTAACAATCTTGCTGTAGGTCCTGTCCAGGAAACTCTCATTTTCCAGGATGGTCCTGAGGTCATCCAGTTGCCACTCCAGTGCCCCAACACGGTCCTTCAGGAGCTGAACCTGGACACACTTTCCACAGTAGTAGCAGCCAGCGGCAGCATCAGTGTCCCTGACCTCCCACATCCTGCAAGCATCACACTGAAGAAGCTTGCCTGTCATTTCTTCACTGCTTCTCACCTTCTCCATCTTTTGGAGTAGTCTCCCCGCTCAGCCTCCTCGCTAAAGACTCTCGAGCCAAAGACTCGCAGTTTTCTCACAAGCCACTTCCCTCGACCAGGCCGTTCCCCTGAGTAAATCTTGTTTATATTAGCTGATAAATTGACTAATTCGTTAACTTACCGATTTGCTAATTAAATTCCTCAGCCAATCCACGCACTCACTCCTTTACCTGCCGCTCCTCTGCCAACCTTGACGGTATGGACATTTAGCAAAGGACAGTGTTACAACATAAGAAGTTTCAAGAACTATCCAATTTTGCACATGCGACTAATTTTGGTGAGGAGTGGATGCCATTGAATGTGGATTGCATGGTATTTCTCAATGTCTGTGCTGAAATCTTGTAGGACTCCCATACAAACCTGAAAATCCAAGGTGACTGGCTGAGTAATTATTTCCTGGCTAAATTAAGTTACCCCATGGTGTCTAGAAGAAGATTAGAAGCTGACTGCATTCCCCTAGCATTATGCTGTGGATAGGCTGGGATCAACTGCTGGCCAGCTATGATGATCAATCTATTTCCAAGGCAATCAATAATCAACAGTACTCTAAACCAGACAGTTAGCAAACCACAGACATTTTGTGCAATTGGGACAATTACTATTTTCAACTTTAAAATAAATCTCCCAAAACCTTGGCAGAAGGTTTGAATGCTCCATAGTGATTCATTTAAGAACCAATTCTTAGAGTATCCAAGATCTGAGAAGTCTAGTTGGACCAAAATAAAAATGGCATTAACTATTCATCAATGGCCTAAATGAACCGTGCTGATTTCCATTAAATATTGAGTGCTGCAGCATATTTATCTTGTTCCAGTAAAATCTCTGAAATGTTACTACATTTCTCCTAATTCCATTCCATTCTAATATTTTACTATTCAGTGAGGATAGTTGCTGCTAATTTCAATCTTCTCTTTTCAAAGTGGAGTTTAGTTATGGATCAGCTTATTGAATGAAATGTACAATTCTAATGCTATAAAAGAAGATGAGAATGTGAAAAAGAAAGATGTTTTTCTTCATGATGCACATACATCATGATTTAAAAACAGTTTCTATCCACATGCAAATCGAATTCTGAACACTCTATGACAACATCACATAGCCACCTCGTGCATGTACTATATACTGTATGTTGTTGTGTTTTTATGTTATGTTTGACGGGAATCAGCCTATTGTATAACATCCTGTACTGAACCTGAATTCCACCAGCTTGACTGTGTGGTCATTAAATAATCTAATCTAATCTAATACTCATGCATCATTATCTGTGGGCCTAAATTGTCACATTAAAGAGGGTGTGAGCTATTGGGAACGGTTGAGTAGACTGGGTCTCTATTCCTTTGAGTGCAGGAGGATGAGGGGTGATCTTATAGAAGTGTATAAAATCATGAGAGGAATAGATTGGGTAGGTGCACAAAATCTCTGGTTCAGAATAGGGAAATCAAAGACCACAGGACATAGGTTCAAGGTGAAGGGGGAAAGATTTAATAGGAATCTGAGGGGTCACATTTACACACAAAGGGTGGTGGGTGTATGGAACAAGTAGCAGAGGAGGTAATTGAGGCTGGGACCATCCCAACGTTTAAGAAACAGTTAGACAGGTACATGGATAGGACAAATTTGGAGGGATATGAACCAAGCGCAAGCAGGTGGGACTAATGTAGCTGGGACATGTTGGCCGGTACGGGCAAGTTGGACCGAAGGGCCTGTTTCCACACTGTATCACTCTATGACTCTATATGTTTATCATACTGTTCACTCCACAACGCTGCGCTTCCAAATAAAAAAAAATGAGACAATTACTGGTAAAATAACTTGGCATACATCCATCTGCAAAACATCAGTGGCAGTGCAATCCAAGAGGATTAATGGCCTTGCCTTCATAGTGATCAAATGCTTATGAGAAGCAATCTGTGATGTATACATTTCAAAAAGCACCTGGTCACTATTACTTAATAAAATATATCGATCCTGGTAAGGAAAGTAGTAAAATTCACATAATTTTCAACAAATGCTCACCAATAAAGGAAACAAAGAAAGAGAGAGAAATAAGTTATTAGATCTTATGTACTGACAGGAATCCCACAATTGCAATGAACAGTTGACAAAATCAGGAAAGAGTTCTATAGTATCATCAATTTTACATGGAAAAATGGAAGCCTGTTTGCCTTACAATGCCAAATATCTTTATCTGAATTCCGGTGAATGATACCCTGTAAGCTGGTTCTTGGTCCTCCAAAATATTCCAAATGGAATTTAAACTGGAGGTGGTCTGATGTGATAATCAAACCAGTTGCTAAGATTGAGAGAAATAATAGTAAGATTAAACGAGAACTTACCAGTTTGAAGTTTGATCTTTATTTTATGAGGAGTTACGATGAGGGATTACGTGAAAAAGGCCGTTCAGCTGCACGTGCGTCAATCTTCAAAGAAGCGGTGTGAAATCACAGATAATAATAGTGACTGAAGTATGATAGTAAGATGAAAGAAGACTAGAACTACCAGATGACCTTAATGAGGACTGGGAGCGGAAGGGCACGTAATCTCTCATCGTAACTACTCATAAAGTAAAGATCAAACTTCAACCTGGTAAGTTTTCGTTTAATCTTACTATTTTACTTTGGAGTCACGTGAGTGACTACATGAAGATTTCAAAGTTCTGTGATTTCATGCCTTGAGAAAACAAGTCTACACAACCACAACTGCCTCATTGACAAATGAGGGAAAACATTCATAATGCACACAGTCACGACATAGATTTAAACATGCTGATGCTGTTAAATGAGCAATAACAATAATCACATCTCTCATCCGGATGGAACCTATAACAGAACATAAAATAAATTGAAAAATAGCCCTGGTCTGGCAACGGGTTATTATAACATTCGAAAATTTTGATCATTTGACCACGCTACAGCCATTAGGATGTGGTCCAGCAGAACGTAATTAACCCTTGCTGCTGCTGTTATAGCAGCCCTGGTGCAGTGAGAACCGGATCAGTATCTACTCCTGCATAACTCAACTCAGTTTTAACACCTGGCAAGATCTGAGCAAATAGGTTCTTATAACGTCTTTTGTAACTAACAATCGTAGTTAGCTCAGTCTCAAATGCTCTTGGTGACCTTAACGTATTGTTGTAAATGTGTGTCCCCACATAACGAAAGTTTCCTGTGTATGTCTTGAACTATCTTGAGACCTGACACCACTACTGCTCTGCTTAAATTAATGATAGCATAAAATCTTATGCATATATTCGCAGATATACCATCCTCTCCTGTCACAATAATGTAACGAGTGACCTGTTGCGCTAACCAGCACCAGGAAGATAACTACCTAATGAGATCCGATCAAAGCTAAGAATGTAGCTAAGAACCCCCTAGTGAAATAGTGTTAACACAATGTCAATCTCCCATACTGCATTGTACTTGTCCTGAGAACCTTGTGTAACAGATATCCTTTACTAACTCGATATCCGAGGTGAACCCAACAACTTGGACCTTGTTAGCTGCAGTAAGTCTGATGGAAAGCACATTGGCACAGTTAATGATCCTATAACTAAATATTGTCAAAGACCATTTAAATGAACTGCAATAGCTCAGGATCTGTACCATTTTAAATGTAACATGAGCATTAAACAAACGCTTCCGATCTAAAACAGCAAAGTACCGCTTTTTGGTACCATTCCAGCACTGTGAATACATACAAAAATAGGCGTGACAACCCAAGCCGTAAGCTGTCTATTGAGAATCTGTAGAACATATATTAATTGTATCATGCAACAGCTGATCTCTCAAGCCACAGGCTGAACCAGCAAGTTACGTTTAAAATAACCATATAATGTTGCATTATTATTATTCCCGACAAATCAGGGATCAAACTGCATAGGCCAATTCCACAGCTGGAACCTAAAGCGACTCTTGATGACTATTTCAAGACCCGACTCATAAAGCAAATTGGAGGAAGACATAAAAGACCGTTCCTTATGCTTGTAGTGAGAATGTATCTTTCGCCACTGTTATGCCACACATTTTTGCAACCTTTAATTAGCATGAAAACAATATATCTATATTCGGTGTTGCATTAAATCAGAATTTCATAAACACTGCGTGGTCCAACACCCATTCTGTGTTGTCATTGATCTGTACTTGATCGGCCTCTGAGCTGTGGCGAGGCAGCGACCACCCACGGAGTTTGAACCGTCACCTCGGTGCAGAGGGAGAACAAAGAGGGAAGAGCCAGAGACTTTAAGATTTTGCCTTTCACCACAGTGAGGAGGTGTTTGGAGAACTCACTGTGGTGGATGTTAAATTTGTGTTGACTATGTGTTTTTTGTCTTTTTTTTAAATTATGTGTATGACTGCAGGGAAACAAAATTTCGTTCAGACCAAAAGGTCTGAATGACAATAAACAAATCTAATCTAATCTAATCTAATCTAATCTACTTAAATGATACTCCAGTGGCAAATTAGATTATGTACCTTTTACAGGATATTTTCCCTGATTGCACCCTCGTGCTTATCATATGCCACATCTTAGTGTATCAACATGAAGTTGAGCATGCACCTATGCATATTCACTCAATCACTCTTTAACTCATAAATGCACTTAGGGTCTATAGATAGTTGATACCAATACTAAAGAGTTAATAACTCATAGCAAATCTCCTGCACCTCCAACTAGAGATTACATTTGCATATCATAACCATAGCATCTTTTTTGCAATATAATGACATATGTATTGATCAACTACTGGAGCAATGCTGAATACTGTTTGTCCATCAGTGGCTTTATCTGCTTCAGCTGGCAATAGCAAGTTGTATTATCAATGACCTTCATGACCCTTATTGTTTGTCATCAAGCATGCTGTCAGTTCTCCCACTTGCACAGCTGCATCACATCTATTACATTGCCAGTTAGTCTAATGTATAGGAAATCCTTTATAACGACAAGGCTGTTCCAGGTTTCTATTGATTCCAATCTGTTGCCCAGGGTGGAGTCACAAGCCAATTATCCATTTGATAACAACCCAATTTGTTGGATAGGAGAGAACAATTCCTCAATTAGCTTGAGACTGAGTGGATTTAAGCCAAATACAGCATCAAATATAATCCAGACAATACATCACAAGTGCGTTTTAACTCTGAGTAGTCCTTTGAATGATTTATTGTTATCATACTGTTTAAATTGCCTCATCATAACAATGCCTTCAAATATCTCTGATGATCATTGTACATGGAAAACCCTATAACCATAACCATATAACCATAAAACAATTACAGCACGGAAACAGGCCATCTCGACCCTTCAAGTCCGTGCCGAACACATATTCTCCCCTAGTCCCATAGACCTGCGCTCAGACCATAACCTTCCATTCCCTTCCCGTCCATATAACTATCCAATTTATTTTTAAATGATAAAAACGAACCTGCCTCCACCACCTTCACTGGAAGCTCATTCCACACAGCCACCACTCTCTGAGTAAAGAAGATCCCCCTCATGTTACCCCTAAACTTCAGACCCTTAATTCTCAAGTCATGTCCCCTTGTTTGAATCTTCCCTACTCTCAGCGGGAAAAGCTTTTCCACGTCAACTCTGTCTATCCCTCTCATCATTTTAAAAACCTCAATCAAGTCCCCCCTTAACCTTCTGCGCTCCAAAGAATAAAGCCCTAACTTGTTCAACCTTTCTCTGTAACTTAGTTGCTGAAACCCAGGCAACATTCTAGTAAATCTCCTCTGTATTCTCTCTATTTTGTTGACATCTTTCCTATAATTAGGCGACCAAAATTGTACACCATACTCCAGAATTGGCCTCACCAATGCCTTGTACAATTTTAACATTACATCCCAACTTCTATACTCAATGCTCTGATTTATAAAGGCCAGCACACCAAAAGCTTTCTTTGCCACCCTATCTACATGAGATTCCACTTTCAGGGAACTGTGCACAGTTATTCCCAGATCCCTCTGTTCACCTACATTCTTCAATTCCCTACCATTTACCATGTACGTCCTATTTTGATTTGTCCTGTCAAGATGTAGCACCTCACACTTATCAGCATTAAACTCCATCTGCCATCTTTCAGCCCACTCTTCCAACTGGCATAAATCTCTCTGTAGACTTTGAAACTCTACTTCATTACCCGCAACCCCACCTATCTTAGTATCATCTGCATACTTACTAATCCAATTTACCACACCATTATCCAGATCATTGATGTACATGACAAACAACAGTGGACCCAACACAGATCCCTGTGGCACCCCACTCATCACTGGCCTCCAACCTGACAAACAACCATCCACCATTACTCTCTGGCATCTCCCATTCAGCCACTGTTGAATCCATCTTGCTACTCCACCATTAATACCCAACCATTGAACCTTCTTAACCAACCTTCCATGAGGAACCTTGTCAAAGGCCTTACTGAAGTCCATATACACAACATCCACTGCTTTACCCTCATCAATTTCCCGAGTAACATCTTCAAAAAATTCAAGAAGATTAGTCAAACATGACCTTCCAGGCACAAATCCATGTTGAAATCAGTTTGATCACCCTTCTTTCATAATGAACAGGCCACGCCTGTCATCATTTCGAGTCTGCCCTGACGGCAACTCTGGCCCGGTTCCGATAATTCTCACATGTCCCAAGACAACTCTTGCCATAATTCTTACCTTGCCTTGAAAGACAATTCCCCATATCCCCGAGCCTGTCTCGAAGGCAACCTGGCTAAAATTTGTTATTCATGATGCCACTCACTTTTGTGTCATCAGTTAATTTTCAAATCTCATGCCTTGTACATTTTCATCCAAATCATTAACACAAACAGAAAGTGGCCTAGCACTGATATCTGAGGCACACTAATAGTCACAGGCCTTCAGTCAGAGGAACAACCTTCCACCATCACGCTCTGCTTCCCTCCATGAAGTCAAATCTCTATCCATTCAGCTAGCATTCCCTGGATCACACGCAACCTAATGGGCTGTCCCACTTGGGCGACCTAATCTGAGAGTAAAGAAGAATGTCTTCGACCTTCAAGCTCGAGGGCACTCGCCTGGAGAGCCTCGAGCTGGATCAACTGTCTGCGTTGAAACTCGCGAGCTGAATCGATCAACCGCACACACAAACACATCGCGAAGGCGGGTGGCAGGGAAAGTGGGGGAGCACTGTCTGAAATTCACACCCGCGATGAGGAAGGTAAAACAGCTGCCACAGTGTATGGTAATTCCTTTAGAGAGCGTGGAGGGGGGAGGAGAAAGGGAGAGAGAAGGAGAGAGAAGATGGGGAGAAGAAGGGGAGAAGAGAGGGGAGAAGAGGGGGAAAGAAGTGGAGAGATGGGGGGGGGGAGAATGGGGAGAAGGAGTGTAGAAACTTTTAAGAAGTTTAATAATTCTATTCTATTCTATTCTATTCTATTCTAAAGTTTAGCGGGCATTTTACCTACCGGTCGGTTTTCCCTGGTCCTGAAAACTCCAATGAGTCAATCAAAATGCCCGATCAGTGAAGGAGATTGCCTATGGCTGTCCTCGACTGCCTGTAACTAAATAGTGTCCCAACTCCACTGCACTACGAGTTAAAAAGAACCATGCTGACCAAATTTTACTTGTGGAAAATTTTCCAACATGCTGAAAATATTTCTGCGACCTAGTTGAGGCCACGAGTATTCGGGAACTCCCCTCAAACATGAAGGAGCATTCCAGCGACCTCATAGGACCTCCTAGGAACACGTATCGATCATGCTGCGGGTTTGAAGGTCGAAGACACTCTTCTAAAGGTCGAAGACATTCTTCTCGCAGATTAGGTCACACAAGTGGGACAGCCATTTAACCTTCCAGATCAGCCTACCATGTGGAACATAATCAAATGCCTTGCTGATGTCCATATAGATATTGTCTATGGCTTTGCCCTCATCACACTTTTAATTATTTTTCAAAAAACTGCGATCTCACACATGCTTACTATTCATAATCAGCCCTTATCTTAGATTAGTTAAAACAAATGTAAAAACAAATGTAGGTCCCTTGCAGTCAGAAACAGGTGAATTGATCATGGGGAACAAAGACATGGCAAACCAATTGAATAACTACTTTGGTTCTGTCTTCACTAAGGAAGACATAAATAATCTGCAGGAAATAGCAGGGGACCGGGGGTCAAATGAGATCGAGGAACTGAGTGAAATCCAGGTTACCCGGGAAGTGGTGTTAGGTAAATTGAATGGATTAAAAGCCAATAAATCCCCAGGGCCAGATAGGCTGCATCCCAGAGTACTTAAGGAAGTAGCCGCAGAAATAGTGGATGTATTAGTGATAATTTTTCAAAACTCTTTAGGTTCTGGAGTAGTTCCTGAGGATTGGAGGGTAGCTAATGTAACCTCACTTTTTAAAAAGGGAGGGAGAGAGAAAACGGGGAATTACAGACCAGTTAGTCTAACATCGGTAGTGGGGAAACTGCTAGAGTCAGTTATTAAAGATGGGATAGCAGCACATTTGGAAAGTGGTGAAATCATTGGGCAAAGTCAGCATGGATTTATGAAAGGTAAATCATGTCTGACGAATCTTATAGAATTTTTTGAGGATGTAACTAGTAGAGTGGATAAGGGAGACCCAGTGGATGTGTTATATCTGGACTTACAGAAGGCTTTCGACAAGGTCCCATATAAGATATTAGTATACAAACTTAAAGCACATGGTATTGCGGGTTCAGTATTGATGTGAATAGAGAACTGGCTAGCTGACAGGAAGCAAAGAGTAGGAGTAAACGGGTCATTTTCACAATGGCAGGCAGTGACTAGTGGGGTACCGCAAGGCTCAGTGCTGGGACCCCAGCTATTTAAAATATATATTAATGATCGGGACGAGGGAATTGAATGCAACATCTCCAAGTTTGCAGATGACACGAAGCTGGGGGGCAGCGTTAGTTGTGAGGAGGATGCTAGGAGGCTGCAAGGTGACTTGGATAGACTGGGTGAGTGGGCAAATGCATGGCAGATGCAGTATAATGTGGATACATGTGAGGTTATCCACTTTGGTGGCAAAAGCAGGAAAGTAGATTATTATCTGAATGGTGGCCGATTAGGAAAAGGGGAGATGCAACGAGACCTGGGTGTCATGGTACACCAGTCATTGAAAGTAGGCATGCAGGTGCAGCAGGCAGTGAAGAAAGCGAATGGTATGTTAGCATTCATAGCAAAAGGATTTGAGTATAGGAGCATGGAGGTTCTACTGCAGTTGTACAATGTCTTGGTGAGAGCACACCTGGAGTATTGCATACAGTTTTGGTCTCCTAATCTGAGAAAATACATTCTTGCCATAGAGGGAGTACAGAGAAGGTTCACCAGACTGATTCTTGGGATGTCAGGACTTTCATATGAAGAATGACTGGATAGACTCGGCTTGTACTCGCTAGAATTTAGAAGATTGAGTGGGGATCTTATAGAAACTTACAAAATTCTTAAGGGGCTGGACAGGCTAGATGCAGGAAGATTGTTCCTGATGTTGGGGAAGTCCAGAACAAGGGGTCACAATTTAAGGATAAGTGGGAAATCTTTTAGGACCGAGATGAGAAAAACATTTTTCACACTGAGAGTGGTGAATCTGTGGAATTCTCTGCCACAGAAGGTAGTTGAGGCCAGTTGATGGCTATATTTAAGAGGGAGTTAGATGTGGCCCTTGGGCTAAAGGGATCAGGGGGTATGGAGAGAAGGCAGGTACAGGATACTGAGTTGGATGATCAGCCATGATCATATTGAATGGCGGTGCAGGCTCGAAGGGCCGAATGGTCTACTCCTGCACCTAATTTCTATGTCTATGTCTATCTAAATGCATATAAACAGTGCATTCAGAATGTATTCAGACCACTTCATTTATTTTAATCATCAATCTACACACAATACCCCAGAATGATGAAGCGAAAACAGGTGTTAAGAAATTTTTGCAAAGTAATTAAAAATAAATAACTGAAATATCACATTTACATAGGTATTCAGACCCTTTGCTATGACACTCAAAATTGGGCTTAGGTTCATTCTGTTTCCATTGATTATAATTGAGATGTTTCTACAACTTGATTGGAGTCCACCAGTGGTAAATTAAATTGATTGGACATGATTTGGAAATTTGCATTGAACATTTGGAGGCCCAGAGTACACTTCCAACAAAGTGATCATCCTCTTTGCAGATCTTATCTTCACCAATATAGCCTCCCTGGACGAACCTTTAGTAATGTCATCTTGGATTACTGCCGCGACATCCTACTTAGTCAATAAAGTAACACCCATTCACTTTTAGCCTCAACTCTCTCTCTCCTGTAGCATTCCTGTAGCTCCTGGAACATTAAGCTGTCTATCCTGTCCCTCTCTTCGCAAGGATTCTGTAAAGGCTATAATGTCTCATACACATGTACCTATTCTCTTCCAAAGTTCTTCCACCTTACCTGTCAGATCTCTTGCATTAAAATAGATCAGGGTGGCACAGTGGCACAGCGGTAAAGTCACTGCCTTACAATGCCAGAGACCCAGGTTCGATCCTGAAAAAGGGTGCTGTCTGTACGGAGTTTGTACCTTCTCCCTTGTAACCGTGTGAATTTTCTTTGGGTGCTCTGGGTTCTTCCCACACCCCCAAGCTTTGTAGGTTAATTGGCTTTTGTAAATTGTCCCTAGTGTGTACTATAGGACTTTACCCATTCCTTCTCTCCAGAGATGCTGTCTGTCCCGCTGAGTTACTCCAGCATTTTACGTCCATCTTCACAATATCCAGCCTCTGCTGCCACCACTATTTGAGGAAGAGAGTTCTGAAAAATCATGAAACAAAATGCTTAATCTCTGCCCTAAGTAGGCAACCACATGTTCAAACAGTTTACCCTTGGTTTCAAGTAAAGACAAATGTATTGCCATATGCACATACATGGTGTACAGGTACCATATAACCATATAACCATATAACAATTACAGCACGGAAACAGGCCATCTCGACCCTTCTAGTCCATGCCGAACACATAATCTCCCCTAGTCCCATATACCTGCGCTCAGACCATAACCCTCCATTACCTTCCCATCCATATAACTATCCAATTTATTTTTAAATGATAAAAACGAACCTGCCTCCACCACCTTCACTGGAAGCTCATTCCACACAGCTACCACTCTCTGAGTAAAGAAGTTCCCCCTCATGTTACCCCTAAACTTCAGTCCCTTAATTCTCATGTCATGTCCCCTTGTTTGAATCTTCCCTACTCTCAGTGGGAAAAGCTTTTCCACGTCAACTCTGTCTATCCCTCTCATCATTTTAAAAACCTCTATCAAGTCCCCCCTTAACATTCTGCGCTCCAAAGAATAAAGCCCTAACTTGTTCAACCTTTCTCTGTAACTTAGTTGCTGAACCCCAGGCAACATTCTAGTAAATCTCCTCTGTACTCTCTCTATTTTGTTGACATCCTTCCTATAATTAGGCGACCAAAATTGTACACCATACTCCAGAATTGGCCTCACCAATGCCTTGTACAATTTTAACATTACATCCCAACTTCTCTACTCAATGCTCTGATTTATAAAGGCCAGCACACCAAAAGCTTTCTTTACCACCCTATCTACATGAGATTCCACTTTCAGGGAACTGTGCACAGTTATTCCCAGATCCCTCTGTTCACCTACATTCTTCAATTCCCTACCATTTACCATGTACGTCCTATTTTGATTTGTCCTGCCAAGATGTAGCACCTCACACTTATCAGCATTAAACTCCATCTGCCATCTTTCAGCCCACTCTTCCAACTGGCATAAATCTCTCTGTAGACTTTGAAAATCTACTTCATTATCCACAACCCCACCTATTTTAGTATCTTGTGCATACTTACTAATCCAATTTACCACACCATCATCCAGATCATTGATGTACATGACAAACAACAGTGAACCCAACACAGATCCCTGTGGCACCCCACTAGTCACTGGCCTCCAACCTGACAAACAACCATCCACCATTACCCTCTGACATCTCCCATTCAGCCACTGTTGAATCCATCTTGCTACTCCACTATTAATACCTGACTATTGAACAACCTTCCATGAGGAACCTTGTCAAAGGCCTTACTGAAGTCCATATAGACAACATCCACTGCGTTACCCTCATCAATTTCCCGTGTAACATCTTCAAAAAATTCAAGAAGATTAGTTAAACAAGACCTTCCAGGCACAAATCCATGTTGACTGTTCCTAATCAGACCCTGTTTATCCAGATGCTTATATATATTATCTGTAAGTATTCTTTCCATTAATTTGCCCACCACTGACGTCAAACTAACAGGTCTATAATTGCTAGGTTTACTCTTAGAGCCCTTTTTAAACAATGGAACAACATGCGCAGTACGCCAAACCTCCGGCACTATTCCAGTTTCTAATGACATTTGAAATGTTTCTGCCATAGCCCCTGCTATTTCTACACTAACTTCCCTCAATGTCCTAGGGAATATCCTGTCCGGACCTGGAGACTTATCCACTTTTATATTTATCAAAAGTGTCAGTACTTCCTCTTCTTTGATCCTCATAGTTTCATAGATCCTCATAGGTACAATGAGAGTTGAACCAGCCTTGAATCATTGCATCCCCCATCTACTATTTTCCATTTTAATATACATGCGAGGATGAATTACATTCTTCTAAATCAACATAATCCTTCGAGAAATGATTAAATAATTAGAAACAAAATGATTTGAAATATTAAATTAGCTTTTTTTACTCCAGTCTATCAAAATTAATTTTATTGAACAGCATTGATGAGAATGAAATTACAATAAAAAATGGCATTTGATGTTGTCAGAATAACATAAGTAAAAATTATGAAATACAATCTATCATTGTCTAGCATACAGCATGTAGGAGGTATATTTCACTTTGTGACTGTTGGCAAGGAGGTGGCATAAATATAAAGAGGCTTTACTTGCCATGGACATAAATTAGTTTCAATGTTTATTTGTAAATAAAGTAATCCAGCTTTGTGACTAAAATTATTCTTGTGCAGAATGCCTAAATGATAAACCTGGCAAATTTAACACAGGAAGGATAAAGAGTTTTGCTGCTTTACCTCTGCAAAAATTTTGGCAGGCAGTATGTCCTTCCCCCTCCATTCACCAAGTGTAATCCGCTTCATTTTGTTTGAACACCTCCATGTGCCAATTATTTATTTTGCCTCATGGGAAAAAAATACATGAAATCTATAAATACATAGCATAATGTAAGAGGTAGCATGTTAACCAATGATTTTTTACATGTAGGCATCATGGACAAGGCCAATATCCATTGTCCATTTCTGAATTGACACTGCTCCCTGAAATGGCTTGCTGCTGTTATGATTTAGAGGCTTATATGAGTCAGATTGAATAAAGAAAATAGAATTGTTTCATAATAAAGATTATGAGCAATATGATGTTTGTTATTGATATCTGGGCTTTGATCCTATGACTGAATCACCTCCAGGTGCAGGGTATAACCTCCATAAAATAGTTCCAGCAGCTTATTTTTGGGATTCAGTTGCAAGTGAGAAAACAACCAAAAAATTCTAAAACTATACAACATAATTCCCATGTATTTAGGATACTCCTTAATTTCTAGGCTGGAATAAATACTTGGAAGCATTCAGAGAAGAGATAGCTCGAGCGCAGACCAAACATATCCTATAGGGGCAAAGACAAGGCATCCAAAGTTACATTATTAACTTCACAATATTTTGAGAATTCAATTGGCAGTGTAATACAAGATTTATTAAAGATCTTGAGGAACTCTGCTGCAATCGCTAGATCTTCCTGCATTATGCCGAGACAGGATGGATGTAGAGCTAATAACACACACTCCAAGTAATGATCCAACAGGTTTATTGGCATATAGTAAAGTTACACTGCATGTTGTCACCACCTTGACTACATCCCGACTAACCAACTAGTTTCTGAAAGCGTTAGTAATGTATGGTGACTGTAAGGTAAAACCCGGACTGGATTATAGATCTGAGTGGTGTGTGACATATGTGTGTTAGTATTAGGTTGAGCAGATCTATATCTTTCCTCTTAAGAAAATAACGTAACTACAAATACATATGTGAGTACAACTAATCAAGTTTAACTGGTGTCTAATATAATCAGCACTCGAGCAGGTTAAGCATAGTTCCCGTATCTAAGGGTAGGTTTGCAAATACAACCCGCATGCGGCAGTACAGGCTCGCATCCCCATCCTCCACCGGCAAGAACTGTGAGACTGGGGGCTGATGGAGCACCAGAGATCCATGAGACGGGTAAGGGGAGACTGGAGGGTGGGATACCAACTGTGGTGGTGAGAAGGCAAGATACATGCTGGGCGCAGACTCCGTAAACAGCGTTGGGCCGGGGGAGTGAAAATATCAGTCATATGGTGACACAGTCCTGGAATATCTGGATACGGGACCATTGGTTGTGATTCCTTCACTGGTAGAAGGTGTTGACATTTTTACCGGTAAGTCTCTCCATTAGAGTCGACCATGTACGAATGTGGTTCTGGAGCAGGCTGTGGATTGTACAAAGACGTCCATGACCCTTGTCAGTTTGAAGCCTTACAACTTGACCGCTTGCCTGTGACTCAAGTGGCCTGCTTGTTTTGTCGTACGAGTGTTTCTGGATCTCGCACTTATGTTGAAGTTGTGCTTGAATTACTGATGGCTTAAGAACCCATGGCTGTAGTAGTTGCTTGGGTACGGGCAGCGTGGTACAGGTCTGCCTTAACATAAGGTGTTGGGCAGGAGACCCTAGCACTGGGTTGCGGGCAATGTTTCTTAAGCTGAGCATGTCCGGGGTAAACATCAGATTTTGCCAAGTGTGATCTTTCCATCACCTATTTGGCACCGGTCACTCAGATCTATAATCCAGTCTGGGTTTTACCTTACAGTCACCATATATTACTAACGCTTTCAGACACTAGTCGGTTAGTTGGGATGTAGTCACAGTGGTGACAACACCCCGCTCGGCCAGCCTGTTCGATTTTGGGAATTCGAGGCTGCTGGTAATGTGACGAAAGTCACATCGTTGGGCAAAATTCTTGAAGCACTGGCTGGTGAAATGGCTTCCATTGTCAGACAGGAGTTTCACGGGCGCCCCATGACTTGAAAAGTGTTGTGCTAGTTTTTGAACCACTACTGCTGAAGTGGGGCTGAGAAGCAGATCAATCTCAAACCAGCCCGAGTATCAGTTGACTAGAACCAGGTATTGTTTACCACGCCATTCAAAAATGTCTGTTGCCAGTGTGGACCATGGTAAGGCAGGAACTGGGTGAGGAAGAAGCGGCTGCTTGGGTTGATGGGGCACCAGGCTATTGCAGATCGCGCAGGCTTCCACGTTCTCCCATATAAGCTTGGTCATTCGGGCCAGAAAATCATGCTCTTGGCTCGAAGTATGGTTGCCTCGGTGCCGGGATTTCCCCCGTGGTCAGTGTTGAAATATTTGTCTCGTAAAGCAGTTGGAATGCCCGCCTTGTGTCACTTTACAATCATATCGTCCTGGACCACCAGCTCATCATGGACCAGGAAGTATGGGTGAATGGTAACAGGTGCCTTGTGCTGTTTATCCAGCCAGCCATGCCGGATGATCGAAGACGGTGTCATCAGCTGCTGTCTAGGCAGACAAGTCATCCAGGCACTCGGTGGAAAGATAATCACCATCATCACAATGTGGGTGTCGTTGTCTGTCGGTTGCTGCTCGCAGCTCTTGCGTGTGGCTCTGGATAGAGTGTCGGCTAGGTGCATGTCTTTGCCTGGTTTGTAAACCAGGTTGATATCGTACCTTTGAAGCTGCATCATCATCCGCTGTAGCCGGGGAGGAGCAGCATGGATTGGCTTGTTCAAAATGCTGATCAGGGGCTGGTGGTCTGTTTCAACAGTCACTGTCTTTCCAAAAATAAAGTATTTGAATTTTACGCAGGCAAAACCACTGCCAGTAGTTCCTTTTCGATTGGAGCATAGCGTTGTTCGGTCTCAGACATCGTACGAGAGGCATATGCTACTGGTCTGTGGTCACTGTCACTGGTGCTCTGAAGGCAGGCAGCACCCAATCCGTACTGGGAGGCATCACAGGCAGTTTTACATCAAAATATACCAGAGTCGGGACACAGACCAACTTCTGTTTTAGGGTATCAAATGGTCTCTGGTGTTGTGTGTACCAGGACCAGGTTGCATCCTTGCCGCAGTGGTGCTGACAGTTCACTGAAGTTCAGAATGAACTTAACCAGGTAATTCACCATGCCAATGAATCTTTGTAAGCTGGTTACTTCTGTGAGAACCAGTAGTTTGTTGATGGCAATGGTCTTGGAAGGATCTGGTTTGAGTCCATCACTAGTAAATATGTGTCTCACATACTTCACTTCCCTGACACGAAACCTGCATTTCAAGCGATTGAGCTTAAGGTTGATAGCCTTGGAACGATCCAGTACTTTCTTGAAATTAGCATCGTGTTCTGTCATATCGCGGCCAGCAATGAGGATGTCATCGACAATAATGGCACAAGGGTGTCCTGCGAACAGCTGTTCCGATGTGTGCTGGAATAATTCACTGGCCGAGTTGATGCTAAAAGGCATTCGCAGACACTTGTAGTGGCCAAAAGGTGTGCCAAAACTGGTTAAATGATTTGTGATCTAACGGGATTTGCCAAAATGAACCTTTTGCATCTAGAACAGAGAACACAGTCACTTTGCCCAGGTGTGCTGCTTACCTCTTCTACCGTGCACATTGGATGGTACGGGCACTTGATCATAGTATTCAGATCTCTGGGGTTGATACAGATTCCTATTTCATCTTTATTTTTCTTGGTGGCCACTACTTTGGTTGAGACCCAGTTTGACGGGTCATTGACTGCAGCGATGATACGTAAGGATTCTATTCTTTGAAGTTTGTTTTGTGCGCGGTCACGCATGGCATGTGAAATTGGGGTCGGTGGAGGCGCTGCAAGCCGGCACCCTGTCAGCAACGTGTCCATTTTTTTCTACTATTTTTGTTTTTTTAGTATGTTTTAATGTATATTTTTAATGTTCTTCTGTGCGTTTTGTGTGGGGGGTGGTGTGTGGGGGGGGGGGGGGGGGGGGGGGGGGTGAGGGGGTAACCGCATCAGTCGCATCCTCCACGGAGAGGCAACTTTTTCCAGGTCACCTCCCCTGTGGTCTAACAACAAGGATTGGCGCGGCCTTTCACGGAGACGCCCCCGGGGCTTCAGTGGCGGGCGCAGCGTGGACTCTTGGCACGGAGCGGGCGAGTCCTCGCTGGGGCTCGCTGGAGGGGAGTGCTCTGTTTCGCTGGTCTGCGGCACCTGGCAGCCTGAAGCCGCAGTCTGCAGAGCTCCAGCTGGCGCGGCGTCACGTAGGGGACCCAGGGAGTAGAAGAAGCTTCCACCACCGGCCCGCGGCCAACTTCTACCGCAGGTGCGGTGGCGACTTACCATCATGAGCGGGGTCCCTCGCTGGGGATCCCTGGAGGGGAGCTTCGTCTGTCAGCCCTGCAGTCTGCAGTGCTTCTGGCTGCGGCGCGAACTTTAAATCTTCGACCGCCGGCCTGCAGCCTACACCAGCCTGAAGCTGCTGTCTCCGATGGGGAAGAGCCGATTTTGGACTTACCTTCACTTTTACCTTGTCCTTTTACCATCTGGACGCCCGCAGCGATGGCTGCGTAGGGTTGAAGTCCCGACCACTGTGGAAAATGGAGGAGGACTGGCCAATTTTTGTGCCGTCCACCACAGTGATGAATGCTGTGGTGGATGTTTGTGTTAATTTTTTATTGTGTTTGTGTTCATCATTGTACCGCTGCTGACAAATTAATTTCACTTGCACTTTATGTGCATTGTGACGAATAAAACCGTATTGTATTGTATTGTATTGTATTGTATTGTATTGTATTGTATTGTATTGTATTGTATTGTATTGTATTGTATTGTATTCTATGAGGGGCTCGGACAACAGGCATTATGTCAGGGTCGGTTACAATAGAGTATTTGAGCTGTAGTTTGCCAAGTTTGTTGTCAAAGAGGCCCTTGTACTGAGCGAGAATCTGTTCGGTGGTATCTCGGGAAGGGGACAGTTGGTGCACCTCTTCTGCAAAGCTCACCAATCCTAGATACTGACAGGCATCTATACCAAGTAGGGATGTTACCTTTCCTGGGACAATGAAAAAGTTCAGCTTTTGCACACGTGTCACTAGGTGGCACTGCAGGTCAACCCTGCCAACTGGGTAAACCTCACCCCCTCCAAAAGGAATTAACGAGGCTTTTGTATTTACAACAGTTTCAGCATTGTTGACACTGGAAAACTCAGTCAGAGACATAACATTACAGCAAACCCCAGTGTCGATCATTGCCACAGCAGTGGTGTTGTTGACTTCGGGATCGTGTCGTTTTCATGAAATCTCAAATAGCGAATGTACGTTTAGGCTGGAAATGTCAGATTCCGACCAATTCTTACAAGGAGACGGCAGAGCTTGAGCTGGATTGGTCAGGCCATGGGAACCATCTTGCTGGAGCAGATTTACCTGCTATCTGGGTTCTGTATGATTTCTGCGGGCACGACAGCACCGAATAAAGTAGTTTATTCATTTACAGTAGTAGCAAACTTTCCCCTATGCTGGGCATTGCAAGTGGACAGCGGAGTATGAACCACCACAATTATTACATTGAACAGGAACTCTGCTAGTCGTCCTCTCTTCAGGTGGCAGGCGTTGAGCACAGTAGAATGGGTTGGCAACACTCACTTGGTAGGACCCCGCCCTGCGAGGCGGGTATGAGAGTTGGTAGCTTCGGCAATGCAGCAGACATTCTCTGCCCCGATGAGGGTTAGACCAGCATCCCATCGTAGTTCACTTTTCTCTTTCTTATTTAAGATACCACTCACCAATCTGTCGCGGACAAGCTCGTCGCACAGGTCTCCAAAATGACACCGGCTTGCAATGTGTTTTATGGTACTTATGTATGCCATGACAGGCTCACCAGGGAGCTGGTTTCTAGGGGGTCGGGCTTTTTAAACGATTGAGCCATAATAAAGTGGGAAAGAGAAAAAAAACACTGCGGAATAAAGAAAAGAAACCCGATAACCTAGGAGCAGAATGGGTCCGAAAACTCCCAACACCATGTAGAGCTAATAACAAACACTCCAAGTAACGATCCAACAGGTTTATTGGCATGTAGTAAAGTTACACTGCATGTTGTCACCACTGTGACTACGTCCCGACTAACCGATTAGTGTTTGAAAGCATTAGTAATATAATGGACTAAGTGGGACCTCTTGTCACACGGGAGGCCTGGTTCCCCAATGCAATATTCCACCACTTGCCCTTAGCCCCCAAATGCGCAGGCACAGCTGACAGTTTCCAGTTGTGATGCACCTGATCCCCCCTCCTCCCTTCACCGCCCCCTCTGCTTGGTCTTGCTACAATATCAAGATTCTCTTTGAGAATGTAAGAAAACCCAGACATCCAAAACATTATCCTCTTCCCCAAGTACTGAGGGACCTCTTTCAATACTCTGATACCCCAAGCATTACATACAACAACACAGACAGGAATAGGCCCTATGATCCACAATATCGTGCTGAAGCATTGATTAACAGGAAACACAAGATAACTGTAAGTATTTTGCCTTACTAAATCACAAAATAGTGAGTTGATCTCTGTCCTGTATTGGCGCTACATGGCCCATTGGTTATTGTAACCCCCATCCATGTTGCACTAGTTCAAAATGAGTGTCAATCACAGTTTGTAGAAGCCTCATTTGAAAGCTATAAACTTAATTTGTAATTTTTGCAGTATAAATGGCTGATTCATGTTTTGCATTAATGGTTAGTATATTTCATATCCTCTGATTATGGTGTAATCTACTGGGCGTTTCATGAATATTTCTTTTTTTTTAATCTCATGGATAGAGAAATAAGGCCAAACAAGTCAATAGAATTTCAAAGTTAACACTGCAAGGCAATGACTTTGCATCAGAAGCAGTTCAAGTGGTGGACCATCAACTTAACTCATTTTCACATTTTCCTTAACGTTACCTCGGCTAAGACCCACATATAGTTGACCATGCTGAAATACCGGTTTCTTGAGGTATATCAACACCTTCTCCATGGTTTGTCCTTGCGCTTTATGGATTGTCATAGCAAAACTTGACTAAATGGGGAATTGTCTCCACTGAAGGGAATGTCTTTGCCTTCTGTCAAATTGAGCGTTATCCTAGGAATGAGAACAATGTCATCTTTGAAGGCTCCGATGTTGATTCTTGCAATGATCAGATTATTGTGCAGCTCTTCCATAATTATCCTCATTCCATTGCATAGCTTTGGAGGTTCCAAGTTTCTTATTAACATGATCGGAGATCCTATTTTCAACTCCAATTTGTGTGGTGGTAATCCAGAGACGTCGAGTGAATGAGGAATTTTGTTGGGAAGCATTAATTACCTCAGTGACAGCATTGAAAGAAAAGTACTCAATAATAATAATAATAATAATAATAATAATAATAATAATAATAATAATAATAATAATAATAATAATATAAATTTTATTGTCATTGCACAGAGGTACAACGAGATTTGGCATGCAGCTTCCATCCGATGTAATAACTTAATTAGCTAAAAATTTAGACAACCAGAGAAACAAGAAGAGTAGAGGACGAAGACACTGGCAAGGAGATCAGGGGGCAGGGACATTTGGGCAAACCCATTTTATTAGCCCTAACCTGCCAGTTAACTGTTAATACCACCTATTAAATTTGTAGGCATCCTCACATAGCCCAAGAAACAGCATTACAAACCAGAAAGAACATCACCCCTTCCAAATTCTAGGAGGAGACACAACAAATCTACTTCTCGAGAAACCCTCGCTGAAAGGAAGAAATAAGAAACATAGTAGCTGGCGTGAGAAGGAATGGTAACTAAGGAATGAAAATGGCACTAGGGAGAGAAGAAACAGACTTATTGCGCAGGAGGTACGGGAGTGGGAAAATAAGTTATTATACTAATGTGTTACTGAGTTTGTGCCTGCAGGACAGTGTGATCGACAACATATTATCTGGGGAGTGAGGTAAAGAACACACAGACCCCTTGAGAATGGGCAGAAGACAACAAAGGTAAAGGTAGCTCCCCAGAAACAGGAATCAACTAGCAGGAGGAAATGGTACTGTCCTGACCCTTTAAGACAAATTTGGTACGGCCAACCGATAGACGGAGCTCCTCAGTATCCCTACTCCCTTGGAACTGACACCAGAAAAGAAGAAGGAGAAGACCTATCCTAGTACCCAACGTTAACATCATCTAGCTTCTGAAGAAAGAAAAGGAAAGAAAGTAAAGTACATTATCTAATCTTCCATAAAGAAACAACACCGACAACATATAATAATTATTGGGACAAGCTCCTCTTAAAAAGGTCTGAATTAAAAACTATTCCTCTGTGGTTTGGAGTAAAATGTTTAATTTGGCCTAAATTATGGTTATTAGAAATAAATTAATGAAATGTTGGATTCGGTCTCGAAATTGTATGGTAATGTATTGGAGGGACTTTAAATTTTGAGATTTGGAACAGACTTGTGGAATTCAGCTTAGGAATATTTGGAGTTTGATTATTAATTGATCTTGTTATTACCTCATCCCCAGGCAGCCAAAGATAGGAAGGATTAGTCAGAGAACATCAGGAAGGATGGAACTTGGGAAGATCCGGTAACATGGAAATTATTTAGGGAATATGAGAGTTGGAATTAAAATTGGAATTGAAATTGAAATTGGAGTTATAATTGGAAAAGGTCAAAAGAGGAACTGTGAGCAGTAGGACTTCCCTTTAAGAGACCGGACGAGAAACTACTCAGTAGTTAAGAACTAGTATAAGCGAGAACCCCTAGACTGAGAACAGAGCCAACATAGTAAAGAGCCAGCATAGTAAAGAGCCAACATAGTAAAGAGTCAACATAGTAAAGAGTCAACATAGTAAGGAGTCAATATAAAGAAGAAGAGATGCTGGAGGGGAGACTTAGTGAATTGGAGAGGGAGGACATTTGAATTGGTATAGGAATAGCTTTGCCGATGCATATTTAACTCATGGATCTAAATTGTTTAACCTTTGATGGTATGGCGGCTTCTATTATCAAGGTGGAAAGAAATTGTCCCTGGTTTTGGCATTCTTAATTGGATTTATGAGGAAATTGACAGCATATGGGGATTGATTGTTTAAATTTGAACAGCTGGGGATTCCACAGGAATTAGAATGCAATTGTGTTATCGGCCACAATGCTGTGGAATGAGAAGGATGAGAATGACACTGATATTTGAAATAGTAAGTTGAAGACTGAGACTGAATTTGGTTAAATTGGAACATTTATCATGGTTTGCTTTAAATTAGAGTCACGCCTGTAGGGAAATCTGGACTGAACCCAGCTGAAATTTATATGAGTACCCGTCATCAGATATACGTATTATAACATCATGTGAATATGGAGATGGCTGATTAGTGTTGATCCTAGGATAGTAAAGAGTATATTAGGGAACAGAATATGAATAGGAATGCAGTGATAGAGCAGAATATAATAGGTTCATTAGAGATTGGAACAGGAATAGGTATTGCAGAATTATAGTGAATGTATGGGAAAGCATGGGCGCATGATGGTAACTTGCTTTGTCCCAAGTTTTTCAAGAATTTTAGGTTATAAGTTTGACTATGGAAAGGGATGGAAGAATGGGCAACAACACGGATGGAGGGAATTCGCGCCCACAAAAACTCGGGAGGTGAAGACTCATCAGATGGAAATTGTGAAGCTATGCCCATGAAAAAATAGGAAGCTTGACAAGATTCGGGGAAGAAACATCATCATCTTGTGTTGCTGATAGATGGAAAATTTAATGGACACACTTATGTATATCTAGTTAGCTGATTATTGGACTATTTGGTTATCATAAATGATGGGTTATCATATATGATAAAAAGGAAGGAATGTTAATCCTGGCCAGGTTGGAGAGGCTAGGACTCTAAAATTGGGTAAAGGCTTCAGGGCTGCTGGGATATTTAGTCAATTTGAAAGTGCTCTATATGGAACTGGGACAAGCTGCAGAGTGGTGCCAGTTTGTCTAGAGCCTAGATCCAAGCTGCAGGAAGGGAATGGGAACTTCTGAAGACCCTGTCAATTAGGCGCAAAATTTATACAATTGATTGGATGACTGCAAACCTGACATACACCTTGTAAATAATTGAAAATAATATTGTAAATCTTTCCTTTAGTGAATGTTGATTGGATGAGATATTGAGCCGTGTCTGGTTTTCTTGCATATCAGGGGAAATGTTGCAATGTTTGCTTCCTCTGAGAAACACTGTTTGAGTACAATGTATTATCCACAGTATTATAGGGTTAGGGAAATGTCTGTTATGTATGGGGCTAATCAATATCTGTAATTGGATTGTAAAGAGACCATCCCCATGTGGTTCAGCCCCTCGAGGTCCAGGGGCCCATAATATTCCGCTGCCATGAGGTCCTGCGTCGATCTTCTGGGAGAACTCTTGGGACTGCGTGACCTTCTGGAGTGTCTCTGTTTGAGCGAGGCCTAGAGGGCTTGATCAGGCAGATACAAGGATCGAACCTGTGGTGGTTAGGTATAGTAATTGAATTGTAATTGTGTTTTGTCAAAATATAGATTTGTTGCGCAAGTGCTTGAAAGTGGTTTTTGACTGAAACTAGACTGGAGGGAAGCTTAGAATGAGCAATTTACACTTCCAGACTGAAATTTAAAACAGTCTTCAGGAATGCAAAACATTGGCTTGTTTAAGATTTTCAAGGTCGCATCAATACAGCATTGTAGCATATCTCAAAGCTGTTTTCAAGTCTGCAAAAGCAACCTTTAAAAATAAAGCCTTACAATACAGCATTTTGCTGCTCGTTACTCACGATCTGGTCTGGCTACCGACGTCTTCAATCTGCATGGCTTCTGATGACCCAGGTCCTGACCATGTCATTTGTCTGCGACCAGCAGATCCTTTGACCCAGGATATAATCTCTAATCTCTGGTAGAGATTTAACTTGTTCTTTGTTTCACTGTTGAATCAGCCTTTGGCTTGCTACTTCCTGGTAGTAACAGTTTTCTATTTATTATAATAGCAGTTTTTGCAATGTTCTCAAAGTCCAACTTGATAGCCATTAATTATCAGAGATGATTTGAAGGTGTAGCCTAACGCACTCATGACACATAAAATACTGCAAAGATGAATCCTCCAGATGTTGTTTCTTCATTAATTGCCTTTTATTGAATAAATACAAAACATATAAATAACTCATAACTTTCCGTTCTTAATTGCTGTTCCATTCACGTCAAATAAATCACATAAAAGCTTATTCTTATAAAGGTATGTAATCTCATAACATGTGTGTGTCATGATTATGGTATAAAACTATTACTCTGACACAACACTGAAACTTCTAATCTGCGAGTCTACGCCAGACTCCTCTAAGAAAAGAACACATCCCCACTACATATCAAATCCCACCTACAAAAGTACAGGCAGATATAGCTAAAACTAAAAATATCAGACATGATAATAACACTGACTTAAGCTTAATGGCTCTTACATACCGGCCCCTAATTGTTCTACGTAGAAAAACGAAGCAATTACTAATAAACATTAAGAAAACAAAGCTAAAAAAGCTTAACATATATCAAAATACAAAAGTAATAAGTATTATACATTAGCATTCAGACTTCTTTAGCGATTCTTCCATCTTCACCTTCGCCTTCTAGAAGCAGACATATCTTGGTTATTGGTCTTGCCAAGACATTTTTCTTAGTCTGAAGTCGTACGGTACGCACCAAACCTTTAACGTTTGGCATGATCTCCAGTATCTTTCCCATCAACCAAGAACCTTGTGGTGCAGTAGAAACAACCACCAAAATGATATCACCTGAAATAAAATGTCTTCTTACTTTCAACCATCATTGTCATTCTTGGATTAAAGGCAAATATTCTTGTGTCCACCTTTTCCAAAAATGATCTGCCATATATTGTACCTGTCTCCATCTGCGTCTCATATATAAATCTTTCTTCACAAAGGGCGCAGATGGTAGCATTGGATTGGTCTTCAACAGAAGAATAAGGTTTGGTATAAGTGCTTCCAGGTAATTCGGATCATCAGAACTCAGTAATGAGTCGATGATTTAAAATTGCTTCAACTTCACAAAATAAAGTTTGCAATCCTTCATCGTCCAGAACTTGTTGTTTAAGAACAGAATGAAGCACATTTCTAACCATGTGGATCAACTGTTCCGAAACACCGCTGTGATGAGATCCCGCAGGAGGATTAAAATTCCATTCTATCTCATCCTGATGCATAATACTCTGGATGTTCTTCTGATTTAAGCTCTTAAGTGCTTCTCTCAATTCCCATCTTCAAAAGTACAGGCAGATATAGCTAAAACTAAAAATATCAGACATGATAATAATACTGACTTAAGGGCCTGTCCCACGCGCAGCCTTCAGCAGCAGCGGGCAGACCTAAGCAGCGGCAGCAGCAGCAGCAGTTCCTCCACCGAAGAATTTCCGGTCTCGGACAGCCAACGCGACGGCAACGGTGGTCGACACCAGAGTCCCCGCCTTCCCGTTGGAGGCCGCTCCTCGTATGCGGCCTCAACGACACCTGAGACCCGACGAACTCGGGTCTCCAGTGCATGGAGAGATCGAGGGAGTTTCCCCCCCTCCCACCCCACCCCCATCCCCCACACACACACGGAAATTTTTTCAAAAAGTAAATAAAAACACAGACAAAAAACATGGAACTTTTTCAGGCTGCAGAGGCACTGGCCAGAGCCGCGCCGCCTACCGGTATGGTAGAGCCCAGATGGTAGCATTGGATTGGTCTTCAACAGAAGAATAAGGTTTGGTATAAGTGCTTCCGGGTCATTCGGATCATCAGAACTCAGTAGTGAGTCGATGATTTAAAATTGCTGTAGAAACGGCATTTCGTGGCCTAACATCGAGGATCGGGCGGCCTTTCCCGGAGACGCGCCCGGAGCTTTATTATACGGGGGTAAAAGTGTCTCGGCACGGAGCTTCTGAGACCTTCGCTGGGGCTCCGGAGGGGAGTGCTCCGTTCTGGCCTGCGGCCCCCCCCCCCCCAGCTGTCTGCTTCCCTTGCTCTACAGCCTAGCCTGGGATACAGCCCGGGATTCCTCATGGAGGCCCATCTGCCTCCCTTCTCTCTCCCTTCTCTCCACCATCTTCTACCCCGAGCGCCCTTACCATCTCCCCTGGAGGGGAGCTTCGACCGCCGACTCTCAGTCTGCGGTGCTTCCGGCTGCGGCATGGGTACTTTAAAACTGTGGCCGCTGGCTGCGGCACCAAACCGCGCAGCAGCGCTGCTCTGGTTGGGAAGAGATTGAACTCACCTTGACTTTGTCCCTTACCATCTGGACGCCCGCAGCAACGGCTGTGGAGGGTGGAGGTCCCGACCATGGGGAAAATGGAGGAGGACTTGCCAAGTTCTGTGCCTTCCACCACAGTGATGAATGCTGTGGTGGATGTTTGTGTAAATTTTTTATTGTGGTTGTGTGTTCTTTATTACTGTACCGCTGCTGGCAACCCAAATTCCACCGACCTTGGTTGTGTGGCAATTAAATTATATCAATTATCAATTATCAATTAAGCATAATGGCTCCTACAATGAGCAAGGCTCCTTGACAGGGTGTGTTTACTTTTCCAATGACCAATGCTAACAGTATGTAAAGTTCTCCAAAGATCTGCCACCTGTTATAGATAGACCGACAGCTATTGTCTTGCCTGCTCACCTGGTTCCTTCAGGCTGGAGTTGTGGACATTAGAAAGGCATTGGAAGTCGAGCAGTGTCAGGAAATATAACGTATACAATTTGCCCAATAACTTCTCAGCATTAGTATCATGATTAAGCCCAGAAACACAAGCATTTCAGAATGCATCTGCATGCTTTGAATGCAGATTCAAATATTTACAGATTGTGTTAAACACAGGATACCCATGGATACAAAATGATGTCAATATCTCGTCATTTTACAACTAATTGAAAGATCAATGACTGGCTACTCCCAAAGGGATTGTGGTTATGTGGTTTAATGCATCACAGTGGGAAGTAGAAGATAGCAGATTGGAACTTGCTACCTAGAATGTAATGCAATCAAACCTTCTGACCTCCAAGGGAGATGCTGGGCTACATAGAGCTACAATTTGGAAGATTATTTAAGATCACATGGTATTAAAAGGAATGAGGCAGTTTAAAAAGGACAGGATAGAGTGAAATGAAAATAGAATGAGGACTGAAGCGATGTTCAGTGTCGTGCCAGTTGTAACGTTGATCATGCATCTTTGCTTATTGTACTGGAGTTGGTCTGAACTGCTATTGGCTATGTCAAGGGACATTACATGTAAACGGACATAAGTACATGCTCATAATATGGTTAATAATACTAAGAGACTTCTGCCCCTGCTGGCATGTCCATGCAGGTAAGTATGTCAGAAGCCAACCAAACTGTCTATTCATGCATCCATTTGCCCACAGTTGACCCATATCCCTGAAAACCTTTCTTCACCATGTACCTGTCAAAATGTATTTTAAATGCTGTATCACCCTATGTGTAAAATAGTCCTCAGATTCTTATCAAATCTTTCCCATCTCACCATAAAACTATGCTCCCAGTGTTTGTTTACCAAACCTTAGGAAAAAAGGTGTGTTGCATTTACCATAACTAATGGTAAATACATGATACCATGCAAATTGATAGCGTGGTCTGAGCTGGTTTGATAAGTTCAAATGCAACATTGGCATCAGTTTGAAATGCACACAGCATTATTCCATATGTTTCAATGTCTCGCAATATGTGCAGTAAATCTGCAAAGGGGAGGGAGCAAAGGAGTGATCAAGAAACATTTGAAAATCAAGTCACATATGTTCGCAACAGATAAAATATTAAAGAACCATAGGGCATGTTAGAATTAACAAATGGTGCAAACGTGACGTGATTCTTGTAATGTAAATACAAGTTTGTCCTATCTTCCCTTGTGTAATGAACAGAGATGCTTTCAAGTTCACAGAGGACAGACGAGTAATGAAATTGGCATAAATAAAAACTTGTTCTGAATATTCAGAAATCAGCAGGACCAGATGGAGTCCAGGAGTACTTAAGTAAATAAGGGTAGAAATAGAGGGAGCTGTGCCTGAATTTTTTCACAGCTCATTAAGTATAAACATATTAAAGAAAGATTGGAAAACAGCAAATGCATTTCAAGGTCTTTATTCCAAAAAAGATTGGAGGCATTAAATTTGGTAGAAGGAGTAAGGAAAATATAGTGATCAATCCTAATGAAAGCAGTTCAAGTACATTTAATGAAAGGTCTTAATTTCATGTCTACACCTATTTATGTTATGCATCTTATGCCAATGCATTTTTTTCAAACTCTTAGCATAAATGAAAAATACTGGTCGATGAAAGTAATGTTTTCTTTTATAATGTAGTCAACCAGTCCCTTACTATTAAAGCAAAAATAACTTGATGCGTTTGGTGATAATTGATTTTAACAAATAGAAAACAAATGTATTGATAATTAACACTAATAGTTCAATTGAACAACCCCTTTGCCAGAAGCTGTGTAATCACCCGAGAGATTTAAAAACAAACTAAACAAAAGCCTAGAACGTTTCACAAGAAAACATCTTGGATATTTCATTCGGTTTCCAAAGGTTGTCAATAAGTTGCAAAAATCCATAGCAATCATGAAATACATTTTCAAATCCCCCTGCATTTCCCTGTGATACAACATCAATCATAGCTTTATTTTGAACATTTTCAGCCAAAGTTATTTGACAGAATGGCTCATCAATAGAATTTGTAAATAAGCATCAATTTCTGAAGAAGGGTCTCGACCCAAAACGTCACCCATTCCTTCACTCCAGAGATGCTGCCTGCCCCGCTGAGTTACTCCAGCATTTTGTGTCCTGCTCCAAAACCTCATATGGCTGGCAGTGAGACGCCCTACCCATCAGATCTTTTATACACTGCCAGGGCCCTGATTCCTCTTCCTGCTGCTTTCAAGATGGCTGCAGTGCAGACGAGATGATCCCCTTCCTCCTCCTGTATTGTGTATTTGCCAAGAGGGCCTTCAAAGAAAACCTTGTCAAGTTTATTCCAAGCAACTGCACAACACAGGACTCTGTGATCTATGGCATTTCCCAGTGGTGCATACTGGGAGAAACATCAATAGCTGCGTAAAGATAATCAACTCAGTGGAAGATGCACTTGGTCTCATTATTCTCTTCATTTGTAAGAGAACATCCAGTGACTGGCATATTTAAAGGTGCATGTTGATAGATGCACTCAAGCACTATGCAGTCACCAGGAAAGCTCTGTGCAGAAGGACCACAGCCTCGGGTCTTCCGTCCGAAACAAAGTGGCTGGACCTTGTTTAACAGCCTCTCAAACGCTTCACCTAATAGTACCTGCGTAATGCTGACAAACTGAAAGATAATTGATTAGATTAATGGTACAACAAACATAGAGACAGCCATATCCCTATTGTATTTATTAAAATAAGGTATACTTTTGAAATAAACTTGCAGTGAAACATTGTACAGTTGCTGTCTGCTGTGAAAATGCAAAATATCTGTTGTAATTTTTATTTCCACCTAACTGATGTTATTGTCCCTTCATTATAACAAAAAACTAATTTAATTTTCCCCAAGATGCATTTTTCAATTGAAACAAAAACAGTTGTCCAAACCTAATGTGGCAGTTAAGCATGTGGTTATTAATCTTACTGAAATCTATCTAGGACCTCAATATAATCCACTTGTGAGGGGATCAGAACAAGATCCAGTTTTGGCGTTGAAGCCTAAGTTAGCATAATAACTTTCAGGCTGTTTAAGAAAGAACTGCAGATGCTGGGATAATCGAAGGTAGACAAAAATGTTGGAGAAACTCAGTGGGTGAGGCAGCATCTATGGAGCGAAGGAATAGGTGACGTTTCTGGTCGAGACCCTTCTTTAGACTGATGTGGGAGTGGGGGGAGGGGGCAGGAAGAAAGTTATTCCCGTCCACCCCCACAACCACACTTTCACTCTCAACTCCACTTTGATTTTACAATCATTAATTAAATGTTGGTTGGCTCTTTGCTGTACATTGATGAAATGACTCTTTCTCACTCCAGTGTCAGAATTCTGCAGATAGACACAAAAAGCTAGAGCAACTCAGTGGGTCAGGCAGCATCTCTGGAGAAAAGGAATAGGTAATGTTTCAGGTCGAGACCCTTCTTCAGACTGAGATTCAGGGGAGAGGAAATCAAGATATGAAAAGGTACAAAGAGCAAACGAATGAAAGATATGCAGAAAGACAGATCAAACCCATCAACAATGATCAAGGGAAGGTGGAGCCCACAATGGTTCATTGTTGGCTGTGGGGAAGGTGATAATGAGTGATACACACAGTGAAACTCAGCAGGGCAACAGTGAAACTAATACCACTAGTTTCCCAACACCAGCCACATCTTCCCATCACCACCCCTTTCCGCTTTCCACAGAGATCGTTCCCTCTGCAACTCTCTGGTCAACTCGTCCCCACCAAAACCACCCCCTCCCCAGGTATTTCCCCCTGCAACCGCAGGAGATGCAACACATGTTCCTGTACCTCCCTTCTCAACTCTGTCCAATAACGCCGACAGTCTTTTCAGGTGAGGCAGGGGTTCACTTGCAACTACTGCAAACTCATCTACTGTATCCACTGTTCCAGTTATGGACTCCTGTATATCGGTTAGACCAAGTGCAGACACCTCCACTAGATAGATAGATATGCCATTTATTGTCACTATACATGTACAGTGAAACTGAAAGCTGCTCGTACTCAGTGCATACATACAATTTTACACATAAAACAAAAAATTGTATGTATGCACTGAGTACGAGCAGCTTTCAGTTTCACTGTACATGTATAGTGACAATAAATGGCATATCTATCTATCTAGTGGAGGTGTCTGCACTTGGTCTAACCGATATACAGGATATAAGGCCACCTGAACCTACCTGATCTCCCAGTTGCTGGACACTTTAACTACCCCTCCCATTCCCACACTGACCTTTCTGTCCTGGGCCTCCTCATTGTCAGAGTGCGGCCGAGTGCAAATTGAAGGAACAGCACCTCATATTTTGCTTGGGCAGCTTATACCCCAGCGGTATGAACATTGATTTCTATAACTTCAATTAACCCTTGCTTTCCCTCTCTCTCAATCCCTCCCCCTTCCCATTTCTCTGACCAGTCTTACTGACTCTGACTACATTTTATCTCTGTTTGCTTTGTTGTAACCTCCCCCAGCTAACAATGATCTATTCTACATTTTCCTTGATCTCTATTCCCTTTGCACTGTTTTCACGCCTTCGCACTTCCTTATCTATCTATCTCCCTCCCCCCTGACGTCAGTCTGAAGAAGGGTCTCGACCCAAAACGTCATCCATCCTTCTCTCCAGACATGTTGCCTGACCCGCTGAGTTACTCCAGCATTTTGTGTCTATCTTTGGTTTAAACCAGCATTTGCAGTTCCTTCATACACATTGAAACTAATACGACGACAAGGGTGGGGGTGGGATAGAGATAAAAGGAATGCAAGGCTTACTTGAAGTTAGAGAAATCTATATTCATACCACTGGGTTGTAAGCTGCCCTAATGAAATATGTCCTGGTCCTCTAATTTGCCTGTGGCCTCACTCTGATGGCAGAGGAGGCCCAGGACAGAAAGGTCAGTATAGGAATGGGAAGGGGAGCTAAAGTGTTTGGCAACCGGGAGATTGTGTAGGCCAAGGCGGACTCAGTGAACTGATTGGCCAGTCTGTTTTTGGTCTCGCCGATATATACTGTCGGAGTCCACACCTGGAACAGCGGATACAGTGGAGGAGGTTGGAGAAGGTGCAATTGAATCTCTGCCTCACCTGAAAGGAATGTCCGGGTCCTTGGATGAAGTCAAGGGAAGAGGCATAGGGATAGGTGTTGCATTTCCTGTGGTTTCAGGAGAATGTACCTGGGGCGGAGGTGGTTTGGGAGGGAAGGGATCAGTCTGGCCACCGGGTGGCACCGCGATGGCAGCCTCGCCATCAGTCCGTCTTTCCTTTTGTCTTTTTTTTGTTATTTTTAGTGCGTTTTAAAAGTTTGTGTTAATGTTCTCTGGTTTCTTTTATGCGGGGGGTGGGGGAGGCGGTCGGGGAAATTTTTTTCAATCTCTTACCTTGCCGGAGATGCGATTGTTTTCCGAGTCGTATCTCGGTCGCTCTGCGGCCTAACATCGTGGAGCTGGAGGTTTTGCTCGGGACTAACTTTGAGCCCCAACGCGGGGCGTGGACTTACCATCGGAGCCGATTCCTTGCCTGGGATTGACGCTCCAGCCGCGTCCTGCGGGCTTTAACATTAAGGCCTCGGTGTCTCGGGAGAGACCGAGTCGGGAGCTCCAAAACCACATGATGTTCAACAAGCCCCGACCCGAGGTAGATCGCCCGGTGCGGGGAATTGACATCCCCCCCCGATGCAGGAGTTTGATCGCCCTGACGCGGAGGGTCCGCCGCTAGCTTAAGGAGTCAAGTTTGGCCTGTCAACGGAAGACTCGACGCCCCCAACCACAGGAGAACAAAGAAGGGAAGAGATGGAACTTTTTGTCGCCTTCCATCACAGTGAGGAATTTGGAGGAGTCACTGTGGTGGATGTTTATGTTAAAATGTATTTTGTGTGTGCAGTTGTTTTTTATGAGTATGACTGTATGACAAATTCCTCATATGTTGCAAAACATACTTGGCTAATAAAGTAAGTATGTATGAGTATGAGTATGAGTTAACCAGGGTGTTGCGTAGTGAATGGTCTCTGTGAAAAACGGAAAGGGATGGAAAATGGGTGGATGTGACTAGTGGTGGGATCCCATTAGAGGTGGCAAAAATGTCTGAGGATTATATACTTCATGTGATGGGTGATGGCTGATGGGGTGAAAGCGCCGAGTGGAGACCCACGCTGGCGGCCCTCGGCAAAGGGCCCCAGGGAACCGAGATGTTGAAGTCAGCGCCACCCGCGCTGGAAGCTCTTCAAACCAGAGCCCCGTGATGTTGTTGCAGCAAGCCCAGCATTCCGGAGCTTCAAATGGCGATCCCAGGTGAGGCATCGCCCGCTCCGCGATGTATCCAGCGCTGCGCCACCGCTGCTGGAGCTCTAGTCTGGTCCACGGCAGGAAAGGCTGCGCCAATCCAGTTGGTAGGCCGTGAGGAGAGGGGCGAGGACGTGACTCGGAGAATAGTCGCATCCTTGCCAGGAAGCGACTGGGAAATGGTATCCCCCTTACCCTACCCCCCTCTCCTACATAGAAAAATGAAAGAAAGCTCCTCAACATACTTTTAAACAAACTTTTTTTAAAAGATGGAAAAAACAGACAGACAGTAGGCAGAGGCTGCCATCAATGCGGCGCCCCTAGTGGAAGAGTGCTGGGCCCAGGATGTATCTTCAGAGATATGCACACCCAGGAAGTTGATGCTGATGACTACTGTCGATGAAGGCAGGTGTGTGGATCCCCGCCTTTTCCATTCTGAAATCAACAATCAGCTCCTTGGTCTTGCTAACACTGATAACAAGATTGTTGTACTGGCATCATTCGATCAGATTATCATTATCCCTCCTGCACTCTGACTCATCGTTACCTGTTAAACATTATGGTTAACCATTACATACCATTAAATGCAACATCACCAAGTTTGCAGATGACACAAAGCTGGGTGGTGTTTTGAGTTGCGAGGAGGATGCTATGAGGCTGCAGGGTGACTTGAATAGGTTGGGCGAGTGGGCAGGTACATGACAGGTGCAGTATAATGTGGATAAATGTGAGGTTAACCACATTGGTGGCTAGAACACGAAGGCAAATTATTATCTGAACAGTCAGATCCCAACTACGGGTGCTGTTTGTATGGAGTTTGTACGTTCTCCCCGTGACCGCGTGGGTTTTCTCCGGGATCTTCGGTATCCTCCCACACTCCAAAGACGCACAGGTATGTAGGTTAATTGGCTTTGTGTATGTGTAAAAAAGTGTCCCTAGTGTGTGTAGGATATTGTTAAAATGCGGCGATCACTGGTCGGTGCGGACTCGGTGGGCCTAAGGGGATTCCGCGGTGTTTCCGCGCTATATCCCTAAACTAAACTAAAAATCACATAAACACAGAATAATTAATTTAAACAAATTAATTAAATTAAAGTAAATTAATCCTACTCTCCTTTATCTTAAATGGGATGAGTTTTGGCTAGATACAAAATGTACATTCAGCCTAGATACAAAATGTACCCATGCCCTGAGCTTAGTATGTTCCTCGACGCTCTGGGACTCAATGATGAGTAATAGAGGAGTAATAGGTCAGAGATTCTTACATCTGACTAGCGTATTCTGTGCTTCCACACCAAATCGCCATGGGCATCAATCATTCCTACAAGAGGATCCCCGTTTAATCTTATGTGGCTCCGCAGAGGAAAATGAGTGCTTGGCCTTGAATAGCCTGCCAGAAGTCTTCAGGATGATGAGATAAAGTGAAAGAGCAACACATGCTGTAGCAAAGGCTGATGGGGAGGTAACATAACTTCTGGACCCCCTAAATTTAAAATACATCTATTTTCTACTGGGTTTCCTCCATTGGGACATCCAGTGCCTCATTTGCAAAACAGCACAGTGCTTCCTGATCTCAACAACATCCTTAAGTAGATTATTATGCTTTAGCAAACACATTCCAGCCTTCAGTGGAAATTAATATATAAGATACATATATGCAGCTCTGATAAAAAAAAAATACTTCTAATCAACACTTCAGGACTAAACCTACGGTTTAATGTAGCATCTCCGGGTGACATCAATTATGGTCAGTGTGCCTTCATGCTATGGCACATATTTAAGTTGTCTAATCAAATCTTATATTTAGTGTCATATGCAAAAAGGTTGGTGACAACCCTGCTTGCCATAGCATCACAGGCGTTGGGCACAGAGGACACATACACATTTCAATTATACCTGAATTGTCCATAAATTATCCAAGACAGCAAAAAAGAAAGATTATGCAAAGAAACAAGGCATTAGTGCAAAAACACAATCAGAAAACAAGTCCATGGTAGTGCAAGAGATGATCTGTGGTGTCCCAATGCTCAAGGTGGTATAGGTTGGTTCAAGAAACTGATGGTTGCAAGAAAGTAGCTGCTCCTGACAAGATGGTGTGAGACTTCAGTCTGCTGTACTTCCTGCCCAATGGTAGCAATGAGAATTGTACACGGCCATTATGGTGAGGATTCCTGATGGTAGATGGCTCCTTCATGAGGCAGCGATTCATGGAAATGCTTTTGTCAGTGGGGAGGGGAGTGCCTGCAATGAACTGGGCTGTGTACACATCTCTCTGGGGGCTCTTGCATTTGGTGTGCTTGAAATTCCAGACTAGTTCTGGATGGAATCTTTCAGGACACATTTTACAGTGAGTCTGTAAAAGTTTGTTAGATTAATTGGCAACATGATGAATCTCTTTAAACTTGAAAGAAAATAGAAGTGCTGGCACACCTGCTTCATAATTATATCCATGTGCTGGAGCCAGGACACATCATCCAAGATGTTAACACCCAGGAATTTGAGGCTGCTAACTTAGTTGTGTTAAAATAAATTGTGAGGCTGCTGTTATAACATCACATAACAAGGTGTTGTCTCACTCTCCCATAAACGTACGCATCACCACCCATGTTTTAACCAACAACAGTTCATCATTTTCTTAATTAGAAAAATATTCAGTTGGATTTTTTAATCTCTTTACTTGATTATTGACATTTACTCAGCCCCTAGCTTGCTTCCAAATGATCAATTCAATGTTTTGCCTTGGCTCTTTAGTGAAAATTGACAACTGAACCCCATTCAGAAATTAGACCAAGGTTGTGAAGTAAATTCATTTTTGGAATACAGTATCATTTCCCTAAATGGAAGGACCTTGCAGATACTTATAACAGGTAGGGCTTTATGTCTAGGCTTAGCTTAGGACTCCAGAAGGGAGAGTGCTGTCCTAGCCTGAACCATGCTTCATCAAAGGTTTTCCTACTATCATGACCTCAGAAATGGGGATGGTTGCTAATGATTGCACTTTGTTCAAATCCATTCATGAAGTTCGAGTTACATTTGTTTTGCACAAATGCCAGACAATGATCATTGGCAATATTAAACATGTATAGTTCAAAAACATTATGATCAAAAGATCACTATCATTAATAAACTGGGAAGTTATCATTGATCAGAGATTTAATTAGACAAATCATAGAAATACTGTGGCTGCACAAGCAGGTCAGAAAGACTAGATATGGTGTGGGAAGTCACATCTCTCAACTTACAATGTATTTTCACCATCTACAATTCATATCAGAACTGTGATGTATCTGAATGAGTGCAACTCCAAAACTGTTAAGAAACTTGACATAGGCCAGGACAAATCAGTCATTTCATCAGCCTAGCCACTATCTTAAACATTCACTCGCACGAGCACCATGGCTGCAAAATGGCTGATCATCTAAAATCAGGACCCTGTTCCTGCTTTTTCCCCCTATCTCTTGATTCCTTTAGCCCAAAGAGCTAAATCTAACTCCCTCTCGTAAACATACAGTGAATTGACCTGGAATTGGGTAGAGAATTCCACAGATTTACAACTCTCAAGGTGAAAAGGTTTTTCCTCATCTTAGTCCTAAATGGCCTCCCCCTTATTCTTAAACTATGACCTCTGGTTCTGGACTCCCCCAACATTGGGAACATTTTTTTCTGCATCTAGCCTGTCCAATCATTTAAGAATTTTATAGGTATCTTTATGATCTCCTCTCATCCTTCTAAATCCCAGTTAATAACAGTGAATGTTGTCTTGCCAGAGACAAGATCTTTTTCTGGCAAGAGTTGATCTTGAAGGACTGTGCTGCAAGGACAGCTGCTATGACCTACTTTAATTTAATTAAGTGTATTTTATATAGCTTCAATCCCATCTGATTAATTATGTGAAGGTGACAATTGCTCAACGATGCTTTCTATCTAACATAATTCCTGAAATATCTAATGGCTTGAACTGACTATGGTCTGTCACCCACACTCTGTCACCCAAACTTGGATCTGTCATGCATTTATTTTGCCTGTTACCTTTCAAGAGAGATAGATTTAGCATTTAGGGCTAAAGGAATAAAGGGATATTGGGAAAAAGCAGGAACGGGTTATTGATTTTAGATGATCAGCCATCATATTGAATGGCGGTGCTGGCTCGAAGGGCTGAATGGCCTACTTCTGCACCTATTTTTCTATGTTCTATGTTTCCCATGTGACTGGAAAGGTAATTTTGCTGATGAACACTATCCAGAATCAAGACTGTTTAATTGTCCTATCCACCTGGAATGAAGCAATGAAATCCTTACGATGCTGCTTTTAAGGTGCATCACGCAATAACGCAACAAATATATGTACAATAAATATTAATATAAAACATGTGTAAGAAGGAACTGCAGATGCTGGTTTAACCTGAAGGCAGACACAAAAAGCTGGCCTCACTCAGCGGGACAGGCAGCATCTCTGGAGAGAAGAATTGGGTGACGTTTCAGGTCGACATCCTTCTTCAGGCTGTAAATACCAAATATGATCAGTTATACAAGAAATCAACAGTATAACAATGTAGGGCATAATAGTGCCTAACCTTAATAATAGATGTCAGTATCCAGAAGATCAGGAAGCCAAACAGGAAAGCCCTGCTCAGCACTGTGGTCTCATGCTTTGTGACATATATGGAAGGACAGGGTCAACACATTCAGGAACCTCCTCTTTGATTAATGGCAAAGCTGTGCTTTCAGTTTTGCCAAATGTTAAAAATTTCCAGATTTTGCAAAGCTTCCAAATGTTATTGACATTCATAAGCATTCAAAACTACTTGAAATCTAATAGGGATTGTATTAAAATAAAAAATAATTAAACGATTGAAGAAAAAAATGCAAGATCCAAGAGCAAATTCCTTATCATTATTTAGTGACCATCAGTGAGCTCACTCGCCAGCAATGCATTCCGTGCAGAATTCTGCTGTGAAATTACTGGGGGAGTTTGACAAGTACTTTGGGATTTCCACAACCTGGGGAATCTCAAGCTTGCCAAAGCTTACTCAGAGAAATAAAAAAAACTGCACAAAGTAAGGGGAATTGTAAGTCCATGCACTATATTGCTTGCATCAATCCTTTCTTTGTTATCTTTTTTTTAAATTAAACCAATTATTATTCCCTCAATCATTTTATGAACTGCAGATTAAATAGACTTGCACACACAGCATTTTAATGGCAAGCACAGGAATTAAATCACAACATTGCACTATCCTCATTTACACTCCAAAATAATCTTAGCACAGGTCATTACAAATTCATTAATCAAAGATCCTGAAATGGAGCAAATCATTCATCAAGACATTGTTGCAATCGCACATGAAGGATGCTTTTCTGAGTTACACTTTCGATTGGCAATGCCTACAGGAGGCATATATCAAAAATATATTAAAATGAAGATCTACTTAATTATCTATTTGTTAAATTCTGGGTAGCATGCTAGACCTTTGGGATATGCACAATTGGAAGACGTTGGACTAATTTCTCTACTTTCTGCACTCTCCCAGCAGATTTGTGATGCAAATTAATTGCACACGCCACAGAAGTTCAATCCCACTGTTAATTGCCCAATATATGTATGTGTCTAAGGCTTAAAGTAGCTCAATAGCTTCAAATTTTTAACACCTGCTTAACGGAGTAGCATTTGGGTGGCGGAAATGCTGCCAAATATTTTTTGTGTGTTAAGTTTCCAGATGGTAAATCAAGTAAGGCAGTTTGGAACAAGGCTCCAAACTGTTTTTGCAAAGAAAAGCTATTGACCACGCTTTTAAAAAATATATTGTTGCTCCAGGATAGATTTTCAGTTTGTGCTGTTTAGCGTAAGAGTCCTCAAAATAACATATTCTTTGAACACCTTGGAGTTCCAAATGTTACTAAGTTTTCAGTTTCTTGGGCATAATTCAGAACTTGGCCTTCACTCTTTGCTTAATTTTATAGTCATCTCTCTTACAGTGTAAGAATGAATTGATAACAAACAAAAGTAAGTTCTTCGTAAATGTTATTTAAATTTACAAGGTATGCCATTTCTGACTATTAAGTAATTAAATGGAATGTCACTTCTTTGCTACAGGAAACAAAATAAGTTGATTTTAACTCACCTTGTCCATGTAATAATCTAACAGCACATAAAATACAGTCAGTTGCCCAAGAATAATAATGCAATTGGATCTCTCTTGCAAGGTATCTACAGCAAATTATTATATGGTGTTCAATATTGTTTTTAGTTTTTAGAGATATAGCATGGAAGCAGGCCATTCAGCCCACTGTTAATGCTGACCAACGATCATCAGTTAACCATATAACCATATAACAATTACAGCACAAAACAGGCCATCTCGACCCTTCTAGTCCATGCCGAACACATAATCTCCCCTAGTCCCATATACCTGCGCTCAGACCATAACCCTCCATTCCCTTCCCATCCATATAACTATCCAATTTATTTTTAAATGATAAAATCGAACCTGCCTCCACCACCTTCACTGGAAGCTCATTCCACACAGCTACCACTCTCTGAGTAAAGAAGTTCCCCCTCATGTTACCCCTAAACTTCAGTCCCTTAATTCTCAAGTCATGTCCCCTTGTTTAAATCTTCCCTACTCTCAGTGGGAAAAGCTTTTCCACGTCAACTCTGCCTATCCCTCTCATCATTTTAAAAACCTCTATCAAGTCCCCCCTTAACCTTCTGCGCTCCAAAGAATAAAGCGCTAACTTGTTCAACCTTTCTCTGTAACTTAGTTGCTGAAACCCAGGCAACATTCTAGTAAATCTCCTCTGTACTCTCTCTATTTTGTTGACATCCTTCCTATAATTAGGCGACCAAAATTGTACACCATACTCCAGAATTGGCCTCACCAATGCCTTGTACAATTTTAACATTACATCCCAACTTCTATACTCAATGCTCTGATTTATAAAGGCCAGCACACCAAAAGCTTTCTTTGCCACCCTATCTACATGAGATTCCACTTGCAGGGAACTGTGCACAGTTATTCCCAGATCCCTCTGTTCACCTACATTCTTCAATTCCCTACCATTTACCATGTACGTCCTATTTTGATTTGTCCTGCCAAGATGTAGCACCTCACACTTATCAGCATTAAACTCCATCACACTAGTTCACACTAGTTCTCTGTTAACTTGCTTTCTCAACCACTCCCGACACACTAGGGACAATTTACAGAGACCATTTAACATACAAACCCACACGTCTTTGGGATGTGGGAGGAAACAAAAGTCCAGAACAAGGGGTCACAGTTTAAGGATAAAGGGGAAATCTTTTAGGACTGAGATGAGCAAAATATTTTTTACCCAGAGAGTGGTGAATCTCTGGAATTCTCTGCCACAGAATGTAGTTGAGGCCAGTACATTGGCTATATTTAAGAGGGAGTTAGATGTGGCTCTTGTGGCTAAAGGGATCAGGGGGTATGGAGAGAAAGCAGGTACAGGATACCGAGTTGGATTATCAGCCATGATCATATTGAATAGCGGTGGGCAAGCTCAAAGGGCCGAATGGCCTACTGCTGCACCTATTTTCTATGTTTCTACCCAAAGAAAAACCATGTGGTCACGGCGAGAATTGCCACACTACACACAGATAGCACCCAAAGCCAGGATGTAACGTGGGATCCTGGCACTGGGAGACAGCAGCTTTACCAGCTATGCCAGCCTTAAAAATTAACTTGGTTATTGAAATATAGTCTTTTAACGTAGTATTTGCTTTTAGGATCATTGAAACTTTCTTCATGATTACACAAAAACTGGAAGTCACAATATTATAGATCGATAGCATATCTTTAATTGGACACAATGTTGGCAATTACTGAGCTACAATCAATATAGGTTATTTGTCCTATGCATAAAAGCATGTGAAAAGATACCAACATGCAAGGCAGCTGCAGGCTATCTTCGGGGAAAATTCCTAAAAGTGTTGAAATAACTTTGGTAAATGTGCAACTATTATTAAACGTTGTCACTTCCATGGTGTGGAGTGCATTTGAATATCCAAATAGTAACACATCTACTTTTGTGAATTGAAAGTCAGAAAGCTATTACAATTTGGCAGAAATCTTAAAAGTTAAGTGCCAGTTTGATTTCCCAGACTCCTTCATTTCTTGTTAGGAGAAATGCATTGGCACACTGTAGATTATATTTGGTGTGGTGAAATACCCTTTTTACAACATTGTTTATTCTGAAGAGCACTACACATGGAGGATAGTGAGATTAATGTGGCACGAATATGTGCAGACACTTTGGGATCAAGGAGGAGGTGGTGGGCCTCTTCAAGTAAATGAAGGTGTATAGGTCCCCAGGGCCAGAAGAAATCGATCCTAAGTTATTGAGAGAGACAAAATAAAAGAATGCTGGGGCCTTGACAAAGATCTTTATATCCTATCCAGACACAGGTGAGGTCCCCAACAACCAGAGAGCAGGAGATGGGAAGTACAGATTATCCAGGAAATTATAGGTCAATGAACCTCATGTCCTGGTACAACAGTTATTGGAGAGGATTTTTAACAATAGGATTGACTCCGGTTAAGAAGAGAATATGATACTTATGAAGAGTCAGCATGGAATTGTAGGGGGATGGATTATGTCTTACAAAATTGAAGATGGTATAATTTATAAAGGGATCTTGGACAAACGTGGATTATTTTCTCTGCAGCATTGGAAGCTGAGGGGCGATCTGATAGAAATGTATAAAGTTGTGAGTTGGGGTACATAGCCAGAGCCTTTTTTTCCCAGGATAGACATGTCAAATAGCTTTTAATTGTACCCCAGTACACGTGAAAATAAACTAAACTAAATTAAACTAAACTAAAATACTAGAGAGCATAGGTTTGTCAGATAGGGTAAGTTTAAAGGAGATGTGTGGGGCTTTTTTTATACTTAGTGTGGTAGGTGCATGGAAGGGGTAGTGCTGGATGTAGATATGAGAGTGGTGTTTTAAAGATTTTAGATTGGCACACAAGTATGCAGGGAAACATAGAAACGTAGAAATTAGGTGCAGGAGTAGGCCATTCGGCCCTTCGAGCCTGCACCGCCATTCAATATGATCATGGCTGATCATCCAACTCAGTATCCCGTGCCTGCCCTCTCCATACCCTCTGATCCCCTTAGCCACAAGGGCCACATCTAACTCCCTCCCAAATATAGCCAATGAACTGGCCTCAACTACCCTCTGTGGCAGTGAGTTCCAGAGATTCACCACTCTCTGTGAAAAAAGTTTTTCTCATCTCGGTTTTAAAGGATTTACCCCTTATCCTTAAGCTGTGACCCCTTGTCCTGGACTTCCCCAACATCGGGAACAATCTTCCTGCATCTAGCCTGTCCAACCCCTTAAGAATTTTGTAAGTATCTATAAGATCCCCTCTCAATCTCCTAAATTCTAGAGAGTATAAACCAAATCTATCCAGTCCTTCTTCATAAGACAGTCCTGACATCCCAGGAATCAGTCTGGTGAACCTTCTCTGCACTCCCTCTATGGCAATAATGTCCTTCCTCAGATTTAGAGACCAAAACTGTACGCAATACTCCAGGTGTGGCCTCACCAAGACCCTGTACAACTGCAGTAGAACCTCCCTGCTCCTATACTCAAATCCTTTTACTATGAAAGCTAACATACCATTCGCTTTCTTCACTGCCTGCTGCACCTGCATGCCTACTTTCAATGACTGGTGTACGATGACACCTAGGTCTCGCTTCATCTCCCCTTTTCATAATCGGCCACCATTTAGATAATAGTCTGCTTTCCTGTTTTTGCCACCAAAATGGATAACCTCACATTTATCCACATTATACTGCATCTGCCAAACATTTGCCCACTCACCCAGCCTATCCAAGTCACCTTGCAGTCTCCTAGCTTCCTCCTCACAGCTAACACTGCCCCCCAGCTTAGTGTCATCCGCAAACTTGGAGATATTGCCTTCAATTCCCTCATCCAGATCATTAATATATATTGTAAATAACTGGGGTCCCAGCACTGAGCCTTGCGGTACCCCACTAGTCACTGCCCGCCATTGTGAAAAGGACCCGTTTACTCCTACTCTTTGCTTCCTGTTTGCCAGACAGTTCTCTATCCACATCAATACTGAACCCCCAATGCCGTGTACTTTAAGTTTGTATACTAATCTCTTATGTGGGACCTTGTCGAAAGCCTTCTGGAAGTCTAGATACACCACATCCACTGGTTCTCCCCTATCCACGCTACTAGTTACATCCTCGAAAAATTCTATAAGATTCGTCAGACATGATTTACCTTTCATAAATCCATGCTGACTTTGTCCAATGATTTCACCACTTTCCAAATGTGCTGCTATCCCATCTTTAATAACTGACTCTAGCAGTTTCCCCAATACCGATGTTAGACTAACTGGTCTATAATTCCCCGCTTTCTCTCTCCCTCCCTTTTTAAAAAGTGGGGTTACGTTTGCTACCCACTAATCCTCAGGAACTACTCCAGAATCTAAAGAGTTTTGAAAGATTATTACTAATGCATCCACTATTTCTGGAGCTACTTCCTTAAGTACTCTGGGCTGCAGCCTATCTGGCCCTGGGGATTTATCGGCCTTTAATCCATTCAATTTACCCAACACCACTTCCCGGCTAACCTGGATTTCACTCAATTCCTCCAACTCCTTTGACCCGCGGTCCCCTGCTATTTCCGGCAAATTATTTATGTCTTCCTTAGTGAAGACGGAACCAAAGTAGTTATTCAATTGGTCCGCCATATCCTTGTTCCCCATGCTCAACTCACCTGATTCTGACTGCAAGGGACCTACATTTGTTTTAAGTAATCTCTTTCTTTTCACATATCTATAAAAACTTTTGCAGTCAGTTTTTATGTTCCCTGCCAGTTTTCTTTCATAATCTATTTTTCCTTTCCTATTTAAGCCCTTTGTCCTCCTCTGCTGGTCTCTGAATTTCTCCCAGTCCTCTGGTATGTTGCTTTTTCTGACTAATTTGTATGCATCATCCTTCATTTTGATACTATCCCTGATTTCCCTTGTTATCCACAGATGCACTACCTTCCCTGATTTATTCTTTTGCCAAACTGGAATGAACAATTTTTGTAGTTCATCCATGCAGTCTTTAAATGTCTTCCATTGCATATCCACCGTCAACCCTTTTAGAATTAATTGCCAGTCAATCTTGGCCAATTCACGTCTCATACCCTCAAAGTTACCTTTCTTTAAGTTCAGAACCATTGTTTCTGAATTAACAATGTCACCCTCCATCATAATGAAGAACTCAATCATATTATGGTCACTCTTGTCCAAGGGGGCACATACAACAAGGCTGCTAACTAACCCTTCCTTATCTTGAAAGTCTGATTCCTGGTTGGATGAAAGTAATTTAGATTTTTTACTAGTTTAGGCATGTATGTAACATAGCTGAATTGTTCAGCATAGTTATCGTGGGCCAAAGGGCCTGTTCCTGGGTTCTAGTATTCTATGCTCTATCTGAGGCATTCAGTAATCTTTGGACCAGGATAATCATAAATTTTGTGATGAACTGATTGCACATTATCTTCTAATATAGGATGCGGCATATCTGAAAAAGTCATTTGTCAAAATAAAAACATCAAAATAACACCACCTGCAGCTGCCTATAACAGGTAATGACCTGAAATCATATGGAGACACAGGTGAGCAAACATTGTTGCTGGCTCTAGTTCTCCCAACGACAATAGAAGTGAGTTTTATTCTTGGACTGGTGCCAGTGGCCTGAGGCATTACTTTCTCAAAATGTGGTTTTACAAGAGAGTCATGATGCCCTTTCTCCTCTTCTTTCATTGAACTGTTACCAATTACCAGGTTGCCTTTGGAGTATTATAGAATTCATTCAAAGTATCCCAAGACTTCATAAAGTAAATTGGTTTTCCAGTTTTTGTTCTTTTCAAAATCACTAAATTTGGGGTTTAATTTTAAGAAGCTGTTCCTTTTCATTGCGATATACAGCTTTGTTACGAGACTTGGCAGATTAGATGCAGGGATGATGTTTCGCCTGGTAGAGTGTCTGGTAAAATTTGGTAGAGTGGCTGGCAAATGTGAAAGAACAGCAGAAGACCATTGTCTCTTAAAGTATTGAGATACCTTAGGTGAACAAAGGCAACCTCAGGAGCCTAGAAATAATAGCAGTTGAAAGTAAACGTAAACGAGGTAACAATAAGAAAGTGGCAATACAATCAGTACAAATTGGTTAAATCAGCTATGTTACATACATGCCTAAACTAGTAAAAAATCTAAATTACTTTCATCCAACCAGGAATCAGACTTTCAAGATAAGGTGTAGACAATTCATTACTGAAATGAGAAAATATTTTTTCTCGCAGACGGGGTAGTGCATCTTTAAAATGTCTATCCAAGAAGACATAGCAAACAGATTTAATCTTTAAACTCCTAGTCTGTAACTGAACACTCCCCTCTGCAACTGGATCCTTGACTTCCCGACCTACAATCAATAAATATAGGCAAAATATCCTCCACGATAATTCTCAATACTAGCGTTCTCAGCCCCTTACTATGCTCCCTGTACATTCATAACGGTGTGGTCAAATACTACTCTAATTCCATTTACAAGTTTGCCGATTACACCATCGTAGTGGGCCAGATTATAAAATTGATGAGAGGTATTACAGGAGGAGATATAGAGCTCAGTAGCACAGTCTCAAGACACTAATCTCTTCCTCAATGTTGGCAACATGAAGTATCTAGTCATCATTCAGGATGCAGGCTGGAGTACACACCCCAGTTTACATTTATAATGCTGAAGTAGAGATAGACATGACTTTCAACTTCCTAGGTGTGAATATCAACAATAATTTGAATTGTTCTAACTACATTAAGAATGCAGCTAAGAAAGCACACTAATGACTACTTCCTCAGGAAGCTATGGAAATTCAGCAAGTCTGCAAAGACTTTTACCAATTTTTACAGATGCACCATTGAAAACATCATATCTGGATACATCACAACTTGGTATTACAATGGTTACACCCAAGATCACAAGAGATTGCCGAGAGGTGAGAATGCAGCTCAGTCCATCACATAAACCAATCTCCCCTCCACTTCTGCATCTATACTTGGATTAGGTTAGGTTAGGTTAGAGATACTGCACAGAAACAGGCCCTTTGGCCAACAAAGTCCACGCCGGCCAGTGATCCCCACTCACTAAAACTATCCTACACACTAGGGACAATTTACAAATTAACTGAAGCTAATTAACCTACAAACCTCTCTGTCTTGAGAGTGTGGGAGGAAACCGCAGCACCCAGAGAAAACCCATGCAGATCACGGGGAGAACGTATAAACTCCGTTCTGACAGCACCCACAGTCAGGATCGAACCCAGGTCTCTGGTGCTGTAATGATGTCTTAGAAAAAATAGCCAACTGAATCATTGGCCATTTGTCATTTTTTCTTCTTCCTTTTCCCACCAGGCAAAGGATACACAAACTTGAAAGAGTGAACCACCTTTTTCAAGAATAGCTTTATCAATGTTATTCGCTCATGAACGGACCTCTCATATGCGAGGGATGAATTCTAATCTTCTAATATACCTTGTTGTAGTTCTTATACTTTTTTTTTTATATCTGCAGCTGTAACCATTTTTTATCATTTTCACATTTGCTCACCTTGATCACCTCATGTATGGTATGATTTGCTTGGATAAAATGCAAAATAAGTTTTTTTCACATTGGTAATAAGCTATTACCAATACGAAGGAACCATTATCAAAATATTATTAAAGGAATAAAGACTTTGCAGTTAGTACAGGAAGGTTGTCCTGAAGTAAAAGGTAAAACATGATCTGATTGAATGATGGAGAAGGCATGAAGGATCGAATGGCCAACTAAAGAGAGACACAACGTACTTGGGTAACTCGGCGGGTCAGGCAACATCTCTGGAATGTAGGGTGGGTGGGGGGGGGGGGGGGGGGGGGGGGGGGGGTGAACTAGAGGGAATGAAGGGATTACGTGAAATTAGAAAAATCAATGTTCATACCACCGGGTTGTAAGCTGCCCAAGCGAAATATGAGGTGCTGCTCCTCTAATTTATGTGTGGCTTCACTCTAACAGTGGAGAACGTCCAGGATAAAAAGGTCAATAACGGAATGTGAAGGGGAGGAGAAATGATTGGCAACTGGGAGATCGCATAGGCCAAGGCGGACTGGGCGTAAGTGTTCAGTGAAACGATAGCCCAGCCACACACTGAAAACAATGGATACAGTAGATGAATGGAAGCAGGGTAGGAAGAAGTGCGGTTCAGATAGCGGTGGGAGGCACTAGATTTGTAATAGACATCATTTGATATTCTATGTCTTTTGATGGAGGTGGTGAGATCAAGAAAGGGGAGGGAGGTGCAGATATGGTTCAAGTGAATTTGAGGGCAGGGTGGAAGTTAGTAGTAAAGTTAACAAAGTCCATGGGTACTGCATGGGTGCAGAAAGTAGCCCTGATGCAGTCGTCAATGTAGCGGAGGTAGAGTTTGGGAATAGGGCAGTGTTTGCCTAGAACAGGGTTTGTTCGACATACCCAATAAAAAGACAGGCTTAGCTGGTGCCCAGACAATTGCCCATGGCTACACGTTTGGTTTGGAAGAAGTGGGAGCAGCCAAAGGAGATGTTGCTAGGGGGGAGGACCAGCTCTGCTAGGCTAGGCTAGGCGAGAGGAGAATGGACAACTACTATATTTTCTACTACTACTATCAACTGTATAGTCTAAAGAAGGGCCTCGACCAGAAACGTAATTTGTTCCTTTTCCCCAGAGATGCTGCCTGACCTGCTGAGTTACTTCAGCATTTTGAGTCTATGTTCGGTGTAAACCAGTATCTGCAGTCCCTACCTTCATACTATATTTTTTTATATTTCTTATGTTCTTTAGGAAATGAATACCGAAAACCCGGAACCTAGATTTCAACTGAACAGTTATGGACACAGACTGGAATTAATAAAATCTTCTGCACAGATTAACTATAGTTGTCATCAGATGCAATTACACCTGTGGATACTTCCAATTACTTACAATAATTGTTCACAACATAATAATTAAACATGTGGATAATTCTAATTGTTCACTTCTAGATTTCTGCAACAATAAGTTTACCTTCCCAGGAATCTGTTCTCATCAAATTATCTTTTTAATTAGGTTAAACAATACATTATTGTATTAGCTTTGCATCAGCATAGTGGAGTTTAGATCATCTTGGGGAAACATGGAGACTGTTGCTATCACTCAGAACTATTGCTATACACTCCATTCAATTTTTTGTTTCCCTGAAGTTGTAAAAATTAAGCAGCAGGCCTGGCCAAATAATGTGTAACTGTACCAAACTAGTCATTCCCCACAGCAGTATTTCGACCCTGAGTGTTCATCAACAGCAGCATCTACGAGCTTATTTTTCACGAGTTCCACTCATTTTTATCATGGCGTATTATCTGTAGATGATTCGGAAGACAATTTAATTTGGAGATACAGCATGCATACAGGCTCTCCAGCCCACCAAGTCCGTGCTGACCTGCAATCACCTGTACACTAGCTCGATCCCACACACCAAAGACAATTTATAGAAGCCAATTAACCTACAAACCTGTAAGTCTTTGGAATGTGGGAGGAAACTGGAGCACTCAGAGAAAACCCATGCAATCACATTGAAAATGTACAAACTCCATACAGACAGCACCCAAACTCAGGATCGAACCCAGGTCTCCGGTGCTGCAAGGCAGCAACTCTACCATTGCGCCACTGTGCCACCCAATTGATGTAATATCATTTGTAAGTGTATTGCATATACCAAGCTCCATTTTTGCAGCATGCAGCATATTATACAAGAAATGTTAATTGGCTATGCAATAATTGCTTGACAATAAAAGAGGCTGAAGAGGATTCAGCGATTAATTAATTATTTTCCTTCTGTTTAATAAAACCAGTGTCAGTGATTTATTTTAGATGAATGAAGAACATAGTGTTAAAATTTATAAATGAATGTCTAAAAATATAGTGTTCAGATGTACATTTATTATAGCTATGTATTCCCAAGTTTCCGTAATAGATCCCAGGTACAAAAGTGAGGAAGTTAGATATTGTGAGGTCACAAATTGGGTGTTATGTGATACATTTTTGATGAACATTAAAATGTAAATTAACTTTAGGGCCCTGTGGAGAGTTGCAAGATGTCTGTAATTTTCTTTTTGTGTCTTCCATCTTTCTGACCCACTAACACTTGGAGAAGTTTGGACATGGGCAGAGATGTCCAAATGCATGATAAGTGTGTCTAGATACAAGTCAGGGTTTTCATTCATATATGGACAGCCAACACTGCCTGTGGAAGCACTCATGTAGATGTTTTTATGAAGCACGTTTCAACATTATTCAACGAGACTTTCCTGAAATGCCACTGTTGGACATACCCCCTTTAATTAGTGCATGAAAGCAGCATTCCCTTAGCCTCTACAACACTTCCCGCCACCAAACATCAATCACTGACCTGATACGTATCCAACTGTTGCCATTACCTTTGCACCCAATAACCTTCCAGTTACGACCACCTCTACCATTCACCTATCTGACCACCCTGCTGCGTTAGACTTTGGTTGTCAATCTGCAGGCAATGGGATAAGTATCCCTGTTTTACTCCATGTGCGGATGTGGAGTCGAAGGACGAGAAGCCGAAGCAAAGAAGTGAAGGCCAAATAACCGAGCGGAAAGGAAGCCGAAACGCCAAATAACCAAAAGCGTACGAAGCTGAAACGCCAACTAACCAAAAACGTACAAAGTCAAAATGCCAACTAACCGAAAACGTACAAAGCCAAAACGCCAACTAACCGAAAGGGTGGGACGCCTAAAAGCAAACTAACCAAAAGATTGGGACACCTAAAAGCAAACTCACCGAAAGTCCGCTCTGCCAAAACGGCAACTCACCAAAAGGCTGCGTCACCTACAAGCAGACTCACTGAATGGCCGCTCTGCCTAAAAGTCAAATAACGGATATGACGTCGCCGGGGGGGCGGGACTTGTCAGCGATTGGTCCAGACCCCCGCGTACATCACATCACTGGCCGGGGAAGACGGGAGGGTGGGGGTCATTTTCCCACATAAGCCAGAGGTGTCTGGGCATTCTGAACCCGGGCACCAAGTTGAAAGTGGCTGAAGGAGCACATCCCTCAGGACAGCCCCACTCTCCCACGGCCACGGCTGCCCTCCGCCTCGTCTTCCCCGTGTTGCCGCACTGTGGAGCAGAGATGTGGGACAGGCTTGTCGCTCTGCCCACCCAGAGTCACTGACTACGATGCAACACCATCACCCCCCAACAACCACACCGGGTGATCCACCCCCGGCCACAGGGACAGACGGCTCGGGGCATTGGCAGCCATAGTAAATTGCTTTTAAAACATGGTGGGGGGGGCACGAATTCCCTGGCGGGCCGATGACAAGTGTGCATGACATTGAACAATTTTATCTCCTCCCACTCCCCCCCTCTCCCCTCGACAACAAGAAGCACATTTTATTTATTGTATAAGCACAGTGATACCATCTGGTTGCCTGCGTAACGCACTAAAGCTCCCACGCTCAAAACACCAGATAATCTGTAATCTGTTTTACCTGGAGATGGACACAAAAAGCTGGAGTAACTCAGAGGAACATCTCTGGAGAGAAGGAATGTGTGGCGTTTTGGATCGAGAATAATCTTCAGACCTGAATGGTCTCAGCCGATGAAATGAGACAACTGTCACACCAAAGATGGACATTAAATGCTGGAGTGACTCAGTGGGACAGGCAGCATCTCTGGAGAGAAGGAATGGGTGGTGTTTCAGGTCGAGACCCTTCAGACCCAGTCTTCAGGTCTGAAGAAAGTGTTTTGGTTTCGTACACTTTCGATTATTTGGCATTTTGACTTCCTTTCCTTTCGGTTATTTGTATTCCACTTCTTTGCTTCGGCTTCTCGTCCTTCTACGCCACGTCCGGGTACCGTTTTACTCAATGTATTCACTGCTGTAGATTCAATCACACTGGATCCCGCCACTTTGTTCTGGCCTACGATATCATTACTTTAATCCAAATCCACTTGCCTTTATTAGTCTCCATATTATTCTCATTGTTTCACCCTTCATCCTACCTGGGATTCCTTCTCAGTTTAGAACCAAAGAGTCATGTTTAGTGCAGGACTCCAAATAGTGCTTGCATTATTTTTTTTATTTTCCAGGGAAGGGTTTTTAAATTATAATTTTGAGTTACACCTAGTATTCCCTGGATAAAATAGTTCTAGTTGGCTCCTGTTACAGGGAAGGTAGAATTTAGCATTTGTGGCCCATTAGGATTTTGAATACAGGGAGGTATTTGGTTTAGGATTTGCAAGGTTGATTTAGGGTCTTGGCAATGGGTTTGGGGGGAGGAAGGTAATTGGTTTAGGGCATTAGGGTTAGGGCTATGTCTTACAGTCCTGGCATATTGATCCATCTTCTGAGCAAAATCCAATTATTTTCTTACCACAGCCCAAAGACCATGCATTTGATTCTGATCAAGACGTCCAACAATCCTGGTTTGACTTCCTTCTCTGATTCTAGTCTACCAACATTATCAAGCAAAGCCTAATCCTATTTAAATCCTGTTCTGAGGGAAATATTTTGGATTCCAGTCTGGTCATACCTGTGTTCTCCACCCAGTATTTCTACTGATCGCAGCCTGACAACTTCTTCACCTGATACTCTCCATAAACCCCTGGCCTCTTTCAGCAGAGTTTATGCACCTCTTTCCCTCAATGACCTGGCTTTTCAATTAAAAGCTTTTTTTGTGTGTTTTGAATTGTCAAGAAGAACAAAAATTATGTTGTCGGGCTCATTCAGAAACAATCCGATCCTTTGGATCTTTTATTCCATTGAATATTCCATCATTCCATGTATGATGCAAAATTGAGTAAAACAAAAGGCATTGGCAGATTAATGTGCATTTACACTATCATTACACAGAAAGCTAAGGGTGAGGTGTTGGAAAATGGTCAGCTTGCACATGGTGGGCTGAAGGCTATGTTTCTGCGCTTTACAACTTTATGAGTCTTTCATGAATCCAAAAATGCACCTTACAATTTTAGCATTAATACTGATCCTAGCTAAAGCTATAGGTAGAACAATTTTACAGAGGGTAATTAACCTACAAACCCACACGTATTTGAGAGGTGAGAGGAAACTGGAGCACCCAGCGGAAACCCACACAGTAACATGGAGAATGTACAAAATTCACACAGACAGCACGCAAGGTCAGGATCGAACCGGGGCACTGTGAGGCGATCAGAAACAACATGTATTTCAAAAACCACGTTTATTTCAAAAGCCACATTTCTTTCAAGCCACATTTCTTTAAAATGCCACATTTCTTTCAAAAGCCACATTTCAAAAGCCACATTTATTTCAAAAGCCACATTTATTTCAAAAGCCACAGTTTAAAAACACATTTTAAAGCCACACTTTAAAAACACATTAAAAACCACATAAAGGGCAATAGACACTAAGTATTCTGTAGATTTCCAACTGAGACTAAGAGTCGTGACTTCTCCCTCGCCATCTTGCAGCGACAGAGCCATGTCCACACTTCCAGGTTTTAAAGCCCACTCTCTACCCCCCCCCCCCCCCCCCCCCCCCCTCCCCCCTCCTCCCCAGAAGGAGCTTGGCCTTCATGGCAGTGATTGACAGGTGAGACAATCTCAACATTTCTTAAACACTAATAACTCTTTTATTTTTCATCGATGGGGAAAAATCCTCGGCACCTGATGACCGGAGGGGGACTCTGAGTAAGATGGCCAAAGATCACAGCCGTAAGTGGTAGCATTTTTTCTAAAATCAATATGCAGTGCAAACAGGAAGTGGTCAAGATGAGGCTTTGACTTATATAGATTGCAGCTTCTCCATTTTGTTTTTTGATATGATTGTGAAGTTTACATTTGTTTATTCACAGAAAGTGTAAATATCATTATCAAATTTTCTTCAAAAACAATCTTTGTGGAATAACACATGAATAAGCCTGTGACCAGGGCCACAGCCAATATAGGGCAGTTACCAGGAAAATGTTAACTTGAAGCTCATCAAATCATGATATAATTAATTTATTAGTATTGCATGGTGTAAGTTGGCCTAATAAATTATGCAGTTTACAGCACACATTTCCACAGATTGCTGGTAGGTGTGGAAAGTAGAAGGTGGTAAAATAGTTCTGCAAGGTTTGTGGTGGTAGCAAGAATATTTTATCACTCAGCATGCCAAGAATTCTTTATCCATTTTTTGATAGTGGGAAGATGAAAAAGAACATTGTTTCCTTCGTACTTAACAGCCAATGCGATGAATGAGCATTGAGTGTATTTTTGGTCGTGTTGGTCTCACCATTATAAAAAAAACATGCACTCTTACAGAATTGTTATGAGTTTTTTATGTCCTGCTGATAGAACAGAGGAGATTTCAGCATAACATCTCATTAAAAATACCACCCATCCCACACGACACAGTAGTGACAACCTAGATAACATGACAAGGCTTAATGCAAGCATGTTGAATTTACAAATTTCAAGGGAAAAGACTATTACAATGCCAATTCTAATCAACTTACTTTCTCTCTGAATTTGTTATGTTGCACATACAGCGAACAAGTCAAATAGCCCAATGGGCCACCTGTCCCACTTTGGCGACTTTTTAGGCAACTACAGGAGACTATGCAGTCGCCACATGATCGTGGGTGGTTGGCGGAGAGTCGCCTGCATGGCCGTGAGTAGTTTCTTCAGACTCGCAACAATATATATTAATGATTTGGACGAGGGAATTGAATGCAACATCTCCAAGTTTGCGGATGACACGAAGCTGGGGGGCAGTGTTAGCTGTGAGGAGGATGCTAGGAGGCTGCAAGGTGACTTGGATAGGCTGGGTGAGTGGGGAAAATGCATGGCAGATGCAGTATAATGTGGATAAATGTGAGGTTATCCATTTTGGTGGCAAAAACCGGAAAGTAGACATAGAAAGCAGCAGCATCTATGGAGCGAAGGAAATAGGTGACATTTCGGGCCGAAACCCTTCTTCAGACTGATGGGGGGTGGGGGGGAGAAGGAAGGAAAAAGGGAGGAGGAGGAGCCCGAGGGCGGGGAGATGGGAGGAGACAACGCGAGAGTTAAGGAAGGGGAGGAGACAGCAAGGGCTAACAAAATTGGGAGAATTCAACGTTCATGCCATCAGGACGCAAGTTGCCCAGGCGGAATATGAGGTGCTGTTCCTCCAATTTCCGGTGTTGCTCACTCTGGCAATGGAGGAGACCCAGGACAGAGAGGTCGGATTGAGAATGGGAGGGGGAGTTGAAGTGCTGAGCCACCGGGAGTTCAGGTAGGTTTTTGCGGACTGAGCGGAGGTGTTCGGCGAAATGATCGCCCAACCTCCGGTTAGTCTCCCCGATGTAAATCAGCTGACATCTAGAGCAGCGGATGCAGTAGATAAGGTTGGAAGAGATACAGGTGAAGCTTTGTCGCACCTGGAACGACTGCTTGGGACCTTGAATGGAGTCGAGGGGGGAGGTGAAAGGACAGGTGTTGCATTTCTTGCGGTTGCAACGGAAAGTGCCCGGGGAGGGGGTGGTATGGGAGGGAAGGGAAGAATTGACAAGGGAGTTGCGGAGGGAGCGGTCTTTGCGGAAGGCAGACATGGGGGGAGATGGGAAGATGTGGCGAGTGGTGGGGTCACGTTGGAGGTGGCGGAGGATTTTGTGTTGTATTTGCAGGCTGGTGGGGTGAAAGGTGAGGACCAGGGGGACTCTGCCCTTGTTGCGAGTGTGGGGATGGGGAGAGAGAGCAGTGTTGTGGGGTATGGATGAAACCCTGGTGCGAGCTTCATCGATGGTGGTTGAGGGGAATCCCCATTCCCTGAAGAACGAGGACATTTCCGATGCCCTGGTAGGGAATGTCTCATCCTGGGAACAGATGCGGCGTAGGCGGAGGAATTGGGAGTGGGGGATGGAGTCTTTACAGGGGGCAGGGTGGGAAGATCTGTAATCCAGATAGCCATGTGAGTCAGTTGGTTTGTAGTGTATGTCGGTCAGAAGTCTGTCCCCTGCGATGGAGATGGTGAGGTCGAGGAATGGTAGGGAAGTGTCGGAAATGGTCCAGGTGTATTGGAGTGCCGGATGGAAGTTGGTGGTGAAGTGGATGAAGTCAGTCAGTTGTGTGTAGGTGCAGGAGGTGGCCCCAAAGCAGTCATCAATGTAACGGAGGTAGAGGTTGGGGATAGGGCCCTGGTACGTATTGAACAAGGATTGTTCAACGTGCCCGACAAAGAGGCAGGCGTAGCTGGGGCCCATGCGTGTGCCCATTGCTACGCCTTGTGTTTGGAGGAAATGGGAGGAGTCAAATATAAAGTTGTTGAGGGTGAGGACCAACTCCGCTAGGCGGAGGAGGGTGTCAGTGGTTGGGTATAGGTTGTTCCTCTGGTCGAGGAAGAACCGGAGGGCTTTGGGACCATCCTGGTGGGGGATGGAGGTGTAGAGTGACTGGACATCCATGGTGAAGATGAGGGGGTGGGGCCTAGAGAGTGGAATGTGTGGATGCGGCGGAGAGTGTCTGAGGTGTCTAGAACATAGGTGGGAAGGGATTTAACAAAGGGGGATAGTATGGAGTCAAGGTATGTGGAGATGAGTTCAGTAGGGCACGAACAGGCAGAGACAATGTGTCTGCCGGGAGAGCCGGGTTTGTGGATTTTGGGGAGAAGGTAAATACGGGCCGTGCGGGGTTGAGGAACGATGAGGTTGGGAAGCTTGGTCAGGCAGGGCGTGGGAATTGATGAAGTCGGTGATGGTGCTAGATATGGTGGCCTGGTGCTCGTCAGTGGGGTCATGGTCCAAGGATAAGTAGGCATGCAGGTGCAGCAGGCTGCGAAGAAAGCGAATCGTATAGTAGCATTCATAGGAAAAGGATTTGAGTATAGGAGCAGGGAGGTTCTACTGCAGTTGTACAGGGTCTTGGTGAGACCACGCCTGGAGTATTTCGTACAGTTTTGATCTCCTAATCTGAGGAAAGACATTCTTGCCATAGTGGGAGTAGAGAGAAGGTTCGCCAGACTGATTCCTGGGATGTCAGGACTTTCATACGAAGAAAGACTGGATAGACTTGGCTTGTACTCGCTAGAATTTAGAAGATTGAGGGGGGGGATCTTATAGAAACTTACAAAATTCTTAAGGGGTTGGACAGGCTAGATGCAGGAAGATTGTTCCCGATGTTGGGGGAAGTCCAGAACAAGGGGTCACAGTTTAAGGATAAGGGGGGAATCTTTTAGAACCGAGATGAGTAAAACATCTTTCACACAGAGAGTGATGAATCTCTGGAATTCTCTGCCACAGAAGGTAGTTGAGGCCATATTGGCTATATTTAAGATGGAGTTAGATGTGGCCCTTGTGGGATCAGGGGGTATGGAGAGAAGACAGGTACAGGATACTGAGTTGGATGATCAGCCATGATCATATTAAATGGTGGTGCACGCTCGAAAGGCCGAATGGCCTTCTCCTGCACCTATTTTCTGTGTTTCTATGTTTCTAAGTCATAACAGCATTTTGGTCGGCGCTAATTTTTCAGCATATTGAAAAATTATCGCCGGCAGTGGTTTTGAAGCCATGGAGCCTAGCTTGAATTCTCGTGATGCAGGTGCAGTGGTAGAGGGTCACCAGGATGACATAGGCTGTCGGCAGGTGATGTAGGTTGTTACCAGTGCTGACCGATGAATTTTATTGGCGGATTGAAAAAACGTAAGTACACAGCTCCACATGGAGACTCGAATCTAGTGTGCGGTCACAAACAAAAAAAACAAGCAGTGCACAACATTGAAAAGCAAATATTTTTTACATATTGTGATGAATAAAACAAACACAAGCACAAGCAGTGCACTACATTTAAAATTAAACTATTTTGGGAAGATGTGGGTGACCCTAAAAAGGGACTTATCTTGTGGTCTGTAGTGGGCTCTCTTCCTGGAATGGTGGACTTCTGTTTGTGGTGTGGAATGTTTGCTGCTGGTCTTCAGATCATGTCATTCTAACATGGTACACCGCCTAGTTCAGAGTCGTAGAAAGTGCAGATATGGTCACTCTGCTCCTTGGCTCTCTTTTTGCCAAAGTTTCCTGGCAATCTCTCCAGTGGCACCATATGCGCAGCCTGTCCTCCAGTTCTCCATGAGCCTGTTGTGATGTTGCCCGTGTGGTGTCCTCTCGGTCACCCTCCTCCATGGCTGCTGCTGTTGCATTTCTGGTACGGATCAGATTGTGGAGGCCACATGCTGCGTACACAATGATCTCCACATTCTTGGGCTCCTGCTGCATCGTAGTCAGCAAGCATTTGAATCTGTTGGCGAGGATGCCAAAGGTGTTTTCCACGACTCTCCTAGCCCTGGACAGCCTGTAGTTGAAGATCCTCTGCTCCCTTAACATCTGCCTATGAGGGTATGGCTTCATCATCCATGACCTGATTGGGAAGGCATCATCAGCAACCAGTGTGTAGTGGATGTCAGGGTTGTCTTCTCCTGGCAGAGGTACTGGATCAGGACAGCTTGCTGTTCCTTCTTCCAGTGCTCACCCAATGAAGGTATTTTTCCAGATCCTACCATCTGCGACACTGCCAGATGTGCCCACATCCACAAACAGAAAGTTGTAGTTAATATCCACCACAGCTAGGAGTACAATGGAATGGAATTTATTGTAGTTGAAGTAGATTGAACCTCCCTTGGGTGAACACCTGATGGCCACATTATTGCCGTCAACTGCCCCACATGTGTGCTGGAAGTTCCATCTTGTATCAAAGCCCTGCGCCACTCTCTTCCACTCATCTGGTGTACTAGGGCAGTCCATGACATCATCTTCATAAACATTGATGATGGCCTCACAGGTCTCTCAGCCAATCTTGCTAATGGTGTTGTGGGCTACTAGAAAGTTGTAGGAGAGGCTCTTGTAGAAGTCTTCTGATGCCAGGTAGGTGCAGGCCTGGTTCCAGTAGCGTCCTCATGAAGGTCTTTTGTATCCAGGAGAGGGCCCACCAGTGTCTTCAGCTCCTGAAACAGCTCAGGGGGGATTCTAGTGAAATTTCTGAAAGCAGCCTGAGCTTCTTGCTGGAGCAGTCATCGGATTCTCATACTGACCCAACCTGGGTCTCCTCTGGAACAAGGGATTCAATCACACAGACCTCTTATTGGGCTTCTTCTTCACCATTCTTCTTGTCCTTCTGTCTTGCGGACCTATAAGCATGAGAGCTGCAGCAAGCAGCAGGGATTCTTCTTCTACTGAGAGCATGCCCTCTGAAGTTTCTTCATGGCAGTCATGACTCAGAATGATTGGAAACCCTACACTGCAAACCCTATAATAGTAAAATATGATTATGCCATTGCTTTGGTGGTCATTGTGACACCTACAGGGTCGTAGCTTGTCGCAGCTTGATGCCTACAGGGTAGTAGCTTGTCGTAGCTTGACTTCAGTTGTCATAGGTGTACTCGTAAGTGTGTCAAAGGAGGACATCCTAAAGGCCTGTCCCACATAGGCAACTCTTTAGGCAACTGCCATGGACTAGTTTTAATGGAATTTACCTATGACACCTGGTGACAACCTACGACAGCAGTCACCACTGTCGCCAAAAATTTTTCAACATGTTGAAAATTTTGCGGCAGTCACCTGCAGTCGCCCAAAAAATCACATAAGTGGGACAGGCCCTTAAGTCGCCACTATTGGGTCGCCGGTTGTCGGGAGCTTGCCATAGCACGACTTTAACTAGGTCATAGGTTGTCGTAGCTTGTTATGCAGGAATTGGAATCAAGAAAAACTTTTGCGCCGTTCCTGTGATCATTTTTATGATTAGACTTCGGCTCACTTTTCGGTTTTACTGGATGAAGCTTCATTCAATTAATCCTTATGTCAGCATAACAGTGGTATGACTCACACATCAATCAAATGTTTATAGGTTTAAACACCATTCTAAGATATGGAATCCTATGTAGTTTGATAATTCAGCAACCCTTCATGTATCACTTATCCACTTCCAGAGCTATCCAAGCAGAATATAAGGTGGTGTTCCTCTAGTTTTCATGTAGCCTTAATCTGGCATTCGAAGAGGCCCAGAACACACAGGTAGATATGGGAATGGAAAAAAGAGTTAAAATGTTTGGATATCAGGAGATCCAGCAACCTTGTGGAAGTATTCAGGTAAACAGCCGACTTGTCAACTAGCCAATGCAAATGGTCTCTGCGTGGAAGCAAGGCAGGAGGTGTAGGGACAGGTGTTACATCTCCTGCTGTTTCAAGCTAAAGTACCTATAGAGGGGGTGTTTCTGGGGAGGAAGGCTGAATGAACCAATGAGTACAGATGGGAGTGATCTCTGTGGAAGGCCAAAAGGGGTAAGGATTTGACTAGTGGTGGAATCACATTGAAGGTGAATGATGCATTGGATGTGGTCCTAAAAGATGAAGGCCAGAGGGACTCTATCCATGTTCTGTCTGGGGGAAGAACAACTCTACCTGGCTACATTCCTAAAACATGCAAATTTGGAACAATAATTGTTGATCATCACCACAGGAGCACCTCAAGGTGCTCTACTCTCTCTATAGCTAGATACAGCGCTAACATCTTTCTTAAATTTGCAGATTGTACCAGTGTCGTTGGATAGATAACCGGTACTGGTGCGTCAGAGTATGGAAGGAAGATTGATAATTTGAATAAATAGTGCCAGAGAGCAATATTGCTCTCAAAGTTGGCAAGACCAAGGTGCTGTTTGTTGACTTCAGGAAGAGAAGCCAGGAATCCATGAACCTGTCTTCATTGATGGGACGGCTGTGAACAGAGTCAACAGTTTCAATTCTTGGGTGAGCATATCTCTGAAGATCTGTCCTAATACTTTTACGCAAACATCGAGAAACCCCATCAATGCCTGTAAAAGGATTGATTGATTTGATATGTCACACATACTCTATCAGACGTCTATACATGTATGGTGGAGAGCATACTGACAGGTTGCATCACAATCTGACAACCTAGGAACATTGGAGGCTGCAGAAACTGGTTGCTGATTTATCATGGGTACTGATCTCCCCAACAGCAAATGACTTGATAGAAGGTGTTACCTCTAAAGGGCAGCTAATATTATCAAGCACCCACGCCACGCTGGCTATATTCTCTTCATTCTACTACCATAAGGGTAACAGGAGTCTGAAAACCGTGTCTTCCAGATTCAAGAACAACTTCTTCCCATCATCCTTTAGGATCTTCTATGGGGTGTTTTGGTTCCACTACGGAGTTTGATTTTGCACTATTATTGTCTGATTACCTAATCTTGCTGATTATTAATTGATTGTGTTATTGATTCAAGTATATTTATTCCCATGTTTTGCGTTAATGGACCCTTTAAGCAGCAACAAGTAAGATTTTCATTGTTCTGTTGATAGTCTCATGACTTTGACTTGTGAAAACGGAAAGAAAATGAGACAAGTACAGGATTATTATCTATGTGCTCAGTCATTGAGGTTAATTTCCTTGGGGACAATACTTGTGAATTGGAAGAACAGCTAATTACAAAGGGACAGTTTGCTTCCTACATCAAACTATCTGATTTTGACCTTATATTTGGTTTTATATATAAACTGTATATTTTTGCTCTGAGTTGCAAAGGTACTGATAGGGGGAAGAGACACTAATGTTAAAATGAATCAATTTTGCGACAATTACAAAGCCAAAATATGTGACACTGTATCCTAAATGATTGCCAGGGACAAACAAAAGAACATTTTGTTACTTTCCACTGATTTGCTGCTTGCCTGGGGTGACTGGCATGATTGATTGAACACAAAGGTTTGCCCGACCTCCTACAAAGAGTAATGTTAGTCCATTAGCATCATTGCTCCTACAAAATGTTGAAGATTGATTAAAATTCTCTCAGTTAGCCTGCACCCCAAGGACATTTTGCATTCCAACTTTTGTTTGAAAAATGCCATGGGTTAGGTTGGCTGGCTGAAATCTCTAGCATATGGAGTCCCACATGTGCTGTAATGTGGCACAGACAGAGTGAAGCTTATACCTTCACTTGGTTGACCATAAACATTAGTTTTCGTATTCTGTAGAACAGATTCTGCTCCATGGCGTTTTCTTCGGAAATGTCTTGAAGTTTATTTGAGGAAAGGCATGCGGATAATAATGCCTTTCAAATTGTTTTTCAATTTAGTTGGTGAAATGAGCAAATTATGGAATAGGTGGACAAGAAGCAGAAGATGCCACAGAAAAGTAAGTCATGTTATAGAGTGAGCACAATCAGATTTATCCTGGAACATTTTTGGTAAATTTAATTGCAAGTGTCTCCTTCTAAAATAGAAACTTGGAATGAAGTTTACCAAATCTCGAATACATCCTTGAATCTGCCTGAACTAATTTGCCTGTTGAAATCAAAGTGTTGATCAATTTCAGCTTCCTTCCTTCAGAGTTATTCCACAATGTTTTTGCTATTGTCTATCTTTTCTCTCTGTTCATTTCTACTGCATATACAGTGTCAGATTGGCCATTCAAACTCTATCATCAAGGAGAAGAGATCTCATCATCTTTTCCTTCACTTCACTATAGAAGGCAATACAGACATAGTCATCTGTCTGTACTGCAGACTTCCCCAAAGAGCAGGCATTTAGAGATGGACCCATATGCTAATTGAGATATAATAAGCAAGCTACCAGGAATGTTTGGAAGCAGCTTTGGAGGGTGTCCTTGGTCTCTATGCACAAAACACATACCTCCCAGGAGCAAAGCCCTTTACCTGCCTTCTCAAGACACTTCTGGAACTACAGCATTCTTTCTCATGCAATACTCCCTGTAACTGAAAAAAACTTTGCTTGTAATGTCTTAATCCTTTTAAAAAATATTTGTTACTCAAGTTGCTACTTCAACTTGCACGCACGCACACCCCCATCCACATTAACGGGACGGAAGTGGAACGTGTTTCTAGCTTCAGGTTCCTGGGAGTCAACATCTCCGATGACCTCTCTTGGACCCACAATACCTCTACTCTGATCAAGAAGGCTCATCAGCGTCTCTTCTTCCTGAGGAGACTTGAAGAAGGTCCATCTGTCTCCTCAGATCCTGGTGAACTTCTACCGCTGCACCATCGAGAGCATCCTTACCAACTGCATCACAGTATGGTATGGCAACTGCTCTGTCTCCGACCGGAAGGCATTGCAGAGGGTGGTGAAAATTGCCCAACGCATCACCGGTTCCTCAATCCCCTCCATTGAGTCTGACCAAAGCAAGCGCTGTCTGCGGAGGGTGCTCAGCATCACCAAGGACTGCTCTCACCCCAAACATGGACTGTTTACCCTCCTACCATCCGGGAGGCGCTACAGGACTCTCCGTTGCCGAACCAGCAGGTCGAGGAACAGCTTCTTTCCGGCGGCTGTCACTCTACTCAACAACGTACCTTGGTGACTGCCAATCACCACCCCCCCCCCCCCCGGACACTTATTATTATTTATTCAAATCGTTTGCTATGTTGCTCTTCCAGGGAGATGCTAAATGCATTTTGTTGTCTCTGTACTGTACACTGACAATGACAAATAAAATTGAATCTGAATCTGAATCTGAACTGGCTACAAAAATAACGTAGTATAATAGATTATGTCATGTAGACAGTACAGTACTACAGAGAAAAAAAACCTACAACACTGTTCTGTGAACCTTGGAATTGACCATGTGGCTGTCACAAGCTGCATCAGGGTGATTCACAGCGTAATTTTATTGAAAGGCAGTGAAGCAGCTTCCTACCCATTGAATCTATTCACAGTACTTCTCATTCAATCCACTGCAAAAGCTGGAATTTGAAATAATATCCAAAACTCTTTACATGAAATACCGCAAAGACATTTATTGTGTTTAGATCTAATTGTCACTGACATCTGATTACACCCACCTTGGTTCTTTCCCCTTTCCGAACAGAGTCTGTATTTTCACAATGTTAATTAGTCTGGTACTTCTTCAAGATGGCTTGCCCAAGGCAGGAAAAGGACAGGAGAATGCTGCTGTTAGTCATCGTCAGCTTCCAGAATACAAGGTGACTTTCAATCTGTGAGTTTGCACAGCAGATGGGCTGGCCTTTTGGCTGAAATTTATTGAGTACTGTAGGGAAAACTCTAAAAGGGCCTGTCCCACAGGCAATTTTTTAGGCGACTGCTAGCAACTGTCATAGTCGTAGCAGGTCATCGAAAAACCATCGACTGGACTCCCTTACGACAATGTTTACGACAAGCTACAACAACCTACCACCTAGTCGACGTCAAGCTACGGCAAGCTACCGACAACCGGCAACCCATTAGGATGTCCACCTATGACCACACCTATGACAACCTACGATCACGACCATCCGCGACAAGCTACGATCCTGATGGCGACAACTGACGACAATTCAGTCGCCGGTACCTGTTGCCGGTTGACGTAGGTTGACATAGGCAGTCGCCAATGGAATTTACCAAAGTCAGCACAAGCGACGACCTACATCACCTGGCGACAACCTACGACAGCACCTACATCAGGAGATGTCAAGGTATGTTCATTGGTGGCTGCGGGTGAAAAATTTTGAACATGTTGAAAATCCAGCAGTAACCAGAAAGATGCTATGACTCTTTGGGTGACTGAGGAGACTACTCACGACCATGCAGGCGACATCCCGGCGACCATGTGGTGACAGCCTAGTCGCCTGTAGTCACCTAAAAAATAGCCTAAGTGGTACAGGCCCTAAATATGTTCAGCTCCTATGCAATGTTCTTGTCCAATCTGAATTTTTCTACGTGAATGTGCCCGATTGACACTATTCATCTTCTGGATTGAATTACCTGTGTCAATTCTCCCATTGACTTTAGGATGATTAGCTGAAAGTTTTATTCATGCAGCAATTTGATATTTTATTTGGTGCCTAATTCTGGTTATAAGGCCTTAACTGTCAGGGTTTAACCGACAACCTTAGAACCTCTGCATTTGCTACACTTTTCTTGTTATCTTCAATTTTCCACTTTAATATCATAGTTGGGAGATTGATACCAAAAGTATAGGCGTCTGCGACGATTTGGCATGTCCAAAAAAATTATCTGACAATTTCTACAGATGCATTTTCAAAAATATTCTGATGGGATGCATCTCACCCTGATTTGCCAACAGATTTGTTCTTGACCGCGTGAACCTGCAGAGAATGGTGAACACCCAATTTCTTACACCCAATCTATCCTCACATGCTCCGGGAGATGGGGCAAGCCTGCCAAGGGAGTGCAAGCACACCTGCCACAGTGCAATACCCTGCACTGGCCATCGCATCTCTCTCAGCAGAGGGGAGCGTTGGCGACCAGGGCTGGGCTGGTCAAGAACAGGGGTCATTGGCTGAAGATCACGGAAGTATGCTGGGGGTGCAGGAACAGGAAGAGCTGCTGGGAGTGGTAAACCGCTACACCGTAACACCGTGAGTGGGACAGCCGTTACAGCCCAAACTGGCGGCTAGCATTGACTACCTGTCCTTCAATCCACTCCAAGAACAGGTAGTCAATGATGCAATGGATCTATACACGCCTCCATAAAACTGTATATCGCTCAATGTACCAGCTGTCAATAGCCAAATCTGGGGGTACATTGGGCTGGGTATCCGAACCCAAGAACTAAAACTACAAAAAATACTAAAGTTCCTGACGTCAGCTATAACCTCATACGCTTATTCCGTGGACGGTGTCGATATGACAAATAACCAACGAAACACTCTGGCTCTGCTGTGTAACACACAGTATGAAATCAAGAATCTCCAGAAAGAAGCCATAAGGCCTGCCCTCAACCCTAAATTTGCAGGGCTGTGCAAAATGCCGACCTCATAACCATAAATTCTGCTATTTGGCAAAGATCAAAGCAGGTAAAAGATTTGGACGAGGAGTCCAAAGCACTTGGACTCATGAGGGCAGGCCCCGGAACGAGCAAGGCCACGTAACCCAGACGGCAGCACCCCTACGCAACCACCAGTAGGCGTCTACAACATGGTACTGGTGAAAGCATTTTCAAAATTATTCTGATGGGATGCATCTCACCCTGATTTGCCAACTGCTTTGTTCTTGACCGTATTAACCTGCAGAGAATGGTGAACACCCAATCTATCCTCACATGCTTTGGTTCATTGCTTCAGCCGGAAATATTGTCAAAACGCCTGTCATTCTAGTCATTTCCTTTACTTTCTTCTACTTCGGGGAGAAGAAACAAGGCCTTGAAAGTCAGGATGTTCAAACTAGAGAACAGTTTCTTTTCCATTGCTATCAGATTTCCACACCAATCATCTTTTTTCACACCATTTCCTTGGAGGCGTTGGGATGCTTATTTTAACTCTACCTCATTTGGTTAGTCAAATATTCGGCTTTAACATTTTTTTACACTACTTTGGATTACAATCTTGCAACAGTCTGCTCTTTGGCATTTGTCATTGTATTTATTGTTGTATTTATAATCGCTGCATGCATAATGTTTAGTAGGTGAGCTTCAAGAAGGAATTTCATATCATTCTGGCATGTTTGACAATAATCTAATCTATCTATATATGGACTTGTTTAATCTGTGATTCTACTGTGAACATATGTATCATGTTAATTCTAGTTTTGTGAAATTACACAATATACTTGATGGTAGTTGTTCTACAACGGTTGGAAAACCAACAGCTCAAAATTTTAACTGTGCTTTAAGGTGATTCTGGGTTAATAATTCCATGGTAATAGGAAAATAGATTGGCACTCAGGTGCAACATAATTCCTCTCATTATTTACCACCTCAAGCTTTTCTGTTAGTAGTAGTGCAATTGAAGAGCAATTGAACATAAATGCTTTTTCCCCCGTAGAGGAAAATACTTTAGTTTTCCCATATCCTACAGTGCTCCTGCCATTTCTTTCCATGGTACACTTAGGTACAACTTTGTTAAATGGTATTTCAAAAGATCACAGACTTTATTACTAATGGCTGGACACATTTTATAAAATTGTGCTTTCATCAGTTGATGTTCCCTGGCGAAAATAAATTTTACACGTGAGTGACTGCATGAAGACCCCACCAGCACGCATGTGTGGCATAGCGTTTCACGCAGTGCAACAGAGACGGGCGGGAGCATGAGCTCTCCTGCAACAAGTTTAAAACGGGACCTCCAGGTAAGTAAAAACTTATTCTGAGGTCGTATTTGGAAAACCCTTGTTGTAATTTATCGTTACAGAAAACATGAACAAGGGAAGACAAGCAACGAAGGTCGTACCCCGTCCGACTGTGATGGCCCAGGAGGGTCCCAGCAGTGGGGGGGGGGCGACAGGGGGCACCTGGACCGCACTCGCTGCAGTCCACAGTCACCGACGAAGTTTCTGTACAGCCGAGCCCAGCGCCGCTAGCTGCACAGCTCGAACAACGCAGCAAATGCTCCAGCGGGACTTGCTACGAGAGATGGGGCAAGCCCGCCAAGGGAGTGCAAGCACACCTGCCACAGTGCAATACCCAGCACTGGCCATCGCATCTCCCTCAGCAGAGGGGAGCGTTGGCGACCAGGGTTGGGCTGGTCAAGAACAGGGATCATTGGCTGAAAATCACGGCATTATGCTGGGGGTGCAGGAACAGGAAGAGCTGCTAGGAGTGGTAAACCGCTACACCGTAACACTGCGAGCGGGACAGCCATTACAGCCCAAACTGGCGGCTAGCATTGACTACCTGGCCTTCAATCCACTCCAAGAACAGGTAGTCAATGATGTGATGGATCTATACACGCCTCCATAAAACTGTATATCGCTCAATGTACCAGCTGTCAATAGCCAAATCTGGGGGTACATTGGGCTGGGTATCCGAACCCAAGAACTAAAACTACAAAAAATACTAACGTCCTGACGTCAGCTATAACATCATACGATCGTTCCGTGGATGGTGTCGATATGACCAATAACCAAGGAGACACTCTGGCTCTGCTGTGTAACAGACAGTATGAAATCAATAATCTCCAGAAAGAAGCCATAAGACCTGCCCTCAACCCTCAACCCTAAATTTGCAGGGCTCACAACCACAAATTCTGCTATTTGGCAAAGATCTACCACAGCAGGTAAAAGACCTGGACAAGGAGTCCAAAGCACTTGGACTCATGAGGGCAGGCCCCCAGAATGAGCAAGGCCACGTAACCCAGACGGCAGAACCCCTATGCAACCACCAGTAGGCATCTACAACATGGTGCTGGTGAAAGCATGGAGCCCACATCTCATCCCCGGAAGTCTTCTTTTGGACAGGGCCCAGAGCGGACCCCATGGAAGATGCGCCACCCCCACACATCCACCTCGACAGATGAAGAGCCGGAAGCCCAATAAATGAATATTCGACCAGTAACAATGGAGGTAGGTGGGTCTGGTTCCTTCCAGAACATAAAAGTTGCAGGGCCTTTACTAACAGGGGGGAGGTTACACCTGTTTTTGAAAGCATGGAGGACTAACACTCTTGACAATTGTATACTACAAAGTAGTCCAGGATACAAAATTGAATGTATTCAAAAAAGTATGCCACCAGTTCAGCATGCACCCCACAGGGAGTTTACCCTCTCACAAAAAGAAAAATGCGAGGGACAAGCAGAACTGGTGAGACTACATACAAAGGGATCATAGAAAAATCAGAACATGATCTTTTGGAATTCATATCAAATATCTTCACTAAGACCAAAAAAGATGGTGGATGTCGCATCATCATTGACTTAACGACATTGAATACTTTTGTCAAGTATATACATTTTAAAATGGAAACTTTTGTTACTGCCAAACAATTGTTTTCCAAAGGATACTTTATGGCATGCATCAACTTAAAAGATGCATACTATTCTGTACCCATTCATAAGGATCATCATAGATACCTAAAGTTTAACTGGATGGGGCAACAATGGCAGTACAAATCGTTGCCTAATGATCGAACATCAGCCCCAAGACTATTTACCAAGATATTAAAACCAGCCCTGGCATATCTTGATGATATTTTGATAATAGGCAAAACCCTGGAATTAGCTAAATCAGCAGTATTAGCTACTAAACATGTATTTGAAACTCTGGGATTTGTCATACATCCAGATAAATCGAAGTTGACGCCATCCACAACAATGGACTACAATGGATTCACAATTAACTCAGTCCACATGTCTGTAACATTGCCAAAAGAAAAAGCAGCAGAATTGGCACAAGCCTGCAACAAATTAATGATTACCAATCAACCAACCATTCGACAAGTGGGAAGAGTAATTGGCAAATTAGTAGCAGCATTTCCAGCTACCCAGCTTGGACCTTTGCATTACCAAAACTTACAAAGAGCAAAGGTGCAAGCGCTAAAACAACATGCAGGTCATTTTGAACGAACCATGAAATTACCAGCTAAAGTAATATCAGAATTACAATGATGGAAAGAGAACATTTGGCATAGTTCCAGTCCCATCGTTACCAATAATCCAACATTCACGATGCAAATGGATGCTAGTGCTCAAGGCTGGGGAGCAACTAACACTATATCTAGTATGGGTGGTAGATGGAATACTCGAGAATCATCACTACTACGGACACTGGGTATAAACTATTTGGAAATGTTGGGTGCGTTTTATGGGTTAAAAGCTTACTGTTCAACTATGCACCATTTGCATGTCCGCTTACAAATTGACAATACCACAGTGGTGGCCTACATTAATCACTTGGGCGGGATAAGATCGATATCATGTGATAACCTGGTCAACACAATCTGGCAATGGTGTGTCGACAGACATATTTGGCTATCAGCAACTCACCTACCAGGTAAGCTCAATACAGTGGCAGGTACCAGGTCACACAAATTCAATGATAACACTGAATGGATGTTAAATCCCAAAGCATTTGCTGCAATTACAAAGCAATATGGAACACCAGATATCGATCTCTTTGCATCCCGACTGAATCACCAGGTATCAACATATGTCGCTTGGGTACCAGACCCTGAAGCAGCAGCGATGGATGCATTCTCGCTGAGCTGGGGAAAACTATTTTTCTATGCCTTTCCCCCCTTCTGCCTCATCAGTCCGGTACTACGCAAAATACAGATGGACTCTGCTTCAGGTATTTTGGTAGTACCCGACTGGCCTTGACATGGTCACTGAACCACCCATGACCATTCCCAGCAGAACAGATCTATTGATCCACCCTGTCACTGGCAAGAGTCACTCGTGCCATGACAGATTAAATCTGTTGGGTTGCAGATTTTAAACAGACCATTATTGGACCAGGGATTATCAAATAGGACCGTGGACATGATGGCAGCATCTCACCGACTTTCCACCAAGAAACAATATTTCTCCAGCATCAGAAAATGGGAAGCATACTGTTCAAGAACAGGGACAACATACAGAACAGCAACCATAACTAATGTACTAGAGTTCCTGTCCAGCCTTCACCACGATGAAGGTCTGAGCTATAGTACAATCAATCAATTGTGCTAGGAGTGCACTGTCAGCCTCTCTGGGGCAGACACCAGGACAACAGTCCATAGGGTTCTCATCCGCTGGTGGCCACATTAATGAAAGGCATCTTTAATACCAACCCCCCTAGACCTAGTTACACCCAAATCTGGGACGTCAGTGTCGTCGTGACATACCTAAGGGGATGGTCACCAGCCAGATCCCTCACTCTGGAACAGCTTACCCTGAAAACGACAATGCTAATGGCTTTAGTCTCAGCCCAAAGGGTCCAGTCACCTACTCAGATGGGACTACATGGTCATAATAGCTGACCAAGTTACTTTTACTACCTGGGAGCTGGTAAAACAGAGCAGACCAGGAACTTCAGGACTAATTGTGGAATTCCGGGCGTACCCACCTGACCCCTGTTTATGCCACATCTACTACAACACCTCAACAAAACCAAAGATCCCCGAGGGAGAGAAAAGGCACTATGGGTCAGCTACAAAAAGCCACATGGTTGGGTGTCGGTACAAACCATCTCTAGATGGCTCAGACAGGTATTGGGAGCTGCTGGGGTGGATACTGACATTTACATACCTCACTCTACCAGGGCAGCATCTACATCTTCGGCTAAGAATATGGACGTGCCATTGGACCACATCCTGGCAACAATGGGGTGGTCCACGGAAAGAACTTTCCAAACATTCTACAATAAGCCAATTGTTAAACCCGTGTCATTTGCAGAGAGTATTTTAGACTCTGCAAATATATAATTTAAGCCCGGGGGAGCGTTATTTCCTTTGTTTTGTTTTAAAATAAATATTGTTCTTGTTTTATAAAACAGATTTATGTTTCATTACGATAACATACTTCCTCCCTTGGATGACTTCGGCAGTGAGTGAAGCATGGACTGTTACACGGTTTGAAATCACTGAGCTTTAAAATCTTCACGTAGTCACTCACGTGACTCCAAAGTAAAATAGTAAGATTAATTGAGAACTTACCAGTTTGAATTTTGATCTTTATGTTATACAATACAATAAAATTTATTTGTTGTCATTTGAACCTCATTGGTTTCTGCAGTAAATACAAACAAGAAAAAGAACCAATACAGTAAATCTCATCCTCACTGTGATGGAAGGCAAAGTCTTATCTCTCCCCTGCACTCCTCATTCACCTCCCGATGTCAGAGTCAAAGCCCCCGGCGGGCGATGGTAAGTGTCCCGCGGCCATTAAAACCACGCCGGGTGATGCAAGGCCGGTGAGCGCTAGCAATTCCCGCGACCATTTAAAGCCATGCCGGGTGATGTAAGGCCCCGCTCCAGGTAATTTTCAACCCCGCAACTCGGGCGGCAGAGGTCGCCGTTGCGGAAGCCCCGAAAACCGGTCTCCCAGCAGGGACCTGCGGGCTCCCGGTGTTATCGTCCACCAGACCTGCAGTTGGTGCCTCCGAATCTCTGGGGTCGGGTTGCAGCAGCGCACCACCACCGCTCCTCCCGCTCTGAACTCGGCCAGCTCCATGATGGTAAATAGGTCCACAGCTCCGCGATTGGAGCCCCACGTCGTTCCGGTTGGAGGCCGCCAACGGAGACCCGACAGATAAAAGGTCGGGTTCTCCGTGCAGGGGAAAGATTTTAAAAGTTTCCCCACCCCGCCATCCCCACACACATACCCAGTTAAAAAAAACACACTTTAAAGTACATTCAAACGAGACAAAAAATAAAAAGGCCGCTGCGATGCGAGTCTCGCCACCCACCCTTGAGGAGTTACGATGAGGGATTACGTGCCCTCCGCTACCACCCTCAATTATAAAGGTCAACTGGTATCTTAGTTCTCCTTATCTTTACTATGTTTATTTCAATTACTGTGTTTTCTGTGATTCCACACTGCTGCTTTAAAGGATGTCGCGCATGTGTGCTGGCAGGGTCTTCACGTAATCCCTCATCGTAACTCCTCATAAAATAAAGATCAAACTTCAAACTGGTAAGTTCTCATTTAATCTTACTATTATCTTTCCAAGATAAAGACAAATTAGCAATGATCTCTTCTTTGAAAATGTTGCGTGGTCTACAGCAGCATTTCTGCCACTACAGTAGAAAATGCTGCCCCAGATTATCCAAGAGAAGAGTCTCCATTCACATTCTTGGAAAATATATAATGTATATGGTTGGGATGAACTGCAAACTGGAATCATAGTTGGAGCAACATTTTCCTGCTTCATTGTTGGAAAGGAGCCATTGTCCTGACAAAATTAAAGATTTGTCTTTTGTACAGGTCTCAGAGTCTAGCTCTAGGCTGTCTCAGATCTCCTGATTTGCAAGCATTGGGCACAAGCAGCAATTAACAGAATAAATTCTCATTAAGTTCTCCAAGACAGAAACATGATGAACTTAGACTGCTTTGTAGCGTACAATTACAATTATTTTGATACCTCTTGCAACAAAGGGAATTATGATCAATTGTCAGGGATTTCTATTTTTTGGTTTACTGTTGGAAAATAAACATTCACTGGACAAAATGCAGAGGAATATTTGTTCTTATTTTGGTCATGAAAAATGGATGGACACTGTTTTCTAAAACTATTTTTCAAACATCTGTTATCATTAATGTCTGGAGAAAATTGTGCTCTCACCAGATGATGTACCCTGATCAAAAATGCAATTTCAAATAATTATCTTTCCAAGAGGTAGCAAAACGTTTTACCTCTATAATTTTGGCATGGAAAATAATTGTGATCTTCAAAGTGATACTTCTACTATGTGGGATTGAAAGATAACTCACGTGACGATGTTATATGTTATAAAAAATGTCCATCAAGCTTAGCTGTTAGCACGTGATGACATTGTCTCACTTTAAGGTCAATTTGGTGATGTTAAGCTCACAAAATATACTATTGCAAAACTACAGTCAAGGACAGTTTGCTTTATGACTTTTTTTATCAGTAATTTTCAATGCAATTACTTCATACTCAGCTTAAAGATTAATTTGCAATTTAAACGTGCTCTCTTTGTTTTGCACCGGCACACTATTTTACAGTTTTTAAAAAAAATAAGATATACTATGCATACTATGTGAGAAGTAAAAAGATATGACTGCACATAATTTAATGAGAATGAAGATTAAAGTGTTGTGAAGCAAATGACAGAAATTTAGAAGCTGAATCTGTAAGTGTAAATTAAAGTTAACTTTGAAAAGCTAGCGGAATTAAATATACCCATGGACTATATTAAACTCACTGTCAAATTATGTGTTTAAAATACCAGAATTGGAAAATCAGTACTTCCGTGGCAAACAAAATGCTTAAAAGAAAAACTAGTTCCAATTATGACTTTAAGATGTCCAAAAATGGACACTTTTGAAGTGTAATCCTTGTTGCAAAGTCCATAAGTATCTTGTACACTGGAAGGACTATCTCATAAAGATTAAGACATGAATGGAAAAGCAATTGGGTTAAAACATTTGTCATATTTTGGTATATTGGGACAATTCTTGCTACTGAATATGATTAGTGATGCTGTTGTCAAGAGAATGCAGGACTGAAAGTTGGCTGAAAGTTAGTTTTTAGAATGGTTGATCTTGTGACAATAAAATCCTCATTCCCATATTATTGAAAATTCTCTGAATAAACAGGCTGTCAACAGTAGCACTATCCTCCTTGGTTTTGGAATGTGCAAATAAATCAAACAAAAAATATGATCACTTACAAATTTTCGTAGCACTTTTCTTAGCAATTTTCTTTTCTGCAATATTATTTGTGACCTCCAACAAATATCCCACATGAGTGGAGTTAATCTTCAACACTATTGTCATTCAACCCATGGCAGTTGTAGTCCAAAACTAAGGTTTCCAAATCTCTCTGGTCAGGTCGCAGAAAGCAGGTGAGACCTACTTTTGCTGAGCTCCAAGCCATCAGTGAAATCTCACAGAGGCACATGAGAGGATGAGACTCACACTTAATCTTCATTTTTCCTTTTTTTTGTTTTAATTTTGTCTTGTTAGATGTATGTTTTAGTCTATTTTTAGTTGTGTATATGTGGGGTTGGGGGCAACTTTAAAAATCTCGCCCTTCAATGGGGATGCAACCTTTTCCTTGTCATATATCCGTCCGTCTGCGCCGAGGCCATATTGTGGAGTTGGCAGCCCCCAACTGGAATCGACCTTGGGGGCTCCAGTGGCAGAGCCTGTGGACTCACCATTGCGGAGCTGGCTGACTTCGGAGGCTGTGGTGGTGTGGCTGTGGCTGTGACCCGACTTCAGAGCTTCGGAGGCTTCAGCCATGGGCCCTGTGGACGGTAATATCGGGAGCTCGCAGGTCCCTGGTTGTGGACTCATCATCAGGGCCTGACCGGCTAACTTCGGAGGCTGTGGTGGTGCTGTGGCTGCGACCTGACCGGATCTTCGGAGGCTTCGATCGCGGGCCCTCTGGATGGTAACATCGGGAGAGCACTGATCCCTGGTTGGTGACCGATTTTTGGGAATTCCCACAACAGCAGCTTCGTCAACTGGACTGGAGGGTAGCGGCTTCATCCTCCCCAAGTCACTGAGTTTGAAACAGCCCGTTCGCGGAACTCAAAATCGGCTGCAGGATTTGTCATCACTCCGTGGGGGCTTCAACATCGAGAGCCTCGATCGCCAAACAAGGAAGAGATAAGACTTTTTGCCTTACATCACAGTGAGGAGGTGTCTGGGGATTCACTGTGATGGATGTTTGTGTTAAATTGTGTTAATTGTGTGTTTTGTTGCATTTTTCCGTCATGAATGCAAGGCATGCAATTTCGTTCAAACTTAATGTTTGAATGACAATAAAGGAAATTCAATTCAATTAATTCAATTCAATTCAATTATACTAGGATCCTTTGCCTGCTTGAGCCAGGTGCTCTGACATTAAAGCTTCAGAAGAACCCACACACAACCCCATCCTCCCACACACCCCCACCACGCCTAAAGCCGTCCCCAGGTGCAGGATGCTCCACCCCCCTCCACCAGCCCCCACCTGAAGCCATCCCACCCCCAGCTGCAGGATGCTTCCTCCCCATCGGCCCCCGCCTGAAGTTTTCCCCAACCTCAGCTGCAGGATGCTCCCCATCAGCCCCGACTGAAGCCATCCCCCGTCCCCCGGCTACAGAACGCTCCCACTGGACACTGCATGAAGCCGTCCACATCCGCAGCTGCAGGACCCTTCCCCACCAGCCCCCATCTAAAGCCACCCAAAACACCTGTACTAGCCCAAGAAAAGACTGTTCAGCCCATAATATCAGCACTAGCTCTCTGGAAACCAGTACCTTTGGCCCACAACATCCATACTAGCCCCGCAGAAAGCAACCCCTACCAGCCACCACCTGAAGCGCTCCCCCACTGGCCCCCAACAGACCCCGACTGTATCCGTCCCCCTCCCCCTTCCCCAGCTGCAGGCCACGTCCTCCCCCTCTGCAGCCGACAGCCCCCATCTGAAGCCGTACCCTCCCCCGGCTGCTGGACGCTCCACTAACCGGCCCCCCGATAAATCGCATCTTTAACGTTTAAACTGTTGTTATAATTTAAGTTATTCACATTTTAAGCTTTAATAAATCCCTTTTCCAATTGCCATGCCCGTCAGCTGCACCTGCGTCGTAATACCTGCGTGTTCCGTGTACCAATGGGTGGAAATGGCTGCGCCTCTGGAGAGCCGCTGGAGTGGATTGGGGGGGGGGGGGGGGGGGGGGGGGGAGGGGGGAATGGAGTAAATGCGTGGGGGTGGGAATGGCAAGGGGCGTAGTGGGAGGGTTGAGGGAAAGATGGGGGGTTCAGGACTGTCACAATGGGGACCCGTCAGCCACGCCTACGTAATAGAAACATAGAAATTAGGTGCAGGAGTAGGCCATTCGGCCCTTCGAGCCTGCACCACCATTCAATTTGATCATGGCTATGGGTGAGTGGTGGAATATTATGATGGGGGACCAGGCCTCCCGTGTGAGAATGGGACCCAAAGGGTCCCACTTAGTCTAGTATATTTATAAATCTCTCGTCGTGTGTGTGTGCGTGTGTGTCTGTGTCTGTGTCTGTGTCTGTGTGTGTGTTTTGTATCTGCATCCAAACGCTACGCGGTAGCGCCGACATTGGTGATTAAAGTTTTTTTTAAATTAATTATTTGAGAAGAATAACTTTGAGATTTTTCTAGCAACTTCCAGTGATGAAGTCGCAATGGCATCTCACAGTCGTTCAATCACAGTGGGATTGCATTTACATTATGCTGCCAATGGCCTCACAATGGGATTGTAGCCCTTCTAGCTCGAGCTGGTGCAAATACATTTTTCTTAAACTCACAGTAAACTGAATTTATTTTAGAGTTTAAAATGAGGGAGTGTGAATATATTTTTCCCGTTCACGCCATGATCAGGTTCCCCAGATTTGATGCTATAATTCATGTTATTGATGATTAAAGTTTTTAAAAAAAACAACTTTGAGAAGAATAACTTACTCTGCTTTAAGATTTTTCTGGCAGCTTCCAGTAATGACGTCACAATGGCATCTCACAGTCGTCCAATCACAATGGGATCTCATTTACATATGCTGCCAATGACATCACAATGGGATTGTAGCCCTTCTAGCTCTAGCAGGTGCAAATGCATTTTTCTTAAAGTAACAGTATACTGAATCTATCGATACATAACTAAAACTGATCTTGTGCTCTTCCGTTTTGCGCATTTTTTTTATTTATGCAAAAATGATACACTATAGCACTACGATTTTTTTGCCAGCTCACTTACCATTCTCTTGTGCTGCGAGTGCAACACATTTCGTTCTGATCGGTGGCATCATATAAAACTTAGTGAGGTTAAAACTTAGTCAAATTCATTAAAAAACGCGTGTGCACAGATCGATCTCTCCTGCCGCGTAGAATAATCTCTTCTCCTGTCACTCTGCGGGGTGGTCTGCCCCTTCATGCGCCATTGCATCTTTACTAGCGATGAGGGACGCTCTGGATGGCCGGCAGAGGTCTCCAACTGGACTCAATGTTCGGACAGACCGGAAGCAGCGTGGCCCAGCCCAGACCGGCCCTGCCCAGCCCGGTGCGACGCAGTCGGAGATGTCGCCAAACGTAAAGCAGAAACTCTGATCCTGGTGGAGAACAACCAGCAACCAGCACCCGCTGTGAGTCCCCATTGCGCCACCAGCTCCAGCCCCTTCACCTCTGGTCTTCCTCGCTGCCCCCCACCCCCGTGATATCCCCCTCTCCTCCACGGCTCTTTCCCTGTCTTTTCTCTGAGCTCTCTGCCCCCTTCCCGCTCACAACCCCCTCCCTCCACAATGGGGGGGGGGGGGGGGGGGGGGGGGGGGGGGGGGGGGGGTTTAATATCGTTTTAGAGGAAGTTGGTGTAAGGTTATGTGACGGTTACCATTCTTGCTGAATGGCACTTTGTTTTGGCAGTAAACTGTTACGAAGGTTTCAAATCAATGCGTTAGACTGAAAACATTTTTTTTTTGGCGGTGTATTTGAGGAAGATACTCTATAATTTGAAAGACTGCAACAAAAATTGATTTTATATTCCTAAATCAGTGAAATTTTACAGCGTTGTTCATCATAAAAATGCGAGAGATATGACTGAATGCAGTGGGCAACCTGGAAAAAGTAGAGGAAAAATGAATTAGATTCTCTAAAAGATTGCGCCAAACATATTTTTCCCATAGTAGAGATGTTCATCTCTGTGAAACACCATTCAAAGTTGCAAACATTTAAGTTTTATAATCGGGTTTCCAGAAAATTCAATGTAGACACTTACTGAGGAATCAGCCCCCCCTCCGCCCCACAAATGTCCCCATCTGCCCCACAGCCCTCCTCCTCACAACCCCCCCCCCTGCAGCTTCCCCCCCGCTAAACACACCTCTCCTCCACACCACGTCCGCCGCCCACACAACCCACACCCCTGCCCACACACCTCTCTCCCCCTGCCCACACACCTCACCCCCTGCCCACCCACCCCACACCCCCCACACACGCCTCCTCCCGCCCACACACCACACCTCCTCCCCGCCCACACAACCCCACCTATACAACCCACCCCCCACCACTATCTCCCCCCACCCACACACCCTTCTCCCCCACACCTCCCCTGCCCACACACCCCCCTTCCTCTCCACTACCCCCTCTGTGCACAACCCTCCGACACGCACATGCAACCCTCCCCCCTCACAACACCCACTGCCCACACCTCCCTGCCAACACCCCCCCCTTCCCTACACACACCCCCTCGCACATCCCCCCCTCCCCATCCCCTAACACCCCCCCCGCACATCTCCCTCCCCCATCCCACACTCACACCCCATCCCTCCCTCCCACACACATCCCCCATCCCTCCCTCCCACACACACACATCCCCCATCCCTCCTTCAAAGATATTCCTCCTCCCACACCCATCCTGCCGATACAACCTCCTCCCCTACACATACACCCTCCCCCCCCCTCCTCCTCCCCCTCCCATACCCCTCTTCCCCCATACCCCCCACACACACACACCCATCCCTTCCTCCCACACACATCCCCATACCTCCCGCACAAATCCCCCTCCCTCCCACACCCTTCCTGCCAATATACCCCCCTCCCCTACACTCATCCCCTCCCACATCCCTCCTCATCTTCCCACATCCATCCTCTCCCTCCCACACCCCTCCCTACTACACACAGCCCTCCCACCAACACACACCCCCCCCCTCCTCTGCAACCTTCCCCCCACAACCCACACCCCCTTGCCAACCCACCCCTTCCCCTACACACACCCCCTCGCATGTCCCCCCCTCCACCATCCCCCACACACCCCCCGCACATCCCGCCTCCCCATCCCCCCCACACCCCCATCCCTCTCACACACATCCCCCTCCCCTCCACCACCCCCCTGCCGATACACCCCCCTCCCCTACACACACCCCCTCCCACATCCCACCTCCCCTCTCCCACACACCTCCTCCCCCCCACACCCCCTCGCTCCCACATCCCTCGATCCCACCCCCCCCCTCTCACACCCCTCCCTCCCACACCCCTTCCACCAACACCTCTCCCAACTACATCCCTCCAACCCACACTCCTCCAACCCACACCGCTTTTATCGTTCAAATGTCACATCAACGTATGCTCCTCTGTAAAGTTGATCAACTATGTGATCAAGTACACCTTGAAGGGGAGTGATCAAGCAATTGTTTTGGGATTTAACAGGCATGATGAAATTGCACAGTACTTGACTGGCACATACGTTGGTCCATCAGAAGCAGTAGCATCAATCCTTGGATTTCTGACTCATGAGAGAGATCCACTGTCGTACGACTCCAGATACATCTACCACAAGAACTATGAATCATTAGCAGAGTCAATGCTGCTCAGCGAGTGAGGAATGATGATATGGCGAGAACGACATTAACTGAATTCATGGCACTATGTTCTCAAGAGCCATTTTCAAGAACACTCTACTTCGCTGATGTGCCCCGATTTTACATATGGAACAATACGAGATGGCAAAGAAGGAAGGCTGGCAAGAGAGTGGAAGAACTTCCAGGTATTTTTGAAGCCAACATTCTGGGGCGAGTGTACACTGTGGCTCCAAGATATGGCGAATCTACTACTTGAGATTGCTTCTCCATCACGTAAAAGGGCCAGTATCTTTCGATTCATTGAAGACACATGATGGAGAAATGTATCCTTTCTTCTAAAACATTTGCAGAGAAAGAGGTTTGTTGCAGACTGATGATAATTGGCAACAAACAATGGAAGATGCTGAGAAGACAAGACTCTCCAGTGCAATGAGAGATTTGTTTGTTGTTTTGCTGACGTATACCGAGATCAACAATCCTCGACAATTATGGGGTCACTTCAAGAATTCAATGTCTGAAGATTACCTTGAAAGAGAATGGAGAACAATGAGTGATCTTAATATCATGATTGATGAGAAGCATCATGATCAGGCGCTGTTGTATATTCAAGAGAAGCTTGAGAATTACAACAAATCATTGGAATGATTTCATTTGCCACGACCAAGAAATGGAAGGATGCACCTTGATGGTGACAATCCAGAATTACTGCAGGAATTACAATACAATAGAACTCAACAACAGCAATTTGTTGAGGAGAATGAGCCTCTCCTGAATGCTGAGCAGAGAGCAGTGTATGATCAGATGTGCAACTGCTTAAAGGAATCTTCCTTCAATGTCTTTCATTGATTCACCAGAAGGAACGGCAAAGGCATTTATCATAAATTTGATCCTCTCCAACGTTAGAAGTCAAGGTGATTTTGCTATTGCTGTAGTATCCTCGGAGGTAGCATCTACATTAATGCCAGGTGGAGGAACTGCACATTCTGACTCAGGATACATTCTGCAACATTGAGAAGAACTCGAACACAACATGTTTTATGAGACAAGTGACATTCATTGTTTGGAATGAGTGCTTTGAAGCAGTGGACAGAATTCTTCGAGATATATGCATTGACTCTAAGGGTGGTGGGATTCGTGGGATTCTTACCATTTGTTGTGACAATTTTCGACAACTCCTTCCTGTAGTGAAAAGGGGAAATGATGCTGATATTGAAAATTCCTGATTTTTCAGATTTCCCTACATTATAAAAATACCTCTGAAGTTGTGAGATGGCCAATGTGAATCCATTATTCAAAAAGGATGAGAGAATGAAAGTTGGCCAGTTAACCTGACATCAGGATCATGTAAAATATTGGAATCAAAAAACAAGGATCAGCAGATGGGAGGAGGTGGTGGAGGAGGGCAATTCCCGTTCCCTGAAGAATGAGGCCATTTCAGATGTCCTGGTGTGGAACGCCTCATCCTTTTTTTTCCCCCTTTTTCAACTGTTTTTAATTATCTTATACAAATTTAGCAGCTATATGTACACCATATGTACACCAGCAGCTATATGTACACCATATGTACACCAGCAGCTATATGTACACCAAATTATTTACATTTATACACTAATCAAATATTTAACAGAGCCATACAAAAAAGAGAGAAAAAAATAAAAAGAAAAGAAAAAACCTTCATATACTATACAGTAACTTAGTCATATATACAACCCATCAACATATAATCACCCATCCCAATACAATCAGTATAACAAATATCCCACTCACAATCACCTATCCTCATCCCAATATCCTTTTAGACAAGTGTTTTTTACATCTTTTTAAACTGAATTATGTCTATTTTCTTTTATTATTTTTTTTATTTTTTATGAAACTATTTCTATTCAAAAAATAAAAATAAACATAGAGTATTAACACAATCAAAGACTGCCTATGTTGACTGTTTACAAACAAACGATCATCAAATTAATATAACGTCAACTTTACACTCGACCTCCAACGGCGACCAGCATTCACGGAAGGCCTCCAAAGTCCCCATGGACACCACATGTTCCCTCTCCAGGGACAGGCGGGCACGGACGTAGACCTGGAAAAAGCTCAAGCAATTAAAAAAAACACTTAAACAAAATTATCAAATTAAAATATTAACATTTTTACCTATAATATATTCAACCTCCTGTGGTGACCAGCATTCACAGAAGGCTTCCACAGTCCCCATGAATGCCACATGGCATCCTGGGAGCAGATGTGGTGTAGGCGGAGGAATTGGGAGTAGGGGATGGAGTCATTACAGGAGGCAGGGTGGGAAGAAGTGTAGTCCAGATAGCCATGGGAGTCAGTGGATTTGTAGTGGATGTGCATCAGGAGCCTATCACCTGCGATGGTGATGGTGAGGTCAAGGAATGGTGGGGAAGTCATGGAAAACACACCTTTCAGCCCACCGAGTCCATGCAGACTATCGATCACCTGTTCGCACTAGTTCAATGCAATTCCACTTTCTCATCCACTCCCGACACATTTGGGGTGATTTACAGAGACCAATTAACCACCAAACATGTACGTCTTTGTGCTGTTGGAGGAAACTGGAGTAAACAGAGAAAATCCATGTGGTCACATGGGGAGAATGTATAAACTCCACACAGATAGCACTTGAGGACAGGTCATGGGTCACCCTAATTGATCACCTGACTTCTTCTTGGTTGGGGAAATTGTCAATTGGGTATAGCTGAGGATTAATGTAAACAATCTCTTGGAAATGCACAGGGGAAAACTGAGTGAATGAACTTGAGATGAAAATTAGGTAGGGTGAGAAAAAGGGAAGCCTGTAAACACAATGGAATGCATTGTGGGTCTATGAATGGCTGAACAAAGGGTTTCTTGCTAGTTATTTCTAGCCCACCAGGAATTATGAAATACTTCCTTACATTGGCAGGCCTTAGGCTTCTTTTACTGCATATTTTCAGAGCTCTGATAAACCCTTTTAAATTTAAATGTATATATCTATTACGTGTAAAGCAGTATATCCGGGAATATGTAATTCTGTAAGAAATGCAACAACTGGACAAAGCAAACAGAACAGAGGATATTTGTTGCTTCCCATGTGTCTTGGAGACCTAAATAGATTTTGCATAGATATGGATTTAACTGAAACTTCTTAATCAATGTTGAGAGCTGATGGGAGCTCTGACAAAACCAGTATACATGCATTGTTGATGGTTGCTACTACAGTCCCATTGCATGCCACAAATTCCCCAAACAAATGTATCCATCATAAAAGCACCTTGTACATCTAGCGATGTGTCAGGTCTCAGTTGTTTTATTTTATTAAGGGAACGGTCAGTGTCGGAAACATTCCCCTATAATTAAAGATGCAATTGAAGCCACCAAGTAAATCTTAAAATATTTTGCTAAATCAAGAGTCAAAATGGTATTATTGCTATTTTATTATTGAATTTGTTCCTTAGCTTGGAAAAAAGCTTTTATATAAAGTGGTTTCAGGAAATGTTGAAAGTCAAATGGGAGAAATTGTTAACTACACTGTGGTGCATTATTGAAATAACTCAGTGACCTCAGATGTGCAACCGGCTTAACAATTAATGCGAGTGTCAACTGAAGGATGAAAGCCAACACCATCAGAAGTGTATAACATGCTCACTTGCCACATGTCTTTTAAGGAGATAGCCGGAAAGTACACATGAAATATGAGAACTAAAGCACTTAAATCATTTAACAACATTATTATGAAGCCATGATGAGCATAGAAAAAGCTTTTGCCCACAATGAAAATGGATGCAACAATACATAATTGGGGGAAATTAGAAGTTTGAAAATGTGCAATGTGTAATAAGCCTATACCTCGCATCACATGATCCTGACTGAATAAACCAGCCAGTAATAGCTGTTGTACAGCGGACATAAGCACTGAATTTTAGGAATGACTGTTACAAGTTAGAATTGCAACTCTTAAAGTGAGTATGTTGTGATTATAAATGGTGGTGATGGTAATTTGATACTATGCATCACACTGCAAGAAGTGATAGCTGAATGAACACCTGCTTCGGAAGCAGAACTCAAACTGTGGTGGGTGATTTGGGGAGAAATTATATTTTACCCAGATGATTCGAATAACTATCTATACATTGAAAGACAGTAATCAAGAGTGCAGACCAGTGCAGGAAGAAGTTAAAAAATTTCACACGTGGTCAAGGTCAATGTTACATCTTCATTTCCTAATCTTAGGATTGTATATCAGAGATTGCAAATCACCATCTTCCATTGATTACTGGAAAGTTGACTGCATAAGATGCATGCTTTCATATGTATTTTGTAGGTAGTGGGTTATTGGAATCTGAGATAGAGCATTAGGCGTAAACATCACACTAATTAATCATGATTTTAATTTAAAATTCGTATCCTCTTACACCCTGATTGATATATGAATACTCCAAATGACAAACAAAAATCAGTCCACAAACAATGTCTACCACAATATGTACTGGCACGCATCTATTAATTGTAGAGGAGAAGTTGGCCAGCAAAATAACAGCCAATGAGTGGGTAACCAGCTTGTTCCAAGGGCAAGCACCTCTGGAGAATCAGCCATCGCCACAGCTAATAAGGCCATTGAATTTGGTGGTATGCTTATGGCCAATACTTTATCTAACATTCTATTAACCCACAACCCACCAAAAGCACAGAAAAACATGTATATTCTACAATCTCCAGCTTCCAGCTCCAAAAGCTTCCTTTACTATGATTCAACATGTGATTTATTAATTTCAATAAGCAAAGAATTCCCATGTGGCCCATGGAGGAAGCTAATAGTACAATAATACAACAACAGGCACATGGGCCTCTCATACCTCAGATGGAAGCCTAAAGGCAAGATATGATTGTGGTAAATTACAGCATGCACAGGCAACATGCCGGAGGAAAAATGTAGTCTGTAGGTGACAACTCCCTAGAAGACAATGTTATGCATGCACTTTGCTGCAGTAAGCTCACTTGATTTCAAACTATTTCAGTGTTATTGAAGTAGGGCATAATATTCTTGGTCAGAGTTGCGCATGGTCACCCTCCAAAGTTTTGGGAGATTTCACTACTGAAATTCAGTATGTTTCTACCAATCATGCTGTATACATTGTGATGATGAAGGCAGGTATTTAGGACCACCAACCAAGATGGTTGATTGATTTTGTAATTGTTAATAGTATTGGTATTGGTTTACTTTGTCATATGCTCCAATACATTGAAAATCATTGTTTTTCCATACTATCCAGGCAAATTATACCAAAGATTTACCTGGTATAATACGGGGCATTTGGATAGCAGTAAAAGGATTAGTCCACGTCAACATGGATTTATGAAAGGGAAATCATGCTTGATTAATCTTCTGGAATTTTTTGAGGATGTGACAAGTAAAATGGATGAAGGGGTGCCAGTGGATGTAGTGTATCCAGATTTTCAGAAAGCCTTTGATAAGTTCCTGTAACGGGAGACCGGTGACTAAAATTAGAGCACATGGTATTGGGGGTAGGGTGTTGACATGGATAGAAAATTGGTTGGCAGACCAGAAGCAAAGAGTAGGAGTGAACGGGTCCTTTTCAGAATGGCAGGCAGTGGCGAGTGGAGTGCCGCAAGATTCTGTGTTGGGGCCACAACTGTTTACCATATATATTAATGATTTGGAAGAGGGAATTAGGAGCAACACTAGCAAGTTTGCAGATGACACAAAGCTGGGTGGCAGTGTGAACTGTGAAGAGGATATTAAGAGGTTGCAGGGTGACCTGGACAGGTTGAGTGAGTGGGCTGATGCGTGGCAGATGCAGCATAATATGGATAAATGTGAGATTATCCTCTTTGGCGGCAAAAACAAGGGGGCAGATTATTATCTCAATGGGGTTAGGTTGGGTAAGGGGCAGGTACAGCGAGACCTGGGTGTCCTTGTACACCGGTCACTGAAAGTTGGTGTGCAGGTACAGCAGGCAGTGAAGAAATCTAAAGGAATGTTGGCCTTTCTAACAAGAGGATTTCAGTATAGGAGTAAAGAGGTTCTTCTGCAGTCGTATAGGGATCTGGTGAGCCCACATCTGGAGCATTGTATACAGTTTTGGTCTAATTTGAGGAAGGACATCCTTGTGATTGAGGCAGTGCAGCGTAGGTTCACAAGATTGATCCCTGGGATGGCGGGACTGTATATATGAGGAAAGATTGGAAGGACTAGGCTTGTATTCACTGGAGTTTAGAAGGATGAGGGTGATCTTATAGAAACATATAAAATTATAAAAGGACTGGACAAGCTAGATAAAGTATAATAAATATAAATGCAATTAATTAATAACCCCAGTACTAACACAAAGATGCCCAAAGTTCTTAGTGTAACCAGTTGAAGTCAATATTGTGTAATGTTCTTGGTGGTTGTTGGGAAGAAGCTATTCTTGAACCTGGTGGTCATAATTTTTAGATTCCTATACCCTTTTACTGATGGTAGAATTAAATTTCTGTAAATTGTCCTATGTCTAATGGAGATTGTTTATTTCCTACTAGCCAATTATAGTGCTTGTTAGTAGTTGCTCTGCCCAATATTCGATTTATATTAGCAAGAGTTTGCCTGCGCCATTCAGTATGAGTAGCTGCTTGGAACTGTTATGTCCTGCACACTGATTCTGTAAGTACATTTAATAAACATGTGTTGTATCCTGATATGTGTTGGACTCAACTCATTACATGGTGTCAGAGAGTGAGTCTTATCTACTCCATTCACGTTTATCGGGTTTTTGTTTTTTAAATTTGTTTATGTGCTGGTTATCTCTATCATGGCAAACTCGTCTCGCCGTCCTAGTCCCCTGATCTTTGACACTGACATTGCTGAACGCTGGCATATTTTTGAGCATGACTACACTCACTATCTTCGCATAATTCATCGCAATGACCCTCTTGATGTGCGTGCTTCTGTATCACTTAACTTAGCTAGCCCAGAGGCAAGGAATCGTGAAGACAATTTCACATTTGAGCCTGCTGTTTTAGAAGCAAATGGACAGGTCCTAGTGCCTGCAGAGACGATTGATCACCCTGCCATCTTACTTGCAAAGTTCAGACAGTTGTGTGACCTGCCCTTGAACTACATTATTGAACGTACCAAGTTTTATGCTTGTATGCAACTGATTGATGAGCCGATTGAACGTTTTATCAGCGTCTAAATCACATGGCTGCACGCTGCCAATTTTGTGATCTGTGCAATGAACTCATCTGTGACAAAGTTGTTGGAGGTATGCTTGATAGTAAGTTAAGGGATGAACTGCTCCGTAACACTGACCTGTCCCTTAATCAAGCTGAGCACGCCTGTCGGATTGCTGAGATAACATCTTCTCACACTAAGTCTGTGACCTACTGGCAGCGTTCACAGTATAGTGTCAATCTTACAGACACCTCCTCTCATAACAGCCGTTAGCCAGCCTTCCTCGGCCTGGCAGCAGTGATCGTCTGCTGCTCGATGTCCTAATTGCAATTATTTTCATGCTATGGTTCGACAGTTCTGTATTGCTTCTGGTAAAACCTGTAATTTCTGCAAGAAATTGAACCACTTTGCTAGATGTTGTCATTCCCGTGTGACTCAACCATCTCCAAGGACAAGCCTGCACCTGTTACAACATGAGCTTGCTGATAACGAATATCAAGAGCCTGACTTGCCATCCCCCGCTCAGCTCTCTAAAAGTACAGCTAACAGTTCAGCCTTCAACTCTTTCATATCTTCGTCTAACGAGCAACTTGAACTTGAAGTAACCATGTTTGTAAATAACGGACCTGTGATTGCCAAAGTTGATATGGGCACGAAATGCAACGTCATCTCGTAATCAGAGTTTAAAAAGATTCGTAATGTTGAACGTATTGAAAAGGTCTCGGCCACGCTTCGGGCCTATGGGGGAGATGTTCTACACCCACCTGGACAGACTAATTTAAAATGCACCATAGACATGCAGCCCCATACCCTAAAGTTTTATATTGTCAAGGGGGATTCAGAGACTGTTCGGTATCAATGCATACCACGATCTAGGCCTGGTATACTTTGGCCGCGCTGTCCATCAACTTTTTCTCGCTGAGGGACCCACTCAACAAGTACTCTCTCAATACAAATAACTGTTTAACAATGAGCTTGGCAAGTTGCCCCTCAAATATAGCACATTGTCATTGATCCCAACGTCACTCCTGTTGTCCGAGCACCACGTAGTGTTCCGTGTGCCATACGCGACAAGAGTACACAACAAACTCAAGCGGATGGTCTCCATGGGTGTTATGGCTGAAGTATTGCCACAAGTGCACGATGGATTAGCAGGCCACCCATTAGATACGGTGATTGTGTGTAACTATATAAACTTCCCCATATGCGTTATTAGTGTTCCACTACCTATATTCCACTACCTATAGGACGACAGATAGCACAATGGGCTAAGAGTTCGGCTGGCGACCGGAAGGTAGCCGGTTCAAATCCCACTTGGAGTGCATACTGTCGTTGTGTCCTTGGGCAAGACACTTCACCCACCTTTGCCTGTAATGGAATGTTACGGCGGCAGGCGCGGGCACACCGCGACGCCCTGTGTCTCCCTTTCAAGGGAGATGCTAAAAATGCATTTCGTTGTCTCTGTACTGTACACTGACAATGACAATAAATTGAATCATTTCATTTCATTTCATTTTTATTGCTTAGCCACCATGTTCCTATGTACCGATGCTTTATTTTTGTTTCTGCAAGGAAATATGTAGATTGGTTATTTCCTACTAACCAATTGTAGTGCTTGTTAGTAGTTGCTCCGCCCAATATGCATTTTATATTGGTAAGAGTTTGCCTGCACCATTCAGTATGAGTAGCTGCTAGGAACTGTTATGTCCTGCAGACTGATACTGTAAGTACATTTAATAAACATGTGTTGTATCCTGATATGTGTTTGACTCGATTCATTCCATCTAACAATTCGAAAAACACTGATCAGAAATCTCTCAATCTCTAAACAACTTGCATATAATTGATGGGTCAAATGGCCTCCTTCCATGTTGTAGAAAAAGTAGAAATATGAAAAAATGGTAATGCAAGAATGGAAGTAGAACACTCAGCCTTTCAAGTCCAATCACTTAGAGCATGATGAGGTATGTTAACTTTATCGCACCCATTCATACAATGTTAGTTCTCCATCATATAATATTATTTCAAATAAAAATCCATCAGCTTTAAAATTATTGGTTGACCTGGTTTTAACAGCCTTTGGTGAAAAAAGATCTTCATAATTCTTTCCGTTTCACTAAAGAAGTGCTTTCTGCCATCATTATTCAATGGCCTAATTTTAATTTTTTAATTAATCGGAAGATCCCAGATTTTAGAATTGAGGGAAAATATCTCTATTCACTCTAGCAATGTTTTAACTATCTTAAGCATCATGCTTAAATTGCACATTAATCTACTTTATTGATAGAACATAGGAGATAGAAGTGTAGCAGAGGAACAGGCCCTTAGGTGCTTAATTTCAGTGCCAACCATGTGATGCCAATTTTAACTGCACATTTTAACTGCATACCTGCCTCATTGGAGCATAACCCCAATCTGCGCAACTTCTCCTGTAACTTAATCATTTTTTTTTTAGGTCTAGCTATCATTCTGCTAAATCTCTATTGAACTCTCTTCATTGCCAATAGAATACGTTATTTTAAATGAATTCTAAGCATAATTTTAAATAACTGTAATGGAATTTTCATAGCTTTGTATTTCTGTCTCTTGAGATAAAGATTAATATTCCAATGATGATGCTCCCCCATCCCCAGCACCACAACAGGGCTATTTCAACTCAGCATAACCTGTGAATAAAACCTGGGACATATTGCTTTGTGAATATCACTTACCATCATATTCTTACTATCAGAGCAATCAGCAAAGTTATACAAATAAGAACTTAATTTGAACCTGCTTTCCTGTTAAATAGTGTTCTATCAGAGCAAGAAAACCAAAATAAAATTTAGCAGTTATCATTCTATGCATCTATTCCAATGAGGATAACAAAACTTTCTTAAAATAATTTGAGTGAAGCTTCCATTCAATTAGACTGTATTGTATCTGCTCTGTGATATTCCATCACAAGTATGTGTAGCAATTACTTAGGCTGAAGCCACTCATTTATATTTGATTTCTGGCTAGACAGAAGGCTTCTTGAACTGGCTGGTAAGCAATGGCAGCTGTTTTGATGGAGGGAAAGTAATCTCAGAGCAATTATTGCAAAGTCAGGGGGCTGTTGGAATTGGACCAGTGAAAGCTATGAATGAGTATTATAACTGTTCAACTCAGAAATATGGAGACCCTGGTTTCATTTATTGAACAGTTAATACGACTTAGGGTGGGACATTTCTCCAACAGCCATGCAATATCTATATAACTAAAAGCCTCATCTTCAGCACTTCCTGTCTGCGCTTTATATTGATTTTGGAAAAAACGCTACCATATATTGCTATGATTTTTGGCCATCTCACTCACAGTCCTCCTCTGCTGAGGCAGCCCAGAGGATTTCTCCGATCGATGAAAAAAACCCCAAATTATGAGCGTTTTAAACATCTTGAGGTTTCAAAACTAGGTGATGGGTGTGAATCATTGTGAATTAGGCACATTCCCTTTCTTTTTTGTTTAGCACTACATTCTTTGCATTTTTAACTTATTTCCTTTCCCTTCTTAAGGCCCTCTTCTCCTTGGGGCACGTTTTATTTTATTTTCTCTTTTCTCACAAGCACGCAGTCTACTTGAACATCATAATTCATTCAACGCAAACTACTGTGGACTACACTTCACTACTATCCTCATTCTTCTCTTCTTTCTCTTTTCTCTTTTTCTATTACAGCTTAAAGTTAAAAAAAGAGAAGTTGTAGACTAAATGTATTATGTTGCATATCATGATTAAGATGTATGTGCAATGCATTTAATTAAAAAAAATAATAAAAAAAACAAATCTTGAGATCAGCTGACTGGTCCTCTCGCCTGCCAATCACCACTGTGAAGGAAACGCCCCTTACGGGGGGGGTGGGGGGGGAGGACTATAAAACCATGGAGGCCAGTGCGCGAGGCAGTCACTCTGAAAGATCATGAGTGAGATTTCCACAACTGTGATTCAACTGAAGTGTGAGTCTGCAATGTACATGCAATAAATGATGTGTTAGCCCTTATTGACAATGCAATGAGTTGTTTGGCAATTTGGTGGCCTGCATTCTGCTTGTAATGCTGTGAAATTGAGTTCTGTGGCCTGCACTCTGCCTGAAATGCTGTGAAATTGATTTTAGAGGCCTGCACTCTGCTTGAAATGCTGTGAAATTGGGGTTGGTGGCCTGCACTCTGCCTGAAATGCTCTGGAATTGAGTTTGTTGGATTGCACCGCTTGAAATGGAATCTCAAGGAATAGCCGTGAGTGAACTGCCAGCCCACCAGCCCCGAGTGACTGATCTGCCAGCCCACCAGTGCCGAGTGACTGATCTGCCAGCCCACCAGCCCTGAGTGACTGAGCTGCCAGCCCATCAATCCGGAGTTACTGAGCTGCCACCCACCACCCCGGAGTGACTGAGCTGCCAGCCCACCAGGCCTGAGTGACTGAGCTGCCAGCCCACCAGGCCCGAGTGACTGAGCTACCAGCCCACCAGGCCGGAGTGACTGAGCTGCCAGCCCACCAGCCCACCAGGCCTGAGTGACTGAGCTGCCAGCCCAAGAATCGATTTGGCCCACATTGTCCAATTGGTAATGACAAAATACACTCTCTCCCCCACCCCTCCCCCCATGTGTTGGTTTTTATTAAAATATACATCTCACTGCCCTATAAATTGCATGTAGTAAAAAGTGCTATTTCTGTGGGCCTTCATTGGTTAATTCAAAGTAAAGATGCAATGCTTTCCCTCAACAATTTCTCTTTGCCACACTTCCAGTACAAAAAAATGTCTCCTCATTTAGCTGCTTCTGTTTCTAAACAACAAGTAACATTGGAATAACACTCCATAATAAACGGTTTCGCTGTTTGACTTGAATATTTTATTTGCATCAGCAATGAGCCTACACAACTGCTGCTATTTAGTTAATTGAACATAAGTGTCACCTACAGTCTTCCTACATTGATTTTCAATTATTAGCATTATCCACCTAGTAGTTTAGTGCATTTGAGTTTCAGCTGCATGCAATGACAAATGTGCACTATGACAATTGATTTAAATGCAGTGAAGTATATTAGAAGGATATACTGTATGAGAGTGTTAAGTAATAATGACAGAGGGAGGACAAAATGACCAGAGTTTTTGTCACTTACTAAATTTAATAACAACAGGTTTTTTTTGTCTGGGGGAAAAAAAATCAATGGGGATTAATTTGGTTCAGCTTTCTTTCACTCTGCTGCCAGAACTTAGGTCGAGCTGTGAATGAAACAAAATAAACTGCTAACAGTGATTTGAGAAGAAAGAGCCAGCTTTAAACAGATGGAGAAGGACAGTACATGTATATAATTTCTGCAAATTTATTTTGTGGAAATGTTAGTCATTTTAAATCAGATTGAATATAACTTTTAACTTACCATTGTATATTTGTTAAAAGAAAATAAAGGCCGGTATTTAAGCAGCACCTTTCACATTGGTATGTTCTAAATGGTTTGCAGCCAGTTACGTGTTGCTGCAGTATAGTCAGTGATGCAATGTATGGAACAGCATCCAATTTGTAAATAGCAAGTTTCCTCAGCAGTAAGGAGAAACATCCTGTTTTAGGCATGATGGAGGAGAACAAGGTAATGGCCTGAAAAACAAGAAAAGCTCTCCTAATTTTTGTTGAATAACATCATAATCTAACAGAGATGAAAGGTATGGACGATATAAATTACTGCATAATTTTTCAAATGCAGTACAACATTATTTTTTATTACATTGAAGCATAAACCAGGTTAATAATAATAATAATAATAATAAATTTTATTTGTGGGCGCCTTTCAAAAGTCTCAAGGACGCCTTACAGAATTTAACAAGAGTAAAAAACATATAATCGGAATAAAATGAATAATAAAGACATCACCAATACACAAATTAAAGACAGAATTCCATCCAAAGACAAAAAAAATCAAAAACACAATGTGAAGAGAGAGCAGCGGCAGCTAAACCGCGCCAGTGTACACTCTCCCTTCCGGCAGCCATCTTGGACACAAACTAAAATAATCACTTACACACAAAAATCATCCCCCACAATGGTTACCACTGTGGGGGAAGGCACAATGTCCAGTCCCCATGTTAATGTGCTCAGCTCTTCAGAATATTATTAAATATGAATTTCTGGTTGGGAGAAATAGACCAGCAACCAGACTGGTTAAAAATGGAAAAGGAAGATTGCCTACCTTTTGATATTGGTTCGATATTATTTGCTACGTCTAAATTAAACAAAAAAAATTATAGGGAAAACCCTATAATATTTAGTGATATACGAATTTGGAAACAATTAAAAAAGACATTAAAATTAGATAACATCACTTTTTCTTCCAATTGTGAATAATCCTTTGTTTAAGCCTTCATGGTTAGACGGGGGTTTTACACAATGGAAGAATTATGGAATTAAAAATATGGGACAACTTTACAAGGAAGGCACCTTTCTGACATTTCAGGAGTTGCAACAGACTTATGGACTTCGAGGAAATGATTATTTCAGATATCTTCAACTTAGAGATTATGTAAAATTGAATTCTCAAAATTTTCGAATTAGAAACTCAGAAATTCTTGATGAATGTTGGAACAAACATCCTAATACAGAAAAATTAATATCTTATATATATAATATCTTATTAGACAGTGACATTCCTCCGACGGACTTACACAGACAAACATGGGAAAAAGAATTAAATCAAGTAATAACGAAAGACACTTGGGAAGAAAGTTTACAACACATACATCAGTGTTCACTAAACGCCAGACATTCTCTAATACAATTTAAAGTAATACATAGGTTACATTATTCAAAAACAAAACTACATAGAATTTTTCAACATATCTCACCTATATGTGATAAATGTCAACATTTAGAAGCTACATTATCGCATATGTTTGCAAACTGTACAAAAATTAAAAAATTCTGGGTAAATATTTTTAGTATAATATCCAAAGTAACCAACACACAATTGGAACCAGATCCAAAATTAATAATACTCGGAATATTAGAATTAAATCAAACATTTAGAATAACACAAAGAAACTTTATTGATTATAGTTTAATAACAGGAAAAAAATTAATTCTAAAATTTTGGAAAGGCCCTACGGCCCCCACAATCAAAATGTGGATTATAGAAATGACGGAGACCTTAAACGTGGAAAGAATCAGATTTTCCCTGTTGGACAAACAGGAATTATTCGTTGGAACATGGTCTCCTTTTATTGATTACTTAAAGGGTCAGAATAGTTCAGCACAGGAACCTGACTAGCACTCGGGCTAAAGATTGGATGAAATGCTACACTCTGAAATGTACGAACATATCTCGAACGATGTTTTTTATTTTAATAAATTTTTCCATTCTTCTTTAACTATCTCTTTCCCCCTTTTTTTTTTTTTTTTTTGTTTTTGTTTTTCTTTTTCTTTCCTTTCTTTTCTTCCTTTACTTCATCTATCTCTTTAGTTCTATCTAGTTTAAAAAAATGAAGAAAAAGGCAAAAAGTATTGGAGACAATGTAATAATAACTGACAATATTATCAATTTAAAAATGTAAGACAGTAATGATGTAATAGGTTATGTACCTATCTCCAATAAAAAATATTTTCAAAAAAAAAAAAAGAATATACCATCCTAACACAGAAATAGGGAGGTTATTGCAGAGCCAAGGTTAACCTTCATTAATGGAATGAAATGATAATTAAAAGGATTTAAATTACAGCTATTTGATTATCAAGCCTTGAGTTGAGGGTTAAGAAAGCACTTTGCATAACTGTGGTATTAAAACTAATTGACGATCCATATCAGAATCACTGATATAAAAAAGAGCAGGGAAGATGTTCTGCCAAGGGAATATTCTTCAAAGAGTACAAAAGAGTCATGGAAAGATAACCACAAGATGACTATCGAGCCACATTAAATGTAATACAGATAATAGAGGGATAATTAAAAAACTAACACGAGAAACATAGAAACATACAAAAATAGGTAGGCCATTCGTCCCTTCGAGCCATTACCGCCATTCAATATGATCATGGCTGATCACCTAAAAACAGTACCCCATTCCTGCTTTTCCCCCATATCCCTTGATTCCTTTAGCCCCAAATCTACAGTAACTCTCTTTTGAAAACATCCAGTGAATTGGCCTCCACAGTCTCAAATCCTCTCGTAATGAAGGACAACATGCCATTAGCTTTCTTCATTTACTGCTGTACCTGCTTGCTTACTTTCAGTGACTGATGTACAAGCACACCCAGGTGTCATTGCACCTCCCATTGTCCTTATCTGACACCATTCATATAATAATCTGTCTTCATGTTCCTGCCACCAATATGGATAACCTCACATTTATCCACATTATACTGCATCTGCCCACTTATCCAACATATCCAAGTCACCCTGCTGCTTCATAGCATCCTCATCACAGCTCACACTGCCACCCAGCTCTATGTCATCTGCAAACTTGGATATGTCACATTTAATTCCCTTGTCTAAATCGTTAATATATATTGTAAACTAGACGAAGTGGGACTCGTCGTGTCCCAGCATCACATGGGACGGCTGGTCCCCCAATGCAATTTTCCATCTCACCACTAATTCCAATATTGGTGGCCAGTGGGGAAGAGTGGGTAGGGAGGGGGGGGGGGGGGGGGGGGCATTTTCTGGAGCACTAGCATGGGTGTTGTGTGCTGAAGGGACTGGTTTCCAGAGGGCTAGTATGGACCTTGTGGGCCGAATGGATTTTTGGGCTGTCGGCTCAGTCACTCAATTCTGTTGTGCTGGCAGCTCATGCACTCACGTCTGGTGGGCTCGCAGTTGAATCGCGGTCATTCCTTGAAATTCCATTTCAAGCAGGGTGCAAGGGCACCAAATTCAAGTGCAGTTTCATACGAATTCAACCAGGGTGCAAGGCCACTAAAGACAGGGAGTCATGACCTCTCCCTCCCCCATCTTTCAGAGGCTGAGCCATGCCCACACTTACAGGTTTTATAGTCCCCCCCCCCAATCAGAAGGGGCCTGGCCTTCATGGCTTAATTGACAGGAGAGGGAATCTCAACAATGTTAACACTAATAACTCTTTTATTTTTAATCAATGGGAAAAATCATCGGTACCTAATGAGCGGAGGGGGACTCCGAGGAAGATGGCCAAAAATCACAGCCATACGTGATTTAATTTTTTCAAAAATCAGAAAGTGATCAAAATTAGATTTTAATTAGAAGGGCAGCTCTAATTGGGCAAGGCAGCTCTAATTGGGCAAGGCAGCTCTAATTGGGCAAGGCAGCTCTAAATGGGGCAAGGCAGCTCTAAATGGGGCAAGGCAGCTCTAAATGGGGCAAGGCAGCTCTAAATGGGGCAAGGCAGCTCTAAATGGGGCAAGGCAGCTCTAAATGGGGCAAGGCAGCTCTAAATGGGGCAAGGCAGCTCTAATTCGGCAAGGCAGCTCTAATTGGGCAAGGCAGCTCTAATTGGGCAAGGCAGCTTGCTTTAGCACTTTCAAGACCAAAACCAAAGGCAAGATAGCTTGCTTGCAGTACAGTGGGTCGAGGATACTAGGCCTTTAAGGACAGTTATTTGTTCAGATTCAAGTTTAGCAATAAAGAGTTTACAGCACAGTCATTCAGACAATAGACCAGACATTTTGATAGAAATACAACAAACACTATTCAGAATTCAAATGATGGGGCTTACAGTCATATTTTTATGGGTACCAGCACACATTGGCATTAGAGGAAACAAAATGGCAGATAAGGTAGCAAAAGAGGTAACAAAAGGAAGTAAGATTGATTTAAGTATTAACATAGGTAAAACTGAAATCAAAGACATTATTAAGCAAAGACTGAAGGGAAGATGGCAAAAGCAATGGGAGGAAGAGCGGAAAGGACGGTGGTTCTACAGAGTCCAGAGGAAAGTGGGAGACATGAGATGTGCAGGAAAGAACAGAGAAGAGGAGACAGTGATTTCAAGAATTAGATTTGGACACACTGGTCTGAACAGTACACTTTTTGTAATGGGCAAGCATAATACAGGCAGATGTGAATACTGTGGGCAAGAGGAAACGATAGAGCATGTCATTGTACATTGTGAGAGGTATGAGGAGGAGAGAGAACGGATGAGTGAGCAGTTCAGAAAAGAAGGAGTACAATTTGATTTGGTAGATATTTTGCAAGGGAGTTCAAATAAGTGCTATCAAATCCTGATGCTTTTTCTTAGGGTAACCAATTTGTTCGGAAGGATATAGGTTATTAGAATATGTAATGGTGTTGTTTGATCCACACCCCATGCCAGTTGGTGGCGGTAATGCACCAAAAAAGTTGTTTGCCAACCGCCAAAAAACACTATATAGAAGAAGAAGAAGGCAGCTTGCTTTAGCACTTTCAAAACAAAAGGCAACACAGCTTGCTTTTGCACTTTCAAAACCAAAGGCAACACAGCTTGCTTTAGCACTTTCAAAACCAAAGGCAAGGCAGCTTGGTTTAGCACTTTCAAAACCAAAGGCAACGCAGCTTGCTTTAGCACTTTCAAAACCAAAGGCAAAACAGCTTTAGCACTTTCAAACCAAAACACACTTTTGCATTTTCAAACTACATTTTCAGACCACATCAAGAGCACTGACAGGTCAGTAAAACCACTCAGTTTAGTTATTCACAGCTAAGACTGAGAATTGCGACCTTTCACTCCCCCATCTTGCAGAGAATTGAGGCACCTCCACACTTCTGGGTTTTATAGTCCCTCCGGAAGGGGTGTGGCCTTCAGGAGAGAGAATTTCAACATTTTTTAAACACTAATAATTATTTTATTCTTCATTGATGGGAAAAATCCTCTTGTCCTGCGCAGCAGAGGGGGACTCTGAGTAAGATGGCCAAAAATGGCGTAAGTCGCAGCGTTTAAAAAAAAAAAATCAATATACAGAACAACAGGAAGTGGTCAAGATCAGACTTTTAGTAATATAGATGTTCAGTCATTCCACACCTCCATCCCCCTCCAGGAAGGCCATAAGGCCCTCCGTTTCTTCCTTGACCGCAGACCCAGCCAATTTCCCTCTGAGAACACTGTCCACCTAGTTGAACTGGTCCTCACCCTTAACAGCTAATTTAACGCTCAATTCCTCCCTCTCTGCGGTATCTGTTCCCAAATTGAGGTGTTCCATACCAGGATATCTGAGATGTCCTCATTCTTCAGGGAATGGATGTTCCCCCTTCTATCAGAGGTAAGGCCCTCACACATGTCTCATCTGTAGCAAATAGTTCTGGTCTTGCCTCTACCCCTCCCTCCAGTCACAACAGGGACATAGTCCCCCTAGTTTTCACCTTTCACCTCATCAGCTGTCACAAATGGCACATCATCCTCTGACATTTTTGCATCTCCAATGGGATATCATCTTTCCGCTGAGACCGTTCTCTCCGCAACACCGTGGTTCACTCATACCTTCTCACCCAAACCACGCCTTCCCCAGGGACATTCCCCTGCAACCACAGGAGATGTCCTTGTATCTCCTCCCTTGACTCCATCCATGGAACTCGATAGGCGAGTCAGAGGTTCACTTGCATCTCCTCCAACCTCATCTACTGTATCAGGTGCTCCCAGTATGGGCTATTATATATTGGCGAGACCAAGAGTAGACTTTGCGATTGTTTCGCTGAACACGTACGCTCAGTCCGCCATAGCCTATGCGATCTGATTATTCCCACTGATCAACAAAGTGCATTAACGTATTTACTCTCTCAGGCATCTAAGAAGATATTGCATGTCCATGTGGATTCTCTCAAACTTCTGCAGAAGTGAAACAGAAAATAATGGGGTGATCTTAGACTGGTGTGATAACTTCTCTGCTCTTGGTCGTCTGAACATACATGGAGCTGCCCAGTCAATCCTAGGCCCATAATTTTCTAGTTGATGGATAGGTGATGTTTTGGCTCAGAACCTTTAGTCAGACTGATTGGCTTAGAGGGAGAAAGCTAGAAAAGAAAGACATGTAGGGACAAAGGCTGGCAAGTGACAGGTGAAAGGTGAGGAGAGCAGAGAGGTTCTACTGCAGTTGTACAGGGTCTTGGTGAGACCACACCTGGAGTATTGCGTACAGTTTTGGTCTCCTAATCTGAGGAAGGACATTATTGCCATAGAGGGAGTGCAGAGACGGTTCACCAGACTGATTCCTGGGATGTCAGGACTGTCTTATGAAGAAAGACTGGATAGACTTGGTTTATACTCTCTAGAATTTAGAAGATTGAGAGTGGATCTTATAGAAACTTACAAAATTCTTAAGGGGTTGGACAGGCTAGATGCAGGAAGATTGTTCCCGATGTTAGGGAAGTCCAGGACAAGGGGTCACAGCTTGAGGATAAAGGGGAAATCCTTTAAAACCGAGATGAGAAGAACGTTTTTCACGCAGAGAGTGGTGAATCTCTGGAACTCTCTGCCACAGAGGGTAGTTGAGGCCACTTCATTGGCTATATTTAAGAGGGAGTTAGATGTGGCCCTTGTGGCTAAGGGGATCAGGGGGTATGGAGAGAAGGCAGGTACGGGATACCGAGTTGGATGATCAGCCATGATCATATTGAATGGCGGTGCAGGCTCGAAGGGCCGAATGGCCTACTCCTGCACCTAATTTCTATGTTTCTATGTTTCTATGAGAGTATTTGATTGGCCGATGGATGGAATAAGTGACAAAGGCTAGAGATGCAAAGAAGACAAAAGGATGTCAGATAAGGAGAGCAGAGTAGTGAATTGAAAAGTCTGAGGGATTAATAAATGTGGGGCAGCAGGAGTAGCATAATGAAGGAAATGGGTATGCAACAGAGATGGGGGAGGCACAAGAAAGTGAGCGGAAAAGGCAGGAATATTACTTAAAATTGGAGAGTTCAATGTTTGTACCATTGTGTTGTAAGCTACCCAAGTGGAATATGAGGTGCTGTTCCCCACCTACGCTTAGTCTTGCTAATGCAAAGGACACGACATTGGAAACATCAAATGCAATGGTAAGGTTGGAAGAGGTGCACCCGAACCTCTGCCTCACCTGGAAAGGCTGCTGGGAAACCTGGAGGGAGATGAGAGAGGAGGTTTGGGGACAAAGGTATATCTCCGGTGGTTGCAGGGGAAACCAGCTGGCAAGGGGGCTGGTTGGTTGGGAATCCAAAAATTGCAGGGTACAGAAATTATTGGAAGAAATATAACCAAAGACGACATTAGGGCCTGACCAGATACCAGCCAGAGTTTTAAAAGAATTGTTCAGCAAGCTTAGCTCTAGTCTTCCAAAAGATTTTTCAGAAGCCTGTGGTTTGTGGATAACTCCCAGAAGATTGGCTGAATGCTAACATTGGCCCCATCTGTAAAAAAGGAGATAGGATAAATCCTGCCCAATGTCACTGACCTCCATACCATGCAAGATTCTCGAACATATAATCCACCGGCATATTATGGACCATATTGACTTCCACAAGGTACTAACAAACCCAACTGGCAGGACTCATCGATGATCTAGCCAGGTCATTCGATAACAAGGATCAGACTGACTTGATTATATTAGACATCAGTAAAGCTTTTGATAAGGTTCCTCACAAGCGCTCCTGTACAAGCTCAACCGTGTAGGAATAGACGGCAATCTCTTAAAATGGATTGAGATCTTTTTGACAAGGAGACACCAGCGAGTTCTCTTGGAGGGAGAGACGTCTATTGAAATTTCTGTGACATCAGGTGTACCACAGGGAAATGTCATGGGTCCATTGCTCTTCCTACTGTATATCAATGACATTCCAAATGCAGTTTTGTCCAGAGTTCGACTTCGCAGATAACGCCATAATTTATAGAGAGATTAAAACACCAAAAGATAGCTTGTCCTTACAGAAGGATCTGGATGCTCTCTGTGAGTGAGGGAAAAACATGGCAGATGTCATTCAATACAACCAAATGCCATACCATGCATGTCTCACACAAGATTAAACCACTTTTATCTGAATACAACATGGGTAGCCATACATTGCTTGCTGTCGACCATCACCCATTTATAGGAGTCGAATTAAGTAAAGATTGAAGTTGGGCGCATGTAGTACATCCGTCAAAGAGAATGCCTACAAGTCCTTTGTCAGGCTCAAATTAGTGTATTGTGGAGCTGTATGGGATCCTTTCAACAACAACAACAAGATCACCCTGGAGAAAGTACAACGCCGAGCAGCCCGCTTTGTATGTAATGACTACAAGCGCAAATCAAGCATGAATAATATGCTGACTTCTCTCGGATGGGATACCTAGAGCTCCGCAGAATCAGGCTAAGACTTATTGCAATTTACAAGGAGATTCACAAATCTTAATTTGTCTACCTTCGATTTTCCAGCATTTGCAGTTTCTTCTTAAACTATCCTTGTACAATTACGTTATCACTGCTTCCATTTAATCACGAAGAGTGCAGAGAAGATTTACGAGGATGTTACCAGGATTTGATTGTCTGAGCTAGAGGTTGGGCAGGCTAGGTATTTATGGACGAGATTTCATTGCTGCCAGGTGCATATGACAAACAAAAACATCAGAAATCTGCTATCTGAAATCTGAAATATTTTATTGATACAGTAAGCCATAATCAAACCCAATTTCAGACAACTTTCAAGGTAAGATTACTTCTTGCAATTCACACAATCATGGCCTGCAGTTTTCTTCAGTGTGATGTTTCCATGCGTTATGAGAGCCAGGCTCCATATCATTTCATGCTCAGTATTTGTTAATTTTTGAATAAACATGTTCCCTTTTAACATAATCCCACATTTAATATGTTAATTGTCTAACTTTGTGTTATGCCTGCTATGCCTGCCTCTTTGTAGGGTATGTCAAACAATCACTATTCCAGCCATCCCTGAACTCTACCTCCACCACATTGATGACTGCATCGGTGCTACCTCCTGCATCCATGCAGAACTCACTGACTTCATCAACTTCATGACTAATTTCTATCCTATACTCAATTTCATTTGGATCATCTCCAACATTTCCCGACCGTTTCTGGATCTCACTGTTTCCATCACAGGTTACAGACTATTGACTGACATCTATCACAAGCACATTGACTCCCATTGCTATCTAGACTATACTTCTTTCCACCCTGCTTCCTGTAATGACTCTATCCCCTACTCCAATTCTTCCGTCTACACCCCATATGCGCCCAGGATGAGGTGTTCCAAAGCTGGTCATCGGAGTTGTCCTCATTCTTTTGGGAACTTTGGTTTCCCACTTCCATTATATATGAGACTCTCACTAGGGTATCTTCGATATCTCACAGGTCTTGCTCCCCCTCCCCCCATTTGTAACAAAGACAGTCATAAAAACATAGAAACATAGAAAATAGTTGCAGGAGTAGGCCATTTGGCCCTTCGAGCCTACACCGTCATACAATATGATCATGGCTGATCATCCAACTCAGTATCCTGTACCTGCCTTCTCTCCATACCCCCTGATCCCTTCAGCCACAAGGGCCGCATCTAACTCCCTCTTAAATATAGCCAATTAACTGGCCTCAACTACCTTCTGTGGCAGAAAATTCCAGAGATTCACCACACTCTGTGTGAAAAAAGTTTTTCTCATCTCGGTCCTAAAACACTTCCCCCTTATCCTTAAACTGTGACCCCTTGTTCTGGACTTCCCCAACATCGGGAACAATCATCCTGCATCTAGCCTGTCTAACCCCTTAAGAATTTTGTACATTTCTATAAGATCCCCCCTCAATCTTCTAAATTCTAGCGAGTACAAGCCGTGTCTAACCAGTCTTTCTTCATATGAAAGTCCTGGCATCCCAAGAATCAGTCTGGTGAACTTTCTCTTCACTCCCTCTATGGCAAGAATGTCTTTCCTCAGATTAGGAGACCAAAACTGTATGCAATACTCCAGGTGTGGTCTCACCAGGGCCTGTACAACTGCAGTAGAACCTCCCTGCTCCTATACTCAAATCCTCTTGCTATGAATGCCAACATTTCATTCGCTTTCTTCACTGCCTGCTGCACCTGCATGCCTACTTTCAATGACTGGTGTACCATGACACCCAGGTCTCGTTGCATTTCACCTTTTCCTAATCGGCCACTATTCAGTTAATATTCTACTTTCCTGTTTTTGCCACCAAAGTGGATCACCTCACATTTATCCACGTTATACTGCATCTGCCATGCATTTTCCCACTCACTCAACTTATCCAAGTCACCTTGCAGCTTCCTAGCATCCTCCTCACAGCTAACATTGCCCCCCAGCTCCGTGTCATCTGCAAACTTGGAGATGTTGCATTCAATTCCCTCATCCAGATCATTAATATATATTGTAAATAGCTGGGGTCCCAGCACTGAGCCTTGCAGTACACCACTAGTCACTGCCTGCCATTCTGAAAAGGACCCGTTTACTCCTACCCTTTACTTCCTGTCTGCCAGCCAGTTCTCTATCCACATCAATACTGAACCCCCAATACCGTGTGCTTTAAGTTTGCATACTAATCTCTTATGTGTGACCTTGTCGAAAGCCTTCTGAAAGTCCAGATATAGCACATCCACTGGTTCTCCCTTATCCACTCTACTAGTTACATCGAAAAATTCTATAAGATTTGTCAAATGATTTACCTTTCATAAATCCATGCTGACTTTGTCTAATGATTTCACCACTTTCCAAATGTGCTGCTATCCTTCTTAGAAACATAGAAACATAGAAATTAGGTGCAGGAGTAGGCCATTCGGCCCTTCGAGCCTGCACCGCCATTCAATATGATCATGGCTGATCATCCAACTCAGTATCCCGTACCTGCCTTCTCTCCATACCCCCTGATCCCCTTAGCCACAAGGGCCACATCTAACTCCCTCTTAAATGTAGCCAATGAACTGGCCTCAACTACCCTCTGTGGCAGAGAGTTCCAGAGATTCACCACTCTCTGCGTGAAAAAAGTTCTTCTCATCTCGGTTTTAAAGGATTTCCCCTTTATCCTTAAGCTGTGACCCCTTGTCCTGGACTTCCCTAACATCGGGAACAATCTTCCTGCATCTAGCCTGTCCAACCCCTTAAGAATTTTGTAAGTTTCTATAAGATCCACTCTCAATCTTCTAAATTCTAGAGAGTATAAACCAAGTCTATCCAGTCTTTCTTCATAAGACAGTCCTGACATCCCAGGAATCAGTCTGGTGAACCGTCTCTGCACTCCCTCTATGGCAATAATGTCCTTCCTCAGATTTGGAGACCAAAACTGTATGCAATACTCCAGGTGTGGTCTCACCAAGACCCTGTACAACTGCAGTAGAACCTCTCTGCTCCTATACTCAAATCCTTTTGCAATGAAAGCTAACATACCATTCGCTTTCTTTACTGCCTGCTGCACCTGCATGCCTACCTTCAATGACTGGTGTACCATGACACCCAGGTCTCGCTGCATCTCCCCCTTTCCCAATCGGCCACCATCTTTAATAACTGACTCTAGCATTTTCCCCACTACCGATGTTAGACTAACTGATCTGTAATTCCCCGTTTTCTCTCTCCCTCCCTCTTTAAAAAGTGGGGTTACATTAGTTACCCACCAATCCTCAGGAACTACTACAGAATTTAAAAAGTTTTGAAAAATTATCACTAATGCATCCACTATTTCTGGAGCTACTTCCTTAAGTACTCTGGGCTGGAGCCTATCTGGCCCTGGGGATTTATCAGCCTTTAATCCATTCAATTTACCTAACACCACTTCCCGGCTAACCTGGATTTCACTCAGTTCCTCCTACAGTTTGTTCCTCTATATGTTGATCTAGAGTCCCCCTTGTCGTCACATTCCACCCCATCAGCCATCGCATACAGCACATACTCCTCTAATATTTTTGCCACCTTCAACGGGATCCCACTACTAGCCACATGTTCCCATCTCCACCCCTTTCTGCTTTCCGCAGACACCGTTCCTCATGCAGCTTCCTGGTCAACTTGTCCCTTCCCACCCAAACCATCCCCTCTCCAGGTACTTTCCCCTGCAATCACAGGAGATGCAACAACTGTCTCTATACCTTCCCCCTCAACTCATCCAAGGACCCTGACAGTCTTTTCAGGTGAGGCAGAGGTTCATTTGCACTTCCTCCAACCTCATCTACTGTATCCGCTGGTCCAGGTGTGAAGTCTGTATATTGGCGAGACCAAGTGCAGGTTCGGCGATCGTTTCGCTGAACACCTCTGCTGGGTCCGCCTAAACCTACCTGATATCCCAGTTGCTCATCACTTTAACTCCCCTCCTCTATCCACACTTAGCTTTCTGTCCTGGGCCTCCTCCATTGTCAGAGTGAGCCCAGCGCCAATTGGAGAGACGGCACCTCATATTTTGCTTGAGTAGTTTGCACCACAGAGGTATGAACATTGACTTCTCTAACTTCAAGTAGCCCTTGCTTTCCCCCTCTCTCCATCCCTCTCCCTTCCCATTTCTCCTACCAGTCTTACTACATTTAATCTCTGTACTGTCCATTCCCCTGACATCAGTCTGAAGAACGGTCTCGACCCATTCCTTCCCTCCAGAGATGCTGCCTGCTGTGTTACTCCAGCATTTCTGTCTGCCTTGACAAATATACATTTAATTTGTAGATGTTCTGAACATTTTAATGCATGTATCTAAATATAGTTTAAGTATTGTTTTGTACCATTTATTTCCAGAAAAATAAGTGAATTGTTAATTGGTAGTAGCTGTAAAATAAAAATCAATATTGGCTGTAAATCTCTGACTTCAAAAATAAGGAATGATGGGAAACACTAATATAATCACAGTTCAGAGATTCTGTAGACATAAAATCATTTATTTATGATTCTGTCTGTTATCCTGGTCTCAAACATAAGAATAGTTTTTTTTACGTAACCTCAATCACTTTTTAAATTTAGTTGGTATGATGACTTCAATATTTTGTTGCTTTGAAATAATGAAAAATTCTACTAATATATTATTTGCAACAGAAAAGTATGTTTAGAAATTAATACAATTGCCATCCTCTTTTCACATATACTGTAAGATCATTTAAAAGTAGTTTAAGCCAGGTTAGGTTGTATTAATGGTAATATCTGGGTCAACTTGAATCCGTTGAGAAATTAGGACACGTTAGTGTATTTTAGATTTTTTGCACAAATTACAAATTGCTCACTGCATATTTCCGGTGAATCAGGTTGAGGAGGGTACTTTTAAATCTAAAAGAACTTTAGGCAGTCAAGTCAAGTCACATTTATTTATATAGCACATTTAAAAAACAACTCTCGTTGGCCAAAGTGCTTTACATTTGTTATAAGAATAGTATAAGCAGTGGACGTCAGGAAAGGCTTGGGTATATAGATAAGTTTTTAGTCTTGACTTAAAGGATTTGATGGAGGGGGCAGTTCTGATGGGAAGGGGGATGCTGTTCCACAGTCTAGGAGCTGCAACCGCAAAGGCGTGGTCGCCCCTAAGCTTATGCCTAGACCGCGGGATATTCAGCAGCTCCAAGTCGGCCGATCTGAGGGACCTGGAGGTGGAGTGGTGGGTGAGAAGACTTTTATTGTAGGAGGGGGCAGGCCCATTGAGGGCTTTGTAGACATAGAGGAGGGTCTTTAAATGTATACGGAACCGCACAGGGAGCCAATGGAGAGAGGCCAGGGTCGAGGTGATGTGGTCCCTTTTTCGGGTGCCCATCAGGAGTCTCGGTGTGGCGTTTTAGACCAGTTGCTGGCGAGACAGGGAAGATTGGCTGATGCCAGTGTAAAGAGAATTGCAGTAATCTAGGCGGGAGGAGATAAATGTGTGGATGATCTTTTCGAGGTCATCAAAGTGGAGGAATTGTTTTATTTTAGTTATCGTCCGAAGCTGAAAGAAGCTAGCTTTTACCACGGCATTGACTTGTTTATCAAATTTCAGTGCCGAGTCAAATATCACGGCAAGGTTTTTGACGTGAGGTTTGAATAGTGGGGTAAGGCTTCCAAGGCTCTATCATTTTGATTGAGTCCAAGGGGCCGAGAAGGATGACCTCAGACTTACTCTCATTCAGTTGGAGGAAGGTCTGGGCCATCCTGCACTTTATATCCTTGAAGCAACGGGTAAGGTTAAGCAGATTTGATTGGTTTTTGGGCTTTTGGGGGGAGATAGAGTTATGTATCATCTGCGTAGCAATGGAAGGAAATGCCGTGCCTTTCAATGACTTGGCCTAAGGGGAGCATATACAGGGAGAAGAGAATGGGGCCAAGGATGGAACCTTGTGGAACCACACAGCAGAGATTACCTGGGGAGGAGAAAGAGTTGCCTATGTTAGTCGAGAAGCTCCTATCTTTGAATTACTGAGCACAGTGAAGCAGTGGTAGAGTTGTCACCGCATGCAGCAAGCATGACCAAACCGGAAGCGGGGACGACCGTGGGCCACGCGGAGGTTGATTGATCCCCGTACAGGGCCTGTCCCACCAGCTTGCAACTGTATGCGGCAAGCGCGACCAAACTGGAAGCGGGGGCCGCGTGGAGGTCGAGTGATCCCGTACGAGTTGACTTGAAGTTCGAGCGAAGTCCGCGGGAAGTTCACACGTGACGTACGCCGTCAAGATGCTGCATATGGCATCAAGATGCTGCGTACGGCGTCGAGACGCTGCGCACGCCCGTTGAAGCAATGCGTATGGTCTCAATGCGGCTGCGGGCCGGCAGGCCATTGTCGCGCAGAATTTCTGGACTGTGTCATTTTTTCGGAGCCCCGCGCGATGTCGGTACCAGCTCCGCACAACTCCATACGATTCCGATGATCGAAATGGGACCGGCTCCGGAGATCGAAGTGGGACCGGCCCCGCGAGGCCGAACGGCTCAAGCGACCACGTTAGGTCACGCTTGCTGCATGCAGTCGCATGCTCATGGGACAGGCCCTTTACAATGCCAGGGACCTGGTTTTGATCCTGACTATGGGTGATGTCTGTAAGGAGTTTGTACGTTCTCCCCGTGACCTGCGGGGATTTTATTTTTATGGTTTTTATGGGTTTTCTCCCATACTCCAAAGGTTTGTAGGTAAATTGGCTTGGAATAAATGGGAATTCTCCCTAGTGTGTGTTGGATTGTGTTAATGTGCAGAGATTGCTGGTCAGTGCGGAATCGGTGGGCTGAATGGCCTGTTTCCGTGCTGTATCTCTAAACTAAACTAAACTAAAGTTTGAAGAGAATGGAAGAACCCTGGCACACCCAAAGTCCCAATCTAATAACCCCAAGACTTAAAAGGGCATTGGTCATTGAAGAAGAAAAGAAACACATTCAGCATGAAGATAGGCAAGTAAATTGTTCTTTATTTAAAATTACTTCCAGCTTCGGAAAATAAATAATAGCCGCTCATGAAAGAAAATATTGCTTAATAATATAGCTGCACATGGACATTGACACAGCAAATTACACATTAATCTTCTGTGCTCTCTGCAGAGGTGTGGTTTCTTGGAAATTCACTTTGCTACATTAGTGAAAAAATCCTGTAGCTTGCTAACATGAAAATATACAATTTCTTCAAAGAGGTAGATAGAGGATCTGGATATTACATTGGTGAACACAGCTGCTGTCCAACTTAGAAATGGAAGTATATTTTTCCAAACAATCTTAGAGCAGTGTTGGTCTCTTACTAATGATCCACTCCATTCTTGTGGTGGAATTCTTCATTTCTTGGTTACTGTTGATATCCTGTTGCTTAGAAACGCTCTCAATAAGACAGCAACCTCCAGAGTCAGTTTTCACAAATTGAAGATTTTACCAGATCATTATTAGAACATTAAAAAAAAAACTTTGTTTGAAAAGGATTAGACTCTTTGCAGTTAGAAGTTAACTTCAGGGACAAGGAAGACCAGTTCCAGGAGATAGTGGATCCTAGAAATGCCAATAGATAGTTGTAATAGTACTGAAGTGAATAACACATAATTTCAACATAACTTACCTGAACTCGGCTGCTAGCAAGATAGTTTAAGAAAGATGAGACTCTCTCAGTTTTTTTATGTCTTTTCTCCTCATCTTTTGTGTTATAGGATTCTCACTCATTCTCACTCATTTAATTGTGTGCAAATTGATTGTGCACACTTGATTTGGCCAGAGGCCCCATTTGCTGTCCAAAAGTACCCATGAGAAGAAGCAGATGAGCTGGGGTTTTTTTTAAATTGCATGCACCAAGCCTATTCTAATAATAATGTTAGTGTAGAACCTAGGGCATTCATCCAGTATTGGTAAGGTTTGGTAGCATTTCTAGTACATGATAGAATTGAGATTGAGAGAAAAACTTGCAATCAACAATGTTCTTCTGTATTTACTGCCCAATTAGGTTGTAGACATTGTGAAATTGTAAAATGTTTTTGTAATGATGAAATTACCCTTGCTCTTATGATTTCATCCCATTGTGACAGGTAGATCTCGGAGATTAAATTAAGTAAAATTTCCTTTGTTTCAATTCTCTCATCACCTCCCCATTCTAGCAAATTTTCAGGACTGCACCAGGTCAGTTAGTTGGGGTACCACCAAGAAACTGTTAGGGGAGCACTGACGAGGGACACATAAAACACCCTCTCATTCTTTAAAGATTCTTCCTAACGGTGTTCAACATGGAGTTCAGGCAGTGCTAATTAGCAGAAGGCTTCCCATGCCATATTTGGCCCAATGCCAATCGTCAGCAGATAACGTTCTTCTTCTTCTTCTTGCGTATGGCGTGCACAGCCTGAAGTTGAAGGACAACTTGTTCTATTTGATCTTATTTGATTGTGCACGATGGGTTGATTGCATTTGTCGAAACAAGGCGGACCACGTGAAGGTTGCAAACTTCCACCCCAGCAGATAATATTGAAGCTCCTTTTGGCTCTTTCCTTCCAAAAGTGCACTATTATGTCATAGCATCTGATGTGTTTTGTTGGACATAACAAGGGTTAGATGTGGAAGGAGTTGGTACTTGTGAGGCATGATTCTGTAAGCATGATTATATTTTTGTGGTGTACATTCACAAGGTGATTTAATCATTGTGCAAGTAAAGGGACAAGAACTTCATTTCTACTAGTCAATATCCCTTAAAATCGACTTTTTTTGCATGGCTTGGAAATGGTTGTTTTTGGTCTTCTGGTATGGAATAGAACATTTATAAAAATCATTCTACAATCAAAGAACCTTTGGTGCAATTCAGGTTCTAAGTCAATAAATTGGGAACAAAAATAGCAGAGGTATTGAACATAAAATAAGTACTTCATAAATCCAGTATTTCTCTCTGAAGATTCCCTTAATAGCATCGCAAAACATCAATCCGTTCAACGTATCTGGACTGACTTTTTCCTAAAACAATCAAAAACGAATCTTGCTCCTCTGCTTTCTTTTCAAAGCCTGTTCCATTCTCTGCTTCAAACATTCAACATTCCCTGGTAAAATGTAATGGCCATTGCGTGAACACTCAGATAGAAAAGTAGCTTCAAAAATAAATATCACCTATTGCACTCTGTCACTGAATGAAGGTGATAGTATTTAAAACAAAATTAATGCAGAGGGGAATGATAAAAGTTGTCTATTGGTCACTATATTCAGAACAAATTGTGCACTGTGACAATCAGTTACTTAAGCTGAATGTTTCATTAACCATTGATTGCCTATTTTCTCATTTCTTTCTCCCCCAATATGTGCAGGTCTGGTATACCAATGGTAATACAAAGTTCTATGGTAAAGTTTTGTGATGGTCAACTTATTATTATTAACACTGAAGCATTGTAAATCAAGGCTTTTTCACATATGTTATGGTCAGGCCAAATTTCTGTCTTTGTGAACCATAGCCACTTCAGGTTTCTTACCTCTTCCCAGCATTTCTTGTCCCCACCTACCCCCACCCCCGATCAGTCTGAAGAAGGGTTTCGGCCCGAAACGTTGCCTATTTCCTTCGCTCCATAGATGCTGCTGCACCCGCTGAGTTTCTCCAGCTTTTCTGTGTAACCTTCAGGTCTCTTACCTTTTTAATTCTACGAGTCATCATGTTATCTATGCATACATGGAAAATCTGAATAATAGATGGACGTTACATGTAAAAGGCTGACTAAAACTATATTTCTATTTCTTGTTCTGCAGGAACTGTTTAGCTACTTTAGTGTTACAAAGAAAACACACTGACTTGATTCTGAAAGCAGTCAATGTCAGTTATGCACCTGGCTGGGTTTCCTACTATCACCTTCTACCAGATCATTGTGCATTAAATCTAGGGAATAAGTTATATGCCTTGCATTTTCTATTTTCTGAATATCATCTAAGTGGAAATGACAAGACATACATTAAAATGTTGTCACAGGATTCCTCCTGAACAAGGAGACATAGTTTCAAGATAAAGGGCTGGTCATTTAGAACTGAGGTTCATTGATATTTCTTCTTGAAGAGGGCAGTGAATCACTACCGATAGGGAAGGACAGTGGTGGTTAGATCATTAGAACTATTTAAATTGAAGTTGTTGGAATATTGCGAAATTAAGGGCTATGGGATCTGGCACAGGAGGTGTTGAGGGCTGGGCTAGATCATAAGCTATGAATATATTGAATGATGGAGCAGGTTTGAGGGGTCTGGTGGTCCACTCCTGCTTCTGCTTTCTTGTGTGCTTGTTGTTTGTAGATTGTATCCAAGAATAACTGAAGTACCAAGCATAATCTTGATCTCGTCAATAACTTCACCATTATCCACCAGAAGTGTTTCTTTCCTCTAAATCTATCTCTTCATTTTCGTCTGGTAATGAGTCAGAGTATAGAAGTGAGATCAACCGATTGACCAACTGGTGCCAGCACAATAACTTGGCTCTCAACACCAGCAAAACCAAGGAACTGATTGTGTACTTTGGAAGGGGTAGGATAGGGACCCACAATTCCGTTTATATCAACGGTGGTGGAAAGGGTAAAAAACTTCAAATTCCTTGGCGTGCATATTTCCGAAGATCTTTCCTGTTCCCAACACACTGATGCAATTATAAACAAGGCACATCAGTGCCTCTACTTCCTGAGAAGATTACGGAGAGTCAGTATGTCAAGGAGGACTCTCTCAAACTTCTACAGCTGCACAGTACAGAGCATACTGACTGGCTGCATCGTGTCCTGGTACGGCAACTTGAACGTCCAGGAGCGGAAAAGACTGCAGAAAGTTGTGACCACTGCCCAGTCCATCGGCTCTGACCTCCCCACCATCGAAGGGACCTATCGCAGTCACTGCCTCAAAAAGGCTGCCAACATCATCAAAGACTCACACCATCCTGGCCACACACTCATCTCTCCATTGCCATAGGGAAGAAGGCACAGGAGCCTGAAATCTGTAACATCCAGGTTCAGGAACAGCTTCTTCCACACAACATCAAATAAGGTCTGAACAATAACAGTCTATTATAACTATTGCACTTTATCTGTTTATTTATTGTGCACATATGATCTATGATCCATAGAAACACTGAACTTTATCTCCCATTCAGTATTATGTTTACATATTATGTTGTGCTGCAGCAAGTAAGAATTTCATTGTCCTATCTGGGACACATGACAATAAAACTCTCTCTCTCTCTTCACAACCAGCTAATCACACATATCTCTGCAAATTTAGCAATGGTATACTCAATCTCTTGACTAAATTATTAATATTGAATGCAATTTGCTGTAGTCCTGGCATTGATCCATGCTGCATGCAACTAGTTACAGCAATCTGAAAAAGACCAATGATCCCACTGTCTGTTTTCCTTAGTTGGCCATTTCCCTTTAAATGCAAATATATTATTCCCAACCCAAGTAGATTTCTCATGCTGTAAACTTTTATGACTCCTTTTCAAGTGCCTTCTGGAAATCCAAATGTACTATATTTGCTGGTTCCGTCAACCATCATATTTGTTACATCTTCTGAGAACCCTAGCAAATTTTCAGTTATGATTTTCCTTTCATTTAAAAAAGATGTTCACCTTGCTTCATTATTTTATTATCCTGCAAATTCCTCCTTAATCACAGGTTTAACCATTCTCCTAAAAGTGATGTGTAGGAAGAAACTGCAGATGCTGGTTTAAAATAAAGATAGATACAAAAAGTTGGAGTAACTCAGCGGGACAGGCAGCATCTCTGGAGAAACGGAATGGGTGACGTTTCAGGTTGAGACCCTTCTTCAGTCTGAAGAAAGGTCTCAACCCGAAATGTCATCCATTCCTTCTCTCCAGAGATGCTGCCTGTCTCGCTGAGTTATTCCAGCTTTTTGTGTCTATCTCCTAAAAGTGATTGCATGCTAATTATTCAATATTACTTTGGAGTCATGCGAGTGACTATGTGAAGAACTCGTCCAGCACGCATGCGCGACATGAGCATTCACGCAGTGTAACAGCGACGAATGGGAGTACAGGCGCACCTGCTACTAGCTTTAAAAAGACGGACCATCAGGTAAGTATTTACTCTGAGGTCATTATTGGAAAACTTTGTTTTGCTTTGTGTTCTCCAGACTGAGAAAAAACTGGAGAAAATGAGCAAGGCACGAGAAGGGAAAAAGACCACCCCCCGTTCGACTCCAACAGAACAGGAGCGTTCCATCAGTGGGGGGGGCGAGAGGCGACCACACGCTGCGGTCCACAATCAGTGATACCGAGCTGAGCCCAGTACCGCTAGCGCAGCCTGTCCAACAGCAGCGGACTGGAGGCAAATCAAAACGGAAAACCAACCGACCGGTAATCACTGATGACTCTGACCAGGAAGACTCTCCACCCAAGAGCGGCAGAGACAGCCACCTGAGCCACATGGAAAGGCTCATGGAGCAAATGCTCCAGTGAGACTTGTTTCGGGAGCTGGAGCAGTCTCGCCAAGGGAGCTCAGCCACTCCCCCAGCGCCTTACAATGCACTGCCCACCGCTTCCCCCTCAGCCGAGGTCAGCGTTGGCGACCAGGACTGGGCTGGTCAGGAACAGGGTCACTGGCCGAAGATGTTGGGAGTACGCCCAGGGTACAGGACCAGGAAGAGCTGCTGGGTGTGGTGAATCGCTATGTGGCTACACCACGAGCAGGGCGGCCGTTGCAGCCAAAATTGGCGGCCAGCATTGACTACCTGTCCTTCAAACCCCTACAAGAACAGGTAGTCAATGAGGCACTAGAACTATATTCACCTCCAGAGAACTGCATTTCGCTCAACGTACCGGCCGTCAACAGCCAAATCTGGGGGTACGTTGGGCAGAGCATCCGAAACCAGGAGCTGAAATTGCAGCGTATCCTCAAGCTCCTGGCGTCAGCTATTTCATCTTATGCTCGTTCCATGGATGGGGTGGATATGGCCACAAACCAGAAAGACACACTAGATCTGCTGTGCAACACCCAATACGAGATAAACAACCTCCGTAAGGAGATAATAAGACCTGCCCTCAACCCCAAATTTGCAGGACTGTGCAAAACACCGGCCTCAGAGCCACAGATTGTGCTGTTTGGCAAAGACTTGTCAAAACAAGTAAAAGACCTCGAGGAAGAGTCCAAAGCATTCGACCTCATGAGGGCTGGCCCCGGAACGAGCAGACCCACACAACCCAGATGGTAGTACCCCACCGCGTCCACCAGTCAAAGTCAAACCCATGGGACTGGTGAAAGCTCGGGGTCCGCATACCATCCCCGAAAGCCTCTTTTAGGCCAGGGCCCAGAGCGGACCCCATGGAAAATGCGCCACTCCCAACCAGCACTACATCCAGCAACACAACGTCGGATGAAGAAACCAAAGAAAGTCACACACCCATAACTACGGGAGTAGGTGGGTCTGGTTCCTACCAGCATATGAAAAGTGGGGGAACTGTACTAACAGGGGGGAGATTACACCTGTTCATGCAAGCATGGAGGTCTATCACAAATGATGGTTATATACTTAACAGTATTCGTGGATATAAAATAGAATTCATCCAAGAAAACATGCCACCATTTCAACATGAACCCCAAAGGGTCTTTACCCTCTCAGTTAAAGAAACACTAGAGGGTCAAGCAGAACTGGTGAGGTTACTCACAAAAGGTATCATTGAGAAATTCAAACATGAACCTTTGTCTCAAATATATTTACCAAAATCAAAAAAGATGGTGGATGTCGCATCATCATTCACTTAACCTCACTAAATACCTTTGTTAAATATATACATTTCAAAATAGAAACATTTGTAACTGCCAAACAACTGATTTCCAAAGGATACTTTATGGCAAGCATCGATTTAAAAGATGCCTACTATTCAGTACCCATTCAAAAGGATCATCACAGATACCTGAAATTTACCTGGATGGGGCAACAATGGCAGTTTAAAGCATTGCCTAATGGTTTAACATCAGCCCAAGACTACTTACCAAGATATTAAAACCAGCCTTGGCAACATTAAGAAAACATAGACATATTGTCATGGCATATCTTGATGATATTCTAATAGCAGGCAAAACCATGGAATTGGCTAAATCAGCTGTATCAGCTACCAAACAATTGTTTGAAACCATGGGATTTGTCATACATCCAGATAAATCTAAGTTGACGCCATCCACAACTATGGACTATCTGGGATTCACAATTATTTCAGTCCACATGTCTGTAACATTGCCAGAAGATAAAGCAGCAGAATTGGCACATACGTGTAACAATTTAATGGTTAGCGATTGATCAACCATCCGACAAGTGGCAAGAGTAATTGGCAAAACAGTAGCAGCATGTCCAGCTACACAATTTGTACCTCTGCACTATCAAAACCTACAAAGGGCAAAAGTGCAGGCGTTAAAACAACATACAGGTCACTTTGACCGAACCATGAAATTACCCATTGAAGCAATATCAGAGCTACAATGGTGGATAGAGAACATTTGGCATAGTTCCAGCCCTATTATTATCAATAGCCCAACATTAACTATACAAACAGATGCCAGTGCTCAAGGCTGGGGAGCAACTAATACCATATCCAGCACAGGTGGTAGATGGACTAACCTAGAATCATCTTTACTACAGACACTGGGCATAAATTATTTGGAATTGTTGGGTGTGTTTTATGGTTTAAATGCATATTCTACAAATATGCACCACTTGCATGTTCGTTTACAAATTGATAATACCACGGTGGTGGCCTATATTAACCATATGGGCGGAATAAAATTGATCTCATGTGACAATTTGGTCAACACAATCTGACAATGGTGTGTCAATAGACATATTTAGCTATCAGCAACTTACCTACCAGGTAAGCTAAATACAGTGGCAGACACCAAGTCACGCAAATTCAATGATAACACCGAATGGATGTTAAATCCCAAAGCATTTGCTAAAATTACAAGGCAATATGGCACACCAGACATCGATCTCTTTGCATCCAGACTAAATCACCAGGTACCAATGTATGTCACTTGGGAACCAGACCCTGAGGCAGCAGCAATAGATGCGTTCGCGCTGGACTGGGGAAAGTTTTTCTTTTATGCCTTTCCCCCCTTCTGCCTCATCAGTCGGGTACTACGCAAAATACAGATGGACTTGGCTTCAGGTATTTTGATAGTACCCGACTGGCCTACACAGCCATGGTTCCCAGTGGTCCTCGACATGGTCATCGAAACCCCAATGACCTTTCCCAGTAGCTAGGCCCATTGACTCACCCGGTATCAGGCATAAGCCACCCATGCCATGATAAAATTAAACTACTGGGTTGCAGATTATGAAAAGACCACTGCTGGGCCTGAGATTGTATGACAGGCCCATCAACACGATAACAGCGTCCCACCGTACGTCCACAAGAAAACAATACCAATCGAGCATCAGGAAGTGGGAAAGATACTGCTCGAATACAGGAACTACACACTCATCTACAACCATAACAAATGTACTGGAGTTCCTGGCAGGCCTTCACCACAATGAAGGACTAAGCTACAGTGCCATCAATACTGCCAGAAGTGCTCTGTCAGCCTACTTAATACAGGCACCAGGACAACAGGCCATAGGGTCTCACCCGCTGGTGATCATACTCATGAGAGGTATATTCAACTCCAAACCCCCTAGACCTAGGTACACCCAATTCTAGGATGTCAGTGTGGTCCTGACATACCTAAGGGGGTGGTCACCAGCCAGGTCTCTCACCCTGGAACAGCTAACCCTGAAGACGGTCATGCTGATGGCACATGTCTCTGCACAAAGAGTCCAGTCCCTCCATTTACTGCAACTGGACAACATGGTTATAACACCAGACCATGTCTCATTCACCATTCAGGAGCTGGTAAAGCAGAGCAGGCCAGGAACATCAGGCCTAGTTATGGATTTCCGGGCATACCCACCTGAACCATGGTTATGTGTCATGACCCAATTACTAAATTACATCAACACAACAAGAGATCCCCGAGGGAGAGAAAAAGCCTTATGGGTCAGCCACAAGAACCCTCATGGTTGGGAGATGAACTAAACTATCTCAAGATGGCTCAAGCAGGTACTGGGAGCTGCTGGAATAAATACTGATGTGTATACATCTCACTCCACCAGGGCAGCATTCACATCGGCAGCTAAGAGGATGGACGTGCCAATGGACCACATCCTGGCGGGGTGGTCTATGGAGAAAATGTTCCAAACGTTCTATAATAAGCCGCAGGCAGAACCTGTATTGTTTGCAGAAAGAGTTTTAGAATTTGCAAATATATAATTTAAGCCCGGGGGAGCATTTTTATTTTTTTGTTATTGTTTAATAAATACCATTATTGTTTTACAAACAGGTTCATGGTTGATTACGATAATGTACTTCCTCCCTCGAATGACTTTGGCAGCGAGTGAAGTATGAACTGTTACACGGTTTGAAATCACAGAGCTTTAAAATCTTCACGTAGTCACTCACGTGACTCCGAAGTAAAATAGTAAGATTAAATGAGAATTTACCAGTTCGAAGTTTGATCTGTAATTTAGTTACGATGAGGGATTACGTGCCCTCCGCTCCCACCCTCAATTATAGAGATCAACTGATATTTTAGTTCTCCTTTTCTTTACTATGTTTATTTCAATTATTGTGTTTCCTGTGATTCCACAACGCTGCTTTGAAGTATATCGCGCATGCATGCTGGACGGGTTCCTCACGTAATCCCTCATCGTAACTCCTCATAAAATACGGATCAAACTTCTAACTGGTAAGTTCTCGTTTAATCTTACTATTCTTTCTGGCTTTCTTGCTCATCATTATTCAAGAAAGGAAGTTTATGATGGGAATGGTGATATTGTAACCTCATCCTCCATCTTTGTAGTCACTCTTTTAAAACTCAACATGTCCAATGAACATGTAAAGAGATCTGTGTTTAAGAAGGAACTGCAGATGATGGAAAATGGAAGGTACACAAAAATGCTGGAGGAACTCAGCGGGTGAATCAGCATCTATGGAGCGAAGGAAATAGGCAACGTTTTGGGCCAAAACCCTTCTGCAGACTTCAAACCCTTCTTCAGATGTAAAGAGATCTGTAGGCTCTTTAATTTGCTCAGTACTTTTTTTCTTTTCGAAAAAGATCATTTTAAATTCCTTCTTCTCTACTGTTTAAATGTTTCTGGTAACCATGAAGACTGATCAAAAACAATGACCGTATTTCCCGGCAATGAAGACGCTCCTGCATTGAAGACGCACCCCCATTTTGAGTTGCAAAATTTTGAAAAATAAAAAACAGACATTCGCCGTGGTGGCAGTCATTTCCATGCACCATGGTGGTGGTCATTTTCATGTGCCATGGTGGCAGTCATTTTCATTCACCGTGGTAGTAGCCATTTCCATTCACCATGGTGGCGGTCATTTCCATTCACTGTGATGGCGGTAATTTCCATTCACCGTGGTGGCGGTCATTTTCATGTGCCATGGTGGCAGTCATTTTCATTCACCGTGGTAGTAGCCATTTCCATTCACCATGGTGGCAGTCATTTCCATTCGCGGCCATTTCCAGTGCAAAACACTGATAATGTATAAGTAAATTGCTCATTCAAAGCTTCCCCCAGTCGAGTTTCTGTCAAAAATCACTGAGTCAAGCACTTGAGCATCTACATTTTATTTTGACAAAACGCAATTACAGTTCCCACTACTGTACCTAAGCAACGCGGGTTCGATCCTCATATCTGCCTGATCAAGCCCTCTAGGCCTCGCTCAAACAGAGACACTCCAGAAGGTCACGCATTCCCAAGCGTTCTCCCAGAAGATCGACAGGACCTCGCGGCAGCGGACTTTTATAGGTCCCCGGGGCCGAACCACATGGGGGTGGTCCCTTTACAATCTAATTACATATATTGATTAACCCCATACATGACACATTTCCCTAACCCAATAATACAGTGGCTATTACATTGTATTCAAACAGTGTTTCTCAGAGGAAACAAACATCACAACATTTACTCTGATATGCAAGAAAACCAGAAAAGGCTCAATACTTAATCCAATCAACATTCAGCAAAGTAAAGCGTTGCAACATTATTTACAATTATTTACAAAGTGTATGTCTGGTTTGCATTCATCCAATCCATTCTATGCATTTTACACCTAATTGTCACAGTCTGCAGATCTTCCCATTCTCTTCCTGCAGCTCTGATCTAGGCTCTGGCACCAATTTGCAGCTTGTCCCATTTCTACAGAAAGCACATTTAAATTGACCAAATGGTCTAGCAGCCTTGAAGCCTTTACTCAATTTTAGGGTCCTGGCCTCCCCAATTTGACCAGGATTAACATTTAACAATTTAAAAAAACACAGCGTTCCGACTAAAATAACATTTAATTGTGCACGGAACAAAGATTGCAAAAATGGAAAGCATTCTAATCTTCAAATCCGAAAAATCACTACTGTCATCTGAATCTTCAAAGCATAATACTGGTAATTTATCAGGGTCATCACTACTGTTCGACAATTTACAGAGTCACACAACAAACAGAATTTACACAGCTCTGACCTACACTAGGTGTTTGAAGTGTTTGAAATGGCGAAAATCCCAGCGCGAATGCATGTCGCTTCTGATTGGATTGCCGTTTTGTACTGAAATGCTTCCTATAGGCCAGACCTGTCAAATTTGCGGGCCGCGGGCCACAACCGAGTCCTATCCGGCCCACGGGATGATTTCCCCGATGCCAGAGAGGGCATGGTCGCATTTTGCCCGTGACCTAAAATGAGGTAAAATGAGTTTGACACACCTGCTTCGGCCTCCGAGACACAGGTAACTTTCCGGGCCTTATTTTAGGGTAAAAAATACGTCTTCATTGCCGGGAAATATGGTATACTTAATTCCCTATCATTAATTTCCCAGTCTTATTTTCTAAATAACTGATGTCTAATTGAGCAACTATCCTACTCTTGACATTTGTACTATCTGTTTTAATGTTATTTATCCATTTTCATCATCTTATAATTGTATCAGTTATCCTTTGATTAATATATGCAACATTGTATGCCCTTCTTTTTTAATTTGATATGATTCTTAAATACCTTAATTAGCCATAGACGATACAGCCTTCTTCTCTTCTATTCTTCTGTGGCAGCCACTTGGGTTTGAGCACAAATTGCTTTACTTCAATATTATTTGTTCTGGGGTTGCCAATGAGGTTGATATGGGAACAGCATATTTCCACCAGTTTAGTTTAGAGATACAACATGGAAACTGGCCCTTCAGCCCATCGAATCTGCGCTGACCAGTGATCCATATGCACTAACACTACCCTACACACACCAGGGACAATTTACAATTATAACAAGCCAATTAGCTTACTAAATGCGATGTCCTTGCAGTGTGGGAGGAAACTGGATCACCCGGAGAAAACTTACACAGTCACAGGGAGGACATACAAGCTCCGTACAGACACTATGGGATTGAACCTGGATCTCTGGCACTGTAAGGCAGCAACTCTACTGCTGCGCCACCATGCCACCATGAAATATATTATTAAATGCGTATCAATGCTGATCCATTGTCTAATTTTTAACCTATGTTCTAATACACTTTAGATAGTAAATGAAATTGCAAGTAGGGTAATAAACACCAATTTGTTTGTTATTCATTATAGTGGATACCAGAAGCATTTTTCCCCCCCAAGAGTAGTAGATGTTATTACCGCTCCCTTATGTGCAAGATAAAATGTGTAGGCCAATTGAAAACAATGGGTTTAAAGCCATTCTAGATCTTCACCCTACTTGTATCTTCATAAGTAGTGGTTCAGGGTGATAGCTGAAGAAGGGGGAGGGTGATGGTTACAAAAAGATGATCAATAATTCTGAATTGTATGGTTCAGCTATTTATAGCAAAACCATTGATTCATCAATGGAACTTTTAAAGTTAAGTTTATATATTACAAAATACAAAAATACAAAATACAAAATATTACTGGAAATGTGTTGTAACTAACCATTTACAACAAAGGAAAATATATCATGTTTTTTCTAGTTTCCTGAATTAAAAACCACTGGGTAATTTGATAGCAGAGGAATTGCTTGCAATATGCACAGAATGACAATGGTAAATGCGATAGCAAAACTCAAAAATATTATATTTTTCAAAGAACCGAATACAAAGAAAGATTAATGTCAAAGTTATTGTCTGGTTCTAATGTAAAAAGATGCTCTTTATGCAAAATGTTTAATTAAATTTTGAACAGTCAATCTCTAGACATTTACAGTAAGTAAATTATTAATAATCATATCACTTATGAAATGTAGGTCATTACCGTGTGGAGTTATTTCAATGACAAATATGAGGTGCAGAATGTATTAAAACAGCATGCTTTCTCTTTGAAACTGGAAATACTCATCCTTACTCTCATCAGCACTCCTACACTATCCTCAGAGGAACACATTCTAGAATGCAATTTAGATATTAGGACGGACTTAGTTGATCCTGCATTCTTAGCTGCTTGACATTTTGTTGTAATAAGAAAAGCATACAGATGGTCAACAGAAAGGCTTTCAATGATATCCAACAGGGATGAACTCTAAAAGAGGAATACAAATTGAAGTGAGTACGCTCAAGTTGTACGAATACAGTGGCCTAGAAAATGAATTGCAAAATGCATGTTTTTGTATCCAGTGCTTGAGTGAATGGAAGTGTAAATCAATCAGACTCTTGTGCTCAGGGCAAAGTAAACACCTTTTAGTTGGAACTCTCTAATTGAGTAATAATGGAGATGAAGTTAGAATAAAAAGTACATGTAAAGTATAACTATTTTCAATTAAAAATTCTGGTCATCTGTCAGCTTGAAAGCCCTAAGTATTTTAAAATCTTATAAATCTATCTGGCCCCATTTCAATAGAGTTTGAGTCAAAGGGTCATGAAGTCATAGAGCAGAAAAATGGGCCCTTTGGCTCATCAAGTTCATGTTAACATTTTACCCATCTATTCTTTGCCCATATTAGGATCATATTCTTTTATGAGTTGCCTATTTACGTATCTGTTTAAATGTTTCCTAAACATAGCAATTGTGGATAATTTCTACACCTTCTCTTCTGACAGTACATTCACTGATATCAACTACTCTTTGTGTAAAAAATCTCCTTCCTCATATTCACATAAAAGATGGAAACAAAATGCTGGAGATACTCAGCAGGTCAGGCAGCATCTCTGGAGAAATTGGGTCAGGACCCTAAAAATTGTTTAAATTAATTGACACAAGCCAAGGTTTAGCCCTCATTGTTGCCTCCTGCTATTGTGGCTAATGCAGACAATTCTGGTTTCAGAGCCTCAGAACTATGCTACCTGATATCAGATTGGCCCAGAGGCCTTGCTACCAACACCCAGTTGAAGAGTCATCAGAGTCCAGCGAGATTAAGCCATTGCACCCAGACCAGCTAAGTGTGTATGAGCAGGGACCATGGGCATGTAACTGGGTGGAAACCCAGATCCAGGGAGATTCAAATCTATCCAGAAAATTGTCCTTCCATGCAACCTGGGAAGTTGGACAAACTTGAATTGTTTTCCTGGAATGTCAGAGGCTAATGGGAGACCTGATAGAGGTACATAACATTTTGTAAGGCATAGATAGGGTAGACAGTCAGAACTCATTTCCCAAGGTTGAAATGTCAAAGACTATGGAGCATAGCTTTAAGGCGAGAGGGACAAATTTTAAAGGAAATGTGCAGAACAAGGTTTTTTACATAGAGAGTGATGGGTGGCTGGAACATGCTGCCAGGGTTGGTGGTGGAGACAGAGGCTTTGGTGGTCTTTCAGAGGCTTTTAGATAGGCACACAGCTATACAGAGAATGGAGGGATATACATCATGTGCAGGCAGAGTTGGTTAGTTTATCTTGGGGCTAATGGAATCAAGGAATATGGGGAGAAAGCAGGAACGGGGTACTGCTTTTGGATGATCAGCCATGATCATACTGATTGGCGGTGCTGGCTCGAAGGGCCAAATGGCCTACACCTGCTATTTTCTATGTTTCTATGTAAACCTAAACTAATACCCTCTTATTTTTTGATACCTCTACTATATGGAAACGATTTTGACTATCTAACCTATGACCCTCATCTTAGTTTCAGTTTCAGTTTAGTTTATTGTCGTGTGGACCGAGGTACTGTGAAAAGCTTTTGTTGCGTGCTATCTTATGTATTTCTATTAGGTCATTTTTCAGCCTCCATCACTCCGGGAAAACAAGCTCAATCAATCCAATCTTCTCTCTGTCCAGGCAGCATCCTGGACATGCTGTGTCAACAGATCTGTAGACCAGAACACTCCACTTAAAGTCATGGAGTCACACAGCACAGGAACAGGCACTTGAGCCCAACTTGTTCATGCGGAACAAGATGCACCATCTAAGAGACTCATTTGCCCATGTTTGGACCGTATCCCTCTAAACTATTACTATCCATGTACCTATCCAAATGTTTTTTAAATGTTGTTATGGTACCTGACTCAACTATTTCTTCTGGAATCTCATTGCATATATCCACCATGCACTGTGTAATAAAAGTTGCCCCTCAGGATCCTATTAAAACTTTTCTCTCTCACCTTAAAATAATGCCCTTGAGTTCTTTATTCTGCTCTCCCAGGAAAAAGACTACATATTCACCATATCCCCCACATGATTTAATGCAGCTCGTTAAGATCATCCCTCAGCTTCCTGCATTCCAAAGAATGAAATCATTGCCTGCCCAACCTCTCCCTGTAGCTCAGCCCTTGATTCCTGGCGTCATCCTCATAAATCTTTTCTGCATTAGTTCCAGCTTAATGGCATCTTTGCGATAGCAGTGTGACCAAAATTGAGCATTCAATCTTCATGCTGTTGGGTGTAAGCTTCCCAAGCAGAATGTGATTTGTGCTTCTTGCAGTTCATGTGGCCTCACTCGGGAAACAGAGGTAGGGCAGAAGGTTCAGTATAGGAATAGGAAGGGGAGTTAAAATGGTTAGCAACTGGGTCTTTACCTGGCCTTGGTGGGCTAAGTGCAAATGTTCAGCAGACCAGTCACCTAGTCTATGCTTGCTCTCATTGACATAACGGTCACATTAGGAACACCAAATACAATAGATAAGGTTGGAGGAGGTGCACATGGCCCTCTCTCAAAACCCAATGGTATAAACATTGAATTTGCTAATTTCAAGTCATCCCCCATCTAGCTTCTGTCGCTCTCCTCTGCAGCCTCCCCAACCCTGCTTCTCATACATCTGTACATCTTTAGAGTGTCCCTTTTCACCCATATCCTTCCATCTAGCATTGCAATTAATTCCTCCTCTTCTTTCTTAATCTGATATGCTTTTGTCTCCTTTGCGTTTGACTATCTTTTCCCACACCCGTGCTCCCCTCCCCTCACCTGTATTCACCGATCACTTACCCTAAACTTACTCTGAAGAAGGGTCTTGACCAGAAACGTCACCCATTCCTTCTCTTCAGAGATGCTGCCTGTATCACTGAGTTACTCCAGCTTTTTGTGTCTATCTTAACTTCCACCTCTCTTTTCCTTACTCCATCAATCCAAAGATGTATCCTGATCTGAACATTGTCTGTCTGTTCCCTCCGCAGATGCTGCCTATGGTCGAGTTCCTCAAGGACATTTTGTTTTTGCTCAAGTTTCCAGCATCTGTAGATTCTTGTATCTTCAGAGCCAAGGATAATGTGAGAAAATCATTATAAACTTATTGGCTGAAGGCAGAGTCTACGCACTGATTATAGCAAAGGAAGCTGCCCTTGAAAAGTTAAAGGACTCAGTCGCATCTGTAGTGACAGATTTTCATATCATTCAAGGAATCTTTCTTCTTGCCACGATGATTGAAGAAAGTGGTTCAGGAACGCATTCACGAGCTCTCCACGAGTGATTCAATGCAGTCCAAAGATAAATCTTCCAAACACAGTCTCTTAATTAATAGTTTATTTATTGTAGTATTAAAAACAGTAAGGTATTCATTCAAACTTCTTCTTGTTTAAGTACATTTTGATCTTACTCCCAGTCAAACTCATGCATGGTCGAAAGCTGTGACCCCTCTGCCCCATGCTTCTTCAAACTAAGCTAAACTAATTACTAGGGCGTCTGCGCGAGAATCCCAGCCGCAAACACGCCTCCGACTACATATAAATCCCACCGACATGATTACAGGTAGATAAAATTTAAATATAGTTATAACATAATGAGTTAAGTTATAACATACGGAGTTAAGCTAAATTGCTACTGCATACCGGCCCCTAATTGTTCTGAGTACAAAACGAGGCAATTACTAATAGACATTAAAAAAGGAGCTATAAAAGCTTAACATATATCAAAAATTTTAAAAAGCATGCATTATATTTCAGCATTCATACTTCTTCAGCGATTCTTCCATCTTCACCTTCGCCTTCTAGAAACAAGCACAACTTGGTTAGTAGTCTAATTAAAACATTGTGGCGCGTGGGTCTCAAAAGGAAGCACGAAGTCCAGTGTTTTGAGAGGCACCTTTAATTATGTTCCTCCCGGTTGTAGGGAAGACCAAACAAGAGAAAGATGGCACCCAAACCCCTGCCTTTAAACCCTCTGGCTAAGGGCCGCCTCCGGACTGAACCACTCCCGTGCCGAGGGGTTCGACAGTATGATGGCACGACCCTTGGGAGCCGCCACAACATCGTTCTTAGTCTGATGTCATACTGTGCACACCAAACCCTTAACGTCAGGCATGATACCCAGTATCCATAGTCCAAAACACAAAAGTTCAAGGTTTTGACAGCATTAAACCTCTACCTCCATGTCCGATCAATATATGAGAGTCCTTTGAGAGAATAATAGGATGCTTAGCCTCTTTAGGCATTGCCAATCTATTCAGATGACCACACACTCTCAGAAGCCCTTCATCCAATACCAGATCAAGCTTGTACAATTGACTGTCTCTTTTGACACCATGTACTCCAACTTCTAACGTCAATATTTTTTTCTTTGTATTTCTGTCTTTGACAGAAAGATAATCGCATTTTCCGCTTTGAGGAGATCATCAAGATGTAAACCCTGTACGACGTACAATGACTTAATAACGTGCATCTTCTTTCCAACATTTTCCTTCAGTATTTCTTCCTTTTTCTAGCAAACAACAATAACCTTGTTCTTAGTTTAAGAAACCAAACTACCACAGTCACAAACTTATTCCATGATGAAAAGTGGGTAATTAAATCATTTGTTGTGTTTGATGAATCATTAGCAATAGCGTTCACTGTGATGTTTTGTTTAATTTCCGGATCATTAGCAGAGATTTAAAATCCCAGCTCAACCTTTGGCCATTCTCTGTCTGGCTCATTTATCCATCTCTTGTTGCTTAAGAAGCGGCCTGCTGTTAGTCCTCTAGAAGCTTCATCCGCAGGATTTTCCTTTGTGTTAACATATTTCCACTGTGAAACATTAGTAGCTCCCAAAACAAAAGAGATTCTGTTTGCTACAAATGTCAAAAAAGCATTTGTTCTCATTGTTGAAGTATTTAAGCACTGTAGTACTATCAGTCCAGAAGATAGATTCTTCCAGTTGAAGCTGTGGTTCTTTTTGCAGCAATATGTCAACTTTAACAGCTAAGACTGCGGCAGTAAGTTCCATTCTGGGAATTGTCATTTGCTTCAACATGGTACTATGGCCTTTCCCATTACGAATGCAACATATACTATGTCGTCATCATTTTCCAGTCTTAAATATAAAACAGTACCATAGCCACTTTCACTGGCATGTGAGAAATGGTGTAGCTGAGCACTTCTGATCTTACCAAAGCTTGTAGGCTTCATGCACCGGTCTACTTTGAATTCTTAGATCTTGTTGAGATCTGCTAACCATTTTGTCCATTGGTGAGAGGAAGTTTGCATTATACTCTCATCCCATCCAAGTTTTTCTTTACAAAGATCCTGCAAAATCAACCTGGCTGGCAGTGTAAATGGTGCAAGAAATCCCAGAGGGTCGTACCCAGAACCAATCACGGATAGGATACCCCTTCTAATACATGGTCGCTCCTGAATCAATATTCTGAACTTGAACACATCTGTTTCAACGCACCAGTGCAGTCCCAATGCACTTTCCATTGGCAAATTTCCTTTGTCCAAATCCAACTCCCTGGTTTCCTTTGCTCTATCATCTGGTGGAATGCTTTCCAATACAACACGACTGTTGGTGATCCACTTAGAAAGCGTAAATCCTCCATTATTGCAGAGGGAAGTCAGTTGTTTTACCATTTGATTTGCTTCCTGCTTTGAAGACATGGATTTTAAGCAATCATCCACATAGAAATTATTCCTCACAGTGGTTATCACTTCTTCTGGAAAGTGAGCTTTATTATCCTCTGTGGTCTTCTTTTATGCAAAGTTCGCACAACTTGGTGATATCACTGCTCTATAAAGATGTACCTTCATCTGATCATGTTGTGCATCACCATCAGGCCACCATAGGAATCACAAATAATCAATATGTTCTTCTGATACTTTGACTTAATGAAACATCGCTTTAATATTAGCCATCAAAGCAATCAGTTCGTGTCTAAATTTAATAAGAACAATGAGTGAGTTAGTAAGGTCTGGACCTTGCAGAAATTGACAGTTATGGGATGTTGCTTTGAAGACTGCAGCACAGTCAAAGACAACCCTCAAGGTCCCTTTCTTCGAGTGATACACCCCATGGTGTGGAATGTACCAAAGCTCTCCGTTACTTTGATTTGCCGGTAACATTTCGGCATAATCATTGTCAATCATATCCTTTAGGAAAGACGTATATTCCTCATGAAATGTTGTATTCTTGCCAAACTTGCGTTTCAGATTTTGGGTACTTTGCTCTGCCATACGATGATTATTCGGCAGACTAACACTTTCTTGTTTGAACTTTAACTCTTCCCTGGACATTTCTTCAGATTCCTTACTGGTACTTTCATTGAAGTCATGATTATATTGCTTGATCAATAGCTTTTCTAATTTACCAGTAGATATTTGATTAACAGCAGCGGCAGGGTACTTCTTCTAGTTCCTGCTCTCTTTGTTCCTTCTCAAGGAGCCATAGATAACCCATCTGCATTTCTCCTTTCACAACATATTTTTCCTTGGTGCCAAAAAATATGCAATCTGTTGGAGTTGGGAATAGTTTTATCAACCTGTCAAATTGAAAATTTCTCATAAGTTGCAAACAAGGAAGTAAAATCAAAGATCATAGTTCAGATTTTACTATTTTGATTAAAATTGGTTCAGTCATACACATAAAATCAATCTAAAGTATGATGAATAATCAACAAAAATGATAATGTATTTATTACTATTTTATCAATCAATTACAATGTTAAATAACGGAATGGATGGAATAATAATGCCTATCAGATTTAAACAAGGGACTATTCAACTGTGATTCTGCCAGGTTAATGACATAAAACTTAATTTTCTTTCACCACTATAATATCATTAATTATTTTAAGAGTGTAAATGGTTTTGAAAACCTTGCATGGAATTTGCATTAATTTATTCTTTGAAGATTGCAACCAACGGAGACTGGTTATCACCTGGGGCAATTTCTGGATATCCATATTTAACTGCATATGTGGAGACAAGAGGTCAATGTCAATTTTAGAAATTGTAATACATTCAAATGAGTTGCATTGCAAACGTCAAGTTGTTATTCTTGGTTTTAACACTTTGAGGAATGGTGTATAATGCTTAGCTGACACCGTTCATGAACATATCTTGGTGTGTCTTTAAATTGGTTTGGTAAAAGCTTTATTGATTGAAGTAAGGCATTGGAAAGAAAATAAATGTAATTCTTGCAAGCAGCAAATGGTAGAAATTAAGTAGGAGTGAAGATTATTAGGCAGTTGACAAACATACATTGTGGCATCGGGGAACGATGCTGATTTCAGTACTGTCCACATCAACATTTACAGTAGGGTGAATTCACATGTTTCATTTTATTTACAGTGGAAAGAAAGTCCAAGACCACACGGGGTGCTGTCCGCCCTCGTCAGAGTGCACGTGCAATGACACCGGCAATCGTGGGCTTGTTCCAGCAACTTAGTCATGGCCTTCGAAGGAAGAGCTGTATCAATCTCAGGTTTCTTCCAATCGTGGGCTTGTTCCAGCAACTTAGTCATGGCCTTCGAAGGACGAGCTGTAGCAATCTCAGGTTTCTTCCTACAGTTTACGCTTGCCTCAGGTTTCTTCCTGGTGTCTCAGCTTTGGGCTTAAAGAGGCAAAGTTGGCAGTCTCTAGATTATCCTGGCTGCCAGTCTTCATTGCTCTGTGTGGGCAGAGCCCCTTGTTGTCAGTGGGCAGAAAGAGGTTCTAGCTTCTCAGGCCTAGCCTCAGGAAGAGATGCAAGCTCTCTATGGCTTCTTGCTCAGCATTCCAGTCTTGACCACATGATGGTCTCAGGTTAGTCCCAGTCTTCCTTGGACCTGTAACAGGGGGATCACACCAAGCAGGGAGGCTCCTCCTCTCACCCCCTTCTTCTTTCTCCCCTCCGCTCTCACCACCCCTCTCTTCTCTCCCCCCTCTCCTCTCTCCCCCCTCCCTCCTCTCTCTCCCCCTCCTCACACCCCCCTCCCTCCCTCTCTCCCGCCTCTCCTCTCCTCTCCCCCCCCCCCCTCGCCTCTCATGGCCTGTCAGCCAGTTTCTCATATATATTAGCACTATATAGAAACATAGAAACAAAGAAAATAGGTGCAGGAGGAGGCCATTCGGCCCTTCGAGCCAGCACCGCCATTCATTGTGATCATGGCTGATCATTCCCAATCAATAACCCGTGCCTGCCTTCTCCCCATATCCCTTGATTCCACTAGCCCCTGGAGCTCTATCTAACTCTCTCTTAAATACATCCAGCGATTTGGCCTCCACTGTCTTCTGTGACAGGGAGTACCACACATTCTCAACTCGCTGGGTGAAATAGTTTTTTCTCACCTCAGTCTTAAATGGTCTCCCCTTTATTCTAAGATCCCTTTACCAACCATATATATATATACAAATGAGCAATCATGTGATTTTAACTTTTCCTAATAAAGATGATAATAAGTATACTGCAATGCTTCAAATAGGAACATGCTTTTTGACTGTTTGGGGCCTAAAGTCAGTTAGGTATAAAAGGTCAGGCCAGTTAGGTATAAAAACAATTTCATAATATAATTTCAAAGAACTTTAGCAAAACATTTCTGTGCCTGAGCAAAAGTTATATCTCAGCCAATATAACTTAAATTGTTTATGCGATCATCTTCATCGTTGTCATCTCGATATCTCTCACTATTCTTCAAATTTACAGGTGTCTCCAAGATTAATACAGTGCTGACACCACAAAAAATGCTTGTAAATCTGCTTGGAAAGATCAATGATTGTGAGGGACATTAAACCAAGTGTATAAATTATTAAATTAGTGCTGACAATGATTTTAAATAATAATAAATATGAATATGAAAAATCCAGGCTCATTTTAGTAGTTCCGTTAAAGATCCAGCACAGAAATGTGGAGAAATGTGGAGATGAATGAGTTCTTACTATCATGCAATATTAATAGTTCTATAAATATTTAATCCAAGTTACTGGCTAGCCTAGTACAAAAGCTCCATAGATTGAATCAAATAATGACACACATGCTTTATCTTGAAACTAAATATATTATTCTGCAATGGAACTGACCACATCTGCAGAGATTTTTGAAAGTTGGCCAAAAGCTGTATTCAACCTGAAATCTGCAAATTTTTGGCAGGGCTGTCAACTCAAGCAAAGGCGAATGGGTTAATGTTTCAGTTCAATTATCTTCTATCAAAATGGAAATCTATCCTAACTGTCAATTAGAAACTAATTTTGGTCTTTAATGTGTTCAGATGTAAAAATTGTAGAGAATGAAAGTGACAGAAAGTTTTTGGAATACTGATAGAATGCCTTCCCAAACCATGAAGAAAAGTAATATAAATTAAAATGTTAGCACAAGAGTTGGCAAAGATGAACAGTAAATAAAAAATCATTTAGAAATGTTGCAAGGTTGAATCTAGAACGATCTACCTTAAGATCATAATACGGTTAGATCCTATATCAAGAAGATAATTCAGCATTCATATCCTACCTGCATGAGGACCTGATTTGACAACCCGAATGCCCAAGAATAAATGAGATTACAGCGTGTGGTAGACACTGCTCGGTCCATCACAGGTACAAACCTCCTAACCATTGAAGGGCTCTATAGAAGGCACTGTCTCAAAAAGCAGCCATTCATAGTGACACCTGTACTGAACAATTGCATTCTAGAAAGAATGCAGTATTTGGGGCGGCACAGTGGTGTAGAGGTACAGTTGCTGCCTTACAGCGCCAGAGACCCAGGTTCAATCCAGACTACGGGTGTCTGGCTGTGCGATGTTTGTACGTTCTCCTCGTGACCTGTGTGGGTATTCTTCAGGATCTCCAGTTTCCTCCCACACTCCAAAGACGTACATGTTTGTAGGTTTAACCCTAGTGTGTGTAGGATAGCTGGTCGGCATGGACATGGTTGGCTGAAGGGCCTGTTTCCACACTGTATCTCTAAACTAAACTAAACTAAACTAAACTGTAGTGACGCCATTCACAAACTTCCATAAACTTTATATATCAACATATCAACTTCATAACATATGGCATAAGGAATTGGTGATCTTCAGTTACTCCCATTATTGCCTTTCTTGCCCTTCACTTTTGGCTATCAATTTCTGGCCCCAGGGAAATCTATGCAGAAAAGAACTGGCATCAGATGAGGGACATTTATGCATGTTTACAGATGCATGGATTAAAAGGAAACAGTAAATAAGTAAGAATAGCTAAATATCAGACCAATAATTCAATGGGAGCCAAACTGAAGAAATTAAATTTGGAAGAAAATGTTTTAAAAAAAATAGTAGATACGGGGTAAAAGTGCCTGCTTGTGAAGGACAATTAAAAATATATATATATATTAACATATTAACAGTAATACTTAAAAACTACAGATGTTGAAAATGTGAAGAAATTACATTCCTTCAAGCTCAGGAGCAGCAGGAGGGAGTTCGGTGATTGGCTGTAAGGTAAGCTATTGGGTGTTTCTTTAGTTCCCTTTCAGTAGCGGTTAATTTAAAAACTGGGCGCGACCAACTAGGAACACATTCCTTCAAACTCGGGAGCAGCAGGAGTGAGTTCGATGATTGGCTGTAAGATGAGCAATTTGCAAATTAGTTTATTGGTTAAGTGGCAAATCGGGCAATTTATCAGCCAATATAAGCAAGGTTTGCTGTCGGTGAGCGACCAGTCGGGGGAAGTGCCTTGTGAGAAAAGTGCGAGTCTTTGGCTCAAGAGTCTTCGGCGAGGAGGCTGAGGAAAGGAGACTACGCAAAAAGCTGGAGAGAATGGGACGCGGTGAACACATGACGGAAAAGATGAGGCAGTGTGATGCTTGCAGGGTGTGGGAGGCCAGGAACACGGATGGTGCCTCTGGCTGCTACAACTGTGGTCAGTGTGTCCATGTTCAGCTCCTAAAGGACTGTGTTGTGGCACTGGAGAAGCAGCTGGATGACCACAGGGCAATTCGGGATAACGAGAGTTTCCTGGACAGGACCTACAGTGAGGTTGTCATGTCGTGGATACGGGAAGAATGAAGGTGTGTGACTGAGAGAGAGGGTAGTAACCGTGGAGTGCAGGAGACCCAGGTGGCTGTGCCTAATGAAAACAGGTACGCCCTCTTGGGAGCTGTCGGGGGAGATGACGCTTCCAGTCCATGCGGCAGATACGTCAGTGGTGCCAATCCTAGAGATGGGACTCGACCGGTGAGGCCGAGCCATAGTAGTGGGTGACTCCATTGTCCGAGGTGCGGAATTGAGATTCTGTACCGGCAGGCGAGACACAAAGATGGTCTGTTGCCTCCCTGGTGCCAGGTTTCAAGATGTCATGAACCAAATTCAGAACATCCTCAAGAGGGAAGGTGAACAGCCGGCAGTAGTTGTGCACGTAGGCACAAACGCCATCAGGTAGAAGAGGATCTGGAGTGATGGAGGAAATGAAGGAAATCCACATTAGGCAAGAAATGGTGTTGCATAGACTGATGGGACTGAAGACTGATAATCCCCAGGGCCTGATGGTGATAATTTTCCAATGTTCTATAGATTCAGGATCAGTTCATGTGGATTGGAGGGTAGCTAATGTTATCCCACTTTTTAAGAAAGGCGAGAGAGAGAAAACAACGGAATTATAGACCAGTTAGCCTGACATCGGTGGTGGGGAAGATGCCTGAGTCAATCATAAAAGATGAAATAGCAGCACATTTGGATAGCAGTAACAGGATCAGTCCGAGTCAGCATGGATTTATGAAGGGGAAATCGTGCTTGATTAATCTTCTGTAATTTTTGGAGGTATAACTAGGAAAATGGACAAGGGAGTGCCAGTGGAAGTAATGTAGCTGGACTTTCAGAAAGCATTTGATTAGATCCCACGTTGGAGATTAGTGGGCAAAATTAGGGCACATGGTATTGGGGGTAGAATGCTGACATGGATAGAAAATTGGTTGGCAGATTGGAAACAAAGAGTAGGGATTATCTGGTCCCTTTCAGAATGGCAGGCAGTGACTAGTGGGGTACTGCACGGTTCGGCGCTGGGACCGCAGCTATTTACAACATACATTCATGATTTAGATAAAGGGATTCAAAGTAACATTAGCAAATTTGCAGAAGACACAAAGCTGGGTGACAGTGTGAAATGTGAGGAGGATGCTATGAGAATGCAGGGTGACTTGGTCAGGTTGGGTGAGTGGACAGATGCATGTCAGATGCAGTTTATTTTGGATAAATGTGATGTTATCCACTTTGGTCGCAAAAAGAGAAAGGCAGATTATTATCTCAATGGTGTCAAGTTGGGAAAAGGGGAAGTATAACCAGATCTGGGGGTCCTTGTTCATCATTCAGTGAAAGTAAGCATTCAGGTACAACAGGCAGTGAAGAAAGTGATTGGCATGTTAGCTTTCATAACAAGAGGATTTGAGTATAGGAGCAAAGATGTCCTCCTGCAGTTGTATCGGACCTTAGTGAGACCACACCTAGAGTATTGTGTGCAGTTTTGGACCCCTAATTAGAGGAAGGACATTATTGCTATTGAGGGAGTGCAGCGTAGGTTTACAAGGTGGCCCGATAAGTAGTTTGTTTTGGTCTAGCATCCATTTGCTGAGATGAAGTAATACTGGCCCTCCATTGCCCCAATGGGTGTTCAACAAGATGAAGAACAGATGAACGAAGAGATGAGGTGACAAAAAGAAGAGATGAGGCAACAAGAAGAAGACTTGAGGTGATGAAAAGAACAGCGTGAAATCCAGTGGTCCTCGGTTGTGGAATTGATCCAACTGCTGATTCACTTGGAGCAGTTTTTCCTCTCAAACAAGAGTTCATCCCATTACAGAGAGACTCTAGTTCATTGATCCATCTCTTTGATTTGACCATCGCCATCTTTGTGTCTAGTTCCAGCTGTTTTTTTCATCGCCTCAACTCTTCTTCTTGTTGCCTCATCTCTTCTTTTTGTTGCCTCATCTCTTCTTTCATCTGTTCTTCTTCTTGTTCAATATCATGTTTCTTCTTCAAGGCATCCGCTTCAACTCCCAATCGAGCAGAAACCTTTCATACTGAACTGGTTATAGAATCAGATTTATATCTTGATCTTTGTCTAGATGCGTTTGAGATACTATCTCGTGGTGTAATCTCCTCTTCCCATTCAGCACCTTGATGAGTAGCATCTCCTTCTCTGACATACGCTCTCTGTTTAACTTCAGCTAACCATCTCTTAGCATCTTCCTTGGAATCATCAAATAACTTCGACCTTTCCTCATGCCACTGGGTGTGTCTGTCGCATTGTTCGTGAGATGGCTCTGAATCCAGTAGTGCAGTATACTTATCTCCAAGCTTTTTACCGAAGCTGCATATCTGGCCTAACTCACCTTCCACCTTGTTCACGTTGTAATCTGATTCCATTTGTTCCTTTAGGCTGTCAAACAGCTTCAGTATCTTCTTCCATAACTTGTTCCTTTCCTTCTCTGTTTCCTTCAGAAATACAACATGGGCCTTCTCAGTGAATTTAACTTGTCTCATTGGTCTTTCATTGCTACCTTGTGGTTCCTCTGACTCACCTGTTCCTTCTTGCTTCATGGATTAAACAGGTCTTGGAAGATTGCCAAATCTTTAAATTGGACAAACAAGAACTTCTTCAATTTGCTTTGGTCTTGTTGATAAACATTGGAGCAGAATATTCCAAACATTAGATAAGAAAATATAACAAATTGGATTTTCAGACAACATCCACAATATCTTTGAAGTTAATAATGACGTTAGTTCAAAAGGAATGTGGCTTATCTTGACTTCAAAGCAACTGAAGGTCAGACATCTATATTTCTCCAGACAGAGTGAAAGCTAGCAGAACTAGCTCTTCCAAGCTAGCATAATTAGCTTTCAAATCCCCTACACAGAAGCCGTTCAAATTAAAGCTTCCCAGCTTTATAAGTATAATTACTTATACTCATGATTCCGTGATAATGTCTTCAATCTTCAAATAAGTTGTGTCACTGTCGGTAAACCTCTAAGCCAATCTCTGGCCGAGATCTATTGTCTTCAGTTCCTCTTCTGGAACCGGTCTTCTGGCTGACCCTCTCCCGAGATCCTAGCCAATTTTTCTGTCCCTCTTCTTTGGGACGTAGCTCTCATCTCCTATCAGAGTTTAGCTTTTGACTCAATGTAGTGGCAGACAATTATATTGTTCAAGAGATTGCTCTGTTATCTCTCAAGCCCCTCTGGAGAAAACATGGTATTAGGAGAATATTGTTTAGATACGCATGTAGGTTCAGATTCAGATTCAGATTCAATTTTAATTGTCATTGTCAGTGTACAGTACAGAGACAACGGAATGCATTTAGCATCTCCCTTGAAGAGCGACATAGCAAACGATTTGAATAAAAAAAAAAAAATAATAAGTGTCCGGGGGGGGGGTGATTGGCAGTCACCGAGGTACGTTGTTTAGTAGAGTGACAGCGGCCGGAAAGAAGCTGTTCCTCGACCTGCTGGTTCGGCAACGGAGAGACCTGTAGCGCCTCCCGGATGGTAGGAGGGTAAACAGTCCATGGTTGGGGTGAGAGCAGTCCTTGGCGATGCTGAGCGCCCTCCGCAGACAGCGCTTGCTTTGGACAGACTCAATGGAGGGGAGCGTGGAACCGGTGATGCGTTGGGCAATTTTCACCACCCTCTGCAATGCCTTCCAGTCGGAGACAGAGCAGTTGCCATACCATACTGTGATGCAGTTGGTAAGGATGCTCTCGATGGTGCAGCGGTAGAAGTTCACCAGGATCTGAGGAGACAGATGGACCTTCTTCAGTCCCCTCAGGAAGAAGAGACGCTGATGAGCCTTCTTGATCAGAGTAGAGGTATTGTGGGTCCAATAGAGGTCATCGGAGATGTTGACTCCCAGGAACCTGAAGCTAGAAACACGTTCCACCTCCGTCCCGTTAATGTGGATGGGGGTGTGCGTGCCGCCTCTGGACTTCCTGAAGTCTACAATGAGCTCCTTGGTCTTCTTGGAGTTAAGGGCCAGGTTGTTGTCAGCGCACCATGCTGCTAAGTGCTGGACCTCCTCCCTGTAGGCCAGCTCATCGTTGTTGCTGATGAGGCCAATCACCGTTGTATCATCTGCATACTTGATGATGGCGTTAGTACCATGTACAGGTGTGCAGTCATAGGTGAAGAGGGAGTAGAGGAGGGGGCTCAGCACACAGCCCTGAGGAACGCCGGTGTTCAGGGTGAGGGTTGAAGAGGTGTGCTTGTCTAACCTCACAGACTGGGGTCTGTTGGTTAGAAAGTCCAGTATCCAGTTGCAGAGGGAGGGGTCGATGCCCAGGTTACCGAGTTTGGTGATCAGTTTTGATGGAATAATGGTGTTGAATGCTGAGCTGTAATCGATGAACAGCATTCTTACATAAGTGTCTCTGTTGTCAAGGTGGGAGAGGGCGGAGTGAAGTGCCGTTGAGATGGCATCCTCCGTACTCCTGTTCTTGCGGTAGGCAAACTGATAGGGATCCTGTGTGGGGGGTAGGCAGCTTTTGAGGTGTGCCAGGACCAGCCTCTCGAAGCACTTGGTGATGATGGGGGTAAGTGCAACTGGGCGGAAGTCGTTGAGGCTTGCCGCAGTGGAGTGTTTTGGCACTGGCACGATGGAGGTGGCTTTAAGGCAAGTGGGGACAACTGCTTGGGCAAGTGACAGGTTGAAGATGTCAGTCCAGACGTCTGTCAGCTGCGCAGCACAGGCACTGAGCACGCGCCCGGGGATGCCGTCAGGGCCAGCAGCCTTACGTGCATTAGTCCTACTCAGTGCCACGTACACGTCGTAGGGGGTGAGTGTGAGGGGTTGGTGATCGGCAGGTAGCACAGCCTTGATGGCGGTTCTCCATGTTTTTCAGGTTTAAAGCTTCTTGAAAGATAAATCTTCATATCACAGTCTTTTGAATAATAGTTTATGGTTGAAGAAAAACAGTAAGATATTCATCCAACTTTCTTCTTTTACGCATACATTTTAAACTTTGTCAAACCTCAGCTTATCGCTTAGAAACGTTAGAAAACTTATATGGTCAAAAGCTAAATTCTCGGTCATCGTCCTCCAAACAAATCTAACTAGATCACAGCTTCTGTGCAAGAAGCCCAGCAGCAAACAGACCACTGACTACATAATAAATCCCATCCACATAATTACAGGTAGACTAAAATTTAAAGGCAAATGCCATAATTAATGACACACAAAATAATGCCAAATGGCCACTACATGGCAGTGCTGGCTCGAAGAGCTGAATGACCTACTCCTGCACCTATTGTCTATTGTCTATTGTCTATAAATTAAAACTGAAAATGTTAGAAAATGCAGCAGGACAGGCAACATCTGTAGAAAGAGAAACAGATTTAATATTTCAAATTTGCAGATCTGATAAAACTCAGAAACACAACGATCAATTCGACGCGAGTGATAGACTTCAAGAGTGAAATGGAAAACTGGCGGAATGGTTAAGCATGGAGCAGATGCAAGTCAATGGAGAGAAATATGAAGCAATATTATTTTGATAAGAAGAGAGAACTCAGGTGATATATTTGAAATTGTATAATTTTTAAAAGGTGGAACAAAGAGACCAGAGATGCGTTAATCAATTCATTGAAAATATCAAAATAAGTTCATACATAAGTTTAAAAGTAATGCTAAAAGCAATCAATGGTTCAATGGTGCTTTTATTGTCACATATCCGAAGTGTAAATGCAGAGTGAAATTAATTTCTTACAAATAGTTCAGTAGATTATTGCCATACCCAAGCACATCCCCAGTTAGCAAATTGTACAGAAATAGTCCGCTGATCCCACATGCTAATGTTTTGGTGCCATGTTTTGGTGCCGTTTTGTGTACAATTCCAGTCCAAGTCCAAGTCCAGTCCACGCTCTAGATATTATGAGCAGACCTGTTCCAGGCTGTTGTGGGCCTCCAGCCATCTCCTCCCCTTGGACGTATGGATCGACCAGCGAACCAACGTCGTCACCTCACCCGTCCACCTTTGTTCCCCAAGGGTGCCCCTAACAGCTGACCTTGAAAGCATGGTCAGACCTGACCCTGGTTCTCTCTCCTCTCCTTCTTGTCCTGCTCCTCACCAGTTGCAGCCATCATCCTCGCCAGCTCCATCCTCCCAGTCTCTGGCCTTCAGGGGACGAACAGGGGCCAGCTCGGTGGGCTCCTCTTTCCAGGCCACAGTCTGCCGGATCCATCGAGCAGGGGCCAGCTCGGTGGCTACCCCCTGCGTGTTGCAGTCCACTGGGCCTTGCATTCAGTAGCAGGGTACCGGCTCAGTAGACCATGGCGCTCTGGGAGCTTCCATGCATTCAAGTGATGTGGAACAAATTTAATCAGCTGTTAGATACTATTTCTAGTATTGCAACTGGTTCTGGAAACACCACTTTAGAAAGGGTATTGAATCTTTGCGCAGAATGTGGAGGAAATGTGATATAATGTTACCTGGGAAATAGAGACAAGAGAAAGCCCTTCTTGAAGCTAGGAATGTTAAGAAAAGGTATTCATTATCAATAAGGGGTTTTGGATAAATTGCCTGACAACAGAATCTCACAAATGGCAGAATGCCCCGTGTATACCAAAAAACAGAAAGAACCAGGGATGAAAGCTGAAGATTATTAATGCATTATGAACTGGAGTATTCTGATTAATGTGTTGGTAGATGTAAATTTAATACCGATCACTTGAAAGGAAATTGGAGGATAAATAAAAAAACATAGAGTTATACAGATACAACACAGAAAGAGGATGTTTGGTCTCTGAATCCATGCTGATCATCAAGCACCGAATTTTCTGCACCATCCTTCTCTAAAATATATTATTCTCCCTACATTCCTATCAACTCCTCCCACATTCTACCACTCACCAACACACTGGAACAATTGATTATAGCCAATTAACCTGTTAACCATTGCATTTTACGATATGGAAGGAACCTGGAGCACCTGAAAAAAAATCAGGAAGATTGTGCAAACTCTTTTTAAGGTCAGAATTGAATTTGGGTTACTGGTCCGGTGAGATGACAGCTCTACCAGCTATGTTACTGTGCCACATGGTCGCCACATGTTCGCTAGTGGTCTCTGGTGAGCCCCTTCATCGTCGCAAGGAGCTCCCGCATTCTGGGAATTAGTCGCTGCCTCATTATGGTCGCCACAATTTTTTCAACATGTTGAAAGATTTTCTGCAACCAAAAATTGGATGCCATGGAGATTATCGAGAATCCTGGAGTCGTAGGTGCAGTTGTAGTGGGGTCGCCAAGTAGTTGTAGGTAGTCGAGGTAGTCGCAGGTTATTTTAGTTAATCGCCTTTGCTGACTGGTCATTTTCATTGGCTCATTGCAAAATAGGTATGTAAACAACTGCACGTGGTGCGCTGTCATTCAAGTTGGTGGTCACACACAAGGAAGGAATGCACTGGATTTAAAGTCTGACTCTTTACATTTATTTCGATGAAGAAAACAAACACAAGCACTTCAAATGCAGGGCATTTAAAAGGATATTATTTTTATACATTTTGATGAATCTAACACTAAAACAAGCAATGCACTGACTTTAAGAGTATTATGTTTATACATTTTGATGGATGTAACAATAAAACAAGCAATGCACTGCATTTAAAATAGTATTATTATTCTTTTTGATGAATCTAACACTAAAACACAAGCAATGCACAGCATTTTCAGGCAGAATCTTTTTATATGTTTTGATGAAAAAACAGAAACAAGCAATACTTAAAATAATATTTAAAAATATATATATTTTCATTAATCTAACAAACACACAAGGCAAGGAATGCACTGCATTTAGAACAAATATTTAAAACAATAGTTTTTTAACTTTAAGAAACACAACCTCAGGTAGTCCTCTTCACTGCCTGGGTTTCAACAACTAAGTTACAGAGATAGGTTGAATAAGTTAGGTCTTTATTCTCTGGAGCACAGAAGGTTAAGGGGGGACTTGATAGAGGTCTTTAAAATGATGAGAGGGATAGACAGAGTTGATGTGGACAAGCTTTTCCCTTTGAGAATAGGAAAGATTCAAACAAGAGGACATGACTTCAGAATTAAGGGTCAGAAGTTTAGGGGTAACATGAGGGGGGACTTCTTTACTCAGAGAGTGGTAGCGGTGTGGAATTAGCTTCCAGTGGAAGTGGTGGAGGCAGGTTCGTTGGTATCATTTAAAAATAAATTGGATAGGCATATGGATGAGAAGGGAATGGAGGGTTATGGTATGAGTGCAGGCAGGTGGGACTAAGGGAAAAAAAAAGTTGTGTCGGCACGGACTTGTAGGGCCGAGATGGCCTGTTTCCATGCTGTAATTGTTATATGGTTATATGGTTATATTTTAAATGAAAATTTCGGCAGGATGTGGATGTACCTGGAAAGGGAATTATCTTGTGGTCTGCAATGGGCTCTCCTCCTGGAGTGGTGGACTTCTGTTTGTGGTGTGGGATGTTTGCTGCTCTTCTTCAAATCATGTCATTCTGCCATGGTACTCTGCCTAGTTTTGATTTGTAGCAAGAGCAGAGATGGTCTCTCTGTTCTTTGGCACTCGTTTTTGCCCGTGTTTCCTGGCAATCTCTCCAGTGGCGTCATAGGTGCAGCCTGTACTCCAATTCTCCATGAACCTGGTGTGATGTTTCCTGTCTAGTTGTCCACTCGGTCACCCTCCTCCATGGCTGCTGCTGCTGCTGCTGCTGCTGCACCTCTAGTACGAATCAGATTGTGGAGGACACATGCTGCGTACACAATTGTCTCCACATTCTTGGGCTCCTGCTCCATTGTAGTCAGCAAGCATCAAAATCTGCTGGCAAGGAAGCCAAAGGCGTTTTTCGCGACCCTCCTAGCCCTGGACAGCCTGTAATTGAAAATCGTCTGCTTCCTTGACGTCCTCCTGTGAGTGTATGGCTTCATCATCCATGTCCTGAGTGGGAAGGCATCATCAGCAACCAGTGTATAGTGGATGTCAGGGTTGTCTTCTCCTGGCAGAGGTTCTTGATCAGGACAGCCTGCTGTTCCTTCTAGTGCTTTCCCAATGGTGGTCTCTTTCCAGATCCTACCATCTGTGACGCTGCCAGGTGTGCCCACATCCACAAACAGGAAGTTTTAGTTAGCATCCAACACAGCTAGGAGTACGATTGAATGGAATTTCTTGTAATTGAAGTATATTGAACCACCCGTGGGTGGACACTGGATGGCCACATGCTTGCTGTCCACTGCCCCACATGTGTGCTTCAAGTTCCATCTTTTATCAAAGCCCTGCGTCACTCTCTACCAGTCATCTGGTGTATTAGGGCAGTCCATCACTTCATCTTCATAAGCCTTGATGATGGCCTCACAAGTCTCTCGGACAATATTTTCTGATGGTGTTGTGGGCCACAAGAAAGTTGTAGTAGAGGCTCTTGTACGAGTCTCCTGAAGCAAGGTAGCGGAGGGTGATAGCAAGGCACAGGCCTGGTTCCAGTGGCTTCCTCGGAGAGGTCTCCTTTTTTTTCCAGGAGAGGGCCCACCATTGCCAACAGCTCGGGGTATTCTAGTAAAGTTTTTGAAAGCAGCCAAATCGCCTTCATGTAACACATTTATCAGGTTTTCATACTGGCCCAACCTGCATCTCCTATGGAAGAGGGGCTTCACCCACTGAGACCTCTTCTTGGGCTTCTTCTTCACATTTGTTCTTGTCCATCTGCCTTCCGGCTATACAAGCAACAGGGCTGTATTGTGTTGAGCGCAATTTCTCCATGAGTTCTTCCCTTGCATACATGGCTCTGAATGATTTTAAACCCCACCCTGCAAGCCATTTTGTGGTTAAATATCATTGTAAAATGACATCATTGTTTTGGTGGTGATTTTTACGCCTATAGAGTCGTAGCTTGATGCCTACAGGATAGTAGCCTGTTGTAGCTTGAATTCTGTGGTTGTGGGTGTAATCATCTGTGAGGCTAAGGTGTTTGTCTTCAATCCCCACTATTGGGTCGCCGGTTATCACGAGTGTATCGGCGATTAAGTCGCAGGTTCTCTTAGACATAGTCGTAGGATGGGGTAGGATACATAGGATAGGATACATTCAATTTTCGGCGATCCAACAAGACGATGACATTGTTTAAGAAGGTATATGTCCACTGGGGGCGCTGCATTGAAGGCGCCTCTGCCTACAGCCTGCCTGTTTTTTCCCCTCTTTTTTATTTTAGTTTGCCTAAACTGTTTGTTTTGGGGATTCTTTAGTTTTTCTATGTGGGGGAGGGGGGTAGGGTAAGGGAGGAACCGTTTCCTAGTCACTTCCTGGTGAGGATGCGACTATTTCTCAAAGTCACGTCCTCGACCCCCTCTTCGCGGCCTACCATTGGATCGGAGCAGCCTTTCCTATCTGAGACCGGGGACTGGACCAGAGCTTCAGCAGAGGCTGCGCGGCCCTGGATTTACCATGGATCGCCGTTTGGAGGCTTGCTGCTCCAACATCGAGGCGCTGTAGTCGCAGAGCTCGCAACACGGGTGGCGCTGGCCGACATCGCAAAGTCCCTGGGGCCCTTTGCCGAAGGCCGCCAGCGTGAATCTCCACCCGGCGCGGCCTGGGGACGTCGGGAACCGCGGACTCTGTTAGGAAGCGGCCGAGTCGGAGGTCCAAGCCACTGAGGTTGGCCTCCAGTCCTGACGTCGGAGTTCCAACATTCCGGCGAGCGAGCCTGAGGCCTGAAGCGAGGAAAATGACTGACTTTGGTACCCTCCCTCACAGTGGGAAACATTTGATTCTGCTGTGTGGGGATGTTTTATGTTGAACTCTATCACTGGGATAGTGATGGGATAGTCGAGGATGGAGTTAAAGGGAAAGGGCTTCTTAAATGTGTGAGCAGAGAGACAGAGGGGTGTAAAATGAGGGTAGAAGCAATAGGTAGCAAGGTGAAAAGTAAAAGTGGCAGGCAGACAAATCCAGGGCAAAAATCAAAACTGGCCACTTTTCAACAAAATTGTATAAGGGTTGTAAAAGGGTTGTAAGGGTTGTAAAAACAAGCCTGGAGGCTTTGTGTCTCAATGCTAGGAGCATTTGTAATAAGGTGGATGAGGTGAATGTGCAGATCGCTATTAATAACTATGATATAGTTAGGATCATGGAGACATGGCTCCAGGGTGATCAAGGCTGGGATCTGAACATCTAGGGTACATTCAATATTCAGGAGGGATATACAGAAAGGAAAAGGAGGTGGGGTAGCATTGCTGGTTAGAGAGGAGATTAAAGCAATAGAAAGGAAAGACATTAGCTTGGAGGATGTGGAATTGATATGGGTAGAGCTGCGAAACACTAAGGTGCAGAAAACGCTAGTAGGAGTTGTGTATAGGCCACCTAACAGTAGTAATGGAGTTGGGGATGGCATCAAACAGGAAATTGAAAATGCGTGCAACAAAGGTAAAACAATTATAATGGGTGAGTTCTTCAGTAGGATGGAGAGTGACATAATTAATTCAGAAACAAGGGTTCTGTAAAGAAAGGTAACTTTGAGGGTATGAGATGTGAATTGGCCAAGATAGACTGGCAATTGATTCTTAAATGGTTGACGGTGGATATGCAATTGAAGGCATTTAAAGACTGCATGAATGAACTACAACAATTGATCATCCCAGTTTGGAAAAAGAATATCAGAGGACTGGGAGAAATTCAGAGTCCAGCAGAGGAGGACAAAGGGCTTAATCAGGAAACGGAAAATAGATTATGAAAGAAAACTAGCAGGGAACATAAAAACTGACTGCAAAGGTTTTTATAGATATGTGAAGAGAAAAAGATTAGTTAAAACAAATGTAGGTCCCTTGCAATCAGAAACAGGTGAATTGATCGTGGGGAACAAGGACATGGCAGACCAATTGAATAACTACTTTGGTTCTGTCTTCACTAAGGAAGACATAAATAATCTGCCGGAAATAGCAGTGGACCGGGGGTCAAATGAAATGGAGGAACTGAGTGAAATCCAGATTAGCCGAGAAGTGGTGTTAGGTGAATTGAATGGATTAAAGGCCGACAAATCCCCAGGGCCAGATAGGCTGCATCCCAGAGTACTTAAGGAAGTAGCCCCAGAAATAGTGGATGCATTAATGATAATTTTTCAAAACTCCAGATTCTGGAGTAGATCCTGAGGATTGGAGGGTAGCTAATGTAACCACACTTTTTAAAAAGGGAGGGAGAGAGAAAACGGGGAATTACAGACCAGTTAGTCTAACATAGGTAGTGGGGAAACTGCTAGGGTCAGTTATTAAAGATGGGATAGCAGCACATTTGGAAAGTGGTGAAATCATTGGACAAAGTCAGCATAGATCTACGAAAGGTAAATCATGACTGACAAATCTTATAGAATTTTTCGTAACTAGTAGAGTGGATAAGGGAGAAACAGTTGATGTGTTCTATCTGGACTTTCAGAAGGCTTTCGACAAGGTCCCACATAAGAGATTAGTATACAAACTTAAAGCACACAGTATTGGGGGTTCAATATTGATGTGGCTAGAGAACTGGCTGGCAGACATGAAGCAAAGTGTAGGAGTAAACGGGTCCATTTCACAATGGCAGGCAGTGACTAGTGGGGTACCGCAAGGTTCAGTGCTGGGAACCCAGCTATTTACAATATACATTAATGATTTGGACGAGTGAATTGAATGCAACATCTCCAAGTTTGCGGATGACACGAAGCTGGGGGGCAGTGTTAGCTGTGAGGAGGATGCTAGGAGGCAGCAATGTGACTTGGATAGGCTGGGTGAGTGGGCAAATGCATGGCAGATGCAGTATAATGTGGATAAATGTGAGGTTATCCACTTTGGTGGCAAAAACAGGAAAGTAAACTATTATCTGAACGGTAGCCAATGAGGAAAAGGGGAGATGCAACGAGACCTGGGTGTCATGGTACACCAGTCATTGAAAGTAGGCATGCAGGTACAGCAGGCAGTGAAGAATGCGAATAGTATGTTAGCATTCATAGCAAAATAAATTGAGTTTAGGAGCAGGGAGGTTCTACTGCAGTTGTACAGGATCTTGGTGAGACCACACCTGGAGTATTGTGTACAGTTTTGGTCTCCTAATGTGAGAAAAGACATTCTTGCCATAGAGTGAGTACAGAGAAGGTTCTCCAGACTGATTCCTGGGATGTCAGGACTTTCATATGAAGAAAGACTGGATAGACTCGGCTTGTACTCGCTAGAATTTAGAAGATTGCGGGGGTTCTTATAGAAACTTACAAAATTCTTAAGGGGTTAGACAGGCTAGATGCAGGAAGATTGTTCCCGATGTTGGGGAAGTCCAGAACAAGGGGTCACAGTTTAAGGATAAGGGGGAAAGCTTTTAAGACCGAGATGAGGAAAACATTTTTCACTCAGAGTTGTGAATCTCTGGAATTCTCTGCCACAGAAGTTGATAGTTGAGGCCAGTTCATTGGCTATATTTAAGAGGGAGTTAGATGTGGCCCTTGTAGCTAAAGGTATCCGGGGGAATGGAGAGAAGGCAGGTACAGGATACTGATTTGGATGATCAGCCATGATCATATTGAATAGCGGTGCAGGCTCGAAGGGCCGAATGGCCTACTGCTGCACCTATTTTCTATGTTTCTACCGCATGTGGTGTTCTTTATATTATTGTATGGCTATATGGTGATCACATTTCACTAAGCCAACTGGCACATGAGACAAATAAATGTATCTTGTATCAGATGCTGGAAAATCGAAGGTAGACAAAAATGCTGGAGAAACTCAGCGGGTGATTTTCTCCAGCATTTTTTACTACCAACAAGACTATGACAGTCGCCGGCAGTCCTCTTAAAAAGTCGCCTAAGTGGGACAGGCCCATAAGTGTCCCTTGAAGAGAATTGGGCTGCTCAGTACCTTCCTGGATGCTCCTCTACTGTGTTGAGTAGTAATGAGTCAAAAAAGATGTGATGACAATTTTGAAACATTTTCTTTCTGTTTTCTGGGAACCTTCATTCCGTGAAGGTGCCCAGAACAGTGTGTCTGATTCCAGAGCCATATATCAATCATCCAGATTATGTATAGATACAAAAATGATGGAGTAACTCAGCGGGATTGGCAGCATCTCTGCATTCCTTCTCTCCAGAGATGCTGTCAGTCCCACTCCAGCATTTTGTGTCTATCTATGATTTAAATTTGCATCTACAGTTCCTTCTGACACATGCAGATTATGTAATGTGCCCATTAGGTCTGGCTCATTATTACAAGATTATCCATGCTTGCAATATTGGCCTGGGAGAAGAAACTAGTGTTAGCATGGTCATTCTGCTGGTGGTTGAGCCATGCTTTATTAAGTACTGTATATTGTTTTTGAACATATACCCACCACTGGCTTAATCATGATTAATCTACAGTAAATCTCCAGATTTGCCCATTATGACGAAGAATGGAATATATGCAAATTTTCCCAGACTGTTGGCACCTCCCGTTTCTAATGACGATTGAAGAATCTTGACCAGCATAATGTCTTCAACTTCTGCATTGATTTCCCTCAGTAATCCTAGATGCATCCCATCCAGCTTAGGTGACATCCCTGGAATCATGTACCTATTCAGCACTCAAGAAATTACTAAAATCCTTTGCCATATTGTTTTCCCTTAAGAACTTCCTGAATATCCATATTGAGCAGGTTATCAATCTTTTCCCTCCTAATGTCTCATAGTGAACTTTTATTTTATAGAGAATGTATTGTGTCAATGGATATTGTTAAATTAATGTAGTTGAAAGTATTAACTTGAGCCCTAAACAAGCTGTGTATTATAAATTATCTGTTGCTTTCACAATTATAAAGGTACTGCTAAGATCCATTATTCTCATTTCTTGGCTGCCGAAAGACATGTTAAGCAGCAAATAAAGGTAAACATGCAAATTTCTTCCTGGTTCTCTTCCAGTTTACATTGTGCTAACAATACCTGCCATTGAGTAGCAAACCTATTTGGCAGAGGTCCAGCATAATGCAAACCAAAATAAATTGTAAGTAGGAACTCTGCTCTTTAAATCCATCCCAGAAGTACAACAGGTTGCATTTTGGAAGTTGTTTGGTTGAGAAGGATTCAAACATCTGAACATTATTGCAGGTTGGTTTTAAGGCCATCATCTGAGTAGAATACAGAACTGCAAATATCCTTGATAAGTTATAGGGACATCCCTTTAATCTCATGAACTGTACTTGAGTTGGATACAGTGACAAACAAATCCTAAATCAATGTAATCTAAATCAAAGGGGTAGAGGAACTCAACGGGTCAGGCAGTACCTGTAGAGCGAATGGACAGGTGATGCTTCAAGTCATGACCCTTCCTCCGACTGACTGGAGGAACATAACCTCACATTCATTTTGAGTAGCTTATAACCCAAAATAGAGAGATTAAACGAGTACTTACCAGTACGAAGTTTGATCTGTATTTTATGAGGAGTTATGATGAGGGATTACGTGAAGAACCCACCCAGTGCGCAGGCGCGGCATACTTCCAAGCAGCGGTGTGGAATCACAGGTAGACACAATATATGAAGTAAAGATAGTAAAGATTAAAGAGACATCAGCTCGAGTTTGATCCATATACTGAGGGTGGGAGCGGAGGGCACGTAATCCCTCATCGTAACTCCTCATAAAATACAGATCAAACTTCGTACTGGTAAGTACTCGTTTAATCTCTCTATTTTACTTCGGAGTCACGTGAGTGACTACGTGAAGACTTCAAAGATCTGTGATTTCAAACCGTGTAACAGCTATATCACTCGCTGCCGAAGTTATCGAGGGAGGAAGTGGTATCTAAAGACCAACGAATCTGTTTGTTTTTTGAAAACAAAAATGTTTATTAAACAATAACAAAAATAGCTCCCTTGGGCTTAAAATTATAAGTTTGCAGTTTCTAAAATTTTCTCTGCAAACAAGTCTTTCTGCATCAGCGGTTTATGATAAAATATCCGGAACGTTGATTCCCTTGACCATCCTGCTGTGCTTAGGATGTGGTCGATGGGAACATCCATCCGTTCCGCAGCTGATGTAGATGCTGCCCTGATAGAATGGGATTTAAAAACATCAGTGTTAATCCCTGCAGCTTTCAGGACCTGTTTTAACCACCTGGATATAGTTTGGCTGGTTACCCGTCCAAAAGGCTTCTTGTGGCTGACCCATAAGGCTTTTTCACTCCCTCTAAGTGTATGGGTTGTGTCTACATAGTTGTATAAATGGGTCACTACACAGAGCCTAGGTTCTGGAGGGTAGGCCCGGAAGATTAATGGCGAGTTGGACATACCTGGCCTGCTTTGTTTAACTAACCCCGGCATAGTAAATGTGATGCAGTCTGGGGTAGTTACCATGTTGTCCAGTCGTAGTTGATGTAGTGACTGGACCCTTTGTGCAGAGACGAGCGCCATTAGCATGAGGGTCTTGAGCGTGGATTGCTCTAGACTGAGGGATCCCACCGGTGGCCATCCTCTGAGGTGTGATAGCACGACACTTATATCCCATACATGGGTATACCTGGGTGTAGGGGGTTTGATATTGTAAATCCCCTTGAGGAGTTTTATGACTAGCGGGTGGGACCCGATGCTATGGTGTCCTGTTGGCATAAGATAAGCAGACAGGGCACTTCGTGCTGCGTTGACGGCACTGTAGCTCATCTTCTGGTCATGGTGTAAATGGGCCAGGAACTCCAACACGTCCGTGATTGTGGCTGTCTTATACGACGTCCCTGCATCCAAGCAGTACTGCTCCCATTTCTTGATGTATGTCAGGTACTGCTTCTTGGTTGAGTCTCGCAGGGATGCCGACATGGTGGTGATTGTTCTTTCTGATAAACCCAGTTCCTGGTAAGGCCTGGTTAAAACCTACAAACCAGGAGTTTTAATTTTTTATGGCATGGATGACTTATGCCGGATACTGGGTGAGTCAATAGCTGTGGATGACTGTTAAAGACCATAGGTGACTCTACCACCATGTCGTGAAAGACTGGGAACCATGGTTGGGTAGGCCAGTCGGGTACGACCAAAATACCTGAAGCAGAGTCTGACTGTATTTTCTGGAGTACCCGGCTGATGAGGCAGAAGGGAGGGAAAGCATAGAAGAAGAAATTTCCCCAATCCAGCGTGAAGGCATCTACCGCTGCTGCCTCTGGGTCTGGTTCCCAAGCCACATACATGGGTAACTGGTGATTCAATCTAGACGCGAACAAATCTATATCTGGCGTTCCATATTGCTTAGTAATTTTTGCAAATATTTTTGGATGTAACATCCATTCGATGTTATCATTGAATTTTCGTGACCTGGTGTCTGCCACTGTGTTTAGCTTACCTGGTAGATAGGCAGCTGATAGCCAAATATGTCTCTCGACACACCATTGCCAGATTATATTAGCCAATTTGTCGCATGATACTGATTTTATGCCACCCATGTGCTTGATGTAGGCCACCACCGTTGTGTTGTCAATCATTAACCTAACATGCACGTGCTGCATATTGGATGAATATGCTTTTAGCCCATAAAAGGCGGCCAGCATTTCCAAATAATTTATGCCTAGTGAGTGTAGTAGCGATGTCTCGAGATTAGTCCATCTGCCACCTGTGCTGGATATAGAGTTAGTAGCTCCCCAGCCTAAAGCACTGGCATCGGTCGTGATGACTATGTTAGGATTAGTGATGGCAATGGGACTGTAACTGTGCCAAATATTTTCTGACCACCACTGAAGTTCTGATATGGCCTCAGTGGGTAAATACATTGTTCGGTCATAATGCCCCCTATTTTGGTGTAGTGCATGTGTCCTTGCTCTTTGTAAATTTTGGTAATGCAAGGGTCCATATTGTGCAGCTGGAAATGCTGCTACAATACTCCCAATGACTCTGGCAACATGCCGGATCCTTGGTTGTGTATTTGCGATTAAATTGTTGCATGCTTGCGCTAATGCAACCTTTTTATCCCTTGGCAGAGTAACAGTCATGTGGGTAGAATCGATGGTGAAGCCTAGATAGTCCATATTAGTTGACGGCTTCAATTTCGATTTATCTGGGTGTAGAACAAATCCCAACGTTTCAAGGAGTTGTTTAGTAGCTGAAACTGCTGCGACAGCTAGTTCCTTGGTTCTCCCCATTATGAGAATATCGTCCAGATAAGCCATGACTAGGTATTTTTGTTCTCTCAATATTTTCATGGCTACTTTAAGAATTTTGGTAAATAATCTGGGAGCTGTTGTTAACCCATTGGGCAGTGCTCTATATTGCCATAGTTGCCCCATCCAGATAAATTTCAGGTATCTAAAATGATCCTTGTGAATGGGTACTAAATAGTAAGCATCTTTAATGTCTATGCTTGCCATGAAGTATCCCTTGGAGATCAGTTGTCTGGCAGTGACAAATGTCTCCATTTTGAAATGTTGATACTCAACAGATTGATTTAGTGATGTTAGATCAATGATGATGCGACATCCACCATCTTTTTTGGTTTTAATAAATATATTTGATACAAATTCCAATGGCTCATGTCTGGTCCTTTCAATGACTCCTTTAGACATGAGCCTATCTAGTTCAGCCTGTCCTTCCTCCTTCTCTAGTTCAGTGGGAAGGAATACCCTTTGGGGTATATGCTGAACCGGCGGTATTATGCCTGTTATAAATTCAATTTTGTATCCACTAATACTGTTGAGTACGTATTGGTTGTTAGTGATAGTACACCAAACATGTTTAAATAATCGTAAACGCCCTCCTGTTAGTAAAACACCCTTGGTTATTGTATGTTGACAGGAACCAGACCCACCTACCTCCATGTTCATTTTTGGGAGCGTCTTCGTTGGTGGGTTTGGCTCGCGGGCGTTTTTGTTGGTGCTGTCACGGGGCGGCGTATCTTCCCACGGCTCCGCTCTGGGCCCCTCTCTAAAAAAGAGCTATGGGGGTAGTGAGGAGCGGTAGCCAGGCTTTCACCAGTCCGGTATCTGCTGGTGGATGCCGAGGGGTGCTGCCAACTGGGTGTCTTCGCCCTGCTCGGCGCTGGTCCTGCCCTCATGAGGCCTACTGGTTTGGCCGCCTCTTCAAGTTCTTTGAGCCTTTTTCCCAGGTCAGCCCCAAATAGCAGCGCCTCCTTCTCTGGCGCAGGAGCTTTGCAAAGCCCTGCATATTTGGGGTTGAGGGCAGGCCTGATGTTTTCCCGCCTTAAGTTGTTCATCTCAAAGTGGGTGTTACACATCAGAGCTAGGACATCCTGTTGAGGTGTAGTGAGGTCCGTGTGCTCTGCGGACCGAGCAAAGGCGGTGATGGCAGCGGTATGGAGCTTCAGGATGCGCTGCATTTTCAGCTCTTGGCTCCTAATATGTTGGCCTAGCTGGCTCCATATCTGGCCATTGACGGTCTTAACCCGCAGCGCCTCACAGTTCTCGGGTGCCGTGTATGTCTCGAGAGCCTCCTGGATTACTTTTTCCTGGAGAGGCTTGTTGGATAGCCGGTTTATGCTGGCCGCCATTTTTGGGGTCAGCATTCTCCCGGCCTTCGGGGGCGCCGCATACCTGTTGACCACACCCAGCAGCTCTTCTTCCTCCTGCTCCCCTGGCATACTTGTGCAGTCGTCCGCCTGCCCCTGCGATAAGCCAGCCCAGTCCTGGCCTCCCTTGCTGACCTCAAATAAGGAGGGAGCAGAGGGGTAAGGTGACGGTTTGGAGGAGGCCTCAGCCCGTCCTCCCTGGAGATGCCTTGCCTGCATCTCCTGCTCGAACATTTGTTCGAGGAGCTGCCTCATGCAGCTTAAGCGGCTGTCTCCCCGTTTAGCCGGTGGAGAATGTTCCCGTTCCTCCGACGAGTCAGAGACCACCGGCCGGTCCGTTTTACGGGTGGATTTCCTCCCTGTGCGAGGTGTTGAAGTCGGCAGCACAGGGAGCGGCTCGGGGTCGGGTGTACGGGAGCGCTGAAAATGCTCCTCTGCCGCCGGTGGCTGCCGCCCAGATGTTGACCCTTCCTCGGGGGGAGTTGGGCAGGCAGTCCGTTTGCTTTGTCGCTTGCGGGTAGCCATACTAGCGACTCTGTAATACAAAAGACTCACTTACCTGAGGTCTTGTCTTTTATCCTGCAGCTGGAGAGCCTGGCTCCAGCTGCCGCCGCTGTTGCGCTGCTGGCGTAATGCCGCGCCTGCGCACTGGGTGGGTTCTTCACGTAGTCACTCACGTGACTCCGAAGTAAAATTAAGAACATTGAATGTAGGAAGGAATTGCAGATGCTGGTTTAAACCAAAGATAGACACAAACATCTGGATTAACTCAGCAGGACAGGCAGCAACTCTGGATAGAAGGAATGGATGTTGTTTTGGGTCAGAAGAAGTATTGACCCATTCCTTTTCCCCAGAGATGCAGCCTGTCCCTCTGAGTTACTCCTGCTTTTTGTGTCTATCTTCAGTACGAACATTGAATTCTCCCATTTCAAGTAATATCCCCCATTGCTTCACTCTTTCCAGTGCTCCTCACCCCATTGCACTCCCATTTCTCTCACTACCACCCATCCCACCAGTCATCCTGCTCCTTTCTGCTCCTGTGTTCACTCATCTCTCATCCCTGAGTTTCTCATTTCCCTTTTACCTCCCCCGCTGCCTCCTCCCCAGTCCCATTTCACCCATATCCCTCCCTGTGGCCTCACATTTCAGTCTCTTCTCTCCTTACCTTACACCCTAATTTCAACATGATGTTGACATTACATGCACAGCATAAGGAAGCATTCCACAATATTTGTGCTATTTAAAAAATAACCATACAGAGAACTACTTCATAGATGTGCTGAGTATCCACTTGTTGTACACGCATCTGCAAAGTACCACATGTGCATCAGAAAAAAAAGAGTATTTAATTATTCTAAACTAGCATTTCATTGTTTATATAATGTATAAGCTGGAAGGAAAACCGGAGTAAATGTGAAAATGTACCTTTAATTGTTGCTTCACATGCCAAAAATTGTGAACAATGAATTTATGTGTAACCTTGAAAAATGTGAAATGTGAAACAGATAAATTATAATACAATTAAGCTGAGCCTTGTTTAAGGATCAGCTTAATGTTCTCAGCTACATTCATATAACAATTCCCATTTACATAACTCCTTCTCTGTAAGATAAAATTTCCCTGTTGAACCAATGAATCAGACATTAAAAGGGAAATGATTGATAGCCTTATCAATATGGATATTTAGCAAGTTTATAATAGAGGAGAATAATAATAATATAATATTTTTATTTTCATTGCACATAGGTGCAATGAGATTTGGCATGCAGCTTCCATCCGATGTCATAACTTAAACTAATAAAATTTAAATACCCCGAGAAACATGGTTTATAAAAAAAGAACAGTAAAACAGTCTAAAGTGCAAATATGTCTGTGCCGGGTCGATGTGCGACGTGACCATCTGAGGGAGACAGTTCATGGAGGTGGGTGCACTCAGCAGGGCCAGTTCGGAGCAGCTATAGCTCTGGTGCTGAAGCTGTTCCTGAGTCTGGAGGTGCGGGCGTAGAAGGCCTTGTAATGTCTGCCAGAAGGTAGGAGTTCGAGCAGACTATTACAAGGGTGCGAGGAGTCTTTGTGGATGCTGACTGCCTCCCTGAGGCATCGTGTATTGTAGATGCCCTCCAAGGCTGGTAGCTCTGTCCCAATAATCTTCTGCGCTCTGTGGACGATGCGCTGAAGAGCTCTTCTCTCCGCCTCCGTGCAGCTGAGATCTTCTTCGAGTCCGTTGCAATCTCAGATGTCGTTCTGCCAGTATCTGGCGCAGGTCACAGCTGGTCGGGTCGGTTCAACCAGGTCCTGGGGGCTGCACTGGGGGCATCATCATACTCCAGTAGGTGGGGCATTGTCTGCACTGCTCCACAGCTGCATGTGTCTTCTGCCTGGTAGTTCCATGCTTTCATAAGTGCTTTGCACCTCCCCTGCTCCACTCGTAATCTGTTGAGGGTTTTCCAGGTTGGCCATGGGAGGTCGTGCCCACTGGCGAGGCATTCAGTCGGAGTGATTCCTCTCTCCATCCAGTCGTGGGCTCGTGTGTTGAGCTGGTTCCATTCATCTTTCCAGATGGTGGGCCTTACTGTTTCTTTGGTTGTCTGGAGAGGTGGGACTGTCTGCAAGAAACTGGCTCTAGATTTCAGTCGGGGTGGAGGTGCTGTGTGTCCGTGCAGGGGGTGCGTGGCATTGATCTCCTGTGCTCTTCGCTTGTCTTGGGCGACGATGGATCATCTGATATGGCGGGGGGCAATACCAGCTAGGGCGTAGAGGCACGGGACTGGCGTTGTCTTTATACATCCCGTGATAATGCGGCAGGTGTCGTTGAGGGCTGTGTCAACCAGTTTGGTGTGGTGGGAGCGGCTCCAGCTTGAGCACGCGTATTCAGCTGTGGAGAATCACAGGGCTAGGGCAGTTGCACGGATGGTTGGTGGATCAGCGCTCCACTTTGAGTTTACCAGTTTGCGCAGGATGTTGTTGCGAGTGTTGACCTTGGCTTTGGTGTTCTGAAGGTGGGTTTTGAAAGAGAGTGTCCTGTCGAGTGTGACTCCGAGGTACACGGGGTGGAAGTGGTTGGAGAGTTTGTGGCCATCCCATGAGACGCTCAGTTGTTTTCCTGCATCTCAATTTTTAAGATGGAAGCTGCATAGTTGGGTTTTTGATGGGTTGGGTTTCAGGTGGTTGTTATTGTAGTAGGTTGTCATCTCTTGGAGGGCGCTTTCCAGGACAGACTCAATCTTCTGGAAGTTCTCCTGTTGGGTGGTGATGCAGAGGTCATCAGCATAGATGAAGCGGCGGCATTGTGGGGGAAGTGGTTGGTCGTTGTTGAAGAGGAGGGGGGCCAGCACGCTGCCTTGTGGTAGGCCATTCTTTTGGGCTTTCCATTTGCTCTTCTTGTCGTTTAGTTGAACGAAGAAGCGCCTGTTGTTGAGAAGGCTTTTGATGACTTGGCACAGGTCGAGGTCACCAGTCATGTCAAAAACGTTTCCTGATCATGGTGCGGTGCTGGACAGTGTCATAGGCAGTGGTGAGATCTATGAAAGCTGCTCCGGTGATGAGTTTTCACTCAAAACCGTCCTCAATGTGTTGGGTGAGGTTCAGAAGCTGCCCGGCACAGGAGCGGCCAGGGCGGAAGCCAGCTTGATCTTTAGTAAGCTTGGAGTCTATAAGTGGCATAAGATGTTGGAGTAGTAGCCTCTCGTAGAGCTTGTAGGTGATGCAGAGGAGGGAAATGGGTCTGTAGCTCTTTGGGGATGATGGGTCCTTTCCAGGTTTGGGAATTGCGACAGTCTTGGCCTTTCTCCATACAGGTGGGGTTGTTTTCTGTGCCATGCATGAGTTCAGCATTGCTAGGAACCAGGTCTGAGATACCACACAGAGATGCCATATGTTAGTATGCTTTCTGTGGTGCAGCGGTAGAACGTTGTCAGCAGCTGTTGGGGCAGACCAGTCTTTTTCAATGTTCTCAGGAAGAACAGTCATTGCTGTGCCTTCTTGACCAGCGCATGTGAGGTCCACTGTAATGAGTGTGCCCAGAAACCTAAAGCTGAACACTCTCTCCACACTGTCCCCGTTGATAGAGATTGCAGCTTATTCCCCATTATGTGTCCTCCTGAAGTTGATTATCAGCTCCTTGGTCTTGGAGGTGTTTAGGGACAAGTTGTTACGATAGCACCAGTCCGCCAGGTTCTGCTCCTCCGCTCTGTAGTTTGTTTCATCACCATTGGTGATCAGCCCGATCACCGTTGTGAAGGATGTTAGTAATTTCCTGTGCACTGACTAGGTACATGAGAACATAGAACATCAAAATTATATGTAATCATAGATGTGGCAATTCTTGGAGAATACTATAGTGTTTATTTGTGAGGATAAATATAGGTTTTCTGATCCCATCATCAACAATAGTCTCTCTGAACAACTGCTTTGAAATTTGGGCATATTTTTTATTATTTCATAATTAATATCTAATATGCCTAGTTTGCCCAGTCTGAAAGAATGATCATCAATCAAGCCAAATGCATTAACAGTAGACTACGGCACAATACAAAGTGCTATGCCTCTCAGTGCTTACCATTCAGATCATCAAAGGATAAATTGAACTCTGATTTGTAATTTAATTGCAATAAACAATATCTGTAATAGTGCATATAAACATATTATTTTCAAATCAATATGCAACATTGAATATTAGACCATCACGATTAGGTCTAATATTGCCAGAAAAAGTAGTATACTGGAGGACTGGGAGAAATTCAAAGACCAGCAGAGGAGGACAAAGGGCTTAATTACGAAAGGAAAAATAGATTATGAAAGAAAACTGGCAAGAAACATAAAAACTGACTTCAAAAGTTTTTATAGATATGTGAAAAGAAAGAGATTAGTTAAACCAAATGTAGGTCCCTTGCAGTCAGAAACAGGTGAGTTGATCATGGGGAACAAGGATATGGCGGACCAATTAAATAACTATTTTGGTTCCGTCTTCACTAAGGAAGACATAAATAATTTGCCGGAATTAGCAGGGGACCGCAGGTCAAAGGAGTTGGAGGAATTGAGTGAAATCCAGGTTAGCCGGGAAGTGGTGTTGGGCAAATTGAATGGATTAAAGGCCGATAAATCCCCAGGGCCAGATAGGCTGCATCCCAGAGTACTTAAGGAAGTAGCTCCAGAAATAGTGGATGCATTAGTAATAATCTTTCAAAACTCTTTAGATTCTGGAGTAGTTCCTGAAGATTGGCGGGTAGCAAACGTAACCCCACTTTTTAAGAAGGGAGGGAGAGAGAAAATGGGGAATTACAGGCCAGTTAGTCTAACATCGGTAGTGGGGCAACGGCTATAGTCAGTTATTAAAGATGGGATAGCAGCACATTTGGAAAGTGGTGAAATCATTGGACAAAGTCAGCATGGATTTACGAAAGGTACATCATGTCTGACGAATCTTGTAGAATTTTTCGAGGATGTAACTAGTAGCGTGGATAGGGGAGAACCAGTGGATGTGGTGTATCTGGACTTCCAGAAGGCTTTTGACAAGGTTCCACATAAGAGATTAGTATACAAACTTAAAGCACACTGCATTGGGGGTTCAGTATTGATGTGGATAGAGAACTGGTTGGCAAACAGGAAGCAAAGAGTAGGAGTAAACGGGTCCTTTTCACAATGGCAGGCAGTGACTAGTGGGGTACCGTAAGGCTCAGTGCTGGGACCCCAGCTATTTACAATATATATTAATGATCTGGATGAGGGAATTGAAGGCAATATCTCCAAGTTTGCGGATGACACTAAGCTGGGGGGCAGTGTTAGCTGGGAGGAGGATGCTAGGAGACTGCAAGGTGACTTGGATAGGCTGGGTGAGTGGGCAAATGTTTGGCAGATGCAGTATAATGTGGATAAATGTGAGGTTATCCATTTTGGTGGCAAAAACGGGAAAGCAGACTATTATCTAAACGGTGGCCGATTGGGAAAGGGGGAGATGCAGCGAGACCTGGGTGTCATGGTACACCAGTCATTGAAGGTAGGCATGCAGGTGCAGCAGGCAGTAAAGAAAGCGAATGGTATGTTAGCTTTCATTGCAAAAGGATTTGAGTATAGGAGCAGGGAGGTTCTACTGCAGTTGTACAGGGTCTTGGTGAGACCACACCTCGAGTATTGCGTACAGTTTTGGTCTCCAAATCTGAGGAAGGACATTATTGCCATAGAGGGAGTGCAGAGACGGTTCACCAGACTGATTCCTGGGATGTCAGGACTGTCTTATGAAGAAAGACTGGATAGACTTGGTTTATACTCTCTAGAATTTAGAAGATTGAGAGGGGATCTTATAGAAACTTACAAAATTCTTAAGGGGTTGGACAGGCTAGATGCAGGAAGATTGTTCCCGATGTTAGGGAAGTCCAGGACAAGGGGTCACAGCTTAAGGATAAAGGGGAAATCCTTTAAAACCGAGATGAGAAGAACTTTTTTTCACACAGAGAGTGGTGAATCTCGGGAACTCTCTGCCACAGAGGGTAGTGGAGGCCAGTTCAATGGCTATATTTAAGAGGGAGTTAGATGTGGCCCTTGTGGCTAAGGGGATTAGGGGGTATGGAGAGAAGGCAGGTACGGGATACTGAGTTGGATGATCAGCCATGATCATATTGAATGGTGGTGCAGGCTCGAAGGTGCCGAATGGCCTACTCCTGCACCTAATTTCTATGTTTCTATGTTTCTATGTAGGTCAGCCAATCAAATATTATACTGGTTGATTTCTGTGTTTGTTTGGCAGCATATTATCACTCTGCTTTGAATATCCAAATTTGAATGATGATCTCAGCAAGGTCAAGTGCCAAGGGTATATTCATTTATTGATTTTGAACCATGGCTGGCTTGTGGGTGAAATGAGCATAAAGTTATGAATTATTTTCCAGGGGTACACTGGCCATGACATGGCTTAATTCTGTTTGTGAAGTTGAGTTTCTGCTTTTGAGTGAATCATCTTTTGAACTTTCTGTTTCTTCATTTGCAGCATGGAGGCACTGTGGTAGAATTGCTGCCTTTGATCCAAGATCTTCAGTTTCCTCCCACGCTCCAAAGACGTACAGGTTTGTAGGTTAATTGACTTGGTATAAATATAAATTGTCCCCGGTGTGTGTGTAGGATAGGGTTAATATGCGGGGATCACTGGTCAGTGCAGACTTGGTTGGCCAAAGGGCCCGTTTCAGCACTGTATCTCTAAACTAAACTAAACTGGAGGGATATAGGCCAAACGCGGGCAGGTGAGACTAGTGTTGATGTGACATGTTGTTTGGTGTAGGCAAGTTCGGCCGAAGGGCCTGTTTCTATGCTATAGGACTCTATGACTCTAATTATCTTCATTCCTTCCTAACTTAAGGTACTTTTATTTTGCTTGTTACACTATGCTTGGAATTAAGAACTCTTTCAGTCCTATAAGCACATGTCAACATCTAATGATGTTAACATAAGTAATGAGTCAACATAACAGACCATTATACATGTTTGGACAGTTTAAATGATACCAATTAACAGCTGATAGTTTAATAGAGACCAATTAAGTGGTTGAATACCTTATCCAACTACTTAATTGTTTCTTCTATTTTTCTGATTAATACTTATCCTTTCCATGGAGTCATCAGATTTTCATATAGATTTTTCAAGGGATATTACAAAAAAAATCAACATTTTAATTGTGGCTCTGCATCGTAGTATACTAATAAATTTTAACTGTAATTTATTTTATTATTTGCCAAGTATATAGTGCTTTATGTAGAATAAGCTATATTTATCAAAAAAAATCTTCCATCAATATAGCCAACACTTCTGCTTTGGTTATATGACCAATCAACTTCTAATGTAATAAACTAATAGCCAAAATGTTTTATTTTAATTCTATGAACATGAATATCTTTTAAACTTTTTAAAAGTGTCTATATATTTTATTGGTGCTTACTGTAATAATAAAAAGCACTGCATGTAGATATGAAAAACATAACATGATCAAAGCAATTTGATTCGTTATTTTATACAAAATCTAATTTATAGATGCATTGTAAAACATTGGTCTCAACCCTGAAAGTGACAAACTACAAGAACTCACTATAGAATAATATTTAAGACGGGCTATGGCAAAAGACTTTGATGATATTCTGAATGATCAGCTGGGAAAGCTAGAAACAAGAATGGATGTCGGGAATAAAGACATTTGTGGAAAAATTGACATTCTACAAGTTTTCATCGAAGAGGTAAATACCGTTTTGAAAGAAGAAATCAAACGGGTTGAAGAAGATCTCAGCAAAAGGTTGGAGCCCAATCTCCTCACTTCAAAAAAACAAAACAAAGCTATCAGAGAACTTGAAGTTACTACTACGGACATGTCTGACACAACGCAAAGACTGAAGGAAGATCTAGACCGTGTTTCTGGGCAACTGGCCAGAATGTTCGACAAATGCCTAGATCTTGAAGCCCGGTCCAGACGCCAAAACTTAAGAATTGTTGGAGTGAAGGATGGGAAGGAAAGTGGAAAAGACTCTCGGGTCTTCACTGCCAACCTACTTAAACAGGTATTTAATCTGCCTGAGAGTCCTAAAATTAATCAAGCACATCGAGTCCAGAGAGCCAGATCGGGTGTTGTAGCCCCACCAAGACAGATTATTCTTAAACTACATGACACAGCAGTTCTTGAAGATATCATGAAGAAAGTGACAACCGCAGGAACCCTGATGTTTGAAGGAGAAAATATAAGATTCTTCAGAGATTATCCAGCAGAGGTGGTCAAGAAGCGAGCTCTCTTCACCAAGACACGTCTTATTCTCAGAGACATTCCAGGCCTGAGATATGGAATAATGTATCCTGCCAAATTAAGGGTCACATACGAAGGATCGGAATGTTTCTTTATCGACCCAGAAGATGCATTTAAATATGCACAAGAGTTAAAAAAAGACCTAAAAGGATAAGTAGAATGAGATGGCTCTGTTTGATTAGCAGGGCTATGCCCTACTGAACTTTCACTGAACCTGTTCGCTAAACCATGTGTTTAACGTACACCTTTCTTATGTATTTATAAGGGGTAGACTGATATAATATGTTTTTTTCATATAAAAATATATATATAAACCTGCAAATAAGATGGCCGACAGGTTCACAGCCATTCATGTCTAGACATACTTATCAGAGATAGATTGGAATGTAAGTGGGTAGATTGCTCAAGGTCCCCGTGTTTATGATGAGAATGTTTAAGATCTTTGAATTACGCAGCACTGAAAACAATTTAAACCTATGGTAATGTAACATACTAACAAATTATATAACTAAACTAACAAATTATATAACATACTAACAAATTATATAACTAAAGCTATCATTATTACATAAAATACTAACAAATGTACTAAACCATTTATTTTAACCTAATACCCAATACTAATCCGTTTAAAAAAAAATCTAATACCTAACTGTTACTAGATTTACGAACTCTAGGCAACGATCAATGTATTAGTTTATATTTAAAATATGTTTAATATCTATCCGATGGTGGGGGTTGGAATTTCCAGCAGTTTCCAGGTCAGAACGAGAGGGAATATGTGATGGCAGTTTGAGAGGGGAGGAGAGAGAGAGAGAGAGAGAGAGAGAGAGAGAGAGCTCTTGTTTGGCCGGTGAGGCTGCTGGAGATTCCAATTAACCCCTTCAAGCCTGACGGTTTTCAACCGGTTATGTATTTAACATACGAATATGAATAAGCAAGATTTTTGTTAATTTAAATAGGGTATTGAAATAGTAAATACCCACTTAGACCAAGCTATAAGAAGAAATGTAACCCTCTTAGAGGAAATTATTTACAGTTCTTGCTCTTTTTTTTCTGTTTACATAATATCCTGTTTAGTCGGATTTTCTTTTTTGCAATATTACTTGTAAGGGGCGGAGCTAATTGTATTTAACACCCCGGGAAGCTCACTTGAAATTTCCCACCAGGGGGTGGGCACACACAGTATCCTTAAATATTGTTTTTTTCGTATTATTTAAGTTATTTAGCACTTTTTTCGCTTTTTCTTCATATGGCACTTTTTCTTGTGATATACCAGCAGGGTTTTGAAATTGGGATCACCCACCCAACATCCAGAAGGTTGAGTTATTGTGTTACACCATCTGAAACAAGGGAATCCATGTAAGCTATAATGCAAGACAACCCTCTGAAGAAAACTGGAGGAATTACTTTCTGTAGCTGAAATTTTAGGGGCGTTTATGAGCCAATTAAAAGGGGTAAAATTCTTTCCCAATTCAAATCACCGTATGCTGATATAATATTTTTACAGGAGGCGCATCTCAAAGATCAAGCATACCAGGCTGACGCCCAACTGGACTGGTCAAATATATCACTCCTCTTTTCTTTCCAAAACTAGAGGTACTGCAATTATAATCCGTAAGGGTATACCATTTAAACATAAAACCACCATAGCAGACAAATATGGTAGGTATGTCATAGTATCTGGGGAGATATATTCTATCCGACTTACTATGGTAAATATCTACACTCCCAACTTTGATAACCCACAAATTTTTAACAAAATGTTTAATATAATTTCAGACTCCACCCAGTAAAACTTGATAATTGGGGGAGATTTCAACTGCGTTCTGGATCAATAGTTGGATAAATCCTCACAACTAAAGAGATATAACACAAAATCAAAATCCTGCAAACTTCTAAATACGTATATAAAAAACACAAATATAACAGATATATGGAGGATTGCAAACCAATCTGGAAGAGAATACTCCTTTTATTCATCTGTACATAAAACGTATTGACTATTTTTTGGTTGACACAAAATTAATGCCTTTTACAACTAATCCCAATTTCCGATCATTCCCTGCTAACCTTTTCCATAAAACTAGAAGGAATGTACAATGAAAAATCATTCTGGAGGTTTAATCGTCAAATACTAAACAACCCAGATTGCTGTATATATTTAAAACAACAGGTGGAACTCTTTTTTGAGAACAATGATACGCCAGGTATTTCACCATCGTTATTATGGGAATCTTTTAAGGCTTTTATTAGAGGTTCTATCATTTCATACCAAGCATATCAAAACAAAAAGAATAGGATGGAACAATTGCAACTAGAAGAACAGATCAGACAGCAGCTCTGAAAACGCGACAGATCCGTCTATGGGTAAACATAATAAGATAGCAGTACTAAAATTTAAGTTAAATCAAATTCTCTCTGCAAGAGTAATCAGATTATTTCAAATTACTAAACAGGAAAATTTTGAGTTCGGCGACAAACCACACAAACTTCTTGCATGCCAGTTGAGAAAAGTGGAAAAGGACTATACTATTCAAAAAATTAGATCAGATAAAGGTGAATTATTTACACTACCAAAAGACATTAACGAAAGATTTGCCCAATTCTATCAAAATTGATATACATCCAAAACATCAACAGAAATGAGAAAAATTACAAACTTTCTTGATAACTGTAATCTTCCAACATTTAAGGCAGTGGAACAAGATGAATTCGGAGCACAGATTTCAATTAAAGAAATAGAAGAGACTATCAATTCATTGAAGAATGGCTAAACACCAGGCATAGACAGGCTTAGTAATGAATTTTATAAAAGATTTTAAGACGTAATCTCCCCGCTTTTACATAACCTTTATATACACACCTTTGAAGAACAGACACTACCACAAATCCTAGCTGAATCAACTCTTACACTTATACCCAAAAAAGATAAAGATCTGAAAGAGCCAGGATCATACAGAGCAATCGCCCTGTTAAATACAGATCAGAAAATATTAGGTAAAACTCTGGCAAGAAGATTAAGTAAATACGTAAATAAATTTATACACTCTGATCAAACTGGGTTTATACCCAAGAGACACTTGTTTAATAATTTGAGACGCCTGTTCAACATAATGTACTCACATAGAACAATAAAAGAAGACATCAATTATTTCATTAGACGCAGTAAAAGCATTTGATCAAGTAGCATGGGAATATCTTTTTACAGTATTGCAAAAATTCCAGTTGGGAGAAAATTTTATTTAATGGATAAAACTGCTATATGATAAGCAACTGCCAGAATGCTAACTATTCATATACTCTCACCTAAATTTCAGTTATCCATGGGGCAATAGACAGGGATGTGCATTATCATCCCTGTTATTTACCCTTACGATTGAACCTTTGGCAGAAAATATAAGAGCACATCCGAATATTCACGGCTATAGCATTCCAAGTATATTAAATCTTATATAGGAAATTGGTTCCTTTTCAGGATATAGAATACATTGGAACAAAAGTGAAATTATGTCAATAAAACCTCAAGAGCCGACACACCTCCTAAAATTCCCTTTCAGAAATGCTACAGAAAAAATCAAATATCTTGGTGTTCATGTAACCAGAAAAGACACTTCTCTATTTAACGCAAACTTTCCTCCTTTAGTTACAAAATGTAATGTTCTTACTCAATTTTGGAAAACACTTCCGATGTCTCCCATAGGCAGAATAAATGCCATAAAGATGATATTCCTCCCACAAATCCTGTACTTATTTCAACCAATACCAATATACTTTCCTACATTTTTTTTTTTTTTTTACTTGATTCTCTGATCACAAACTTTATTTGGGATTATAAAACACATATAATCCATAAATGGCATCTATGTAAACCCAATGAAATTGGTGGACTGGCTCTCCCCAATTTTTTATATTATTATTGGGCAACGAATATTGAAAACGTAATCTATTGGTTGGACAATACATGCCGACATGTAAAATGGTTAATGGAGAGAGAGGATTGTTCGCCTTTTAATATAGGCGCAATTCTTATCTCTCCAATAAATTTGAAGAAAACACAATATGAGAAAAATCCGATTATCCACAGTACCTTACGAATCTGGAGACAAGTGAAGTCAACCCTTAAACTGAGAAATGTATCTCTTCTCTCACCAATTGCCAACAATCCTTCATTCAAGCCATCTATTTTAGACAAAACGTTCACACATTGGAAAAGATTAGGAATCAAAAAACTCGGAGATCTTTATGAGATGGGAACTCTTCTCTCATTTCACGAATTACAGTCGAAATATCACCTGAAAGTTAGTCCATATTTTAGATATCTTCAAATTCGAGACTATCTGAAATCATGTACCCAAGACTACCAATCTTTGTTGCCAGACATACTAGACGAATGTATGAATAGAAACTCGGAGTCAAACAAGTTAATATCATATCTGTATAACACCCTTTTAAATATAGAAATCCCATCGTCAGAAGTAATTAGAAGAGCTTGGGAAGATGAACTTGGCCTAAAAATTCTAAAAGACAGATGGGAGGAAAACCTTCTATATATACACAATTGTTCGATTAACGTTAGGCATTCGTTAATTCAATTTAAAATACTGCACAGACTCTATTATTCAAAGTCTAAACTGAATAAGATCTTTCCAAATGTATCTCCTATTTGCGATAAATGTCTTCTTCAGGAAGCAACTATAACCCATTCCTTTGTCTCTTGTATAAAGTTACATAATTTCTGGAGAGAAATTTTTGAAATTTTTCAAAAACATTGAAAGTAAAATTGGATCCCGATACGGAATTGATCATTCTAGGTACATCAGAAGCCTACTCTGAGTTATCATTATTTCAAAGACGTTTCCTTAATTATGGTCTGATAACGGAGAAAAAACAAATACTCTATTTTTGGAAACATACATCAGTCCCTACTCTTAAGATGTGGATAATAAACATGTCCGAGGCGCTCCATCTTGAAAATATTAGACTTGTCTTGGCAGAAAAACCAAATCATTTTTCGAAGACATGGACACCATTCATTGATTTATTACAAGGATAATATGGTACTACACAACTTTGGATTTAAATCTAATTATGGCTTGCATGAGGTGGGTGGGGAGGGATGTGGCAGGTGTATCACCACTTTTTTCTTTCTTTCTCTTTTTGTCCATTTTTTTTTCTATTCCTCTCCTTTCTTTCACTCTTTGGCTACACCACTTTGGTGGTCTGGGGTTTCTATCTTTGCACATCTCACTTTTTTTCTTTCTTGCTTTTTCTTTTTTCTTTTCTTCCAACTATAGCTAAAAGTTAAAATTGAAACTACAATAACTGTATTATTTATTATGCCGTTGGATCTATTGTTGTACATTTGCTTCTGATAAATAAATAAATAAATAAATAAATAAAATAAATAAATAAAAAAGAACAAATGAGGATAGTATTACTACTCACCAGGTTTCTTACCTTAAGAAGGAAACATGTATGCACTTCAACCATGAATTTTAACAAAAGTGATGAATTATCTGATCTAGCAAAGAGAAAATAATGCATCTCAAAATAATCCATTTGTATTATCATTTTAAATTGCCTTGCTTTTTAGAATAAACTGGCACAGATGCTCCTGTTCTTCAATTGGAAATTGTTTCTGAATAATATTTACTCATGAAGCAATGACAGAAACATTCCTCCTATGTTTCAATATAACGATAAAGATTGTGATAACAAATATGCCCAGCCTTGAACATTTGAACCAGCTTCAGCTACGAATGTAAAATTGAACTTAATACTAGAAGAAAACTTATACATTTTGCTAAAGAAATTAGAGATGTTCTGGAACAATTTCACGTCAATCTAACTCCAGGGTTCAAATAATAGTTAGAAAATGCTCATGTGTTGTTTACCTTTATAAAAAATCTTTTTGCATGTCAAACTATAGTGTGTATATTACTATCGAGTGTAAACTATTGTTTTATTAACATTTTCATAAAATATATCAGTACAAATACAGATCCTTCTGCATGCTTCATTTCACTGGACTTTATTGTGTATGTGATGAATAAAACTGATTGATTGATTGATAATTGATTGATGCTTCTGAAATATTTAAATGAATTCTCATGAAAGATAATTAAAGATGTATGTTCTCCCTATGACCACGTGGGTTTTCTCCAGGAGCTCCGGTTTCCTCGCACACTCCAAAGATGTAGGTAGGTTAATTTGCTTTGGTAAAATTGTAAATTGTCCCGAGTGTGTAGGATAGTGCTGGTGCATGGGGATTGCTGGTTGGCGCGGACTCAGTTGGCCCAAAGGCCTGTTTCCATGCTGTATCGTTGAAGTCCTAAAGTTTAAAGTAGAGATTCTATTATCACTCTAGGCATCTTTGTTCATGATTTGTGTCCAATTACAAATGCAGGAAGTATAGAAGGGCTTAATGAATACTAAGTATGGATAAAACCTTAGCTTAACGCCTACACATTCAAACAGAATTACCAATTTATGTTGAGGTTGGTCATAACTAAATAATGGTGGCTTGGGAATATAACAAGTCATGACATTCTGGCTTGATGATATGATAAAGAAGGCTGATGGCGGAGGAAAATCAAAAACCTGTGCTGAAACATTTATACAAAGCTAATTGAAAGTAAAAGCGTTCAGAACATATATTTGTAAAAAATAAAATTTAGAAGAGATTTTCCGTCCTACCATTTACTTATGATCCAATTGTACATTTTCTCTCTCTTGTTTATCAAGCATCTATTTTATTCTGCCTTGCAAATAAGCAGACGTTACTTGAAAGAACCCTATTCCTTCCCCCCCCCCACACATACACACACGCACACGCACACACACACACACACACACACACACACACACACACACACACACACACACACACACACACACACACACACACACACACACACACACACACACACACACACACACACACACACACACAGCCCTCCCTCTGAAGAAATACATTCAAAAGTCTCTATTACCACCCCCTCTTAAAACCCTCAAATGTAAATAAAACTTCCTGAATGTTGTGTTTGGAGACACTAGAAACTGGAGATGCTGGAATCTTGATAAAATCACAACGTGCCAGAGGAACCCAGCAGGTCAGGCAGCATCTGTGGAGAGAATGGACAAAGGTGTTTTGGAGAGGGCTGATGAAATTGATGCCCAGTCCTAAATCTGTGTGGCGCAGTAATTTGTGGGACCATTGAAGATGATTTGATGTCTGCTGGACAAAATTCTGCACATTGATAGCGGTCATAAGAATGTCCTTAACCGGATGGTTGCAATCCTACCAGGGCTGCTGCTAAATAAACCAAAGTATCAATTTTCCACAAGATAAGGGATTTAAATCCTTGTTAGGTGATGCTATCATGTAGCCTTTTCACATTTTACAATATTAGCGCATTTTATAATTCAAGTAATACGTCTCGAGTAATGTTCCACTGCCAAGCTCAAGTCCCAACAATGACAATGCATCTTTTTTTACTATGTGACATAAAACCTAATTTTTCAGCTGTTAACCCAGGGTTGGATATTGGGATGCAATGTCATGGCATGTGTTTTGGGCATTTCTTTAAATTTCTTTATATGAAAGTCCTGACATCCCTGGAATCAGTCTGGTGAACCTTCTCTGTACTCCCTCTATGGCAAGAATGTCTTTCCTCAGATTAGGAGACCACAATTTTACATAATACCCTGTACAACTGACCAAGACCCTGTACAACTGCAGTAGAACCTCCCTGCTCCGATCCTAAAATCCTTTTGCTATGAATGGTAACATACCATTCGCTTTCTTCACTGCCTGCTGCACCTGCATGCCTACTTTCAATGACTGGTGTACCCTGACACCCAGGTCTCATTGCATCTCCCCTTTTCCTAATCGGCCACCATTCAGATAATAGTCTACTTTCCAGTTTTTGCCACCAAAGTGGATAACCTCACATTTATCCACATTATACTGCATCTGTCATGTATTTGCCCACTCACCCATCCTATCCAAGTCACCTTGCAGCCTCCTAGCATCGTCCTCACAGCTAACACTGCCCCCCAGCTTCTTGTCATCTGCAAACTTGGAGATGTTGCATTAAATTCCCTCATCCAAATCATTAATATATATTGTAAATAGCTGGGGTCCCAGCACTGAGCCTTGCGGTACCCCACTAGTCATTGCCTGCCATTCTGAAAAGGACCCGTTTACTCCTACTCTGTGCTTCCTGTCTGCCAGCCAGTTCTCTATCCACATCAATACTGAACCACTGAAATATTGAAATAAGGTCTTGCATCTGATAATCTTTGATTTTGCTTCTATTATAATTTTTCTTGAAAGACCCAATTTATTAGGTTCTGACCTTGGCTAGATAGTCATTTGCAATAAGGAAGTATTCAATGGTGGCATTATTTATAAAAGAGAGATTGCTTCAGGAAAGCAACGCCTGCTTGAACATGATTAGCTATTGTAAATTGCTTTACTGACAGCTATTGGTTACCTCGCCACAGTTTCACCGAAGAGAATACAAAGATTAAATATTTTGACTGATTCTGCTCCTGTCAAAAGATTGCCCTCCCTGCATATGTATACTGTTTGTTCCTTCTTCCATGTTAAAATGGCAGTGGCAAATGTAGCATGGAAGCAAGGAGATTGACATATAGGTGAAGGAGAATATATTAAGGGTGAGAGAAAAAGGTTTAGGTTCCGAGAGTATTCTGGATTTCTCAGATCAACATTACAGTCAGATAGAGGAGAGAGTGTTGCCAATTCCCCAGGCAGAGAGCAATAGGTCTCTGCTGATGGCATATCCTGGAGTTATAGCTCCACACCAGATAATCCAGACCATTGTCAGTTCTGTCCAGTTCTCTGTGGTTAAATCTAATGGCCAGCAAATAGTATTTATTTGACACTTGGATCTATAAGATTTTTCCATCAATAACATTATAATAGAAATATAGTTAACCTTCCTCAAAAATACATAACATTTGATTGCATTGAAATTAAGTTATATCTGCAATAATAGCTTCAGCAACTTTCTTCCTAAGTATGGACATGTTGCATGCCTGCCAGGGATGGGAGCATATTTAACCAAATAATTTTAATTACTTTATTATAATAACTCCAGAGAGCGCAACATTGCCAAGTGACTCTTATAGATATTGTTGTCGATTAATGCTTTTTCAAGATGCAATAAGAAAATGTCAAATGAAAACGATTTATAATTAATCCTGAACAAGATTCATGGGGACTAAAACCATGAAGTAATTATTGCTAATTTTAGCTGCCACCTCAAGTTTGTTGTGCTGCATTGCAAGTGTGATGCAGATAATTGCTTGCTTCAACTTTGTTAAACCATTAGATCAATAAGGAAAAGTGATTTCTAACAATCCAAATAAGCAAATACAGTGAACCTTCAAAATAATAGTCACCAATTCTATTGTGGTCTGGAGAAACAAATTAAAGTGGGTACAACTGTAGCCATATGGCGAATCGTTAGAGTTTTCAAGAATGATGGGAAAATAAGTCAACTTTATATGAATTCTGGGCAAAGAAGTCACTTTTACATGAACTCTAATCTGCTATAAAGAGGAAGGAGAATGAAACAAGCACATCAGCAAACTAAGCTGATTGTTAAGGGTTGCTCAACATCAATGGAGGCCCGCGTGACTAAATTTGGGATGGAAAAGGGAATAATGGAACAATGAACCTCAGTCATAATGATTCTATGTATTGATACACAAATGAACATTCAGGAAGATCATGAGAAACCACATAAAAGAGTGACCATCAAGGATATTGGTGATGATAACCTGGGAACAACCATTGGTGATGAATAAACAGGCATTTAGAAGTCCTCTAGGAGTGAGCCAGTCTGTTCACCTCACATGGGAAGTCCATGGCGTTGGTATATTTAGGATAATGAGTGATAAGTTAGAATATTGAATCAAATGTATAATTATTGGAAAATAATTGTATCCCAACGTATCTAAATAATCTGAGTACTTATCAAGACTAAGTTGTATGCATAAGTTGTATGCAATGTTAGTTTGAGAGGCTTTGTCTGTTAATACCTTAAAGATGTAATATGGTCATCACAACAAGCTTTTTTAAAGCAAAAAAGTAACCCAACAAATCATTCAATTGATTGAAGCAGTTGTAAATATAACTACAGTAAAAGTCAATTAACATTGATGTGCTTGGTGCTCTGCAGGACTAACAGACATTCTAGACTATTGGATGTTATTTCCCAATTAATCATCCTACAGTGTTCTGATTCACTATTTCTGGGTGTTATACAGTAAAAGTAGAATCAAAAAGTTCAAGTGTATCTTTTAAGTCTCAAGGGAGTACAGCAAAAAATACACTGGTTTGTCAGAAGGAGAATGGGAAGCAGGATCTCAAACGAATGAATGAGTGAGTGAGTGAACCAGACTGGGAACAGCCATCGGTGATGAAAGACCAGGTGTTTGGAAGTCCTCTGGGAGTGAGCCAGTCTGTTCACCTCACATGGGAAGTCCATGGCGTTGGTATATTTAGAAAAATGAGTGATAAGTTAGAATATTGAATCAAATGTGTAATTATTAGAAAATAATTGTATCCCAACGTATCTAAAGAATCTGAGTACTTATCAAGACTAAGTTGTATGTAATGTTAGTTCGAGAGGCTTTGTCTGTTATTACCTTAAAGATGTAATATGGTCATCACAACAAGCTTTTTTACAGCAAAAAAGTAACAAAAAAAAATCATTCAATTGATTGAAGCAGTTGTAAACATAACTACAGTAAAAGTCAATTAACATTGATGTGCTTGAGGCTATGCAAGACTAACAGACATTCTAGACCAGGGGTGGGGAATCTGCGGCTATTAATCCTAAAATTTATGTATTTAAAATACCAAAGAGTAAAAGAAGATCCAACAAAATAATCCTCCCCGACTGACAGCCACAATTAAAACATTAGTAAGTCAAGAGGGCTATTTTTACATCTGTTATGGTCATGATTTAGTTCTAATGTGACTCTAGAATGTACATTAACCTCCCTGCCTGACTGGCACCACCACTGCATGAGGCTGGTTGACGAAAGGGAAAATGTCGAGGAGAGTCCGCTGGCCGTCCAGTATTCAGTATTATCAACTTTTGATAGCGGTGCACGTAGCTTTCCATTTGAAGTTGAATTATTTGTTTGACTGTATTTTTTTAATTCTGTCTGGTTAACAGCCCATCATGTCAAAGAAAACAAAGAGAACACTGAGGGAAGAAAAAATAGTTTTTGATTAGGATTAGGAATGGGAACTGCAATATTATCTTGTTTCTGCTAAAGATAAGATGATTTGCTTGCTTTGTGATACTGCAATATCAACATTGAAGAAATTCAATGCTCATCAGCATTATGCCACTCATAAGGACCACAAATATTTCAAATTAGAGAGTGAGGCGCGAAAGGTTGCATTGCAGAAATTAAAAGATGAAAAGCAAAGGCAAAGGCAGTTATTTCAAGCAGTGGTAAGACCCGGAAATAATACTACTGAAGCGACTTATAAAGTAGCTTATATACTCGGGGAAAAAGGGAAGCCATTTAGCGATGTAGAAATCGTAAAATAATGTATTGTCGAAGTTGTAGGATGCTTAGACCCCGATAAGGTTTCAAAGTACTGCCTCTTTCAAGGAGAACTGTAACTGATCAGCAGCATGAATTAGCCCTCAACATAACAGAACAACTTCATGCAATAGTCCAAAAGGAAAATATATATTATTCAATCGCTTTGGAAGAATCAATTGATACTATTGACTCGCCGCTGTTTTTATACTTCATTCGGGCCATAACAGAAGATTTTCTTTGCTCCGAAGAGTTACTCGCTTTGGACACTCTTACGGGTAGAACACGAGGAATAGATTTCTTCAACAACTTTCAAGATAAATGTCGTGAAGTTGGACTGGATTTGGTTAATTTAGTGAGTGTATATACAGACGGTGCACCTTCCATGACAGGAAAATGTGAAGGGTTTATTGCACAGATAAAAAAGATATTATCAGATCCAGATGCTCTCATTTATTTTCATTGAATCTTACATCAGAAAAATCTCTGTGCTAAATCTACCATTTTAAGTGACACTTTACAAACAAAACTTATTTGTTAACTATATTTGTGCAAATGCAACACAGCATCGTCAGTTTCGTAATATGCTAAAGTTGGACGATGAGGCATTCAATGTGGATTTGCTGTATCATTGTAAAGTGCGTTGGCTATCTCAGGGACAGGTGTTAGCAAAATTGTTATCTTTGCAAGAACAGATTGTTAAATTTCATGAAGAACAGAATCAGCAATATGAATTATTGAAAGAAGATTTCTATAGAAATACTGCATTTCTGTGTGATATGATGTCAAAATAAAATGACTTGAATGTTTCTTTGCAAGGTAAAACTAAGCCTATAATATGATATGTGGCAAAAAATCCAAGCATTTCGAAAAAAGCTATATTTTTTCAAAACTCTTCTTCAAAATGAAATTTTGGATGACCATTTTCCCTTGTTAGCGAAGATAATTGATGAGCGGGTGGATTCATGCAAATCATTTGAAAAATGCACAGCTGTTATAGACTTATTAATTAAAGAACACAATGAAAGGTTCACTGTCTTTGAGAATCATGACATCACACTCAACTTAGCATTTCAACCTCACCTAGTTGATGTCTCCAAGGCTCCTAAAGAACTACAAATTGAATTGATTGAGCTCTCAGAAGATGACATTTTAAAGTCCGTATTTGACGCTAAAAATTTGAATTCCGATTGAAATATGGAAAAATGCAATAGAATACCCACGTCTTTGGCAACATGCACAAAAAATTATTTCTTGCTTTTCAACCATTTATTGCTGCAAATCTACATTCTCCTACCTAAGCCAAATCAAGATGCCCTTAAGATCACAAATGATGGATACCCATCTAGAAGATCAGTTAAAACTCCGTACCTTCATGTTACAACCAAATATTCAAATGCTTTCCCACAAAAAGCAGTCACAACAAAGTCATTAAAAGGTTAGTTAACTTTAGAATTAACAAAATGTTTTCATTTTATTGAAGTTAGTAGATAGTAGTTAGATTTTTACAAAATAATGTACATTTTGAAGTATATCTAATTGAAGTTTCTTGGACGTGGCCTTATTAGATTACAGGTAACAATGCGGCATTCCAACATGAAAAGGTTGCCCACCCCTTTCTAGACTATTGGATGTTATATCCTAATTAATCCTCCTACAGTGTTTTAATTCACTATTTCTGGGTGTTATACAGTAAAAGTAGAATCAAAAAGTTCAAGTGTATCTTTTAAGTCTCAAGGGAAAACAGCAAAAAATACTCTGGTTTGTCAGAAGGAGAATGGGAAGCAGGATCTCAAACGAGTGAGTGAGTGAATCAGAGCCCTGATGTTTGGAGGCAATGTGGGAATTAGCACCCCATGGAATACATATCAACCATCGGGATTTCTGAACAAACAGATTGCGGATTTTAAGAGTTTTACATTATTTTGAGATAGATAGATTACCCACTTAATAAAATAAGTATTTTTAACTTCAAACTTGAATTAAAAAACAACAAAAAGTAAAATAAAACATGCCGATAGAGACAAACTCATCAGAGTCAAGATAGTCAATGTGTAACAGTTGCACAAATGATGCTGCAAAGTCAAAACTAATGAATGATGCAACAGTAGCATAGAATAATATGTCAAAATAACTGAAATAAAAATACTGTTCAGAAATGTTATCACTTAGAGGGTTGCTTCATCAATATGTGCAACTCAACATATCCATGGTCTCTGCCAGTGTTGTGCAAAAATAAATCTGGAACTGAACTGAGTCATGTGTCTATAGCGTGTTGCCTTAAATATCCACTAAACTGTTCAATTTACAAAAGTGCTATTAATTCAGTATAAGGATATTTTATTTAAATGTATGAAGTATTGTAAAGACAAAAGCAAGCAGGGATCTTAGGTAGAACTTTCAAGAGAGAGCTAGATAGGGCTCTTAAAAATAGCGGAGTCAGGGGATATGGGGAGAAGGCAGGAACGGGGTACTGATTGGGGATGACCAGCCATGATCACATTGAATGGCGGTGCTGGCTTGAAGGGCCAAATGGCCAACTCCTGCACCTATTGTTTATTGCCTATTTTCTATTGGAACATTCATTTTCCTCTTCATCTGAATACATGTAACACAATTTTTTAATTAGATAAAATATTATGACAGGACCATTGGCCCGATGTTTGTGAGTTTTCTATTTTCTATTTAAGTATTGTGTAATGACCACTGATTTTGAAGATGTGCACATCTTAAAACATCTATTCTAATTAAAATCTAAACCCAAGCTGTAAATGTAGCAAAATGTTTGAAATCCATGTAAGAGGTTCCCTGCACCATTTTCCTTCCACATCTAACTTCAGGCTTCAGAATTGTGTTAATGTTCTGGAGCCTAAATTCTACTCGCTGCCCATGTGTACTGGATACTGTTGGCAAGCAACCATGGCAAGTTGGAAGGAAGATACACAATGACTGAAGTAAATTTGTCCTAGAGAAATGTCAGAAGTAGTGTGCCTCATTGGAATATTTTTATGAAGGGAAGTCTTTAAGGATTTTGTTGAACTGTTGAGGACAGGAGGCAAGTCCATTAGGTAGAATAGAAGATAAAAGCAGTTAAGATCAGATTGTGGAAATGTACGCAAGCAAAAGATAATTGTTTTATCTATTTTGGCCTTTTCTGTTTTTTACAATATATATAGTTTTAAAATAACTTTTTTTAAAGCAACAGCATTAATAAAAGCTACCCTTTTTTCCACAATATATTTTTGCCTCAAAGATACCCAGCAATTTTAGAAGACGCAGTGGACACCTGGGCATGACAATAAGCTTGGAAGGAAGTCTGACAATCAGCTCAGACGGATTTCTGATTGCCACAACCTGGGCATGTGAATGGCTACCTTGACCAGACCCAGGAGCAGACCAATAATGAAATCTCGAGTGACTTGTGCCACAAAGGTTTGTTGTTTATTTGAAGCAGAATCATAAGTTTGGAATTTTTTGCGAAATCTTTAAGAAAGCCTTCAAAGTCTGGTGGTCAGGTTACTCTCAACTTACTGTAGATGCAAACATCTGGATTGGTATACAAAGGGTACAACTAGAAATTTATCACAGGTAAACTGTTGCTGAAATTTGACCCCAATGTACATAATGCATGCATGTGCGAGAAATAAGTGATGGCAGTAACCATTTCATATGCTACCGTAAAACAATAATTAATAGAGTTGACAGGAACACAAAACTGTAAAATCTAAAAAACGTGGTGGATGTCAGGGATATAGATATTTTAGCATTCAATTTAATTTAAATTACTGTTAAATAAACTCTAAATATAATTAACTAAATTATGTATTAATAAGATTAAATAAATATTCAGAAAGGTTTTTTTTAAATGAAGTAGAGTGCAGTGGAGTTAGGATAAAATTTATGAAGGCTTTCAATGTGAACTTTGAAAGCTCGGCATATTCTGTAGTTAGTCAACCTACTCAGTTCAATCATGGGGACACAGTGGAAATCATTACTTATACAGCATCACATCAGTGGCACACTCAGAAAGTAGTGCACAATATTATATCAGAATTATATATAAATAGAAGTTATGGAGCTGAGTTTGAAAAAGAGGAATAAACCAAAAATAACTGCATAAAAATATACAGTCTTAAGCAAACCTTACATTTCTGTAGTAAGGACAGAAGATAACAAATTAATTAATTGGAAATAAGAGAATTCATGTAACTAGCAAACAGCTACTTATGTTCTAAGCAAGTTTGTGATTAACATTAACAAAAACAGAATTTGTCCAGAATCAGGCCTGTGTACATTTACTGTTAAGCAGAAAATTACAGTACCGTTACTTCAAATAAGCTATCAGAGGCAAGGGTCCATATATAACATTTGTCCTCATTGCCAGAGAAATGCAAGTATATAGCGATAGTTTCATGCTTTGTGCCTTTTATTTACTTTGAGACATTTAGTGAATCCTGCCATATTCAGATTGCAACAGGTCCAGTAAAGTAAAAGGTTGCATTAGGTAAGTCAGACACAGCATCTTATATTTTGCTTGGGCAGCTTACAGCCCAGTGGTATGAATTTTGATTTATCTCACTTCAGGTAGCCCTGGCATTCCGTCTCTCTCTCTATCCTCTCCGCCTCCCCCCCCCCCCCCCCCCCCCCCCCCCACCCTCCCCCCCACCCCCCCCCCCCCCCCCCCCCCCCACCCAAGTCGTTACTTTTTGCATATCTTTCATTCATTTTTCTTTATCTCTCCACAACACTGTCTATATCTCTCGTTTCCCTTATCCCTAACCAGTCTGAAGAAGGGTCTTGACCAGAAACGTCACCCATTCCTTCTCTCCAGCGATGCTGCCTGTCCCGCTGAGTTACTCGAGCTTTCTGTGTCTATCTTCAGTTTAAACCAGCATCTGCAGTTCCTTCTTACATATATCATTAAAAGCTGCCTGTCCCATATTGCCCCATATTGTACTCACTAACCTAAATTTTCTGCTTGATGTGAAATGAATATTAGAATATCTATCCTGCCATCCAGTGTCATTACTAATGGGCCTGTCAAATTTGTTTGTGTTAGTTTCATAAGCAGTAAATATTAAAGGGATCATATGAACTCAGCCCATTGGGTGGTAAATGATGGACGAGGGAATCAAAATGCCCCATGCAATTTATTTTCTCCAAATCCATTATCTTCTTGTCTGTCCTGATATTAATCTGCTCTTTATAGCCTGTGAGCAGGACAATCTCTGAAAGACACTGGGTTGTGCAGCTGACATCAGCAGAGACTGGATGCATTCCCAATCCCTGGTATATATAACCATATAACCATATAACAATTACAGCACGGAAACAGGCCATCTCGGCCCTACAAGTCCATGCCGAACAATTTTTTTTCCCCTTAGTCCCACCTGCCTGCACTCGTACCATAACCCTCCATTCCCTTCTCATCCATATGCCTATCCAATTTATTTTTAAATGATACCAATGAACCCGCCTCCACCACTTCCACTGGGAGCTCATTCCACACCGCCACCACTCTCTGCGTAAAGAAGTTCCCCCTCCTATTACCCCTAAACTTCTGTCCCTTAATTCTGAAGTCATGTCCTCTTGTTTGAATCTTCCCTATTCTCAGAGGGAAAAGCTTGTCCCCATCACCTCTGTCTATCCCTCTCATCATTTTAAAGACCTCTATCAGGTCCCCCTTAACCTTCTGCGCTCCAAAGAATAAAGCCCTAACTTGTTCAACCTTTCTCTGTAACTTAGTTGCTGAAACCCAGGCAACATTCTAGTAAATCTCCTCTGTACTCTCTCTATTTTGTTGACATCCTTCCTATAATTTGGCGACCAAAATTGTACACCATACTCCAGATTTGGCCTCGCCAATGCCTTGTACAATTTTAACATTACATCCCAGCTTCTATACTCAATGCTCTGATTTATAAAGGCTAGCATACCAAAAGCTTTCTTTACCACCCTATCTATATGAGATTCCACCTTCAAGGAACTATGCACGGTTATACCCAGATCCCTCTGTTCAACTGTATTCTTCAATTCCCTACCATTTACCATGTACGTCCTATTTTGATTTGTCCTGCCAAGGTGTAGCACCTCACATTTATCAGCATTAAACTCCATCTGCCATCTTTCAGCCCATTTTTCCAAATGGCCTAAATCACTCTGTAGACTTTGGAAATCCTCTTCATTATCCACAACACCCCCTATCTTGGTATCATCTGCATACTTACTAATCCAATTTACCACACCTTCATCCAGATCATTGATGTACATGACAAACAACAAAGGACCCAACACAGATCCCTGAGGCACCCCACTAGTCACCTGCCTCCAACCCGATAAACAGTCATCCACCATTACCCTCTGGCTTCTCCCATTCAGCCACTGTTGAATCCATCTTGCTATTCCTGCATTTATCCCCAACAGTTGAACCTTCTTAACCAACCTTCCATGAGGAACCTTGTCAAAGGCCTTACTAAAGTCCATATAGACAACATCCACTGCTTTACCCTCGTCAATTTCCCTAGTAACCTCTTCAAAAAATTCAAGAAGATTAGTCAAACATGACCTTCCAGGCACAAATCCATGTTGACTGTTCCTAATCAGACCCTGTTTATCTAGATGCTTATATATATATTGTCTCTAAGTATCTTTTCCATTAATTTGCCCACCACTGAAGTCAAACTAACAGGTCTATAATTGTTAGGTTTACTCTTAGAACCCTTTTTAAACAATGGAACAACATGCGCAGTACGCCAATCCTCGGGGACTATTCCCGTTTCTAATGACATTTGAAATATTTCTGTCATAGCCCCGGCTATTTCTACACTAACTTCCCTCAATGTCCTAGGGAATATCCTGTCAGGACCTGGAGAATTATCCACTTTTATATTTTTCAAATGTGTCAGTACTTCTTTTACTTTGAACCTCATAGTATCCATAGCTACTCTACTAGTTTCCCTTACCTCACATAATTCAATATCCTTCTCCTTGGTGAATACCGAAGAAAAAAAATTGTTCAATATCTCCCCCATCTCTTTTGGCTCTGCAGATAGCTGTCCACTCTGTCTCTCCAATGGACCAATTTTATCCCTCCTTATCCTTTTGCTATTAATATAGCTGTAGAAACCCTTTGGATTGACTTTCACCTTACTTGCCAAAGCAACCTCATATCTTCTTTTAGCTTTTCTAATTTCTTTCTTAAGATTCTTTTTACATTCCTTATACTCCTCAAGCACCTCATTTACTTCATGCTGCCTATAATTATTGTAGATCTCCCTCTCTTTTTCCGAACAAGATATCCAATTTCCCTTGAAAACCAGGGCTCTTTCCAATTTTTACTGTTTCCTTTCAACCGAACAGGAACATAAAGATTCTGTACTCTTAAAATTTCACCTTTAAATGTCCTCCATTTCTCTTCTACATCTTTCCCATAAAACAAAATGTCCCAGTTCACTCCTTTTAAATCATCTCGCATCGCATCAAAGTTAGCCTTTCTCCAATCAAAAATCTCAACCCTAGGTCCAGTTCTGACCCTCTCCATAGTTATATTGAAACTAATGGTATTGTGATCACTGGACCCGAAGTGCTCCCCAACGCATACCTCCGCCACCTGTCCAGTCTCATTTCCTAACAGGAGGTCCAGCACTGCCCCTCCTCTAGTAGGTACCTCTATGTATTGCTGCAAAAAACTATCCTGCACACATTTTACAAACTCCAACCCATCCAGCCCATTTACAGAATGTGTTTCCCAGTCTATGTGTGGAAAGTTGAAATCTCCCACAATCACTACCTTGTGCTTACTACTAATCTCTGCTATCTCCTTACATATTTGCTCTTCCAGTTCTCGTTCCCCGTTTGGCGGTCTATAATACACCCCTATAAGTGTTGCTACACCTTTCCCACTTCTCAATTCCACCCAAATAGCCTCCCTAGATGAGCCCTCCAATCTATCCTGCCAAAGCACTGCTGTAATATCTTCCCTGACTAGCAATGCAACACCTCCACCTCTTGCCCCTCCAATTCTATCACACCTGAAGCAACGAAATCCTGGAATATTTAGTTTCCAATCACAGCCCTCCTGCAACCACGTTTCACTGATCGCCACAACATCATACTTCCAGGTGTCTATCCAGACTCTAAGCTCATCCACCTTTCTTACAATGCTCCTAGCATTAAAATATGCACATTTAAGAAAACCCCCGTCCCTTATTCTCTGTTTATTTCCTTTTTTTCCTTTCTCCTCTTGCGTCCGAGTGCTTCCCATTTCTGCTTCCTGCCTCCCATTCGGTCTACTACCTTTCGCTATTTGAGTCCCTCGCCCCAACCATTCTAGTTTAAAGTCTCCCCAGCTGCCTTTGCAAATTTCCCCGCTAGGATATTGGTCCCCCTCGGGTTCAAGTGCAACCCATCCTTTCTGTACAGGTCCCACCTTCCCCAAAAGAAGTCCCAATGATCCAGGAACTTGAATCCCTGCCCTCTGCACCAGTCTTTCAGCCACGCATTTATCCTCCACCTCGCTCCATTCCTACTCTCACTGTCGCGTGGCACAGGCAGTAATCCTGAGATTGTTACCTTTTTGGTCCTTTTTCTTAACTCTCCTCCCAACTCCCTAAATCCTCCCTTCAGGACCTCTTCCCTTTTTTTTCCTATGTCACTGGTACCTATATGTACCACGACCTCAGGCTCCTCTCCCTCTGATTTAAGGATATCTTGGATGCGTTGAGACACGTCCGAGACCTTGGCACCAGGGAGGCAGTCCACCATCCTGGTCTCCCGACTGCGTCCACAGAATCGCCTATCCGACCCCCTAACAATAGAATCCCCAATTACTATTGCCCTCTTTTTTTCCCTAGCTTTTGGAGCAACAGGGCCGGTCTCTGTGCTGGAGACCCGTCCGCTGTCACTACCCCTGGGTAGGCTGTCACCCCCATCCGTACTCAAACAGGAGTACTTATTTGCGAGGTGTACCGACATTGGAGTACTCACTCGTTCCTGCCTCTGCCCCTTGCCTTTCCTTAACGTGACCCACATGTCTCTCTCCCGTGGTTTTGGAGTGACCACCTCTCTATAACTCCCCTCTATGACCTCCTCACTCTCCCTGATCAGAGCGAGGTCATCGAGCTGCTGCTCCAGGATCCTAATACGGTCCCTTAGGAGCCCCATCTCGCTGCACCTGGTGCAGATGTGGATGTCTGGAGGGCCATCCGACACCATGACCTCCCACATCTGACATCCAGAACAGTATACTGCTCTGACTGTCATTCTCCCGCCTTACCCTGGATCTGATACCAGTATAATACAAAAACACTGCACCTTTACTAAAACACTGCACCTTTAACCCACTGTACCTTAACTAAAGCACTGCCCCTTTAACCAGAAAGCACAAATGCTAACCTGATGTTGCACCCAATCAGCTGCTTCCTCTAGTCTGCTTCCACCAATCAGCGGCTTCCACCAGAACCCTCACTATGGAGTGTGGAACGTTACGGATTTCGGTAAAAGCCCTGACCCTCCTCCACTTGCTCCAACGGTCCTGGGCCTCTGTGAAAACAAGCCCCGCGCCCGATTTATATACTCACCGCCCTGACCCTCCTCCACTGCACCAACGGTCCCGGGCCTCTGTGAAAACAAGCCCCGCGCCCGATTTATATACTCACCGCCCTGACCCTCCTCTACTGCTCACCAACGGTCCTGGGCCTCTGTGAAAACAAGCCCCACGCCCGATTTATATACTCACCGCCCTGACCCTCCTCCACTGCACCAACGGTCCCCGGGCCTCTGTGAAAACAAGCCCCGCGCCCGATTTATATACTCACCGCCCTGACCCTCCTCCACTGCACCAACGGTCCCGGGCCTCTGTTTATGGGCTATAATAATATCTATCTCATCAGATCAAACTACCTGACAGTAGGGTGAACAGGAATTGGAAGTGTCCCAGCAATGAAATGTCTTTACTTTTTAACCTCTAGGCCTGCGATTAAACAGGTGGATTGCACCATGTCCTGGGCCTATATGGAAACCTTAGGCTCTCTGTCCCAAATAACTTTCCTCTATTTCACTCCCAAACATATAACTTATTGCTGGCATTTAAGTTGTACATGTACAGTTCAGTTCTCATTCACTAGGTTTGGTAAAGATTTAGTCTTAAATTATGTGTATAAAGCTCATTTGGGAATCTTTAATTTCATATCGCAAATCATCCCTCTGCACTGTCGTGTTAAAATTATCCTAGTCTGCTTCAAACTAATAACATGTGCAAAATGTTAATGCAAAGGAGAAATGTATCTTACAAGATGGCATAAATTATCTATTGTTAGAAGATATTTCTCATTGTTGCATACTCTTGCATGGTTCACTATAAAATGAGTTGATTTTATTTGAGCTGGAACATTGTAAATAGTTGCTGGTTGATCTATTTTCAAGATTTTTAATTCTTTATTACAACTGTATGGTACAAATATATATTCCATTTATAAATCTTTGTAAGACTATAATGCACAAAAGAATCAAAGGAGTTCAAATTAAATCAAATCAGAAACTCAGAACAGGATCTAAGGAACGGATACTCTGACATTAAAAAGGAATTTAATTTTACCTAGTATAGTAGCCATAGTTTTATGAAGCTAGTCCGATTGAGTAGTTGGGCCTGAGATTCAGGCCACTGGTGATCCCTAGGAGGCTGATGGTGAGGGAACTGGATAATGATAAGACTGGTACAGAGAACACAAATATGATCAATTGGCTAACCCACAATGAAAATTAATACGCATATCATTTTTGAAGAGTTGTAAATGTCGCAGTCTTTTGTCAGATTCTTATGAGAAGGTATATAACAAGTTTAATAAAATTGATGAATGCCTTTGTGAAAACCATGGGACAGAATAATTACCCAAGAATAATAGCGACAAACACGTGTCACAAGGTTCGCTACAAAAATGAAACACTTTTGTACATTTAATACACTGATGGTTATTTGTATGCAATTTTTTTGGAAAGTTGCTCTCTGAATAAGAAATTTTAGAAATAGACTAAATAATGTCATTCTATTAACAATATTATTTTCCATTATTTGAAAATAATTTTACAATTTTTAAAATGAGTAATAAATACAGATTCAGAAGTACACATTTTGTTGGATTTCATATTTTCAATTTTCATTTAATATCAGTAAATAAAAGATCTAGGAACCAGCACTGTGCATCCTAAGATTTGCCATCCTAAATTACACCATCCTAAAATTCAGTGATGAATGCATCCTGGTTGCTATGGCACAATCACAAAGAAAGTTAATCAAGATTGGAAGATTGTGGAGATTTGGTATGTTGCTGAATATGCTATCCAACTTCTACGGGTTAGAGTATATACTGACTGATTGCACAACAACTTAATTGAGTAATTCAAACGCTGAGAAACGGGTGCCGAACACCCCACCACTATAGGAGGTGCTGTCTCAAAAAGGTAGCCGATATCATTAGCCAAGATCGAAAGACCCTGACTCCCTGCTCATTTTGCTTTTTTCCAGCAACCAACATGTTCTTGAACACTGCATAAAACTAACCATTACTTCAACAATTTCAACAACCATGATCTTCTATGGATCGTTTTTTATTAACTGTTATTGATAATAGTAATTTATGTTATTAATATATTGTATTATTGATTATTATATATTTATTCACGTTGGCATTACTTGAGCTGTTAAGCTGTAGCCATTGCCGCTACATATGACAATTAAACAGTCTTATTTCTTGAAATTTGAAATGTCAGCTGCCCCACACAAATAAATGGAAACTCCTGAATCTCAAAGATTTGCAGTTATTTGCTGCTGTATAGTTCACGATTCACTGTTTTTGGATGCAGTTTTTGAATTGTTGTGAAATCTTTGTGTCATTTGACATAAATGACACCGTGTTCAATCTGGGCATGATGTGATGTCATGATTGTCAAAATAATTCATGTGAGGTTAATAATTGGAAGGTTCAAATAAATCCTGATTAAGCCAAAACTGGAATTAGTGAATAGTTGATGGGCAATTGATGAAAGAGAGTAATGTGAAGTATTGAGGGTATTGAGCTGCAATTGCCTCCGGCAGGTGATAAGCAGTGATTGATTATGCCAGCAATCACTGAGCACAGGGAATATTTGCCAGGAGGTAAGTAAGGATAGATGAGCATGGGTGTCAAGAAGAGTTCACCAATTTGGGCAATGGACAGGGAAACAAAAAATGCAGGTGATGCGTGTCAATTTGAGTGGATGGGTAATCGATGGTGATGGTGAGAGTGGGAGATGATGACTGTATGGCTGGCAAATTGTGTGAGTAACAAATGGTGATTAGTCAGCCATGTGGTAATTTGCTTCAGGTGAGCACAGTCTGTGGGCAGTTATTGGCAAACATGGGTGACAAGGTACTCTGATGAAATTCTTGGACATTGTTTTATTCCTCTGTGATATTCCCAAAATCATTATGCGGTACAAAATGTTGATATTAATATACTGAATTCTAGTGGGGAGATTGCTGCATAATTTATTGGGAAACATTTCTCTCCACAGGCTTGAAAACAAATATAGTAACTACTACAAGAAGTGAAAAGTCACAGAAAATCAGATTCAAATATTCTTTCAGAAACATATATACCCTGTACTACAGAGTCTGAAGAAGGGTCTCGACCTGAAACGTCACACATTCCTTCTCTACAGAGATGCTGCCTGTCCCGCTGAGTTACTCCAGCATTTTGTGTCTACCTCTGTACGACAGAGTTCTCAATGAGGAACAGTAATTAAAATGGCATAAAGACTGTCCCAGGTAATGGTTTAGTTTTAACAAATATTCATAAGTCGAGTTTGTTTGTAACTCGGAAATTAATCACTTGATATGGTAACCACACCAAAAAACTACAGTATTTTAATGAATGGTGTCAAAAACACATAAGATTGATTAAGAAAACAATTTCTTGAAGAGGAGATGGAGAGGAAACTAGTTATGCTGTTCTTTGCAATAAAGGTATGTCAGACTTTTGTTTGATAGTAATTATACTATGTGAATTTGTTCATATGTAGGAGTATCCATGTTAAGTTTTTAGAAACTGCCTCTAATTAAAAAAATGAACCATCACACCTGCTGTAACTTATTGCTAAAGAAGTCCCAAATACAGTACATATATTAAACAGTTAATCCAACTGGACCATTATCAATTTAATTCATTCAATACAATATTATTCAAGAGGCTAAAGTTGAATACTTAAATATTGTATTTAAGTGCAGTAGAATAGTATCGATCTCACTATTCTGCCACCAAAAAAAACATATTTTCGGTTCTGCTTTGCTTTTGATTACAACTCCTTAATCAGTTGCAGGTTGGAGAGGAGCTGGGGTTATTTGCTGATGCATTATTACGACAGAGAGATCGCATCCAAATCTACCCTATTTTGCTCAATTTAAAATTCAGATGGGGACATATTAACATCTAAAGACAGATGGGGACAATACAATACAATACCATTTATTGTCATTTGAGCCTCAGTGAGGCTCAAACAAAATTCCATTTCCACAGCCATACAAACAAAGACAATTTCCTACAGACATACACACAACTTAATTCACACAGACATCCATCACAGTGAACCCAAAGTCAAGGCAAAGTCATTTCTCTCCCCTGTTCTCCATTTCTCTTCCGATATCCAAGCCCCAGGAAGGCGATGCTAAGTCCCACGGCCATTTTAGGCCATGCCGGGCGATTTACGGTCCCGCTCCCAGTCTAAAAGTCACAATGTTGGAGCCCCCGGCGGGCGCTGGAATGTCTCATGGCCATGAAGCTGCAACGGGCGATGTACGTCCCCGCTCCGGGTCGTTCCAACCCCGCGACACGGGCTGGAGAAGTTACGTTGCGAGAGCTCCAGAAAGCAGTCCCTCCCCCCGGACCCGCGAGCTCCCAATATCCGAGTCCACCAGACCTGCGGCTGCGTTGTTGGAGCCTGCGAGCCCCAGGAGTCGAGTCGCAGCAGCGAGTCACCACCGCTCCCCACGCTCCGAGGTCGGCCAGCCCCACGATGGTGAGTAGTCCGCAGCTCCGCAGTCTCCCGAGCCCCCGGGTTGTTCAGGTTGGAGGCCGCTCCACGGTGCTAGGCCCCAACGACAATGGAGACCCGACAGGGAAAAGGTCGGGTCTCCCGGACAGGGAAGAGATTTTAAACAGTTCCCCCCCCCCCCCCCCCCCCCCCCACCCACCCATATACATTTAAAACCAGTATTAAAAAAACACCAACATTACATTTAACTAGACAAAAAATAAAAAAAGACAGACAGGCTGTAGGGGCCGCTGCAACGGGTGAGTCGTGCTGCCAAAAAAAATAAATAATAACATTTAAAATAACCAGCTCAGTGTCATTAGTGCAGCATAATACCCTTAGGCTTTGCTGTCAGGTCTCAATTGATAAGTAATAACTGGTTAAATAAGCAGAGAAGCGTATTCGCCTTCACCATTTCTTGGGACCAGAAGGTCGGTAGAGGCCACATAACTCCACCCCACCATCACCCCATGTTCCTCTCAGCAGCTCTCCCTCTTCTAGATGACCACCAAGGGCTGTCCTCAAAGTTACAAATGCAAACCAAAGATGCTAGAAATATGGAATAAAATGAGAAAATGTTGGAAATACATACTAGGTCAGGCAGCATCTGAGGAGAGCGAAAAATTGTCCATATCAACAGGATCACGTCACCAGTTTCGAATGTGAGATAATCAACGTGAAGTATTGACAATTTAACTTGGCAAAGCCTCAATGTCCACAACCTTGCCAGCTTTAGTCCCTCACAGGGCACATCTGAAAGTATTAATGTTAGGGCTTGCATGAATTTACTCAAGTCGCAATTAGATTATACGTTATATACCTGGTTGAAATCTAATCTCTGAGAAAATGCCTGTCGGCTTTACATGCATGGAAAACTAATTACAAGTACCAGTATTTATATTAACCACTCCATCTTGTGTCAGAAGTCACAACGGATTTTAAAAGCAAGCAAACTGTGATGATCACTTCACTTTATTTAAGTGGAGTAGCAGTGAAGGGGAACTCTGCAAATTGTGATTAATTGTATTGTGGATTGACAATCTCACAAGAGAGACAATCTTATTATTGGAATTATTTTGTGTATATTAGATGAAGTATTTCCATTCCTCACTGTGGATTGGTATATTTAATCAGACATCCTAAACCAACCAGAAACTAAATACAATAATACCTTTAAGTCAATTTTCATTTGATTATGTAAAAATATCTTGCTCTGAAGAAATCCTCTGATCCAATGTTGCCAAACAATGCAACCCCCGTAGTTCATCAAGATGTACCTATTTTTGAACTGCATTAATATTCCTACATTTCAAAGCAACAGTTTTAACAATCTTAATAGTTATTTTAAAAAAGTTATCAAGAGAGTAAGCTTAACTTAATATTAAGATATTTAATGAGTATAGAAATTGGGAGGTCATGTTGCAGTTGTATAAGAAGTTGGTGAGACAGCATTTAAAATATTATGTTCAATTCTGGGCACCATGTTATAGGAAAGACTAGGCTAAGTCGGACCAGTTGGGTCCCATCTTCACACGGGAGAGCTGGTCGCCCAACCCAATATTCCACCTCTCTACCAATTCCAATATTGGTGGCCAATGCGGGGGTGGGTGGGGGGGGATTTCTGGAGCGCTAGTATGGGTGTTGTGGGGCCAAAGGGACTGGTTTCCAGAAGGCTAGTATGGACATTATTGGCCAAATGGATTCTTGATTTGGCAGCTCAGTCATTCAGGCCTGGTGGGCTGGCAGCTCAGTCACTCAGGCCTGGTGGGCTGGCAGCTCAGTCACTCAGGCCTGGTGGGCTGGCAGCTCAGTCACTCAGGCCTGGTGGGCTGGCAACTCAGTCACTCAGGCATGGTGGGCTGGCAGCTCAGTCACTCAGGCATGGTGGGCTGGCAGCTTAGTCACTCGGGTGCGGTGGGCTGGCAGCTCAGTAACTCAGACATGGTGGGCTGGCAGCTCAGTCACTCAGGCCTCATGGGCTGGCAGCTCTGTCCCTCAGGCCTGGTGGGCTGGCAGCTCAGAAACTGCCAGAAATTCTGCCCAAAACATGTGAGAGACCGGGAGAGAGAAGGGGGAGAGGGTGGCAAATCAATTTTAGACATTTTTCATCTATATCTGCAGATCACAGCAATGAGGGAGGAAAGTCTATCCTATCCTGAAGCTCACAGGGAGCCAATGAAGTTAAGGAGAAAAATACTGGGGTGAGGTTTAATAATTGCTGGGGAAATACTTACTGATGGGCCAAATGGACTCCTCCTGGGCTAGTACAAGCCTGATGGGCTGAAATCTCAGTGAAAGGCACTTGTTCTGGACTTTTCCTGGCCTGGCACAGGCCTTTTGAGCCAAAATGTTGTTCCTGGACTAATACGGGTATTTGGGGTAAAACGGACTGGTTTCTCGTCCAATAGGGGCCTTGTGCGCCAAAATGAGTAGTTTCAGGCAGGCCAAACAACTCATTTCATTTCATTTCCATTGCCATTTCAGTTTCAAGCACAGGGCAGGCCAAACTTCTCATTTTATTTTCATTTATTTATTGCAAGTGCATTGCAGACTCACAGTTCAGTAGACTCACAGTTCAGTTGACTCTCCGCAGAATCACAGTTGTGGCCTCTCCCTCGCGATCTTCCAGAGTGACAGACTCATGTCGAGGCATCCGGGGTTTGATGGACCTGCCCCCCACCCCCTCCTCCCCCCCCCCCGGAAGGGGCAGTACCTTCATCATGGTGATTCACAGGTGAGAGGACCAATTATTTGATCTCAAGATTTTTTTAAATCATAACTTATTTATTTTTCATTGATCGGAAAAAGCCTCAGGGCTGCCTCAGCGGAGGACGACTGTGAGTAAGATGGCCAAAAATCATAGCGATATATGGTAGCGTTTTTTTCTTCAAAAATCAATATACAGCGCAGACAGGAAGTGGTCAAGGTGAGACTTAGTCATATAGACATTGTCAAACTTCAAAGGGTTCAGAAAAGATTCACGAGGATGTTGCCAGGACCAGACGGTGTGAGTTATAGGAAGAGGTTGAGTAGGCTGGGGTCTTTATTCCATGGAGCGTAGGAAGACGAGGGGAGATCTTATAGATGTATACAAAATCATGAGAGTAATAGCTCGAATCGATGCACAGAGACTTTTACCCAGAGTAGGGGAATTGAGGACCAGAGGCCATAGGCTCAAGGTGAAGGGGAAACGATTTAATAGGAATCCAAGGGGTAACCTTTTCACACATGGGTGTATGGAACAAGCTGCTAGGGGAGGTAGTTGAGGCTGGGACTATCCCATCGTTTAAGAAACAGTTGGACAGGTACCTGGATAGGACAGATTTGGAGGGTTATGGACCAAGTGCAGGCAAGTGGATCTAGGGTAGCTGGGACATTGTTGGCCTGTGTGGGAGAATTGGTCCGAAGGGCCTGTTTCCACATTGTATCGCTCTATGATATCAATCTATATATTGATGATCTGTCTAAACAATTGAAAGCCTGTAACACTGGGTGCGTGATTGGTAATATTTTAGTGAACCATATTATGTATGCAGATGATCTTGTGGTCTTTAGTCCATCTAGCGCTGGTCTCCAGCAGCTCCTTACTATATGTTCCGTGTATGGTGTGGAACATGACATTAAATACAATGCTAATAAGAGTGCTGTTATGGTCTGTAGAACCAAAGAGGATAAATGCCTAAAATATCCTGTTTTTAAATTGTCTGACAACAATCTTAGTGTCTGTAATAAGATAAAATATCTAGGGCATATTATTATAGAACAAATGACAGATGATGAGGATATTTATAGGCAATGACGCATGCTGTATGTACAGGCAAATATCCTCTTGTGTAAATTTGGTTCATGTGCAGATGTGGTGAAGATGTCGCTATTTAGAGCATACTGCACACCACTCTACACTGCGCACCTGTGGTCGAACTATTTAAAGACAAGTATGCAGAGACTAAAGGTGGCATATATCAATGCCATGGCAACACCGCTAAGGCAACCTAGATGGTGTAGTGCCAGAAATATGTTTGTGGCTGCAGGAGTCAGTACTTTAGAAGCTATCCTAAGACACCACATGTATAAATTCATTTGCAGGATAAATGACTAAAAATGTGCTTATTGTGGCCTTGACAAACATAAGGGTTAGCACTACACGCTACGAATCCCAGTTGTGGAGACACTGGTATCGTTGTCTCGTTGTAGGACATTGATCATCTTTTAATCTGGATTTTTTACTTAAGTATTGTGGGTTTTTGTTAAATATAAATTATGATGTTTTTATGTGACATACCATGATTTTATATATATTTATGATATTTCATATGCAATGCATTTTTAATGTAATGTTGCCCCTTGTCTGGACCTTGAGTCTGTAATAAAGTTTATTATTATTATTATTATTATTATTATTATTATTATTATTATTATTATTATTATTACTCTATAGAAAAGCATCTCCAGAAGAAATAATTTTAACTTTATCCACAGATGCTGCTTGGTCATTTTTTTCCAGGATTTTTTTTGTTTCTAGTTCAGATTTCTATTATCCAATGGTTTACTTTTCAACTAAATTAAGATGTCTGTGATAACTTAACAAATTAATATAATTTTAGAGGAAAGAAGAATTAAGAAAAAATACTTGTTTGAAGTGAAGTGCTAATTTTCTTAGAAAACAAACTGCATTGAGTTTTGAAACAAAACCAAAAAAATCCTTTCCACTTTATTCAGGTCTACAGACAATACGGTTCTGTTTTCTCAGCATTTTCAGCACCTAATCAAGATGGAAATTTGTTTGTATGGGGACAACATTGCCTAGGAAAGAAAGTTGCTTCAGATACTCACCTTCTTTCTCAGATACCTTGCAGATGATATATTAAAGACAATGACGCATTGGGGCTTTTGTTAGTTGTTAGTTATACATTTCCAGACATACCACGATTGGAAGGCCAATTGAGACCTATGAAATCTTTACTAACATTGGAGTATTTAAACTTCCTCTTGCATTTTTAACATGGAGGTTACATCACAAAATGCAGAACATGTTTGTAGAGCAAGTTAGAAAGCGGTTGTATGTGTAAGCAGAGACCATGATGACTCATTTATTGCCACACACATAATGATATGGGAGGCTAGAAGTTGGGATACCAGATTTTCCATAAATTTCATAAATTCAACATGCCACATTATATACCATGAAATCAGCGCACATTTTATTTATGTTGAGCTGGTTCACTAGCGAGCTTTAGGAAGAAACCTGCCATCCTTCCAAAATGTATCACCAGACAATGGTGTGGTTAAGGCACTGTAGAGTCAGCATTAGTCATAATCCTGAATTGATTCATTATTTGCCTCCTCACTGCTCTCTAATTCTGGATTATAACAGTTCTGCTGCGTTAGAGATGCAGTGATGTGGGTTCAATCTTGATATCTGATGCTCTCTGTGTGTAGTTTGTTCTTGTCCCCTGTGAATGTGGAGGTTTCCTCCCCTTGTCCTAATTTCCCCCCCACACCCAAACAATGTACAGATTGATAGATTAATTAGTAAACTGTATATTGCCCAAGAGTGCAAGTGAGTTGTAGAGTTGATGGAGGTGAGGGGAAGGTAGTTTGGAAATATGGTCCCTATATTTTATTTCCAGAAAATCTTAGGTGATGGTAAAATACAAAATCTACCAGGGGAAGTCGAAAGCCATGCCATGGTCTGTTGCAAGTAAAATCTAAAACAGATCATAGTATCCCTTGAGGAAATGAAATCTAACTGCCGTTTGACACATGTGTACCTAATCTTTTTGTCAATATAATCTCAAATTAATAAAATTGAGCAAATTTAACAGCATTTCACCAACAAATGTTAATGTGCCATTCTAACCGCAGTCCACGAGAGCCAAATGTATTTTCCATGACATGGGTCCTTCTATCCTCCTCTGCTCATTTCCTCCAGGGCCTGTGATAGTGTTGAGATACACTAATGCAATGCATCAATCATCATCAGCCTCTTCATCATAATAACCTTTATCCCCCTTCTCAGCTTCTTCCTTGGTTGGCCTGACTCATTTTGCATTGTATCTGTTTTCTCAACTAATATTTCCAACAGAGAATGTTCATTAGAAGTAGTATTTTAATATTCAGGACTCCTCTCAGGCAATGAGAGACAAAAGTCATTGTGGTGGTTTCAGAGAGCTTCCAGTTGCAAGAGACGTGTCCTGTTTTCTATTGCAAAGGAGACAATGCTTGAAGCCAATTCCATTATTGCAAAAACATTGCACAAATTTTTTTTTTGGACTGCATGCTTCCAACAGTTAATGCTCACAAGGAACCCTTTACTTCACTGTCACTTTCCTTTAGCATTTAAGATTTTAAATCCTGGAAAATGGGTCCTCCAACACATTTCCTAATTAAAAAATGAAAATTAGTTTTTGACAGGTTTGGTGAATATATACCTGGAGTAACTTTGAAACTACAGCCCTCCTATGAAAAGGTGCAAGCACAAAGCAATTGCATCCTGTTCCAGAATTCAGTCACAAAATATTCAACAAGCTGAACATTTTCTGTACATAAGCTCTAGAGTCAACTCTGGAGCTTATGTACTTAACACCAAGTTATCTATTTTGCCTGGTTTATATGTTAAGTACTTTCACCTAACTGAATAAACATTAAGAGATACATGAATATATATTTAAATTTCATTTCACAATTTTTTTGGATCACCGTGCAAAGATTTCACTTTCAGTGTACAAAGCATCCTGTAAAGTTGGTGTTTTTACATAGCATAATAATTGTTGTTAAAGAGAAAATCCTTTACAATGCCAGAAAAATATTTTAGTTTCATTTATTATTGTCACGTGTACATGGATACAGTGAAAAGCTTTTGTTTGCATTCTCTGCTGTCAAAGAAAAGATTATACATGAATACAATCAAATCATCCACAGTGCACAGATAAAGGTACAACATTTAGTGCAAGGTATAACATTGAAGTCCGATAAAGTTTGATTAAAGATATTTCAAAGATCTTCAGTGAAATAGATGGGTCAGGACCGCATTCTAGTTGATGAGAAGACCATTCAGTTGCCTGATTCCAGATGGGAAGAAACTGTCCTTGACTCTAGAGGTATGTGTTTTCACACTTCTGTATCTCTTGCATGATGGGAGTGGGTAGAAAAGGGAGTGACCGGGATAAGACTGGTCCATGATTATGCTGCAGCCTTGTCAAGGTAGTGTAAAGTGCAGATGGAGTCATTGAAAGGGAGGCTGGTGTGTGTGATGGTCTGGGCTTCATCCACAACTCTCTGCACAAAGACAATCAATCTTCTTTTTATACTCCATTTCGTCATTATTTGATACTCGGCCCACAATGGTGGTGTGATTTGTGAACCTGTAGATTGAGCTGGATTGGTATTCGGCTAAACAGTCATGAGTGTATAAGAAGTACAGTAAGAGATTGAGAACGTATCCTTGCAGAGCACCATTGTTGAGAATGATCATAGTGGATGATTTGTCATCTATCCTCACTGATTGTGGTTTGTTAATCAGGAAGTCGAGTTTTCAGTTAAGAGGGGAGTGCTATCTCCAAATTCTATGTTTGGAGATGAGTTTAGGTGGCATAATGGTATTGAAAGCAGAGCAATAATCAATGATTAGGAGTCAGATGTAGGTGTCCTTTTTATCCAGGTGTTCCAGGGAGATGCCATCAGCTGAGGATCTGTTGTGCCAGATGGTGAATTGCAGTGGATCAAGGCTGCTTGGTATGCAGGAGATGATGTGTGCCATAACCAGCCTTTCAATGCACTGTAGGTGAGCAAAGCAGGATCATCACAGTGGTTAGGGGATAACGTCACCAGAGGTGATGGATCCCTGGCTTTCCCCTCTTGAAGTCAACAATCAGCTCCTTGGCTTGTTATTCTGGCACTACTCCTGTGACTCATCATCACACGTCCATAATTGATGGTATAATAGGCAAAATTAAAGATGGCATTAAAGCTGTGTGTTGTCTACGAAGAACTACCAAATACAGCGAATGTAAAGCAGGGGACTGAGCATACATAGAAACATAGAAACATAGAAATTAGGTGCAGGAGAGGCTTTCGGCCCTTCGGCCTGCTCCTGTCGTGTATGGCTTGCCTTCTCTCCAGGAGCCACAAGGGCCAATCTAACTCCCTCTTAAATGTTTTTCAACTACCCTCTGCCCAATTCACCACTTTACAGACTTGATCCTGTCATGTGGGCTGTCGAGGAGGAAATGTTTTTGCCATTTTTATGAGGTGCCAATGAGGATGTCGATTACACAGGGATGGGAAGTGACACAGTCCTTGAAGCCTGATCACCATTTAGTGGGTTTTTGGATGCTGTGAGATCTAATTCCAAATACCTATACATTTGCCATATTTCTTTATACCTATACATATAACAAAACATCATCAGATTAACATTTCAGATTAGTAAATGTTCTAGCATCAGTTTCCCATTTTCCTGGAGCTTTCTACATTTCTTTTATGTTTCATTCCTACCTCTAATTTTTAGATAATAACATATTGTCTTAGGCTACCCAATTGGTGGAAGCAATTCTGCTTATCATTCTGTCCTCTCTCATAATTTGAAACATTTATCTTCCAAATATCAGGGAATGCAGTCTTAGTTATGTAACCCATCCTCATTATTTAACCTTTGGAATGAAAGCATTTGGAATTAAAGGGGAGCAGGGTGACACAGTGGTAGAGTTGCTTCCTTACAGCTTCAGAGACAAGGGTTCGATCCTGACTATGGATGCTGTTTGTATGGAGTTTGTACATTCTCCCCATGACCTGCGTAGGTTTCCCCAAGATCTTCGGTTTCCTCTCACATTCCAAAGACGTACAGGTTTGTAGGTAAATTAGCTTGGTATAAGTGTAAAATTGGCAGTGTTAGTGTACGGGAATCGCTGGTCGGTGCAGACTCGGTGGGTCGAAGGGCACAGGGACTGTATCTCTAAACTGAACTGAACTGAAAATTATTCCAGTAAATGGACGAAAGACTCCCCAAAAACCTAATACCTACCAAATCTAAGATGATCAGCCCTTTTCATTGTATTCAATCAATGATCCATGACGTATTCTATACACAATTCACAATAATAATTATTATTACTTTATTGCTTACTATAAGTATGCTTATGAGGTTCTGCTAGTACTTCAATTTTCATTTTCTTGTGATATCTGATATGCCCCATGCACCTCTTCTGTAAATATTGATTCAAAATGGTCAGTGGTTACATGCATTCCACTTCTCTACTTTCATTGATAATATTCATATTTTAGATTTGAATGGGCCTATATTGCTACCAAACATTTCCTATCACTGTCTGCTTTCACCCTTCCCTACTGCACCTCACAGTTGCACTGCAGCCTGGTACCCGACTGCAGTGCTACTCTCCCCTGATGGTCATCCCCCCCTTAAACAGTATCCAAAAGGGCATGCATACCTGTTGGAGGCGAATGACCAAAGGGGATTCCTGCACTCCGTCTTTTCCCCTTTTGGTAGTCACCCATCTACTCTGTACCTGCACCTTTGTGCCATGACCACCTCTCTATAATCCTTTTCTGTGACACTCTCACATCGTGGATGAGCCTGAGGTTGTCCAGCTGCTGCTCCACTTCCCTAACATGGGTGTAAGGAGCTATAACTGAGCTTATTTTCCACAGGTATTGTCATCAGGGACACTGGAAGTCTCCTTGACTTCCCGCATCCTGCATTCCACCACCCAATCCGTTTTCTCTACTGCACTGACACCAAGGAATAATTACACATGAAAAATACAGATTGCACCATAAACTGCAGTCACCTACAGCTCAGCCCTTGCTCACAAATCAGAGTCTTAAAACTTCTACTCAAACACACCAATTATTTTCCACACACCATCACTCCTCTACACATTCCCTTCTTTTTGGCTGATATACTTCTCAATGAGCCAATGAAATGAAATGAAATGAAATGAAATGAAATGAAATGATGAAATGAAATGAAATGAAATGAAATGAACACATTGTCAGTGTACAGTCACAACGAAATGCATTTTTAGCATCTCTACACATTCCCTTCTTTTGGCAAAGGTGGGTATACTTCTCAATGAGCCAATCCCAATGTGTCTCTGCTATGCTCCACCTTTGGTCGTGGTACTGATTCACTCTGCTTTCCAAAGGGCTGACTTTTGAAATGTAATTAACTAAAACAAATATAATAAATTTACTTAAACATGTATTTAACTGACACAAATTAATTGGACTCAAGCTACTCACTTATATTTAGGTTTAATCGTTACTTAATTCACCATCATAGTTGTTCATGTGGCATCACTTTCCATAGCTGATGGGCTAATTGCTGTTTGCAGTGCGCTGCATCTATGCTGAATATGACAGATCACATAGGATAGACTGCAAAAAAAAAAGGAAAAGATGAATTTGAAATACAAGGAGAACTGAAGAGGCCGGGATGTTTTTTCACAAGAGGCTAAGCGCTAAACATTGAGAAGTATACAAAATCATTAGAGACATAGATAAGGTGAGTGGCACAGTCAACTTCACATAGTAAGGTAGTCTAAAACTAGTGGGCATAGGTATAACATGAGGAAAGAAAGATTTAAAAGGGACCTGAAGGGCAATTTTTCTAACAGAGGTTGGTGAGTATATGGAATGAGCTGCTAGAGAGTGGTAAAAATGACATCTAAAATACTCTTGGACAGGTACATGAATAGGAAAGGCCTGTGGGGATATGGATCAGGTATAGGCAAGTGGGATTAGATCAGTTAGGCAACTTGGTCAGCAAAGACAAGTTTGGCTGAAGAGCTTGTTTCTATGCTGCAAAGTCTATGACTCTATGTGATCACAAATATTTAATGATGAGTCAGGAGTGGAGCATGGGTTCAGATGCACTTGCATCTGAAGTGCACAGGCAAAGCTCAGAATACAATGGCAAGCACAATACAACCAGCTGGTGTTTACCCGTAGAGCCACCAGCTAGCTTGCAATGTGAGCAAGCACATTATTATAAAATCAATAGCAAACAGTTATATCATCATCATCTTCAACATCTACAAGCCATCAGGATGGTCATTTGCTGGAGGCCTTACTTTGTGCTCCAGTTCTGGTAATCAGCTTCACCTTGGAGAAAGATCCTCTTCAGCTGTACGTTGAAGAAAAAGCACCACGGGCAGTGCGGCAGAAGCTGCACAGCCAATGGCAGTTATCAGATACAATACACGCAATCAATGAAACTCGTAACAGGCTGGATCATTACCAGTATAACAGTACAACAAAAACAGTACAACAGTATAACAAAAACACAATAACATGAGCAGAATGTGCAGTTGAAACTATGTCAATTGTAATTTGATGGTTAAGAAGGATTTTGTATGGTGGCATGGAAGCATTAATGGAATGAAAACAGGGCATAATATGCTCTCCCTTGAATAGGCTTAATCGATCCCTATCCATATGAATGGGATTGCTGACCATTAGTAAAAAGATAAATATTGGTAAGTGATTTGAGTTTATTGTGCTTTCTCCACTAGTCCTACCACTAGGCTAACTAAACATTGCATCTGTACCACTTCTGATGCATTGTCAATGGTTCATGCTGCTCCAGGCCTCTACCCCAGGATCCCAACACCGCTATCCTTGCAGAAAACTATTTTTTTTGTAGACATTTAGCAGCACAGAAATGTAGACTGAACGATTCTGTGGATCTTCTGACAGCTCCAAATGTCTAAAGTTCTGTGATGTCCAATCAGCTGGAAACAGTCAAAGGAAAACAGTCAGGATTTTTGCAAACTGATGGAAAATGCTAAGTAATTAAACACCAGAATGTTTCCAAATCTTAAAAACTAAACATATGTATACGTTTATGTAAGGAATACATTTCAATTATATCAAAATGATGCTAAATATATGAGAGGAGGTTGCTCATATATTGCTCATAAATATTCTCCCTCCTTCCCCTCCCCTTTCCCTGCTCTCCCACAAGCCTACTGTCTCCGCCTCTTCCTTTCTTCCCCACCCCCACCCCCCCCCCCGACATCAGTCTGAAGAAGGGTCTCGATCCGAAACATCGCCTATTCCTTCTCTCCATAGATGCTGCCTCATCCGCTGAGTTTCTCCAGCATTTTTGTCTACCTAAATATATGATAAACTTACCTCAGATTACCTTTTGAATAAAGGTGAGTATCTCATTTCAGGTGATAGGGCAAACCTTTATCCACCAGTTCCCTAAAGCTGAGGAACCAAATACAAAATGTGTCTGGCCTCTTAGCACACCTATTGTATTCCTCTGGATTAAATATGCTCAAATCTAACCTCCAGCCTATTTTTAGCTTTGAGTTCCACTGCACCAATCCAAATGACTTGAAAACTTGCCAAATGGATTGACCTAGCTTTTCTTTACAGATCTATTGGGTTGTTGCCAGCAGTTCCAGCAAAATATTATTGATTAAAATAAACAAAATAAATCAACCCACATAAAATACTTGTATTTTTGTTAATGGCCAGCAATCCCATTCATATGAATGGGGCTGTAATAGTAATATCTAGGTGAGAACAAGAAATGCCCTTTCATCCTGTAGTCTTTCCATTCATGCTTCCATGTGACTCTATCCTTCTTAACAATCAAATTAAAATTGACCATACATTGTGTTCTCTTTATTGTATTTCTTTCATAAAGTACTTTAAAGGAAAGCTAATGTTATCCTATGTTGAAGTTATACACTCCAGGTCTTGTTATCCTGTGATATACTATATATGGATCCATGCATTTGTGAAGTTGACCATGTACAACTGGGAGTGTTGCACTGGATAGGGAATCAGAGATGGGTTTCACAATATATCTATGCCTCTACATGTTTTGACAAGCTGAGACACTCAGGGTGAAACTTTCTTTAATGCTGTTATAATTATGGAAGGGTTGACCGTTGTTGTCATTGAAGCCTCTGTGTCATTGCCAGCAGTCTTTGCAGTCTCAATGTAGAACTAAGGCACTGCAGATGCTGGTTTAACAAGGAAAGACAAAAAATGTAAGAATAAACCCAGTGGGTCATTCAGCATCCCTGGAGAACATGGATAGGTGACATTTTGGGTCAGGACTGAAGGGCCCCCAACCTGAAACATCATCTATCCATGCTCTCCAGGGATGCTGCCTGACTGTTGAGTTACTCCAGCATATGGATCTAGTCTTAGCAGTCTCCTTTGTTTTGTTTTATTTACAGGAAGCCTTTGTTACTGCCCTTAGCGAATAGTGCTTTGATGTACAAATTGGCTATAATTAGAAATAGCCGTACAATTGACTCAGTACAATAAAAGTTCATGGTATATGGTAAAACATTTTAAAAAAAGGCTTTGATGTTCATTCCATTGAATCAAAGCTATGGAAAATCAACTACCAACACCATGCATGGTAACTGTGAAGGTGATTAAAGGAAATTTGTCATCTATAGTTAAAAAAATGCTTCCAAATATAATTGAATCAATCTAATTGCAGAGTAAATATTTTCAAGGTAAAATGTTCAATATAATTCTGTTCAATGGGCTCCATAGAGAAGGTGTCAAGATATTACAGGTATTGACGAGTTGCATGAAAAGTATAAACAAATCAATCAGTTTAATTTACAAACAAATAAGTGTTATTTATCCCAGTTGTTCCAATGGACGGTGAACAGAATTAAATTATATTAGACTAAATTGGGACTTTAAACGAGGCTGACTAAAATATAATCAAAGGGAATATAAACAGATTAATTGGAGCATGATAAGGGTTAACTTATCTGTAATAATAAAAGTGACAAGAATTTAAGAGGTGGCGATGATACAATTAAAATAATTTGAATGGCAATGAATATTAAAGTATAAACATTTAAGTAATAGAATTGGAGGTTAGCAATATTTTCAAAACATTGTAATTATTTTCTTACATCTTTTTTCTAGTTAACTCCTCAGCTTTCTTTTGCATGTTGGTTCTTGTCTTTTAAGGTCTGTTAGATCTTAATGTCATACAAAAAACATCAAGTGGATAATTTGTGTTTCTTTTGGGAAGACGTGCCATGCATGATTTTCAGTTGTAATGGGCAGCTACTTGGATTGATTTTGATTCTGGTGAACCAGTTTCCCATTAATTATAAAATCAATACAGTAAACCCTCAGTATTACCGACCTCTTTATAACGTATTTCAGTTATAATGGATGGGATCTTCCCCACAGTAATGCCTACGGGTCTGCACTGCCTCCCTAGCCACTTCCAGGCCAGATCTACCAAGCTACAAGGCTTGGTAGATCGACAAGGCTGCCAACACACCTCCGACCTGCACCACCTCCAGTCCAGGCTGCTGACCTTCACCACCAGGCCGGGCTGTCTATGTCAGCCCGCACTGCCTTTCCGGCTGCTTCCAGGCCGGACTTACTGCTGCCAGGCCCAGTTGCAGACAGAGAGCCTGAGGAAGGGTCCAGCCAGAATGTCACATCTCTATGTTCTCCAGAGATGCTGATTTCTCTCCTGAGTTACTCGCCAATAATGGAGACCGTTTTCCCACCCCGTTCCCCATCTCCTATGGTCCATTATAATGAGGGTTATTTACGAAAATTATGTTTATTTGCAGTTTTGCTCCTCAAATAAAGATGTTGGTATATGTTCAATTTCCCCGAGTCATCTGGATTTGCGTTGATAAAGTTCCCATCACATCTATATACAGTACGGAGTCTGAAGAAGGGTCTCGACCCAAAACGTCACCTATTCCTTTGCTCCATAGATGCTGCCTCACCCACTGAGTTTCTCCAGCATTTTTGTCGACCTTCGATTTTTCCAGCATCTGTAGTTCTTTCTTAAACATTTTGTCCACTCCACTGCGAAATCTCCTCAAGGTATGCCTACTTTGAAGAAGTTCTCCTCCTCTCTCCTGTATGGTCATGAGTTGTCTCCTCAAGTCGCCTAAAAGGACCTGTCCCACTTAGGCGAATTCTTTTGCGAGTGCAGGCGACTGTCATAGTCTTGTTGAATCGCCGAAAAAGTGAATGTATCAAACGCATCCGACGACTATGAAGAAGACATCCTACGACTATTTAGGACAATCTACAACTATCTACGACTTAATCGCCGATGCACTCGTGACAATTGGCAACCTAATAGTGGGGACTGAGGATGACCATTTTCGACTTACAGGCGACGACAACCACGATCAAAGAAAGCAAGCTACGACAAGCTATGACTGGCTACGACTCTATAATCATAAGATCACCTTACAAAATGGCGTTAGATTTTTCAAACATGTTCTTTTATATTCAGTGTATTGCTTGTTCGAGATGTATAAAATTAAATCATTTTAAATGCAGTGCATTTGAAGTGCTTGTGTCAGTTTTCTTCATCAAAATAAATGTGAAATGTCAAGCTTTAAATACAGTGCATTCCTTCCTTGTTTTTTTGTGTGTTTTAGTTATCTAAATATGTGAGAAATGAAATATGAGATATAAGTGATGACATTAGGGACTACTATGAAAAATAATGATATTCATACATCAATTTGAGGTTAAAATGTCAGGGATTTCCGTTATTGGTAATGAAACATACAAATGTCTTATAAACAAACAAATGTTGATAACAGCCTGGTGGGTGGTGTTGAGGGTTGTGCCCTGCCCCTGCGCTGAAGCCTTCTCCTTGGAGCCATGTCTCACACCGTCTGATCCACTGAAAGAAAAATTGCGCATTGACCGTGCACTGGAATGACAGCGTATCATGTGCTGCCGTTTACATACATTTTGTTCGCAATGAGCCAATGAAAATGACCAGTCAGCAAAGGCGATTAACTAAGTACCTACAACCATCACGACTACCTACGATAACATGGCGACCCACTACGACTAGACATACAACTAAAAAAGTATCGATTTTCTCCATGGCGACCAACGTAGAAACATGTAAAAACATTTTCGGCAATCATACTGAAGCCGCGACTAGTTCCCAGAATGTGGGAACTCCTCCCAACCATGAAGGAGACCACCTGCGACCATGTGGCGACCATGTGGCGATCTTGTGGCGAGCGCAGATTCTCCTAAACTCGCCAAAGAAGTCACCTAAGTGGGACTGGCCCTAAAGAGTCGTAACTTTTTTTTGTCGCCGCTGGATTTTGAAATATTCAAAATCTTTCGGCGACTGTGGGCTTGACGTAGCTTGTCTTCTCCTGTCATAGGTGCTGTCGTAGGTTGTCGCCAAGTTGACGTAATTTGTCGCCGGGTGATGACTTTGGTAAATTCCATTAGTGACGACATACGTCAACCTACGTCAACCAGTGACAGGTACCGGTGACTGAATTGTCTTTAATTGTATTCTATTGTCGCTGACAGGGTCGTAGCTTGTTGCGGATGGACGTAGGTTGTCGATAGCTTGCCATAGCTTGATGTCGACTTTGTGGTAGGTTGTCGTAGACATTGTCGATGGGAGGGTTCAGTCGCTGTTTCCTTTGGCGACCTGCTTTGACTGTGACTGTCGCCAGCAGTCGCCGAAATAAAACACCTAAATGGGACAGGCCCTTTAGTGTTCATATGAGCAGTGATTTCAGGCTTTCAAAAGACACAGAAAAACAGAATGTATTTGCTTATGCTTTTCCAGGTGATGTAGAAGCAGTGGAATTGTTTAGTTTCTATGGTCACTGTGATCCTGAATGTTTTATGAAATTGCACGAGTGAATAGAATGAAGCTTAACTGCAATTTTGGTGACATTTTCATTGCTAAGCATGTCTTTCTCTACGGAGTCTCGACAATCTAAAATAGTGCAATTACATTACAGGTAAAAGCAGCTTAGAATGTAAAAAATAAAGTATAATGACAAATGACACCTAAAATGATACCCAGAACCAATTCAACATCAGGAATCAATCCCTGTTAAATTAGTAAATTAAAGGAGAGATTGTTTTATTAGTACTTGACATAAATCATATGCTTTCCATGGAATATTTGTACATCACTCTTTTACTGTCAGATGATAGTTCTCTACATAAACCTAAATAGAATATTAATTAAGAAAGTAACACACCCTCTTTTGCTTCTTTAGTTTTTGCTGCTGAGTCCTTGATGAGTTGTAGGAAGACAGTTTTGAAAAATAAAGTATTTAAAAATTATATTTTGTCAATTATATGGATTTAGATGTAATGTGGAAAATTAAGAGTCTGTGTAAAATCAAATTTATGTTTAATCAATACTTATAACACTTTGGACTTACCTGGACTTTTACCTGTCTGCACATCTGGACGCCGGCAGCAGCGGCTGCGGAGGGTTGAGGTCCCGACCACGGGGGAAAATGGAGGAGGACTGGCCAATGTTTGTGCCTTCCACCACAGTGATGAATGCTGTGGTGGATGTTTGTTGTGTTAAATTTTTATTGTGTTTTTGTGTGTTCTTTTTTCATTGTACCACTGCTGGCAAATTCATTTCACTTGCACTTTATGTGCAAGTGACAAATAAAACTGATATTGATATTGATATTGGAGTGGAAAGTTGAACTGCGTAGATATCATAATGCTTTAGTTGAGAAATAGTGCAGTAAACACATTTGAGTCACCTGGACAATTTTAATCATCACCTTGTCACAAACATTCCCTTTGTTTTTCGATCCTCCCACTCTCTGTGACCTAAATTATACTTGTTTTCTTACTTTCACTTCTAATGAAATGGCTTTTGACTGAAACAGATATACTGTTCCTCTATCTACAAATGCTGCTTCATGGGCTGAGTAACTCCAGCATTTTCTATTTTCATATCAGATTTCCAGTACTTGCAGACTTTCTATTTACTTTTGAGTAGTAAAACACACTGAGGAAGTGGAATGTTGATCACAAAACTTGAGGTATATTATCTGCAGTTCTGATCATGGACTCATCAGCAAAATCTCAAGAAGCAAAAGAGGGTGTATTCCTTTCTGAATTAATATTCTACATTTCCGGGGGACAAAGAATAAATAGATACACTGAAAAATTAAATGGAAGTGAATTGATAGGAAACCTAATCATGGAATATGCTATTTGCATATAAATATTAAAATATTATTGAACAGAGATGGTAGGAGACATTAGATATAAAATATAGGCATCTTGTTTATATGAAGAGTCACCTGGAGTTAACAAAAGCTGTTTAAAAGCAATATCAACATTGTTAAACTAGCGGAGAGGCAAATAATAGATTGTTAATCCAGGGTGTAATTCAGTTCTGCGATGGTTAACAATGTCAACTGGATGGATGTCAATGTGAACTACAGTGAGGTGTGCAAATGTAAAATATTGCTGTGAAACAGTGCAGAGGAACCTCAAAATCACTGAATGGTGGTGAACCTTGGTGTGGCATAGTGGCACAGCTGGTAGAGCTGCTATTGCACAATGCCAGAGACCCAGCTCAGTTCAGTTTATTGTCATGTGTACCGAGGTACAGTGAAAAGATTTTGTTGCATGCTAACCAGTTAGTAGACAGACAATATATGATTACAATCGATCCATTTGCAGTGTTTAGGTTCAATCCTAACCTCAGGTGCAATATATGTGGCGTTTGTACGTTCTTCCTGTGACTGCATGGGGTTCCTCCCGGTGCTTTGATTTCCTCTCATATCCCAAAGACGTGTGGGTGTGTAAGGGAAGTAGCTTCTGTGAATTGCCCCTGGCAGAGAGTGGATGTGCAAGTGTATAACAGAACTAGTGTGAACGGATATTCAATGGCCAACGTGGACTCAGTGGGCCAAAGGGTCAGTTTCCAGCTGTATATTTTAATCATTCAAAATCACCCCAAATGCAGGCCTGAGTTAGAAATAGCAGACATCAGAAGAAGTCATGAGAGACATTAAGTTAAACAGACATTAACATCTTCAAGTAATATTTGAAGTTGTAGTTCCATAGGTTATGAATTTATCTTGTTTATAAAGCATTGTATGGCTGTCATGATAACTGAATAAAATGTCACTAATGTTCCCTCAGTTAATTATTTTGCATGAAAACTGTGAGTGAAATAATAAATTGAGAAAATTGATGGATATGTGATTAGTCTGCACAAATAGCGATGTGTCAGATATGCTTATTAAAATTTAATTTTAGGAGGTGATCAAGCATAGATTGGGGGAACTTTTACTTTTCTATGTGGGGGAGGGGGGCAGGGTAAGGGGGAAACCGTTTCCCAGTCTCTTCCTGGCGGGGACGCGACTATTTCTCCGAGTCGCGGCCTCGCCCCCCACTTCGCGGCCTACCAGCTGGATCGGAGCGGCCTTTCCTACCGGGGACCGGGAACCGGACCAGGGCTACTACAGCGGCGGCGCAGCGCTGGAGTCACCGCGGAGCGGGCGATGCCCACCTGGGTCGCCGTTTGGAGCTCCGGAGCGCTGGGCCATTGCTCCAACATCGTGAGCTCTGGTGTGGAGAGCTTCCAACGCGGGCGGCGCTGACCGCCATCGTGGAGTCCTGGGGCGCCTTGTAGAGGGCCTACAGCAGCATTCTCCACCCGGCGCGGCCTGCGGACTTTGGAAGCCGCCGACTCTGGTAGGAGGGGGCCGACTCTGGTGTCCACGCCGCTGAGGACATCCCGCAGCCCCGACGTCGGACTTGTATCACCCCGGCGAGCAGTCCTGGACATCAGGCCGCCCGTAGCTGCAACTGCGGAGGGCTTGGGTAGTCCCTGACCATGAGGAACAGTGGAGGAAGAGACTGACTTTGGTGCCTTCCCACATAGTGGGAAACTTTGATTCTGCTGTGTGGGGATGTTTTATGTCAAAATGTGTTGTGTTCTTTATTTTATTGTATGGCTGTATGGGAATTTCATTTCACTGTGACATCTGGCACATGTGACAATTAAATGTATCTTGAATCTTGAATCTTGAATTGGCATATATGTTATTGCTCCTGAAGTCATGCAACACTGATCATCTCTACCCATGCCAGAAATTGGAAAATGGCATTTGATTTCAGGAGCCCAGTGAAGTGCACGTGAATAGCACGGACTGTGCAATGCATCGGAAGAAGAAATTGATGGAGGAGAATGAAATGAAGAAAGCGGAAACATTCAAAAACAACTTTCCGGTAACTGGAAAATACTTGAAAAGGAAAATGTACAGAGCCCTGTTGAAAGAACAGTGGGATAAATTGGATAGGTTTGAGGTGGTGTGGGGTGGATGATGCACTGAATGGTTCCCTCTCATTCTCCTTTTAGAATAAGTTTACAAAGTAACCATTACAGCAATGTGACCTATTTCATCAAGAAATGTGCATTCATAAGCTTAACAAATTGATGTATTATATCTGGGAGGTACCTGAATAAGTTCCACCTTTTTATAACCATTACATTTCTTATCACTGGCATGCAGACTCAACTAATCTGCTCCCACTATTGGATAAATTAGCCAGCAATTTTCTGAATGCAGCCAACCCAGCTGATCTAATCAGGTCCTGAAGCTGTAAATCTCCCAGCGCACCTACCAATTAATACTTCTGCTCTTAGGCAAATTAACTCAAGTGGTAATATTAGTGGACCAATAAAACACTTGGAGATAATGAAAGGAATATAACCTTCTTATCACCTGACAACATTCTTTCACAAGGGTAGCCTTGTAGAATAGTTTCTGTTGAAAGAATAATTAGACTGGTAGTACTCAGCAACATTTCAGAAGCCTGGATCTACATGTTAATTCAAAATCCAAAAATGTTCCTCTTAAACATAGCTATATTTGAAATGAAGTATTCTATCTTGTGAGTACATTTTCATTATAAATCTAATTTACTAATAACATCCAAGTGAAAATATATTATAATCAGGTGCCAGATTAGGCCAATTGGCATTTTCAGCATATTATTTCTTGACATGGGAAATAGTTACTTTTCATTGCATTTTGCATTCCAATTTTCTCTCCATCCATTTTAAATTCTTGTCTTTAACCACAGTCTTGGCCATGCATTGTTGACTCACTGAAGTAGTGATTCACATTTAACTGCAAAGATAAGGAGCAATAGAATTCTGACAAAGTGCATATAATGTAGACCAGTGGTCCATAATGTTTGTGTTAAACAAATTAAACTGATCTCCTCTGCTTGGACATGATCCATATCCATCTATTCCTTGCACTTGCATGTGCCTATCTAAAAGCTTCTTAAAAGCCGCTATCCTATTTGCCTCCACCACCATCCCAAGTAATGCATTCCAGGCACGCAACACTCTCTTGTTTAAAAAACCTGCCCGCACATCTCCATTAAACTTCTCCCTCTCACCTTATAACTATGCCCTCTCGGCTTGAACATTTCCACCCTAAAAAAAGGTTCTGACTGCCAACACTATCTATGCCTCTCATAATTTTATATACTTGTATGAAGTTACTCCTCAACTTCTGACATTACAGAAAAAACATCCAGGTCATATACAGTGTGGAAACAGGCCGTTTAGCCCAACTTGCCCACACCAGCCAACATGTCCCAGCTTCACTGGTCCCACCTGCCTGCGTTTGGTCCATATCCCGCCATAGCTGTCCTATCCATGTACCTGTCAAACTGCATCTTAAATGTTGGGATAGTCGCAGCCTCAACCACCCCCTCTACCAGCTTGTTCCATGTACCCACCACCCTTTGTGTGAAAAAGGTACCCCTCAGATTCCTATTAAATATTTTCCCCTTCACCTTAAACCTCCACCCTCTGATCCTTGATTCACTTACTCTGGCAAGAGACTCTGTGCATCTGTGTATTCTTCTCATTATTTTATACATCTCAATAAGATCACCCCTCATCCTCCTGCACTCCAGGGAATAGAGTCCCAGCCTTCTCAACTTCTCCCTGTAGCTCAGGCTCTCTAGACCTGGCCATATTCTCGTAAATCTTCTCTGTACCCTTTCCAGCTTGACACCATCTTTCCTATAACATGGTGCCCAGAACTGAACACAATACTCTAAATGCAGTCTCACCTACATTTTATACAATTGGGTGCAACATGACCTTACAACTTCTATAATGAATACTCTGACTGATGAAGGCCAATGTACCAAAAGTGTTTTTGACGTACGACTACCTGTAACTCAACCTTCAAGGAACCATGCACCTGCACTCCCTGCTCTACAACACTCCCCAGGGCCCTACCATTCACTGTGTAGGTCCTGCCCATGTTAGACATCCCAAAATGTAACAGCTCACTTTTCTCTGTATTAAATTCCATCAACCATTCCCCAGCCCACGTGGCCAATTGATCAAGGTCCTGCTGCAATTTTTCGCAACCATCTTCACTATCTGCAAAACCACCCACTTTTGTATCATCAGCAAATTTGCTAATCTTCTTATCCAAATCATTGATGTAGATGACAAACAGTAACCAGTACCGATCCCTGAGGCACACCACTAGTCACAGGCCTCCAGTCCAAGAAGCAATCTTCCACCATCACCCTCTGCTTCCTTCCATGAAGTCAATTTTCTATCCAGCTGTCTCGCCTTATATCCCATGCGATCTAACCTTCAGGCACAGCCTACCATGTGGAACCTTCAAGTCAAGTCAAGTCAAGTCAAGTTTATTTGTCACATACACATACGAGATGTGCAAAATGAAAGTGGCAATTATGCTGCGGAACAACAAAACAACCAAACAAATTATAAACACAATCATAACACACATATTATTTTACATAATAAATAATAGAAGGAAAAACGTTCTGTACAGTTAGTCCCTGGTGATAAAGGCGTTTACAGTCCGAATTGCCTCTGGGAAGAAACTCCTTCTCAACCTCTCCGTTCTCACTGCATGGCAACGGAGGCATTTGCCTGACCGTAGCGGCTGGAACAGTCCGTTGCAGGGGTGGAAGAGGTCTCTCATGATTTTGTTTGCTCTGTAGTTGCACCTCCTGTTGTATAGTTCCTGCAGGGGGTGAGTGAAGTTCCCATAGTGCGTTCGGCCGAACGCACTACTCTCTGCAGAGCCTTCTTGTCCTTGGCAGAGCAATTCCCGAACCAGATGGTAATGTTCCCGCACAAGATGCTTTCCACCGCCGCTGCGTAGAAGCACTGGAGGATCCTCGGAGACACTCTGAATTTCCTCAATTGCCTGAGGTGGTAAAGGTGCTGCCTTGCCTTACTCACCAGTGCTGAGGCGTGTGATGACCATGTCATATCCTCAGAGATGTGGACTCCCAGATATTTAAAACAGTTCACCCTATCCACAGGATCCCCATTTATACTCAATGGAGTGTACGTCCTCGGATGATGTGCCCTCCTAAAGTCCATGATCAGCTCCTTCGTTTTTTTGATGTTCAAGAGGAGGCTGTTCTCCTGGCACCAGAGTGCTAGATCAGCCACCTCCTCCCGGTAGGCCCTCTCATCATTGTCTGAGAACAGGCCCACCACCACAGTGTCATCAGCAAACTTAATTATTGAATTGGAGCTGAACCTAGCCACACAGTCATGTGTGTACAGGGAGTACAATAGGGGGCTGAGGACGCAACCCTGGGGCGATCCTGTGCTCAGGGTGAGGGACTTTGATGTATTCCCTCCCATCTTGACTACCTGGGGCCTGGCGGTGAGAAAGTCCAGGACCCAGGCACACAGGGAGGTGTTGAGCCCCAATTCCAGTAGCTTCCCGGCCAGTCTGGTGGGGACTATCGTGTTGAAGGCTGAACTGTAGTCTATGAACAGCATCCTCACGTAGCCCCCCTTCTGGCTGTCCAGATGGGAGAGAGCGGTGTGCAAGACCTGGGAGACCGCATCGTCCGTGGACCGTGGACCGTGGACCTTGTCGAATGCCTTACTGAAATCCATGTATATAACATCTGCAGTTCTGCCCTGATCGACCTTTTTGGTCACTTCTTCAAAAAGCTCAATCAGATTTATGAGACACAACCGTCCATGTATAAAACAATGCTGACTATCCCTAATCAGCCCTTGTCCATCCAAATGTCTATTCAACCTCTCCCTGTATCTGAAACCATCTAATCGAGCCATCTTTCGGGAAAACCTCCTCTTCTCTTCGTCCTCTCCAAAACCTCCATATTCCAGTAATGGGGTGACCAAAACTGCACACAATATTCCAAATGTGGCCCAACCAAATTCTTGTAGATTTGCATCATAACTTCATGATTATTACATTCAATACCCCTAGCAATGAAGGCATACACACCATACGCCTTCTTTACCATTTGTGCTGTCACCTTCAGTGAGCTGTGAACTTGGACTCTGAGATCACTCTGCACATTAATGCGGTTAAGGGTCTTCCCATTGATTGTGTACTTTCCCCTTACACTCAACCTCCCACTTGCAACTGCAACATCTCACATTTGCTCGGGTTAAACCCTACCTGCCACTTTCTCACCTATTTTTGCAGCTGATCTATATCCCGCTGTATCTTCTGGCATCCTTCTTCACTGTCTGGAACTCCTCCAATTTTGGTATCATTAGCAAACTTACTCACCAACCTATCTACATTTACAAATCATTGATAAATAGTGTATCACAAACAGCAGAGGTCCCAGCATAGCTCCCTTCGGAACACCACTGGTCACAGACTTCCAGCCAGAATATCTACCTTCTACCACAACCCTGTGTCTTTCGAATAAGCCAGTTTCGGAATCCATACGCCGGTCATTGTGAATCCCATACATTTCAATCTACTAGATCAACATACCATGAGGGACCCTTACTAAAATCCATGTATATAGTAGCCACCTCCCAACCTTCATCAATCTCATTTGACGCTTCCATGATTCAATAATTTAATGATTCCCTTCAATGATTTAATTATTCAATTCAACGATTCAATCAATGATCCATGACGTAAAATAACATGAATGGTGAAAATCTGAAAAGAAAAAAAAAACAGAAATGCTGCAAATACATTTGAATGGACAACATCAATGGTAGGCTAGTTTTGAAAGATCGGGGATTAAAAGGCTGTGAGAAACCAGCAGAGGCCTGGGGGAGAACAAGCATCATCGTATTGATTTGTGGGACCATGTAGCCTATTGCTGCTCTTATTTTCTGCACTTGCATGTGAATGAAATTAATCTTTAAGGTCAAAGTGTAATGCCAGAAATGGAAAAGGTTTTGACCAAAAACAGATGTAAGGAAAGTGAAGTAAAGGCAGAAAATAAGTTACTTTATTCAGTTGGAGTCAGGGGAGATTGAATGATATATCAATGATTTATGCTTAGTAAGTTATAATCTTGCCTCTATAAAAATTAATTTCACAGGCCAGTGAGCATGGAAGCATGTTATCCCTGAACATCAGAAAGTATTTTTTTGCATTTTCTGTTTTTATCGTGACTGTTACCTGACCTCAGTTCAGTTCTTTCAGCATAGATCAGAGTCAGATTAATCTATTAAATTATAATAATTTGATGCATAAATTGAAAGGTCCTATGGTTACATAGCAACAAACCCTAATCTATGTGTATCTGAACCACTTTCACAATTAAAATAACTAGGGAGCAATTGTCTTAACATAACCAAACCAGGCCTCTGTATTCATTGAGCTAAATCATCATCAGGGCTCAATTTGTAGTGAAATGTAAGAATAAGATTTTTTAATATTTTCACAATTAACACAATTTGTTATTCTGCAGAATCCAATTGGCCTAATTAAAGGTGACTGCTGATTCCATTGTGGTCCCTGAATGTGTTCATTATTTTTTAAATAATATTGAACTTCACCCGACCCACCACCATAAACTCAACAATGGTACTTGAAACGGAAATGCAACTGATCTGTCCAAACACCTAATGTTGATAGTTAAAATATCCTAGTCCACAAATGTGTCAACAGATAATTTTGAACAATCCATAAAACTGAACCATAACACTCCTGAGACAAGAAAACCTTCCAGGTGTATGCCCTGTGTATCAACTTTTTGCTACCTGCAGTTACTGCATCATACAATCTCTGCTACGTTCGCAGAGATAAAGGCAAACTGATCAGTTCTTGCTGCATTGGCTAGATATACTTGGATGTCATATGTTGTGCTTTGCAGAGCGGAACATCTCACAGTAGCTGTTCTATATGCCTCTACGCAGGGACAGATTTGGACATTGATGCTCGAGGCAGCATGGGATCAGAATTTTCTTATGTAAGTCTGAGGTAATGGGAGGAGACAGAAGAAACTGCAGATTTTGGAATTTTGATCAATAAACAAAGTCTCGAGGAACAGCGGATCAGGCAAAACGTTTGGAGCAAAAGGATAGATGATATTTTAGATCTTTTTAAGGAAGGGTCCCGATCCCAAACACCACCTGTCCATTCCCTCCACAGATGCTGCTCAACCTGCTGAATTCATCCAGCACGTTTTTTGCCTATGTAATGAGGGTAATAATAGTGGGCAGTACTCTAATCATGAACTCTATTTCCTTACCCCTTTTTGTGATCATCCCTCTCATGACCATATTGATGTTGAGCAGATGAGGATTTGCTGTTCAATTAATTATGCTGTAAGGTGCAATGACTAAGGAATCATGTATCATATTCAAGGTGGCTTTCATTAGGTGAGAGCACTTTGTAGACACCTGCATCAATGTTTGTGATTGCTGCATTTGATGTTCCATTACATTGACAAAGCCTGTAAGTAAGATTGTTTTATTGTAGCTGTACCTCACCATGTGCATATGACAATAAACTCTATTTGATTGGAAAGGTCAAACAAGGTTCATCTTCCTCTACTTTCTCAGCATAGAGTGCGAGAGTCTTGCCAACAGTTCACGCACTCTGAGTCATAGAGACATACAGTACGGAAATACGCCCTAGGGTCTAACTTGTTCATGCTGCCCAAGATGCTCCATCTAAGGTAGTCCCACTTTCCCACATTTGGCATATATCCACTAAACCTTTCCTATTTATGTAACTGTCTAAGTGTCTTTTAAATACTGTTATCATATCTGCCTCAACTATCGTTGTTTTTTCCCCTCCCTCATGTACCCCATCTGTGCATCATCCACATACTCTTCCCATTGAGTCCCTTCCCCCTATATTCCCATCTGCCCACGATATCTCCCTTATTTGGATCCAACCTTCACCTTTTGTTCTGCTCCAATTACATCATCCACAGCCCTTTGTTGCCTCCATCTATCGCATCCCAATTTCTGTCACTATTTTAACTCTTCCCTCCCCAGCTGACTCCATCTGTTAATCAATCCCTCCTCATCCAGATCTGTCTATCACTTGCCAGCTCTTGCCCTGCCTATGCCTCCTCCAATCTTTACACTGGCTATCTCCCTCCCACTCTTTCAATCCAGATGAAGGGTCCTAACCCACAAGGGCTACTGTCCACTTCCCTCCATTGAGCCTGCTGACTGCACTGAGTTCCTCCACTCAACCACTTGCTGCATGTCAACAGTCCACTGCTGCCCATCAAACATCCTGTTAATTAAGAGCCCTTAAAGTCCAGGATTCCACATTCAATTTAGCAGTATGAATATTTCACTTTTGATGTGGTATTTTCTGCCAGAAGAGGTAGTCAAGGCAGATCTGCAGCATTTAATAGATACTTGGACAGGTACAAAGATAGGAAAGGTTTAGATGGATATGGATCAAACATGGGCTGATGTGACTAGCTTAGAAGCTGCACCTTGGCACCTTAGAAGGGCCAACCCATGGATGGGTTGGGCCAAAGGGTCTGTTTCTGTGCTACATGATTCTATGACCCTCAGCTTCTGTGCAATAAATTCAAATGTGATCAAATGTATTGATGCACAGCACATCAAGGGTGATTATAAAAAGAGCGATATAATTTTACGTTGGTGTGGGTGCCATGCAAACTTGATTAGATTGGCTTTGAGTAAATGGGTAGAAAGGGAATAACTGCATTTACAAGTTTAGTAGGTATGAGAGTGAATTTGATGAATTTGCTATTATTGGGCATAGCGAGGAGTTGTGGCAATATGGACAGCAGGAAGTAGATGTGAAAGCAGCTCTAACCATCTGCCCTGACCTACAGCCCATTATTTTCCTTTGTGCTAGACATTCTGCTGCTAACATACTGGGCCATATCCAACAGTTGGTAGCAGCATCCTTCCTCCCATTTCTCTGGTTGTAGAGATTCCCTGTAGAACATCTAATGAGACATTGTCAAAAAGCTGCACAGTGGGGTTAGAAGAAGTGTGGTGGTCTCACAGCTCCAACAATTGATTTCAATTCTGGCTTCTGGTGCAGGCTAATACATATGTTCTCACTGTGCCATGTACCCAATCCCAAGGATATACTGGTAAGCCACTTAATTGGCTTCAGTAAATTACCACGTTGTCTCTCACTCCATCCATCTGGCAATTTCCCCCTCACCTGTATCTACCTATCACTTTTCAGGCTATGCCCCGTCCTCATCTAATTTATCCAGCTTTGTCCCCCAACTCCATCAGTCTGAAAAAGGGTCCTGACCTGCAATATCCTGTCCATTCCCTCCACAGATGTTGGCTGACCCTTTGAGTTTCTCCAGTGGTAAATTGGAGACACTGGAAATTGCAGATGTTGGAATCTTAAGTAAAGCACAAAGTGGTGAAGTAACTCAGTCAATACAGAATCTGTGGAGAGAATGGACTGATGGCGTTTTAGGGTCGGGACCCTTGTCATGATTGATCCTCCAGTACTTTGTGTAATGCTCAGGATTTCGTCATCTGCATTTTCTTCTGTCTCTGCTCTTCAACACAATGAACTTGGGAAAACAGGGTTGAGAGAGTTAGCAAAAAAAACATAAAACAATGAAAATACAGCACCAGGATTCATATGGAGAAAAGTTATATGATTTTCCCTTGTTAACTGCATGTCTTTTGTGATGAAAATAGAAACTTTATATTTCAATAATAACCCAAATCTCAAAAGGCAAAGGAAAAAATCAGAACATAATTGCGCCATTGAGTCCATTTTTTTACCCCTTGAAGTCAGAGAAGCGTCACCCATTGCTTCTCTCCAGAGATGCTGCCAGTCCCGCTGAGTTACTCCTGCATTTTGTGTCTTATCTTCAATTTTCTTGGCCCCGCTCTGGGAGTAAAGGTGGGGGCCGGATCCGGACCGCAATGGCCCTGAGCCCCAGGCCAAGTCTGACGATCGTTTGCCTGCTTCTGCTGCTGTTGAAGTTGAGAAGTTGTGTCGAGTCAGGGTCTTGGGCCTGTCCCACTTTGGCCATCAGTTCCGCGACAGGCCATTGCCTTGCGAAGATTTTGTACACTGCAAGAATTTCGGAGCCCCGCACGATGTCGGGACTGGCCCCGCAGAACTCTATACCTCTCCGTGCTTCTAAGTGGGACCGGCCCCGCACGGCCATACGGTGCCCGTATGCCTCAAGTGACCATGAGGTTCCATAATTTCCGAGCCAAGGACGCGTAAGTGGGACAGGCCCAGTAGGCAGTGGTTGGCCACGATCAAAGATCCTATAGCAGAGCAAGATGGCCTACTCTCACGTAAACACGTAGTACGGTCATGGGCAGATTCATGGGTGATTATAGGACCCATTTTAGCAACCAGCCTCCGCTATCTTGTTCCGCCATCTTGTTCCACCATCTTGCTCCACAATCATGTTCCGCCATCTTGCTTCCGGCCAAAGATCGGATCTTTGCTTCCGCCTCTGCTCCCGTATCTTCGCTTTGGTCTTTGACTTGGGCAGGGAGAGGGGGTGCGTGGCCCGGGGCAGTGGGGAGAGGGGGTGCGCGGCCCGGGGAGGGGGAGTAGCGGCCTGGGGCAGCGTGGAAAGGTGGTGTGTGGTCCGGGGCGGTGGGGAGAGGGGGTGCACGGCCCGGGGAGAGGGAGTGTGCAGCCCGGGGCAGCGGGGAGAGTGGATGCGTGGCCCGGGGCAGGGGGGAGAGGTGGAGCGCGGTGAGTGCGGCTCGGGGAGAGGGAGTGTGCGGCCCGGGGAGAGGGAGTGCGGGGCCCGGGGCAGCGGGGAGAAGGGGTGAGTGGCCCGGGGAGAGGGGAGAGGGGCATAGGGGGGGAGACATTGTAGTGTGGGGGGAGGCGAGGGAGTGCCGGGAGGGGGGGGGGGGGGAGTTGAGGGGTGGAATAGGGCCTAGTGTGTGTGAAGTTGCAGGGAGGTTTACAATGTTTCTTATTTAATGTCCCTTGTCTAGTCTGAAATAAAGTTCATCATTGGATACAAAAATCAGAAGAAATATAATTGTGTGTGTTATATGATTCTATGCATCTATATCACATTCATGGATGTGTGTTTATAAACATTTTATTCTTTAACAAGAATTAACAGAAGTATGAACTAACAGAATTATGAATCTAACCCTATATCACGCTCAAAAACTGTTCCCCCGCAATGTTGATTACCCTGCGAGTCGGGTCGGGTCGGGTAGGTTCCAGTGAATACAAAATCAACTCAAACACTGCTTGTGAGCCATTTAAAAAGAAATGATTTAAAAAACATTAAAAAAGACAATTACCAGTCAAATTTTATTATTGACAAGAATTAACAGAAGTATGAACTGACAGAATTATGAATCTAACCCTATATCACACACGCAAACTGTTGCCCCGCAACGTTGATTTCACTGCGAGTCGGGTCGGGTCGGGTCAGGTAGGCTCCGGTTACTAAAATGGGCGGGGAAAAATGCCCAGGATCCCCTCCGTAGCGTACTACACGTCAGACATTGCATTTTGCAGGGGTAGGCTATCTTGCTCCGCTATAGGATCTTTGGCCACGATAGCGATCGGCAAGGGTAGGCAGTGGTAGCGATAGGCCACGACAGCGGCAGGGATAGGCAGTGGCAGGGGTAGGCAATGGTAGGCTTCGGCACCCCTAACAGGCCTCGCCTGAAGCCGACCCACTCCACCGCATACAGGAAGCTCCTTGCCCCGCCCCTAACCAGCCGTCGACTGAAGCCATCTCCCTCCCCTGGCTGCAGAACGTTCTCCCCACCCCACCGGCCCCCGACAGCTCACACCTGAATCCACTCCCCTCCAATGGATGCAGGACACTCCCTCTATCCCTACTGGCTCCCGATAGCCCCTGCCTGAACTCACCACCCTCTCCTGGCTGCGGAACACTTCCCCCCCTCCCCCACCGACCTTCGACAGTCCCCGCCTGAAGCCGCCCCCCCTCGCTGGCTGCAGGACGCTCCCCCTACCGGCCCCAGTCAGCCCCACCTGAAGGCGTCCCCTTCCCCCAGCTGCAGAATGCAACAAGAGATGCAACAAACAGAATGGACTGAATAAATCTCATATTTAACATTTAAATTGTTGTTATATTTTAAGTTCACATTATAAGCTTCAATAAATCTCTTTTCCACTTCCCTTGCATGTCAGCTGCAACTGCGTAGTAATACCTGCACTTTTATATCACAATGACAGCACAATGGGCCGGAGTGCCGCTAAGAATGGATGGGGGGGGGGGGGGTTGAGGGGAGGGGAGGGGAGGGCAAGGGATGGATTGGGGAGGGGTGAGGGGAGGAGGGGGGATCAGGGGCTTCGCAATGGGAACCCATCAGCTGCGTTTGTGCAGTTGGGGGCTATGCGCGAGTGGTGGAATATTGCGTTGGGGGACCAGGCCTCCCATGTGAGAATAGGACCCAACAGGTCCCACTTAGTCTAGTAATACATAAAAATTAAAATAATATTACGACACTGGAATTTTGCAATACTGGAAGGGGCACGTGAAACAAAGGGGAAATTAGGCTCTTGGTAGAAAGAAAAGTAAGATTAAAGTGTAACCTTTAAGAATGGATGAATAAAGCCAGTGTGAGTTTGTGAGAGGAGGATCACATTTGACAGACTGGTGGGTTGTGACTGGTATATTTTTCATGCACTCTATCCATGATACCATCTTACCCAATATTAATATCCTACATGGAAGTACTATGTTAAGAACCTACGAACTCAGCAGCAATTATTCCAAACCTCGATAGCCATCTTGCTGTTCACCTCCATATTTTTCTGTTATTCTCCTGTATCCACAGAGTCCCAGCACTAAATAAAGATTGCAGAAATGACTTTCAACTATAAAATTGGTCATGTGTAACAATTATGTTTAATTCTAGACCTCAAATGGTTGTTGTCCTTTAGCTTTTACTAGCCATAATAGAATGTGTCTGACACGTCAGTCAGTACATTACTCTTTCCACAATCATACTCCTGTTTCATGGAGGTATATTCTTTCTGGATTCTCTGTGTTCATGCTTTGTCTTTCTAGAGACAAACAACACCTTCAAGACCTTGTATTAAATTATCCATTGCCCAGAGACATTACTTCCACATATAGAAATTTGTTGCGCTGGAAGTATTCAAGGTGCATATTTATCATTGAAAACTCCTTTAAAACTTTGGGTGACTAATTTGCAGGTAGGTGGGTGCCCTATCACGGGTGGTAAAGATCTTTCCTTCTCTTGCTGGGCAAACAGATTATCAGGAGAATTGTGGGATATCTGTCTACCTTTGCTTCTCAGCTGGTTATTGTGCTGTTGTCAAATTGAATGATAACATCTGTTGTCACTACAGGAATCATTGGAGCAGTACATAGAGAAAACTGAACAAGGTTGATTATGCTGGAGAAACTCAGCGGGTGCAGCAGCATCTATGGAGCGAAGGAAATAGGCAACGTTTCGGGTCAAAACCCTTCTTCAGACTGATGGGGGTGGGGGGAGGGGGGGGGGAATTGGTGGGGAGAAGAAAGGAAAAAGGAGGAGGAGGAGCCCGAGGGCTGAGGAAGGGGAGGAGACAGCAAGGGTTAACAAAATTGGGAGAATTCAATGTTCATGCCCGCAAGATGCAGACTCCCCAAGCGGAATATGAGATGCTGTTCCTCCAATTTCCAGTGTTGCTCGCTCTGGCCATGGAGAAGACCCAGGACAGAGAGGTCGGATGGGGAATGGGAGGGGGAGTTGAAGTGCTGAGCCACCGCACTCCGCTCGGTCCTTAAGAACCAACCTGACCTCCCTGTGGCTCAGCACTTCAACTCCCCTCCTATTCCCCATCCGACCTCTCTGTCCTGGGTCTCCTCCATGGCCAGAACGAGCAACACTGAAAATTGGAGGAACAGCATCTCATATTCCGCTTGGGGAGTCTGCATCCTGTGGGCATGAACATTGAATTCTCCCAATTTTGTTAGCCCTTGCTGTCTCCTTCCCTTCCTCAGCCCTCGGGCTGTCTCCTCCCATCCCTCAGCCCTCTGGCTCCTCCTCCTTTTTTTTTCATTCCTTCTCTCCCCCACCCACCCCCCCCCCCGCCCATCAGTCTGAAGAAGGGTTTTGGCCCGAAACATTGCCTATTTCCTTCGCTCCATAGATGCTACTGCACCCGCTGAGTTTCTCCAGCATTTTTGTGTACCTTCGATTTTCCAGCATCTGCAGTTCTTTCTTAAACACAAGGTTGAAAATGCCTTGCTTATAGTCTTTTCATTTCTCTAATCTTTCCTTCCAGACTTCAAGAAACAGGTTGTGTTATTATGAACCTTACCTCTTCAATTAATTCAATTGTAGCTTTCATAAATTGAAGGCCTCCAAATTAATTATGAGTACATATCAAGCACATCTGAAACAACCATACCTTCAAGTTCACAAGTTCAGCATTAGTCTGAAGAAGGGTCTCGAACCAAAAAGTCACCCATTCCTTCTCTTCAGAGATGCTGCCTGTCCCACTGTTACTCCAGCATTTTGTATCTACCTTCAAGTTTACAATCTTTCTCCAATCTAGCATTGCGTTACTAACAGATTGTGGCTAATCAAATTTAATCCTTGCCATGGAATAATTAGGCCATGTATTTTCACTTTGAACATTCTTCATTAATTTCAAACATACCAAAACCTTAATCCTTTCCAAAGGGGAGGCATGATGAACAGTGAATGACTCCTGTATCGTCCGTCCAATGTCACTTAAATCTCAACTCACACATCGTCAGCATTGGAGCACTCCAATGTCAAGTTACTTTGATGTTTGCTGATGTATGGGAAGATTCAGTAGAACGTGATTTAGTGAACAGTCTGTACAATCCATGAAGGTCACCATCTTCTGCATTGAATTCGTGTGCTCTATACCCCTCACTATCATTCCCAATTATCTTCCCACTGCTCAGCTGGTTTTCTTTGCCCTGGTCTTGCTTTGCTTTCTTGCAAAAGTTTTTTTTTACTCAATGACAAGTATGTCAGACATTTTTTTTTGTGCCCGCACTCATTTATTCAATGTTCTACCATAATTGTACTACTATAATGATATATTTCATATAGATCTTGTACTTCTTTTTTTATTGAAGGTGCCAGAGAACAAGGTCATATTATATTAACACACAGAGCCTTTGCTGCATCCTCTTGATAATCTTGTTCCTCTTTGATGGCTGTCTTCATATTTTCATAGAGCAATACCAAACACCTGCAGTAACACATTTTATTCTAACTGAGCAATCTTCTTTGAGTATGATCATAAGAGATTCCACAAACCATATGACCCTGAAACATTTTTTCCAATACTAAACAATGCACTCAACTATTGGCCATCTTCTTCAACCCTGCCATAACAGTTTCAAGTGGGCATTATTCCTATTGTACTATTGAACTTAAGATGCTGTTAACTTTGTTTAAACAAGCCTTTGAATTTACTGGAGCAGCAAAGTATTTATCCACTTTCATGATGTTGCCTAACAATATGAGAAAACTCCATTTCCTTCTTGTTATGACATTTGCAGTTGGAATTGTTTTTTTCCCATCCATCACATATTCCATCAGTTATTCCCTTGACCACCTGAATTGAGAATGGGACCCTTGGTCACCTTAGCTCAATAGATAATAGACAATACACAATAAACATTAGGTGCAAGAGTAGGTCCTTTGAGTCAGCACCGTCATTCAATGTGATCATGGCTGATGATCCCCAACCAGTATTTAAGAAGAAACTGCAGATGTCTGAAGAAGGGTTTCCACCCGAAAAGTTGCCTATTTCCTTCACTCCATAGATGCTGCTGCACCCGCTGAGTTTCTCCAGCACTTTTGTCTATTCCCCACCAGTACCCCATTCCTGTCTTTGCCCCGCCTGAAGCCGTCCCCCTCCCCCGGCTGCAGTACATTCCCACCCTCCCCCACCGGCCCCGACAGCGCCCGCCTGAAGCCGTGCCTGTCCCCAGGCTGCAGGAGGATCTGCCCACTGGCCCCCGACAGCCCCCGCCTGAAGCCATCCGACTCCCCCGGCTGCAGAATGCAACAAGAGACACAACAAGAAATAACCGCAGAATAAATCTCATCTTTAACATATAAATTGTTGTTATATTATAACTTATTCACATTTGAAGCTTTGATAAATACCTTTTCCACTTGCCGTGCCTGTCAGTTGTGCTTGCGCAGTTGTGCCTGCATGTTCTACGTCACAATGGGAACCCAATGGGTGGGAATGGTTGCGCCGCTGGAGAGCCGTAAAGAGTGGATGGGGGGGAGGGTGTTGAGGAGGGGATGGAGTTAATGCGTGGGGAGGGGGGGGGGGGGGATGAAAAGGGGCGGACTGGATGGGTTGAGAGGAGGAGGGGGGATCAGGACTTAGTCTAGTATATTACTAAAACTCTCATCTTGTTTTTTTGCATGTGTGAGATATTCCAAAACCCCACCAAAACGGTATACGATACTGCTAGAACCTTTGGCCCACCTTACTCACCATTGTCCTGGGATGTAAAAGAACAAGTTTTGTTCTGATTGATGTTATATTTTACAAGTTATTGACATTCAGACAATAGACAACAGACAATAGATAATAGGTGTAGGTGTAGCCCATTCGGCCCTTCGAGCCAGCACCGACATTCAATGTGATCATGGATGATCATCCACAACCAGTACCCCTTTACTGCCTTCTCCCCATATCCTCTGACTCCATAATCTTTATGAGGCCTATCAAGCTCTCTCTTGAAAGTATCCAGAAAACCGGCCTCCACCACTCTCTGAGGCAGAGAATTCAACAGACTCACAACTTTCTGTGTGAAAAAGTGTTTCCTCATCTCCGTTCTAAATGTCTTACCCCTTATTAGAAACATAGAAACATAGAAAATAGGTGCAGGAGTAGGCCATTCGGCCCTTCGAGCCTGCACCGCCATTCAATATGATCTTGGCTGATCATCCAACTCAGTATCCTGTTCCTGCCTTCTCTCCATACCCCCTGATCCTTTTAGCCACAAGGGCCACATCTAACTCCCTCTTAAATATAGCCAATGAACTGGCCTCAACTACCTTCTGCGGCAGAGAATTCCAGAGATTCACCACTCTCTGTGTGAAAAAAGTTTTCCTCATCTCGGTCCTAAAAGATTTCCCCCTTATTCTTAAACTGTGGCCCCTGGTTCTGGATTCCCCCATCATCGGAACATGTTTCCTGCCTCTAGCATGTCCAGATCCTTAATAATCTTATATGTTTCAATAAGAATCCCACTCATCCTTCTAAATTCCAGAGTATACAAGCCCAGCCACTCCATTCTCTCAGCATATGACAGTCTCAGCAAATGACAACCTTGTGAACCCACACTGCACTCCCTCAATATCAAGAATATCCTTCCTCAAATTACCCCACTAGCCACTGCCTGCCATTCTGCAAGGGACCCGTTAATCCCTACTCTTTGTTTCCTGTCTGCCAACCAATTTTCTATTCATGTCAGCACTCTACTCCCAATAACATGTGCCCTCATTTTTCCCACTAATCTCCTATGTACGACCGTATCAAGTGCTTTCAGAAAGTCTCGGTACACTACATCCACTGGCTCTCCCTTGTCCATTTTCCTGGTTACATCCTCAAAAATTTCCAGAAGATTAGTCAAGCATGATTTCCCCTTCGTAAATCCATGCTGACTCAGACCGATCCTGTTACTGCTATCCAAATGTGCGTTTATTCCATCTTTTATAATTGACTCTAGCATCTTCCCCACCACCAATGTCAAGCTAACTGGTCTATAATTACGTTTTCCCTCTCCCGTATTTCTTAAAAAGTGGGATAACATTAGCTACCCTCCAATCCCCAGGAACTGATCCTGAATCTATTGAACATTGGAAAATGATCACCAATGCTTCCACCATTTCTAGCGCCACTTCCTTAAGTACCCTGGGATGCACACAATCAGGCCTTGGGGATTTATCAGCCTTCAGTCCCCTCAGTCTACCCAATTTCTTACCTAATGTGGAATTCCTTCAGTTCCTCCGTCACCCCAGATCGTCTGGCCACTAGTATATCAGAAAGATTGTTTGCGTCCTCCTTATTGAAGACGGATCCAAAGTACCTGTTCAACTCATCTGCCATTTCCTTGTTCCCCATAATAAATTCACCTTTTTCAGTTTTCAAGGGTCTAAATTTGGTATTAACTAATTTTTTCCTCTTCACATACCTAAAGAAGCTCTTACTATCCTCCTCTATATTCTTGGCCAGCTTACCTTTGTACCTCATCTTTTTTCACTGTATTGCCTTTTTAGTTAACTTCTGTTGCTCTTTAAACATTACCCAATCCTCTTGCTTCCATCTCATCTTTGCTACGTTGTAGTCCTTCTCTTTTATTTTTATACTGTCCCTGACATCCCTTGTCAGCCACAGTCGTCTCTTTTCCCCTTGGAATCTTTCTTCCTCTTTAGAATGAACTAATCCTGCACCTTCTGTATTATTCCCAGAAATACCAGCCATTGTTGGCCCACTGTCATCCCTGCTATGGTATCTTTCCAGTCAACTTTATCCAGCTCCTCCCTCATGGCTCCATAGTCCCCTTTATTCAACTGACACCTCCGATTTACCCTTCTCCTTCTCCAATTGTAATTTAAACTTGACCATATTTTAGTCACTAACTCCTAATGGCTCCTTAACCTCAAGTTCCTTTATCAAATCCGGTTCATTACATAACACTAAATCCAGAATTGCCTTCTCCCTGGTAGGCTCCAATACAAGGGGCTCTAACAATCCATCACGGAGGCACTCCACAAACTCCCTTTCTTGGGGTCCAGTACCAACCTCATTTTCCCAGTCTACCTGTTGAAATCTCCCATAACAACTGTAGCATTACGTTTCCAACATGCCAATTTTAACTCCAAATTCAACTGGCACCCTTTATCCAGGCTACTGTTTGTGGGCCTGTAGGTAAGTCCCAATAGGTCCTATTTACCCTTACAATTCCTTTGTTCTATCCATACTGACTTCACATCTCCTGTTTCAATGTCACCCCTTGCAAGGGACTGAATTTCATTCCTCACCAACAGAGCTACCCCACCCCATCTGCCCATCTGTCTGTCTTTTCGATAGGAGGTGTGCGTTTGAATATTCAGTTCCCTGTCCTGGGACTCTTGCAGCCATGTCTCTGTAATTGCCACAACATCATACTTGCCAATTTCTAACTGAGCCTCAAGCTCGTCCACTTTATTTCATATACAACACTTTGACCTCGGTATTCACCTCCCCTCTCACACCGCACACAATTGGCCCTGACCTTACTCTCTTATCCCTTCTCGAACTTTCATTCCCATTAATTTGAGAGTCTTTTGTAACTTTTCCTGTACTCACTTCCCATTCAACTCCATCTTTATAGTCCCAATTTGTCAATCCTTCCCCCCACTATTTAGTTTAAACCCACACGTGTAGCCGTGTGGGTTTAAACTAAATAGTAGACTCAATGACCGTTTGTGCATAATTGATGTTTCGACAAAATTAGGGTAGGCACAAACACTGAGTTGGTGAAAGTTAATTACCCTGTTGCTTCACAGCCATATGAAAACTAAAAAAAATACATGAAAGGCAAATAACATCTATTCACCTATTTCTTCAACCAATTAGGTTGGTCGTTACACATCTTCATATTTTTATATGAGATAATTCAGTCCATTGACTTATTGCTGAATCTGAGAGCATTGTCATTCAGTTCCATTTCTCTACTTGTTTCCCACAATCTATGCACTACAGACAGCTTCATTATTTTCATGTAAAGTCCTTTTTTTGATTGGATAGCATGTAAACAAAAGATTCTCACGGTACTTTGGTATACATGACAATAATATACTAAACCACTTGCAACATTTATTTTCTCACACCTCATAGCAGCAACGGGGGTAATTTGCTGTCATTGATTACCCTAATAACCAGCATATCTTTGAAATGTGAAAGGAAACCAGAGTAACTGGGGAAATCCGTGTAACGGAGGACCATGCAACCTCCACTAGGTCAAGACTGAGTCAAGATCAAATTGAATTTGATGCAGCTGTGTGATTATGTCATTTAAAAATTAGTTGTACATAATTTTTTTCTCACAGGTGATGGGTCCCTGGAATTCTCTATCCTAGAGAGTAGTAGATGCTGGTGTATTGGTGGTAATTAAAGGAGAAGTAGATTTTTTTTGAAAGATCAGGGAATTAAGTGCATTGAAGAAATAACACTGAAGAAGAGCTAAGGCATGAGGCAGATCAGCCAAGATCATATGGAATGGCAGGGCAGACTTGAGAGGCAAAGCAGCCTAGTCCTGCTCTAATTGCCTTTATATTCTTATGTCTGGCAGCAACAGAACATGCAGCAAGCACAACAGTGATATTCCATCTGTTGCTCTCCTTAATTGGCAGTGTTGATCTTCTACAAACATTGAGTAAGGCGGCATTCACAGTTCAGTGGCTTTTTCTCTCTGTAATGATTCTATGTGAGCCATTTTAGTTTCTGTCTTCATTCAAATATATCACAGTTCTCATTACAACATTATTGTAAGTGATTAACCCATCATGTCAATGCTGGGTCTCAGAATGTTCTAATTAGTTCCATTCACCACCAGCTTCCATGAGAGATTTTCTTTGTCATATCCATCAACACCCCAATGATTATCCTGGTACCCACCTACAAGAGAGGTAATCTGCCATAACCAATTAGAGTGGTTGTAAATGTTCACATATATGATAATTAAGTGCTGATAAGTGTTGATTAAACTATCAATGTAGTTAAGATTAATGCTAAATACTGACTAAATCTAAAAATGATGAATGTGCTCTAATATATCATGGGTGCTTGGATGGAAAGTACCATGTGGATAGATATATGTTACAGAGGATATAGTTGTAGCTATATTTTCTTAAACATGTCAAATCTATCACCCATGTAGTTACATTTCATTCTCAAAATTACACAAAACCCATTGTTTTTTTCCATAAAACATGCATAATTTTTACTGGAACATGTTGTTAGACTTACAAAGGTATAACCTTGTCAGCAAATGTCAGAGAAAAACATGTCATTTTGACAAGTATGCAAAATTTGAAATTTGCTGTCTATGCAATTTCTCATGAAATGCCTTCAACAAGGCACATAGGATTATTAGATACTATAGCCCAGTGGTTATGCTGCTGAAACATTTGCAAACTGAAATTAATAAGTCTGTTTGGCACCAGGAGGAAAATAAAATAATAATTAAAAATTGGTTAGCTCATACCCCTCCAGAAAGGCACCTGCCACTCTTTATCAAATCTTACCTAGATATGACTAGTCCAAGCTATATCATTGACTCTCTGGACCCTCAGAGAAGCTAAACAGGGAGAATCAATGTTGCCTTGCCAGAATAACTCATCTCTCAAGATCAAAGTGAATTAACTGTCATTATTTTTTTCTGCAGGAGGTGGAAAACGATTAATAGTTTTTGCTAGTTTTTTACACTGTTATTTTTGAAGCAATGTATTTCGCATCATTGATTTCAGGAAACTGTGATTCTGATTTCAGTTTCTGGTAGTGGCTACAAAAGCACCTAAGTTGATTGACCATACGTTAAATGTGTGACCAAATATTGTTATTCGTTTAAAATAAATTGCGAAGAAAGTTAGATAGGGGACACAATAGAGAATTGTAAAAAGATTCCCGGTTTATGCGATTGCAGCATGCTAAACTTTGGTTAAATAATTTGAAATAAATTGAATGCAAGGCAATCATTGTAGAACCAAATGCAAGATTTTTTTTTTCAGCTGTTACATTGACTGTCACATTTCAAAACTAATTTCAAATTATTTTCATCAATACAAAAAATGTAAATCTTTATATGTTTTAAACAGAATTTATCCAGAACATAATCCAATTAGGAAAGAGACTAAAAGTAAAATAAAAAAATCAAACATTAGATGATTTATGTGTAGGGAGGAACTGCAGATGTTGGTTTCCACTGAATTAATACGTATTATTGTGAATTAAGTATTCTTATCATTCAGTCTGTAATCATCAGTTCAAGATTTATGTTGTCTAATATCAATTCTGAAGATTACATTTTCTTCTACTGGTATCAGTTCCTGGATGTAAAGAAGTAAGTGAATTGAAGACATCAGCCACACTTGGAACATCGGAAAGCCATGCCATCTCTCTTGATTGTTTGTTCATTGAATTGTCATTTATCCTTGAAGTACAACTGAAAGTGAAATTATAGATATGGTTATTTGAAGCTGCTTAAATGCAGTACTGTGTAGCATCATTCAAAACCTGGATATGGCTGTCAAAACATGAAGTTAGGTCAGTATTTGAATATAATGATACTGCAAATGTTAATGTTAAATTGTTAAATATTTTGCTGCAAATTTAAATGAGACAATTTGACTATTAAGTCTACATCTTTATCGAATAAAATGATTACCATTTACAGCTGTTATATGTATCCATTGAATCAAGAGATGATATTTAACTGACCCTCTGAATTCATTGAATTGCCTGGCACCTTGTATATAATGCTATTTCCAAATACTCGTAAACTTGACTGCAAGATTTGTTAAGTGAGCCATTTGATGAACAACTGGAGAGTATGTAAATGGGAAGAGCTGATTGCCCAGAAGGTGTACAGTCTCAGAGATTAATTCAAGACACAGCAGGACCTAGGCTTAAGATATTATCTGTACAATTTTCAATAAACTCAGAGATTTGCTTGACTGCATAATGATGACAAATGGACTGACTGACTGGTAGAAGAGACAAGGGAGTTATGGTGATTCAGATTTTCAGAAATCTTTGATAAGATGCAGTATACCCCCAACAAGCTTAGAGCACATTGAATTAGGGGGTAATCTACTGCCATGAATGAAGAATTGGTTAACAGACAAAGTATGAATAAATTGATTTTCCTCAGGTTGGCAGGTTATGATTAATGGGATGTCCACAGGGATTGCTGCTTCAACCTCAGCTATTCAACCTAATATCAATGATTTGGCTGAGGGGATCAATTGTCATATTTCCAAGTTTGTCGATAAAAGAAAACTAGATGGGATTGTGACTAGTAAAGATATGTTATGCTGTTTCAAGAATATTAGGACAGAGAGAGATAATCAGAGACAGACATAAAGATACAGACAGACGGAGACAGAAAGAGACAGCGATAGAGAGAACCAGCGAGAGGGAGAGAGCATATAGGGCTGTTGGAATATAAATATATAACTACAGTGGATGGGATTGTGACTGGTAAAGAGATGTAAAGCTGTGTCAAGAGCATTTAAAGGTAGATGGAGAGAGACAGAGCGAGAGTAAATGACTGTTGGAATATAATGTTGAAAAATACGGGATCACCCAATTTGTACACAAAACAGTAAAGCAGAGTACTTTTATACAATTATAGATTGGGAAATGTCAAAGGGGCCATGACGCCTTTGGACACTATTCATTAAAATCTAAGTGCAGATGCATTGAACAGTTAAGAGGGCTAATGTTATTTTCGCTTTTATTGCAATAGGCTTTAAGTATAGGAGTAAAAAATCACTTACTGCAATTTGAAAGCCATTGGTGAAACTACACCCAGAGTATTGCGTATGCTTTAGTTGTTTTTGTCTAAAAATACATAACAAAGATTCACAGACTAGTTTCTGGGTTGCAGATTTGTCACATGAGAAACTGAATAAATTAGCACTAATGTTTTGTGCATAGAAGAACGATAGGTGATCTCATGAAAACTTACAAAACATCAACAGGATATGTTATGGATTATGTTATGGTACATTAGGGATTATTTGAAACACTTTCAGGGAAACAGTTGGGGAATACGGTTAGTAACTAATTAGTTCAAAAACCTGTTCACAATTTAACCTCTGCTGATGCTTTAAGGTCATTTTTTTATTTTATTTTATTTAACCTTTATTTAACCAGGAGAAGTCTTATTGAGATTAACAATCTATTTTACACGAGAGTCCTGGCCAAGACAGGCAGCAGCACAGTTCCACAGTTACAGACAATAATTTAAAAACAACAGAGAACATATAAATAGAGTCACAGTCAGAACATCATCAAACAAAGCATGTACAGACAGAAGAGCCCGCTTCAACATCATTAAGAAGGGATTTAAATCTGTTTATAGAAACCAGCTCCTTAAGTTTCAGTTTATTCTGCAGCTGGTTCCATGCAAAGGGAGCAGCATAACTAAATGCCCTTTTTCCCCAGTTCAGTACGGACTTTAGGTACAGTTAGTAAGAACAAGTCCTCAGAGCGGAGCTGATAAGTTCCTGTGCTTTTTCGAATTACATACTTCTGCAGGTATGAAGGAAGAACACCGAGGATAGTCTTATAAATAAGGATATGCCAATGATGGAGTCTGCGGGTGGACAGGGCAAACCATCCAACTTGAGCATACAAAGAGCAGTGGTGCGTGAGGGTTTTAAAATTAGTAACAAATCTCAGTGCTCCGCGGTAGACTGTCCAAAGACCGTAGGCATTTTGATGATGCATTCATATATAAAACATCACCATAGTCCAACACAGACATAAACGTTGCAGCAACAAGTCTTTTTTTGGCTTCAAAAGAAAAACAAGATTTGTTTCTAAAGTAAAAACCTAATTTTATCTTTAGTTTTTTCACAAGTTGCTGGATATGAGGTTTAAAAGAGAGAGAATCGTCAATTATAATTCCCAGATATTTATATTGAGATACAGATTCAATCACAGAGCCCTGCAAAGTAGTGATAGGAGGGAGGTCCGAGGGCTTTGATTTAGCTTTAGTGAACAGCATAAGCTTTGTCTTGTCAGCATTTAAAACAAGTTTCAAATCGCACAGGTTACGTTACACAGTGTGAAAAGCAGTTTGGAGCTGACAGAGAGCCTGATTTGGGGTAGACGCAGAGCAACATATCACTGTGTCGTCAGCATAAAAGTGAAAATTTGCGTTTGGAGCTTTATGATCTAGACTATTAATATAAATAGTAAATAATAAAGGTCCTAAAACCAATCCCTGTGGCACACCCTTGGATACATTAGGAGAGCTAGAAGTAATACCTTCTGCTCGCACACACTGGGATCTGCCTGATAGATAGTTTTTAAACCAACAGACAGCTTGATCAGACAAACCGATGCTACATAGTCTTTGTAACATTAAGGCATGATCCACAGTATCGAAAGCCTTTGATAGGTCATCGAAAAGGGCTGCACAGTGTTGCTTATTGTCTAAAAATTCAATAAAATCATTTACTACTTTTAAAGCAGCTGTTGACGTACTATATTTTTTCCTAAAACCAGATTGAAATTCAGATGAAATCCAGCCATTGATAATGGAAAATTTTGATTCTATACCATTGTAAATGTGCATGGAAGACAATAAATTTTACTTCGGAGTCATGTGAGTGACTACGTGAAGACTCCACCAGTACGTATGCGTGTCATATCGTCTATCGCATTGTGTTACGACTGGCAGGGTGGACGTGATTCTCATGCCAGCAACAGACCTGAGGTAAGTTTTTTTTTTAAACTTTCAGGTTTAAATCTTCTTGCAGGAACCTCTACTTAGAGGTCCTGCTAAAAGTCCGGGGTGAAGTCGGGACAGAGGGGAGACCCCAGTCACGAACTTCAGGGAACCCCGGTCACGGGGAATTCCGCCCATGGACCTAGGCGCTCGGAAGACTGTGGAATGCGAGTAGCGAGCGACGGTGAATTCACCTTTGAGCCACTGGCGGTAGAACCAGCGGCTTCATATTGGTGGAGAACCCACTCGGGAGACCGCAGAATATGGGTAGCGGGCGGCGGTGGATTCGTATTGGTGGCACCTGGAGAACCCGCTCCGTAGACTGCGGGATGTAAAACCAGCAGCCTCATATACCCCCCCCCCCCCCCCCCCCCCCCCCCCGAAATTTGCCTGCGGGTTGGGGGCTATGTTTCATTAGAAAGGGTGGTTATCCCTTTTATAGGGACCGCGGGGATATCCCGGCTAAATATAAGGGGAGGTAATTGGCCCAGGGGGGGGGGGGGGGGGGGGGGGGGGGGGGGGGGGGGGGGGGGGGGGGGGGGGGGGGGGGGGGGGGGGGAGGGGGAAGCCCCGACTGGAGAACATCGTGGAGAAGCCCAGCTATAAGGGACCACAGAGAAAAAAGCTTGGGGGAGAAATAACCCGCAATGGAAGCCTTTCTACAAGGACCACAGAGGGAACCCCAGCTGTAATAAACTACGACCACGAGACCAGGCTCGGGAGGAGCGTTGCCCCGCAGCAGAAGGTTTAAAGAGGACATGAAGGTAAATTCCTTACTCACAGGTCTTTGTGTGCTATTTTGTGAGAATATGTTACAGGAATGGACCGCATCCGGACTGACTGTGGAGGACCGCAGAATTCGAGGCAGTCAGCAGCAGTAGACTGCGCCTGGATCGCTATTGATCAGCAGTCTCCGACCTGGCACCTGCACAGTCGGAATCAACACCACAGACTGGTGGGAGGCCAAGCAGAAGTCGGACAGTACGAAGACTCGGACGAGTCGGGCTGTGAAGAATCACCGCCGGCAGGAGCAACTGTGATCGCATATCTCACATGGAGCGGTTGATGGAGCAGAAGCTCCAATGTGTCATGCTCCGGTATATGGAGTATAGTCACCATGGGGTCCTAGGACGCCCATGGCAGCACCTTATTGAGGGCTGCATAATGCATCTCCCTCGACAGAGGTGAGCATTAGGAGTCACTTCTGGGCTGACTCTGAAGACAGGGATTTGGCTGAAGATACCACAAGTGTGCAGGGAGTGCAGGAACAACACTACCTGCAGCAGGAGCTCGACGAGTGGCCGTCGGGTTCAGGTAGGCCACATCATCACGCAAGACCTCACATCTTCGGCGGCAGCACCCCTACGCACCCACCAGCAAACCACGATGAACTGAAGCTGGTGAAAGTTTGAAGGCTGTACAACCAGGACAAAGGTCTTTTTTAGGCCACAGCCCAGAACGGCCTTCCTGGATGATGCGCCAACCCCGTACTCAAGCTCCTCTACCTCCCAGGAGCAGGTGCAAAATCATGCACATATGTTTGAGGCAGGTCCTGGGTTGGGTTGCATAAGTCCTCCCATACGGATAAAGGTATGGAACCACATCGATGATGTCTCCTGTCATGGATACAAGTTGGTAATATTAAACTGGTTTGAATATTTACACTGGTTTGGGATAACATAAGATTAGTTTATCCGCTCACAGGGTTGAAGATAATTGAAGTTTAACTGGATAAGCAATGATACACTCAGTGAGTTGCAAAATGGGCTAACTCCAGTTTCCAGATTATTTACCAAATCACTACTATCAATGCTTTGACTGCACAGAGCTAACAAATAAGTGGCATGGCCAATCTGGATGAAATTGTACATTAGCCTTATCAGCAACATAGCTATAATTGAGAAATTAGTTCAGTTAAATTTAAATTAAGTTGATACCAACTGAAACTATTGATTATTGGGATACAATCATCCATTTATTTGTCTGGGATCAGCTCTGAGACCAATAGTTAGACCTCTGCTATTTTTAGCAGAAACTATCAAAGTCACAATGATGGACAGCTTTGCTCCACTAAAACCTCTCATCAGAAAATTTTAATTCATTTCCAAGCTGATGCTATTGCCCAAAGATGGGTAATTTACTAATACCATCTTTAGTTACGGAGGCAGATGGGATTTAGGAGGGCACATCATCCGAGGACGTACACACCATTGAGGATAAATGGGGATACTGTGGATAGGGTGAGCTGTTTTAAATATCTGGGTGTCCACATCTCTGAGGATATGACATAGACATCACACGTCGCAGCACTCGTGAGTAAGGCAAGGCAGCGCCTTTACCACCTCAGGCAATTGAGGAAATTCAGTGTGTCTCCGAGGATCCTCCAGTGCTTCTACTCAGCGGATGTGGAGAGCATCTTGTTCAGAAATATTACCATCTGGTTTGGGAATTGCTCTGCCCAGGACAAGAAGGCTCTGCAAAGAGTAGTGCCTTTGGCCGAACGCACTATGGAAACTTCACTCGCCCCCCTGCAGGAACTATACGTCAGGAGGTGCAACTCCAGAGCCAATAAAATAATGGGAGACCCCTTCCACCCCATGCAACGGACTGTTCCAGCTGCTACGGTCAGGCAAACTCCTCCATTGCCATGCTGTGAGAACAGAAAGGTTGAGAAGGAGTTTCTTCCCAGAGGCCATTCGGACTGTAAACCTATCTCACCAGGGACTAACTTTACTGAACGTTTTTCCTTCCGCCCACAATATTTAATATGTAAAAGAATATGTGTGTGTTTATGATTGTGGTTATAGTTTGTTTGGTTGTTTGTTTGTTTGTCTTTTTGCACAAAGTCCGCGCGCATTGCCACTTTTCATTTCACTTCATCTCGTATGTGTATATGACGAATAAACTTGACTTGACTTGACTTGATTAGCACGAGTTATCAAGTGATCAGTCATGGTATCAACTGCCAATGGACACCAGGTGCATTATGTGCATTATAGGGTGTGTGGATATGCATAAACTATATGCACAAGTCCAAGGTGATACACTTTGGTGGTGGTATATGTTAATCACAAATGTACAATCAAATCAAGGTATCCGGTGATAGTTTTACCAAACCGCATTTAGCACTGGTGTATTATTATGCAAAATCAATGACAACACAGAATGAATGTGTGATCACGAAGTATTTAATGGCATTGTGGATCAATGGAACAATAACTATTGAGATGCTTGCATCCAGGCTCAATCAACAGTGAACGAGGCAAATTAGTGGTGAAGGGTGCATTCCCGCTACACTAGGGAGGAATGTTCTTTATGTCTTCCTCCATTTGGCCTCAATAAACGGGTCATGCAAAATTGAGCAAGATTCCCGCTTCCGGGTTTTCATAGTGCCTGCCTAGGTTATATACCTATGGCTCCCGCTGAGGCGAAGAATGAGCATAAACCTTCCATGGTTATTTCCAGATAAAAAAGATGCTGGCTCAGTTGTGATGTCGAAACGATACCCTGCATGATATAATCAATTCATAGACTTACAGACTCTGAGAGATCATTTCTGCGGCTCGGGTTGTCAAACCATAAGCATTAGGAGTGCTGACTACAGATTGCAGGGATAGCACCAAATAGCAGCAATCTGCATAGGAGATGGGAGCATAGGATGTGTTAATCCTTACGTTTAACATGGCACAGATGACTGACACATTGAAATTCAATTTTATGGGATTATAACATTGTTAATATTCTATTACTGTGCCTGAAGTACCTCCTCATCATTTGGCTGCTGGAGAACATAAACCACTCTGTCCGGTCTCACCCTCTGACATCTAGAATATGAAGGTATCGTCAACTTAAAACCTCCCAGGCATAGGGACGCAGAGATATGGGTTGTTAACATTGTACTACGTCACTTCGCCGATGGGCATCAGCAGCATCCCTGTCCATGGTCATACTCACGTACTAGTGATTATGCCATGGCGCTGACTACAGCACTACGGGTCCAGTCATTGCTACAATGGATAGGAGAAATGTTAGGCATTCATTATATTGCTTCTAAATCTACAGCAGGACCCATTTTGTAACTTCTAAATCTTTAAACTATTTCATTCCTTCCTCTTTATCATAATTTGATAACATTCACAGTCCTCGGTAGGTACACAATGGTCGCAAGCATTTACCAATAAAAATCAGAGCAATGATGAATAAAAAGATAGAGCCATAATGTAACACAGTGCCCCAGAGTCCACCAATCCAACTGAATGGCCAGCAGTTCCCATCTCCTTCATTGTACCCATGCATGTCACTACCAAACTTACAGATGTTTTCAATTTCTTGGGAAATATTGGTAGCAAGGCCAGTGATATTAGAGGATTCATCAGGGATATAGGCACAACACTCTCATCTTATTATAGTACAAGTGCCTTCTTGTTGATCTTTATGATCAACTAGACTAAGTGGGACCCGTTGGGTCCCAGCATCACACGGAAGGGCTGGTCGCCAACGCAATATTCCACCTGTCCACCACTTCCAATACTGCTCGCCAGTGATCATGTCAGTGAGAGAAGGTTTGAATGCGGGGGGGGGGGGGGGGTTCTTCTTATATATTATACTATTCCATTTTATCGGTGAGAGCAGGCAGGATCGTTCCTATATCGTGCGGGATAGCACTCCTCTTTTTCTCCATTCTTATCCACTCCAACTGGGGGGGGGGGGGGGGGGGCTGTCTGTTGTGTTTTTGCTAGTATGGGTGTTGTGGGCTGAAGGTACTGGTACCTGGAGTATTGCGTACAGTTTTGGTCTCCAAATCTGAGGAAGGACATAATTGCCATAGAGGGAGTGCAGAGAAGGTTCACCAGACTGATTCCTGGGATGTCAGGACTGTCTTATGAAGAAAGACTGGATAGACTTGGTTTATACACTCTAGAATTTAGGAGATTGAGAGGGGATCTTATAGAAACTTACAACATTCTTAAGGGGTTGGACAGGCTAGATGCAGGAAGATTGCTCCCGATGTTGGGGAAGTCCAGGGCAAGGGGTCACAGCTTAAGGATAAGGGGGAAATCCTTTAAAACTGAGATGAGAAGAACTTTTTTCACACAGAGAGTGGTGAATCTCTGGAACTCTCTGCCGCAGAGGGTAGTCGAGGCCATTTCATTGGCTATATTTAAGAGGGAGTTAGATGTGGCCCTCGTGGCTAAGGGGATCAGAGGGTATGGAGAGAAGGCAGGTACGGGATACTGAGTTGGATGATCAGCCATGATCATATTGAATGGCGGTGCAGGATCGAAGGGCCGAATGGTCTACTCCTGCACCGAATTTCTATGTTTCTATGTTTCCAGAGGGCTAGTATAGACATTGTGGGCCGTATGGATGCTTGGGCAGGCATCCAACTGTTGCAATGATTTTAAAAGCCAAGCCAAGGCAAACAATTGGGCTGCAGCCACCCGACAACCAAAATTCATTTTGTGAACACAAATTTGTTAAAAAAAAAGGCGGGGCAAACAATTGGGCTGCAGACAACCAACAACCAAAATTAATTTTGCGAACACAAACTTGTCAAAAAGGAGAGGCAAACAATTGGGCTGCAGACAGCCGACAACCAAAATTCACCTTGCGAACACAAACCTGTCAAAAAGGCCAAGCAAACAATTGGGCTGCAGACACCCGACAACCAAAATTAATTTTGTGAACACAAACCTGTCAAAAAGGCGGGGCAAACAATTGGGCTGCAGACACCCACCCGACAACCAAAATTCATCTTGTGAACACAAACCTGTCAAAAAGTCGAGGCAAATAATTGGGCTGCATACACCTGACAACCAAAATTCGTCTTGTGAACACAAACCTGTCAAAATGGCGAGGCAAAAAATTGGGCTGCAGTCACCTGACAACCAAAATTAATCTTGTGAACACAAACCTGTCAAAAAGGAAAGGCAAACAATTGGGCTGCAGACACCTGACAACCAAAATTCATCTTGTGAACACAAACCTGTCAAAAAGGAGAGGCTAACAATTGGGCTGCAGACACCCGACAACCAAAATTGATCTTATGAACACAAACTTGTTAAAAAAAAAGGCAAACAATTGGGCTGCAGTCACCAACCGACAACCAAAATTCATCTTGTGAACACAAATTTGTTAAAACAAAAGGCGAGGCAAACAATTGGGCTGCAGACACCCGACAACCAAAATTCATCTTATGAACACAAACTTGTTAAAAAAAAAAGGCAATCAATTGGGCTGCAGTCACCCGACAACCAAAATTCATTTTGTGAACACAAACTTGTCAAAAAGGAGAGGCAAACAATTGGGCGGCAGACACCCGACAACCAAAATTAATCTTGCGAACACAAACCTGTTAAAAAAAAAGGCGAGGCAAACAATTGGGCCGCAGTCACCCGACAACCAAAATTAATTTTGTGAACACAAATTTGTTAAAACAAAAGGCGAGGCAAACAATTGGGCTGCAGACACCCGACAACCAAAATTCATTTTGTGAACGCAAACTTGTTAAAAAGGGCTGCAGCCACTTTACAGCCACTTCGAGGGGACTCACCGTGGAGTAGACGTGCGTTCAGTGTTATTCGCAGCTCAGAGAGCCGTGACCTTCTCGCTTCCTGGTCTGGCAGAATGAGGCACGACACTTCCTGGTTTTATAGTCCCTCCCCCTGCCGCCAGCGGGGGCAGCAGAGAGAATGGGGTATTTTTTTAAAACATTAATATCTCTCATTTTTCATCAACGGAAAAAATCCTCCCCACTCATACGGCGGAGGGGGGCTCTGAGCGAGGTGGCCAAAAATGACGGTCGTAGGTGGCGACGTTCTCTCGGAAATCGCAGCATAGTCGGCCAAATGTGGTCAAGATCAGAGATTTAGTAATATTATATTATAGTAAGAATTTAAAAAAACATTTTCTCCCATTAATCAGTTGCAGAAATGGAGACATACGTGTGTCTGATTGTAATTTGGATTGAACCTGTTCTTGAGCTCGTAAAGGGATATGGCACAAACCCAACATTCTGATCAGATAAGGAAGCTTGTTTACCTTACAGCAGCGCGTTCACTGATAACACTTTGTTCATTGTAGCCCTCGCCATTACAGCTCATAAGCAGGCTGGCATGCCATTTACGACTGTTGGTAAAGCAATGGAATAATAGGCTTTAAGCAGGGGTATGGAGGAAAAGGCTAAACATAGGTCAATTACTGTAAAGGTGTCGGCTTCTGCCGGTATGAATGACAGAATAATATTGGTTTCAGGTACTAAAGGATCAATATGGATCACTATTTTAATAGCTCACAGGTCTTAGACAAAACATCATTCATTATGTCTTCCTACTTTCGGGATTGGCAGAATAGGAGTATTACACAGACTTTGCATTTTCACTAATAGTGCTTGTTGCAATAAAGACATGATGACCATAGCTATCCCTTCTTCTGCCTCTGGGGCCGGTCAATATTGTTTTAAACATGGCAAGGCACCACCCTTTGTTAAAGTCACTTTATGTTCAGGGGCTGAATCCTCATCCCTCATGATCCTTATGCTTTGCCCATAGTTCAAAGGGCACTTAGACCAGAGCCATTGGTAACCTTGACAGATCGTCAGAAGGCGGATATTGCTTTTCATAGTGTCTCCATCCTGTCTGACACTTGTGATCTTTCCTTCTGTGTCATTGGCAACTTTAAAACATGAATTGTCTGTTTGTCCTTCAGCCATTTTAACTTTTTTCCTATTTCTTTCGCTGTTGCTGGAGGTCTAGTAGCTACAGTTAAGTGTGACTCAGAGGTGTTTCCCATCTCAAATCGATCCTTTTGATTTTAAGAGAGGTGGACCATTATTCCTAATCTCAGGACCCCAAAGAACAAACATTCACTCATAACCGGTTCCACAAACAAGTAAGTCTTTAAATTCTCTCACTCTACACCTACTTTTCTGTGACATTCACTCACAAATTTCCACACCTCATGCAATATGCTGAATATCAGATTTTCACACACTTTAAAGCAATAAAATTCTCACTCAAAAGTAAAACACAGTTATACACTCCTCAAAGAAATCATGTAAAACTCTTAAAACTTGGAAACACCCAATAATGTTCATATTTTGTTCTTAAATAAAACACATACTGAAGAACAGTCTCAACCCAAAACACCCATTTACACATCCCTTATATCCCACTCTACTCTCTCTCTCGCTCTCTCTCTCTCTCTCTCTCTCTCTATTGCTGCTGCGACTGCTCCCCCTTTTAGACACGGGTCATTACATTAATTCTTCAACGTGTAAGTTACATTCCACATTCCCTTCGATCCTTAGCAGCATGCGTAAGGGAGTGTATATATTGTAAAAGAACGGGCAGAAACACATCAGGTACACAAATTTGTTCGAGAGCAGTGAGCCAGAGGCCCGTCAAGGGGTCAACGGTGCAGCCCCCTCATTTCCAAAGATCTATTTATGTGGCAGAACTTTACATTAACTTTACAGACTCTTTTTTTTTTACCTTGTTGATTTATTTTTTGTACATTATAATCTGTAGAGTAAAGAGCAGGAACCGAGTTGTCTTTCTGATAGTTTATATCATAGAGCAAAAACATTCATGTTATTGTGTTGAAATCTCACTAGTGTAGTAGGAGACAGGTTAGGCATTCATTTTATTGCTTCTAAATCTACAGCAGAATCCATTTGGTAACTTCTAAATCTTTAAACTCTTTCATACACATCTACACTTAAAAGTTCAGTCAGTAATTATAACAATTGGACTTCCGGTGGCTGCTATGAAGCAGTGAAGGCAGCTGCACTGAGCTCTCCTCCAGACAAATTGTGTTTAAAGTCGACTCTCATGCCAGGATCAATTTAAAAACTCTTACCGGGATTGCTGGACGTCGAAGGGTACTGATTCCATCAAACTGTGCCGGTGGATTCAGGATTTAAAACAATTTTATCCGTAAAAATCGGATGAAAAAGAGAAAAGGTCAGAGAGGACCCAAGAAGACTACAATCAGTCTCCAGCTCCAAAAAGCTCTGGATGAGCTTGAAACCACTCCTGAACTCACTTTTGAAAGTTTGGAAGAGGAGCTGGAGGCTCAACAACCAACAAGTGATATGGCTGTGAGAAGTGATACAAAGGAGAAAGAAATGAAAAGCTGGGAAGAAACGGTAAGAGCTAATATTATTAAAGACATTACTAAAGATCTGCAGAAGCAATTTGCCAAAATGAACTCTACAATTCAGAACAACTTCTCCACTATGGAGGACAATCTTTCTAAGAAAATTGATAATAGCTGTGGTGAAGTAAAATAGCTTTATGTAGCCCTGAACCAGCAGTTTAAAGATTTGGAGTTGAGGACTGCAAAGGAATTGGAAAGTATGCAGAGAGATTATAACAATAAACATGACTCCCTGCTGAAGGAATTAACAGACACGGAAAAATTGATGGAAGAGATGGAGGGTGAAATGGAACAGATGAGCCACGAAATAACAGGTTTGAAAAAAACAACACAATATGAATTGGGAGCTAACGAATAAACCGAATGAGAAATGTCAAGATTTAGAAGCCAAATCAAGAAGGCAAAAACTGAGAATAATAGGAATTAAAGAGGGTGCTGAACACGGCTTTCAAATGTGTGATTTTATCACTAATCTACTTAAAGATGTTTTCAAACTGCCAGAAAAACCAAAGATAGATGTGGCTCACTGAGTGGGTCGCTTCCAAAAACATGTTAGTGCTTTGCCAAGGCAAATTATCGTAAAGTTCCTAGACATTTGAACTTTGGAAAATCTATTAAAGAAGATACCCTATGGAGAAAATCTTACATTCGCTGATAATATCGTAAGATTCTACAGGGATTATCCTCGGGAAATTCTGGCAAAAAGACACGAGTTTAAAAGGGCAAGCAGTATTTTACATGGACATTCTGAAGTTCGTTATGGCGTGATCTATCCAGCAAAAATGCTAATTTCTTTTAACGGCAAGCAACGCTCATTCACGGAACCGGAGATCTGCTTGCAAATATGCCCAGGAGATTTTAAACAAAATTCAAGGAGGAACAGATTAATAGCCATTTTATCTGTGGAACTTGTTTTTTCTGTTTCAATTAAGACACTAGAACTGTTCAGATGGTTACCAGACAGGCTTTTTGCAAGAATGTGTTTTTCAATAACATAGGCCAAATTAAATTTCTGAACTGAAAGCACAGATGGAAGCTCAAGGTCGCAGGCTCATTGCCAAGTCCTTCAGCCCTGAGAACTATGCGTGTCCCCTTTTAAAATGGTCATGATATGATGCATCTGTCCAACACTATATGACCAATTATTTACACATATAACATATAACTAACTAACTAATTAATTACTTACGCGCAATAAACTCAACTAACGTTAAAGGCGTAATGTGCTACACTAACACGACTAACTATATAGCAGGAAGGATGGGGGAGGTTAGACATATATTTTAAATACTAATTATGAATTAACTAATATACAGGTTAATGAAAAGTGTAATTATTGACGAGGTACTTTAACCCATAATTACTTTTATTTTAGTCCAAATCTTCTAGCTTCTCTTTTATTCTATTTTGTAAACTGTTCAGCTATTAATTGACCTGATATGATAATTTTGATTACAACTAGAGGGAACCGACTAACGTTGGGTCACACTTTAATAGGGGGGTAAGGCCCACTGCATAATCTCATTGACGGATGTCAGTTTAAAAACAATCCTAGCTACCATTGGTGGCTTTTTTGTAAGATATCGCTTTTTTGCTAACTTACACTCACTTTTTTTGTTTATTCACAATTATGTGTTGTATGACTTAATAATTTTTATGTACACTTTATGTTATGTTTTTCTCTTTCCCTTAATTATGTTTAATAGTGTCAGGAGATGTAAAACTACTGCAGAAATTATGAAGGAGATTCTTATAGAGCTATTTCACTTCTAAATACGGATCAGAAAATTTTAGCAAAGATTCTAGCTACAAGACTAAATAATTATATTAACAATTTAATAAATACGGATCAAACGGGATTTATACCCAAAAAACAATCATTTAATAATTTGAGAAGGCTTTGCAATATAATGTACTCTCGCAATGAGGACAATGAAGATATTTCAGTTGTTACGCATGATGCAGAGAAGGCATTTGATCAGGTAGAATGGCAGTATTTATACAAGGTACTCCAAAAATTTAATACGGGAGAGAATTTTATTAGATGGGTTAAACTACTTTATGATAGACCTACGGCAAGAATATTAACTAACAATATGCTATCTCCAAAATTGTACTTATCAAGGGGTAATAAGCAAGTTTGTGCCTTATCATCATTGCTATTTGCCCTTATGATAGAACCGCTGGCCGAAAGGATTAGAAATCACCAGAATATTCACAGATATAACACTAAGGACTCAAAGAATAAAATATTGTTGTACGCTGATGATATCCTTTTATATATTACTAATACACAATCGAGTACACCCACCTTATTAACACTAATTGAGGAATTCTGCTCTTTTTCAGGATACAGAATAAATTGGAATAAAAGCGAAATTATGTCTTTAAAACCCCAGGATTCGAGACACTTACTAAAATTCCCCTTCAAAATTGCAACAGAAAAATTCAAGTATATGGGTATTCAAATTATGAGAAAACACAAATCATTATTTAGTGCCAATTTTATGCCACTATTAAATAAACTGAATGATATGATTAAATTTTGGAAAACGCTCCCGCTCTCATTGATAGGTAGAATTAATGCTATAAAAATGACTTTCTTACCACAATTAATATATTTGTTTCAAGCGATCCCAATATATATTCCAAAATACTTTTTCAAAAAACTAGATTCTACTATCACTAATTTTACATGGGATTACAGAGCACACAGAATTCAACAAAAGCATTTGTGTAAACCTAAAGAAGTTGGGGGTTTATCATTACCTAACTTTATGTATTACTACTGGGCAGTGCATATTAAGAACATAATGTACTGGTTGGATAGTTCCACTCAGCAGTTGGAGTGGATAAGAATGGAGAAAGAGGAGTGCTATCCACACGATATAGGAACGATCTTGCTCTCACCGATAAAATTGAATAGTATAATATATAAGAAGAACCCAATTATTCACAATACAATAAGAATTTGGAAACAAATAAAAGTATCCTTGAAATTAAATAATCTATCAGTACTAACCCCACTATTGAACAACCCCGCATTCAAACCATCTCTCATTGACAAAACATATCAACAATGGGATAGACTGGGGATTAGGAAAGTAGAGGACATGTATGAATTGGGCAAACTGTTATCATTTCAACATTTAAAACGAAAATTTAAACTGAAGGATAATCAATATTTTAAATATATACAGATATGTGACTTTTTGAAGAAATATACACATAGATTTCAAACTATATTTTTAGACCCTTTAGAAGAAGCAATGAATATTAAGGCTGATTTACAAAAACTAATATCATACTTTTATAATAATATATTAAATAGAGAATTACCCTCAACAGAAGCACTAAGAGAAGATTGGGAACATGAGCTAATGATAAAGATCTCGAAGGATAGATGGGAAAAGTATCTGATGAACACACATAATTGTTCTATTAATGCAAGACATAATTTAATTCAATTCAAATTATAACATAGACTATATTATTCAAAAACAAGGTTGAATAAATTTTATCCAAACGTCTCTCCCAGATGCGATAAATGTTTGTTTCAAAATGCTAATATAACACATTCATTTGTAGGATGTACAAAGTTGAATAAATTTTGGAGCGATATATTTGATATATTTACAAAGCTTTTCAAGTCCACAATAGAACCTAAAACTGGAATGGATTATATTTGGAATAATAGTAGAAGATATCAATTTAAATAAAGACCAAAACATTCTTTTTAATTATGGGTTAATAATTGGAAAGAAATTGATAATTAAATTTTGGAAAAATACAACCATACCAACTGTTAAAATGTGGATTAGGAATATGATGGACATAACACGCCTTGAAGAAATGAGACTCCGACTAATAGATAAATATGACCAATTCTTAAGGAGTTGGTCTCCTTTCATCAACATTTTGGAATCATGTTATGCAGCGGTACCGTAAAGATTGCTGATTTCAGTTCATGCCGTGGATAGATCTACATCTCCGAATAAAGATTTGAAAATTTCTCTTTTAAGGGACCTTCTCTCCTATTTCTACTTTCCACTTTTTATTTTTTTTATATACACACTTCACGTTTTTCTATTATCTACCATCTATTTTTCCTCTTTTTCCCCTTTCTATTGTTTTCTTTTTCTTGTCTTGCTTACTTCCTTCTCAAAACATAAAACTAGAGGTTGTACATAGAATGGATTACGGTATGACATAGTTGGCACCTAAAATTAGGTTCCACTGTACTGTTTTGTACTGTATTAACTTCTAATAAAATAAACAAAAAAACAAAAAAAAAGTAATTATAACAATTGAAACTATAACTGAAGAAGGGTCTCGACCTGAAACATCACCCATTCCTTCTCTCCAAAGATGCTGCCTGTTCCGCTGAGTTACTCCATCTTTTTGTGTCTATCTTCGGTTTACATAGGAACATAGAAACATAGAAAATAGGTGCAGGAGTAGGCCTTCGAGCCAGCTATTCATTGCGATTCACCGCCATTCATTGCGGTCATGGCTGATCATTCCCTATCAATAACCCGTGCCTGCCTTCTCCCCATATCCCTTGACTCCACTAGCCCCTAGAGCTCTATCTAACTCTCTCTTAAATCCATCCAGTGATTTGGCCTCCACTGCCCTCTGTGGCAGGGAATTCCATAATTTCACAACTCTCCGGGTGAAAAATTACCTCCCCTTTATTCTAAGGCTGTGGCCCCTGGTTCTGGACTCGCCCAACATTGGGAACATTTTTCCTGAATCTAGCTTGTCCAGTCCTTTTATAATTTTATATGTTTCTATAAGATCCTCCTCATCCTTCTAAACTCCAGTGAATACACGCCTAGTCTTTTCAATCTTTCCTCATATGACAGTCCCGCCATTAAACCAGCATCTTCAGTCCCTTCTTACACATTAATGATTTATTGTTATCTTTGAACTTAAAACGTGTAAAACATTACTGTGCCAAAGACTAGAAGGAATAAAGAAGTCGACTCATGGAATGCCTCCAACTACTTTGGCACTGAGAATAGATTCCAAACCATTGATAACTCATATATGATTCATGAGGGGTGATCTGTACAAAAGGGACAGTTGCACCATAATTGGATTGGGACCGACATTCTGGAAGGCAGGTTTGCTAGTGTTACATGGGTGGGTTTAAATTAAACAGTGGGGGTGGGGGGGTCAGCAATGTGGAAACGTATGCATGCAGTTAATGGGAAAGTGGATGAAGGAAAGGTCACGTTTAAACTAACAGGGCAGGGGCATGGGATCCAATACAAGGAGACAGAGGACCATAAATGGAGGATAGAAGCAAAATGTAGAAGGGAGATAAGAAAAAAAAAACCTGAAAGCTTTGTGCCTTAATGCGAGTAGCATTTATAATGTGGATGAATTGAATGTGCAGTTAGTAGTTAAAAATTATGATAAAGTTGTAATTATGGAGACACGGCTCCAGGGTGACCAAGGCTGGGAGCTAAACATGCAGATGTATTCGATATTCTGGAAGGAAAGACAGAAAGGAAGAGGAGATTGGGTGACATTGCTGGCTAAAGAGGATAGCAAGGAGAGACCTTAGGTTGGATGCTGTAGAACAGTACGGGTAGAACTGCGAAATAGCCAAGGGCAGAAAACGCTTGTTGGAGTTATAAACAGCCGACCAAACAGCAGTAGGGAGGTTGGGGATAGCATCTAGCAGGAAATTAGGGATGCATGCAGCAAAGGTACAGCAGTTATCATGGGTGACTTTAATCTACATATAGATTGGGCCAACCAAATTGGTAGCAGCGCAGAGGAGCATTAAAGAAAGCTTGTGGGGAATATAAAAAATGACTCTAAAAGCTTCTTTAAATATGTAGAAAGGAAAAGATTTGTAAAGACAAATGTAGGTGTCTTACAATCGGAGACAGGTGAATTTATAATGGGAAACAAAGATATGGCAGACAGTTAAATGAGTACTTTGGTTCTGTCTTCACTAAGGAAGACACAAACAATCTCCCAGAAATACTAGGGGACCGAGGATCTAGTGGCAGGGAGGAACTGAATGGAATCCACATTAGTCAGGAAATGGTGTTAGGTAAACTGTTGGGACTGCTGGTCTGACTTCCAGAGTACTCAAGGAGGTGGTGCTAGAAATTGTGATTGCATTAGTGATCATTTCCCAATGTTCTCTCGACCCTGGATCAGTTCCTGTGGACTGGAGGGTAGCCAATGTTAACTCCACTATTTAACAAAGGAGGGAGAAAGAAAATGGGGAATTATAGACCAGTTAGCCTTACATCGGTGGTGGGGAAGATGCTGGAGTCAATTGTTAAAGATGTTATAGAAGAGCAATTGGAAAGCAGTGATAGGATCAGTCAAAGTCAGTATGGATTTATGAAGGGGAAATCATGCTTGACTAATCTTCTGGCATTTTTTGAGGAAGTAACAAGTAATATGGATACGGGAGAGTCAGTGGGTGTGGTGTATCTGGTTTTTCAAAAAGCCTTTGACAAGATCCCACACAAGCGATTAATGTGCAAAATTAGAGCACGTGGTATTGGGGGTAGGGTATTGACATGGATAGAGAACTGGTTGGCAGACAGGAAGCAAAGCATAGGAATTAACGGATAGGAATTAACGGGTCCTTTTCAGAATGGCAGGCATTGACTAGCGGGGTGCCACAAGGCTCGGTGCTGGGACCCCAGTTATTTACAATATATACTGTATTAACGATTTAGACAAGGGAATTAAATGTGACCTCCAAGTTTGCGGATGACACAAAGCTGGGTGATAGTGTAAGCTGTGAGGAGGATGTTATGAGGCTGTAGGATGACGAATAAATTGGGTCAACAAAATAGAGAGAGTACAGAGGAGATTTACTAGAATGTTGCCTGGGTTTCAACAATTGTTACAGAGAAAGGTTGAATCAGTTAGGTCTTTATTCTCTGGAGCGCAGAAGGTTAAGGGGGGACTTGATAGAGGTCTTTAAAATGATGAGAGGGATAGACAGAGTTGATGTGGACAAGCTTTTCCCTTGAGAATAGGGAAGATTCAAACAAGAGGACATGACTTCAGAATTAAGGGACAGAAGTTTAGGGGTAACATGAGGGGGAACTTCTTTACTCAGATAGTGGTAGCGGTGTGGAATGAGCTTCCAGTGGAAGTGGTGGAGGCAGGTTCGGTGGTTTCATTTAAAAATAAATTGGATAGGCATATGGATGAGAAGGGAATGGAGGGTTATGGTATCAGTGCAGGCAGGTGGGACTAAGGGAAAAAAGTTGTTCGGCACGGACTTGTAGGGCCAAGATTGCCTTCCGTGCTGTAATTGTTATATGGTTATATGGTTATATGGGTGAGTTGGCAGATGCAGTATAATGTTGATATATGTGTGGTTATCCATTTTGATGGGAAGAACGAAGGCAGGTTATTATCTGAATGGTGTCAAGTTAGGAAAAGGGGAGGTGCAACGAGTCCTGGGTATGCTTGCACATCAGTCACTGAAAGTAAGCATGTAGGTACAGCAGGCAGTGAAGAAAACTAATGGCATGTTGGCCTTCATTGCAAGAGGATTTGAGTTTAGGAGCAAGGAGTTGTACAGGGCTCTGATGAGACCGCACTTGAATTATTGTGTGCAATTTTAATCTCCTAATTTGAGGAAGGACATTATTGCTATTGAGGGAGTGCAGCATAGTTTCACCAAGTTAATTCCCGGGATGGCTGGACTGACATATGATAAAATAATGGGTCGACTAGGTTTGTATACACTGGAATTTAGAAGGAATGAGAGGGGATCTTATAGAAACACATACAATTCTTAAAGGGTTGGACAGGCTAGATGCAGGAAAAACTTTCCAGGTTTGGGGGGAGTCCTGAACCAGGAGTCACAGTTTAAGAATAAGGAGTAGGCCATTTTGGACTGAGATGAAGAAACAGTTTTTCACCCAGAGGGTTGTGAATCTGTGGAATTTGCCACAGAAGGCAGTGGAGGCCAATTCACTGGATGTTTTCAAGAGAGAATTAGACTAGACTCTTAGGGCTAAAGGGGTCAAGGGATATGAGGAACAAGCAAGAACGGAGTACTGAATTGAAATGATCAGCCGTTGCTGGCTCGAAGGGCCGAATGGACTAGTCCTGCACCTATTTTTCTATTTTTCTCTATGTTTCTAATGCATAGAGGGAATTAACACTTTCCTATTGATTAATATTTTTTGAGTTATTATTAGGAAATCTAACACCAACACGAGCATAACCTATAAGTACATATTCTTTTGGGAAGTCTACAGTGACAGTAAATGTTTATGCCCTGTGGTCAGAGACTGTAATCCTCCTTTGACCTCAACAGTTTCCCACACAATTGGAGGAGAAGCAGGGCACCTTCATCACAAAGGTATGTAGTACTCTTTCTATAAATAGAGATTTTGTATCATTGACTCTTCAAGTAACATCTCTGAGCCTTTAACATTGCTAAAAATCTGTTTCTTCTTTGAAAGAACAAAGATTGCTATTTTCAGTGGTGGAAAATCGCATTGGTGAAGCATTTTGTGCATTATGCTCCTGTCCTAGTTATTTAGAAGAGTTTCATGCTGGCAAAAAAGCACATGTGAATGTGAAAGTCTGGCCCAAAAAAAGGATACAGGTTTTGCGAATGAGGTTAAAACAACCAGGAATATGTGAAAGAAGGAACTGCAGATGCTGGTTTAAACCGACATAGACACAGTTTACCTGACAATGATTTTGTTTGAGGAATATAACATGATACCAAAATCGTCTCTTCCACCCACCACATTTCCACATCCTTATCTACATTTCAACTCTGTCCCTAACCCTTTGATTTGAATCATGTGATCTTATTGGGCCACCCAAAGAAGCAAAACATATTTTTTGTTTAATGTCTCTTCTGAATAATGTAAGCACACCGCAAAGTCAAACAGCTCCAAAACAAAGAGGGTGGTGGGGGTGCTTCATATACTCACAGCATTGCTTTAAACACTATTGCAAAATGTACTTTTCATGAGAAAAAGTATATTCCTGTATAAACTGTCATTGGTATATTTTCTTCACAAATAAAACATATTCTTTATTCACTATGATAAAATGTAAAAAAAAAATCATTATTGAGATAATAAATAATTTATGTGAAATATTTTTTATTTCAAGGGCGGCATTATTAATCTGAGGCAACTCCCATGTGTTTTTTTATCCAATCAAACTGCTCACATGAGTTGCTTAAGATTCCAAAATCTGCAGGCTCTTGTGTCTTGAAGTTTCCACATCTTTTTTTGACTGCAAAAATCTCACAAGGCTATGGAAACAACTGCCGAAAGAATAAAAATCACAAGCTATCTACGAGACCAAAATTATATCAAGCTTAATTATATTATATCTGTCAGCGGAAAGTTGTCTTCATTTGTATTCCTATGAAATATCAATGTTATAATTAGAAATACAGTAGAAAGTGTTATTTTACAAAACTATAGAGCTAACATGGTGTCTCCCCCTTATTGGGGAATTTGGTGTCTCCTCATTATTCAGATCGATCAATCTTGTTATGTTTGCATGACTTCAGTTAATAACATAAAACAGTAGTATTATTCATTTCTGCCAAGAAGACAGAAATGGCTGTCAACCAACATTGGATCTTACTCATGTATAAAATGTTAATGCTACTTGATTTGTTTTGTTTTCAAGATGAGTAGTGGAGGTGAATGTGACTTTTTATGTTAAATGTTAAAGGTTCAAGGACTAATTTCGGCTCCACAGTAGCGCAGTGATAGACTTGCTGACTTGCTGCCTTACAGCATCAGAGACCCAGGTTCGATCCTGACTACGGGTCCTGCCGTATTGCAGTTTGTACTTTTTCCCTGAGACTGTGTGGGTTTTGTCCTGGGCTCCAGTTTCCTCCCATTCTCCAAGGTGTACAAGATTGTAGGTTACTTGTCTTTGGTAAAATTGTAACTTGTCCCAAGTGTGTAGGATAGTGCTTGTCTATGAGGTGATTACACCTTGGTGCAGACTGGGTGGGCCGATGGGCCTGTTTCCATGGTGCATCTCTAAAGCCAAAGTCTAAAGTTAAGGACTAAAATCAATTTTTCCCCATGTTAATCATGGGAATTGTCATGTTTCCTCCCTTGCTGCATGCTATTTTTTTTTCCTGAACTGCAGCACAATTCTGCTATACACAATTATTCTTGCAAGATGTAATGGCACCTATCATCTATAACTGTTCATAGAAAATAAGCCTGAAGGAAATTGTTGGCATGCAAAAGCAGTGGAAATGTAGGTCATGGATTATAAAAGAAGCAAGCAACTGTACAAATAAAATAGGACAACATGGGATTGCAAAGTAGAATAAAAACAAGAACTGCTGAAAAAGCAAAGCTTGTCTGTGAACATCTGAATACATAACAAAAAACACAATAAAAGGACAAAAAAAATGAAGATGTCAACAGATCTGTTGTGGGCAAACCTCTTATCTGTTTTCCAAGAATTCCAGGTAAATCAGATCAGTTTTGATAAAATTGGCAAGTCATGGGTAACAGATGTTGATTGCTTCAGAAGGCAGAACCACAGTTTGTATCATGCATGCTTTAGTACCTGGTGAACAGATTTTTACAAAGGGTACCAAACCTTTGCTTTGCGTCAGTCTTGTACATTACAGATGAGCAGTCAGGTAACTGCAAATCTCTATACCAATTGTGGATGTGGTAAATTTCTAGTAGAATTAATCACTGCTTTGTACCTTTGTTAATCCTGGCTAAATTGGAGCAGCTAGGACTTCAAAATGGGGTAAACCTTCAGGGTTCCTGGGAGATTTGATCAATTTGGAGTTTCTCTCTGCAGAGCTGGGACAAGCTGCGGAGAGGTGCCAGAGTGCCTGGAGCTTAGATACAAATTGTAAACAAAGAATGGAATATCTGCAAACCCTGTCAATTTGGTGCAATATACATAGAATGAATTAGATGTCTGCAAACCACACATACACCTTGTAAATTATTGTAAATAATGTAATGTTGTAGAGTTTGACTTTGCCAAGTGTTGATTGGATGAGGTGTTGAGCCTTGTCTGGGTTTTCTGTAAATCAGGGTAAATGTTTCTAAGTTGGCTTCCTCTCGAAGTCCGTTTTGAATACAATGTATTGAGCTGTTGTATCATTGGGTTAGGGGAATGCCTGTTATGTATGGGGTTAATCGATATCTATAATTGGGTTATTAAGAGACCACCCCCATGTGGTTCGGCCCCTCGGGGTCCCGGGATATATAAAAGTCCGCGACCAAGAGGCTTCAGTCGATCTTCTGGGAGAGCGCTTGGGACTGCGTGAACTTCTGGAGTGTCTCTGTCTAAGCGAGGCCTGGAGAGCTTCAACAGGCAGATACAAGGATCAAACCCACGGTGGGATAGGTACAGTAGTCGAACTGTAACAATATTTTCATAAAATAAAGATTAGTTGTTTCAAGTGTTTGATTCAGTGAAACTAAAATTAGGCTGGTGGGAAGCTTAGAAACAAGCAATTATCACCTTTGTGGCACCATTTTACTCCTTAAAATTAATATTGATAATTGCCTGTATCCTGTTGTTTAACATTTATAGTGTTTAAGTTACTTGAGAAGAAACAGAAGATTTGAACCATCAATCTAGGAAATAAGGGTTTAAATCCTTCTGCAACAATCACTGTGATTTTGCTAAATCGTTCACCAATGTCCTTCAGGGAAGGAAGTAATCCAGCACTTATCCAGTCTTGCCCATGTAGAGCAAAAGTGATAGCAATGTGGTTGACCCTTCCTTAATTTAAGGGTCAACAGGAAGGAAAACAAATGCTGACAATGCCAGTAACGTTCACTTCCTGTAAAATAATAAATAAAATTAAAAAAAAATTGCAATATTTATTTGTACATTTTATAATTCCACAACCTTTGCTTTACTTTCCAAAAGTACATACAGGAATTCTCATGACGTTTTTCCCATTAACACAATAATGACTGTGGTTAATTTGGCCACTATAAATTGGCCCAGTGTTGTGGTGAGCAGTAGATCTGATGGGAACGTGAGACAATAAAACAAGGTTATTTAAGTGATTCTATGATTAGCAAGATGAATAATGTCGTTTGTTATACTTCAGTGAATAAAATAACATTAAATATTGGAAGCAGGTTTGCCTCCTTCAGAACACTGTGTATGATAGAGTTGGCTAATAGATGCAGGTTTTGTTTAAATTCTGAAGTATGTAATCTATAGCTCCTTCAGCTAGTGTTGACATAAATTCAACGAATCTTCTATTGATCATTGGAAATTATGTTTGTTATTTTTCTGAATCTAACATAAAACCCTGGTTTTAATGACACTGCCAAAATAATGCAACATATATTAGTAATGCAAATATGGGAGCTAGGTCATATTTAAGTCTATTGGTTGGCTTTCCTGGTTGGCTCTGTGTAATTTATCCTATATTATACTGTTTTTCCTCTGCCTGCACAGAAACTTTAATCGTACTCTATTCAACAAAGCAGAAAATAGACTATTATTAGTTCTCACGTCATCCATCCCAGTTATTGAACAAATTTGTTTCTGTTTTCAGGGAAAGCTCCTTCTGAAAACAAGTGCAGGCATTATAAATGCATATAAATCGAGGATAACTGACTGTTATGATGCTTTACTGCAGGACTAATGCTTCTTTTTTGTTTCTGCTCAGAAACCATTGGATGTTCTGTATTAATATTTCAAATCCAATTCCAAGGGATCCTGTGTTCCTATCAGCTTAAGCTCTATTGTGATTTTAGTGTCATTTGTCTTTCCCCATCTTGTATGCTTTATACTGTAACAACAAAAAATAGAAATAAAATTGAGCCGATTAAATTTGTAAACTCTGAAACATAATGTTGAGCTAATATTGCATTTATTTCTTCTTTGAGTTTGAACAATACTGACATAAGGGGAATATTAAGAGAATGGAATAAACAGACAGGTAGCAGGAGAGAAAACAAATGAATGGAGCATGAAGAGAGAGGTACTTTCTCTCACAATATGGTTAATCAAAGTTAGAAAGCTTTGTCAAATCTTGAAAAAATGACCTGGATCTAAAGGTATATTGCTCATTACAGTCAGAAATACTCCATCTGTCAACTTCTTTCCAGGAGGTATCAACATCGGTTAGACCGTAGTTTATTCTTTTTCTAAATAGATATCCAATGCCTTGCAGAGTAAAATAAACATGCTTGTTTTATAACAATTGAAATCTGCTAATGTTGTATTTATTTTTAAACAAGAGACTAAGTCCAAATTTGTATTGACCAGTTGTATAAATTGATCAATAACAAATCGGCAGTGAAATAGGGACAAAAATAACTGCAGATGCTGGTTTCCCAAAGAAAGAGTGCTGGGGTAACTCAGCGGGTTAGGCAGCATCTCTGGAGAAACTGGTTAGGTGACGTTTCACAACAGGTCCCTTCTTCAGACCTCTGAGCAGTCTGAGGAAGTCAGCAGTCTTTTTTTTTTTTTAACATTTTGCCCAGTGTTTTCCTGCATTCATACTGAAGAAAAGGGAATGGAAATTATGTAGAATTTGCTGTTTGTGTTTCTAACTTCCCAAGACTATGACTATCATTCATTTATTTGGATTCCTGGTCAGATTGTTGAGTTGTTGCACAGATTGTAGAATGCATTCTGTATGTTTGTCATTCAGTGTATTGTCTTGCTTTGTAATGAGCCCAACACATGAGCCCCTTTTAAGAGAACGCCATGTGGTAATCTCCTGTCATGCAGTATCTGTCCATCTGATCTTCCAAGCTATTCAGGCAAGAACAGATGATTCAAATCAGATTCTGCACATCTCAATTATATGGATCCTGAATATACATTGGAATTATTATCAGAATCCCGAGAGGAGATGTACAAAGCAGCTGCTTTTTAAAGTTGACTGCACATGGTATGGCTGAATACACGGTGCTGTCCCATGCATGCAAGTAATGGTCTATATCATATAATCAATATATATATTGAAAGCCCTCGGTCATTTGTTATTAGAGCAGAAGAGTAATTTCCATCTCAATTGACCTTGCAAAGTCTTCCTCCCAAACATCTGGTGACTAAATTGGAAGAGCTAAGCCACTAAGTAGGCAAACAATGGCCTAACATATTTATAGAATCACGTTTTCAGATAATGTACCAAACTCCTCCATCATAATCAATTGATACTTCTACTGGCAGAACACATTCAGCAAAGATGGTGGTCCAAAAATATAAAGGCAGAAGGGAGTAATTCATGGAATCCTCAAAATTGAATCCAGACCCCATGAAGTCTCATGGCATTAGGTTAAACAAGAGCTAGAAAACTTTCTCTTAATAGCAACATATTGGCCTCCTTCACTTGATGAGTCAGAACTACTCCAAGTTAAGTTACAGTTGCAATAAGCAATGAAAGTAACAAAGACAGAGAATGTACTTGTTTTGTGGCACTTCAGTGCACATTACCAAAAGTAATTTGATAGCACCAACACTTCACTGATTGTGCTAGTGGAGCCCTGAACGACACGACTGCCGGAATATATCTGTGACAGGTAAATAATGGACCAACACAAGATATAAATCTATTAGACTTCATCCGCACTAACTAACCTGTGGTAGATGCACCCGTCCATATAATACCTGCAAGGACAAAGTCTCGTCTTTACATCAAATATACCCTCCATCATACTGTGTGGCATCATAAATGGGATAGAACAGATCTAGTGACTCATAATTGGGCATCCATGAGGTGAGTAAAATTTCAGCAACAGCACAATCTGTAACCACAAGGAATCATCATTCTCCCATTACATTCATTTCAGGAGATTCGTGTTCATAAGTTCATAAGTGATAGAAGCAGAATTGAGCCATTCAGCCCATCAATTCTACTCCCCCATTCAATCATGGCTGATCTAACTCTCCCCCTCAACCCCATGCTCCTGTCTTCTCCCCATAACCCCTGATATCTGTATGAATCAAGAATCTATCTATCTCTGCCTTAAAAATATCCATTGACTTGGATTCCACAGCCATCCGTGACAATGAATTCCACAGATTCAGATTACCACTGGTTCAAAGAAGAGTGCAAAAGGAGATGTTGCAAGCAGCAAATAAAACAGATGAAGTGCCAGCCTAATCCATCTGCAACACAGGACAATGTGCATAAATAATAGATATAGACAAAACTAAGTGACCTCACAACCTGCAGATCAGATTAAAACTATGGACCCCTGATGACTGTCATCCATCCATGTTATTATTGGTGGTGGAATGACTGATAGTAGGAACTGACTTTAAGAACATTTGCATATTCAATGATGATGGGGCCAGCAGGTGATTAGCAAAGTAAAGCCTAAAGTCCACACAATCAAGTTCAGACAGAAATGCTAAACAGCTGATCCATCCAAGGTTCTCTGTGAAATCCCTGCCATCACCGAAGATAATCTTCAGCCCCAAACACCACTAGATACAGATACAGAAAAGGTATGGGACCATATAATGAACCATAGTAACAATTAAGACTTGTACTCCAAAATTAGCTCCACCTCTAGCCAAGATATTCCAGTACATTTACAAAACTGGCATCTATCCAACAATATAGAAAATTGATCTGGCACGTCCTGTTCAAAAGAAAAGCAGAACAAATCCAATCTGGCTAATTGCAGTCCTATTATGTTGCTCTTAATCATTTATAAAATACTGACAGTGCCATTAAGAAGCACTTACTCTCCAATAACCTACCAAACAAATGCTCAGTTTGGTTTTTGATAAGAATCCCTGGACCTTGTTCCAAATATAGGTAAAAAGTGGAATACAGTGGTGAGGCAAAAGTGACTGCCCTTAACATCAAGGAAGCCTTTAAATGAGTGTGGTATTAAGATGTCCTGGTAAAACTGGTCATCAGCAATTTAAAGGGAAAACATTCCAGTTGTTGAAGTCATACCTCACACAATGAGCTGTGGTTAAGGCCCAAAGACATATCTGCACAAGTCCCTCAGAGCCATGACACCCACCTTCAACTGCTTCATCAATGACCTACCTATCACCAAGAGTTCAGCAGCGGAGATGTTCAATGATCACTCTACTATTTTCAAATACAATCATAGCTACTCAGAAATGAAAGCAACACTTGTCTGCAGGTGGTAATATTTGGGGTCTTATAACAGGCATTGTATGCCAAGTAGCAAGTAACAATCGTGCCACAGAAGTGGTAAGTGTTGACTAACTTAAACTTGTGAAAGTCTAAATAACCATCCTTTATTTTTAATGACATTATCATCTCCATATCCTACACCATAAATATCGACAAGGGGGAAGGAAGCTGGTAAAACAACAAGGGTGGAGGCAATGGGGGGTGGGAAGGGGAGTAAGTAAAAGTCACTTAAAATAACATAGTTGAATGTTCATACGGCTTGGTTGTAAGCTTGGTCCACGACAGCCTACAGGATATCCTAGTTGCCAACCATTTCAACTCCCCTTCCTATTCCCATACTGAACTTTCTGTCCTGGGCCTCCTCCATTGCCAGAACGAGGCCACATGCAAATTGGAGGAACTGCACCTCAGAATTTGCTTGAGTAGCTTACAACCCAGCGGTATGAACATTAAATGCTCTCATTTGAACTAATTTTTACTTATTTCCATCCCCTTCCCCCTACACCTCCTTGCCCACTTCCTCCACCTGAGTCATCTTACCAGTTCCGCAGTTCTCCACATTCTTTTTTATCGTGAGTTCACACCTTCCCTGGCCAACAATAGGTTACCAGGCACCCAAATATAGATCCAGATTTTATTAAAAAAACTGCTGGAGGAAGTCAGTGGGTCAGGCAGTATCTGTTGAGGGAAATGGACAGACTGCTGTTTAGGATAGGGACTCTTCTTGAACATCTTTTTTCTTTTGCTGTCTATTTAAGCAGATAAATATCTGTACTGAAACATATAATAATGGCAAATATCTATCATGGAAGAAAACTCTCAGAGCAGAGGACACAACAGTTGAATTGTTAGTTGCAGTGATATGATAGGCATAGTTATAACTGGAAATCATTCGTTCTGATGACTCGCATTTACAGTGGGAAGAAAGAGACTCAAGTTATTAGACGGCATCATATTCAACATTGACATTGTGGGCCAAAGACCCTGTTTCTTTGCTGTATTATTCTGTGTAAAATTGGAGATAAATCAAGATTACATCACAAAAGAGAAGCAATTAGGAAATAACCTGGATTATAATTGTTAAATCCCCTTAAAGAGGCAATGCATCAAATAACTTTTTCAGCAATCAACATCCATAATAGCAACAGATGGCTAATTTCATCATTTCAAAGATTCAAAATGCCATAGCTTTCTACGATAAGTAACAGTGTTCAATAAGGAATAGCATTAGAATTGAAAGCCCTTTCCCGGTTTGTATGGTTTAAGGTTTCAGAATCTTAATAGGAAAATTGTGTAATATATATACCGACTTTCAGTCCCATCAGTTTGAGAATAATTAGCTTTCCAGGTATCAGGTTTTCTACCTATTTATGAGTTGTAAAGACCGCAATTAAAACTATTGCCAATGATGATGACACATACTTCTTTTTGAATGTATCAAATTATGCTTGCTGGAAAATGTTACTACACCTATGGGACATGGTCAGCAGAGTGTCTTCAATCATTGTTTTGTCATATGTATAGGAAGGTTATGAGCAAAATGCAGGCAAATTAGCCCAGTATGCCATTTTAGTCGGAAAGGACAAAGTTTATCAAAAACAAGACTTTGCCTATTGTCCATTTTGTATCCACTGGATAACTTATTGCTACACATAATAATAACAACAGTTTTCATCCCTGGATTCCATGAAGGAAAACTAATCTTACTTGTATTAAATTCTTTAATCTGCTATTTTCCCAGATTATCTCCAGGTTTATCATTCCATCAGATTAACTTTTATGATACAATTCAAATGGAGATAAGTGATCCCAGTGATTTTAACAAATTTATCGTCTTCTTCAGTGACAAGATTTCTATCTCTCTCATATCTTTCACATTTAAATCACAAGTGTACTGTCTAAGAGCAAATTTGCTGTCAGTAAACCTGTCAGTAGGAAATTAGTTTCTGGAAATAGATTATCTTTGCGGTTAAGCTGTTGGCAGAAAAATTGAAGTAACAATATAAAAAAGTGAGGCTGACACGCATTAATCAAGCCTGCCACATGTCAATCAATAAGGAGGTAATTGTTATTACAACTACTCTGACAATTTTACATACTGTAATTGTCGAGATTTGTCAGTGTACGTTAAAGAGATGGTGAGGCAGAACAACACATGTTTGAGAGGAAAGTGATTGGGAAGAGGACAGAATCTGATGAGAGACACGAATCAAGGACTAAAGGTACTTCAAGGCCACTTATTGCACGCCTCCTCTCCTGATGGCCATTGTAGATGAGGGAAAGGGGGTGGGTAGAAAATTGGAGTTTGTGTAGTTAATGTTTGAATGGATTCAGAAATGTTACTTACATACATACTTTCCTAATCATCTCCAGTGTTAACGCTATGCCGACGATAGACACAAAATGCTAGAGTATCTCAGCGGAACAGGCAGCATCTCTGGCTAGAAGGAATGCGTGACGTTTTGGGACGAATCCCTTCTTCAATCTGTCAGTCTGCCTCAGTCATTCAGGCTCAGTCTGAACAGGGGTCTCGATCCAAAACTTCACGCATTCCTTCTATCCAGAGATGCTGCCTGTCCTGCTGAATTACTCCAACATTTAGTGTCTATCTTTGGTGTAAACCAGCATCTACAGATCTTTCCTACATGTTAACACTATGCCATTTGGAGGTATCTAATGGTAAATGTCCCTAGTTGAACATGGTCCATCTTTCTCTAAGATAACCCAGAAAGAACACCGCACACAGTGAAAATTTGTCAAAGGCACATTGACATGGAAATCACATTAAGGTTGCAAGAATAACCCACAAAGGGAAGTGATTTTTAAAAAATCTTACGATTTACATGTTTTGACAAAGATGGTTGAAATAATATTTACTCCATGGTTAATTGACTCAATTGACTCATTTGCAAATGCACTGAAATTTGTTCAAAGCAACATGAGATGCCTTGTTAATTTATGCTTGAGTTATTAAGGATACAAAACAAAATAACAAAATAACAACAATTTGCCTATTTCTATTGTATATTCCACCATGCTTACATGTCATGGAGTATACTTGAAACATTTCATGCATCTTCATATTTTACTTTACCATTGGAATTTGAGGGGATTATTCTATTTTCCATCCAATTCTATTTTCCTTTTAAGTAAACTATTCATTTCTCCAAACGTGACAAGCTGCATGCATTGTGAGAAAACACTGATAGTCAATTTGTTTCCCACCGGCAATGTTGGCGTTTCTGAAAGTAGGCTTAATTCAAACTATTTGTAACCTACTGTTGTAATCATTTCAAAAATGATCCCTGCCATTTTATGACCGAGTTCCCTCAGAAACTTTGAAAATAAAAATCACAGTGAGATCATATTTACCTGAGGGTATATTGCCCTATCCTTAATTCAGAAGCACCAGGCTGTTCCCTTTGATTTTTTTTTGTATTGTACTTGCCATTTTTCCCTCAAAACATTTCAGCTAACAGCAGGTAATGTTCTGTGAATGCTTTGTAAGGCCAAGAACCCTTCTCTTTGCAAATGGATACCAAATATAAAAGCAGAAATTGTACATTCTCCATCCAGTACAAATAATGCAGAAATGCTACACTGATGAAATTGAACTCAGTCATCTTTTTTGTCTGGACATAAAGGCAAAAGTGTATCCACATAATTATTTGCACCCTGGGGTTAAAATTACTGACATAAAAAGAAATAAATAAGACTATATAAGAACTAAGACTTGTACATCTCAAAGCTTTTTATGCTTTTTTATATGCCTGTCAAGATACGTGTTAATCGAAAAATATAAAAATATTTACAGCAAGGAATTATAGAGACTTACTAGACCCCAACGGGTCCCAGTCACATGGGAGGCCTGGTCCCCCAATACAACCCATTCCCCGATGCAATATTCCGCCACTCACCCATTCCCCCAACGCAACCCGTTCCCCCAATGCATTATTCCACCACTCACCCATAGCCCCTAACTGTGCAGGCGTAGCTGATGGGTTCCTGTTGTGATGCTCCAGATCCCCCCTCATCCCCCCACACCCCCACTCCATCTCTTGCCCTCCCCCCCCACGCACACACTCCAACCCCCCTCAACAACCCCCCCCCCCCCCCCCCCCCCCCCCATCCACTCTTAGCGGCTCTCCGGCGGCACTGCCATTCCCGTCCATGGGTTCTCATTGTGACATAGAACACATAGATATTACTGCGCAGGCACAGCTGATTAGTGTGGATGAGGGGGGGTGTGTGGGGGGAGGGGTGTGGGTGGTGGAGGGGGTGCATGGTGGGTTTGTGTGGGTGGGAAGCGTGTGGGGGAAGGGGGTCTGGGGAAGGAGAGGGGGGTGTGGGGGGACGGGTTGTGTGGGGGGGGGGGTGGGGTGTGGGGTAGGGGTGTGTGCACAGGGGGGGTTTGGGTGTGTGGGCTGGGGGAGCAGGTGGGGGGTGTGGGCAGAGTGGAGATCAATCTGATCATGCGCGTTTTTCAAGATTTTTAAACCTCCGCTGGCCATGCACCTCACCAAAGTTTACATTAGACCACCAATCGGAACGAAACATGGTGCACTCGCTATCACGTGATGTTTTTGTGTAAATTAAATGAATGCACAACCGGACAATAACAAGATCAGAGCTTTAGTTCTGTACTAGACAAAGTGGAACCCATTCCCCAACACGACCCATTCCCCCAATGCAATATTCCACCACTCACCAATAGCCCCTAACTGTGCAGGCTCGGCTCATTTCCCCTTATCTCCCAGTACTCCCTCCCCCTCCTCTTCATGTGTGGTAGGGGACAGGGTTGTGTGTGGGTGGGGGAATGTAGGAGAGGATGATAGTGTGGGGTAGTGGACTGGGGTGGTGTGGGGGGAGGGGTTGGAGTGGTGGTGGGGTGGGGTACATGTTGGATGGCGGGTTGTCATTGAAGGGCTTGTGGGGGCGAGGGGTTGTAGGGGAGGGCGGGGGTGAGGGCGGGGGGGGGGGGGGGGGGGGGGGGGGGGACAGGGGATCGTGGAGGGGAGAAGTGTGGGGATGGGGGGGGGGGGTTTTGGTGGTTGGGGGTGTTGTGGGGGGCAGCGAGCGCTGTGGAGCCGGAAAGGGGGACTTAGGGGAAGGATTGTTTGGTCGGGTGGGGGAGGGGTGTGGGGAAGTGGTGTGGGGGGGAGCGGGGCAGAGCTGAGGGTTTGGAGGGGTTGTGCGGGGGGGGGGGGGGTAGCGAGCGTTGTGGAGCTGGAGAAGGGGATGTGGGTGGGAGGGGGGCAGGGGGAGCCGGGGGAGGGGTGTGGAGGAAGGAGGCAGGGGGAGAGGGGGTGTGGTGGCTGGGGGCAGGGGGAGGGGGGCAGGGGAGGCAGGGGGGAGTGGGCTGTGGAGGTGGGGGATGAGGGAAGTGTGGACGGGGAAGGTGTGGGAGAGAACTTGGAGAAAAGACGTGGGTGACAGAGGGAGTATCACGGGGGAGGGGGGGCAGGAGCCAGCGACGGGGACCAGAGGGGAAGGGGCTGGAGGACTCAGAGCGGGCGATGTGGACTCACAGCAGGTGCTGGTCGCTGGACGTTATCCTCCACCGGGATTTGAGTCTCCATTCTCGGTTTGGTGACATCTCTGATTCTGCGCCTGGCTAGGCTGGGTTGGGCCGCTTCCGGACCCTCCGAAAATTGTGTGTGGTTGGAAACCTCCACCAGCCATGGAGAGCCTCCCTCGGCTCCAGTAAAGACGCAATGGCACAGGAAGGGGCAGACCATCCCATGGAGTGACAGGAGAAAATACCAATTCATGCAGTGCCGACTGGCAGGAGAGTATGCTCGATTTTTAAACTTTCCTAACTATTACTTTAGACCACCAATTGGAATGAAACTTGGTGCAATCGCAGCAGAGGAGAACGGTAAGCTGGCGAAAAATCGTAGCGCTACTTCATACCGCTTTTTCCCAAATAGAATGACCGTGCAAACCGGAAGATAACAAGCTCAGAGTTTTAGATAGATAGATAGATAGATAGATAGATAGATAGATAGATAGATAGATAGATAGATAGATAGATAGATAGATAGATAGATAGATAGATAGATAGATAGACAGACAGATAGATAGATAGATAGATAGATAGATGTACAGATAGACAGATAGATAGATAGACAGATAGATAGACAGATAGACAGATAGATAGATAGATAGATAGATAGATAGATAGATAGATAGATAGATAGATAGATAGATAGATAGATAGATAGATAGATAGATAGATAGATAGATAGATAGATAGATATTCAAGTAATTCAAGAATCTTACAAAATTCTCCACTTCAGTACTCTCTCTCTTTGCCAACTTTTGTATATAAAATGTGTATATAACATGGATACTAGAATGAATTCCCCAATGTTCAAAACCAATTGAATCGATCCCCTTCCACCTCAGGATAATATCACAGATGTTGTTTATTTGTTCAACATTTTAAAAAATGTGCCGTTTTACAGAATTAAATCACATTATTCCAGCATGAATTTAAAGCTGATCAACCAAAAAGCTCCCTTAATTTGTCCTAGATTTTCTATGCTCCAAAGTCAATGTATAACCATATAACCATATAACAATTACAGCACAGAAACAGGCCATCTCAGCCCTTCTAGTCCATGCCAAACACTTATTCTCCCCTAGTCCCATCTAGATAGATACATATGCCATTTATTGTCACTATACATTTACAATGAGATTAAAAGCAGCTCGTACTCAGTGTATACATATAATTTAGTACAAAAAACAAGAAACAGAAAACAAAAACAAAAGGGAGGGGGGGGATAGGTGCACAATTCTGCGGCACTATATACATATCTATAAAGGCAAAATGGTGAAGGATGAATAGGTAGTATTCTTAGGCAGATGTTTAAAGATTATATTAAATATTCAAAATGTTTTTAAAAAATATTAAAAATTACAGTTACAATACACATTAAAGTTCCAAATTTCAGTACGTGGATAGAATAGATGGAAGTCTGGGTGTTGGGCTGTGAAGTCAGTGCATGTGTGAATTAAGAGTAGTTATGACTTTCGGAAAACAACTATTCCTGAGTCTATTTGTCCTAGATTTGATGCACCTATAGCGCCTTCCAGAGGGCAGCAGGTTAAACAGTCCATACACAGGATGGGAGCTGTCCTTGATGATATTCTTTGCCCTGCTAAGGCAGCAGGAGGTGTAAATATCCATCAGGGAGGGGAGAGGGCAACCAATGATCTTCTGTGCTGTCCTAGTTACCCTCTGAAGCCTCTCCCTGTCTGCCATGGTGCAGCTGCAGTACCATGCTGTAATGCAGTATGTCAGCAGGCTCTCGATGGACGAGCGGTAGAAGGTCAGCAGCAGGTAAGAGTCCAGGTTGTGCTTCCTGAGAACCCTCAGGAAGTGCAGCCGCTGCTGAGCCTTCTTGATGACCACTGTTGTGTTGTCTGTCCAGGAGATATCAACAGAGATAAGGACGCCGAGAAACCGGAAGGTGTTGACCCTCTCCACACACTCGCCGTTGATATGTAGGAGGACTAAGTCGGTGCTGTGCCTCCTGAAGTCGACAATGAGCTCTTTTGTTTTCCTGGTGTTCAGAGCCAGATTGTTTTCTCAGCACTTCAGGACTTCCTCTCTGTAGGCGTCTCCCTTTGAAATAATTCCGACTACAGTAGTGTCGTCAGCAAATATGACGATGCGTTTGTTGTTGTGGGCCGGATTACAGTCGTAGGTGTAGAGACAGTATAGGAGGGGGCTTAGCACACAGCCCTGTGGGGAGCCAGTACTCAACCTGCAAGTGGAGGAGAGGTGGGGGCCGAGCTCACAGTCTGGGGCCAGTTGGTGAGGAAATCTTTTATCCAGGCACATGTGAGAGTGGGGAGGCCGAGAGTGACCAGTTTATCAATGAGAATGTCCGGAATGATCGTATTGAAAGCTGAGCTATAATCCACAAAGAGCCTCTGGACGTAGCTCTGCCCCTGCTCCAGATGGCTCAGCACAGCATGGAGAGCTACGGTAATGGCGTCTTCTGTGGATCTGTTTTGGCGATAAGCGAATTGGTGGGGGTCGAAGTCTGGTGGTAGATAGTCCTTGATGTGCTGGAGGACCAACCTCTCGAAGCACTTTGTGATTACCAGAGTGAGGGCCACTGGACGGTAATCATTTAGGCTGGTGATGGGAGACTTCTTTGGCACTGGGACGATTGTGGCTGATTTTAGGCAGGATGGAATAACTGCCTGGTCCTGGGAGAGGTTGAAGATTCTGGTGAAGAATGCAGTGAGCTGGTGGGCGCACGCTTTGAGCACCTTACCAGGTACTCCATCTGGGCCGGTAGCCTTCTTGGGGTTCACTGCCAGGAGCACCTGTCTGACATCGTGCTCCCTGACAGTGAGTGGAGTAGTACAGGAGCCAGGTGAGGGTAGGAACAGGGCTGTAGCAGGTGAGTGCTGCTGTTGTGATTTTTCGAAGCGGGAGAAGAAGCAATTTAGCTTTTCTGCCAGCGGCACACTCAGGTCTTCTGACTTTGTGGCATAGCCTCTGTAGTTGGTAATGTCTTGTATGCCCCGCCATACCTCCCGTGTATTATTGCTGGACAAGTGGAACTCTATGCTCCCCTTATGGTCCGCCTTGGCTTTTTTAATACCACTTTTCAGATCGGCTCGAGCAGCCCTGTACAGAGAGAGCTCTGTCACCTGACCTGAAGGCAGCATCGCGGGCTCTGATGAGTGTGCGGACCTGGCTGGACATCCAGGGTTTCTGGTTTGGGAAAACCCGAATTTTTTGTCCACAGTCACGTTTCCGATGCAGAACCTGTAGTCCAGCACCGTTTCTGTGAGAGTTTCCAGATCCTGGTGTTCGAATATGTCCCAGTTTGTCTGTGTAAAGCAGTCCTGTAGATTGGAGATGCAATTTCAGGCCAGGTTGTAACAGAGGGGGGTGTAGGCTGGAGAGAGCAGGAGGGAGAGATGATCTGACTGGCCGAGTTGGGGGAGGGGGATGGCTCTATACGCGTGCTTAATATTGGTGTAGACATGATCCAGCGTGTTCACCCCTCTAGTAGAACACTTGACATGTTGATCAAATTTCGGCAGTACAGTCTTCAAGTTGGCCTTATTAAAGTACCCTGCAATTATGTGAACACCTTCGGGGTGGTCACGCTGCTGTTCATTAACGGTGTTCAGCAGGAGAGAGAGCGCCGTGTTTACATTGGCGTACATCTACCGGCACTCAGACCATAACCCTCCATTCCTTTCCCACCCATATACCTATCCAATTTATTTTTAAATGTTAAAATCGAACCTGCCTCCACCACTTCCACTGGAAGCTCATTCCACACAGCTGCCACTCTCTGAGTAAAGAAGTTCCTCCTCATGTTACCCCTAAACTTCTGTCCCTTAATTCTCAAGTCATGTCCTCTTGTTTGAATTTTCCCTACTCTCAATGGGAAAAGCTTATCCATGTCAACTCTGTCAACCCCTCTCATCATTTTAAAGACCTCTATCAAGTCCCCCCTTAACCTTCTGCACTCCAAAGAATAAAGACCTAACTTGTTCAAACTTTCTCTGTAACTTAGTTGCTGAAACCCAGGCAACATTCTAGTAAATCTCCTCTGTACTCTCTCTATTTTGTTGACATCCTTCCTATAATTAGGCGAACAAAATTGTACACCATACTCCAGAATTGGTCTCACCAATGCCTTGTACAATTTTAACATTACATCCCAACATCTATACTCAATGCTCCGATTTATAAAGGCCAGCTGACCAAAAGCGTTATTTACCACCCTATCTACATGAGATTCCACCTTCAGGGAACTATGCACAGTTATTCCTAGATCTCACTGTTCAACTGCATTCCTCAATTCACTACCATTCACCATGTACGTCCTATTTTGATTTGTCCTGCCAAGATGTAGCACCTCACACTTATCAGCATTAAACTCCATCTGCCATCTTTCAGCACACTCTTCCAAATGGCCTAAATCTCTCTGTAGATTTTGAAAATCTACTTCATTATCCACAACACCACCTATCTTAGTATCATCTGCATACTTACTAATCCAATTTACCACACCATCATCTAGATCATTGATGTACATGACAAACAACAGTGGACCCAACACAGATCCCTGTGGCACCCCACTAGTCACCGGCCTCCAACCTGACAAACAGCCATCCACCATTACTCTTTGGCATCTCCCATTCAGCCACTGTTGAATCTATCTTGCTACTCCACCATTAATACCCAACAATTGAAACTTCTTAACCAACCTTCCATGAGGAACCTTGTCAAAGGCCTTACTGAAGTACATATAGACAACATCCACTGCTTTACCATCATCAATTTCCCGTAACCTCTTCAAAAAATTCAAGAAGATTAGTCAAACATGATCTTCCAGGCACAAATCCATGTTGACTGTTCCTAATCAGACCCTGTTTATCCAGATGCTTATATATTTTATCTCTAATTATCCTTTTCATTAATTTGCCCACCACTGACGTCAAACTAACAGGTCTATAATTGCTAGGTTTACTCTTAGAACCCTTTTTAAACAATGAAACAACATGCGCATTACGCCAATCCTCCGGCACTATTCCCGTTTCTAATGACATTTGAAATATTTCTGTCATAGCCCCTGCTATTTTTACACTAACTTCCCTCAATGTCCTAGGGAATATCCTGTCCAGACCTGGAGACTTATCCACTTTTTTATTTCTCAAAAGTGTCAGTACTTCCTCTTCTTTGAATCCCATAGTTTCCATAGCTACTCTACTTGTTTCCCTTACCTCACATAATTCAATATCCTTCTCCTTGGTGAATACTGAAGAAACTAAATTGTTCAATATCTCCCCCATCTCTTTTGGCTTTGCAGATAGCTGTCCACTCTGTCTCTCTAATGGACCAATTTTATCCCTCGTTATCATTTTGCTATTAATATAGCTGTAGAAACCCTTTGGATTTACTTTCACCTTACTTGGCAAAGCAACCTCATATCTTCTTTTAGCTTTTCTAATTTCTTTCTTAAGATTATTTTTACATCCTTTATACACCTCAAGCATCTCATTTACTCCATGCTGCCTATAATTATTGTAGATCTCTCTCTTTTTCTGAACCAAGTGTCCAATTTCTCTTGAAAACCATGGCTCTTTCCATTTTTTACTATTTCCTTTCAACCGAATAGGGACATAAAGATTCTGTACTCTTAAAATTTCACCTTTAAATGTCTTCCATTTCTCTTCCACATCCATCCCATAAAACAAAATGTCCCAATTCACTCCTTTTAAATCCTTTCGCATCTCCTCAAAGTTAGCCTTTCTCCAATCAAAAATCTCAACCCTAGGTCCAGTTCTGACCCTCTCCATATTATATTGAAACTAATGGTATTGTGATCGCTGGACCCAAAGTGTTCCCCATCACATGCCTCCGCCACCTGACCTGTCTCATTTCCTAACAGGAGGTCCAGCACTGCCTCTTCTCTAGTAGGTACCTCTATGTATTGCTGCAAAAAACTATCCTGCACACATTTTACAAACTCCAAACCATCCAACCCATTTACAGAATGTGTTTCCCAATCTATGTGTGGAAAATTGAAATCTCCTACAATCACTACCTTGTGCTTACTACTAATATCTGCGATTTCCTTACATATTTGCTATTCCAATTCTCTCTCCCCATTAGGCAGTCTATAATACACCCCTATAAGTGTTGCTACACCTTTCCCATTTCTTAGTTCCACCTAAATAGCCTCCCTAGACGAGCCCTCTAATCTATCTTGCCAAAGCACTGCTATAATATCTTCCCTGACAAGCAATGCAACACCTCCACCTCTTGCCCCTCCATTTATATCACACCTGAAGCAACGAAATACTGGAATATTTAGTTTCCAATCACAGCCCTCCTGCAACCATGTTTCACTGATCGCCACAACATCATACTTCCAGGTGTCAATCCAGGCTCTAAACTCATCCACCTTTCTTACAATGCTCCTAGCATTAAAATATACACATTTAAGAAACCCACCCCCTCTTATTCTCTGTTTATTATCTTTTTCTTCTTTCACACGTGATTATTCACAAAATGATTATTCACATGTCAGTATCAGTATCAGTATCAGTATCAGTATCAGTATCAGTATGTCTTTAATATCATTTTCACTGAGTACTCGCATACCCAGAGGAAACTAAAAAATGTTGCTCGATCAGTTTCCATTCAGTGCAGTTAATAAAAAAGGATAAATACATAGCTTTAAAAACAAATTAAAATTACCATGTCTAAAAACAGAAAATAGGACTAAAATTTACAATAGAATAAAAACAGGCATTCCGACCAACAGTGGCTTTACTTTGCCTAAAGTATGGACGAGGTTGAATGTGTTGGTCAGCGATATTTGGGGATGGGACAAAGTCTGTTAATCAGTCTAATTGCCTGCCGGAAGAAGCTGTGGAGCATCCTGCTGGTTTTGCTGCTGATGCTCCTGTACCTCTTCCCAGATAGCAGAATGGAGAAGATGTGGTGTGATGGGTGGTAGGGGTCCTGGATGATGGAGATGGCTCTACTGATGCTCCGCTTCTTGTATATCTCCAAAAGGAAAGGGAGTGGGGCACCAATAATCCTGCTGGCGGTCTTCACTATCCTGTTGAGTTGATATTGTCCGTAAGCCTTGCAGCTCCCGAACCAGGAAGTGATGCCGTAGGTTATTATGCTTTCGATTGTGTCCCTGTAGAAGGTTCTTAGATGGGCAGTAGTCGATCTGGAAATGTGTCCAAAAATGTATTGTATTGTATTGTATTGTATCTTATCAATTTAAATAATATTTTAATGCTCCAAATTTTTATGGACAATACAATGTTTCAAGCATTACTTTATTGGTTGAAAGGTAAATGTTCATTCTCCACTTTATTCATATTTTTCATTTTTTATTTAGGTCAAAGATTCTCTTGCACAATTACCAATTTTCATGAGAGTTTAACTCCCATTTAATTTTGTGGCTGTGCGAGTCGACCCCGGACAATGTGGTGCAACTGGCTGGCTTTCAATTATACAGAGCGAACCGCAAAGCGTACGTTGCGAGGAAATCAAGATGCGGTGGAATATGCTTCTGACCTAACCAGGCTGGTACAGTAACATCATGGTACTGTTTGTATTGTATTGTATTGTATTCAAATTTATTGTCATTGTCTCAATTAGAGACAACAAAATGAATTTCCCTTTACAGTCAGTATCATAAAAATAAATAAATAATAAATATTAAAACATATTAAAAAAATAAAATAGAATTTAAAAAAAAGCACAAACACAGAATGTCCACGACACCACACAACACAGTGGCACCAAGGTGAGAAAGGCACCATAGTCCAGACAGCCTCCCCTCCGATCTTCCCAGATGTTCATCCATGGTCGGGGCCCTCCGAGCACCCGCAGTCGCCGGGCCGGGTGGCCCGATGTTCAGGCCCTCACGCCGGGCTAGTGGAACGCCGACGCCGATCCCCGATGGTGAACATCTTCCTCCTCAGCGGCCCGGACCTCCCGATCAGCTGCCTCCCGCAGCCGGAGTCCGCAGCTCCCGAGTCCGCATGTCGAGCCGGGCAGAGTCGCAGGACCCAGCGTTGTTGATCAGCGCCGCCTGCGTTGTTGATCAGCGCCGCCCGCGTTGGGAGCTCTGCAAACCGCAGCTCCATGATGTCGGTGCAGCAGGTCCAGCACTCCGGGCTCCAGACGGCGACCCCCGGTAAGGCATCGCCAGCCCCGAGATGTTTCAGCGCTGTCCCGCCGCTGCTGGAGCTCTGGTCGATCCCGGCAGGAAAGGCCGCGCCAATCCAGGTAGGCCGCTGGGGGGGGGGGGGGGGGCGAGGACGCGACTCAAATAATAGTCGCGGCCTCAACAGGAAGCGGCTGAAGGACGGTATCCCCCGCACCGTGCCGTCTTCCCCCACATAAAGACATTAAAAAAATAATAAAAAACACACATCAACATAACTAAAAAAACAAAAAAAAAAAAAAAGATACCCGGCTGAAGGTGGAGGCTGCTAGCATCAGCGCCACCGGAAGTACAATACGACTCTCTGTTTAACCTCTGTTCTCCTAATCTGGAATCTTTTTTTATAAATTGTAAACCCTTTTATTCTCCGTGGGAATTGACCTCTTTTATTTTCGATTTCCCCCCCCCCCCCCCCCCCCCCCCCCCCGAAGCTCGCGTACGAGAGGAGCAAACGCAACTCGCTGACTAGGTAATGAGAGTAGAGAGTGACTTCCTGGACTTCATGTTCATTGTTTTGGTACTCTGAGAAGTTGAGGAGGAAGTTCTCAGCTAATGACTCTTCTTCAGTGTGGAAGGGCTTGCAAGAAATCACCAGCGACAAGAGGAAAACCCCCCACTCCTTCGTCAGCTGACCAACAACCTGAATGAGTTCTACTGCAGGTTCGATAGACAGAAACATGACCCCGGTACCCCTTCCCTCCCTCCCCCACCCACTCCTCCCCAATCACCACTTACAGCCTTGCTCCAGTCTGCAAAGACTGGGCACTCGTCCACTACCCACCCCCTCCTTGCTGCCCAACAACAGTCTGACCACTTCTCTATCACTAACAATAGCAATTCAGGAGGTGGAAAGTGCTATTCAGGAGACATTAGAGGATTTTAACAAGGCTAACCTCAGCCGAGAGCTTCCAAAATACAGACATCACATTACCTGCCCCACCAGAGGGGATAGAACACTCAATCATTGTTATACTACAATGAGGAATGCATATCGCTCTGTTCCGCGTGCGGCTCTGGGACTCTCTGATCATTGTTTAGTTTACCTTTATCCGACCCACTGGCAGAAACTAAAATTTGCTAATCCTGTGATCAGAACAATGAAAAAGTAGACAAGCAAGGGCATTGAAAACCTACAGTCCTGCTTTGACTGCACTGATTGGAATGTGTTCAGCGAAGCAAACACAAGTCTTGATGAATATACAGACACTGACATCATATGTCAGCTTTTGTATGGACAGTTGCATTCCCACTAGGTCCCGGATCAGGTTCAACAATGCCAAGCCCTGGTTTACAGCAAAACTCAGACAGCTTCGCCAATCTAAAGGAGCTGCAGGAGCGGGGATGCAGAACTTTACAGGCAGGCCAAGTACAAGCTGAGAAAAGGAATCAGAGCTGCCAAGGAAAGGTACTCTGAGAAGTTGAGGAGGAAGTTCTCAGCTAATAACTCTTCTTCAGTGTAAAGGGCTTGCGAGAAATCACCAGCTACAAGAAGAAAACGCCCCGCTCCTTGGACAATCGTCAGCTGACCAACGACCAGTTCTACTGCAGGTTCGATAGAACAGAAACATAACCCAGGTACCCCTTCCCTCCCTCCCTCACCCACTCCTCCCCAATCACCACTTCACACCCACTTACAGCCTGGCTCCAGTCTGCAAAGACAGGGCACTCGTCCACTATCCACCCCCTCCTTGCTGCCCAACATCAGTCTGACCACTTTTCTATCACTAGCAATAGCAATTCAGGAGGTGGAAAGTGCTATTCAGGAGACAGAAAAGTCTGAAACCTCCAGGACCGGACAATGTTTCCCCCTCTACCCTCAAGCTCTGTGCCGAACAACCGACATCAGTTTACACAGAAATTTTGAATTGGTACGTGCAAACCTGCACTGACCCTGCCTGCTTCAAAGTATCCACTATTGTTCCCGTACCCAAAAAGCCAAGGACTACTGGTCTTAATGACCACAGGCCTGTCGCACTGACCTCTGTATTCATGAAGACATTTGAAAGACTTGTGCTGGCCCACCTGAAAAATATCACAAACCCCCTACTGAACCCCCTGCAGTTTGCATACCGGGCCAATAGTTCAGTGGATGACTCAGTCAACCTAGACCTACACATCATCCTCCAGCACCTAGACCACCAGAGGACCTATGCAAGGATTTTGTTTGTGGATTTTGTTTGTGGATTCAACACCATTGTGCCAGAGCTATTAAACTCCAAACTCACCCTGTTGACTGTGCCTGAACCCCTCTGTCAGTGGATAATCAACTTCCTGACAGACAGGACGCAGCATGTGAGGCTGGGAAAGCTCATCTCGGACTCGCAGACCCTCAGCTTAGGAGCACCACGAGGCTGCGTACTCTCCCCTCTCCTTTACTCTCTCTACAACAATGACTGGACCTCCACAGACTCCTCTGTTAGCTTCTCAAGTTTGTGGATGACACAACCATGATTGGACTGATCCAGGATGGAGAGGAATTTGCCTACAGACAGGATGTGACACAGCTGGCATCCTGGTGCCATTGCAACAACTTCGTGCTCAATGTTCTTAAGACGGTGGAATTGATTGTGGACTTTAGGAGAGCTCCCTCTCTCCTCACCCCACTCACCATCAACAACACCACAGTCACATCTGTGGAGTCATTTGAGTTCCTTGGAACCATCATCACCAGGGACCTTAAATGGGAGGCAACCATCGACTCCACAGTCAAAATGGTCCAACAGATGTACTTCTTGCAACAGGCAATGATGGTCCAATTTTATATGGCCATTATACAGTCTGTCTTCACCTTCTCCATCAAGGCCTGGTTTGGCTCAGCCACCAAGCATGATATCTGGAGGCTGCAGCGCATCATTTGATCAGCCGAGAAGGTTGTTGCCTGCAACTTTTCCCCCGTCGACAAACTGTACACTGCAAGGGCCAGGAAGAGAACGGGTAAGATCATCTCTGACCCCTCTCAGCCTGGCCACAAACTGTTTGAAGCACTTCCCTCAGGAAGGCAACTCTAGACTGTCCAAGCTACCACAGCCAGACATAAAAACAGCTTTTTTCCATGAGCAGTCGCTCTACTCAACAGCCAAGTCTGTAGCCGCCTTGTGCTCTGGTATTTTATTTCATTCTTCAAATGTTTAAATTGTAATGTTTTATTTTTAATTGTCTACTGTATATCGTGTTGTTACTTGTGAGCAGAGCACCAAGGCAAATACCTTGTTTGTATACATATTTGGCTAATAAAATGTATTCATTTCAATTCAATTCCATTCATTTTCATATCATAACAAAAGTAACTATATTTCAAATAAGATGTGATTCTCAAACAGATATATCTAATAGAAATGTAGTTTTAGTTTAATTTAGTGTGGAAACAGGCCCTTTGGTCCTCCGAGTACATTGACTATTGATCACCTGTTCACACTAGTTCTATCCTACACACTGGAGACAATTTACAGAAGCCAATTAACCTACAAAATTACATGTCTTTAAAATGTGGGAGGAAACCAGAGCACCTGGAGAAAAACCACAGGGAGAATGTACAAACAGCACCCGTAGTCAAGATCAAACTCGGGTTTCCATTGCTGTAATGCAACAACTCTACCACCAAACCATTATGCCGCCATACCATATTTGGTTCACTCATCGCTTTCCACACAACCCATCCCCTGACCAGGTACTTTCCCCTGCAACTGCAGTATATGTAACACCTGTCCCTATACCTCCTCCTTCTAGGGACTCTGGCAACCCTTCCAAATGAGACAAAGGTTCACATGCACCTCTTCAAACATCATATACCCTTTTCGGTGCCCCTGATGTAGCCTCTTTTACATCAACGGGCCAAGCATAGACTAATGGGCCTGTCCCGCTTAGGCGATTTTTCAGGCATCTGCCGGCGACTGTCAAGTTGCCAGCAGTTGCCTGAAAAACTGGCAACTGGAACGGCGACTGTCAGAGTGGAAAACACACACACAAACACACCGCAAAGGTGGGGGCCAGGGCAAGTGGGGGAAGCACTGTCTGAAAGTCAGACGGAGCAAAGCCAAGGTGATACAGACACACACCGTGATGAACAGGATGGTCGGCGCTGTAATTAAGATGGTTAGCACAGTGTACGGTAAGTCCTTTTAAAGAGTGGGGGGAGAAGGGGGAGGAGTGGAGAAAACTATTAAGAAGCCAGACAACATTTAAGAAGCCAGAGATACACGGCTGTGAAGTTCGGCGGACATTTAACATTACCGGTCGGTTATCCTTGTTTCTGAAAACTATTGCTTACGTTTGTTTCCCCCAATGAGCCCATGAAATTCACCGGTCAGCACCGGCTACAGCCTAGGAGAGCCTAAGAGAACCTTCAACCTCCTGGAAACCCACTAGGACCTCCTTGGCCCCACCTACCGGTCAAGAATTGTTGCTACTCTCCATGGCAGCTTAATTCTAGTCGCCGTTAATTTTTCAACATGTTGAGAAATTCTCGGTGACCATAATGAGGCCGTGACTAGTTCCCAAAATGTGGGAACTCCTCATGACCATGAAGACGACTCCCCGGCAACCACCCGCGAGCATGTGGCAGCTGCAAAGTCTCCTGCAGTCGCCTAAAAAGTTGCCTAAGTGGGACTGGCCCATTAGTAACTGTTTAGCCGATCACTGCAAATCTGCCAAGGTCTGCTGGACTTCCATTCTAACTCCCTTCCCATTCCATGCGTTCTGTCCTTGTCCCCGTGCGTTACCAAAGTAAGGCCATGTGCAAACTTGAGGAACGAGGAATAGTTTTCTGCTTAGACAGCCTACAACCCAATGGTTTGGTCATTGAGTCCTCCAATTTCAAGTAATACCCCACACCTCCACTCTCCCTCACTTTGTGGTTTGCAGACAAAAAATATTTTCAGCAACAAACAATTTGCTGGAGGAATTCAGTGAGTCGGGTAGCAACTGCGGTTGGAATGGAATGATCAACATTTGGGCTTGAAACCCTGCATCTAGGCTGGTAGTGCAGGAAGATAGCTGGTATCAAGAGGATAGATGGAGTGGTGAGACAGGAATGGGAGGTGAATGTTGGACCAAGTAGGGGTGAAAGATGCAGAATCAAAGAAGTACAGATGCCAGTTAATACACAAAAGGACACAGAGAAGAAGGGTCTGGACTTGAAGCATCACTTATCCATATGCTCAAGGATACTGCTTGACCTGCTAAGTTACAGTACTTCAGCACTTTGTGTCCTTTTTAGTGGTGAAAGATGACTGACCAATGGTGTACGAGAGGGATGTGGTTCAGAGACAAAGGCAAGAGAATGATGGATGACAGCAGAAAAAAGGTAAAAAAGAAGGCAGATGGAGCCTGACGAAGGTAGGGGAGTTTGATGGTGTTGTCTACTGCTGGAAGGTGATAAACAGGAATGCAAAACAGTGGTGACATCTACTTTAGCAAGGCAGTTAAGAAGATCCCATGTGGTAGATAGCCTGGAAGGTTAGATATCGTGGAATCCAAGGTAAGCCTTCCAATTTGATTCAACGAAAGGAGCCAAAGGGTAGTTGTGGATGTTTGTCATTTTTTTTATTGGCGGCCTGTGACCTGTGGTGCATCAATGCCGCAAGGGGCGTCACATTGAAGGCGCCTCTGCCTACAGTATGCTGTTTTTTCCCCACCTTTTTTAAATTTTAGTTTGTCTAACCAGTTTGTTTTGGGGATTCTTTTGTTTTTCTATGTGGGGGAAGGTGGGAGAGTGAGGGGGAAACCGCTTCCCAGTCGCTCTCTGGTGGGGATGTGACTATTTCTCCAAGTCGCGTCCTCGCCCCCCTCCTCACGGCCTACCACTGGATCAGAGCGGCCTTTCCTACCAGAGACCAGGGATCGGACCAGAGCTTCGGCAGCGGCGGCGCGGCGCTGGATTCACTGCGGAACGGACGATACTTACTTGGATCGCCGTTTGAAGGTCAGGAGCTTTGGGCCTGCAGCATCGAAATTACGGAGGTGTGGTTCATTTAGCTCCCAGCACGGGCAGCGCTGACTGACACCGTGGAGTCCCTGGAGCCCTTTGCCAAGGGCCGCCAGCGTAAATCTCCACCGGCGCGGCCAAGGGGACGTCGGGAGCCGTGGATTCCGGTGGGAAGCGGCAGCCATTTTAGAGATCCAAGCTGTTGAGGTTGGCCTCCCATTCCGACATCGGAGTTCCAACATCCCGGCAAGCGGGCCTGAGCAGCGGGCTGCCCGTAGCCGCGACCGCGGAGGGCTCCGGAGCCCCCGGCCATCGAGTGAACATCAAGAACATTAGAGGAAGATGAATGACTTTGTTGCCTTCCCTCACTGTGGGAAACTTTGATTCTGCTGTGTGGGGATGTTTTATGTTGAACTCTATCGTGTGTTGTGTTCTTTATTTTTATTGTATGGCTGTATGGTGATCACATTTCACTGTGCCAACTGGCACATGTGACAAATAAATGTAAACTCAATTTGTGTCTAATTGCTTACCCAAGCTTTATTTATTTTACAGGTTAATTGCAACAACTTTTGCACTCACTGGTTAGATTAAGTATCCTGCTTTCACCCATACCCATTTGAGAGCTTTTGAATATCCATCTGTCTAAATGGAAACAATTTATTTTGATGGATGTAAAGTTCCACTTTAGCCTAAAATAGCTCCTAGCAGATTGGCTGCCTATTATACAGCTCACCTGATTTCCATTTCCACTAATTTGAATGGAAATGAAATGGAATTAAACATCTTCTGTTCATTGTTGCCTGTTTCATGCATTTTGATAACTTTAAATGTACCCTCTCTCTATAACCCATAGTTTCAAAATTGGGATGGCTTCTATATTTATTTTAATCTGATCCATATTTAATGTATCAATTTCCTTACAATGTGTACACTGCTCAAAAGTTGTACGATATAATGCATACTTTCTTCTTCATAAATTTGCAAAGTAAAATTCAGTGGAATACTATTCTATTTAATCATTTATCATTCTTCTATAATAAAAATTACTAAAATATACTTTTAATCTTTAATTTTAAACATAAATTTAAAACCGAGCAGGCAGTCCGGTGTCAAACAGGTGATGGAAAGATCTCATTTGGGAAAATCTGATCTTTACTTGGACTTGCTCAACTTAAGGAACAATGCCCGCGATCCAGTGCTAGGGTTTCCTGCCCAACGTCTCATGTCAAGGCAGACCGGTACCACGCTGCCCTTACCCATGCAACTACTACAGCCACGGGTTCTCAAGCCATCGGTAATTCAAGCACAACTTCAGCATAAGCGCAAAATCTAGAAACACTCATACGACAAAACAAGCAGGCCACTCGAGCTGTTGACAAGCGGTCAAGTTGTACGACTTCAAACTGACAAGGGTCATGGATGCCTTGGTTTAATCAGCATCCCTGCACCAGAACCACATTCGTACATGGTCAATTTAAATGGAGGGACTTACTGGCGAAACCGTCAACACCTTCTACCAGTGAAGGAACCACAACCCACGATCCCGTATCCAGATGTTCCTGGACTGTGCCACCGTATGACTGATATTCCCTCTTCCCCAGCCGGCTTCCGTTTGCGGAGTCTGCTCCCAGTATGTATCCTGCCTTCACGTCACCACGGTCGATGTCCCGGTCTCTAGTCTCACCTCACACATCTCACGTGTTCCAACAGACCCCAGACTCACAGTTTTTGCCGGTGAAGCATGGAGATGCGAGCTTGTACTGTACACATGTGGGTCACATCGCAAACCTACCCTTAGTTATGGGGACTATGCTTAACCTGCTCCAGTGCAGAAGCGACTGCCTATTCTCATAGAAGCCAGTTAAGCTTGATTAGTTGTACTCACATATATTTTTGTAATTACATTATTTTCTTATGAGGAAAGATGTAGATCTGCTCTACCTATATGTTCACCAATACTAACACACATATGTTATATTTCACTCAGATCTCTAATCCAGTCTGGGTTTTACCTTATATTCACCATTTAATACTAGCGTTTCCATACACTAGCTCTCAGTCGAGATGCAGTTACAGTGATGTCAACACGTTGTGTGACTTTATTATATGCCAATAAAAACCTGTTGGATCATTACTTGGATTATGTGTGAATAGCTCTACAATGAGTAAGATAAAGGAGATTGGACATTAAATTTTTGACTCAGACCAATTGGGATGCCACTTTATCAGTCACAGCATGTGCTCAGGACTTTCCTAATATGAAGTTTAAATTGGTTAAACAGGTAAATAGTTGTTTGGAAAACAAATATGTGTGGAAAGGAGAGTAGAATGAATCACCCAAAAATTGAAATAGTAGGTGCAGAATTGATGGTGTAACTGATTTATCTCTGTGTTACAACTTTCTAATAATCAATGAAATGTATGAAATTTGTAATTGTCTATTCTTTGCAAAGAGGATATCATTATTAGTGGGTACTTAGCTGCAAAGATTCCTTTCGACATTATTAGAAGTAATAGAGTTTGAGGGACAATAGTTTGTGATGAAAGTTAATGAAACTGAATTCTTAATTGGTTGCATTTGTTTTGTTTGTTCATTTGCCATTTGTGGAAGAAACAGATAATTACCTTTGATGCAAAGCAACTAAACTGAAACTGAGGAAATGCTTTCCCTCCCTTTGATAAACAATTAGTTATTTTGGCATATGGAAATCTTACATTAATTAATCTTCCATTATCCACAAGGATTTAAAGCAAGAAGAAGTATCAACATGTTCCTGTTCCGTGCAATACATAAGACATATGGTGAGCACAGGCTATGAAACTGGATTTCTTAATTAACTTTTAAATTTTTCATGTAACTTGCATATATTGTGCATGTAGAGTATACAAATATGGTTAAATATTTCTGCTCAATGCTGTGCTTCTACATAATTCACATATTGGCCTGTAAACAGGACAACCATAATTTAAGACAAAACAGGATTTTATTTTGTTTTAGCGTAGTGAAGCGATACAGCGTGGAAACAGGCCATTCGGCCCACTGAGTCCACACTGAGCAGCAATCCCCGTGTATTAACACCCTCCTACATTAGAGACATTTTTTACATTTATACCAAGCCAATTAACCTACAAACCTGTATGTCTTTGGAGTGTGGGAAGAAACCGAAGTTCTCTGAGAAAATCCATGTGGTCATGGGGAGAATGTACAGACTCTGTACAGACAGCATTCATAGACGGGATCAAACCCAGGTCTCTGGTGCTGTAAGTGCTGTAAGGCAGCAACTCAACTGCTGCACCACTGTGCTGCCCTTTCAAGGTGAGGGTGTATTTTGAAACTTGTTACGGGCCTGTCCCACTGTACGAGGTAATTCAAGAGTTCTCCCGGGTTTTCCCCTGATTCGAACTCGGAGGAGTTCGTGGATGTCTCGTAGCGGCTCGTACTAGTAAAAAGTAAAAATGTTTTTCATCACGAGTATTTTTTTTACTCGTGGACATTTTTCACAGTGTTGAAAAAACATCACGAGTTTATTGGATTTCCTGAGAACCTACCGTTAGCATTATGAGTTGCTACGAGACATCCACAAACTCCTACGGACCCACTACGGACATTCTTCGAGTTCGAATCAGAGGAAAACTCTGCAGACCTCTTGAATTAACTTGTAAAGTGGGACAGGCCCTTACATTTTCTAAGTTATGCTGCTGTGACATATAGTTAACATTCTGTACATCCTCAGCTTTTTTTTAATCTATAGATGCTCATCTCGGTGGTATGATGAACATTAAAGGGACTGTGGGAGGTTAATCATGGAGTAGAGTGAGTCAAAGATTAGCTAAGTTGGGTTTTTAGGTAATTGGGGATAAGATGCTTGGGGATGAAATGTCTCATTCTGTCAGAGAATATGGCATGGTGTCGCAGTGGTAGAGATGCTGCCCTACAGTACTTGCAGAGCCAGAGGCCCGGGTTCGATCCCGACTACGGATGCTGTCTGTACGGAGTTTGTACGCTCTTCCCATGACCTGCGTGTGTTTTCTCTGAGATCTTCGGTTTCCTCCCAAAGATGTACAGGTTCGTATGTTAATTGGATTGGTATGTGTACATTGTCCCTAATGTGTGTAGAATAGTGTTAATGTGCAGGGATCACTGGTTGGTGCGTTCTCGGTGGGCCAGAGATCCGCGCTGCTTCTCTGAACTCAACTAAACTTAAAATGAAAGGGGATTCAATATGAGAAATGACAACATTCCCATGAAATAGAAGCCTGTGAGGTTGAGGGGCCAGTTAAAGTAATTTTTCTCCCCTTGCTGCGCTCACAATTAACTGTCCCATCACCTGCTCCTATCAGCCATTGATAGGTGGATTGATCTCCAGGAATCTGGCAGGACCACATATAATTTCTTAGGAACACACTTGAGTGGAACATTTCAATGAACAGATTGCCCATGAGCACAGAAAGCCTAATTGCTCACCTGCCTTTGTTAAATCATTTTAAAGATAATCAGGATTTGTATTGCTTAATGAATTAAAATGATTTGATTAATCAGTAAATGTGGCATAGTGAATAGCATTATGCAATTTTTATGCCATCAGTGTATATTGGAAAACAGTACATTTACAAAGGGTATTTGATCCAGCCAATTGAAGCAGAGAGATTTGCGAGTGTAACTAGATCTCTAAATCTGGAGTGAATCCACAAGGTGTTTGTGAACCACTTCTGGACTCAGTGGTACGAAGAGTGTCACGCTGGGAGATAAAATATGCTGCTACCTTAAACTTCTGTATTGCAATGTACATGTGAAAAATCAAAGGCGAGTTCATCCATGAGGTGGATGTGGCCTAACATGCCTCGGGACCCACTGGCCTAAGTCGATTTTAACGACAGCACTTAGTTTGATTCTATGTAGAGATAAATAGCAATAAAGGTTTGCACCCAATATGCTGAAATATAACTTACCAATATTAGAGAACATAGCCTATCAAGGTCAGTAATGTACCTTTTTCACGTATGTTAATTTCACTGCCAATGTTAAAAGACGCAATTATGGAAGTTTATGGACTTAGATCATTACATTTCATTTCACCTTTCTTTTTGTATAGTTACAAAAATGTTCTCTAGGCAGTGAGTCCTTTTGCTTTGGCAAAATATCATGATGCTTCATTAAACAAAATGAATCAGCTTTTCTCACAATCTGATTTATGCCAGAGGTCTAATGAAATTATTGGCTTATGTAAGATTTCTGTGGTATTTTGATTAGACACTGGGGAAATCATAATTTGCAACACTTTCATGAACAAACATTGATTGAAAATAAAAGGATTTTTATTTGTAAAACACTTTATCACTTCTCATAGAATGTCAAAAAGTGTGCTATAGGCAATCAATTAGTTTCAATGTGCAGTCTTTGATTCAATATAGACAAATAGTGTAGCATTATCTACAGCAGCAGTAGAGAATTACCAGTTTATTTCTGCTGGTGTTGTTAAAAGTTGTAATGTTTTCCAAAATGCCAGGAAAGCTTTCTATTCTGTTTAAGAAAGAACTGCAGATCCTGGTAAATCGAAGGTGGACACAAAATGCTGGAGTAACTCAGCGGGTTAGGCAACATCTATGGAGAGAAGGAATTAGCGAAGTTCTGGATCCAGACTATTCTATACTTCCTGATGTCATATCATAACTGTCTACTGAGAGATGTTGATCATATCTTCAGAAGTTCTTTATCTTCAATCCTGCAGCATTCAGTAGCATCTTCGACTTAACAATTAAATGTTGGAATTGAATTCAAAATGTCTTTGTATCATGAAATGTTTATATCACATTAAGCACATATATGTTGCTACAAATTATTGGATAACTTAATGTTTGTTAAAATAAGATTGTTCAAGATAACTAATAATCAGCACAAATTAATATTCTGCCGGAGAGCCAGAAATCTAAATATTCATTGGGTTTCCTAAAAGTACACGATTTCCAAAAATCATTGCTGCACAATATTTTGTTTAAACCACTTGGAAAGCAAAACCTAAAACCAAATCTTAACATATGTTTTTTCTTCTCATTGTGGAAAAAAACTGTAGAAGAAATCCATAATTAGATCCTGCAATGTTAATTAGTAATCATGCACATAAATTATGTCCATTCATTTTTCAATTTCTTTGTCAGTGTCTGCAGCACACCAAATTTTCAATTCCACGCAATCAAAATACATCAGGGTTCTTGCCGGAAGCCCAGGCAGTGGAATCATTGGTTCTACAAACCAATAAACTGCATTATTAAATTTCATGTGCCACAATGCTCTGATTGCACACATTCAAGTGTAATTTCTTCAGCTGTTAGCTTGTACCACTCAGAATCCACTTGCTGGTTGGGCTAAGAGCAGAAACATACCTGATCCAGTGGAAAATCACAGACTGAAAGCAGTATGACTGACCTATGATACTCGTATTGTCTTGACTGATGTTCTCTATACAGTCCCACAAGAACTGTGCGTCGAGGGAGTGGAACCAATTACAGTTGTCATGAGATGCCAGCAAGATCAATGTGCTGCAGTAGAGATACTCAGTACCAAGGGAAATCCATTCAGTTTAATAACCATATAACAATTACAGCACGGAAACAGGCCATCTCGGCCCTACAAGTCCGTGCCGAACAACTTTTTTCCCTTAGTCCCACCTGCCTGCACTCATACCATAACCCTCCATTCTCTTCTCATCCATATGCCTATCCAATTTATTTTTAAATGATACCAATGAACCTGTCGCCACCACTTCCACTGGAAGCTCATTCCACACCGCTACCACTCTCTGAGTAAAGAAGTTCCCCCTCATATTACCCCTAAACTTCTGTCCCTTAATTCTGAAGTCATGTCCTCTTGTTTGAATCTTCCCTATTCTCAAAGGGAAAAGCTTGTCCACATCAACTCTGTTTAACCCTCTCATCATTTTAAAGACCTCTATCAAGTCCCCCCTTAACCTTCTGCGCTCCAGAGAATAAAGACCTAACTTATTCAACCTATCTCTGTAACTTAGTTGTTGAAACCCAGGCAACATTCTAGTAAATCTCCTCTGTACTCTCTCTAATTTGTTGACATCCTTCCTATAATTGGGCGACCAAAATTGTACACCATACTCCAGATTTGGTCTCACCAATGCCTTGTACAATTTTAACATTACATCCCAGCTTCTATATTCAATGCTCTGATTTATAAAGGCTAGCATACCAAAAGCTTTCTTTACCACCCTATCTATATGAGATTTTACCTTCAAGGAACTATGCACGGTTATTGTGCTTTCTCTCTTTGCTCCTCTCGATTGATAAAATTAAATTATTTCCCTTTTAAATCGAGAATCTTAATGGCCTCACTTATGCCATACCACGATGCAAGCTGAAATATTTGCCAAGATTTAACTAAAAGAATTGTTCCATGAATAATCAAGGTTGATGGATATTCTTGCTTGGACCTGTCACCTGTGTTTCCACTTCCAACTAGCAGCAGATCATACTGATCTGTGCATCCTCTGTCATGTTCCTGTTCATGCCATTTAATGAAGGAAGCCAAACTAGGGTGGCTGACTACCGGGTGGCGCCCGTAATGGCCGCCTCGCCGACAGCCTGTCGTGTCCCTTCTTTGTCTTTGTTATTTTAAGTATGTCTTAAATGTATGTTTCAAGGTGTCTTAGTTATTTTATGTGGGGGGAGGGGGAATAAGGGGAAACTTTTTTTTCAGTCACTTACCTCGACGGAGATGTGATTTTCTCCGTTTCGCATCTCCATCTCCCCTGCGGCCTAACAACTTGGATTGGTGCGGCCTTTCCTGGAGACCGGACTGGAGCTTCATGCCGCGGGAATGGCACGGACTTACCATCGCGGAGCCGGGGATCCTTTGCCGAGGATCGCCAGAAGAAGAGCTCCGACTGCGGGGCCTGTGGACTTTAACACCATGAAGCCCATGGTCTCCGGTATTAAGTGGCCGACTTGGGTGCTCCAATCTGTCCCGACGCTGGAGTTTTGATCATCCTGATGAGAGGGTCTGGCCATTGGCAACGGTAATTGTGGAGGGTTCAAGGCCCCAACCACGGTGAACAAAGAGAAAGATGACTGAACTGTATTGCCTTCCATCACAGTGAGGAATGTTGATTCCACTGTGGTGGATGTTTATGTTAAATTTCATTTTATGTGTGGATTGTGTTCTTTTCACTTACTATGGCTGTATGGTAACTCAAATCTCACTGTACCTTAGTTGATTAAGTGACACTAAATGCGACCTTGAACACCAATTCAACAAGAGAAATTGTCTTTCAGACAATTCTGTAAATATTTTCGAATTGGCAGCACATAAACGTGTAGAATTTTAGGAAAGTACAGAAGAAAAAAAGGATGAAATAATCCATGATATTCTTTTTAAATGCGGGGGAGTGTGGCAAAATGACACGTTGGTTCTTTAAGCATGCTCGGCAGTGTGAATTCAAGAGAAATCATTTGGCGGAGGATGGAACTGAAATGGCAGCAAAGTTAGGAAATCAGCATAAAACACAGATTTACTGCACAATCCGTCTGTTCTGCATTCTTTGCCAGATGTTAGCTGTGTGTGTGCTTCAGCCTCATTTCCATAATGGTTTCCTGGCACCCTACACCAGTGTAGGTACATTGGCTTTTTTAATCGGCATAATTATGTTCAGTTTATTTTTGAACAAACTAACAAATATCAACCTTGTTTTATGATCAACATAATGAATTAAACAAAAGGAATTAAACATGGGATTGATCACCAAAATACTAATTATCATCTATCACAGTAAAGCTGTCCAAGGTGCTTCAAAACTTGTCAATCACAAGGTAGCTTTCGGCATTTCAACAGTAATACCCAACATTAAGTTTTTCAATGTCGAGATAAGCATGAATCTATTAACACTTCAGGTCTCATTTATTGATTTTACCTTGTACATGATTCCTGGATCTTTGCCAAGAATGGTATAACTGGAGACTTGATGTCAAGTATCCCAACAAGCTTTGTGAGTATGCTACTAGCTAGAGAGAGACAGAGAAATGCTGGAACCAGGAGAACAAAGAAACACTGTGAAAATGGTCACGTGATGGACATCTTGAGAGCAGAGGTGAAGTTAACTTCATGGCTGTGTAGTGTGGCCTCGAAACAGTGTGTCTGTTTCTGAACAGTGTGTCAGTGTGTCTGAAACGGAAGTGGCGGCGCTGTTAACAGCTGCGGCTCGCCTGCAGTCCGTCTGTCTTTACTTTTTTCTGTTGTTTTTTTTGTCTTGTTTTGGTTAAGTTTTGGTTTGTTGGGTTGTGTTAGAGGGGGTGGAACATGTTCTCTGTCTCTTCCTTCGGGGGAATGCGACTTTTTCATGTCGTATCCCCCTTCTCTGCCTCCGTCTGCGCTGAGGCCTAATGGCGGAGCTGGCGGCCTCCAGCCTGCGACTGACACCGATGCTCCGGACGCAGAGCCAGCGAGGACTCACCAACCCGAGGCTGGCCGTCTTCGGAGCTGAGGCAGCGCTGGCCCAACCTGCTAGTGCGGAGTTCTGGCTTTCGGCAGCAGCCTGGAGCTGATGCAGCGGGGCTCGGAGCTGAGACTGCGGGGCCCGGAGCTGGGGCAGCGGCCTGGAGCTGGGGCAGCGGCCCGGTGCGGAGACTGCAGGACCCGGAGCTGGGGCGGTGGCCTGGAGCTGGGGCGGCGACCTGGAGCTGGGGCAGCGGCCCAGAGCGGAGACTGCAGGACCCGGAGCTGGGGCGGCTGGGGCAGCGACCTGGAGCTGGGGCATCAGCTGGGGCATCGGCCTGGAAATGCAGGATTGGAGCTGGGGCGGCGACCTGGAGCTGGGGCAGCGGCCCGGTGCGGAGACTGCAGGACCCGGAGCTGGGGCGGCGACCTGGAGCTGGGGCGGCAGCCCGGAGCTGATGCTGTGGCGGGCCGTCTCGGAGCGGGGATGGCGTTCCGGCTATCGGCAGCGGCGACATCACCACGGAGGTCCGCTGGACTGGAGAGCGGCATCTCCGGCCTGGATCGACCGCTTCAGCGCAGAGGGAGAACAAGGAGGGAAGAGATGGAAACTAAGACTTTGCCTCCATCACAGTGAGGATGTGCTTGGTGAACTCACTGTGGTGGATGTTTAATTGGTGTTTATTGTATGTTTTGTTATTATTGATTCTGTGTATGACTGCAGGCAACATAGTTTCGTTCAGACCGTAAGGTCTGAATGACAATAAAGGATCTATCTATCTATCTGTCTGGTGTCTGGAAACATTTTGCAAAGGAACTGTATGATGTGAATGAAAATCTGAACAGGCAACATAATTAAAAACTTTCTAGCATGACATGGAAAGAAGATGCATTTTGTTTATTCAGCACTTGGATGAGTGACAACTTGAAATGATTGACCAGAATTGTGAGAGCCTTGGCTTGGAACAAAGGCTTCCTTTAGGAGTTTGAAGGAAAATAAGAGACTTTGTGAGCAACAACCCAGAAACAACCATTGCAAGAAGGAGGGACCTTTGAAGCTCAAAGAAGACTATCCCCTACCAACAGAGTGAATCTGGCCAATTCATTCATAGTAATATCTGACTCCAAGTCATGAGTTTTGTGATTTAGTTTAAGAAGTCATAAGATGAGATAATAAAGTATTTGGGAAGTTATTAGAAGTCAATTGTTTGCATGCATGTTTAAGGTACTCAAATGTTAATGAAGATTAGGTTGTACAAAACCTTGGGTTTAGATTATTTTGTTCGACACGTCAGTTGATACCCTATAGAGGTAATAGGGTCAACAATGGTTAGAACTTACTTTAATAATTTGTGTTTCAATATTGTTTCAGAATGGAGCTAAGGTAAATTAATTACATGACTACATAGTTAGGTAGTCAGCCATAGAGTGCATCAAAAAGAACTGCAGATGCTATTTTAAATTTAAAATAGACACAAATTTCTGGAGTAACTGGAGTAACAGGCAGCATCTCTGGATAGAAGGAATGGGTGATGTTTTGTGTCTAGTCCCTTCTTCAGACTAGGTCAGTCTGGCTCAGTCAGTCAGGCTCAGTCTGAAGAGGGGTCTCCACCCGAAACATCATCCATTCCTTCTCTACAGAGATGTTGCCTGTCCCGCTGAGTTACTCCAGAATTTTGTGTAATGTTTTTATCTCATCTAACAACGCCTAACCAGAATTATATTAATCAACAGCAAAAAACTTGAACCTCTGTATTCTTTTTTTAGTTGATCAGGTGAAATATTGTACCAGAGCGAGGTTATAATCTTTTGATTGATCCTGCCCTTCGTTATTGATAAACCTAATTTCAATTTTCTGGGTGAACTACTATACAATCACATTAATATCTTTGATATGGAGCTTGCACTTTTAAGGACTGATGGTAGGTAGGTTTTCTTTTGGCTTCTAAAGTCATGGAATTAAATTTGGATAGTGGCTTGCATGGTCAAATATATATTTTTGATAATTTGTTTGTAAATCCGCAGTATCCACTGCACAGCACTAAGACCATGTTTTTAGAGGCTACAGCATCTGAGACTGAGATCACAAAGTCACCGACGGGTACGTCATTGTTCTCCCTTTCAAAATCTGCAGAAGATCACCTGGGTGTGATGCATTGTTGTCACCTGATCTACTAGCTTTGACCTTATAGGACTTGATGGTGACAGGTGATTTGTGAGGTTTATGATGGCATTTCTGAATTTATTTCAGAGAAAGGAGGTATTTGTGTATACAAAGTGCTGGAATAACTTAGCAGGTCAGGCAGCATTTCTGGAGAACACAGATAGGTGATATGCTGGGTCAGGACCCTTCTTCAGAATGAAGAACTTCCCCATCCATATTCTCCAGGGATGCTAAGTTACTATCGAAATTTGTGTCTTTTTTTTGTAAACCAGTATCTGTGGTTATGTGTGTCTTCCTTGTATTCTTGTGACTCCATCCCTCCATCACTCCATGACACCATCATCTGTTTTTAAATAGATTGTGGTTTCAATTGCTTTTAAATGATCTTAATGTGGCGGGGACTGGCAGGAGTACAACCAAAAACTAGTCGGACACAGGTTGTGTGCTCTAAACGTGTTTATTCTTCTGCATACTGCCCCCTACTCTTTAGCTGGCACGGGCGTTGCCTGACCTTAAATAACAACTCGGATACCGACCTCGTAACTCGCGCCTCCCTCACCAAGACGCCGCCCTCTAGAGCCAAAGGTTCGCCGTGACCTTGGGTTACTATCAGGTGCCGCCCACACAACCCCCCCCCCCCCCCCCCCGCAGATCCAGTGGCACCGAACCGCACAGGACGTCGCACGAGGCAGCCTGAACACGTAGATACAATCCCGCGCCCCGGGGGCTTGCTCGGTTTGGGAGAATCTCCGAGAGCACGGGACGGCGGACTCGAAAGGGACCTTCATACGGGCACTGAAAGGGTGACTTGTGGGAGTCACGGCGAAGAAAAACGTATGGGCAGCCCATCAGTGGCAGTTGCACATGGAAAGGGGCCACTCCACGACGCAACGTTGGGATGGGAGATAGGGCGCCGACCCTCTCCCGCAAGCGGATCAGCACCGATGACGGGGGTTCCTGGGACCCATCAGCGCCAGGGACAAACTCCCCGGTGACGATGAGCGGAGCACCCTATATCAACTCCGCGGTGGACATTGACAGATCCTCCTTGGGTGCCGTCCGAATCCCCAACAGGACCCACAGCAACTCGTCCATCCACCCAGGGCCTGTGAGGCGAGCCTTCAGGGCAGCCTTCTGACAGCGGTGGAACCACTCCACCAACCCATTTGATTGGGGATGGTACGCTGTCGTGTGGTGCAGCTGCGTCTCCAACAGGCGGGCCATGGTGGACCACAGTTCAGATGTAAACTGGGCACCCCATTCAGATGTGATGTGCAGTGGAACCCCAAAGCGGGCAATCCAAGTTGCTATGAGGGCACGAGCTCACGACTGCATTTAAGTGCCGTGAGTGGGATGGCCTCCAGCCACCACGTAGAATGGTTGACCACCGTAAGCAGGTGTGAAACCCTTTGGGGCGGAGGCAGCGGCCCCACGATGTCCACGTGTATGTTTGAACCGCTGTCGTGGCACTGTGAAGTCTTGAATGGGCCCGGACGTGTCTATGCACCTTTGATGTCTAGCATGGGATGCACGCCCGGGCCCAGCAAGCGACCTGCTTCCGAAGTCTATGCCACATAAACCTTGCGGCCACCATAGCAACCATGGCCCGGATGGATGGGTGGGCCAGCCCAAGGATCACCTCAAACACGCGATGGTGCCAGGCCGCCGGAACGATAGGCCTCGCTGACCTGTGCATACGTTACAGAGGATGGAACTCAAGGAACCCAACAGCACGTCCTCAAGCACCAAGCCAGAGATCGCGGTGCGGTTCGCGGCATCTCATCGTCTGCCAGCTGAGCCGCCGCAAAGTCGGATGGGATCTTCAAAGCCCTCCCCCACGAGCTACTGGTGGAGGCCTCGTGGTAACTGCTGCAAGTAGGTGAATTTAAAGAGTGGACATGACAGGTGATCACCCATGGGCGTGAGCATCTCTCTCATGGGGGCCGAGGGCAACCGGTCGCCGAGCCCGCCCATGTTAAGGACCTGACAGGCGCGCTGCATTCGGCTCGGCCCGTAGATCCGGAGCAACAGCTCCTTGAGGCCTGTGTATTTCCCGACGATCGGTGGATTATCCAGGTAAGGAATGACCCGACCAGCATTCTGCTGCTCAAGAGCGCTTTCCACATGGTGATAGCGAGTCTCGTCATCTGTAATGCCGTGGATGTGAAATTTGGATTCGGCCTGTCGAAACCAAACCCTCGGCTGTGAGGTCCAAAATGTAGGCAGCTTCAGGAAGACCACGTTCAGTTCGGCCTCGTTGGCATTTTAGGCGGCAGCAGCAGAATGCTTTTTTTTTTAAATTTCCCTTCCATGATTACACTCCTGGACGTCTGGGGTCACCAATTATGGCGGAGACTGACAGAAGTCCAGCCAAAAACTAGTCGGACACAGGTTGTGTACTCTATACATGTTTATTCTTCTGCATACAGCTCCCTACTCTTCAGCTGGCACGGGCGTTGCCCGGCCTTAAATAACAACTCAGATACCGACCCCGTGACTCGCGCCACCCCCACCAAGACGCCGCCCTCTGGAGCCGATGGTTCATCGTGACCTTGGGTTGCTATCAGGTGCCACCACTTTAATATGTTTATCAGTCTTTTCATTTCAAAAAATATATTTTTGTAATTTGGATATTTTAATCACTTTAATATTTTTAGTAGCATCTTATATAATGTTATTCTGAATGTCAAAGTCATTCCAATACTTGGTTTATGATAGTTTAAGCTAACACAAGGAAATGGCTAAGGAGTTGTGACAGCATTATTTTTGGGTGGGTTTGTTCTGCTTCTCTTTCCACATGCTCCGATTGCAGCCTGCCATGCTGGCTTTCAGCAAAGAACTTTCATCAATAGATGTGATTCTTCTTGTTGTGTTCTTTTCAGAGTAATGTTGATGAAATAACCTTCACTATTTCAGAAGTTACATCATCACTTTTGCACCTACAAAGTTTTTGCTGGGTAGGGTAAAACATTGATTTCACTAAAGGAAGCCACATGTTTTCAATCTTTACTGTAGATGGCCCTTCCACCGCAATGGTATTTCCTCCTTCCTCGCCCACATCTCACACCCCACAAAGCCATAATAGTCCATTCAGCTGACATATTAATGGCCCAACAGCTGGATTCCCTGGTTCTCTGCACTAATTCTCCATCCGTTTTTTGTCTCGGCTCCTTGATCATGACATCCCTCTGATGTCAGGAGATTCTGTCTCTCTGATTCTCTGATGGCCCCAATCTTTTAACAGTAACTCCACCTCATTCCATCCCATACTTGATCAGTTTGGATTTTCACTAGTCATCTCAGTTTCCTTTGATCTGATCAGCCATCCAACTACCAGCCTATCCTCAGCACAATTATTCATGTGGTGTTATAGCTTGTAGACATCTGTATCATTCTTTCTGTGTCAAATTCGATTCCAAGTAGGTCTTAAATCTACAGTCTTCAAAATTAAAGTAAAACTACTACTGAGCCATAGTAGATTCATGCCTTGATCTCATTATTGTTCCTTCTATCATTTTGTGGATATCGAAGCAAGAAATATTCAGCTAACACAATTTTCAGAAAATAATTTCTATGTTACTCTTACAAGATCTGGTTTACTGAAGCCTGCAGGCAATTTCCAGTTTTTTAAAATATTACCTCCTACTATTACTTTCACTTACAAAATAGTTTGATAACATGTTCACTTCATATCAGTTGTTATGGCCTGGATAATCTTTGTCAAAATAATTGCCTTGTGTGTGTGTTTTTTTTTAAAGGCAGAATTGCAATTGATTCACACACTAGAAGACCCAAATGCTGCGTTGGACTTCATTTGTGTTTAACCCACTGAGCTACAAATCACAAATATCCACTCAATATATTCGCTTGTCAAAGTTTCACCATTCTTTGGCAATCTGAAAGCGGAAGTAGCTCAGGTAAATCTTCAGTGAGGTGGTTGAAGCGGGATAGGGTGGGGATCAATTGAAACATCAACAACATAATATTTATGGGAAGACTTTTTTTTAGGGTCTTGAAGGATCAATAGATACAAAGAGAAAATGCTGGAAAAATTCGTATCAGGCAGGATCAGTGAAGAGAAAAAACTGTTAATGTTTCAGGTCAATTTCCTTTCTTTAGAGCTACTGAATATCTCCAATAATTTCTGGGGTACTCTCAGATTTCCAGCATCTGCTGTTTGTTCTTTTTTTCCCTCCATTTTTTAATTTGTTGAATTACTTAAGGTCCAGGACAACTGGGAAGAACCTACATGGCAAAAACAATGTGCTGATTGTTCCCTGAATTTCAATCAAGTTCATATTATCATTATTAAGTCCCAAGCTGCAAATACTGTGTGCCAGTGTCAGTGTCTAAACCTTCAAGCATTACTACATTTGACTGAGAAAAACTGGCTCAGTTGCAGGACAATTGCATAAAGGCAGCCAACTAAAATTTGCAGAATCAATAACAATTTTGCATCTGAAAATTCAGCAATAAGTGATTATCAGGTCATATTTACTTATAGAGAAATAAAAATCTGTTGGAGGAACTCATTGGATCGAGTAATATTTTCTGGGAGTGGAGAAAGGAATTGTCAATGTTTCAAGTCAAAACCCTGCATCAGGACTTAAGGGGCTGTCCCAATTGTCATGTTGAAGACCTCCTTTAACTATGTAGAAGACCTCATTCGACTATGTTGAAGACTAGCTTCGACCAGCTACGACTAGCTAGGACTAACTTTGTGAAAATTGGACATCGAATAGTGGAGAGTGAAGACAATCTCCTTCGATCTCTTTCGACCTTCCTTTCGACCACCCTTTGACTATGATGAAGACTATCTATGACTACCTTCGATTACCTTCGACTACCCTCGAATACCTACGACTAACATGCCAACCTACTGCGACCTACTACGACTAAACCTACGATTAAAAAAAGTATTGATTTTTCCCATGGCAACCTTCTTTTACTCGAGGGCATTTTTCAATGTTGAAAAATACGCCGCGACGTAGCTGAGGCCTCGAGTACATGGGGACTACTTTCGAGCATGACGGAGAGTTACAAAGACCTCCTACGACCTCGTGTTGACCATGCTGCGAGTATGAGTCGAGGGCAAACTCGCCAGAACTCGCGAATTAGGTCCCCAAAATGGGACAGCCCCTTAAGAGCAGAGAAACATAGAAACATAGAAGCATAGAAATGAGGTGCAGGAGTAGGACATTCGTCCCTTCGAGCCTGCACCGCCATTCAATATGATCATGGCTGAAGGGAGAAGGGAGATAGACAGTATAAAGAGAGAGACAAATTGTGAGTCAGGGATTAGCAGATGATCAGTAGACTCAGGAGGTATGAAGGATGATAGGCAAATGGAGCCTGTTGCTGGGGAGGAAGAGGGATGTTTTTGGGAGACGGAGGCATGTTGATAGGTAGAGAAGACAAAAATGGCTGGTAGATGTAGGTAAATATTTATTGTGATTATATTTCATAATATGACATGAAATTGTTTATAATATTCAGAATATATCACAAAGTACTTTTTCTACATCATTTAGATCAAACCATGTTTCATGACATGATTTTCTTTTCAGTTCGGTCCAGAGTTAAGTGTTTAATTGTCATAGGTACCTGATATGAACCCAATAATTAAATTCTTGAAGAAACAGGGAAATGCAGATGCTGGCTCACAAAAAAAACCCCACAAAGTGCTTGAGTTACTCAATGGTATAAACATAATCACTGGAGAACATGGATAGATGATAATGATCATTTGAATTGGGACCTTTCTGAAGACTGATTATAGTGGGTGTGGGAATAAAGATGGAAGAGAGGAGGAGGGGCAGGATAAATCGTGGCTGGTGAACACAGACGAGGAGGGTTTCATAGGCAGATGGTTGGACAAAGCACAGAGATGAAAAAGAGGTGTGGGACAAAAGGATTGAAGTTGTGAGTTATGAAACCAGAGAAAGAAATGGAGGTGGAGGGGGGGGGGGGAAATAGGCATAGACACATAGAAAATAGGTGCAGGAGTAGGCCATTTGGCCCTTCGAGCCTGCACCGCCGTTCGATATGACCATGGCTGAATATCCAACTCAGTATCCCGTACCTGCCTTCTCTCCATACCCCCTGATCCCTTTAGCCACAAGGGCCACATCCAACTCCCTCTTAAATATAGCCAATGAGCTGGCCTCAACTACCTCTGTGGCAGCGAATTCCAGAGATTCCTCATCTCGGTCCTAAAAGATTTCCCCCTCATCCTTAAACTGGGACACCTTGTTCTGGTCTTCCCCAACATCGGGAACAATCTTCCTGCATCTAGCCTGCCCAACCCCTTAAGAATTTTGTATGTTTCTATAAGATCCCTCCCTCAATCTTCTAAATTCTAGCGAGTACAAGCTGAGTCTATCCAGTCTTTCTTCATATGAAAGTCCTGACATCCGACTTCCGGTGGCTGCTATGAAGCAGTGAAGGCAGCTGCACTGAGCTCGCCTCCAGACAAATCGTGTTTAAAGTCGACTCCCATGCCAGGAACAAGTTAAAAATTCTTATCAGGTTTGCTGAACGTCAAGGGTACTGACTCCATCAAACGATACTGGTGGTTTTGGGATTTAAAACGATCTTATCGAAAAAACTGGATGAGAAAGAGAAGAGGTCAGAGAGGACCCAAGAAAACTACAATCAGTCTCCAGCTCCAAAAAGCTCTGGATGAGCTTGAAACTACCCCTGAACTCTCGTTTGAAAGTTTGGAAGAGGAGCTGGAACCTCAACAACCTACAAGCGATATGGCTGCGAGAAGTGATACAAAGGAGAAAGAAATGAAAAGCTGGGAAGAAACGGTAAGAGCTAATATTCTTAAAGAAATTAGTAAAGATCTTCAGCAGCAATTTGCCAAAATGAATTCTACAATTCAGAATAACTTCTCCACTATGGAGGGCAATCTTTCTATGAAAATTGATAAGAGCTGTGGCGAAGTAAAAGAGCTTTATGTAGCCCTGAAACAGCAGTTTAAAGATTTGGAGTCCAGCACAGCGAAAGAGATGGAAAGTATGCGGAGAGAGTATAACAACAAACATGACATTCTGCTGAAGCAATTAACAGACACGGAAAGATTGATGGAAGAAATGGAGGGTGAGAAGGAAACAGATGTGCCAAGAGATAACAGGTCTGAAAAAACAACACGATACGAATTGGCAATTAACGAATAAATTGAATGAGAAATGTCAAGATTTAGAGGCCAGGTCTAGGAGACAAAATCTGAGACTTGTAGGAATTAAAGAGGGTGCGGAACACAGCCTTCAAATGCGTGATTTCATTACTAATCTACTTAAAGATGTTTTCAAACTTCCTGAAAAACCAAAGATAGATCTGGCTCATCGAGTGGGTCGCCTCCAAAAACACGATAATGCTAAACCAAGGCAAATTATTGTAAAGTTTCTAGATATTTCAACTGTGGAAACTCTATTAAAGAAGATAAAATATGGAGAAAATCTTACATTCGCTGATAATATCGTAAGATTCTACAGGGATTACCCTCGGGAAATTCTGGAAAAAAGACGCGAGTTTAAAACTGCAAGCAGTGTTTTATATGGACATTCTGAAGTTCGTTATGGCGTGATCTATCCAGCAAAAATGCTAATTACTTTTAAGGGCAAGCAACGCTCATTTACCGACCCGGACGCTGCCTGCAAATACGCCGAGGAGATTTTAAACAAAATTCAATCAGGATCAGATTAACTGACATTTTGTCTGGAAACCGTTTTTTCTGTTCAAATTAAACCACTCGAAACCTACAGACAGTTACCAGACAGTCTTATCTGCAAAGAATGTGCTATTTAATAACACGGGCTTCTGAACTGAAAGCACATAGGAACTCTCAAGGTTGCAAGCACATCACCAAATTTTGAAGCACAAAGAACTATGAGACTATCGCCTTTTGAAATGGCCATGATAAGAGGCATCTGTTTCACACTATATGACCTATTATTCACACATATAACTAACTAACTAATTAACCAATTCAACCAACGTTAAAGGCGTAATGTCCTATACTAACACGATTAACTATATAGCAAGAAGGGTGGGGGAGGTTAGACATATATTTTAATTATTAATTACTAATAATGAATTAACTAACATACAGGTAAATGAAAAGTGTAATTTTTGATGAGGTATTTTAACCCATCATTATTTTTATTTTAAGCTAAATCCTCTACCTTCCCTTTTATTTTATTCTATTTTAAACTGCTCAGCGATGACCTGATATGATAATTTTGGTAACAATTAGAGGGAACCGACTAACGTTGGGTCAAATTCTAACAGGGGGATAGGGCCCAGTGCATAATTTCATCGACGGAGGTCAAATTTAAAACATATCTAGCTACCTTAGGTGGCTTTTTTGTAATTTATCGCTTTTTTTGATAAATTACATTCACTTTTTTTGTTTATTCACAATTATGTGTTGCATGATTTAATCATTTTTATGTACACTTTATTTTATGTTTTTCTCTTCCCCTCAATTATGTTTAATAATGTCAAGAGATGTAGAACTACTGTAGAAATTATGAAGGACAACCCTGGATTCGGGATTCTGAGGTACTTGGCTGCATCACATGAAGCATACAGTCTGGTAATAATAGCCAATGCAAGATAATAGTCGAATAAATACCGGAGGTCTCACCTTCTGTAGTTGGAACATCAGAGGTGCGAATGAGCCAATTAAAAGAGGTAAAATTCTGGCACAATTAAAATCATTAAATATGGATATTGCGTTCCTACAAGAGACACATTTGAAACAACAAACTCAGATCAGATTAAGGGCAAATTGGATAGGTCAAACCTATTACTCCTCATTCACCTCTAAAGCAAGAGGCACGGCCATTATAATTCGGAAGGGCATACCTTTTAAATTAAAGAATTCCATATCTGATAAAGAGGGAAGATATGTTATAGTCACAGGAGAAATTTACAATACACCATTAACTATGATAAATATTTACGCGCCTAATTTTGATAACCCACAATTTTTTAGGAAAATAATAGATTTAATCGCAGAGCATAATTTTCAAAATATAATAATGGGGGGAGATTTCAATTGTGTTATAGATCCATATTTAGATAAATCAATAAAGCTAGGGAAGCGTCTTGTTAAAACCAAGACCTGTGAATTTTTAAATACTTATATAAAAAATAATAACATAGCTGATGTTTGGAGAATAGCAAATCCAAGTGGTAGGGAATACTCATTTTATTCATCAGTTCACAAAACTTATTCGCGAATTGACTATTTCTTACTGGACACAAAATTGATCCCGTATACGAATAAACCATCATATCATAATAGTATTATTTCTGATCACTCACCATTGACTTTTATACTTAAAATTGAGGGAATGCCGAGTATAAAGCCTTTTTGGAGGTTCAATGCACACATATTAAATAACCCGCAGGGTTATGAGTATATAAAAGAACAAACAAAACTTTTTTTCGAAATAAATGACACACCGGGTATTTCTGCACCACTATTATGGGAAACCTTCAAGGCATATATTCGCGGTGTCATAATCTCTTACCAAAGTTTTCAAAATAAGGAAAATAAAAGAGAACTTCAGCGGATAGAACAGAAGATAAAATTACTAGAACTGGACAATGCAACTGACCCAACCATAAATAAACATAATAAGATAACTTTACTGAAATATAAAGTCAATAGAATATTAGCGGCTAGAGTAATAAGATTATTCCAAATTACAAAACAAGCACACTTCGAATTTGGGGATAAGCCACATAAACTGCTTGCGAGGCAACTGAAGCAACGAGAAAAGGAAAAAACTATTACAAAAATTAAATCGGACAATGGTGAGTTGCTAACATTGCCTAAGGATATTAATAAGAGGTTTGCCCAATTTTATCATAATTTATACACATCCAAAATAAAGACAGATGTAAGTAAAATTACAAATTTTTTAGATAATTGCAAGCTCCCAAAATTGGATAGTTTAGAACAAGAGCAATTAGGAGCACGGATTACTAGTGAAGAAATAAAACAAATAATAAATTCATTGAAAAATGGGAAGACCCCAGGACCAGATGGCTTTAGTAATGAATTTTATAAAAGATTTCAGAAGTCTATTTTACCAAGATTATTTAATTTATACACGCAGGCTTATATTGAAAATAAACTACCAGAAACCCTTGCAGAAGCAACAATAACGCTTATACCAAAAAAAGATAAAGATTTAGATGAGCCTGGTTCTTATAGAGCTATATCACTTCTAAATACGGATCAGAAAATTTTAGCAAAGATTCTAGCTAGAAGGCTAAATAATTATATTAACAATTTAATAAATACGGATCAAACGGGATTTATACCCAAAAGACAATCATTTAATAATTGAGAAGGCTTTTTAATATAATGTACTCTCATAAGAAGGACAATGAAGATATCTCAGTGGTCACGTTGGATGCAGAGAAGGCATTTGATCAAGTAGAATGGCAGTATTTATACAAGGTACTCCAAAAATTTAATATGGGAGAGAATTTTATCAGATGGATTAAACTACTTTATGATAGACCTACGGCAAGAATATTAACTAACAATACGCTATCTCCAAAATTTTACTTATCAAGGGGTAATAGGCAAGGGTGTGCCTTATCACCATTGCTATTTGCCCTTATGATAGAACCGCTGGCCGAAAGGATTAGAAATCACCCGAATATTCATGGATATAACAGCAAGGACTCAAAGAATAAAATTTCATTATACGCTGATGATATCCTTTTATATATTACTAATACACAAACGAGTATACCCACCTTATTAACACTAATTGAGGAATTCGGCTCTTTTTCAGGATACAGAATAAATTGGAATAAAAGCGAAATTATGTCTTTAAAACCACAGGATTCGAGACACTTACTAAAATTCCCCTTCAAAATTGCAACAGAAAAATTCAAGTACCTGGGTATTCAAATTACGAGAAGACACAAATCATTATTTAGTGCCAATTTTATACCACTATTAAATAAACTGAATGATACGATTAAATTTTGGAAAACGCTTCCACTCTCATTGATAGGTAGAATTAACGCTATAAAAATGACTTTCTTACCACAATTAATATATTTGTTTCAAGCAATCCCAATATATATTCCAAAATATTTTTTCAAAAAATTAGATTCCACTATCACTAATTTTATATGGGACTACAGAACACATAGAATTCAACGAAAGCATTTGTGCAAATCTAAAGAAGTGGGGGGTTTATCATTACCTAACTTTATATATTACTACTGGGCAGTGCATATTAAGAACATAATATACTGGCTAGATAGTTCCACTCAGCAGTTGGAGTGGATAAGAATGGAGAAAGAGGAGTGCTATCCGTACGATATAGGAACGATTCTGCTCTCACCGATAAAATTGAATAGTATAATATATAAGAAGAACCCAATTATTCACAATATAATAAGAATTTGGAAACAAATAAAAGCATCCTTGAAATTAAATAATTTATCAGTATTAACCCCACTATTGAACAACCCCGCATTCAAACCTTCTCTCATCGACAACACATATCAACAATGGGATAGACTGGGGATTAGGAAAGTAGGGGACATGTATGAAGTGGGCAAACTGTTATCATTTCAACAATTAAAATTAAAATTTAAATTGAAGGATAATCAATATTTTAAATATATACAGGTATGTGACTTTATGAAGAAACATACACATAGATTTCAAACTATATTTTTAGATCCTTTAGAAGAAGCAATGAATATCAAGGCTGATTCACAAAAATTAATATCATACTTTTATAATAATATATTAAATAGAGAATCACCCTCAACAGAAGCATTAAGGGAAGATTGGGAACAAGAGCTAATGACAAAGATCTCTAAGGATAGATGGGAAAAATATTTGATGAATACACATAACTGTTCTATTAATGCAAGACATAATTTAATTCAATTCAAATTATTACATAGACTATATTATTCAAAAACGAGGTTGAATAAATTTTATCCAAACGTCTCTCCCAGATGCGATAAATGTTTGTTTCAAAACGCTAATATAACACACTCATTTGTTGGATGTACAAAGTTGAATAAATTTTGGAGTGATATATTTGATATATTTACAAAGATTTTCAAGTCAAGAATAGAACCCAAAACGGAATGGATTATATTTGGAATAATAGGAGAAGATACCAATTTAAATAAAGATCAAAATGTTTTTTTTAATTATGGGTTAATAATTGGAAAGAAATTGATACTTAAATTTTGGAAAAATACAACCACACCAACTGTTAAAATGTGGATTAGGAATATGATGGACATAGCACGCCTTGAAGAAATGAGACTCCGACTAATAGATAAATATGACCAATTCTTAAAGAGTTGGTCTCCTTTCATCGACTTTTTGGAATCATGTGATGCAGCGGTGCCGTAAGGATTGCTGATTTCAGTTCATGACGCGGATAGAGCTACATCTCCGAATACAGATTTGAAAAATTCTCTTTTAAGGGGCCTTCTCTTCTATTTCTACTTTCCTTTCCTCTTTCTCTTTTTTTTTTTTTTTTTTATATACACACTTCACGTTTTTTTTATACTCTCTACCACCTCTATTCTCCCCACTTTTTTTCCCCTTTCTATTGCTTTCTTTTTCTTGTTCTATTTCTCCACTTTTTGCCACTTTCTATTGCTTTGTTTTTCTAATAAAATAAATAAACAAAAAAAAAAAAAAAAAAGAAAGTCCTGACATCCCAGGAATCAGTCTGGTGAACCTTCTCTGTAATCCCTCTATGGCAAGAATGTCCTTCCTCAGAATAGGAGACCAAAACTGTACGCAATACCCCAGGTGTGGTCTCACCAAGACCCTGTACAACTGCAGTAGAACCTCCCTGCTCCTATACTCAAATCATTTTGCTATGAATACTAACATACCATTCACCTTCTTCACTGCCTGCATAGTATAAACTATGTGGGGCACCAGGGTGTGTGCAGGTGAAAGGGAAGGGAAAGGGTGTGTGTGTTAGAGTTTACCTAAACCAAAATAATTCAATATACCAGGGTTGTAAGCTACTCATGTGGAATATGAGGTGCTGTTCCTATTGTTTGCATTTGGCTTCACTCTGGCAATGAAGAAAGCCCAGGACACAATGGATAGTATGGGGAGTGAAGTTAAAGTAAGGGGAGATCCAATAGGCTTTGTCGGACCGAGTGCAAGTGTTCAGCGAAACAATCTATGCTTGATCTTGACGATGTACAGGGGACCACATCGGCAACACTAGATGCAATAGATGAGGTTAGAGGATGTGAACATCCGTCTCACCTTCAAGGACATCTGAGGTCCTTGGATAGACATGAGGGAGTAGATACAGGGGCAGGTGTTTCATCTCCTATTTTCGCAGCGGAAAATACGTGGTGAGGGGGTGGTTTGGGTTGGAAGGGATATGCGAGCCAGAGAGTTACAGAGGGAGCAATCTCTGTGAAAAGTGCAAAGGGTGGAGACGGGAAGATTTGACTGGCGATGGAATCACATTTGACGTGACAGCACTGTTGATGGGTGATAAATTGAATGTGATGGTTGGTGGGGTGAAAGGTGAAGTCCAGGGGAACTCTATCCTTGTTCAATATGAGGGGAGTGGAACTGCAGGACCCAGAGGAGATGTGAGTGAAGGTTCCATCTATGGCTGCATGTTTACTAAAGAAAGAGGACCTCAGATGTCCTAGAATGGAAAGTCTTATCTTGGTTGCAGATGCGGCAGAGACAGAGGAATTGGGAGAAGGGATTAGCGTCTTTGCAAGAGGCAATATGGGAGGAATTATCGTCCAGATTACTGCAGGCGTTTTGTAGATTTATAATGGATGCCCGTTGATAGTGTGTCCCCTTTGATGGATACAGAGATCAGGAACATATCTCTAACATCTCTCTCCCCTTTCTTTATCTCTCTGTCTCCATCACAGGGGACTGACTATAGACTGACATCTACTGCAAACCTACTGAATTCCACATATGGACTACACTTCCTCCCATCCTGTATATTGCAAAGTCGCTATCCCCTTCGTTTCTGATGCATTTGCTCACATAGAAACATAGAAACATAGAAAATAGTTGCAGGAGTAGGCAATTTGGCCCTTCGAGCCTGTTCCACCATTCAATATGATCATGGCTGATCATCCAACTCAGTATCCTGTACCTGCCTTCTCTCCATACCCCCTGATCCCTTTAGCCACAAGGGCCACATCTAACTCCCTCTTAAATATAGCCAATGAACTGGCTTCAACTACCTTCTGCGGGAGAGAATTCTAGAGATTCACCACTCTCGGTGTGAAAAACGTTTTCCTCATCTCGGTCCTGAAAGATTTCCCCTTTATCCTTAAACTGTGACCCCTTGTTCTGGACTTCCCCAACATCAGGAACAATCTTCCTGCATCTAGCCTGTCCAACCCCTTAAGAATTTTGTAAGTTTCTATAAGATCCCTCCCTCAATGTTTTAAATTCTAGCGAGTACAAACCAAGTCTATCCAGTCTTTCTTCAAATGAAAGCCCTGACATCCCAGGAATCAGTCTGGTGAACCTTCTCTGTACTCCCTCTAAGGCAAGAATGTATTTCCTCAGATTAGGAGACCAAAACTGTACGCAATACTCCAGCTGTGGTCTCACCAAGACCCTGTACAACTGCAGTAGAACCTCCCTGCTCCTATAATCAAATCCTTTTGCTAAGAATGCTAACATGCCATTCGCCTTCTTCACTGCCTACTGTACCTGCATGCCTACGCCTGAAGAAGGGTTTTCTCCAGCAATTTTGTGTACCTGCCTACTTTAATGACTGGTGTACCATGACACCCAGGTCTCGTTGCATCTCCCCCTTTCCTAATCGGCCACCATTCAGATAATAATCTACTTTCCTGTTTTTGCCACCAAAGTGGATAACCTCACGTTTATCCACATTATACTGCATCTGCCATGCATTTGCCCACTCGCCCAGCCTATCCAAGTCACCTTGTAGCCTCCTAGCATCCTCCTCACAGCTAACACTGCTCCCCAGCCTCGTGTCATCCGCAAACTTGGAGATGTTGCATTAAATTCCCTCGTCCAAATCATTAATATATATCCTAAATAGCTGGGGTCCCAGAACTGAGCCTTGCGGTACCCCGCTAGTCACTGCCTGCCATTGTGAAAAGGACCCGTTTACTCCTACTCTTTGCTTCCTGTCTGCCAGCCAGTTCTCTATCCACATCAATATTGAACCCCCAATACCGTGTGCTTTAAGTTTATATACTAATCTCTTATGTGGGACCTTGTCGAAAGCCTTCTGAAAGTCCAGATATAACACATCCACTGGTTCGCCCTTATCCACTCTACTAGTTACATCCTCGAAAAATTCTATAAGATTCGTCAGACATGATTTACCCTTCATAAATCCATGCTGACTTTGTTCAATGATTTCACCACTTTCCAAATGTGCTGCTATCCCATCTTTAATAACTGATTCTAGCAGTTTCCCCACTACCGACGTTAGACTAACTGGTCTATAATTCCCCGTTTTATCTCTCCCTCTCTTTTTAAAAAGTGGTGTTACATTAACTACCATCCACTACTCCAGAATCTACAGAGTTTTAAAAATGATCACTAATGCATCCACTATTTCTGGAGCTACTTCCTTAAGTACTCTGGGATGCAGCCTATCTGGCCCTGGGGATTTATCGGCCTTTAATCCATTCAATTTACCTAACACCACTTCCCGGCTAACCTGGATTTCACTCAGTTCCTCCTACAGTTGGTTCCTCTCTATGTTGAGGGGGACCAAAACTGCACACAATACTCCAGGTCCCACTAGGGGTCTGTACAACTGCAGAAGGACCTATTTGCTCCTATATTCGATTCCTCTTGATATAAAGGCCAACATGCCATTCGCTTTCTTCACTGTGAGAGACTGTTCTTGACCTGGAGGTAATAGTTGATGGGCACTGAGTTTATTCAAATTATGGCATCCAAGATCTAAGGCATATCAGCAATACTCGCATTTAGTTCATAATTACATGTTTTGTTTTTAATTAAAATATGTCTTTTGACTGTTTGTTGTCATGTTGTAAGTGAGCAAATCAGCATTGATTTGTTGCAGACAACTATCAGTTCTGACAGACTGTTCATGTCCACCAACGAGAAGATTAACATGTACATTTATTCTGTAAGAACATGCCTCCAGGGCATGCTTCACACAGACAACATGTTTTATTATTTCTTGTTACAGTTTGTTTCTGTTTGCATGAAAAGAAAAGTGAAAGCATGCAACTTGGAAAATTTCATTGTGTCAATTGTTATTGTAAACTCTCAAGTGCAAGAGTCAAAGAGTAACTGAGTCATACAGTGCAGAAACAGGCGCTCCCTCACACCAGATTTGCAGTGTCTATAAATCATTTTTTTTCCATTTATCATAGGCTGTAGCCACTTTATTCTCCCCACATTTCCTTAAAACACACACACCGCATCAACCCCCACCCCCTCCACCCCACACTCATATCTACATACTAGGAGCAATTTACAGCAGTCACATATGTATTTAGGACGTGGAGGGAAATGAGAGCACCCAAGATGAAAATTTGTGGTCATATATAGAATGTGTAAATTCCTTGGACAGCATTGGAGGTCAGGGCTGAACTGGAGATAAAGGGCTGCAGTTCTCTGAGCTGTGCCACTGTGCTGCCACCTATGCCCAGGTCAGATCAGTCAACAGTACTTTTATGTTCATGTCATCATCTTGAATACCATACTTCCAAGAAAAGGAAGATCCAATCATTTAGAATATATTATTTCATTATATGCAGCCTCATACTTCATGCTGCCTCGAGAAAGCAGCAAACATAATCAAAGCCCACTCGCACCACAATCATTTTCTCCCAATATGCCGTTGCTGCCCTTGGTCTTTTTACTTAATCTGCACTTTCTCTGTAACTGTAGTGCTATATTCTGCACTACTTCTTTTTCGCTTTTTGCACTCCCTTTTTGTACTCGTATATAATTTGATTTTATTCATGTGTGGAATGATTTACCTGGATAGCACACAAAACACGTGGCAATAATGAGCGAATACCAATACAGAAGTGAATCTGTATACAGAGGTAATTTATTCTTTGAATAAACTGAAAAATGAGGAAAACAAGCAGAGATAATCAAGCTTCTCTCCTAGTTAGAGCCCAGTTGCAAAATTATTGTTCAATTTTATAATATGCCGGGATTAGAAGAGAGGGAAAGAAAAATTACCACTGCCTCTAGTCTTCTGAGATATATTTAAAGGCAATAAGTAGAAAATACATAGCCTCCAAGATAGAGAAGATAAAGTAGATTCCTTGTCATTTTAATTAATATCTGTTCTATAAAACTAGGTTAACTTTGGAAATATAAACTCTAATTCTAATGTTCTTTTATAACATATAATGATCCACAGAAGAGCAACAATTTGAATTTATCTCTTTCATATCCTCGGGATGTCTCAAACGTTTTAATTCAGCAAGTTATTTGTGAAGTGTAATTACATTTTTTATTAATGAATATGAAAACGGTGTCAAAATAAGTGAAAATATCTCAGCCATATTGCATGTTGACAAACGCATCTGGATATGTGATTTTTCAAAAGATGGTCAGGCTGAAGATTTTATAAAAACAAACTGCTGGATGAACTCAACAGATCAGGATGCACCTGTGGAAATAAATTGACAGACAAGATTTTGGCTTGAGACCCCGCGGCAGATTTTTATGCTGGCCAAAGTGTGTTCTTCAGCTGATAGCAAACACCATCTTTTGAAAGGAGTTGAAATTTCTGTTAGGCACAGCTGCTCAAGGGCTTGGCAAGTAACTGATTATCACTTACGAAAGACACAAAAAGCTGGAGTAACAGCGGGACAGGCAGCATCTCTGGAGAGAAGGAATGGGTGGCATTTCAGTCCGAGACCCTTCTTCAGACTGGTTTGAGAAGGGAAACAAGAGATGCAGACCAAGATGTAGAGAGATAAAGAACAAAGAATAAAAGGTATGCAAAAAAGTAACAATGCCATTATTCGCTGTTAGTTAGATAAAAACAATAAGCTGGTGCAATTTGGGTGGGGGAGGGATAGAGAGAGAGAGGGAATGCCGGGGTTATTTGAAGTTAGATAAATGAATATTCATACCACTGGGCTGTAAGCTGAGATGCTGTTCCTCCAATTTGCGTTTAGCCTCACTCTGACAATGGAGAAAACCCAGGATAGAAAGGTCTGTGTGGGAATGGAAAGAAGGATTAAAGTGTTTAGCAACTGGGAGATTAGGTAGGTTCAGGCGGAGTGAGTGAAGGTGGTCAGCGAAATGGTCGTCCAGTCTACGTTTGAATTCGCCGGTGGCTGTACATCTGGGCAATAAGTACTCCTGTTTAAGTACTGTTGGGGGAGACAGCCTACCTGGGGGTAGCAACAGCGGCCGGGCCTCCTGCACAGAGACCGGCCCTGTTGCTCAGAAGGGTAGAGAAACGAAGAGGAGGGCAATAGTAATAGGGCACTCTATAATTAGGGGGTCAGATAGGCGATTCTGTGGACACAGTCAGGATGGTAGTTTGTCTCCCTGGTGCCAGGGTCGGGGATGTGTCTGAATGCATCCAAGATATCCTGAAATCTGAGGGAGAGGAGTCTGAGGTCGTGGTACATATAGGTACCAATGACATAGGCAGAAAAAGATAAGAGGTCCTGAAAAGAGAATTTAGGGAGTTGGGAAGAGAGTTAAGGAGAAGGACCAAAAAAGTAACAATCTCAGGATTACTGCCTGTGCCACGCGACAGTGAGAGTAGGAATGAAATGAGGTGGAGGATAAATGTGTGGCTGAGGGACTGGTGCAGTGGGCAGGGATTCAAGTTTTTGGATCAATGGGACCTCTTTTGGGGAAGATGTGACCTGTACAGAAAGGACGGGTTGCACTTGAACCCGAGGTGGACTAATATCCTGGCGGGGAGATTTTCAAAGGCTACTGGGGAGACTTTAAACTAGAACGGTTGGGGGGAGGGTCTCAAATAGAGAAAGCTAATAGACAATGTGGAAGGCAGGAGGCAGAGAAGGGAAGCACTCAGACCCAAAATGTAGGGGAGAAAGAAGAAAAAGACAATAAACAGAGAATAAGAGGTGGGGGGTTTCTTAAATGTGTATATTTTAATGCTAGGAGCATTGTAAGAAAGCTGGATGAGCTTAGAGCCTGGATTGACACCTGGAAGTATGATGTTATGGCGATTAGTGGAACATGGTTGCAAGAGGGCTGTGATTGGAAACTAAATATTCCAGGATTTTGTTGCTTCAGGTGTGATAGAATTGGAGGGGCAAGAGGTGGGGGTGTTGCATTGCTCGTCAGGGAAGATATTACAGCAGTGCTTTGGCAGGATAGATTAGAGGGCTCATCTAGGGAGGCTATTTGGGTGGAACTGAGAAATGGGAAAGGTGTAGCAACACTTATAGGGATGTATCATAGACCGCCAGATGGGGAGCGAGAATAGAAAGAGCAAATATGTAAGGAAATAGCAGATATTAGTAGTAAGCACAAGGTAGTGATTGTGGGAGATTTCAATTTTCCACACATAGACAGGGAAACACATTCTGTAAAAGGGCTGGATGGTTTGGAGTTTGTAAAATGTGTGCAGGATAGTTTTTTGCAGCATTACATAGGGGTACCTACTAGAGAAAGGGCAGTGCTGGATCTCCTGTTAGGTAATGAGACAGGTCAGGTGGCGGAGGTATGCGTTGGGGAGCACTTAGGGTCCAGTGATCACAAGACCATTAGTTTCAATATCATTATGGAGAGGGTCAGAACTGGACCTAGGGTTGAGATTTTTGATTGGAGAAAGGCTAACTTTGAGTAGCTGCGAAATGATTTAAAAGGAGTGAATTGGGACATTTTGTTTTATGGGATGGATTCTTCGGTATTCTCCAAGGAGAAGGATTAAGAATTATGTGAGGGAAGGGAAAAACAAGTAGGGTAGCAATGGAAACTATGAGATTCAAAGAAGAGGAAGTACGGACACTTTTGAAAAATATGAAAATGGATAAGAGTCCAGGTCCTGAAAGGATATTCTCTTGGACATTGAGGGAAGTTAGTGTAGAAATAGCAGGGGCTATGACAAAAATATTTCAAATGTCATCAGAAACTGAAATAGTGCCGGAGGATTTGCGTACTCCACATGTTGTTCCATTGTTTTAAAAGGGTTCTAGGAGTAAATATAGCAATTATAGACCTGTTAGTTTGATATCAGTGGTGGGCAAATTAATGGAAAGGATACTTAGAGATAGTATATATAAGCATCTGGATAAACAGGGTTTGATTAGGAACAGTCAACATGGATTTGTGCCTGGAAGGTCATGTTTGACTAATCTTCTTGAATTTTTCTAAGAGGTTACTAGGCAAAATTGATGAAGGTAAAGCAGTGGATGTTGTCTATATGGACTTCAGTAAGGCCTTTGACAAGATTCCTCATGGAAGGTTGATTAAGAAGGTTCAATTGTTGGGTATTAATGGCGGAGTAGCAAGATGGATTTAACAGTGGCTGAATGGGAGATGCCAGAGAGTAATGGTGGATGGCTGATTGTCAGGTTGGAGGCCGGTGACTAGTGGGGTGCCTCAGGGGTCTGTGTTGGGTCCACTGTTGTTTATCATGTACATCAATGATCTGGATGGTGGTGTGGAAAATTGGATTAGTAAGTATGCAGATGATAGGTGATGTTGTGGATAATGAAGTAGATTTCACAGTCTACAGAGAGATTTAGGACATTTGGAAGAGTGGGCTGAGAGATTGCAGATGGAGATTAATGCTGATAAGTGTGAGGTGCTACATCTTGGCAGGACAAATAAAAATAGGACGTACATGGAAAATGGTAGCGAATTGAGGAATGCAGTTGAACAGAGGGATCGAGGAATAACTGTGCATAGTTCCCTGAAGGTGGTATCTCATGTAGATAGGGTGGTAAAGAAAGCTTTTGGTGTGCTGGCCTTTATAAATCAGAGCATTGAGTATAGATGTTGGGATGTAATGTTAAAATTGTACAAGGCATTGGTGAGACCATTTCTGGAGTATGGTGTATAATTTTGGTCGCCTAATTATAGGAAGGATGTCAACAAAATAGAGAGAGTACAGAGGAGATTTACTAGAATGTTGCCTGGGTTTCAGCAACTAAGTTACAGAGAAAGGTTGAACAAGTTAGCTTTTTATTCCTTGGAGTGCAGAAGGTTAATGGGGGACTTGATAGAGGTCTTTATAACATAAAAACATAGAAATTAGGTGCAGGAGAAGGCCATTCGGCCCTTCGAGCCTGCACCGCCATTCAATATGATCATGGCTGATCATCCAACAGTATCCCGTACCTGCCTTCTCTCCATACCCTTTGATCCCCTTAGCCACAAGGGCCACATCTAACTCCCTCTTAAATATAGCCAATGAACTGGCCTCAACTGCCCTCTGTGGCAGAGAGTTCCACAGATTCACCACTCTCTGTGTGAAAAAAGTTTTTCTCACCTCGGTTTTAAAGGATTTCCCCCTTATCCTTAAGCTGTGACCCCTTGTCCTGGACTTCCCCATCATCGGGAACAATCTTCCTGCATCTAGCCTGTCCAACCCCTTAAGAATTTTGTAAGTTTCTATAAGATCCGCTCTCAATCTCCTAAATTCTAGAGAGTATAAACCAAGTCTATCCAGTCTTTCTTCATAAGACAGTCCTGACATCCCAGGAATCAGTCTGGTGAACCTTCTCTGCACTCCCTCTATGGCAATAATGTCCTTCCTCAGATTTGGAGACCAAAACTGTACGCAATACTCCAGGTGTAGTCTCACCAAGACCCTGTACAACTGCAGTAGAACCTCCCTGCTGCTATACTCAAATCCTTTTGCTATGAAAGCTAACATACCATTCGTTTTCTTCACTGCCTGCTGCACCTGCACGCCTACTTTCAATGACTGGTGTACCATGACACCCAGGTCTTGCTGCATCTCCCCTTTTCCTAATCGGCCATCATTCAGATAATAGTCTGCTTTCCTGTTGTAAAAATGAGAGGCATAGACAGAGTTGATGTGGATAAGCTTTTCCCATTGAGAGCAGGGAAGATTCAAACAAGAGGACATGACTTGAGAATTAAGGGACAGAAGTTTAGGGGTAACATTAGGGGAAACGTCTTTACTCAGTGTGTGGAATGAGCTTCCAGTGGAAGTGGTGGAGGCAGGTTCAATTTTATCATTTAAAAATAAATTGGATAAGTATGTGGAAGGGAAAGGAATGGAGGGTTATGGTCTGAGTGCAGGTAGATGGGACTAGAGGGAGAAAAAAGTGTTCGGCACGGACTTAAAGGGCTGAGATGGCCTGTTTCCCTGCTGTAATTGTTATATAGTTATCAATCAATCAACCTGTATTGTCTTCTTGCAAGCAACAGTTGTACAGTGCAAAATGAAAAGATGTTTCCCAGGGAATAGCGGAGCATCGCACATGAAATTTAAAACGTTTCACACATACGAACACTAAAAACATTCCAGTTCCTGATGGAACAGTATAAATAAATAGTTAAAAGCAGGTAAAACACAACATTAAAATACAATAAACCAATCATAAAAATGGCCGGGGCAGCTGATTTGAGTGGCCAGTGCCAGTTATTAAAGTGGCCAGTGCCAGTTATTAAAGTGTCCGTGCCAGCCGCAGAATCAAGTGACTGTGAGTACAGAGTGACTTTTTAGCAGCCTCACAGCCAGTGGTAGGAAGCTGTTTAGCAGTCTTGTAATCCGGGTTTTGATGCTTCGATATCTCTTGCCTGATGGCAGGAGATCCAGGTGTATGTGGAGGGGGTGCAGTTTGTCCTTAGCAATTCTCTGAGCTTTTTTCAGACAGCAGCTCTGGAACAGTTCTTGTACCGAGGGTAGGGAGAAGCCAATGATCCTCTCTGCTCCCCTCACTACTCTCTGCAGAGCCTTCCTGTCTGAGCAGTTGCAGGTGGAGTACCACGTATTTATGCAGTACGTGAGTACAAGTCAAGTCAAGTCAAGTCAAGTCAAGTTTATTTGTCACATACACATACGAGATGTGCAGTGAAATGAAAGTGGCAATGCTCGCGGAACAACAAAACAACCAAACAAGTTATAATACAGACTCCACTTACCCCTGTAGAAAGTCCTGAGGATGTTGGTGGGGAATGAGGCCTGTTTTAGTTTCCTCAGGAAGTTTTAGTTTCCTCAGTGATGTTCCTGGACCAGGTGAGGCTGTCTGTAATCTGCACACCGAGGAACTTTATGCTCTCCACTCTCTCCACTGCAGTGCCACTGATGTTGAGGGGTGTATGCTTTGGCTGCGCCCTCCTGAAGTCGACAACCATCTCCTTCGTTTTGTCGACATTTAATCCTATATGGTATAAGAGTCCACTTCTTGAATAACGGATACAGTAGATGAGGTTGGAGGAGGTGCAAGTGAACCTCTGCCTAACCTGAAAGGACTGTTGGCGTCCCTAGACAGTCGAACCAGGGGGTATAGGGACAGATGTTGCATCTTCTGCGGCTGCAGGGGAAGGTATCTGGGGAGGGGGTGGTTTGGGTGAGGTTTGAGTTAACCAGGGAGTTGCAGAGGAAATGGTCTCTGCAGAAGGCAGAAAGGGGTGGAGATGGAAAGATGTGACTAGTGTTGGGATCCCGTTAGAGGTGGCAAAAATTTTGATAGGGTGAAAATAGTTCTCGGCATTCATTAAAATTGCTATATGGATTTTGATGGATAACGCATGTCTGCTCTTTAAAGAGAACAGTAACTGCCACTTTGATGCAATTATCATTTTATGCTCAATTTTAGTTAGATATATGAAGAAGACCTGAAATATATTTAAAGAATTGCTCACAATATTACCAACTTTCTTCACCAATGTTCTCTGGACTTCATCTAAAATTATTAATTACTATGCTATTCAACTTTATTGGAATTATCAAGAGGAAGTCGGGACTTTGTCAGAGATATTAAACTACTCAACCCGACACACATTCAAGTCATACCTTACTCTTGGAACAATAAAAACAGATTGAATGGCATGATGTCAGAATAATGAGACCTCTTTCCTCCTAACAAGGTAGGTTACATTTGCTTAGTGTTCCATACATAGTACAGCATATTTTGCAATGCAGCATTCTTCCAGTGTTGATTTTATGAATATGAATTATGTAATGGCAACATCTTTAACAGCATTGACATTGATCCAAGTCCATAACTCCATGAAAGCGGCAACACAAGTAAATACATTGGCAAGGCATTGAGTATAATAGTCAGGATTCAGATTTGTAGGACTTTGAACAGGCAAAATATGGTTTATTGCATGCAGTTCAGGTCACCCCAATACCGAAAGGAAATGGAGACTTTGAAAATGGTGCAGAGGAGGTTTAGCAGAATAATAACTCGATTAGGAGATATTGGTTACATGGACAGGTTGGACAGACTTGGATTGTTTGCCCTGGAATGCTGGAGGTTGAGGTGAGGCATGATAAATGTATATAAAATGATGACAGACATAGATAAGGTAGACAGTCCAAACCTTTCTCCAAGATGGAAATATCAAATACTAGAGGGCATAGTTTAAGGTGAGAGGGGCAAAACCCATACAAGATGCGTGGGTCATGTTTTATACACAGAGGATGGTGAATGCCTGAAACTCGGTGTCAGGACTGGGTGGAGACAGGTATGAAATGTGGCATTTAAGAGACTTTTGGATTGGCACTTGGATATGCAGGGAATGGAGGGATATGGATTGTGTGCAGGGAGTTATGAGTTAGTCTTGGCAATACATTCAGCACAGACATTTTGGACAAAAGGTACTGTAGATTTATTCGAAGTAGGTTGTAGTATGTTGGTATGTTATTCATAGGTAATCTAAGGCAATCAAAGATAATCAAAGGTAGTTGAAGGTCATCAAAGGTAGTCAAAGGTAGTTTTAGATAATGTTAGTATAGTCGAAGGTAGTCAAAGGTGGTCATCTTCAGTCTCCACTATTCTGAGTCCAATTTTATCGAAGCTAGTCTTCATCATAGTCGAAGGAGGTTGAAGGAGATCGAAGGAGATCTTCTGCATAGTCAAAGGAGGTCTTCTACATATTCGTAGGAGGTTCTCTGCATAGCCGAAGGAGGTCGTAAGAGGTGTTTTACTTCGGCGATACAACAAGACCTTGACACTTATTTAAACTCTCCTAAACTCGTAAATTTGGTCCCCGCAGCGGAACAGGCCCTTTATACTTGAGCGGTCCTATCTTTCACCAAGTTGGCCTTTCGTTTATAATGTATGTATAAAAAACTGAGGTATTTTCTTCAATCCGACTCAATAAAGCTAACACATGACCCTTTTTTGCCCTGGTATTCACCCATTTGAGTTCTTTCCTACGTGCTTCATGTTCTTATTTCATCTACTTAAACTTTACATACATATCCTTTTTTCTTGACAAAATTCACAACCTTTTAAGGCATCCAAGGCTCCTGCCATTTCCTTGAGAATTCTGCTCAAATTCTAATTCTGTTCCATTAATATGTGGTGTTCCTGTTTCCTCCCAAGCCCAAGGACATGCAGGTTACCAGGTTAATTAGCTACTGTGGTTTGTCATTGGATCACTCCCTGATGAGACCAATGCGTTTTACGCACGCTTTGATAAGGAGAATACTGATGTGCCTTCCCGAGCCCCCATTCGCTGTGATGGTATTTCAGTCTCAGTCACAGAGGCCGATGTCGGGAAATCCTTCAGAGGGGTGAACCCTCAAAAAGCGCCTGGACCTGATGGTATACCTGGTCGTGTTCTAAAAACCTGTGCGGACCAACTGGCTGGAGTTTTTATGGACATTTTCAACCTTTCACTACTGAGGTCCCACCTGCTTCAAAAAGGCATCAATTATACCAGTGCCGAAGAAGAGTAAGGTAACATGCCTTAATGACTATCGACCTGTGGCACTAACGCCTGTGGCGATGAAGTGCTTCGAGAGGTTGATCATGGCGCAAATCAACTCCTACCTCGACAAAAGCCTGGACCCACTGCAGTTCGCTTCTCCACAACAGATCAACGGTGGATGCAATTTTGCTGGCCCTCCACTCCGCTCTGGACCACTTGGATAACAAAAACTCATATGTCAGGCTGTTATTCATTGATTACAGCTCGGCATTTAATACTATCATCCTCTCCAAGCTGGTTACCAAACTCGCAGAACTGGGTCTCTGCGCATTCCTCTGCAATTGGATCCTCGACTTCCTCATCCACAGGCCACAGTCTGTTCACATTGGTGGAAATGTGTCAGACTCGATAACAATCAGTACGGGAGCACCTCAAGGCTGCGTGCTCAGCCCCCTGCTGTACTCACTCTATACTCATGACTGCGTAGCCGGTCATAGTGCGAACTCTATGACGACACCATTGTTGTGGGACGTATCACTGATGGGGATGAGTCCGAGTATAGAAGAGAGATCGAGCAACTGCCCATATGGTGCCAGCACAATAACCTGGCCCTCAACACCAGCAAAGCCAATGCACTGATTGCGAACTTTGGAAGGAGTAGGATGGGGACCCACAGTCCCATTTATATCAACGGGTCGATGGTTGAAGGGGTCAAGAGCTTCAAATTCCTGGGCGTGCACATCTCTGAAGACCTCTCCTGGTCCGAGAACACTGATGCAATTATCAAGAAAGCACATCAGCGCCTCTACTTCCTGAGAAGATTACGGAGAGTTGGTTTGTCAAGGAGGACTCTCTCTAACTTCTACAGTTGCACAGTAGAGAGCACGCTGACCGGTTGCATCGTGGCTTGGTTTCGGCAACTTGAGTGCCCTGGAGAGGATGAGTCTACAAAAAGCAGTAAACACTGCCCAATCCATCATCGGCTCTGACCTTCCTTCCATCGAGGGAATTTATCGCAGTCGCTGCCTCAAAAAGGCTGGCAGTATCATCAAAGACCCACACCATCCTGGCCACACACTCATCTCCCTGCTACCTTCAGGTAGAAGGTACAAGAGCCTGAAGACTGCAACAACCAGGTTCAGGAATAGCTACTTCCCCACAGCCATCAGGCTATTAAACTTGGCTCGGTCAAAACTCTGAACATTAATAACCCATTATCTGTTATTTGCACTTCATCAGTTTAGTTATTCATGTGTGTTGTAGTCAATGCCTACTATGTTCTGTTGTACTGAAGCAAAGCAAGAATTTCATTGTCCTATCATGGACACATGACAATAAACTCACTTGAACTTGAACTTGAACTTGATTATAAGTAAATGGGAGCACTGGAATGGGGAGTGATGGTGCATTTCATGGTAATAAGAGGATGAAAAATAGATGAATCGAACTGGACAGATGATGGTTGGCATAGCGTCAGTGGTTCAAATAGCCTGTTTCCATTCTGTATATATATATATATATCTGACTTATTGACTGAGTGCACATAATTACAGCCATGTACTGAAGGCTCAATGTACATCTGAGCTCACAATAAGGATGATTGTATAGTAAATTGTCAAATTACTCACAGAAATATTTGTTTGAAGAAAGAAGGAAAGAAATTACAGAAGGTTCTTCCAAGGCACTTTTACTGAAAAATGCAGTGAACAGTGGATATGACTCAATCTAGGTACATTAACTCAATCTGGGTTTTATAATTTACTTTCTATCATTCACCACTGACTGGTTATAGTATTGCCACATTATGCAGATTATTTAAATTCAAACAGATAGACCATTATTTAAGGCAAGGTCTGTGTTATTGCCCAATCTTTAATTATCTTTCAGGTGGTGATGATGAGCAATCTGCCACAATTTGGTAGCCCATGTTGGAAGAAAATTAAAATGGTTAGGCAGAATGGGAAATGTTGCGATCTAAAGTGCATCAGTGAATCAGATAACATTTTACTTCCAAAATTCTCATATTTACTGATGATTTTATCATTATTGCTTTAATCTTTAAAAAAAAAAAAATCCCCAATCTTATTGTTGGATAATGAATTCATATTTCTAGCAAGGACTTCAGTTTCACAGATGTTATGCTACCGTTGTCAGTTTAAATCAATAACCACTGACCCAAAGATGAGAGATGAGAGTGCAGGCACTCAAGCAGACTCTTCCTATATTTAAGGTCATAACATTTCCAATATACTACCCTCTTGGGAGAATACATTTGTAAAACTGACTTTCAAATGAGGGGGAAATTATCTCACAGTCCCAAGTTCCTTATGTTCAATGACTTATTAATTATATCATGTAGCATACTGTTTATATGTGCAATGCAATTGCATTTCAATGAAAATATAAATGGTAATTGAAATTCATAGATTTATTGCAAGTTCCATAATTTCTTCTGATTTTCCTGCTGGATCCACTGTTGGTAGAATGCTAGAATAATGTGCTCACAATGATAGAACCAAACATGCATAGTGAAGTGCAAAGGCACATAACATATGGAGCTCTTTTGTGATTTGTCTTGATGTTTCTGTTAATCAGTGATCAGGAACCCAATTATAAACTAAATCCAGATATGTCTGGAATATTTTCTCCCAATCACCAGTTAACACTGCTTTCCGATTTACAGTGGCCACCAAAAAGCAATATGTTGCCTTTATAAATTCTCATCCTTGTTTTTAAAACTCTTCATTGCCTGAGCTCTATCCTTTCTTGCAATCACCTTCTGCACTAGAAACTTCCAAGTTTTTTTGTTCCTCTAATTCTGTCTTTTTTTTGTGCTATTTTCCTCTGAATATAGTCCCTCAAAATAACCCCTTCCTTTACACGCAAACATTAAGGACCGAAGCCCTGCAATTTTCTCTCTATTTCGTTCTAGCTCTATAGCTCTTTTTCCTAATTCGAGATGGCCTTAAAAGCCCCACTGCACAATCTGCTCCATTATATTCCTACCTGTCTTAGTGCTGTCTCACTTTATTTAATATTGCTGTGAAACAGCTTGGAACATTTTGTTTTATTTAAGTTATGTTGAAATTACAAATTGTATTTACTTTCAACTCGAACCATATCACTTAATTTCAGTTGTGAAATCATTGAAGAGGCTGCCAAAAATATTACAACAATAAGTATTTCTGATATACATCGACAGGGGCTTGCACATGGCAAATAACATTCATGCCACATAAAATAGGCTGTAAAGAGAAGGTCCAGCCATATTGTTAAGTTCACCCCCCCCCCCAATTTCAACACACTGACTTATCAGACATTCAACTGGACTGAATATATAATTACATTGAGAAACTTGGTACCTTGCAGCAAGTGACTCAACTTCTGAAATCCAAAAGCTTTTCTACCATCCACTACATAAGTCTGGCTGTATGAAATACTTCCCATTTGTCTAAGTGAGTGGAACCTTCAAGAAATTGACAACATCCAGGGCAAAGCTGCCCTGATTAATTAATACCCATCCACTACTCTAAACATTAATTCTCTCCATCAGTGGCACATAATTGGTTTGTTGTGCACCATTTACAAAAAAGTACAGCAATTACTCGGGCATGCTATCCTAACAAAACCCATGCCTATGCAATCATGGAAGCAAGGGCAAGAGGTGGATGTGAACACCATAGATTCTCTTGGAATAACATGCCATTCTGACTTGGAAATGCATGACTAACTCTTCATTGTCTCCGAGTTAAAATTCTACAGAACTAGCAACAAGAACACTGCAGCACTTCAAGAAGGGGTTCACTACCTTTTCAAGGACAAGTAGGGATGGGCAATAAATATTTTCCTTGCTGGAGGTGCTCAGATCCTGAGAAATTAATAAAAAGTAAATTACATGTATGCTATCAAAATTGCTTGAAGTTCATACTTTTATGAATTTACTTTAATATTGTTATAAGCACAATATTCAGCTGTCATATTTTTCCTCCGAGCAAAACCCCCCCGATATTTATCATTAAAGTGATCTCAGTATCTATCTATATAATATATATTTTTACTAAAAGTCTCATCTTGATCACTTCTTAAATAAATTGTCGCAAAAACACTACCCTATATCGCTATGATTTTTCGCAATCTTACTCACCATTCTAATCCACTCCAAACGTCCCAGGTTTTGTTCCGATCGGTGAAATAATAGAAAAGTTATGAATGTTTAAAAAATCATGAGATCAGCAGATTGGTCTTCTCGCCTATCTGTCACCATGAAGGTAACGCCCCTTCTGGGGGCCAGGAGAATAAAGCCCCAGAGGCTGGTCGTGAGTCAGTCAGCCCGGAAGCCGTGAGCGAGGGTCGAGTCCAAAACTGTGGGTCTACGCCGTGCTGACTGAACTGTGAGTCTGCGCCATGAGTGAGTGAACTATGAGTCTATGCTGTGCTGAGTGACTGAACTGTGAGTCTACGCCATGCTGAGTGACTGAACTGTGAGTCTATGCATTGCTGAGTGACTGAACTGTGAGTCTACGCCGTGCTGAGTGACTGAAATGTGAGTCTATGCCATGCTGAGTGACTGAACTGTGAGGCTATGCCATTCTGAGTCCAGAGGTCGTGCTCTTTCCGGAAACCGTGCTCATTCCGGAAGTCCCGCGCAGTCAAGAGTTCGCGCTCATTCCGGAAGTCCCGCTCAGGGCAGAGGTCCCGCTCAGTCCAGAAGTTGGGTGTGACTAGATTCAAGAGATATATGTATCTCCCATATATATGTCCCGGGTGTGAGTGAGATGGAGTGTGTGTGTGTGTGTGTGTGTGTGTGTGTGTGTGTGTGTGTGTGTGTGTGTGTGTGTGTGTGTGTGTGTGTGTGTGTGTGTGTGTGTGTGTGTGTGTGTGTGTGTGTGTGTGTGTGTGTGTGTGCGTGTGCATGTGCGTGAGAGAGAGATGGAGGGCATGTGTGTGTGTGAGAGATGGAGGGTGTGTGTGAGATGGAGGGTGTGTGTGTGAGAGGGTGTGTGTGTGTGTGTGTGTGTGTGTGTGTGTGTGTGAGTTGTGATGGTGGGTGGCTGTGTGTGTGTGTGTGTGTGTGTGTGATGGAGGGTGTGTGTGTGTGTGTGAGAGATGGAGTGTGTGTGTGTGTGTGTGAGAGAGATGGAGGGTATGTGTGTGTGAGAGAGATGGGGGACGTGTGTTGGTGTTTGTGTGTGAGTATTTGTTTGTGTGTGAGTATTTGTTTGTGTGTGTGCGTTTGTTTGTGTGTGTGAGATGGAGTGTGTGTGTGTGTGTGTGATTGAGGGTGTGTGTGTGTGTGTGGTGGGTGTGTGTGTGTGATGGAGGGTGTGTATGTGTGCGAGGGAGGGTGTGTGTGTGTGATGGAGGGCGTGTGTGTGTGCGGCAGAGGTAGACATTGGCAGCGGTAGGGGTAGGCCATGGCAGCAGTAGCGCACAGCAGCGGTAAGCTATGGCAGGGCTCCCCCCCCCCCCCCCCCTCAACAGGCCCCGCCTGAACAGGCCCCCCCCCCCAGCCGGCCCCCTCCCCCAGCTGCAGGACGCTCCCACCCTCCCCCTCCCCAGGCTGCAGGATGCTCCCCACACCAGCCCGCAACATCCCCCACCTGAAGCCGACCTCCTCCCCCGGATGCAGAATGCAACAAGAGACACACAACAGAAAGAACTGAACTGAATAAATTTCATCTTTAACATTTGAATTGTTGTTATATTATAAGAGTTATTTACATTTTAAGCTTTAATAAATACCTTTTCTACTTGCCGTGTCCATCAGTTGTGCCTGTGCAGTAATGCCTGTGTGTTCTACATCACAATGGGAACCTAATGGGTGTGGATGGCTGCGCCACCGAAGAGTCTCAAAGAAAGAGTGGTTGGGGGGGGGGGGGGGGGGGGGTAGGGGGGGGTAGTGAAAGGGGGATGGAGTGAATGCCTGGGGGGGGATTGTCAAGGGGCAGAGTGGGGGGGAGGAGGAGGGTTCAGGAGTGTCACAACGGGGACCCGTCAGCCGTGCCTGCGCAGTTGGGTGCCATCGGTGGGTGGTGGAATACTGTGTTGGGGGACCAGGCCTCCCGTGTGAGAATGGGACCCAATGGACCCATTAAGTCTAGTATATTACTAAAACACTCAACTTGTTTGTTTGGGTGCGTGTGCATGTGAGATATAACAAAACCCCACCAAAACGGTACACGATAGCGCTACAATTATTGGCCCACCTTACTCACCATTGTCCTGGGATGTAAAAAAAAAAGTTTCATTCTGATTGATGTTAAATTTTACAAGTTATTGACATTTAAACAATAGACAATAGACAATAGGTGCAGGAGTAGGCCATTCTGTGCTTCGAGCCAGCAACACCATACAATGTGATCATGGCTGATCATCCACAATCAGTACCCCGTTCCTGGCTTGTCCGCATATCCCCTGACTCCGCTATCTTTAAGAGCCCTATCAAGCTCTCTCTTGAAAATATCCAGAGAACCAGCCTCCACCGCCTTCTGAGGGAGAGCATTCCACAGACTCACAACTCTCTGTGTAAAAAAGTGTTTCCTCATACCTCTTCTAAATGCCTTTCTTCTTAAACTGTGGCCCCTGGTTCTGGATTCCCCCAACATCAGGAACATGTTTCCTGCCTCTAGCGTGTCCAAACCCTTAATAATCTTACATGTTTCAATAAGATACCCTCTCATCCTTCTAAATTCCAGAGTATACAAGCCAAGCCGCTCCATTCTCTCAGCATATGACCGTTCCGCCATGTATCTGCCCACTCACCCAACCCGTCCAAATCACTCTGCATTCTCATAGCATCCTCCTCACAGTTCACACTGCCACCCTGCTTTGTGTCACTTGCATATTTGCTAATGTTACTTTGAATCCCTTCATCTAAATCATTGATATATATTGTAAATAGCTGCGGTCCCAGCACCAAGCCTTGCCCTACCCCACTAATCAATGCCTGCCATTCTGAAAGGAACCTGTTAATCCATACTCTTTGTTTCCTGTCTGCCAACCAATATTCTATCCATGTCAGCGCTCTACCCCCAATACCATGTGCCCTAATTTTCCCACTAGTCCAGGTACAATACATTCACTGGCTCTCCTTTGTCCATTTTCCTAGTTACATCCTCAAAAAATTCCAGAACATTAGTCAAGCATGATTTCCCCTTTGTAAATCCATGTTTACGTGGTCGATCTTGTTACTGGTATTCAAATGTGCCGCTATTTCATCTTTTATGATTGACTCCAGCATCTTCCCCACCACCGATGGCAGGCTAACTGGTCTATAATTCCCTGTTTTCTCTCTCCCGCCTTTCTTAAAAAGCAGGATAACATTAGCTACCCTCCAATCCACAGGAACTGATCCTGAATCTATAGAACATGATCACCAATGCATCCACAATTTCCAGAGCCACTTCATTCAGTACCCTGGTATGCAGATCATCTGGTCCTGAGGATTTATCAGCCTTCAGCCCCATCAGTCTACCCAACACCATTTCCTGCCTAATGTGGATTTCCTTCAGTTCCTCCATCACCCCAGATCCTCTGGCCACTAGAACATCAGGAAGATTGTTTGTGTCCTCCTTAGTGAAGACGGATACAAAGTACCTGTTCAACTCATCTGCCATTTCCTTGTTCCCCATAATAAATCCATCTTTTTCAGTCTTCAAGGGTCTAACTTTGGTTTTAACTAAATTTTTCCTCTTCACATACCAAAGTAAGCTTTTACTATCCTCCTTTATATTCTTGGCAAGCTTACCATTGTACTTCATCTTTTCTCCCATTTATTTCCCTTTTACTGTATTTCCCTGTCTGTTGCTCTTTAAAAATTTCCCAATCCTCTTGCTTCCCGCTTACCTTTGCTATGCTGTACTTCCTCTCTTTTATTTTTATGCTATCCCTGACTTTCCTTGTCAACCACGGTCACCCCTTACTCCCCTTAGAATCTTTCTTCCTCTTTGGAATGAACTGATCCTGCACCTTCTGTATTAGTCCCAGAAATCCCTGCCATTGTTGTTCCAGTCATCCCTGCTAGAGTATCTTTCCAGTCAATTTTGGACAGCTCCTCCCTCATGGCTCCATTGTCCCATTTGTTCAATAGTAACACAGACACCTCTGATTTACATTTAAAACTTCAAATAACTTAAAACAGCACCCCCATTTGCCGGCCACGCCTGCACAGTGGGCCCAGTATCCATGCTGTGTGTCCCAGGGCGGGGAGAGACCTAGCCGGGGACCCGGGGCCTTGGCGCAAGGGCTGGGTCTGGGTCAGTGGGCTGCGGTGCTGCTGCTTCAGGCCCGGGCAGCAGGGTCCAGGGGCGGGGAGAGGCCGCATGTTGGACCCGGGGCCTGGGCACTGGGGTTGGGGCTGGGACAGGGACAGGGGGCCGCGGCGTGCTGCACCGGGGCCGCGGTGCAGGAGAGGAGCGGGACTCTCATAGGGGAGGGGAGGTGAGGAGGGTGAGGAGGGTGAGTCGGGGGTTTGAGGGAGAGAACGGGGTAGGGAGGGAGAGGGAGTGGAAAGTGTGGGAGGTGAGGAGGAGGTGGGATAGAAGGAGAGATAATTTGCCCTCTAAGAGATGAAATCCATCCCTATCTCGGTTTTACATGGGTGACCACTTATTCTTAAGCCAGGGTCTCACGCAAGGGGAAACATTCTCTCAGCATCTACTTCAGTATGTCTCTTTAGAATCTTATGGTTCAATAAGATTACCTCTTATTCATCTAAACACTAGTGACTATCACCTCAACCCACACAAACTTTCCATATAACACAGCTCATTAATGCCTTCTTTGAAATACCTAGATTATTTTTTTGCTGATCAACTGTGTACAAAATGGTGTGATTAAGGCACAAAGGTCAGTAACAGATTGCCTCACTGTCTCAATCCCAATCAATATTGATGATTCCTTGTGATAACTTTTCATGACTACAAACTGATACCTAGCCTCAGGCAATGTTAACAATTATATAAGAATGTGTTGTCACATAATATGTTGAACACAGATGCAACAGATATACACAATGCAAAAAGAAGTTTTGCTATCACCAACTGGATTTTGCGATTCACTCAAGGCAATATGTTGTATGTTGTTCAATAATAATAATAATAATAATAATAATAATAAATTTTATTTGCGGACGCCTTTCAAAGTCTCAAGGACACCTTACAGAAAATTAACAAGAGAGAAAAAACATATAGTCGGAGTAAAATAAATAATAAGGACACCACCAATACACAAATTAAAGACAGAATTCGCTCCAAAGACAAAAAATCTAAAACACAATGTGAAGAGAGATTAGCGGCACCTAAACCGCGCCAGCGTCCACTCTCCCTTCCGACAGCCATCTTGGACACAAACTAACATATTCACATTACACACACAAAAAAAAATCATCCCCCCCACAATTGATACCACTGTGGGGGAAGGCACAATGTCCAGTCCCCATCCCCAGTTCTCCCAAAGTCAGGCCTATTGAGGCCTCCGCTATTGCCTCTACGGAGGCCTGATGTTCCTGGCCATTCTGGCCGGGTGCTGTTGCCCTGGCGTCGGGGTAACAACCCCAATAATGCTACATGTGTCTATTATTGCTTTCTGGCCCAGGTTAGGCTCTGGCAATAAGGTTTATTATATCTATAGAGTTAAATAGTTTCATGCATTCCATGCTTTGTGCAAAGGAAAAAAAAAGTAATTATTTATTTTTAAATAAATACACTGTAAATTTACAGTTCTGTCTTTTAATTATTTTTAAACAACAGGTCAGAAATATATGTTCATCTTGCTATTCTCCATGGCAGTTATGATAACTAAGTTCAGTCCATCTGGTTAGTGAAGGAACGTCATACCTTTTATAGTCAGGCACAGCATCACTCCCCGTGAATCGCATAAAAAGCCTTTTTAAAGTAGGGAATGATTTTTAAAAATACTCACCGAAGGTTGCTTGGCATCGTGGGAGTGACGTCATCATAAATCAACAAAAAAAATCGGAGTTTAACGGGACCTTTAGATGAGAAAAGGAAAACTCACACGAGGACCCAGGAAAGCAACTATCAGACTTCAGGTTCAAGAAGATTTGGAAGCTCTTCAATCACCAAAGTCTGTTTCATATCAAACAACGGAAAGCTCAGAAGAAGAGTCCTCTGAAAAAGGAACAAAGTGATAATCGGGAGCAATTGATTAAATTGACGGACAAATGTCAAGATTTGGAGGCGAGGTCAAGAAGACTGAACTTAAGGATTGTAGGAGTAAAGGAGGGATGAGAGCAAGGAATTGATATGCCAGAGCTTGTCTCCAAAATAATCAAAGAGGTCTTTAAGCTGAAGGAAAATGTGAGGATTGATGTGGCTCACAGAGTCGGTCCTCCATGGAGAAACAAATGCTCCCCCAAGACAAATTATTGCGAAGTTCTTAGATATTTCAACCCCGGAAAAACTCCTGAAGATGATACCACACGGTGAGAGGCTTATATTCGAGGGAGAGTCCATGAGATTCTATAGGGACTACCCTCGCGAAGTAATGGAGAAAAGGAATCAATTCAAAAAAGCAAGCAACACTTTGCAAGGACAACGAGGGATAAGATACGGCGTGGTCTACCTGGCCAAGATGTTTATTTCTTACAAAACAACTCAACGTTCATTCAGGGATCTGGAGAAGGCATTTAAGTACGCACAAGAGATTGTACAGAAAATTGAGAAGGATGATGATTAAAACTTTCAATAAAAGTCTGTACTACAATTAAGATGGCGGACCTGCTTCAGACGCTAACCAGACAGCCTTATCTCAATCGAATCTGTTTTCAATGACAGAGTTCAGATTTCACCTTGAACGAAAAGTTAGAAGATAAACAACTGAAGAAAAAATGACAGGCTGAAGAAAAACAGCAGAACTGATATTATAGACTGAATTTAAAGCTTTAACTATTATAATGAAGATTAAATAGTAAATAACCAACTAATTATATGAAGCTTATTAAATTACTAACAGTTAAATAATTCCAATAGATGAAATGTAAATAAATATATCCAGGATGTATTCTAATACTCAACAACTAATGAAAATAGGTATAAGAAGATTATAATACTATACATCTGTAGTAAATGGGGGGGGGGGTGTTAAGGATTTGGAATAGTTCCAAAGGTTCCGACAGGAAGGTGGTTACTATTAAGATAAGGAAAATTAACCCTTGGAACAGGCTGGTAATTAGGTGCATCTCTGAGTATAAGGACAAGGCCTGTCCTTATGTCTTATGATTTCATGATTGTAAGTAAGGAATAAGAATTATAGAAGGTTTAAAGTTTGGTTATTTAAGAGATTACGTGGAAAAATAATGATGATGATAATTTTTTATGATGACATTTTGGTTGTTGTTTTTTTTGGCTTGACTGGTTATATTTTTTTTTTCTCTATGTAGGTTAAGATTTTTGGCTATATTAAGGGGAAATGGCATGATATTGTCTAGGACAGCTTAATTTGGGGGCTGAGCTCAATGTACAATTCCAACGGCGGAAGTCAATAATATTCAGGCCACCCTAGGTGGCAACGAGAATTTAAGGCATCCCATTTTTGATACCTTAAAATCACTCTTTTTTTTAAAATTATAATTCACTGTTATATGGTTTACTTAATAATAGTATTCTGTTTTTTCTATGCATTTTTCAATGCACTTCTTTTTTCTTCTAATGGAGGTTCAATAGACGGAGGAGATGTAAAATAACGTTAATAGGGGACGGTTACCCCACACCCAAAACCTCAAGGTATTTAACCACACCACATGAATTAAAACTAGCAAAACTAATTAAGAATGCAAGACATTAGGGGGAAAAAGGAATGGAGGAATCACATTTTGTAGTTGGAACATTAGGGGTGCGAACGATCCAATTAAAAGGGGTAAGATTATGGCTCAATTAAAATCTTTAAAGGTGGATATTGCGTTTTTACAAGAAACGCATGTGAAATTACAAACACAGATGAGACTAAAAGCAAATTGGATAGGCCAAACTTATTATTCGTCATTTACTTCTAAAGCTAGTGGTACGGCTATTATTATTCGGAAAGGTATACCATTTATATCAAAGAACACTATATCTGATAAGGAAGGAAGGTACACTATAGTGGCAGGAGAAATTTATTCTACACCACTGACTGATAAATATTTATGCACCAAATTTTGATAACCCCCAATTTTTTAAGGAAATCACAGATATAACAGATGAGTACAATTACCAAAATGTAATATTAGGGGGGGGGGGGGGGGTTAATTGTGTTATAGGTACATATTTAGATAAATCAATAAAAGTAAGGAAGAGTAAGGTTAAATCTAAAACTAGTGAATTTTTAAACATATATATAAAAACCACTAATATAACAGACGTATGGAGAATAGCCAACCCTATGGGAAGGGAATACTCATTTTACTCAGCGGTACATAAAACTTATTCGAGAATTGATTATTTTTTATTGGACACAAAATTAAATCCTTATACGATTAACCCTAAATATCACAATAGTATTATTTCTGATCACTCACCATTGACCTTTACTTTAAAACTAGAGGGAACGCCAGGTATAAAATCGTTTTGCCGTTTTAATACACAGTTAATTAATAATCCACAAGGTTATGAGTATTTAAAACAACAAATGAAATTATTTTTTGATACAAATGGGACACCAGGCATTTTACCATCTTTATTATGGGAAACTTTTAAGGCATTTACACGTGGAGTTATAATCTCATATCAAAGTTACCAAAACAAAAAGAACTCCATAGAACAAGAGACTTTAGAAAAGGAAATTAAAATATTAGAATTAGATAACGCAAAAGACCCAACTATAGATAAACATAATAAGATCACATTATTGAAATTTAAACTTAATCGAATATTATCGGCAAGAGTAATAAGATTATTTCAGATCACAAAATAGGCACAGTTTGAATTTGGTGATAAACCACATAAACGTCTGGCTAGACAATTGAAGAAACAGGAGAAGGAAAAGACGATTACTAAAATCAAATCAGAGAACGGGGAACTATTAACGTTACCCCAGGATATTAATAAAAGGTTTGCCCAATTTTATCAAAACTTGTATACGTCTAAAACTAAAATAGAAAACAATATAATTGTAGATTTTTTAGATAATTGTAATCTGCCAAAATTGGATATTTTGGAACAAGAGGAATTAGGAGCACAGATCACAAGGGAAGAAATAAGTGAAACAATAAAAGAGCTGAAAAATGGGAAAACACCAGGACCAGATGGTTTTAATAATGAATTCTATAAAGGTTTCCAGGAGTTAATGGTACCACGGTTATTTAAGTTATATAAATATGCCTTTACCGAAAATAACTTACCACAAACATTAGCGAATCCACAATTACGTTAATACCTAAAAAAGATAAAGACTTAGAAGAACCGGGCTCATATAGAACCATATCACTCCTAAATACAGATCAGAAAATTTTAGCAAGAACTTTAGCAAGAAGATTGAGAAAATATATTAATAAATTGATAAATCCGGACCAAACGGGGTTTATACCTAAAAGACAATCATCTAACAATTTGAGACGCCTTTTTGATATAATGTATTCATACAAAACGGAATAGGAGGACTTGTCAGCTATATCTCTGGATGCAGAAAAAGCATTTGATCAGGTAGAATGGCAGTATTCATACAAAGTACTCCAAAAATTTAATATGGGAGAGAATTTTATCAGATGGGATAAATTACTATATGATAAACCAATGGCAAGAATACTAACTAATAATATATTATCTTCAAGATTTCAATTATCGAGGGGCAATAGGCAGGGCTGTGTTTTATCACCCCTGCTATTTGCACTTATGATAGAGCTGCTTGCTGCAAGGATAAGGCATCCGGATATTCAGGGATATAATACTAAGGATACTATTAATAAAATATCACCATATGCAGATGATATACTTTTATATATTACAAACTCCCAAACGAGCATCCCAAATCTATTAAATCTAATAGAGGAATTTGGCTCTTTCCCCGGTTATAGAATAAATTGGAATAAAAGTGAAATTATGTAATTAAAATCCCAGAAAGCGAATCACCTATTAAAATTTCCATTTAAAATCGCAATGGAAAAATTTAAGTATTTGGGTATTCAACTTACTAGAATATATAAATCATTATTTAATGCTAATTTTATACCATTATTAAATACATTTGATTCACTGATTAAATTTTGGAGAACGCTCCCACTGTCACTAATCGGCAGAATAAACGCTATAAAAATGATAGCGCTACCACAAATAATATATTTATTCCAATCTATACCGATATATATATATAACAAAACACTTTTTAAAAAAAAATTAGACTCGAATATTTTTAATTTTATTTGGGATGATAAAGCACATAGAATTAAATGAAATCACTTGTGCAAACCCAAAGCGGTGGAGGGGTTTGCATTACCTAATTTTCTATACTATTATTGGGCAGTACATAGTAAAAATATAATTTATTGGTTGGACGGAGCTGCTCAACAGTTGGAATGGATAAGAATGGAGAAAGAGGATTGCGCCCCCTACGATCTAGGAGCGATAATTTTTTCCCCAATAAAGCTGAATAATATGTTATATAAGAAGAATCCAAGAATCCAAAATACAATACGAATCTGGAAACAAATAAAATTAACTTTAAAATTAAGAAATTTATCAGTGTTAATACCAATAGTGAATAACCCAGTATTTAAACCATCTGGTATGGATAAAACATATAAACAATGGGAAAAAGTGGGAATTAAAAAGGTAGGGGATTTGTATGAATTGGGAAATTTATTATCATTTCAACAACTAAAATCAAAATTGAAATTGAATAACAATCAATATTTTAAATACCTACAGGTATGTGACTTTATGAAGAAATATATATCAAGATTTCAAAGTATAATTTTAGCCCTACTGGAAGAAGTAATGAATATCAATGCGGAGTCAACTAAATTAATATCATACTTGTATAACAGTATTTTAAATATAGAATTACCATCAACAGAGGCAATTAGAGAAGACTTGGAAAAAGAATTAATGATAAAAATCTCAAAAGAAACATGGGAAAAATATTTGATACATATACATAAATGTTTGATCAATGCTAGACATAGCTTAATTCAATTTAAGATATTACATAGATTATATTATTCCAAAACTAGGTTGATTAAATTTTATCCAAATATTTCTCCCATCTGTGATAAATGTCTTTCTCAAAATGCCAATATTACGCACTCATTTGTCTCTTGTTCAAAACTTTATAAATTTTGGTGTGATATATTTGATATATTCTCAAAGCTATTTAAGACAAAAATGGAACCTAACACTGAAATTATTATATTTGGAGTAAGTGGATATGGGAACAAATTAAATACACACCAAAACTGATTTTTCAATTATGGGTTAATAACAGCAAAAAAACTTATACTTAAATTTTGGAAAAATGCTAATATACCAACATTTAAAATGTGGATCAGTAATATGGTGGACACAGCACATTTGGAAGAAATGAGACTCCTCCTAATAGACAAACAAGACCTCATTTACAAGATACAAGATACAAGATACATTTAATTGTCATTTGGACCCCTTGAGGTCCAAACGAAATGCCGTTTCTGCATCCATACATCACAAACAAATAGACCCAAGACACAACACAATCTACATAAACATCCATCACATTGCTGTGATGGAAGGCCAAATAAACTTATCTCTCCACTGCACTCTTTCCCCCCCCCCCCAATGTCAGAGTCAAAGTCAAAGCCCCCAGCTGGCGATGGTGATTGTCCCACGGCCATTAAAGCCACGCCGGGTGGTGTGAGGTCGCACACCGGGTCTTGGTGTTAGAGCCCCCGGCGTGCGCTCGCAGAGTCCCGCGGCCATTCCAAGCCGCGCGGGGCGGTGATGTCAGGCCCCGCTCCAGGAGCTCTTCGACCCCGCAACTCGGGCGGGAGAAGTCGCCGTTGCGAGAGCCCTGAAAAGCGGTCTCCCTCCAGGGACCCGCGGGCTCCCGGTGCCGCCGTCCACAGACTTGCAGTTGAAGCCTCCGACTCTCCGGTCGGGTCGCAGCAGCAGCAGCAGCAGCAGCGCTCCTCCACCGCTCCACCCGCTCCGGACTCGGCCAGCTCCGCGACGGTGAGGTGAGTCGTCGGCACCAGAGTCCCCGGTCTCTTCCTGTTGGAGGCCGCTCCTCATTGCAGCCCCAACGATAACGGAGACCCGACGAGAAAAATCAATTTATTGATTTCTTGGATTCATGTGGTGACATAGTATCATGAAAACCAACAATTTCAGGTATGGGTGAAAGACGATTTAGAATATTAAAAAAAAAAACATCTCACTGTGTCAATGGAATAATCTCCCTCCTGCTTTCCTTCTTCACTTATTCCTTCTCTTTCACTTTTTCTTTATTGGTTTTTCACCCACGCTCTATGTCCTTTCTCACTTCTCTCTGAAGCAAGCTGTGTTGCCTTTGGTTTTGAAAGTGCTAAAGCAAGCTATGTTGCCTATGGTTTTGAAAGTGCCTTGCCTAATTAGAGCTGCCTTGCCTAATTAGAGCTGCCTTGCCTAATTAGAGCTGCCTTGCCCAATTAGAGATGCCTTGTGTAATTAGAGCTGCCTTACCTAATTAGAGCTGCGTTGCCTGATTAGAGCTGCGTTGCCTAATTAGGGCTGTGATGCCTAATTAGAGCTGCCTTGCCTAATTAGAACTGCCTTGCCAAATTATGGCTGCCTTGCCTAAAGCGAGCTGCCTTGCCTTTGGTTTAGAAAGTGCTAAAGCAAGCTGCCTTGCCTTTAGTTTTGAAAGTGCTAAAGCGAGCGCCTTACCTTTGGTTTTGAAAGAGCTAAAGCGGGCCGCCTTGCATTTGGTTTTGAAAGTGTTAAATTATAGTTGCCTTACCTTTGGTTTTGAAATTGCTAAATTAGAGCTGCCCAAGGATTTTTCCCATCGATGAAAAATAAAAGATTTATTAGTATTTTAAAATTTTGAGATTCGCTCTCCTGTCAATCATGCCGTGAAGGCCACACCCCTTCTGGTGGGAGGGGGAGGGACTATAAAACGCAGAAGTGTGGGCGTGGCTTAGTCTGTGCAAGATGGGGAAGGGAGAGGTCACGACTCGCTGTCTTTACCCTGCACCCTGCTTGAAATGGTATGAAACTGCACTTGAATTTGGTGCCTTGCACCCGGCTTGAAATGGAATTTCAAGGAATAGCCGTGAGTCAACTGCGAGCCCACCAGCCATGAGTGAGTGAGCTGCCAGCACAACAGGCTTGAGTGACTAAGGCGCCAGCCCAAGAATCCATTCAGCCCATAATGTCCACACTATCCCTCTGGAAACCAGTCCCTTCAGCGCTCAACACCCATACTAGCGCTCCAGAAAGCCCCTCCATTGGCCAACAATATTGGAATTGGTGGAGAGGTGGAGTATTGCATTGGGGGACCAGCCCTCCCATGCGATGCTGGGACTCAACAGGACCACTTAGTCTAGTATATTACTAAAACTCTCATCTTGCTTATTTGTTTGCAGGTTTGCCTTGTACCTCTATTTTTGCAAAAACAGTACTTGGTAGCGCTAGAAATGTCGCCCCAACTTACTCACTATTTTCCAGTGTTGTAAATGAAACAAGTTTTGTTCAGATTGATGGTATATATTTTAAATGTAGAAAAAAAAAAAGTACCACCACCCCCCAAAAAAAAAAACCCCCCCCCCCCCCCCCCCTAAAACATGCGAGTTGCGTGTAAATTTCCATGCACGTCTTTACTGGAGTCTCTAAAGGCACCCAATGGGTCCTCAGATATGCCTGCACAATTGGGGCCTTTCCAAATTTCACAGCGCCATCTTCTTCTCCCTCTCAAAATGGGTCCAGGGGTAAGTTTATTTCCAGTTTACTTTCTGCCATGCTGAGCCCTAGGCTGGGGTTCCCTGCCTCAAGCCCTCCCCCATCCAATGCTCCAGGATACATCATTTTGGGGAACTGGTTGCAATGGGGGGATTGGTGAGTTGTGGAATATTGCGTTGGAAAATGGGTTGCATTGGGGGACCTGGCCTCCCATGTAACTTGGGCCCAATGGATCCCACTTTGTCTAGTATCCACATAAAAATGAAACTTAGACTTAACCAGTCAACACAATGGTGTGTGAGAATCCGCAGGGCACATAGTATAAGCAGAGACCCACAGCCATCAGTTCAATGTTCAGGCCACACACACATGCTCCTTCACCGTGATGTGACCGGAGTTGTACTGACCGCTGTCACTATCTCTGCAGTCCCTCTCTGCCCGAACAGTCAGAAAGCCGTCCACACTCGCACTAGACTTTGGGATGTCTTTATGGAGCCACGTCCCCGCAAAACACTGAAATCACTGCACTCACGGCACTCCCTCTGAGTCCTCACCCGTGCAGGCAGCACATCCATCTTTTTCTTTCGGCGACCTCACATTCCCCACTGTGATGGAAGGCAAAGGAGAGGTGATTACATTGATTATAATATTTACTGTGTTTGGCCATCAAAGTCTGGTTAAAAGTCATCAATGGGAAAAACTCCAGTCGTTCTAATCGTAATGTGTACAAAGGAATATGGCTGAAAATTTAAAAACAAACTGGACATTTCAACTGTTACAGTGCCAATATCTCAGACAGAGAGTGGTAGGTTTAGTGGAATAAAAGACTGCAGATTCTGGAGTCTGGAGCAAAAATAATAGAACTGTTCCAGGAACCTAGTGGGTCAGGATACTCCAGCAGCTCTCTTTTCAATGCTAAGCCTCTTGGTTTTGACACAAAAAATATTGTAATTCATTAGCTGTAAAATATGTTGAGATATACAAGAGACAAGAAAGTTATAATTGTAAGAATTTGATTGAATTACAGCAGCAAAAAAGCAATTTTTAACAGTCACATACTCAAGGAAAAAACTGCACCTCTTAGCCTGGTATTTAGTAAATAAACCATAATGATCTGTTCCACCTTTCCTGCTTAGCCCTAGGATCTTTCAAGGTGCTCTACCACTTCAAACAAGGGTGTTAGTTCTCATCTCACTTTAATTCTTGCACCATTAACTCCTGGGCTGTTGTTATAAACAAGCATTATCCCCTTGTGCCATTTATTTCCATCATTTCCAACATGCCTCTGAGGACAATGTTAAGTAATTTTACATGCCAGGGATGAAATGCATTCACACTGCAAGCAACTGCAGCAGCTGTTCCATCTCGTGCGACAGAAATCCAGAGCCTCGAATCCTACAACACTACCATTATTGTGAGAGGAAGACTGAATCATAATCCAATGATCTTCCCTTAACCACTTTGCCATATCCAATGCACCTACATTCAGTGGGGTATTCATACGCATTTGTGTGCAACATTTCAAGGACATTTTTTTTTTTTTTTTATTCCATATCCACTCATGTGAAGCAGTCATGCTTTTTGCAAGAATTATTCAAACTTACCCCAAAATTGGAGAGGTTAATTAAGGTCACAAAAGCTGCTCTAATGTTACTTGAAGCTGGATTTCATATCTCATTGATTAATGTATTAGCACATAGTGAAACTTGCATTGTTTACATTATGCATTGAAAGTATTACAGTTCATCAGAGAAGGAATTGTGAGAAGGGTGATACAAAAAGGTTGACAAATTTTCTTTGAAAATTATAATGAAAATGTAAAATACAAGACTATTTATGTGCTAAAATTAAACACTGAGTGTACCTTGTAAATTAATTATTCCACATAATCATTTTAAACCAATTTTGTTCCCTTTCCAATGACACTGCTTAAAGAGTTGATCATTAACACTAAATTACTTGGTTACAAAATATATAATTACATAGAATTGTTCTGAACATACAGCAGAAACAGTCCTTTCAGTTCAAATAATCCTATAAGGCATTTATGCCACTGAACTTCCTCCCATCTTTGCTTATCTGATTTTATCAACGTGACCCTCCATGCTCTTCTGTCTAGTATTATATTTGTTTCTTATATGCAACTCATATATTCACCTCAAACGTATACGCATTAAAACAAAAATATATATATGTTTTTCTGGTCACTAATATTGCACTTTGCAAATGGAAACAACCCTTTCTAAGCCTTCTCTGTCAAAACCTTTTCATAAATCTTTAGAGCTATTTTATGCCACGTGGCTTCTGAGGAAAAAGATTCACTTTGATTATCTTTTATAGACAATTAGAACCTTGCATTTCCACTACCATTCATGCAAATCTAGTTTTCATCCTCTCTTATAACACCACATTATTTCTATAATACACAGTGCTTCAATTATAATCTCATCAAGGTTTTTTACTTCTAAGAAGAATTAACTAATTTTTCATTTCATTCCTCTGGAGAACCCCCTAATATTGTGATTCTCCTATTGGTGTTTTCAATACGTCAACCTTTGGTCCTCCATTTCAGTCTTTCAAGTAAAAACAAACTATTATTTTCTTACTTATTTCTAGTTTTTGTTCAGGCTTAGTTGGGAAGGGTCTTATATTGTCATAGATTACTTTAGATGATTTCTTATACTCCTCCCAGATATGACCACCCACTTGACCACCCACAGCCTTATGCAAACAATGGTTCAGCACCACAGTGTACAAACATAATTGTTTTATTATTTCCATAATCTAAGCTGTTATTACAAACTTCAAATAACTATTTCAACACATTCTTCTGCATCCACATTTTTCATATATCATCAATCTAAAAAATCACCCTTTGTCACTGCTTTACTTTCTGTTTAGAATGCAGCAAAGTATCCATTCTTCTCCTAGTTTCCTTACAACATATTTAACACTTTTAAAAAATATTTATATTAGAAGTAGACATATTATAAAGTATAGTTACATATTATAGTAAATAGACTTTTCATATACATCAATCATACATTGTTAAAATTTTCAATTATCAATTACTTCTGCTTCTAGTATTTTTATTTTTTATAGAAAGAGAGGGTAGAATGTTACAAATTTAAAAAAAAAAACAGAGAAACGGAAGAGGTGGAATGGGTTGCCTATAATACATCAATGGAGATAGGTTAGTAGATTATAAAATATAGGTTTTCATCTAATCCCGAGTTCAAGTTTCAGTTGGGTCCTCGTGCTGTGCCAATCTATCCCTTCAGATAGTTAATGAATGGAGCCCAGATTTTATCGAAAATATCTTGTTTGTCCATTAAGATGAGTCTAATTCTTTCTAAATACAGGGTCTCCGACATTTCCGTAATCCACATTTTAATTGTGGGGGTTGTAGGGCCTTTCCAAAATTTTATTATTAATTTTTTTCCGATTATTATACTGTAGTCGAGGAAATTTCTTTGGTTTGTTGTGAGTGTTAAACTTTGTTCTGATATTCCAAGTGTTATTAATTTTGTGTCTGGGTCCAGTTTTGTATTAATAACTTCTGAAATTGTTTCAAAAATATCAGTCCAGAAATGTTTAAGTTTTATACAGTTTGCAAACGTATGTGTTAAATTAGCCTCTAGATGTAGACATTTATCACAAATAGGAGGGATTTGTGGGAAGATTCTATTTAGTTTTATTTTAGAGCAGTGTAGTCTATGTAATACCTTGAATTGTATTAAAGTATGTCTGGCATTTAATGAACATTGATGTATTTGTTGTAAACCTTCGTCCCACATATCTTTCGTTATAGGTTGACCTATTTCATTTTCCCATTTGTATCTATATGGTTTGGTCGGTGGTACCTCGTTGTTTAGTAGGGTGTTATAAATATAAGCTATTAGTTTTTCAGTATTAGGATGCTTGTTCAAACATTCATCAAGAATTTCTGATTCCCTACTCCTGTAGACTTGTGTATTAGATTTAACATAATCTCTAATTTGTAGATATCTGAAGAAATTATTTGAGTGCAGTCCATAATTCTGTTGTAACTCTTGAAATGAAAGAAAAGTGCCTTTCCCATAAAGATGTCCAATATTTTTGATTCCATAATTTTTCCATTGTGTGAAACCTTTGTCCATAAAGGATGATTTGAACAAAGGATTATTTACAATGGGAAGGCATAGTGGTATATTATTCAATTTTAAATCTTTTTTTATTTGTTTCCAAATTCGTATTCCACTATGTATTATGGGGTTTTCTTTATAGGTTTTTATGTGCAGTTTTGTGGGGGCAAATATGATCGGACCTATTTCAAAAGGTAGACAGTCTTCCTTTTCCATCATTAACCAATCTGGTTGTCGATCCATTTCTTCCACCCAGAAATTCATGTTTTTAATATGGAATGCCCCAAAATAAAACAAGAAATTTGGCAAAGCCAAACCTCCATTTATCTTTGACTTACATAAATGTTTTTTACTTATTCTATGATTCTTATAATCCCAGACAAAACTTGTAACAATGGAGTCAACTTTTTTGAAAAAGGTTTTTGGGATATATATCGGAATTAATTGAAATAGGTACAGCAGTTGCGGTAAAAAATCATTTTTATAGCATTAATTCTCCCAAGCATAGAAATGGGGAGTGTTTTCCAGTATTGAATATTCTTATGTAGTTTATTCAGTAAGGGTGGGAAATTTAGTTTAATTAAAGAGGTATATGTCTTAGTTACATAGATTCCTAAGTATTTAAATTTATCTTTAACTATTTTAAAAGGGGATTGTTGTATTGTATGTAAATTGAATTTTGTTATTGGCATGATTTCACTTTTATTCCAATTAATTCTATATCCCGAAAACTGACCAAATTGAGTTATTAGATTTAATAGGTTTGGAATACTAGTTTCTAACTTTGTAATATATATTAGTACATCATCTGCATATAAGGAAATGTTATTCCTTGTGTCTCTAGTATTGTATCCATATATTCCTGGATGGTTTCTAACGCTTTCTGCTAGGGGTTCGATTGCAAGAGCAAATAATAGTGGGGATAATGAACATCCTTGTCTACAGCATCTAGAGAAATTAAATTTAGTTGATAACATTTTGTTTGTTAATATTCTGGCTGTTGGATTAGAATATAACAATTTAACCCATGTACAGTATTTCTCTCCTAGTTGAAATTTTTCCATCACCGAAAATAAATATGGCCATTCTACCTGGTCAAATGCTTTTTCAGCATCTAACAAAATAATTGCTATATCTGCATTAGGAATTCTATTGGAGTATATAATATGAAATAATCTTCTCAGATTATAAAATGAATAACGCTTTGGGATAAACCCTGTTTGGTCGGGATGTATTAATTTGCTGATCACTAAGCTCAATCTATTAGATACAATTTTAGTTAATATTTTCTGATCAGTATTTAAGAGGGCTATAGCTCTGTATGAACCTGGGTCTTCAAGATCCTTGTCCGTTTTTGGTATGAGCATGATTGTAGATTCATTTAGAGTTTTTGGGAGTTTCTGTTGAGTGTAAGCGTATTTGTACATTGTCAGTAGGCGTGGGGAAAGCAAATCATAATTTTTTTAATAAAATTCAGAATTTAGACCATTGCAGCCTTCCGTTTTTTAAAGATTTGATTGACTCTTCGATGTCTTTTATCGTAATTTCAGCCCCTAGTAATTCTCTCTCTTTCTGAGCTAGACCCGCAAGCTTACAATTCTGTAAAAATGTTTCCATTCCCGTTGATTGTTCTGTTATTTTAGATGAATACAATTTTTGGTAGTATTGTTGATCTGGATTGATTAATTGATTAATGATCTGGATGAGGGAATTGAAGGCAATATCTCCAAGTTTGCAGATGACACTAAGATGGGGGGCAGTGTTAGCTGTGAGGAGGATGCTAGGAGACTGCAAGGTGACTTGGATAGGCTGGGTGAGTGGGCAAATGTTTGGCAGATGCAGTATAATGTGGATAATTGTGAGGTTATCCATTTTGGTGGCAAAAACGGGAAAGCAGATTATTATCTAAATGGTGGCCGATTGGGAAAGGGGGAGATGCAGTGAGACCTGGGTGTCATGGTACACCAGTCATTGAAGGTAGGCATGCAGGTGCAGCAGGCAGTAAGGAAAGCGAATGGTATGTTGGCTTTCATAGCAAAAGGATTTGAGTATAGGAGCAGGGAGGTTCTACTGCAGTTGTACAGGGTCTTGGTGATACCACACCTGGAGTATTGCGTACAGTTTTGGTCTCCAAATCTGAGGTAGGACATTATTACCATAGAGGGAGTGCAGAGAAGGTTCACCAGACTGATTCCTGGGATGTCAGGACTGTCTTATGAAGGAAGACTGAATAGACTTGGTTTATACTATCTAGAATTTGAAAGGGGATCTTATAGAAACTTCCAAAATTCTTAAGGGGTTGGACAGGCTAGATGCAGGAAGATTGTTCCCGATGTTGGGGAAGTCCAGGACAAGGGGTCACAGCTTAAGGATAAGGGGGTAATCCTTTAAAACCGAGATGAGGAGAACTTTTTTCACACAGAGAGTGGTGAATCTCTGGAACTCTCTGCCACAGAGGGTAGTTGAGGCCAGTTCATGGGCTATATTTAAGAGGGAGTTAGATGTGGCCCTTGTGGCCAAGGGGATCAGAGGGTATGGAGAGAAGGCACGTAATGGATACTGAGTTGTATGATCAGCCATGATCATATTGAATGGCGGTGCAGGCTCGAAGGACCAAATGGCCTACTCCTGCACCTAATCTCTATGTTTGTATGTTTCTATATGACGCTTTTATCATAAGTAGCAAGTCCTATCCAAGTATTATGACAGCTTGCAAAATCATATTCCCAAAGTTCCCAGTTGGAAAAGCTGTCAAATAATTCCAACATCTACAAATACTGAAAAACAAATTAATCATGTTATTCCTTTAAAACAAAACATCAAAAAGATCCTCTGAGAAAAGTTATAATTTCCATGAAATTGTTTGATACCATGAGAATTGCAAAGTTCTTGACAATTACGAGATAAATATCAACAGGATGATTATGATATTGTTTTACTACCATGGTAATTTAGCTGCATGGTTCCTTGTTTGTTTTCATAATTGTTTTATTTGATATCTGTACAAATTGGTTTGATTTCTTTGTGTCATAGCCTCTTTTGCAGTCTCCTCATTTGATGTTTACATCTCTCCTTCCATTTAATTTTTGCCTTATGTTATTATTTATTCATGATGAATATAGGGAACAGTCATGTAGTGATATTTACCACACAAACACTCAATTCTGGACCATTAATCCAGCTGCATGAGTTTGAATCCCACAATGGCAGTCAAAATAAACTTGGCTTCAAGTAACTACATTATTAAAATAAATCGTGAAATCAAAGCAAAAAGTCTGAGCCTTGAAAACAACAGATTCTGAATATAAAACCCTATCTCATTCATTGATGCTCTCCAGGGCAGGCAATCTTCCAACCTCACTCAAGTTGGTTTATATGTGGCTTTTAACTGCTCAGTCAGACAGGGTGGACAACAAATCATAGCATTTCATGTGATGTCATAGTCCAATGAAAAGTTAAACCAAACAATATATGTTGGGTTTTACTTTTTCCTTATTATTTGGTGAAACATTTTTTCTGAGACTCCATGGAAAACAATGTTTTAAATTGATAAGGCTGTCAATGCCACTGTAATTTTATTTCCACTCATGGCTTTGGTGTAGAGTTTCCAGCTATTTATTGAATGTAAAACGTAATCTCTTCTCAATTATAATCGGAGTTTATTGTTTTCTGATCATTACTGGTTTGTGGTACCTTTGTGTTATTTCTTTCATCTGTTCTGCTTCAATTCCTCTTCTTAGATCCAATAGAAAATATTTCCTTTATAAATTTGATTGGAAAGGAGATCAGTACATATTGCTATTGGAATTCAGCCATGTTATGTTCTTTTACTATTATTCCCCTGTAACTAAGTCCTGGAATTGCTGAATTTCTGAGGGTGGATGCCAATGTCAATGCATTTGTCAATCTGCTCCTTTATCCTGAATCAGTGGAGCCTGGTGATGTTGGCTTTCCCAACATTACACAAAGGTATATATCCAGTGGCAGAGCTGGTGGAGCTGCTGCCTCACAGTGACAGAGACTCGCGCTTTGATCTTCACATCAGGTGCTGTGATGGCATGGCGTGCCTCTTACATCCTTGAAGATGTGTAGGTTTGTAGTATAATTGGCTGCTGTAAAATTGTCCCTAGTGTAGGGAGTGGATGGGATAATGGGATAGCACAGAACTACTATGAACATATGATCAATGGCCAACGTGGACTGTTTCCATGCTATATCTCTAACATAAAACTAAACCAAAACTCTCCCATCAATTAGATGTAATGCACAATTGTATACCCATTTTATTTGAATGGAAAATCCTAACCAAGGAAGAAAAACACAAATTATATATTTACTATTTATTTCATTTAAATTAACATTCTTTACAGCTATAATGTATTCTAATTAATTTTCTATTTTCATTGTTTAATTGTTATATGCAAAATCTCACTTGCTATATCTTCACAGGCACATTATGTGCAACAACACGACAACATTGCAATTCAAAAATAGTTATTCCAGGTAAACCATCGTGCAAGCCCCATTACATGATGCAACCTTACTAATGCAAAGTCCATAGTAATTTGGTGATGGAGGTAGGGTTGTGGTTAGGGTTGTGCAGGGTGGTTTAAGAGCCAGATGGTTGATGGGGGAATCTGTACTTGAATCTGGAGGTAATGGTTCTCAGGCTCCTGTATCTTCCACCCTATGGTTCCAGCGGGAGCATTGATGATATTAGCTGCCTACTGCCTTCACTACTTTCTACACCCTCCTTCATTCTTGAGCATTTGACTTTCCAAGCCAGGTCGCAGTCCAATCAGTCAATATGTTTCCCACCATGCACCTGTGGAAGTTCAATAGAGCATTTAGCAATATAGAAAATCTCCTGGAATTTATGAGGAAATGGAGGCATCGGAGAGGTTTCTTTACAATTGTATTCATTTGCGGAGCCCATGACAGGTCACAAAACTAAAGTATGCACAACATAATCTTTGATTTTTACTCATGTTCATAAATGTTTGCACCATCTTTCTTCTACTTCACTCATTTGTATTAGTAAGCCTTCAATTCTTTTTTTTCTATCCAAATTAATTTGACTTCTAATTTAATAACAGCAGCCTCGCCTTTTTTTCTAGCATTGAAGTTTCTTTTCATAAGTATGATGGTGCCTTGTTTCCTTTCTTCCAATCTTTCTTGTATATATTATGCCCTTCAGCGCCTACTTTTTCAGTCTCAATACGTTTACATGGTTTCCTGCAGAATAGTAAAACCAATAAGTCTCCAGTTAGTGTGTCTTGTTTATTATAGACATTATTCACAGATATGAGCTGATAGTCTCACAGAGACAATTTCACACAGTTATCTCTGATTTTATTTTATCTTTGCCTTTTACAATGTCCTTTATTTCAATCTGGAAAATGATTTCCCTTTCTGTCCCCTATGTGTTTAGGCTTGTTTAATTTGTGGTTGGTGCCCGGACTTGCTGATTTAAAACCTTTACTGTTTTCCTATTTTACTTTATTATGATAGCACATTAATCCTATTCCAATTCAAGTGGATACTTCCTGTCTCAGTACAGAGGTCGATGCCAAATAAAAGGGTAGGAAGGAACTGCAGATGCTGGTTTGCTCCGAAGATAGACACAAATGCTGGAGTAACTCAGCGGGACAGGTAGCATCTCTGGAGAGACGGAAAGGGTGATGTTTCGGATCAAGACCATTCTTCAGACTGAGAGTCAGGGGAGAGGGAGACTAGAGATATGGAAGGGTAAGGTATGAAAACAACAGATTAAAGAAGATGTTGGTCAAGGAAATGTAGAATGGTTCATTGTTATCTGAGGGGAAGGTGACAACAAGGCATATAATCAGTTCTCAACTGTTCTAGACTGGTTTGCTCTGATCATGCTTGCATGCATCAGGAAACAGAAAAGAATGTTCGTAAATCAAAGTTTCTAAAATTTCACTCAGGGATGATGTCTGCCCCACACACAGGAGGCACCTTGAAAACTGGAAATATCCCACTAATGCTGTCTTATCAAAAATCCTCCACTTTCAGTGACCAAAGAATACAACACCAACATTCTCTCATGATCTACCATTGCCAGCACTGACTCCCCAGTTGCACTCAGTTTGCCACATTGGGCAGCTTATGTTGCTTATGTGGCTAACATTAGATTTCCAGAAATAGTCACACTATTCCAAACTCTGTCATGGGAACAGGCAACATTTCCAATACATCTTCACTATTTGACATGTGTACAACAGGCTGACAATGGTTTGTAAGCACACAAGGGGTTGGAGGTCTTTGCTTCTCCATAGACCATTAACTTATTTTTATCTTGAGCTCTTGATACTTGAACATTTATCCTTTAGTCATCTGAAACATGTCCTGGGGTAGGTGTGGCATTGATTAATGTTATCATTTATGTCTTCATTAGCTGTCAGTTGATGCTGAGATATGGTAAATGATCCATTTGTGCATCTTGCAGGCCAATTTAACAAGGGCATTCTGATACAAAACCTTCATCTTCCTTAAGTTTAGTGTAAGTTCCATTTTCCAACATGCTTCAGAAAAGGAGCCAATGACAACTTCAAGCTTAATTTAAAAATGTGCATACTTAACTTCCATCTGTATGCTGCAATTGATGCCTGAACTTGGGTGACCTTGTTTCTGCACTGGGGATGACAAAGTTTGAAAACTTTACTGTTCATTCTGTAGGTTAACATAATTTGAGTGCGGAGCTGAATGGGTGTGAGGAAAATTGAGAAAAAGATCAGTACAGCTGTCCTTGATCCTCATCTCCACTAGGACACACACACACACACACACACACACACACACACACACACACACACACACACACACACACACACACACACACACACACACACACACACACACACACACACACACACACACACACACACACACACACACACAGTTTGGAATTGAACCTGGGTCACTGGAGGTGTGAGGCAGTCATAAGTGATAGGATCAGAATTAGAACAGTTGCCCCCTCAAGTCTGCTCTGCCATTCAATCATGGCTGATCTATCTTTCTCTCCTAACCCCATTCTTGTGCCTTCTCCCCACTACCCCTGACACCCATGGCAGTAGCACCACCAGCTGCATTATAGTGCATTTCATCTGCTCCATTATTTTAGCAGTCAAATGGCCTTTTGTCAGCCTGGTGATGTTATTGTAATGGCCAATGTGCTGGCATTTGTAATCAAAGATGCTCACACTGAAGACAGTCTTCTGTGTATAATTAACTTTCCATCAATGTTTGCTGATCCATGAGTATCTGGGAAATTATTGCGTGTGCTCAGAACTCAAGGTGACCAGCATCTGGAAGATTACTTACAACTCATCAACATTTTCATCCAGAACATGACTTAAGTTTTATGAAGATACATATAAAATTGCATTGAAAAATGTTGTCACTTAAATGAGAAGGCAACATATGGTAAATATCTAAACATGAAAACACATCCAATTATTGGCAGATGGCTAATGATCAAACCACAAGAACACATCCATCTTAATGTTATAGTTTGAAGCAAAGTATTTGTACATTATGCAAAGCATCATAGATTAAACAACTGCCATTTTATTCATGCATAATCTTTTCCTTGTTATACAGTATTTTGCAGTTATTTCTGTGTTGCCCTGCTTTTTTGGCAGGCTTACATTGTAATCCATTGAAAAGAAGATTCAGGTCAATTGCTTGAACAAAACAACAAACTGCCTGAGAAAATTTGGGTCAGGCGGCATCAGTGGGAAGAAAAGGTCAGACAATGTTTCGGGTAGGAACTCTTCATGTGTCTCCAGGTCAATATTTATTTCAATAAATACTATTTTTAACTTATTAGATAGAATTGAGTAATTTCGATGGTAATCATAATTTTTTGGTGGCACAGTATAATCCTCCACATTCTCAACGCTCCTCTTATATGCACGTGAAGAATAATTTCTACCATTTTATCAAAAATTAGATCAGCTGAAAGTTAAAAATATAATTTATAAACAATGTAAAATCCAAAGTCACCAGTTGTATAGCAAAATAACATTAACATTGTTTCTCTTGCTGTCCAACCTTCAAACATAGTGTGAAATCTAAGAATATGGTTTTGGTATTACCTAAGTGAGCAATATTTTGACCAATGTATAAACACAAAATGCTGAAGGCAGCAACTGTGGAGGAATGGACAGACAAGACCCTTCATCAGACTGGAGTTTGGACACTGGAAAAGAAAGGTGTGGATTGGACAAAGTCCAGCAAGTGATAGGTGGATACAGGTGAGGAGGGGTAAGATGGATGGGGTAAGTGACAAAGGGGATGAGAGGTGACTGTGGAAAACAGGAGAAAGGAGCAGGGTGACTGAGGGAGTGCGGGGAATGTGTCCATACCAGGGTGTGGGTGGGGGACATGGCAAAGAGTGGGGTGTGGGGAGTATTATTGAAATATGAGAATCCAATGTTCATATTGTTGGGTTGTAGCCTACCAAAATGTATGACCTATGTGCTTACATATTTACCAGTGGGAATTTTAGGACTTCAAAGGCATTCAGAGAATGTCCAGAGACGTTATTATTGAATAATTTATACATGAACAGACAGCATTGATACGACTCAGATTTCATTGTTGTCCCTCCCAACTTTCCTCAACCCAATAAGCAAGAGTTAACTTTGACAGGGCCTATATACCTTTCTTTTCTTTTTTTAGGAACAAGAGACTACATTTTGAGCCAGAAAATGCACTGCTGAAATGTTCCAGAGGTATCTGAAAAATAACACATATCTGGAGACCATAAAAATGATAATACTGGTCAGGATATTTGGCCCTAACGTTTGTTTGGTACGCCACAAACATGGTCTCCCAAGCCAGAAAGCAACTATATGTACCAAAAGTATTGAAAACTCATCTCAAGGGTAATTGAAAATTATGCCATGCCTAAATGCTCATTTTACAAAATATGTTATAAAGACCAATAATGTATCTTTACTGAGCAGGGCTTTGCTATTGTTTGTTTTCGCATTCATTTTTCCACTCATGAAAATTGTGAGCTTGTGGAAGTACATCAAGTAGCTTATTTTATGAAAATGGTGAACTTTGTGAAAGATTTGTGAAAGCTTTGCAGACTGGGGAAAACATAGTGCTACAGGTCTCTCCGTTGGGGAGAGGCGCTACAGGTCTCTCCGTTGCCGAACCAGCAGGTCGAGGAACAGCTTCTTTCCGGCGGCTGTCACTCTACTCAACAACGTACCTCAGGACTGCCAATCACCACCCCCCCCCCCCCCCCCCCCCCCCCCCCCCCCCCCCCCGGGACACTTATTATTATTTATTCAAATCGTTTGCTATGTCGCTCTTCAAGGGAGATGCTAAATGCATTTCGTTGTCTCTGTACTGTACACTGACAATGACAATTAAAATTGAATCTGAATCTGAATCTGATAGTTGGGTTTCCCACAGATAGCTACTAGGGGCACAGATTATTTTATACACATACCCCTGTATGCTAATGACTTGGACATGCATTTTGGGGTCCAATTTATATTCTTGAAGAAGAAATTTGAAGCTGCATTGAAATGTGGGGAGGAAATACTAGAAGGTGTAGGCATGCTGATGAAATGGGTAGATGGATGACGGGTGAAATTTAATACAGAGAAATGTAAAGGGTTACATTTACATAGGAAGAATAAAAGGAGGCAAGTTAAAGGAGCGAGCATAATTCTATGTGGGTTACAAAACTAGAGAGATCTGGGTATGTAAATGCATAGTTTATTGAAAGTGGCATTGTGAATGTGGTTAAAGTCATACAGAATGTTGCATTTTCCAAATACAGACATGAAGTCTAAACATTGTCTTTGCCATGAATAGAATATTGTGTTCAGTTCTAGATCACCCTCGTTAGGAAAGACAAAAATGTTTTGGTATGGGTGCTGAAAAGATATACCAAAATGATTCCAGGGATGACCAAATTTAGACTAGACTGGGGAATATGATTTTGTTCTACTTGTAAAAGGGGAGGTTGACGGGAGATCCGATAAAGCTATTTAAAATTATGATTGGTGTAAACTGAGTAAATAGAGAGAAACAATTCCTTTTGGTAAAGATCAAGGACCAGAGAATGAAAGTGTTTAACACAGAAAATAAAAATATACCCTGCGGATATTTTATTTCATATTAAATGTAGTTAGGATATCAAATGCACTGCAAGGGTAGTAGTAGAGAGAGATTCAACTGTGGAATTTATTATGGATCTAGATAAGCACCTGAAAGCACAGTGGCACAGTTGGCAGAGCTGCTGCCTCTCAGTGTCAGAGACTCTGGTTCGATCCTGACTTTGGGAACTGTCTCTGTGGAATTTGACCATTCTCCCTGTGACTGTGTAGATTTCCTCTAGTCTCCTCCCACGCCACATAGATGTGCGAGTTTGTAGGTTAATTGACATATAAATTAGTGTGTAGGGAGTGGTTGAGAAAGTGGGATAACATAGAACTGGTGAAGTATGATCAGGTGATCGATGGTCAGTGTGGAGTCAGTGGGCCAAAGGACCAGTTTCCATGCTGTATTTCTGAACTAAATGGTGATAATTTTCCAATGTTCTATAGGTTCAGGATCAGTTCCTGTGGATTGGAGGGTAGCTAATGTTATCCCACTTTTTAAGAAAGGCAGGAGAGCGAAAACAGGGAATTATAGACCTGTTAGCCTGACATCGGTGGTGGGGAAGATGCTGGAGTCAATTATACAAGATGAAATAGCAGCACGTTTGAATAGCAGTAACAGGATCGGTCCGATTCAGCATGGATTTCTGAAGGAGAACTCATGCTTGACAAATCTTCTGGAATTTTTTGAGGATGTAACTGGGAAAATGGACAAGGGAGAGAGAGTGGATGTAGTGTACCTGGACTTTCAGAAACCATTTGACACGGTCCCACATAAGAGATTATTGGGCAAAATTAGGGCACATGATATTGGGGGTAGAGCGCTGACATGGATAGAAAATTTGTTGGCAGATAGGAAAAAAGAGTTGGGATTAATGGGTCCCTTTCAGAATGGCAGGGTACTGCTAAGCTAGGTGCTGGGACCAAAGCTATTTACAATATATATTAATGATTTAGATGAAGGGCTTACAAGTAACATTAGCAAATTTGCAGATGACACAAAGCTGGGTGGCAGTGTGAACTGTGAGGAGGATGCTATGAGAATGCAAGGTGACTTGGACAAGTTGGGTGAGTAGGCAGATGCATGGCAGATGCAGCTTAATGTGGATAATAGTGAGGTTATCCACATAACCCTAGCAAAAACAGTAAGGGAGATTATTATCTAAATGGTGTGAAGTTGGGAAAAGGGGCAGTACAATGGGATCTGAGGGTCCTTGTCCATCATCCAATGAAAGTAAGCATGCAGGTACAGCAGGCAGCGAAGAAAGTGAATGGCATGTTGGCCTTCATAACAAGAGGAGTTGTATATATCCAAAGTGGCCCTTCTGCAGTTGTACAGGACCCTAGTGAGACCACACCTGGAGTATTGTGTGCGGATTTGGTCTCCAGATTTGAGGAAAGACATTCTTGCTATTGAGGGAGTGGGGAAGATGCTGGAGTCACAAGGTTAATTCCTGGGATGGCGGGACTGTCATATGCTGAGAGAATGGAGTGGCTGGACTTGTATACTCTTGAATTTAGAAGGATGAGAGGTGATCTTATTGAAACATATAAGATTATTAAGGGTTTGGATATGCTAGAGGCAGGAAACATGTTCCCAATGTTGGGAGAGTCCAAAACCAGGGACCACAGATTAAGAATAAGGGGTAAGACATTAGATCAAAGATGAGGAAACACTTTTTCATGCAAAGATTTGTGAGTCTGTGGAATTCTCTGCCTCAGAGGGCGGTAAAGAGCAGTTCTCTGGATACTTTCAAGAGAGAGCTAGATAGGGCTAGTAAATATAGGGGAGTCAGGGGATAAGGGGAGAAGGCAGGTAAGGGGTACTGATTGTGGATGATCAGCCTTGATCACATTGAATGGCGGTGCTGGCTCGAAGGGCCGAAGGACCGAATGGCCTACTCATGCACCTATTGTCTATTGTCGATAAACTAAAATGGAAAACAAATGCAGTTGCAAAATCAAATTCTGGGAGAACTTAATGAGTCCAGCAGCATCTGTGGAGGCAAAAGGATGATCAACTTGGACAATTTAGTTAATTTGGACTGAGAGTGGTGGGAAGATAATCAATATATAGGAGTGAGAGGAAGGAGTGAGACAGAACATGGTGGATGAGAGGTAAAAGATGAGGGAGAAAATGATGGGTAGATGGAACCATGTGGAGAAGGGAGAATGTCTACCCTTTCCAACCACTCTCTAGAGTTCCTCCTAATATTTTTTTCCTCATCTGGGTCCAACTATCACATTCCCACTGCTGTCTTACCCCTCCCTCTCATTTATCTGTACGACCTATCTTTGCTCCATGCTCTCAGTTATGCTGCAGAGTTTCAACGCGAAACATCGACCATTTATTTGCCTCCCCAGATACCAGCTGACCCATTGAGTTCCTACAACAGTTTATTTTTGCTGCAGATTACAGCATCTGTGTTCTCTTGTTTCTACATTAGAAATGCAGGGATGTGGGGAGAAGCCACAAGAAAGGGATTAACTGGATTGTGTTTATAGTCAATTGTCTGAATAGCTTCTTTCACTTCAGCAATCATTCCATGCTTCTGTTACATTTTCATTTCTTAAGCAATAATCAACAAGAAGAAATCAAAAAATTGTTGACCAACGTTTCAGTATGATTTTTTTATCTGCAGTATGTTCATCCAAAGAAGATTCAAACATTAGGTTGTTAATGTCCCTTACTGACTTCAATTGCATTAATCAGAATGCTTTCTGCTTAAATGTTTGTACGTTGGCAAATATTACACTGAAACGTTTCAAGATCCTGTTTCTGTTTGTTCCTCTTTGAGAAAGGTTAATGTAGTTAGGCGTTTTACTAGGAAGGGAGACACAAAAATAAATGATAAAATCATTACCTTTACATAGCATCCTCTGCAGATTCACGCAGTTCCAGAGAAATTCAGAGAAAAAAAGTGCTCTTGAAATATAATCTCTAATGAAGTTGAGGAAACAAAGCAAATGATTTTGACATCAGGGAAAAAAAAAACCCTGCAAGATGATAATCACTGGACAATCTATTTTATTGATGTTGGCAGAGCTACATATAGGACAGACATCAAGCACAGTGTTTTTGCTTATCTTCAATATTGTCTCATTGGTACTTTTATCCACCTGAGTGGCCATGATGCACCTTGGTTTATTATCTCGTTATATGTTTACATTACATACCTGTTTCTACAGTGCAGGACTCACTCAATACCACAATGTGGCACAAGCATAATGTTCCTTATTTGGGACTTTAAAGTGGGTATGAATCTATAATCTCCAAATACAAAAATGGTACCAATCATGGCTGTATAAGCAGTGTTTAAGAATGTATATGGTCTGCATGCTTACATTGGTTGGGGCATTGAGTATGAGAATCTTGTAGTCATGTTTCAGGTTTATAAAATATTGGGCAGGCCACATTTGGAGTATTTTGTGTAGTTCTGTTTGCCCATTACAGAAACAATGTGGAGACTTTGGAGAGGGTGCGATGGGGTTTACTAGAAAGCTAGGAGAGTTGGTCCATACTTCAACTGTTTTCTCTGGAGTTTCTGAGGTTGAAAGGAGACCTGATAGTTGCAGGGCAAGAATTTTATACAGGTAGTGGTATCTGCCCGGAATGCACTGCCAGGGATGGTGGTTGAAGACAATAAAACACTGGCATTTAAGAGGCTTTTAGACAGGCACGTGGACATGCAGGGAACGGAAGCTTATGGACCACATGTAGGCAGAAGGTGATTTGTTTAACTTGGTATCATGTTCAACAGAATAATTGTGGGCGGAAGTGCCTGCTCCTGTTCTATGTTCTATGTGTCACACCTGACACTGACACCAAAAAGTGAAGTAAATGCGTGAAGGAATATAAAGAGCAGTTAATGCCACCACTCCGTTCATCCCATTGGAGTTATAACTGCGGAAAATACAATCAATTTAGTAACACCTATGCATCCTTTGACAATGGCCACAAATGGCTGTGCAGCAGAATTATGAGACAGACACTGAGTTTTATTAACAATCATTGCCTTTTGAATTATAATCACCTTTCCACAGGGGATAATTGGTCTTGAATTCTAACAAAGCAAAGCCAGAACGACAGTAAATCATCTTTCATTCTTCTTTCCTACCTATGGCTGAGTTACATAAACCATTAGTTTCCTTCAGCCGACTGCTGGTTTAAAATTATGAACATGATTGAATATCTTTAAACCTCTATTAAAGTACTTTTTTTTTCTTACAGTATATGGTGGCTGATGGGTAAAACTGTTGGTAATTCTCCCCATTAATTAAAATACTGAAGCATTTCACATCAGTTGGAAAAATGTGCCTAAAATATTCATTGTGTACGTTTTTTTGAATTATGCAGCAAAATTCAAAAGAAATCAAGAAAGCTCTCTGCATTGTAACCCATAGGAAGAGAACACTAAAAAATACTAGGATTTCTGGGAAGCCAGCATACTGTATAATAAAGAAATGGACAGAAAAGACAGGATTATCATTAACAAATGATTTTGTTGAAAAATAGATATCAACAATTCTGATATTGTATCCCTTAGATTCCCCTTCATTTTATTTTAGTCATCAAACTCAGATTTCCTTCAGCCCCGCATCTAAAATGTAGTCGTCAAAATGCCCCTTAATGCTCTTTCGCCATTGTCATCTGCCTTAAAATGTTGTGCAAATCAGCATCAATTCTTAATTGTGCTGCTGCTAACTATATTTTGGATGTGCTAAAAAACACTATCTAAAGGCAGTAACTGCTGTTATTAAATTAAGTAGGAAAAGTGTCAATGCGTTGATGCAGGTTCTGAACTGCCATTCTGAACTGTCATTAGTTCTGCTGTGGACCTATTGCTTAGGTTTTTGGTTTGCATGCTACCAAGAAACAATTCTATGATGGAAACATTCTTTGTCGGTAGCTTAGTTCGAGGAGGATGCTCCACAGTCAATCTTGATGACAAAGACCACGCAATACGCTTGAGAGGGAAACGAAAGAAGGAGATGTCAGGCAAGCTGATTCAGTGCGATGCTTGCAGTATGTGGGAGGTCAAGGACACCGCTGGTGCCTCTGGCTGCTACAAATGCGAAAAATGCATCCAGGTAGAGCTCCTGAAGGGCCGTGTTGGGGAACTGGAGAAGCAAGTGGATAACCTCCGGTTCGTACGAGAAACGGAGTCGTTCCTCGACAAGTCCTACAGTACGATTGTTACACCTAAGGTACTGGAAGAGAGAAGGTGGGAGACAGTGAGAAAGGGAGGGAAGCACGGAATGCCAACGTCCCCGGGTGGTGTACCTATTTTAAACAGGTTCATCCGCTTAGAAGCTGTTGGGACAGAAGACGTGAGCAGCGGACTGGCCTGTGATGCGAATAGGGCTGTTGAGCCAAAATTAACAAGGCCTAAGGCAGGCAAGGCCATTGTAGTGGGAGACTCCATCGTGAGAGGTACGGACAGAGGTTTCTGCGGAAACAGACGGGATGCGAGGATGGTGTGCTGCCTTCCCGGTGCCAGGATCCAGGATGTCACGGACAGAGTGCAGAAAATCCTCAAGGGTGAAGGTGAACATCCGGAAGTGGTAGTGCATGTCGGCACAAACGATGTCGGAAAAAAGGGGATGAATATTCTGCAGCGTGACTTTAGAGAGCTCGGAAAAATGCTGAAAAGCAGGACCTCCAGGGTTGTTATCTCCGGTTTGCTTCCAGTTCCCCGTGCTGGCGAGAGCAGGAACAGGGAGATACGGGACCTGAATGTGTGGCTGAGGAACTGGTGCACGGGGCAGGGATTTAGATTCTTAGATCACTGGGATCTGTTTTGGGGTAAGGGGGAACTATACAAAAGGGACGGATTGCATCTTAACAGGTGTGGGACCAGCATTCTGGCAGGCAGGTTTTCCACTGCTACACGGGTGGCTTTAAACTGAATAAGGGGGATGGGGTGTCGAATGGGATAGTGGAGGATGGAGTTAAAGGGAAAGGGTTTCTTAAATGTGTGAGCGTAGAGACCGAGGGGTGTAAAATGAGGGTAGAAGAAATAGGTAGCAAGGTGAAAAGTAAAAGTGGCAGGCAGACAAAACCAGGGCAAAAATCAAAAAGGGCCACTTTTCAACATAATTGTATAAGGGGTAAGAGTGTTGTAAAAACAAGCCTGAAGGCTTTGTGTCTCAATGCAAGGAGCATTCGTAATAAGGTGGATGAGTTGAATGTGCAGATAGCTATTAATGACTATGGTATAGTTGGGATCACGGAGACATGGCTCCAGGGTGACCAAGGCTGGGAGCTGAACATCCAGGGATATTCAATATTCAGGAGGGATAGACAGAAAGGAAAAGGAGGTGGGGTAGCGTTACTGATCAGAGAGGGGATTAATGCAATGGAAAGGAAGGACATTAGTTTGGAGGATGTGGAATCGGTATGGGTAGAGCTGCAAAACACTAAGGGGTAGAAAACGCTGGTGGGTGTTGTGTACAGGCCACCTAACAGTAGTAGTGAAGTTGGAGATGGTATCAAACAGGAAATTAGAAATGCGTGCGACAAAGGCAAAACAGTTATAATGGGTGACTTCAATCTACATATAGATTGGGTGAATCAAATTGGCAGGGGTGCTGAGGAAGAGGATTTCTTGGAATGTATGCGGGATAGTTATCTAAATCAACATGTAGAGGAACCAACGAGAGAGCAGGCTATTTTAGACTGGGTATTGAGTAATGAGGAAGGGTTAGTTAGCAATCTTGTTGTACGTGCCCCCTTGGGCAAGAGTGACCATAATATGGTTGAGTTCTTCATTAGGATGGAGAGTGACATTGTTAATTCAGAAACAATGGTTCTGAACTTAAAGAAAGGTAACTTTGAGGGTATGAGACATGAATTGGCCAAGATTGACTGGCAATTAATACTAAAAGGGTTGACGGTGGATATGCAATGGAAGACATTTAAAGACTGCATGGATGAACTACAAAAATTGTTCATCCCAGTTTGGCAAAAGAATAAATCAGGGAAGGTAGTACATCCATGGATAACAAGGGAAATCAGGGATAGTATCAAAGCGAAGGATGATGCGTACAAATTAGCCAGAAAAAGCAGCATACCGGAGGACTGGGAGAAATTCAAAGACCAGCAGAGGAGGACAAAGGGCTTAATTAGGAAAGGGAAAATAGATTATGAAAGAAAACTGGCAGGGTACATAAAAACTGACTGCAAAAGTTTTTATAGATATGTGAAAAGAAAGAGATTAGTTAAAACAAATGTAGGTCCCTTGCAGTCAGAAACAGGCGAGTTGATCATGGGGAACAAGGATATGGCGGAAAAATTGAATAACTACTTTGGTTCCGTCTTCACTAAGGAAGACATAAATAATTTGCCGGAAATAGCAGGGGACCGCGGGTCAAAGGAGTTGGAGGAATTGAGTGAAATCCAGGTTAGCCGGGAAGTGCTGTTGGGTAAATTGAATGGATTAAAGGCCGATAAATCCCCAGGGCCAGATAGGCTGCATCCCAGAGTACTTAAGGAAGTAGCTCCAGAAATAGTGGATGCATTAGTAATAATCTTTCAAAACTCTTTAAATTCTGGAGTAGTTCCTGAAGATTGGCGGGTAGCAAACGTAACCCCACTTTTTAAGAAGGGAGGGAGAGAGAAAATGGGGAATTACAGACCAGTTAATCTAACATCGGTAGTGGGGAAACTGCTAGAGTCAGTTATTAACGATGGGATAGCAGCACATTTGGAAAGTGGTGAAATCATTGGACAAAGTCAGCATGGATTTATGAAAGGTAAATCATGTCTGACGAATCTTATAGAATTTTTCGAGGATGTAACTAGTAGCGTGGATAGGGGAGAACCAGTGAATGTGGTGTATCTGGACTTCCAGAAGGCTTTCGACAAGGTCCCACATAAGAGATTAGTGTACAAACTTAAAGCACAAGGCATTGGGGGTTCAGTATTGATGTGGATAGAGAACTGGCTGGCAAACAGGAAGCAAAGAGTAGGAGTAAACGGGTCCTTTTCACAATGGCAGGCACTGACTAGTGGGGTACCCCAAGGCTCAGTACTGGGACCCCAGCTATTTACAATATATATTAATGATCTGGATGAGGGAATTGAAGGCAATATCTCCAAGTTTGCGGATGACACTAAGCTGGGGGGCAGTGTTAGCTGTGAGGAGGATGCTAGGAGACTGCAAGGTGACTTGGATAGGCTGGGTGAGTGGGCAAATGTTTGGCAGATGCAGTATAATGTGGATAAATGTGAGGTTATCCATTTTGGTGGCAAAAAAGGGAAAGCAGACTATTATCTAAATGGTGGCCGATTGGGAAAGGGGGAGATGCAGCGAGACCTGGGTGTCATGGTACACCAGTCATTGAAGGTAGGCATGCAGGTGCAGCAGGCAGTAAAGAAAGCGAATGGTATGTTAGCTTTCATTGCAAAAGGATTTGAGTATAGGAGCAGGGAGGTTCTACTGCAGTTGTACAGGGTCTTGGTGAGACCACACCTGGAGTATTGCGTACAGTTTTGGTCTCCAAATCTGAGGAAGGACATTATTGCCATAGAGGGAGTGCAGAGACGGTTCACCAGACTGATTCCTGCGATGTCAGGACTGTCTTATGAGGAAAGACTGGATATACTTGGTTTATACTCTCTAGAATTTAGAAGATTGAGAGGGGATCTTATAGAAACTTACAAAATTCTTAAAGGGTTGGACAGGCTAGATGCAGGAAGATTGTTCCCGATGTTAGGGAAGTCCAGGACAAGGGGTCACAGCTTAAGGATAAGGGGGAAATCCTTTAAAACCGAGATGAGAAAAACTTTTTTTCACGCAGAGAGTGGTGAATCTCTGGAACTCTCTGCCACAGAAGTTAGTTGAGGAAGTTCATTGGCTATATTTAAGAGGGAGTTAGATGTGGAACTTGTGGCTAAAGGGATCAGGGGGTATGGAAAGAAGGCAGGTACGGGATACTGAGTTGGATGATCAGCCATGATCATATTGAATGGCGGTGCAGGCTCGAAGGGCCGAATGGCCTACTCCTGCACCTGATACAAGATACAAGATACAAGATACATTTAATTGTCATTTGGACCCCTTGAGGTCCAAACGAAATGCCGTTTCTGCAGCCATACATTACAAACACATAGACCCAAGACACAACATAATTTACATAAACATCCATCACATCGCTGTGATGGAAGGCCTAATAAAACTTATCTCTCCACTGCACTCTCCCCCCCCCCCCCCGATGTCAGAGACAAAGTCAAAGCCCCCGGCTGGCAATGGCGATTGTCCCGCGGCCATTAAAGCCACGCCGGGTGGTGCGAGGTCGCACACCGGGTCTTGCTGTTAGAGCCCCCGGCGTGCGCTCGCAGAGTCCCGCGGCCATTCCAAGCCGCGCGGGGCAGTGGTGTTAGGCCCCGCTCTAGGAGCTCTTCGACCCCGCAACTCGGGCGGGGGAAGTCGCCGTTGCGAGAGCCCTGAAAAGCGGTCTCCCTCCAGGGATCCGCGGGCTCCCGGTGCCGCTGTCCACAGACCTGCCGTTGGAGCCTCCGGCTCTCCGGTAGCAGTAGCAGCGCTCCTCCACCGCTCCACACGCTCCGGACTCGGCCAGCCCCGCGACGGTGAGGTGAGTCGTAGCACCAGAGTCCCCGGCTTCTTCCTGTTGGAGGCCGCTCCTCGTTGTAGCCCCAACGACAACGGAAACCCGACGACGAGAAAAGGTCGGGTCTCCAGTGCAGGGAGAGATTTTAAAAAGTTTCCCCCCCCCCCCCACCCACCCCACCCCCACCCCCCCACACACACACCCCAACAAAAAATAACAAAAACTACATTTAAACACAGACAGAAAATAATAAAACGCGGACAGACTGCAGAGGCCGCTGCTGACCAGAGTCGCGCCGCCCACCGGAAATTTCTATGTTTCTATGTTTCTAAAGTCACACGTGTTAGTGAACTCATAAAGGGTGATGCATTGTATTTGGTGCTGATCCCTGGATTTGTCTTTGAATGAATGCATGGTGAAAGCAATGTCTACTGTGCCTCTAAATGGATAAAGATGGACTTTGATTGGGAGAGTAGTTCTTCAGCCAGTGGGAGGGGGGATTTGAAGAAAATCCTGGTGATTACTTTTCTTTTGAGGAGGGAAAACTCCCTGTAGTTACTGGAATTGGATTTGTTTCCTATGGCAAGCCTACATATTTCTCATACGTGGGAGATGAGGTTGTGAATGTGTGACTAAAGTTCCCCACTGCCAAGTTTACAGGCATAATCAGAGTTACCAGCTGCTTCTGAGTCCTTGTGCTTTTCATGCCTAAGAACATAGAAATAGATGCAAAAGGAAGCCATCTGGTCCTTAGATCATGCTCCATCATTCATTAAGATCATGGGTGATCTTTCACTTCAAAATCACTTTTTACCATCTTCCTAATAGACCTTGCTTCCTTTAAAATCCAGAAATCTATTAACATTTATTTTGAACTAGACTAAGTGGGACCCGTTGGGTCCCATGTGCACACAGGAGGGCTGGTTCCCCCAACGCAATATGGATGTAGCGGGCCGAAGGGGCTGGTTTCCAGACGGCTAGTATGGACATTGTGGGCCAAATGGATTCTTGGGCTGGCAGCTCAGTCACTGAGGTGTGGCAGCTCAGAAACTGCCCGAAATGTCTGCTGAAAAAAGGTGACAGACTCTGCGAGAGAGAAGGGGGAGAGGGTGGAAATTCAATTTTAGACATTTTCATATTTTTTTACAGATCACAGCAATGAAGGAGGAAAGTTTATCCTTGCGTGTTGTAGGCTGAAGGGACTGTTTTCCAGCAGGCCAGTATGGACATTGTGGACTGGCTGGATTCTTGGACTTGCAGATCAGTGAGTCAGGACTGGTGGGCTGGCAGTTCACTAAGTCATGGCTGGTGGGCTGGCACTTGTCACTTACAGCTGGTGTGGTGGCAGTTCACTCAGTTACCCCTTCTCCCTTCACCCCCCAACTCTGCTCCTTGCCATTCCCCTCCCCCCCCCATTCATGCATTCAGTCATCTCCCCTCCCCGCAACCCCAACCCCCCCCCCCCCCCCCCATGCACTCTTAGCGGCTCTCCGACAGCGCCGCCATTCCTGCCTATTCAAGCGGGCTGTCATGCGCCTTTTACTGAGGAGTGGCTTCCAACCGGCCACTCTACCATGAAGGCCTGATTGGTGGAGTGCCGCAAATATAGTTGTCCTTCCTAAAGGTTCTTCCATCTCCACAGAGGAACTCTGGAACTCTGTCAGTGCGACCATCGGGTTCTTGATCACCTCCCTGACCGAGACTCTTCTACCCGATTGCTCAGTTTGGCTGGTCAGCCAGCTCTATGAAGAGTCCTGGTAGTTCCAAAGTTCTTCCATTTAAGAATGACGGAGGCCACTGTGCTTTTTGGGACATGCAAAAATGTTGTATTTTGGTATATTTTGTTTTATACCCTTCCCCAGATCTATGTATTGACACAATCCTGTCTCGGAGGTCTACGGACAATTCCTTCATCTTCATGGCTTGGTTTTTGCACTGACATGCACTGTCAACTGTGGGACCTTATATAGACAGGTGTGTGCCTTTCTAAATTATGTCCAATCAATTTAATAGTTGATTGGTGGACTCCAATCAAGTTGTAGAAACATCTCAAGGATAATCAATGGAAACAGGATGAACCCAAGCTCAATTTTGAGTGTCATAGCAAAGGGTCTGAATACTTACATAAATGTGATATTTCAGTTATTTATTTTTAATTACTTTGCAAAAATTTCTAAACACCTGTTTTTGCTTCTTCATTCTGGGGTATTGTGTGTAGATTGATGATAAAAATAAAAAAAAATCATTTTAAAATAAGGCTGTAACGTAACAAAATGTGGAAAAAATGAAGCGGTCTGAATACTTTCTGAATGCACTGTAACTTCCACAATTCTCCAGGGAGACAATTCCAGAGATTTAGTAGCCTCCATGAGAAGAAATTCCTCAGTCCATCAATAACCATTCCTTTATCTTGTAACTACAGGGCATGTCTTAATGTTTGAGGCTCTCCCACTACTGGAAACATCTCAAGACACATCTTGCATGTCCCCTGAGGATCAGATATGCTCCATTAAGACCATCCCTCTTTCTTTGAAACTCCCAAGAATATAGATGCAGTATTTTTCGCTGTTATTGATGGATTTACCCCCTTAACCCAGGAAATTGCAAAATGCAGTCAGTATATCTTTTTTTTTAAACAAGGGTACCAAAACTTTAGCTAGTACTCCAGTTGCAGCTTCACCAACAGAATGAAACATTACAACACTACCTTTCTGTTTATAAATTCCAATACTTTTAAAATGAAGGCCAATATATCACTTATCTTCCTGACTACATTCTTCACCTGCATGATAATTTTGTTATCTCATGTACAAGGACAGTGCGTTCCAGTTGTACGTCACTTATATGCAAGGTCTTTCCATCCAGTTAATAGTTTACATTTTGATTTCTCCAGTTGAAGGTTATGACATCATACTTCACAATGTTAACCTCTATTTGGCATTTGCTCTGGTATATTATTTCATTCACATGTTTAAACTACAATGTTTTATTATTAATGTTTAATGTTTTATGTGTCATTCTTAGTTGTTACTTGTGACCAGAGCACCAAGGCAAATTTATTTTATGTGTACATACTTGGCCAATAAACTTATTCAATAAACTTTTGTGATTGTCTCGTACTCCTAGATATAATGAAAAACGTTATTTTGTGTGCTAGTCAGTCAAGTCATGCCATACACGAGTACATTCAAACTATGCACAAATACAACAGATATGCAAAGAGAAAAATAGTGCAGAATACAACGTGCAGAATGTGATGTTACAGTTACAAAGATCTACAGATAAAAAATTGCAAGAACATCAACAAGGTTCAGTACGTTGAGAGTAGATTGGGATTACATTTGTCGTGCAATGAGTCTATATGGGTGAAATAAGAAGGAAATAATAATTTTGATTGTTCTCCCTATAATGAGTTAGAGGAATAAATAGGAGTGGACATCATTGGTAGCTGCAAGAATAATAGAGTTGGACTAACAGATGATTTTATTTTTACAAATATTGATGAGGACTGTCATAGTGCTAAGTGAATAGATGGGATGGAATGTGTTAAGTTTGCTCAGGAAGTGTGCTATCAATCAATATATAGATGGCCTAACTAGAGAAGGGACAAAAACTCATAGGTTCATAAATGATATGAGCAGAATTAGGCAATTTGGCCCATCATGTCAACAGGAGACGTGGAGGGCAGAAGCCAGGTGGTTGTGGTTAAAGGTTATTCTGCCTGGAGGACTGTGACCAGTGGAGTTCTTTAGGATTCTGTGCCAGGACCTCTCTTTGTGATCTAAACAATTGGAGGTACATGTAGGTAGGTTAGTTAGCACTTTTTTAGTTGACACCAAGATTGCTTGAGTTGTGGACTGTGAGGAAGGTTGTCAAAGTATCCAACAGGATATTGATCAGCTAAAGAAATGAGTGGAGAAATAGCAGATGGAGTTTAATCCGAGCAAGTGTGAGGTGCTGCACTTTGGGGAAGTCGAATGTAAGGGAAAAGTATAGTTAATGGTAAGACTCTTAACATCATTGATGTACAGAGGGATCTTGGGTTCCAAGTCCACAGCTCCCTAAAAAACACAATGCAGGTAGATACAGTGGTAACAAAGGCATATGGTATGCTTGCCTTCATATTGTCATAAGTGATAGGAGCAGAATTAGGTCATTAGGACTATCAGGTCTACTTCACCATTAAATGATGGCTAATCGATCTCTCCCTGCTAACCCCATTATCCTGCCTTCTCCCCATAACCCCTGACACTCGTACTAATCAATAATCTATTTCTGCCTTAAAAATATCCATTGACAGGCTCCACAGCCTTCCATGGCAAAGAATTCCACAAATTTACCACCCTCTGACCAAATAAATTCCTCCTCATCTTCTTCTTAAAGGAAAATCCTTTAATTCTAAGGCTATGACCTCTGGTCCTGGACTCTCCCACTAGAGGAAACATCTTCTCCACGTCCACACTATCCAAACCTTTCACTATTTGGTAATTTTCAATCAGGTCCTCCCTCATCCAAACTCCGGGGAGGCCCAGTGCTGTCAAATGCTCATCATATGTTAACCCACTCATTCCTGGGATAATTCTTGTAAACCTCCTCTGAACCCTCTCCAGAGCCAGCACATCCTTCTTCAGATATGGGGTCCAAAATTGCTTACAATATGCTAAATGCAGCCTGACAAGTGACTTAGAGAACCTCAGCATTGCATCCCTGTTTTTGTAAACTAGTCTTCTTGAAATAAATGCTAGCATTGCTTTTGCCTTCTTTACTTTATCATTTGGGGCATTGAGTATTAGGGTCAGAAAATTATGTCTCAACAAATTTTAATGAAACGCCTGAAATTATATAAAGTGACAAACAATTCAGATACTTTAGGCCTTGAACAAACACCTACTCCCAGAGACTGGAGACAAGGACAACATAAGTTTTCCTCTCCCAATATAATTACCATGTTCACTAAGTTCTAGACTTTAATCTCTATTGAAGCTGCATTTGTATTTGGTGCAACCAAGAGTGAACAGTGCAATAACCACGGCTTGTGAATAATCCAGTTATACGTGGAACAACTGCAGAACTCAATTCATGCTTTGCCATGCATTGGTTTCTATGTTAAGACCATCCTATCCATCAAGGCACTGGGGCACCTGGAGAAATTAAGCCATAAAAGAGGCATTCATTAAGACTGAAGAAGGGTTTCCGCCTGAAACGTTGCCTATTTCCTTCGCTCCATAGATGCTGCTGCACCCGATGAGTTTCTCCAGCATTTTTGTGCACCATTAATTAAGACTGGTCCTTCCAGCTCCCATGTTGCGACAGAATAGCTGTTTGATTATCATCAGATGCTTGGATATTATGGTTGTTCAGCACATAAAAGACCGATCATTTCATTAGGTTTAACCTTGGTCTTCGAAAAGAAGTGTCTCATTAATCTCACTTCCATGCTGCTTCGGAAAAAAATAATCCCTTTAAAGTTATGTCCAATTTCTCATTGAATTTTACTAATATTTAGAAACTTTATCTTCAACTGTTATTTCAGATTATGCTTTCAAAATAATTACAACTCATTGCATTAAATGAATCTCCCTTTGTCCCCTCTGAATTAAATGAATCTCCCTTTGTCACCCTCTAGTCAGATCCCTTAGTTATAGACCAAGTAGCCAGTAAATGTTTGCTATTTTGCCTCTAATTTGCAGCTCCTGAGTTATCAAATCCAGAAGTAAACAAAATAATAGCATGCTTTACTGCTCTCACCAGGTCAAATATGGACATTAGAGTAATTCAGCTACTCATTTCAAAATAATTGCAAAATAATCACAAAATTCCTCACAAATTTGCAAAATTCTGCAAAAGCTTGGATAATAAAGATGTTTGCTGAAACAAAAACATAGTCTGCACCTTGTGTTATAGGCAATATTTTGTTCTTTGCATTAGTTGTGTTCAACTGATGATTATCTTATTAAATTGCTATGATTGAGCAACTTATTTTAAATGAAATCAATAGGACACTTGAAATTTAGTAAAATTGTCCATTTAAATCCAGTCACCTGTTGAGATACTTTGTGAAATATTTGCCAAACATATGAAAACTACAGTATAGTCACTGATATAAAACACTCTTTTGTGCTTCATTTTCAGAAGCAGTTTTCTATTGTTATTCCTTTAAGGATGTAATCTGCTCTGTTTTGTTTCACTATTTTGAGTGATATTTAGCAAAATATGAATGAAAACAAACACGCAGTCAGCAAAAAGAACAATGAAATGTAAACAGCAAATATAATGAAGCTCTATTTTATTATATGATACATGTTTCTACCCTCACAAGCCCCAGAAAATACCCAGGAAATGTGTGCCAGATTTTACAATAACTTAAACAAATTGCCTTCCTTTAGTTTGCAATCATAGTAAATAATTGTATTCCATCAAAATATGTGAAACTCAGCACTTCTGATTGAGCTGCTGGACAATGTACACAATTGTGTACACACAACTATGTACACCATTTGCTTTTGTATTGCACTTACCTATACATTAGCCACATTGGTTGGAATGTGTCTGCTCTCATCACTGACTCAAGCGGTACATTCTCGATTCCAACCATTCCTTGTGAAAAAAAAAAATCCTGCTTCAAAACATCTAACTCTCCCTTTGTCCGCCACCTGAGCCATTCTCTTTTTTCTTCTCTACCTTCTTGGAGAAAATACAGGAACATGAAAGCCTGGGCATTCAGATTTAAGTAAAGCTTCTTCTCCACACCCTTCAGGCACTTGAAGCATCTCTTTCACACCCACATCCTGGAGATGCTGCCACGCAGTTTTAATCTCAACTCTTCCTCATTCGGTTATTTGGTTATTGCACTTCTTCATTTTGCACTACATTTTTTGCACCATTGTAATGTTTTTTATTTGCTGCATTTTTTTGGTTTAGCTAACATTATCATGTATACTGTGCACTCTATAAGCTTAATGAGAGCAAGGAATTTAATTGCACCTTGGTGTATATTACAATAAACAAATCTGAATCTGAATTTATATATCACTTGAGTAGATACCAAATTGCAAGGAAGTTTAAGTTCTAAAGCAAAGCTTGGACCACCATATGTATAGCTTATCATGGCTTTAGTTTTAAGAAAAATGTTAAAACGGGCAAATCTATGTGCACTTAAAGCCACATTAATCTCCTTGAAGGAAAATAAGACTTCTTGAGCATCACTAAAGTCTCCAGTGTTATGATGAGTAGCATTTTCAATGATCTCTCAAAACTTAATGGCCTGGAATGATCTTAATGAGAGGTAGTAGAACATGACCATGCCTTTTACAGCCAGAACACTCTCGCACCTAGGCATGATCAAAGTTCTGTCTGTAACATATCACATACTATATCTCTGTGAAGACTGATTGGAAAGCTGACCCTGAAGTTGTTTTTTTGAAATAGGTTGAAATCAGAGCATACTGTATATACCAATAAACTTTGAGATTGGGTCTTTGTCTCCTTCCTCAGGGACTCTAACCTTTCATATTGATTTGATTTGATTCAATTGTCATTGTCTTCAAGTAAGAGACAACAAAACACTATTTCCCATGCAGTCATATGAGTAAAAAAAAATAAAAACACAGAACACAACAGTCCACAACACAAACATGCCCACAGCGGCACCAAAGTTCCCCAATGTGAGGGAAGGAACCAAAGTCCAGTCAACCTCCTCACTGATGTTCCCCGATGTTCACCTGTGGTCGTGGCCTCCCGAGCCCCCCCCCGCAGTCACCGCTACGGGTGGCCCGATGTTCAGGCCCTCTCGCCTGTAATGATGGAACCCCGACGCTGTGCGGAAAAACGTCCTCAGTGGTCTGGACCTCTGAATCGACCAGAGTCCGCGGCTCCCGAAGTCCACAGGCCGAGCTGGGTGAAGATTCAACGCTGGCAGCCCCCGGCCAAGGGTCCCAGGACTCTGCAATGTTGGTCAGAAGCGCCCGTGTTGGGCACTCCACGAACCACAGCTCTGTGATGTCGATGCAGCAGGCCCAACACTCCTGAGCCTCAAACGGTGATCCCAGGTGAGAAAACGCCTGCTCCGGGATGTATCTAATGCTGCACCGCAGCTGCTGAAGCTCTGGTCCGGTCCCGGCAGGAATGGCCGCGCCAATTCAGTTGGTAGGCCGTGACGAGGGGTACAAGGACGCAACTCGGATAATAGTTGCATCCTCGCCAGTAAGTGACTGAAGGACAGTTTCCCCCTTACTCTACCCCCCTCCCCGATATAAAATACTAAAAAAAAAACATGCTTTAAACATACTAAAAATAAAAAAGATAAAGAGACAAACAGACTGCAGGCTGAGACAGCCATCAACAGCCACCATATGTCCTTTGTGGTATCCAACCTAAAGTTACCCCTTGAAAAGATCTTCAAGTCTTATCACCACAGATGCATTCATCATAAGTAGTTTCCAAATGCTGATTCACAGTTGTACTTAATAGAAGCGATTATGGTAACCAGGAGCATTTCTTCAGCCTGTGTAGCATCGTCCAGAGAGATCTTCCCAAGCCTGAAATTGTTTGACATTTCAGAGTGAACAGCTCTTTAAACGGCTTTGCTAAGGTTTGTGCAGCACCATGGAAACCTGCATAGCTCCTAACTGGCATATTACAAGCATTCCCTAGTCCATCATCGTCACATTTATTTGAGGAAATCACAGGAAATGTGTTGCATGAGAGTTGATATCACAAAGCCCACTTCCATTGATGAAAACTGTGACTTTAGTTTAGAGATGCAGAGCAGAAACAGGCCCTTCAGCCCAGCAGGTACGCGACGACCAACGATCCCCGCACATTAACACTATCTTAACACAGTAGGGACAATTTACATTTATACAACTATGATGGATTTATGCTTTATTTTTGAAATTGTTTTCAATGAGCACTTTCACTCTTTTGAGGAAGAAGGGCAGAGCATGGGAGTGAGTTTTATATGCACATGCTCATTTTATGAGGTCTCAGTGATAGAATGCACAATGCAAAATCCTTCAGTCTGAAGGGTCTCTGGAGCAGCAACTGGATGACCTCGGGGCCATCCGGGAAAATGAGAGATTCCTGGACAAGACCTCGAGTGAGGTTGTCACACCAAGGATACAGGAAGAGTGAAGGTGGGTGACAACGAGAAAGAGGAGTAAACGTGGAGTGCAGGAGACCCCGGTGGCTGTACCTATTGAAAACAGGTACACCCTCTTGGGAGCGGATGACACAACAAGATTGAGTGATAGCCAGGTCTGTGATTCCAACCATGATGCCGAGGCTCAACGGGGAAGACTGACGTCAGGCAGAGCCATAGTGGTGTGAGATTCCATCATCAGAGGTGCGGGCAGAAGATTCTGCGACAGCAGGCAAGACTCCAGGATGGTGGTCTGAAGAAGGGTTTCGGCCTGAAAAGTTGCCTATTTCCTTCGCTCCATAAATGCTGCTGCACCCGCTGAGTTTCTCCAGCACTTTTGTCTACCTTCGGTTTTCCAGCAACTGCAATTCCTTCTTAAACACATGGTGTGTTGCCTCCCTGGTGCCAGGGTCTAGTATGTCTCAGAGCGGCTGCACGGCACCCCCAAGAGTTAGGGGGAACTGCCGGAGGTTGTTGTGCTGTTGGCACAAATTATATAGGTAGGAAGAGGAAGGAGATTCTGCAACAAGAATTTATGGAATTGGGTAGAAGACTAAAAAGTAGGACCCGCAGGGTAGTGATCTCAGGATTGCATCCAGTACCTCGTGCTAGTGCAGGTAAGAATAGGAAGAAAGGGGAAATGAATGTGTGGCTGAATAGTTGGTGAAGGGGGCATGGATTCTGATTTCTGGATCATTGGGATCTCTTCTGGGCAGGAGTGACCTTTATAAAAGGGGCGGGTTGAACCTAAACTGGAAGGGGACCAACATCCTAGCAGGAAGGTTTGCTAATGCTACATGGGAGGGTTTAAACTAGATTGGTAGGGGGTGAGATCTCGTACAGGACAGAGGTACACACTCACACACACCATATATAAGACAGTAAACACTGCTCAGTCCATCATCGGCTCTGACCTCCCTTCCATCGAGGGGATCTATCGCAGTCGCTGCCTCAAAAAGGCTGGCAGTATCATCAAGGGCCCACACCATCCTGGCCACACACTCATCTCTCTGCTACCTTCAGGTAGAAAGTACAGGAGCCTGAAGACTGCAACAACCAGGTTCAGGAATAGCTACTTCCCCACAGCCATCAGGCTATTAAACTTGGCTTGGACAAAACTCTGAACATTAATAGCCCATTATCTGTTATTTGCACTTCATCAGTTTATTTATTCATGTGTGTATATATTTATATAATGGTACATGGACACACTGATCTGTTTTGTAGTCAATGCCTACTATATTCTGTTGTGCTGAAGCAAAGCAAGAATGTTATTGTCCTATCAGGGACACATGATAATAAACTCACTTGAGCTTGAACTTAAACCTTCTTAAATCTACTCACACAGCTGAGCGCAGCCTCTTCACTATAGGGCTTCCGCAGTCAGCAGCACTTCCACAATCAGCGTGACCTCTGCACTTACCGGAATTTATGCAATCAGCACGACCTCTGCACTCACCAGAAATTGCGCAATCAGCATGACCTGTCCACTAAGCGGAAGTCACGAAATGAACAGGACATTTGGACTAAACACAGTAGGTACAAATAAAGCATTTATTCCTTCCAAACTCAGTCGGACCAAATAAAGCAATTAATCCTTCCAAACACAGTCGGACCTAATAAAGCAATTATTCCTTCCAAACACAGTCAGCCCTAATAAAGCATGAATTCCTTCCAAACACAGTCAGACCTAATAAAGCATTTATTCCTTCCAAACACAGTCAGACCTTATAAAGCATTGATTCCTTCCAAACACAGTCGGACATAATAAAGCATTGCAGTTTCAAGCATAGGCAGGGCAGCAGGCCAAGCAACTCATGGCATTGTCATTTCATTTCATTTCCAATTAAGCATTGCACTTTCAAGCACAGGCAGGGCAGCAGACCAAACAACTTATCGCATTGTCATTAAGTGCTAACAAATCATTTATAGCAAGTACATTGCAGACTCACAGTTCAGTTGATTCACAGTTTAGAATGACAGTCGTGGCCTCTCCCTTGCGATCTTGCAGAGTGGCATCCAGGCATTTGGGGTGTTGAATAATTGATGATGGAAAAGTCCAGGATCTCAATGTGTAGGAAGGAACTGCAGTTGCTGGTTTAAACCGAATATAGACAGAAAAAGCTGGAGTAACTCAGCAGGACTGGCAGCATCTCCAGACTGAAGAAGGGTCTCGACCCAAAATGTCACTCATCCTTTCTCTCCAGAGATGTTGCATGTCCTGCTGAGTTAACTCCAGCTTTTTATGTCTATCCAGGAACTGAGGTTGGGAAATCTGTCCGGTGAAGGTTGGAAAAAATTGGTGTGGAGAGTTGGAGATTTTCACTGTGTGGAGGGGAGGGGGGTGAGGGGAGGGGAGGGGAGGAGGGAGTGGAGGGGGGAGTGGAGGTGAGAACGGGTGCGTGGGTGGGTAAAAGGAGTGGTGGTAACTTCGGCTTGGAAATTCTGGATCCTGGTAACAGATGCCTGGAGGCATCTGCAAATGTTGGAATTAATAGTAAAAAAAATAAGGAGAGTAGCTGGAGGAACTCAGCATGTGAGCATGATCCGTGGAAGGAAATGAATAGTCACCATTCCATATCAAGATCCTTCATATAGAAACATAGATAGAAACATAGACAATAGGTGCAGGAGTAGGCCATTCAGCCCTTCGAGCCTGCACCGCCATTCAATATTATCATGGCTGATCATCCAACTCAGTATCCTGTACCTGCTTGCTCTCCATACCCCCTGATACCTTTAGCCACAAGGTCCACATCTAACTCCCTCTTAAATATAGCCAATGAACTGGCCTCAACTACATTCTGTGGCAGAGAATTCCAGAGATTCACCACTCTCTGTGTGAAAAATGTTTTTCTCATCTCAGTCCTAAAATATTTCCCCTTTATCCTTAAACTGTGACCTGCATCAAGCCTGGCCAACCCCTTACGAATTTTGTAAGTTTCTATAAGATCCCCCCTCAATCTTCTAAATTTTAGCGAGTATAAGCATAGTTAATCCAGTCTTTCTTCATATGAAAGTCCTGCCATCCCAGGAATCAGTCTGGTGAACCTTCTCTGTACTCCCTCTATGGCAAGAATGTCCTTCCTCAGATTAGGAGACCAAAACTGTACGCAATACTCCAGTTGTGGTCTCACCAAGACCCTGTACAACTGCAGTAGAACATCCCTATATTCAAATCCTTTTGCTATGAATGCTAACATACCATTCGCATTCTCCACTGCCTGCTGCACCTGCATGCCTACTTTCAATGGCTGGTGTACCATCACACCCAGGTCTCATTGCATCTCCCCTTTTCCCAATCAGATAATAGTCAACTTTCCTGTTTTTGCCACCAAAGTGGATAACCTCACATTTATCCACATTATTCAAGTCAAGTCAAGTCAAGTTTATTCGTCACATACACATGCGAGATGTGCAGCGCAATGAAAAGTGGCAATGCTCGAGGACTTTGTGCAAAAAGACAAACAACCAAACAACCAAACAAACTATAAACACAATCATAAACACACACATATTCTTTGACATATTAAATATTGGAAGGAAAAACATTCAGTGAAGTTAGTCCCTGGTGAGATTTACAGTCCGAATGGCCTCTGGGAAGAAACTCCTTCTCAACCTCTCCGTTCTCACCGCATGGCAACGGAGGTGTTTGCCTGACCACAGCAGCTGGAACAGTCCGTTGCATGGGGTGGAAGGGGTCTCCCATGATTTTACTTCGGAGTCACGTGAGTGACTACGTGAAGAACCCACCCAGCGCGCAGGCGCGGCATTACGTCAGCAGTGCAACAGCGGCAGCAGCTGGAGCCAGGCTCTCCAGCTGCAGCATAAAGACGAGACCTCAGGTAAGTGCCTTTTTTGTTACAGAGTCGCGCTAGAGAGAATAATGGCCTCTCGCAAGCGACCAGCCAGGAGGACTGCCTGCCCTACTCCACCCGAGGACGGGTCCATAGCGGGACGGCAGCCTCTCGCAGCGGAGGAGCTTTTTCAACGCTCCCGCTCACCCGACACCGAGCCGCCCCCAGTGCTGCAGATTTCAACGCCCCGCACAGGGAGGAAGGCGACACAGAAAACCGACCGGCCGGTGTCCTCCGATGAATCGGAGGAACGGGAACACTCTCCCCCACCGAAAAGGGGAGACGCTCGGATAAGCTGCATGAGGCAGCTCCTCGAGCGTATGATTAATGAGGAGATGCGGCATCTCCCAGGAGGACGGGCTTTGGCCTCCTCCTCTCCACACCCTTCTGTACCCTCTATGTTTGAGGGCAGTAAGGGAGGCCAGGACTGGGCTGGCCTATCCCAAGGGCAGGCGGAGGATATCGTCAGCATGCCGGGCGTGCCGGAAGAAGAGCTACTGGGTGTAGTGGGCCGATATGCGGCACCACCAACAACTGGGATGGTGTTGCCACCCAGAATGGCGGCAACTATTAACAGGCTGTCCAACAACCCGCTGCAGGACAAGGCTGTCCAGCAGGCCCTTGACAACTACATCGCGCCAGAAAATTGCGAGGCGCTGAGGGTCAAGACGGTCAATGGGCAGATCTGGAACCAGCTGGGGCAGCAAATAAGGGCTCAGGAGGTCAAAATGCAGCGAGTCCTGAAGCTCCACTCAGCAGCCGTCACCGCCTTTGCTCGGTCCGTTGGGGATGAAGACCTGACCATACCCCAGCAGGATGCCCTCGCACTGATGTGCAGCACCACGTATGAGCTAAACAACCTACGGCGGGACAACATCAGGCCTGCCCTCAACCCAACATATGCCGGCCTCTGTAAAGCTCCAGCGCCCGAACGACAGGCGCTGCTATTTGGTGCGGATCTGGCCAAAAGGCTCAAGGAGTTGGAAGAGGCGGCAAAACCAGTAGGCCTCATGAGGGCAGGGCCAGGACCGAGCAGGGTGAAGACACCCAGTTGGCCGCACGCCTCGGCAGCCACCAGCAGATACCGAGCTGGTGAAAGCCTGGTGACCGCCTCCCACTACCCCCAGTGCTCTTTTTTAGAGCGGGGCCCAGGGCGGAGCCGTGGGAAGATGCGCCGCCCCACCGCAGCACCAACACGGACAACCTTGGGCCAGACCCACCGGAAACGACCCCACAAGTGAACATGGAGGTAGGTGGGTCTGGTTCCTGTCAACATACACAGACAAAGGGTGTAGTATTAACAGGGGGACGTTTGAGGTTCTTCAAGCATGTTTGGTGCTCCCTTACTAACAATCAGTTTATACTCAACAGTATTAGTGGATACAAAATTGAGTTCAAACCAGGCGTAGAACCGCCAGTTCAGCACATGCCCCAAAGGGTGTTCCTTCCCTCGGCAGTTGAGAAGGTAAAAGGACAAGCTGAACTTGATCGGCTCGTGGCTAAAGGCATCATAGAAATGACCACACACGAGCCGCAAGAATTTGTATCAAATATTTTTCTCAAAACCAAAAAAGATGGTGGATGTCGCATTATTATTGATCTGACATCACTCAATCAGTCTGTTGAGTATCAACATTTCAAAATGGAGACATTTGTCACTGCCAGACAACTGATCTCCAAGGGATACTACATGGCAAGCATAGATATCAAAGATGCTTACTATTTGGTACCCATTCATAAAGATTACTTTAAATATCTGAAATTTATCTGGAGGGGCCAGCTATGGCAGTACCGAGCTTTGCCCAATGGTTTAACGACAGCTCCCAGACTATTTACGAAAATTCTTAAAGTGGCCATGAAAAAATTGAGAGAACTAAAACATTTAGTAGTGGCCTATCTGGACGATGTTCTCATATTAGGAAGAACACGGGAACAAGCTGTCGCAGGAGTGTTAGCCACTAAACAACTCCTTGAAACTTTGGGTTTTATCCTTCACCCAGATAAATCAATATTGGAGCCTACTACTAACATGGATTACTTAGGCTTCACTATTGACACGATTCACATGACTGTCACTCTGCCCAGAAACAAAACAGTTTCACTCATTGAAGCTTGTAGCCATTTAATTGCTACACCGCAACCTAGAATACGGCATGTAGCCAGAGTTATTGGCTCTATCGTAGCAGCATTTCCGGCTGTCCAACATGGGCCCTTGCATTATCAAAATCTACAAAGAGCAAGGACTCATGCATTACGCCTTCATAGGGGGCATTATGATCGCAAAATGGATTTACCCGCTGAAGCCAAATCAGAACTTCAGTGGTGGGTTGACAATATTTGGCACAGTCACAGTCCTATCGCCGTAACCAATCCTAACATAACCATTGCAACGGATGCCAGTGCTTTAGGCTGGGGAGCTACTAACTCCATAGACAGCACAGGTGGCAGATGGACTAACTCAGAGGCATCGCTACTACAATCACTGGGCATTAACTTTTTGGAAATGCTCGCCGCCTTTTATGGGCTAAAAGCATATGCATCTGGTATGCGGCACGTGCATGTTAGAATTATGATCGACAACACTACGGCAGTATCTTATATCCAGCACATGGGTGGCATTAAATCAGTATCATGCGACAAATTAACTGCTATAATCTGGCAATGGTGTGTCGAGAGACATATTTGGCTATCAGCTGCCTATTTACCAGGCAAGCTAAATTTAGTGGCGGACACCAGGTCACGAAAATTCAACGACAACATCGAATGGATGTTGGACCCAAAATTATTTGCTAAAATTGTCAAGCAATATGGTACGCCAGATATAGATTTGTTTGCGTCTAGGTTAAATCACCAACTACCCATGTATGTGGCTTGGGAACCAGACCCAGAGGCAGCAGCGGTAGATGCCTTCACGCTGGATTGGGGAAATTTCTTTTTCTATGCTTTCCCTCCCTTCTGCCTCATCAGTCGGGTATTCCAGAAAATTCAGGCAGACTCAGCCTCTGGCATTCTGGTCATGCCCGACTGGCCTACCCAACCATGGTTCCCAATGTTCCACGACATGGTGGTAGAGACACCAATGGTCCTTCAACACCACCCCCAATTATTGACTCACCCGGTAACTGGCATTAGCCATCCATGCCACCAAAAATTGAAACTCCTGGTTTCCAGATTTTGAACAGGCCTTACCGGGGATTGGGGTTATCAGACAGAACAATCACCACCATGTCGGCATCCCTGCGAGTTTCCACCAAGAAACAGTACCTGACTTTCATCAGGAAATGGGAACAGTACTGTCTGGACGCAGGGACATCCTACAAGACGGCTTCGATCTCGGATGTGCTGGAGTTCCTGGCCCACCTGCACCATGATCTCAAGATGAGCTACAGTGCCATCAATACGGCTCGGAGCGCACTGTCCGCATACCTCATGCCGATAGAACAGCATAGTGTGGGATCCCACCCTCTAGTCATCAGACTCCTTAAGGGGATCTTTAATACCAAACCCCCTACACCTAGATACACTCACATGTGGGATGTGAGTGTAGTTCTGACACACCTTCGAGGTTGGCCTCCGGTGGGATCCCTGAGCCTGGAACAGGCCACTTACAAAACCCTCATGCTCATGGCGCTTGTCTCAGCTCAAAGGGTTCAGTCGCTCCATCAGCTAAATCTGAACTACATGGTGACCACCCCAGATACCATTACTTTCACCATGCCGGGGTTGGTAAAACAAAGTAGACCAGGTACATCAAACTCCCCGTTGATCTTCCGGGCTTACCCTCCAGAACCTAGGCTGTGTGTGGTGACCCACCTTCATCATTATCTAGACACAACCCAAACGCTAAGAGGGAGAGAGAAAGCCTTATGGGTTAGCCACAGAAAGCCTTTTGGACGGGTAACCAGCCAAACATTATCCAGATGGTTGAAACAGGTCCTCAGCATGGCAGGGATTAACACAAATGTTTTTTAAATCCCATTCAACCAGGGCAGCGTCCACCTCAGCGGCGGATAGGATGCAGGTTCCCCTAGACCACATCCTCAGAGCAGCGGGATGGTCAAGGGAATCGACATTCCAACGATTTTACAAGAAACCGCTGATGGAACAGGACGTCTTTGCGGATACCATTTTAAAAACCGCAAAGTTATGATTTAAAGCCCATGGGAGCTATTTTGTTTTTTGTTATAGTTAATAAACATTTCTTTTATAACTAAACAAACTTGTTGGTCTCTAGCTACCACTTCCTCCCTCGATGATCTTTCGGCAGTGAGTGATATAACTGTTACACGGTTTGAAATCACAGACCTTTGAAGTCTTCACGTAGTCACTCACGTGACTCCGAAGTAAAATAGTAAGATTAAACGAGTACTTACCAGTACGAAGTTTGATCTGTATTTTATGAGGAGTTACGATGAGGGATTACGTGCCCTCCGCTCCCACCCTCATTATATAGATCAAATTCGGACTAATGTCTCGTTGGTCTTCACTATCTTTACTTCAACTAGTGTCTATCTGTGATTCCACACCGCTGCTTGGAAGTATGCCGCGCCTGCGCGCTGGGTGGGTTCTTCACGTAATCCCTCATCGTAACTCCTCATAAAATACAGATCAAACTTCGTACTGGTAAGTACTCGTTTAATCTTACTATTTTATTGGCTCTGGAGTTGCACCTACTGATGTATAGTTCCTGCAGGGGGCCGAGTGAAGTTCCCATAGTGCGTTCGGCTGAACTAACTACTCTCTGCTGAGCCTTCTTGTCCTTGGCAGAGCAATTCCCACACCAGATGGTAATATTTCCGGACAAGATGCATCTGCCATGCATTTTCCCACTCACCCAGCCTATCCAAGTCACCTTGCAGCCTCCTAGCATCCTCCTTACACCTAACACTGCCACCCAGCTTCGTGTCATCCGCAAACTTGGAGATGTTGCATTCAATTCCCTCATCCACATCATTAATATATATTGTAAATAGCTGGGGTCCCAGCACTGAGCCTTGCGGTACCCCATTAGTCACTGCCTGCCATTCTGAAAAGGATCCGTTTACTCCTACTCTTTCCTTCCTGTCTGCCAGCCAGTTCTCTATCCACATCAATACTGAACCCCTAATACCGTGTGCTTTAGGTTTGTATACTAATCTCTTATGTGGGACCTTGTCGAAAGCCTTCTGAAAGTCCAGATATAACACATCCACTGGTTCTCCCTTATCCACTCTACTAGTTACATCCTCAAAAAATTCTATAAGATTTGTCAGACATGATTTACCTTTCATAAATCCTCATCATCTTGTACCCTTCAAGTTTCAAAGTTCTTAAAAGTGCTGTGTCCTTACTTGGCCTAACAGGCCTGCAATGAACTGCTGGTGGCACAGTCAGTGTTGCAGGGGTCAGCCTGGCCCGGCAATGCAGGCGATGTCCTCCAACGTTTCTCCTCCGCATTGTGCAGCTGCAGGCTGTGTCTGATCCACCCACTCATCCGAACTCTGTGGGGCCACCAACAGTGCCTGATCGTGATTATTGCCGAGCCTACAGTGGCCCACTCCACAGACACCAACCCGCGAACATGCCATCCTCTCACCCCCCGACAGCCACTGATCTGTTTCTATGCGCCAGGACACCTGAGCAGCAAGCCCCAAAACGCCTCTGAGGATGCGGGAGGTGAGCTCACTGACCGCTCATCATCACTGTTCCTCTCCTCTCTCTGCCGCCGCCATCTTGAAGGTTTCTTAGTCACATGAAGGAATTATAATTCTGGAATTTTGAAGGAGGCACAAGAAATCAGTTCAGTTGAAACTTAAATCTTTCTGTTTTGTTCTTATAATGTGACCTGATCACATTATCTTACTGTTTAAGGAAGAACTGCAGCTGAAATCTAAGGTAGACAAAAAGCTGGAGAATCTCAGCGGGCGAGGCAGCATCTATGTAGAGAAGGAATGGGTGACATTTTGGGTCGAGACCCTTCTTCAGACTGATGTGGGGGTGGGGGGCTTGGAAGAAGAAAGGAAGAGGCGGAGACAATAGGCTGTGGGAGAGCTGGGAAGGGGAAGGGAAGGAGGGTGAAAGCAAGGACTACCTGAAATTGGAGAACTTAATGTTCATACTGCTGAGGTGTAAACTTCCCAAGCAAAATATGAGGTGCTGCTCCTCCAATTTGCGGTGGGACTCACTCTGGCCATGAAGGAGGCCCAGGATAGAAAGGTCAGATTTGGTATACGAGGGGTAGTTGAAGTGCTGAGCCAGCGGGATATCAGGTTGGTTAATGCGAACTGAGCGAAGGTGTTGGGTGAACCGATCGCCAAGCCTGCGCTTGGTCTCACTGATGTATAGCAGTTGACACCTAGAACAGCAGATGCAATAGATGAGGTTGGAGGATGTGCAGGTGAACCTCTGCCTCACCTGGAAAGACTGCTTGAGTCCTTGAAAGGAATCGTGCAGGGAGGTAAAGCGACAAGTGTAGCATTTCCTGCAGTGGCAAGAGAAAGTACCAGGGGAGGGCGTGGTTTGGGTTGGAAGGGACGAATTGACCAAAGGAGTTACGGAGGGAGAGGTCTCTACGGAAAGCCAAAAAGGGAGGAGATGGGAAGATATTGCCAGTGGTGCGATCCCGTTAGAGGATTATCTGTTGCATGTGATGGCTGGTACGGTGGAAGGTGAGGACAAGGCAGTCTCTGTCCTTGTTACGAGTGGGGGGGATGGGAAGTGAGAGCAGAGCTACGGGATATAGAGGAGACCCTGGTGAAAACTTCATCTATAGTCTAAGAGGGGAACCCCCATTCCCTAAATTATCTTACTTATCTACATTATCTTACTTATATTTCTATTCTCACCATTTTCCATTCTTGCTGCATCTATCACTGATGCCATTGACAATTAATACTATTTTATGGACAGTTGGTTCAGTGGATTTATTCCAACTAAGAGCTTGTCTACCCAAAATAATTCCACTTTCTGAATCCTCATAGCTGTCAGAAAGGAAGCATTCATTCATCAGATCAAGCTACCTGATAATTCTGCCTGCAGATTGCTATGGCATTACACAATTCAGTATCTCTTATTGATTTAATAATACTGCAATAGTGGCTATCAATGCAAAGATGTGTAAGCAAAGTTGACTTTGATGCTAAAAATCTTTCCCAGCTTGATTGTACCAGGTTCCAATGTCTAAGAAGACATGAAATTAGGCATGCAAGCAGTCACCTGAGTTGCCTGGCAGCAGTTGTGATAAAGAACTATCATTAACTTGAATCATGCATCCCTCTTGCTTAATCTTACCAGTTTGACATTCCACAAGCGGCAGGTTTGATTTCATTTTGATGAACAGACTTCTGGAAAAAACAAAAACTGCTAGCCCAATTGAAATTCACCTTGCAGCTTGTGAAAGATGTAGGAGACCACCCTTTATTGGGAATGTTTCCATATATTTTTGGCTGCCACAGTTAATTTATTTGGGCTGAATACTATAGTGTCTCTGGTAGTGTAATTTGCCCAGAACAATTTGCCTAAAATTGATCCGACCTGCATAAAATATCAAGTTTCAACATTGTTTCTCAACCAGTTTAGAAAATGTGCATCTGAAGTGAAACCATCGTAATAATAATTGGCTAAGCTCCCAATAATTTTGTTACCGTGACACATTTCCAGTAATTTCAACTGTTTATACTCCATCAATAAGGCAGTTTTTTTTTTGCAGCAAAGATAGAAATAGGCATTTTCCAAAAGCTCAAATGCATTAAAATAATTAAATTATGAAAAAAATGACTGTTGTTAGTTGGTACATGATTTAGTTCATTTTTAAAGTTTATTCTCCTTCTCATATACTACTTTTGTGACTCAAATGGTGGCACTCTTAAGTTTCAGCCAAAACATGAGTTCAAGATAATATCCAAGATAAGCAGAAGAAAGCTGACTTCTGAGGATGCAATATTGAGGAAGTACAACAATGTCAACAATGGATGAATCTTGAATTTGAATCCTCGCTCAAAAGATCCCATGCCTCTGAAGAGAAGGATAACTAAAATCACAAAAACAGCTTTCCTGCTATATACTAGTCTTTTTTATTAGTCTCAGATCCAATGTTTCAATATATTACATTTAAAATGTTATTACATTTAAAGACTTATTTCATATCTGTAACCTGCTTCAGCCCTGCAACCCTCACCCTATTTCCCAAGTTGTCCAATTTAGATTTAATCCTTTTGCCTTCTCTCGTTCCCTTCATTGGCAGTTAAATTAATCCATTATTGGCAATTTAAAATTTAAATACTAGATCCTTATTAAGTTTTTACAGCCTTTTAAGTCTTCAATGTCCTCTAAATTAAACATGTTTCAATCACTTGTTCTTTTTGTCTTTTCTTGCAATTGTAGAATCATACAGCACAAAACAGGCCCTTCAGCCCAACTTATCCATGCAGACCATGATGCCCCATCTAAACTCATTTGAATGCGCCTGACCCATATCCCTTTTTACCTTTCCTATCCATGCACCTGCCTCAACTACCTCCTCTGGCAGTTTGTTCCATATGCCGCAACCCACTAACTGCAAAGTTTGCCCCACAGCTATTAAATCTAGCCCTCTCACCTGAAACCTATGTTTTTCAATTTCCTATCCTGGGTAAAAGACTGCGCATTCACCCTATCTATTCCCCTCGTGACTTTATACACCTTGATAAGATCACTATGCAGCCTCCTGCTCTCCAGGGAATACATTTCTAGCCTATTCAACCTCTCCCTACAAGTGAGCCCCTCTAGACCTAGCAGCCTTGTAAATCTTTACTGCACTGTTTCCAGCTTAATGACATCGATCCCAGAGCAAGATAACCAAAGCCAAACACAGTACTTCAAATGGCCTCACTAATGTCTTCTGCAACTGTAACATAACACCCCAACTATATACCCTGACTGATGATGGTCAATGTAGCAAAAGCCTTGTTGTACCACTCTGACCTGACACCACTTTCAGGGAACTATGTACCTGTACTCTCTGCTCTACATCACTCCAAATGGGTTCTGCTCTTTACTGCCATATTGGCCCTTTTGTCCTTTTAGTGATAGGATCTGTTTTTTGTTGCATTTGAATGGAATGTCTTAGGATATTTCTTCAGATTAAACAAATATTTTTGTATTGCTTGCTCAGAGATGACATCTCAGACAAACCCAAATCTTTGCTTTATTGAAAACCATACATGCAAGACTAACATAAAGAAGGCAAAATAGGACTGAGGATGTTAAAACCTGAGGATCCTGACACCAACTATATCTGGACCTCATTGCAATTGGGGTAGATCCTCAGGTGACACTGATATTCAGCCATTTATCCTTGAATCATACTTTTCCTCCATATAGGTCCACAGCAGATGTGGTGCCATACCAGTCATCTACCAGGAAAGGTAACTGCATTTATAGGGTGATGTTGCATTCTGAGGAGGGTCTGGAAATAATTGAAAACTGAAAATAATATCTTAAAATGTATAATTTTAAATATTCATGCCTTTGCAAATAATTTGATGCATATAAATCATCTGAATTAATCCCATTCTGCAAGCAGCTATTTATTGCCATCAATTCATTGAGGTCCTTGTCCTTAGGCCAACTCATTAAATAGATTTTCTGGCCTGAGAGAAGGGAAGTCTGTGGTGATTTGCACTGACCTATCGGAATCCCTGAGGACTCTATTGGCATAGCACAAAGACAGCTTGGAGCACATGTAGCTCAGCAACGATTGTTGCCAGTGATTTAAACCATTGCCAGCATTTTACTTTGGAAGTTCTGTGAAGAAAAAGGTTTAAGTCTAACTGAAACTCTGATGCCAGTTTAATCTGCCACCTCGAATCATTACAAAAAAAATGTCATTCTTGTACATTTGGAAACACAAGTATTTTATTTTCTTAATTGAAACTCTCGATAACAGTCTATTTTGGCTTTTGCTCAAAGAACTTCACTGGACTATTCAACACAATTTGAACGTGGAAGGAATTCTCTGGGTACTCTCTGCATATCAGAATATAGAATCAATTGGAACCTGAAACTTTACATAATATATCACCTATTGATATTATGTAGGAAGGACCCACAAATGCTGGTTTCAACTGAAGATAAACACAAAATGCTGCAGTAACTCAGAAGGACAGGCAACATCTTTGGAGAGAGGAATGTTGACATTTTGGGTCAAGAATCTTCTTCGGACTTCTGTCTTGACCCAAAACGTTACCCATTCCTTCTCTCCAGAGATGCTGCCTGGTCCGCAGAGTTACTTCAAAATTTTGTGTCTACTTATTGATATTGATTGACTTGCTTGGTGTTTGACAGTTTATATTTGAACGGAAGTGTTGCTTCAAATTCATGATTAGATTTATTCCATTTTATATATTAATTGAAAACATAGCATATTTATGTAGTATGCAGTATTAATATTTAATTGTTTTTCTTTTCAAAATAAAGTTGTTTTTTAATTAATGACATTATATTATTTTCTAATGCCTTAATAATCTGTTATGTATTATATTTCATTGATTCATTTTTTTAATAAGAATTCTGTATCTTTGATAACATGACAAGCTCTTCTCCCGGGCATTCCTTTACTACTATAGGTTTGCCATGCTTGCTTCAGTCTGGTTTACTTTGCAAGACTTGAGTGTTTGAAGTTAAACTTGATGCTCCTATCTCATTGGAACATAGAAACATAGAGACATAGAAACATAGAAACATAGGTGCAGGAGTAGGCCATTCGCCCCTTCGAGCCTGCACCGCAATTCAATATTATCATGGCTGATCATCCAACTCTGTATCCTGTACCTACCTTCTCTCCATACCCCCTGATCCCTTTAGCCACAAGGGCCACATCTAACTCCCGAACTGGCCTCAACTACTTTCTGTGGCAGAGAATTCCACAGATTCACCACTCTCTGTGTGAAAAATGTTTTTCTCATCTCGGTCCTAAATGACTTCCCCCTTATCCTTAAACTGTGATCCCATGTTCTGGACTTCCCCAACACCGGGAACAATCTTCCTGCATCTAGCCTGTCCAACCTGTTAAGAATGTTGTAAGTTTCTATAAGATCCCCCCTCAATCTTCTAAATTCAAGTACAAGCCGAGTCTATCCAGTCTTTCTTCATATGAAAGTCCTGCCATCCCAGGAATCAGTCTGGTGAACCTTCTCTGTACTCCCTCTATGACAATAATGTCTTTCCTCAGATTAGGAGACCAAAACTATACACAATACTCAAGGTGTGGTCTCACCAAGGCCCTGTACAACTGCAGCAGAACCTCCCTGCTCCTATACTCAAATCCTTTCGCTATGAATGCTAACATACCATTCGCTTTCTTCACTGCCTGCTGCACATGCATGCCTACTTTCAATGACTGGTGTACCATGACACACAGATCTTGTTGCATCTCCCCTTTTCCAAATCGGCCACCATTCAGATAATAGTCTACTTTCCTGTTCTTGCCACCAAAGTGGATAACCTCGCATTTATCCACATTATACTGCATCTGCCATGCATTTGCCCACTCACCCAACCTATGCAAGTCACCTTGCAGCCTCCTAGCGTCCTGCTCACAGCTAATAGGCCTTTCTCATGGTACATGACGCAAGAGTTAACCAGAGTTTAATATCGTGGGAACCTCGTGCAATAACAGTACGGCATTCGTGGACCACCGTGGCACTAACGGCAGGTAATCGTGTAACTTGGTGACTCGGGAGAAAATTCAAGCAAGCTTGAATTTCTCCAAGAGTGACTTGTACACTTGTGGTTGAGCATTGCAACATTATATGAACGTAGTGGCCAGTGCGATATCCGTGCGATATCCGTAATAACTATTGCGGTTACCGTGGGAACTCCTGCGAACGGTAAACCCGGAAACTGGACAGAGGGGACAGAAGGTGAGTAAAAATTGTCTTCTGTGGGATTGAATTTAAAAAATAAAGATTTGCATCCGCATATGGACATCAACTTATTCATGAGTTATGTTAAGAAAATAACTATAATCTTTAAAAGGGACTTTACTGAAAGGTCCCGCATTTTTCTGGTCCATGAGAAATTTTTCACATGTACTTCTTTGAGAGATACAGCTCGGAGTCCTCGCCGACTAGTGATCGATGCCTTTCCGAAGCAGGGTCCGGAACGCTACCAATCAATGTTCTCCAGAGACCCGTGTAAGGAGTGAAGTGCACATGCTGGTTTAAACCGAAGACAGACACAAAAAGCTGGAGTAACTCAGCGAGTCAAGCAGCATCTCTGGAGAAAAATAGGTGATGTTTCGGGACGAGACACATCTTCAGACTCAATTCTGATTAGGATGTCTGAAGAAGGGTTCCGATTTGAAACGCCACCTATTCGTTTTCTCCAGAGATGCTGCCTGACCCACTGACTTATTCCAGCTTTTTATGTTTTTCTTCCCAGATCTGACTTAGGTAACTTAGGTAACTTACATTCTCTCTCTCTCCCCCATGGTCAGGATCGAACCCCGGACTCTGGGGCTGTGAGGCAGCAACTCTACCACTGTGCAGCATGTAGTCAGATTTAATAAATTGCTGGTGTTGCTTCCAAAGACAGAGGCATTGATAATATTAGATCAGAATTGCATCTTTCCGCTAATAGAGTCAATTATTAGTCAATTAATAATATAATCAATTATTGTTGGTGACATTTCACCTACGAATATCAGACTATTTTTGCAGAGGTAAGGGCCAATTAGGCTTAGCAAAATGTATGAACACTTTAAACATTTTTTCCGACTATTTTGTCAAATGCAAATACAGGGAGAATGATCAAAGTGCTCACATGGCTCACTCTGTTAGAAGCGTTCTGAGTTTAAATGTTCCGTGTATTCCTTCTTAAAGTATAAATTTTTGTGTGGCCAGGGGTGTGATTGAGAACAGCTGGGAAAGGGCGGAGGGGGCGTCACGAATAACAGCGTTTCCCTGGCCATATTATGGCCCATTCCCCAACCGTAACATTAATCAAGCTCTGTCTAACTCCGCCTTCACACCATCCCCCTGTGACATGGGTTAGTCATCGCTGGGCGGGCTGTGGGCCGAATGGCCTGCCAACGGGAGTCAGAGACTCACACTGAGATCCATTGTGCAGGAAGGAACTGCGGATGCTGGTTTTTACCGAAGATAGACACAAACGCCACCTGTTCATTTTCTCCGGAGATATTGCGTGGCCCATTGAGTTACTCCAACATTTTGTGTCTGTGTTCATTATGAACATTGAATTATTAATTTTAGGTAACTTACACTCTCTCTCTCGCCCACCCCCTCGCCCCCCCCCCCCTCCTGCCCCCCCCCCCCCCCCCCCCCCCCCCCCCCCCTCCCCCCCCATGCAGTAAATGTTGGTTAACCAGTCCAAGGTTTGCAACGATGGTTCCCTCTTGGGATCACACTATCCCTAGCCAATAAATTGGCCTATCTGGGAACCAAATATAGACATAAAGTGCTGGAGTGACTCAGTGGGTCAGGCAGCATCTCTGGAGGAAAGGGTTAGGCGACATTTCGGGCCGGGACCCCTCTTCAAAATACCCTGCTGAGGTCATCTGTTGTTGTCCCAGTCTTTTCTTGCTTCCAGTTCCCCCTACAATCATCCCGAAGAAGTGTCCCGACCAAAAATGGAATGTATTCCTTTTCTCCAGAGATGCTGCTTGGCCCGCTGAGTTACTCCAGCATTTTGAGTCTAACTTGCTCATTCAGACAGTTTTTGATTATCAAGGATTCTGTGCTGACTCTTTACAAGTACCACAGATCCCCACCTTTATAAATTTCTATCTGGCAGTGTTTTCTGTCTCAGGAATTTCAGCCCTTTGTCTGTAGTTACTGTCATGAAATATAGACAAAGCACTGCCAGACAGAAATTTATAAAGGTGGGGATCTGTGTTATATCGTGTGATATAGTGCTAGACCACAACCACTTCACTCTGGTTACATCTTGCGTCAAGTCGCCCCGTGAGAAAACGCTTTAACACTGTCCCCCAGCTTCGTGTCATCCGCAAACTTGGAGATGTTGTATTCAGTTCCCTCATCCAAATCATTAATATATATTGTAACTAGCTGGGGTCCCAGCACTGAGCCTTGCGGTATGCCACTAGTCAACATAAATTAGAGCCAAGATCAGGCCTACTGCCAAAATGCCAACATCATTGTATTAGTTGCACTGTGGTAACTTGGCTTCATGTCAAGAATTAAGTTAATTCGTCTCAAGTTCAATCATAATAAATTAGTAACTTTTTTTTCAAACAAGAATAAGTTGACTGAAGAAAGTTTTCCATCATACAGCACAAAGTTAACATTAGCTTCTTTTGTTAATCTTTGCTGGAAAAGGACATTGCTTCAAATAATCATAATGTTTCTGTCTGTCTTACTAATACTTACGAAAACTATGTTCTATATTCCTCACATTCTATGGAAAAACGAGGGTAATGTATTTGTCAAACCAGAAATAATTAAAATCTGTTAACAAAGCTTGGCCTTCAAAAAAGAGCTTATTCAAGCATCACAGTTTGTCACATCATTGAGAACTATTTTGAACATTAACACAAACTGAATATCCCCATTTCAAAGTTTTCTACTTCAACTATGTGTAGGCACAAATCTTGAAAACAGTCGACATGAGAACTACAAACCTTCAGAAAATTTCAGCAGTGAAAACAACCAATGGACATTTGCATTTTAATCTGAATTTCAGCTTCAGATGAGAGAAAAACTGGCATAAATGCATTTCATACCTATTAGTAATTCTACACCATTTTTATTTCAAGGTGCTGTCAGCGAAAATGAATTTCAACCACATAATAGCTCTGCTCCTTCCTCTTACTGCAACATAGACATCTCAATGTTTTGCTGTCTTCCTCTTTTTCAGGAATTGCTAAGAATTCCTTGAAATTTTGCAATGATCTTTATCTCAATCGCTGCTGATGAGAAAGTATTTCAGAAAAGCAAGTTTTCATTGTATTTCTTGTCTGACCGTACCAGCTTTTTGGACGCCTCACCGTTCTAATTTTCTAATCAAATAAAATTGTTTGTCCTCATTTTTTCAGTTAGAATATAATGTCACTATTATATGTTTTATGATAAATTTGTCAAGTGGGGGTTGTAAATAACTCGTTCTAAGCTCCCCCCAGTCTAGTTTCAGTCAATAACATACTGAATCAAACACTTGAGCAACTAAACTTTATTTTGGATAAGACAACAGTTCCCCTATACAATACCTAACCACCGCGGGTTCGATCCTTGTTTCTGCTTGACCAAGCCCTTCCAGCCTCGTGCAAGCAGAGACACTCCAAAAGGTCACACAGTCCCAAGTGTTCTTCCAGAAGATCGACATTGGACCTCGTGGGAGCTTCCTTTTATAGGACCCCAAACATTGAGGGGCCGAACCACATGGGGATTGTCTTTATACAGTCCAATAACACATATCGATTACAACGGTACATGATAGACTGTTCTCTAACGCAATAACATAGTAACTAATACATTGTATCTGGCAAGGCTTCGAGAAGGAAGCTAACATAGATGAATAATGCAACATGTGCCCTGGGATTCAAACAACCCAGACTAAGCTTAACATTTCAACCAATCAACAATTAATAAAGTAAGGCTTTAAGGCAATATTATTTACACTATGTATATCTGGTTTACATTGGCCCAATTAGCTTCATGCATTTGACACCTCATTGCAAGACTTCTGCAGATGTCCTATTCTTTCTCTGCAGCTCTTATCTGGGCCACAGACACACTGACACCATTTAGCAGCTTGTCTCAGTTCTGCAAAGGCACATTTAACTTGACCAAAATGGCCTAGCAGCACAGAAGCCCTTACTCAATTTTAATACCATGGCTGCTCCAATTTAGCCAGGATTAACAGGGTATGTCATCACCAGATATTGTTGGCCGTTCATTGACTCAGGAATTGTTAATGCTCACACATTGAACCTCAAATAATGCTCACACATTGAACCTCAAATATGAACAGTAGGATAGACACAGACAGTTGGAATAACTCAGCAGATCAGGCAACATCTCTGGAGAAAAGGAATAGGTGACATTTAGAAGGGTCTCGACCCAAAATATGAATATACTGTTGAATAATGTCTAGAGTTGACCTTACAGTGCATTCAGAAAGTTTTCAGACCTCTTCACTTTTTGTTATGGTACAGCCCTATTCTAAAATTGAGTAAATGTTTGATTTTTTTAAAATCATCAATCTGCACACAATACCCCATAATAAAAAAGCAAAAACAGGTGATTAAAAATAACTGAAATATCACATTTACATAAGTATTCAGACCCTTTACTCAGTACTTTGTTGAGGCACCTTTGGCAGTGATTACAGCCTCAAGTCTTCTTGGGTATGACACTACAAGCTTGGCACACCTCTATATGGGTAATTTCTCCCATTCTTCTCTGCAGATCCTCTCAAGCTCTGTCAGGTTGGATGGGGAGCGCCGATGCACAGCTATTTTCAGGTCCCTCCAGAGATGATCGATCGGGTTCAAATCCGGGATCTGGCTGCGCCACTCATGTCACAAAGCCACTCCTGTGTTGTCTTGGCTGTTTGCTTACCTTCCAACAAGTCATTGTCCTGTTGGAAGGTGAACCTCTGCCCCCAGTGTGAGGTCCAGAATGCTCTGGAGTGGGTTTTCATCAAGGATCTCTCTGTTCTTTACTCTGTTCGTCTTTCCCTCGATCCTGACTAGTCTCCCAGTTCCTGCTGCTGAAAAGCATCACCACAGCATGATGCTGCCAACACCATGCTTCACAGTAGGAATGTTATTGGTCAGGTCATGAGCGATTTCTGGTTTCCTCCATTCTGGCAAAAGTGTTAAATCTTGGTTTCATCAGACCAGAGAATCTTGTTTCTCATGCCTTTTGGCAAACTCCAAGCAAGCTGTCATGTGTCTTTTACTGAGGAGTGCCTTCCATCTGGCCACTCTATCATAAAGGCCTGATTGGTGGAGTTCTGCAGATATAGTTGTCCTTCTGGAAGGTTCTCCCATCTCCACAGAGGAACTCAGGAGCTCTGTCAGAGTGACTATTGGGTTCTTGGTCACCTCCCTGACCAAGGTCCTTCTCCCCTTAGTGCTCAGTTTGGCTAGGTGGTCAGCTCTATGAAGGTGGCCGGTGCTGGTGGTTCCAAAGTTCTTCCATTTAAGAATAACAGAAGCCACTGTGCTCTTCGGGACCTGCAATGCTGCAAAAATTGTTTAATACCTTCCCCAGATCTGTGTCTCGACACAACCCTGTCTCAGAGGTCTATGGATAATTATTTTCATGGCTTGGTGTTTGTTTTTTTTTTTGCTCTGACGCACTGTCAACTGTGGGGCCTTATATAGATAGGTGCCATTCCAAATCATGTCCAATCAATTTAATTTACCACTGGTGGACTACAATCAAGTTGTAGAATCATCTCAAGGATAATCAATGGAAACAGAATGAACCTAAGTTCAATTTTGAGTGTTAGCAAAGGGTCTGAATACTTACGTAAATGTGATATTTCAGTTATTTATGTTTAATTACTTTGCAAAAATTTCTAAACACCTGTTTTTGCTACATCATTCTGGGGTATTGTGTGTGGATTAATGATAGAAAAAATGAATTTAATCAATTTTAAAATAAGGCTTTAACATAACAACATGTGGAGAAAGTGAAGAGGCCTGAATACTTTCTGCATGCACTATATACTAAATGATTGTAATAATCTCCAAAGATGCTATATTGAATATTACACATTTAAGAAACAATGACAATTTGTAGCCATTTTTTTAAAAATCTCCAGTAACCTTTAGTCATTGCATTCATGTATTAGGGATATAGTAATTTAATATTGTTTTTTTTTAAATCAATTTCTGATCTACAGTTCTGTCTGCCAATTGTATTACATCCACACTAATATTTCTACATTTTCACTTTCGCCCTCAATTATAAACAAGACAAAAATATATATTTATTCAACATCCGAGATACAATTTCTCTTCCCTGGGTAACAATGTAATAATTTAAAATGAAAATAAAATAAATTAAAACTATGTTGGCGATCTCAAACAAAAGCAGAAAATGCTGGAAGCACTCAGAGTTATCGTTGCAAATCTAATACCATTCAGACCAAAATGTTAACTGCTTTTCTTTACAATGGTGCGGCCTGATCTGCAGGTGTTATGAGAACTAGTTTACTGCTATCTACTCTCATAATTTTGAACTCCTCTATCTAGTATCATTATTCTCTCTGCCCCAAGGAAAACAAATCCAGCCTACCCAGCCTCTAGTCATTAAAGTAGAACACTAATTTGCCAAACAGAACACTAAAAAGAATGGGTAAAAATACTGGAGATCCTGGGGTTCATGTGATTTGCAAGGATTTTGTGGTAACACTGCTCAGACACAACAGAAGTTAAAATCACGGGAAGGGAACAGGGTGAATCTCTCGAAATACAAGGAGACCAACTAAACATTGGGAGACTTCTTCAAAGTGAGAATAACTTTCTTCAAACATAGGGAGAACCTTGCATTAGATGTCACCTGCTGTTTCCTTCAGGAAAAGTGCAAAAAATAAAATTTAATGTCCTCCTGGAAGTGTTTGACTGTGCTAAATGCAAATGAAAATAGTTATAGTAAACCACCCTTATAATTGGATCAGTAATTTATTCATTGATATGTTATGATCAGTGCTGGTGATCCTGAAATTGTGAAAGAGTAAATGGTGAGGCAAATGTCTGATTTGTGGTCTCTCAACCTTTTGGTGAACTATATAGTGTTAAGGATTATGGGCCTGTCCCACTTAGGCGACTTTTTAGGTGACTTCCGGCGACTGTCATTGTCTTGTCTGATCGCCGAAAAACCGGCGGCTGTACCGCATCCTACGACTATGTCTACGACAAGCTATGACAAGCTACGACAAGCTATGACAACCTACAACCTAGTCTAAGTCACGCTACGGCAAGCTCCCGACAACTGCCAACCCAATAGTGGCGAGTTAGGATGTCCTCCTTCAACACACCTACGACTACACCTACGACAACCAAAGTCAAGCTACCATCCTGTAGGCATCAAGCTACAACAATCTACAACCCTGTAGGTGACAGAAGCAATGACATCATCCTATTTTACTATTAGAGGATTTGCAGGGTGTGGTTTCCAATCATTATGAGTCAGGACTGCCATGAAGAAGCTTCAGAGGGCATTGCTCTCAGTAGATGAATCCCTGCTGCTTGCTGCAGCTCTCATGCTTATAGATCCGCAAGACAGAAGGACAAGAAGAATGGTGAGGAAGAAGCCCAAGAAGAGGTCGGTGTGGATGAAGCCCTTGTTCCAGAGGAGACCCAGGTTGAGCCAGTATGAGAACCTGATGATTGCAAGAAGATCAGGCTGCTTACAGAAACTTCACTAGAATCCCCCCTGGGCTGTTTCAGGAGCTGAAGACACAGTTGACGGCAAGAATGTGGCCATCAGGTGTCCACCCAAGGGTGGTTCAATCTACTTCAACTACAAGAAGTTCAATTCCATCGTATTCCTAGCTGTGGTGGATACAAACTACAACTTCCTGTTTGTGGATGTGGGCACACCTGGCAGTGTCGTAGATGGTAGGATCTGGAAAGAGACCTCCATTGGGCAAGCACTGGAAGAAGGAACAGCAAGCTTTCCTGATCCTGAACCTCTGCCAGGAGAAGACAACCCTGACATCCACTACACACCGGTTGTTGATGATGCCTTCCCACTCAGGTCATGGATGATGAAGCCATACCCTCACAGGCAGATGTCAAGGGAGCAGAGCATCTTCAAATACAGGCTGCCCAGGGCTAGAAAGGTCATGGGGAATATCTTTGGCATCCTCGCCAGCAGATTCAGATGCTTGCTGACTACAATGGAGCTGGAGCCCAAGAATGTGGAGACCATTGTGTACACAGCATGTGTCCTCCACAATCTGATCTGTACTGGAAGTGCAACAGTAGCAGCCATGGAGGAGGGTGACCGAGTGGACATCAGACAGGCAACATTACACCAGGCAGGGGCGGAAATTCTGGAGGGGTCAGGGCCCCCCCACCCTGTTTTGAGTGGTGGGGGATGATCCCCCCCATTTTTTGTAATCCGGATTTTAAACTCGGTGAAATCTCCGCTTTCCGCGAGACTGTGGAGGTGGGACTGCTGATCGTGAGCGGCGATTGTACAAGAGAGACGTCTGTCAGCAGGCAATGGGGGTGGGACATGATGATTCAGCGCGATCATTGGATGAGGGAGGTGTCGGTCAAAGGCGGAATTTGGGAGGGTGCGACTGAGGACAGAGCACAGTGATTGGAGGAGGCAGACGTGCCAAAACACCCTCAGCAGTGCCGGCCTTAAGCCGATTGGACCGATTTCTCCCAATTGGGCCCCGCCCCTAAGGGGGCCCCGCGTTAATTTTCCGTATTCCCGAAATACAAATTTGCTTTGTTAAAAACATATATTTTTTTAAACATTCGCAATATGGATTTTTTACAAAACGAACATGGATAACAACCACTGCACGGTCATCAGACACAAACGATTTGTTAACTACTACTGTAGTACTTGTTTAACAGCCAGTAGTTAACAAGTAGTTATAAAATGTGTCATCAATGCATCGATCCACATTCCTCAGTAAATGTAATTGTGTATTGAACAAGTATTAATGACGCTGCGTTCCTTTGAATACAATTCATGCGGCATCATTAATACTTGATCAAAACTCAATTACATTTACTGAGGAATGTTGATCGATGCATTCATGACACATTGAGAATTTCTTAAAATTCACCATCACAATTGTGCACTTCTTCTTGGTGGGCACGTTAATCATTCAATTTACCTACCGACACAAGTTGTGTCTTTCTGTCTTTCGCTCTTTCCCTCTCGCGCTCTCTTTCTCCTGCTCCCCATCTCGTCTCTCTCTAGCTCTCTCACTCCCTCTCTCTCACCCTGTATCCTCGGCATTCCCGGAACCATTGCGGTAGACAAAAATGCTGGAGAAACTCAGCGAGTGAGGCAGCATCTATGGAGCGAAGGAAATTGGCAACGTTTCTGGTCGATACCCTTCTTCAGACGCGGCCCGAAACGTTGGTTATTTCCTTTGCTCCATAGATGCTGCCTGACCCGCCGAGTTTCTCCAGCATTTTTGTCTACCTTCGATTTTCCAGCATCTGCTGTTCCTTCTTAGACGTTTTGTGGTGACGGCTGCGGGGGGGGAGTGTCCTTGTCCGTGGCGGCTCCTGATAAGTGATATAGTGTTTAAGAAGGAACTGCAGATGCTGGAAAATCGAAGGTAGGGTGCTGGTGGAAGGAGAGTGGTGCATTTGTCAGTTGCCGTACGTGTTTGAACAATGGGCTGCCGTAATGGACTTCCCTTGGCATACATTCCTTGTATTTGTAATGTTATTAGAAATATTGGCACAATAAATTAAAAAAAATCTCCAGTGGTCTTGTCTCTCTGTGATACACGGAACCATGTCCGTATGTGGTGCAGTGCAATACTGTAGATTTTAAAGTCAGTTAAAATATGTCACCTGCCCTGTTTCAGATTTTTTGACCGAGGTCAATATTAATAAACCTCACAAGGCCAAAAGCTGCCTTTGCCAAGCGTTGTCCATTCCTTCTCTCCGGGGATACTGCCTGTCCCGTTGAGTTACTCCAGCTTTTTGTTTCTATCTGTAACCTAGCATTGGTCGATCAAGTGACCCTTGGACCCTTTCTTGTATGTTGTTTCCACGTTTATAATAAAAGGTTTCGGTAAACATTACCTCCGCTGTTGGACTCCCTGTGTGAGATGTGGTGCGTTGTGTATTAATGGCACTGCCAGTTACTTCGTCAAATGATCACTGGAAACTATGTTTAGAAATGCTCATGAAAATATGTGATATGTTCCCTCCATGGGTGTTGCCTTGCCCGCTGAGTTCCTCCAGCACTCTGTATTTTTTGTTTGGCTCTGAAGTTGAAGGTGAACCCCCCTGTGTCTACCTTCAAATCCCTGTCTGTGTTGGCTCAGAGGGACGAGCAGGGGCTCTGGGGAGAGGGTTGCATTTCTGGTCGAGACCCTTCTTCAGACAATCACAAGTACTCTCACTGATGAGAGTTAAGTTCAGTCTGAAGAAGGGCCTTCTCTCCAGAGTCGCTGTGCTGCCGGTCCTGCTGAGCTACTCTAGCTTTTGTCTATCTTCAATTTCAGAGTTAGATAGTATAGTCATTCAATAAGATGACAACTGATTCAACTTATCCCGGTGTGCTCCCGTTTTTCCCACCAACTTTTCACCTGCCGTCACCCTCCACCCCCCCACCCATTCAGTAATTCAAAAAGAAGCCTTGGGCAAAGTGACTTGTTACCTTATTTATTTTAATTTTTAATTTTTACGGAGAGGAGAATAATCTGCGCATGCGCGATTTAAGATTTTTTAAAAGCCGACTGACAGTTATATTACTCACGACACATGCCTGAATATGACTAATTTATAATTATATATTTATATTTCTATGAAAATTGTTCCCAATTGGGCCCTGCACCTCCTAAGCGGCCTTGACCTTCGGCAGCCCTGGACACAGACCTGCACCTCATCCGCAGCCAGGATCGATCCCGGCTCTCCGGCGCAGCAGTCACTGCCGAACCGCCACTGGACCATCTCCGTCCCCACCCAAGTGCTCCCCCCCCCGGGGTGGCCAGAAACATCGGGAGTCAGACGGGAGCTTTGCTCCCAGGCCTACAGCGAACGCAGAGAAGCAGCGCTATACCCAGCTCAACTCTGCCTGTCCCGCCAGGTTAACCTACAGCCTGGACTTACAGGAAATATGGCCCAGGAAAATATGCCCACAAGATAAGTCCCTTTTCAGGGTCACCCACATCCTCCCAAAAGAGTTTAATTTGTGTTTACCTGTGTTTACTTGTGTTTGTTTGCTTATCAATGCAGTACACTGCTTCTGTTTGTGATTGTGATTGTTTTATTCATCACAATATATAAAAATAATTTGCTTTTCAATGCAGTGCACCACGTGGAGCTGTGTATTTACATGTTTTCAATGCGCCAATCAAATTCACCAGTCAGCACCTGCGACAACCTATATCACCTGGCGACAGCCTACGACATCCTGCTATGCTTCATAGCGTCAAAACCACTGTCGAACAAATTTTTCAAACATGTTGAAAAATTAGCAGTGACCAGAATGCCATTACGACTTGCTGCAAGTCTGAGGAAACTACTCACGACCATGCAAGCGACACACCAGCAACCACCCGTGAACATGTGGCTACCATGTGGTGACCACGTAGACCCCTGTAGTCACATAAAAAGTCGCCTAAGTGGGACAGGCCCATTAGAGTTCTGGATGGTTATGGTTAACATTGCATGGACTGGGGATGATGATTTTGGAGATTCTGCATGAAAATTATAATTATATCAGGCAGTCCTTTTTGCCTGTGGAGGCTATGCCTCTCTCCTCTGCCCTTCGAGTCATCACCGCCATTCAATGTGATCATGGCTGATTATCCACAATCAGTACCCCATTCCTGCCTTCTCTCCATATAGAAACATAGAAACATAGAAAATAGGTGCAGTATTAGGCCATGCGGCCCTTCGAGACAGCACCGCCATTCAATATGATCATGGCTGATCATCGAACTCAGCATCTTGGACCTGCCTTCTCTCCATACCCCCTGATCGCTTTAGCCACAAGGGCCACATCTAACTCCCTCTTAAATATAGCCAATGAACTGGCCTCAACTACCCTCTGTGTCAGAGAGTTCCAGAGATTCACCACTCTCTGTGTGAAAAAAGATTTTCTCATCTCGGATTTTAAAGGATTTCCCCCTTATCCTTAAGCTGAGACCCCTTGTCCTGGACTTCCCCAACCTCGGGAACAATCTTCATGCATCTTGCCTGTCCAACCCCTTAAAAAATTTGTAAGTTTCCATAAGATTTCCTCTCAATCTCCTAAATTCTAGAGTGTATAAACCAAGTCTATCCAGTCTTTCTTCATAAGACAGTCCTGACATCCCAGGAATCAGTCTGGTGAACCTTCTCTGCACTCCCTCTGTGGCAATAATGTCCTTCCTCAGATTTGGAGACCAAAACTGTACGCAATACTCCAGGTGTAGTCTCACCAAGACCCTGTACAACTGCAGTAGAACCTCCCTGCTCATATACTCAAATCCTTTTGCTATGAAAGCTAACATACCATTCGCTTTCTTCACTGCCTGCTGCACCTGCATGCCTACTTTCAATGACTGGTGTACCATGACACCCAGGTCTCGCTGCATCTCCCCTTTTCCTAATAGGCCACCATTTAGATAATAGTCTGCTTTCCTGTTTTTGCCACCACATAACCTCACATTTATCCACATTATACTGCATCTGCCAAACATTTGCCCACTCACCCAGCCTATCCAAGTCACCTTGCAGTCTCCTAGCACCCTCCTCACAGCTAACACTGCCTTCAATTGCCTTCAATTCCCTCATCCAGATCATTAATATATATTGTAAATAGCTGGGGTCCCAGCACTGAGCCTTGCGGTACCCCACCGGTCACTGCCCGCCATTGTGAAAAGGACCCGTTTACTCCTACTCTTTGCTTCCTGTTTGCCAGACAGTTCTCTATCCACATCAATACTGAACCCCCAATGCCGTGTGCTTTAAGTTTGTATACTAATCTCTTATGTGGGACCTTGTCGAAAGCCTTCTGGAAGTCCAGATACACCACATCCACTGGTTCTCCCCTATCCACGCAACTAGTTACATCCTCGAAAAATTCTATAAGATTCGTCAGACATGATTTACCTTTCGTAAATCCATGCTGACTTTGTCCAATGATTTCACCACTTTCCAAATGTGCTGCTATCCCATCTTTAATAACTGACTCTAGCAGTTTCCCCACTACCAATGTTAGACTAACTAGTCTGTAATTCCCGTTTTCTCTCTCCCTTCCTTCTTAAAAAGTGGGGTTACGTTTGCTACCTGCCAATCCTCAGGAACTACTCCAGAATCTAAAGAGTTTTGAAAGATTATTACAAATGCATCCACTATTTCTGGAGCTACTTCCTTCAGTACTTTGGGATGCAGCCTATCTGGCCCTGGGGATTTATCGGCCTTTAATCCATTCAATTTACCCAACACCACTTCCCGACTAACCTGGATTTCACTCAATTCCTCCAACTCCTTTGACCCGCGGTCCCCTGCTATTTCCGGCAGATTTTTTATGTCTTCCTTAGTGAAGACGGAACCAAAGTAGTTATTCAATTGGTCCGCATTATATCCTTGTTCCCCATGCTCAACTCACCTGTTTCTGACTGCAAGGGACCTACATTTGTTTTAACTAATCTCTTTCTTTTCACATATCTATAAAAACTTTTGCATTCAGTTTTTATGTTCCCTGCCAGTTTTCTTTCATAATCTATTTTTCCTTTCCTAATTAAGCCCTTTGTCCTCCTCTGCGGGTCTCTGAATTTCTCCCAGTCCTCTTGTATGCTGCTTTTTCTGGCTAATTTGTACGCATCATCCTTCGCTTTGATACTATCCCTGATTTCCCTTGTTATCCACTGATGCACTACCTTCCCTGGTTTATTCTTTTGCCAAACTGGGATGAACATTTTTTGTAGTTCATCCATACAGTCTTTAAATGTCTACCATTGCATATCCACCGTCAACCCTTTTAGAATTTATTGCCAGTCAATCTTGACCAATTCACGTCTCATACCCTGAAAGTTACCTTTCTTTAAGTTCAGAACTATTGTTTCTGAATTAACAATGTCACTCTGCATCCTAATGAAGAACTCAACCATATTATGGTCACTCTTGCCCAAGGGGGCACGTACAACAAGACTGCTAACTAACACTTCCTCATTACTCAATACCCAGTCTAAAATAGCCTGCTCTCTCGTTGGTTCCTCTACATGTTGATTTAGATAACTATCCCGCATACATTCCAAGAAATCCTCTTCCTCAGCACCCCTGCCCATTTGATTCCCCCAATCTATATGTAGATTGAAGTCACCCATTATAACTGTTTTGCCTTTGCCGCACACATTTCTAATTTCCTGTTTGATACCATCTCCAACTTCACTACTACTGTTAGGCGGCCTGTACACAACACCCACCAGCGTTTTCTGCCCCTATGTGTTTCGCAGCTCTACCCATACCGGTTCCACATCCTCCAAACTAATGTCTTTCCTTTCAATTGCGTTAATCTCCTCTCTAACCAGCAACGCTACCCCACCTCCTTTTCCTTTCTCTCTATCCCTCCTGAATATTGAATATCCCTGGATGTTCAGCTCCCAGCCTTGGTCACCCTGGAGCCATGTCGCCGTGATCCCAACTATATGATAATCATTAATGGCTATCTGCACATTCAACTCATCCACCTTATTACGAATACTCCTTGCATTGAGACACAAATCCTTCAGGCTTGTTTTTACAATGCTCGTACCCCTTATACAATTATGTTGAAAAGTGGCCCTTTTTGATTTTTGCCCTGGTTTTGTCTGCCTGCCACTTTTACTTTTCACCTTGCTACCTATTGCTTCTACCCTCATTTTACACCCCCCTGCCTCTCTGCTCTTGTACCCATCCCCCTGCCACATTAGTTTAAATCTTCCCCGACAGCGCTAGCAAACACTCCCCCAAGGACATTGGTTCCATTCCAGCCCAGGTGCAGGCCGTCCTGTTTGTACTGGTCCCACCTCCCCCAGAATTGGTTCCAATGCCCTAAAAATTTGAATCCCTCCCCCTTGTACCATTTTTCAAGCCACGTATTCAATATCTGCAATATCCTCCTATTTCTACTCTGACTGGCCCGTGGTGCTGGTAGTAATCCAGAGATTATTACCTTTGAGGTCCTACTTTTAAGTTTATCTCCTAGCTCCCTAAATTCATCTTGTAGGATCTCATTCCTTTTTTTACCTATATCGTTGGTGCCAATATGCACCCTGCCAACTAGCTGTTCACCCTCCCCCTCCAGAATGTTTTGCAGCCGTTCAGTGACATCCCTGATCCTTGTACCAGGGAGGCAACATACCATCCTGGAGTCTCGTTTGCGGCCGCAGAAACGCCTGCCATTGTGAAAAGGACCCGTTTACTCCTACTCTTTGCTTCCTGTCCGCCAGCCAGTTCTCTATCCACATCAATACTGAACCCCCAATATTGTGTGCTTTAAGTTTGTATACTAATCTCTTATGCGGGACCTTGTCGAAAGCTTTCTGAAAGTCGAGATATAGCACATCCACTGGTTCTCCCTTATCCACATTACTAATTACATCCTCGAAAAATTCTATAAGATTCGTCAGACATGATTTACCTTTCATAAATCCATGCTGACTTTGTCCAATGATTTCACCACATTCCAAATGTGCTGCTATCCCATCTTTAATAACTGATTCTAGCAGTTTCCCCACCACCGATGTTAGACTAACTGGTCTGTAATTCCCCGTTTTCTCACTCCCTCCCTTTTTAAAAGTGTGGTTACATTAGCTACCCTCGAATCCTCAGGAACTACTCCAGAATTTAAAGAGTTTTGAAAAATGATCACTAATGCATCCACTATTTCTGGGGCTACTTCCTTAAGTACACTGGGATACAGCCTATCCGGCCCTGGGGATTTATCGGCCTTTAACCAATTCAATTTACCTAACAGCCTTCCCGGCTAACCTGGATTTCACTCAGTTCCACCATCTCATTTGACACCCGGTCCCCTGCTATTTCCGGCAGATTATTTATGTCTTCCTTAGTGAAGACAGAACCAAAGTAATTATTCAATTGGTCTGCCATATCCTTGTTCCCCATGATCAATTCACCTGTTTCTGATTGCAAGGGACCTACATTTGTTTTAAATAATCTTTTTCTCTGCACATATCTGTAAAAAACTTTTGCAGTCAGTTTTTATGTTCTCTGACAGTTTTCTTTCATAATCTATTTTCCCTTTCCTAATTAAGCCCTTTGTCCTCCTCTGCTTGACTGAATTTCTTCCAGTCCTCTGGTAGGCTGCTTTTTCTGGCTAATTTGCATGTTTCATCTTTTGTTTTGATACTATCCCTGATTTCCCTTGTTATGCACGGATGCACTACCTTCCCTGAGTTATTCGTTTGCCAAACTGGGATGAACAATTGTTGTAGCTCATCCATGCAGTTTTTCAATGCCTTCCATTGCATATGCACCGTCAACCCTTTAAGAATCAATTGCCAGTCTATCTTCGCCAATTCACGTCTCATACCCTCAAAGTTACCCTTCTTTAAGTTCAGGACCCTTGTTTCTGAATTAACAATGTCACTCTCCATCCTAATGAAGAACTCAACCATATTTTGGTCACTCTTGCCCAAGGGGCCACACACAACAAGACTGTTAACTAACCCTTCCTCATTACTCAATACCCAGTCTAGAATGATTAGAAAACTATCCCGCATACATTCCAAGAAATCCTCTTCCTCAGCACCCTTGCCAATTTGATTCACCCAATCTATATGTAGATTAAAGTCACCCATTATAACTGTTTTACCTTTGTTGCACGCATTTCTAATTTCCTGTTTGATGCCATCCCCAACTCCACTACTACTGTTACGTGGCCTGTACACAACCCCCACTACCGTTTTCTGCCCCTTAGTGTATCGCAGCTCTACCCATATCGATTCCACATCCTCCAAGCTAATGTCCTTCCTTTCTATTGTGTTAATCTCCTCTCTAACCAGCAATGCTGCCCCACCTCCTTTTCATTTCTGTCTATCCCTCCTGAATATTGAATATCCCTGTATGTTCAGCTCCCAGCCTTGGTCACCCTGGAGCCATGTCTCCGTGGTCCCAACTATATCATAGTCATCAATAGCTATCTGCACATCCAACTCATCCACCTGATTATGAATGCTCCTTGCATTGAGACACAAAGCCTTCAGGCTTGTTTTTAAAACACTCTTACCCCTTATACAATTATGGTGAAAAGTGGCTCTTTTTGATTTTTGCCCTGGATTTGTCCGTGTGCCACTTTTACTTTTCACCTTGCTACCTATTGCTTCTACCCTCATGTTACACCCCTCTGTCTCTGCGCTCACACATTTAAGAAACCCTTTCCCTTTAACTCCATCCTCGACTATCCCATTAGACACCCCACCCCCCCTTATTCAGTTTAAAACCACCCGTGTAGCAGTGGCAAACCTGCCTACCAGAATGCTGGTCCCCCACCTATTAAGATGCAATCTGTCCCTTTTGTACAGTTCCCCCTTACTCCAAAACAGATCCCAGTGATCTAAGAATCCCTTAACTCCACTACCCGAAGAGCTCTATCTAACTATCTCGTGAATGCATCCAGAGAACCAGCCTGTTGTGATGGACATATGTGATGTACATATGTGCAATCAGTAGCTGCACTTGTGGGAAGCTAGCAATACTGGTAGGTCCCATAAGTTGAGTTGCTAGCTGTTTCTCATTGAAATTGAAGTAAGTAAAACAAACCGTAGATAAATGCAGTGTCTGGCTGACTCTCTGATGCTGTGGTGATCAGAAAATTGTGAGATTTGCAAGAGATCCACATCAGTCACTTGAAAAGATCCTGTGCAAAGTAGTTGAAAATAAAAGTGGCTTTGAAGTCCTCAAAGAGAGCATCCAAGGCATAAGTATGTGACTGTGGGACTTTCCGTCAAAATTTCACTGTCTTCCAAGTCCTATTAATGCATACAAAAAAATTGTGAGACGTGGAAGAAATCAGCAAATTTCTTCTCCTCTGGGTAACAAAAGCAATTTTTTAACAAATTCTCTTTCAAGCGCCTATCCCTTAAAGAATTTTAGCAACATCCAACAGAAATCTGCTCCTAAATAATATCACTTTCAATTGTGACATTCTGGATTCTTTGTTAAGTTTCTTTTCATTTATCTAGGTTAAGACAAACAATTATCTAAAGTACTGAATTTGCAACTGTTGGCATCAAGCTCACTTCTCAGTCTGATGTTGTCCACAATGCATATCAGTAGTAAGTGTTTGTTGAACATACACTAATGTACTCTCCAATATAATGGCCAGCATAACTCATAATACAAATTACTGTGCGCAGATGTTACAGTTTGGGTCTGATTTGGTACCTAAAGCAATCAAACAATGCATGCTTTTTTGCAGCTAAAGTACTTTTAGAAACATAGAAAATAGGTGCAGGAGGAAGCCATTCGACCCTTTGAGCCAGCACCGCCATTCAATGTGATCATGGCTGATTGTCCCCAATCAATAACCTGTGCCTGCCTTATCCCCATATCACTTGATTCCACTACCCCCTAGAGCTCTATCTACCTCTCTCTTAAATCCATCCAGTGATTTGGACTCCATTGCCCTCTGTGGCAGGGAATTCCACAAGTTCACAACTCTCTGGGTGAAAACGTTTTTTCTCACCTCAGTCTTAAATCGCCTCCCCTTTATTCTAAGCCCTTAGTTCTGGACTCGCCCAACATTGGGACCATCCTGCATCGAGCTTGTCCAGTCCTTTTATAATTTTATATGTTTTGTATATTTCTATAAGATCCCCCTCATCCTTTTAAACTCCAGTGAATATAAGCCTAGTCTTTTCAATCTTTCCTCATATGGCGGTCCCGCCATCCCAGGGATCAATCTCGTGAAACTACGCTGCACTGCCTCAATCACAAGGATGACCTTCCTCAAATTAGGAGGTCAAAACTGTACACAATACTCCAGATGTGGTCTTACCAGAGCCCTATAGAACTGCAGAAGAACCTTTTTATTCCTATACTGAAATCCTCTTGTTATGAAGGCCAACATTCCATTAGCTTTCCTCACTGCCTGCTGTACCTGCACGCCAACTTTCAGTGACTGGTGTACAAGGGCACCAAGGTCTCGCTGCACCTCCCCCTTACCTAACCTAACTCCATTGAGATAAAAATCTGCCCCCTTGTTTTTGCCGCCAAAGTGGATAACCTCACATTTATCCATAATATACTCCATCTGCCACGCATCTGCCCACTCACTCAACCTGTCCAGGTCACCCTGCAACCTCCTAACATCCTCTTCACAGTTCACACTGCCACCCAGCTTTGTGTCATCCTCAAACTTGCTAGTGTTGCTCCTAATTCCCTCTTCCAAATCATTAATATATATGGTAAACAGTTGCGGTCCCAACACCGAACCTTGCGGCACTCCACTCGCCACTGCCTGCCATTCCGAAAAGGACCCGTTCACTCCTACTCTTTGCTTCCTGTCTGCCAACCACTTTTCTATCCATGTCAACACCCTACCCCAATACCATGTGCTCTAATTTTAGTCACCAGTCTCGCGTGCGGGACCTTATCTAAGGCTTTCTAGAAATCTAGATACACTACATCCACTGGCTCCCCTTCATCCATTTTACTTGTCACATCCTCAAAAAAATCAGTCAAGCATGATTTCCCTTTCATAAATCCATGTTGACTTGGACTAATCCTTTTACTGCTAACCAAATGCCCCATTATTACCTTTTAAATAATTGACTCCAGCATCGTTCCCACCACCGAAGTCAGCCTAACTGGTCTGTAATTCCCCTTTTTCTCTCTCTCGCTCCTTTCTTGAAAAGTGGGATAACATTAGCTATCCTCCAATTCACAGCAACTGATCCTGAATCCATTGAACATTGGAAAATGATCAACAATGCATCCACTATTTCTAGAGCCACCTCCTTGAGGAGCCTGGGATGCAGACCATCCAGCCTAGGGGATTTATCATCCTTCAGTCCCATTAGCCTACCCATTACTATTTCTCACCTAATGAAAATGTATTTCAGTTCCTCGACCCCCTTAGATCCTCTGTCCTCCAGTACATCTAGGAGATTGTTTGTGTCTTCCTTAGTGAAGACAGATCCGAAGTACCTGTTCAACTCTTCTGCCATTTCCTTGTTACACATAATAATTTCATCCGTGACTGCCTTCAAGGGACCCACATTTGACTTTGCCACTCTTTTTCCCTAAACATATCTAAAGAAGCTTTTGCTGTCCTTCTCTATATTTCTGGCCAGCTTCCCCTCGTACTTCATCTTTTCAGCCCGTATTGCCCGTTTTGTGTCCTTCTGTTGTCCTATGAAAGTTTCCCAATCCTCTGGCTTCCGGCTACTCTTTGCTGTGTTATACATCTTTTCTTTTAGTTTTATTCTATCCCTAACTTCTCTTGACAGCCACGGTTGCCTCCTACTCCCCTTTTCTAACATTTATTTAAATTAAGTTATGCTATTCCAAAACTACTGTTTAAAACTAAATTTGTGAGAAGATATTTATGATACATATGTGAGAATATATTGAGAAACTCATTCCCAAGGGTAGAAAATTTTCAGATGATGATTTCAATATATCTATTTGTAAGCTAGATTATATCTAGATTATGAGACAATGGTAATAACAGAGAAATTACCCCCCACAACTTGAGTCTTCCAACTGCTGTTAAGGATATTCATATGTATAAATAATCTATGCAATTCTATTGTAAAACAGTAAGAATAGACATGGATTAATGTTTGAATTGACTATAACCAATGATTATATTCGGAGAGTAAAATTTGCATGGAATGCACCTTCATATTTGTTACATCTATTCATGGGGTAATTTACTTCTCTGAAAGTGTTAATTACAGAAACACCCCTCAAATTAATTTACCAAATCTGTACAGTATTGGAAATTATAAAAAGCATATTGCAGAAAAATAGGCATGATGATAAAACTCTGCCCTGCTAGCTTGATTGATAGAACATGATGTTCTTGATCTCAGAATCAAGGGTATGCTAAGAAAATATACGATGTATAGGGAAAGGGAACAGTGGCAAAGTGGTTAAATTACTGGACTAGCAGGCAGGTCTCCAGAAAGATTGATATAAAAAGCTGGAGTCACTCAGCGGGACGGGCAGTATCTCTAGAGAGAAGGAATGGTTGACATTTCAGTTCAAGACGCTTCTTCAAACTGAGAGTCAGGGGAGAGGGAGACTAGAGGTATGGAAGGGTAAGGTGTGAAAATGACAGATCAAAACAGATGTAGTTCAAGGAAATGTAGAATGGTTCGTTGGCTAGTGGAAAGTGACAATGAGGCATACAAACAATAAAATTAATCAGGAGGAAGGTGAAACTAATCGGAGAACTAGGCTGGGAGAGGGACGGAGAGAGAGGGAAAGCAAAGGTTACTTGATGTTAGATAAATCAATATTCATACCACTGGGTTGTAAGCTGCCCAGGCAAAAGATGTGGTGCTGTTCCTCCAATTTGCTTTGGGCCTCACTCTGACAATGGAGGAGGCCCAGGACAGAGTAACACTAGACAATAGGTGCAGGAGTAGGCCATCCGGCCCTTCAAAAGGTCAACATGGGACTGGGAGGAGTAGTTAAGTGTTTAGTAACTGGGAGATCATGTAGGCCTAGGTGGACTGAGATGACGTTTTGAGCGAAAAGATCGTTGACCCTGAGTTTAGTCTCAGCAATATGCAGTATCGGCAAATCTCCAGACTACTGATCTGTAGATAAGAATTTGAATCCAGATTGACTGGTGGGGAATTTAAATTCAAACAATTATGTCTATCGGCTACTTTAGTCTCAGTACGCACAAAACTACTGAATTGAATTTCAAGCAGATTTGCTTTCCTTACCCTGTCTGGCATGTTTGTGATTCCTAAATCCACCAATGTCAAGTCAAGTCAAGTCAAGTCAAGTCAAGTTTATTTGTCACATACACATACGAGATGTGCAGTGAAATGAAAGTGGCAATGCTCGCGGACTTTTGTGCAAAAGACAAACAACCATACAACCAAACAAATTATAAACATAATCATAACACACATATTCTTTTACATAATAAATAATGGAAGGAAAAACGTTCAGTAGAGTTAGTCCCTGATGAGATAGGCGTTTACAGTCCGAATGGCCTCTGGGAAGAAACTCCTTCTCAACCTCTCCGTTCTCACCGCATGGCAACAGAGGCGTTTGCCTGACCGTAGCAGCTGGAACAGTCCGTTGCAGGGGTAGAAGGGGTCTCCCATGATTTTATTTGCTCTGGAGTTGCACCTCCTGTTGTATAGTTCCTGCAGGGGGGCGAATGAAGTTCCAAATACTGCGTTCGGCCGAACGCACTACTCTCTGCAGAGCCTTCTTGTCCTTGGCAGAGAAATTCCCAAACCAGATGGTAATATTTCCCGACAAGATGCTTTCCACCGCCGCTGCGTAGAAGCACTGTAGGATCCTCGGAGACAATCTGAATTTCCTCAATTACCTGAGGTGGTAAAGGCGCTGCCTTGCCTTACTCACTAGTGCTGATGCGTGTGATGCCCATGTCATATCCTCGGAGATGTGGACTCCCAGATATTTAAAACAGTTCACCCTATCCACAGGATGAATCTGCAATGCTTCCTCTGTTTAGTAGACATTAGCTATGGCCAGTAAATGCTGGCAATGCTGGAGATCTTCACATCCATTGACAAAAATAAATTGAAATTATGGTATTGCTGAAGTTCAAAAGTTGCAAACTTGGAATAATGGGAATGTAACCAAACTGTACTTGTGGACCAGTTGTCGAATTTGTGTCAGGTCAAATTATATATTTGAGATGTGTAGACATAGCAAGCAAATATATGCAAATTGAAATGTAGACAGTAATGTTTAATAGTGGAAAGCCAGCAACACATTCAGTGCTCCTTTGGTGTTCCTCAGAGATGTAATTGAAACAGTCCAAATCTGGGCATAACAATTTAATAAAACAACAATAGCAAAGCTATTAAATTAACTTCAACATGAAGACTTTAAACCTGAAGGCAACATCACCTCACAGTTTAATCTGTAACACTAGAAATCATTTCTCAATGAGATCATGTGCATCAAAAAGATTGGCTTCAGGATTTCCATTGCTAATACATCCTATCTCATCTGAAACTTTCCTGGCATAAACATTCACGGACTAACGTCACTAATTGTGCACTGCATGTATTGTCTCGTACTGGTATAAAACTGGAACTTCAGTGTGCAACCTGTGGATCAAGCATAGAACAAACACAAGGGAAGCATGTGATACCTTTTGGATGTTTGACCATTTAAAGAAATACTCTTATAAACCTGAATGAATGCATTCGAAACTAACTGCAGTTATCACAGACCCGAAGCTTAGAGAGTTAAGTGAAACTGACAGGGAATGTTTTTATTAGCATTTTCCAAAATGACTCACTGGCAATGCTGCTTCTTCTTCTTTCGTGTGGCATGCACAGCCTAAAGTTGTAGGACAACTTGTTCTATTTGATCTTCTGTGTGTGCACGTTAAGTTGATTGCATTAGTCGAAACAAGGCGGACCACGTGAAGGTTGCAATCTTCCACCACAGGCAACGCTGCTGACAGCACTTCACTCACAGTCTATTCTAGATGGAATATGGCGAGATCTGCAGCAATAGTGATGTTACTTATCTCTTCAATATTATGAATGTTAGTTTAGTTTATTATTGTCGTTTACCGAGATGCAGTGGAAAGTTTTTTTTGCGTGTTATCCAGTCAAAGAAAAGAGTATATGTTAATTCTCAAGCCATCCACAGTGCACAGATAAAGGATAAATGATACTACATTTATCGCAAGATATAACATTGAAATCCAAAAGTCCAATTAAAGATAGTTCAAAGGTCTTTCATTAGGTAGATGGGAGGTCAATACTACACTCTTGCTGATGCAAGGACCATTCAGTTGCCTGATAATAGCTGGGAAGAAACTGTTCCTGAATCTGCAGATATGCATTTTCAGAACATCTGTACCTGTTGCCTGCTGGAAGAGGGGAGAAAACGGAATGACCAGGGTGAGACTGCACTTTGAATATGCTGGCAGCCTCGCCGAGGCAGTGTGGTGTAAATAGAATAATTGGAAGGTTTGTGTGACGGTCTATGCTCAAGTTCAAGTTTGCATTTATTGTCACTGTAATTAAGGTACAGTGCAATTTGAGTTGCCATACACCCATACTAAGTGAAAAGCAACAATTTACACAGCCACATAAAATAAAATTTAACATAAACATCCACCACAGTGGAATCAACATTCCTCACTGTGATGGAAGGCAACACATTTCAGTCATCTTCCTCCTTTGTTCACCCGTGTTCGGGACGGAACCCTCCACACTTGTCACTGCCGATGGTCCGATGTTCAAACCCTCACGTCGGGATGCTTAAATCTCCGCCATCGGGATGGATAGGAACACTCCGCGGCATAGAGCTACCGAACCGGCCTCTTCTTACCGGAGACCGAGGCTTCACGGTGTTAAAGTCCACACGTCCACGGTCAGAGCACTTTCCCTGGCATTCCTCAGCAAAGGATCGCCCGCTCCACGATGGTAAATCTGCACCGCACCCATGGCTTGAAGCTTCGGGCCAGTCTCCAGGAAAGGCCGCACCACTCCACGTTGTAGGTTGCAGGGGGGATGGAGATGCAACACGGAAACAAATTGCACCTTCGTCGAGGTATGTGACTGATAAAAGTTTCCCCCAATCCCCCCTCACGCCCCACATAAAACATACCAAGAAACATTAAAACATACATTTAATACATACTTAAAATAATAATAACAGAGAAGGGACGAGGCAGACTGTTGACGAGGCAACCATTACGGGCGCCCCCCCGGTGGTTACCCATAACTTTCTACCCATGCTACCCATACCCTACCCTTATGCTACCCATTAGTCTCTGCAACTTCTCACAGTCTTGAATGGAGCTGCTCTCAAACAAGGCTGTGATGCATCCCAACAAGATGAATGATTTTCAACTGAGCTATTGTCTTGAAAATTCTTTGTAGCTATGGTAAAAAGAATGAAAGTATAAAGTAAAAAAAACCCTCATGGTTTTACAATTTAACAGCTTTGTACATGATCTAGAAATCCTGGAATTATGTGAAGGTTTCCCCATGTGGCTACAATTTGAATCTTGGAAGACAGCTACTTTCACTTTGACCTCTGGTGAGAGCTTAGCCATTTACACTACCATGTTCCTTGTTACCTCATGCATTATGTCAAGCTGGCCTCACAGCACTATGCAATTCAGTGTGCATCCACTTCAGCCTTGAAATCATTCCATTCAGAGCCCACCTGTGTCCTTTTGTGCAGTCTAGACGCATAGACCTTCTCATTGGTGAACCCCTGCACCACATTCCCTACATCTTCTTCCTGCAATTAAGGTCATAAGGAATAGTAGTAGAATTAGGCCATTTGGCCCATCTAGTCTACTCTGCCATTCAATCATGGCTGATCTATCTCTCCTTGCTAACCATATTCTCCTGCCTTTTCCCCATAATCTCTGCACCCGTACTAATCAAGAAGTATGGGTCATGAAGCACAAGAAGTACATGGTCTATACTGCTCCATTTCCTGCATAAACATGTATGTCAAAGTTTCTTTAACACCACAATTGTATCTTCTTAAAACACCATCCCAGGCAATGCATTCCAAATATTTTGGACTCAATCTCAAAATGATCCACACTTCTCTCATCGATAACCTTTATTGTCAAAGGATGGTGTGGTATAATGGGGCAAATTGGCAGAGTGCCTTGGCCCTGTTAATGTTGAGTGTAAGACTGATCTTCTCATATACCTCAGTGGATGTGTCATTAATTACCAGTAACAACTCCAAGAAAATTGGATAGAGGAAACACCAACTTCAATATAGGGTGACCTTTTTGACTTTTGCAAAGGCTTTGATTCAGAGTTTACTATGTAACACTGTCCTTAAATTTTGTGGCTCACCCATAGAAATTTGTTTCCATCTTACATTTACTTCATGATGGCAAGCCATGATACAAACCAATGGGTCCACATATGATCAACTGAAGAGAGTGTCATTGGCCCAACACTGTCTCAAAGCTTCTTGCCTTAACTTTGCATCCCACCTTCGGTAAACATCCTGTGAGAAGAGAACTGATCTTCAGAATTAATGTCAAACTATGCTGTTTACATTCAAGTAAAAAAGTAAATCGGCAAAATACAGATGACAATTGCACAAAGGCAATTGAAGGATGAGAACAGGCAGATGGATATTACCACAAAATATGATATGATGTTGCTCTTGAAAATATCAATTGACACTGTATCCCATGCCTTTAAGGAAATGCATGTTAAAAATATTCCTGGTAAGATTGAGAGGGGATCTTATAGAAACTTACAAAATTCTTAAGGGGTTGGACAGGCTAGATGCAGGAAGATTGTTCCCGATGTTGGGGAAGTCCAGAACAAGGAGTTACAGTTTAAGGATAAGAGGGAAATCTTTTAGGACCGAGATGAGGAAAACATTTTTCACACAGAGATTGGTGAATCTCTGGAATTCTCTGCCACAGAAGGTAGTTGAGGCCAGTTCATTGGATATATTTAAGAGTGAGTTAGATGTGGCCCTTGGGGCTAAAGGGATCAGGGGATATGGAGAGAAGGCAGGTACAGGATACTGAGTTGGATGATCAGCCATGATCATATTGAATGGCGGTGCAGGCTCGAAGGGCCGAATGGCCTACACCTGCACCTATTTTCTATGTTTCTATGTTTCTAAATGTTTTTGGGTGTCTTGTTGCTCTTTATTGGTATGACTGTATGGTAATCTGAATTTCACTGTAACTTAACTGGTACATGTGACAATAAACAAATCTTGAACCTTGAACCTGCAAGTGAATGGTGCAAAAATGGTCTTCCCAGTTTTACTCTTGAATAACTCAGTGTTTATTTGTGCTATTTTGCTCTGTATTCAACGACTAGCATATGTATTTATTGAACAATTTCAACATGACTTCAAATGCAGCACATCAATGCTATTGTAAATGTTTGACATATGAGCAGCCTAATCCGTTATTCACTATTTGCTTAAAAAGCTATTTTGCAGAAATACATGCTTTGGTTATAATTTGAGAACTGCCTTTGGTTTTGGACAACAGAATTCAGGAAAGGTATATTCAGGCAGGCAATGGTTATTGATTGTGGATGATCAGCCGTGATCACAATGAATGGTGGTCCTTGGCTCAAATGGCTAAATGGCCTTCTCCTGCACCTATTTTCTATGTTTCTATGTTTCTATCTTAGTACTTCAGCAGCACATACTCACTTGAATAGTACCTGACCTACTAAATTATAAATGTAATGATATATATGTTTAAGCAGCGATGTTATACTCAATGCAGAGAATATTGCAGGTTACCTTATCAATGTTGAAAGATTATATTGGAAAGGTAGAGTAAGAAAAAATATATACAGTTCTATAAATAATGATGGCAAAACCAAGAAAACAAGGAGATAAATACATTTAGATTGAGTTTGTTTAAATTTGTTCTTAATCTCTTGAAAGGTGGACAAGTATTTGGCCTCATACCACAATAAGTGAGGATAAGTGACAACACCTCCTTGATAATAATTCTCAACACCCGTTCTTCGCAAGGATACATTCTCTGTTCCATACTATACAACCTGTACACACACTCCACGGCGGCTAAATTCAGCTTTAATTCCACATACAATTTTGCAGACGACGCCACAAACAATGATGAGATGGCATACAGGAAGGGATATAGAACATAATGACATGTTGTGACAATAGCGACAATAACCTCTCCCTCAATACCACCCACAAAAGGTGCTTGTTATTGACTTCAGGAAGCATGGTGGAGCCCCATTCAGCACTAAGAGTGCCGAAGTGGAAATGGTTGAGAGCTTCATGTTCTTTGACATTATTATTAACAATAATCGGTCATTGACCAACCACATTGCTGGAACAGCCAAGAAGGCACACCATCTACTTACTGAGGAGACTGAGAAAATTTGGCATGTCTCCAGTGACTTACAGACTCAGGTTTGTGACTTACAAACTACAGATACATCACAGTTTGGTTTGGGAACAACTCTGCCCAAGACCGTCATGGTGGCACATCGGTAGAGTTGGTGCCTTAGAGCGTTTAGAGCGCCAGAGACCCGGGTTTGATCCCAACTGCAGGTACAGTCTGTATGGAGTCCATGACCACGTGTGTTTTCTTCAAGAACTTCGGTTGTAGGATAATTGGCTTGGTATAAAATGTAAATTGTCCCTAGTGTGTGATAATGTGTGGGGATCACTAGTCAGAGTGGACTCGGTGGGCCAGAGGGTCTGTTTCCTGTGTTGTATCTCTAAACAAAACTAAACCAATAAATGCAATAAATCACAGACAGTTTTAGATGTGGCTCAGTCCATCATGCAAACCAGACTTCCCACCATTCACTCCAGCTACACTTCATACTGCTGCAGAAAATCAGCCAATATAATTAAAGACTTGTCCCACGCTTGCCATTCCATCTTCTCCCTGTTCCCGAAGGTACAGAAGCTTGAAAGTATGCACTATTAGACTCAGACTATAGCTTGCCATAGAGGGAGTACATAGAAGGTTCACCAGACTGATTCCTGGGATGTAAGGACTTTCATATGAAGAAAGACTGGATGAACTCAGCTTGTACTCGCTAGAATTTAGAAGATTGAGGGGAGATTGGGGTAATTGGGTGTTTCGGGTCGTTCAACATCAGACACCCTCACCCAGGCGACCCAGCCGTGGTTGATCAGACCACGACTTGTGTTCAGGTGGCATTCGGTCCTCCACATGGACCTCCTCTCCTGATCCAGAGCCATCTCGAGGCCTTCTCTGCTGCCTCTATGGTGTTATTGATGGCCTTTCTCCTTGCCACTCCATTTATGCCCAGTGCACTCTAGGTTTTGTAGAGCGATTGCCCTGCCAAATCTCTGCAGCCAACCTCGATGGGCATACACCTTGCCTTCCAGCCCTGCTTGCGGCAGTCTATGACCAGCTCATCATACTTGGCCATCTTCCTCTCGTGGGCCTCCTCCAGAAGGTCCTCCCATAGCACTGTCAGTTCAAAGAAGACAATGTTTTTGGTCGCCTCTGAGACCAGGAGGATATCGGGCCTCAGGGTGGTCGTGGCAATGTGCCGTGGGAACTTCAGCTGTTTCACCAGGTCTACGGAAAGCTGCCAGTCCTGCGCAGTTGCCAAGATTCCTGACTGATTCCTGGCTGCTGTGGTTCTTGGCAGCTGCACTCTGGTCTTCACAAAGGTGATCATCTGGGTGGTGGGGCGTTCTCGTCTACAGCTGCTGATTCCCATGCTGATGGCTTCTGCAATGGGTTTGCGAACCTGGTCGTGACGCCATGTGTACCGGCCCTGCCCAAGAGCCTTTGGGCAACAGCTCAGGATGTGCTCCAACGTCCCCTTGCCTGAGCATTGCGGGCAATCTGGAGATTCCGCTTTGCCCCAGATGAAGAGGTTCAATGGGCTGGGCAGGACATCATACACTGCCTGGACCAGGAACTTGATGCGCTGTGGTTCAAAAACCATTATTTTTGTTTCCTCAAAATGATAGGCGCCAATTTCATGCATATCTCTTCATGGTGATGCCCGGAATTTTCAGGGACCAAAATGAATTTTTCTCCCTTAACATCTAGTGGATGAATAAATATCAAGAGAGAGCATATAGGTCAATGTTTGATATCCTGGAAACCAGGTTGATACCTCTTGTCTGAGGCAATTTGCTATGTAATGTGCATTTGAGCCATCATGATAAACTAATGTCACAATTTATCTACTCAGTGACGAAGGCTATCTGCTGACCACAGGACCACTGACTCAGGTTTGTGGCCTTCACTTATGCAAAAAAACATTTCTACTACAGAAGTTGTACAGTAGAACACTCTAGACATTTCGAAGATTTTATTTTTGTATACCTCTTTCTAAATTTAGAAACCCTTAGTACAAACTGGCAGCATGCACTGTACATTTTAAATTATTACTGATCTTACCTTGTTAAATCAATCTTTAAAACTGCCCCAAATCTTTCTGTTATTCATCGGTATATCATGTCAACTTTTTCGCTGCAAAGAAATTGCTAGTGCACTTCTGTCAACTGGCCCAGTTGATTATATAACAAATTCTGCCTGCGCTCAAATAATTGGAAGCATATTTGAAAGAACAACATTACATTGACTAATTTATCTAATTTCATAATGACACATTTGGCAAATTTAACAAAGAATCCGAAAAGGGGAGAAACAAAACATTATGAGCAAACCAAAAATGTGAACACACTGCAATTATAACATCATTACAGTTTATCATAATGCAGGTTTCTTTTGACCAATTTTGTTTTGTTTTTAGCTTTTGTTCAGTAAACCACATTTTTGAAAGACCATGGTTGCTGTCATAATGAAAATGTGCCTAGAAAATGCCCTACCATTTATTTGGGGGGGAAAAAAAGCATGTGGTCACCTAAATAATGTTGTGGACGTTACATAAAGAACAAAACCATTAATTAGGCATTGCACAGAACAGGATTATCAGGTTTCCTTGAATCAGTCTGAAGAAGGGTCCCGAAAAAGTCACCTATCCATATTCTTCAGAGATGCTGCCTGACATGCTGAGTTATTCCAGCACTTTGTTTCATTTTTTTATGAACCATTTTTTGTAGGTTTTCTTTCAGGATTCAGTTTAGTCCAAAAACAAAGACTTGTTCATGGCTAGAACAAACCACTGTGGGTACAGGTATATTAGTTATAAACACAGCAGGTTTCATTGAATAATTTACATCTGACAAAATAAATGATATTTAATAAAAATGACAGTCACAGTCTGTTCCCCCATGCTGTGGTAGCAAAATTCTGAGTGACTGTAGTGAGTTTTCTTTTTCTCCTGCAGTGTCTTATTGACTTCAGGTCAACACTTTCTCTCTTTCTTTTTCTTTGTCTCTCTGATTCCATTCTTTTATAGGTTTTTCCTTTGATCTTGCATGTTAACAAATTCTCCTGAGCTATCTTACCCATGGCCATTTCAATAATATGTCCAATGTTTTATTCATTATCATTGTCTGTTCACAGACAGCTATTCCTTATCATCCTTGTGTTCTCCTTCACTGACTAAACTACTCTTTGTCTGGGTCCTTCATACTAATTGTGTTGGACTCTGTTACACATGTCTTCTACTTCAGTGATAAGGTCCTTTGGCTGTTTCAACCCAACCCTTCTGTGTCTTAATCAAGGTTTCACCCTGAATTTTACTTGTTTCAAGCATCGTGCTTGATTAACACATTTCTGGTTGATTTAATTAATGTTCTATCCTGGTTATCTCACTGTTCCATAGGTAACACTGCTTCAGCGCATTATGTGCAGTAAATATCATTTTCAACTTTTAAAAAAAGACAAAAAATGCTGGAGTAACTCAGCGAGACAGGCAGCGTCTCTGGAGAGAAGGAATGGGTGATGTTTTGAGTCTAGACCCTTCTTCAGACTGTAATTGATCATTATGACTTATAACCTTACACCATGTTAGTACTGAGTGAATACATGAAATAATTTAAAAACAATGGTAACAGTATTAAAACACAAAGGCTTGTTGGAACACAAGACATAATCCACATTAAGCCACATCCTATACTTTGCCACATAGATTAAATCTTTGCATCTTGCCTTTAGCATCTGAGCTACATGAGACACAAAAATCTGCAGATGCTGGAACCTTGAACTAAAAAGAAAGTGCAGAAGGAACTCAGTGGTCCAGGCATCATCTCTGGAGGGAAAAAACAGATAATGTTGCGGGTCAGGACCCTTCTTCAGTGATTGGAGTATGGATGAAGAATGCTAGAAAAGAGAAGTGTGGCTGGACAAAGCCTTGCAAGTCATAGGTGGATACAGGTGAGGGAGGTGGGTGCTTGGCAGATGGGTGACGTGCCTAAGTCAAGAGGTGAAAAGGAGACAAAAGGGGCAGGTATGGAAAAAAGAGAAGTAAAATGTAAAGCCAGAAGGAGGGATAAGCGTAGAAGAGAGGAGGGCAGAGGGGAAAGAAGGGGGATAAAAGGAAAATGTAGGACTCAGGGATGAGAGATGACCATACAAAGGAGAGGCAAGAAGCAGGGCAGTGGGAGATGGTGGGGGAAATGTGGCACACCAGGGTGGGATGGGACCAGATGAGAGAGTAGGAGAGATTGGGGGGGGGGGGGGGGGGGGGTGGGTGGGGGGGGGGGAGGGTTACGGTGAATTTCCAAGCAGAATGGGAAATGTTGTTCTTTCGGTTTGCATGTGGCCTCACTCTGGAAACTGAAAGGTCGGCAAGGGAATGGGAAGACACAGTGCAAGTATTTGGCGAAAATGTCACCTGGTCTATACTTGGTTCACCAGAGTACAGGAGGCCAAATTGGATGCACTGAAGACAGTAGATGAGGTTTGAAGAGATGCACATAAACCTCAACCTTACCTGATAGGGCTTCTAGAGTCACGGGGTGGAAGTGAAGGAGAAGATTACACTTCCCTTGTGGTTACAGATGACAGTGCTTGGGAAGGGGGGGGGGGGGGGGGGGGGGGGGGGGGCATGGGGGGGGGGGGGGGGGGGGGGGGGGGGGGGGGGGGGGATGGGGGGGAATTACGGGGTTGTTGAAGGAATTATCTCTACGGAAAGTGGAAAAGGGTGGGGATAAGAAGATGTGATTCATGATCGAATCACGTTGAAAGTGGCGGAGATGTTGGAGAATTATGTATTGGATGCAAAGGCTGGTGGGATGAAAGATGACTAGGCCATCTTCATCATTGTTCCATCCTGGAGAATAGTATTAAAAGACATGTGTGACTGCTCCATTCACAATCGCAGGAAGGAAATCATATTTACCAAAGAAAAATAACATTTTGGATGTCCAAGAGGGGAAAGCCTATTTTAAGGGCAGATGTGGCATAGAGAAATTATAAGCAATGGATTGTGTCCATAATGCATACTTTCATATTTTGCAATTATGCAATTATGGACATGCAATTGCCGCCATGTGGTCTGGCGTTGATAGTGTGAGTGTGACTCCTATACTAAAATTTGTACCATTCCCACAGTCCTTCTCTGATTATTCTGCTCTTAAATTTCCAACCACCAGTGAGATTATACAGGTATAGCATTGTAGCATCGGTCAATCATGTCCATGCCCACCATTACACTATCCTATTACAGATAGCGTAGCATGGTGATACTCCTTTGAGTCCTTTTTCAAGAAACAAGCTGTTATCTGCAGGGTTAGAAGCAGCAGGATTAGGTGAGAATACTTAATGAGAATAGACAAAAAATACTGGAGAAACTCAGCGGGTGAGGCAGCATCTATGGAGAGAAGGAATAGGCAACATTTTGGGTCAAGACCCTTCTTCATACTGATGTCGGGGGAGGGGGGGGTGCGGAAAAGAGAAAGGAAGTAGACAGAGACAGTAGGATGTGGGAGAACTGGGAAGGGGGAGGGGAAGGAGGAAGGAAGTAAGGGCTATCTAAAATTAGAGAAGTCAATGTACATACTGCTGGGGTGCAAACTACCCAAGCAAAAAATGAGGTGCTGTTCCTCCAATTTGCACTGGGCCTCACTCTGGCAATAGAGCAATCTTTTGAGAAAAGTGGAAATCATTGAATTATCAGTTGAATCATTGAATACTGTATATGCATGAAAAGTGAATCTTCGTTGTAGTTCCATGCGGGATTTCTCTTGAGTGAACGTTTGTGGACTTGATTGAGTTGAAATGTTCAATGTCTTATTGCATCTCGCTGGTCGGGTAACATAGAAACATAGAAACATAGAAATTACGTGCAGGAGTAGGCCATTCGGCCCTTCGAGCCTGCACCGCCATTCAATATTATCATGGCTGATCATCCAACTCAGTATCCCGTACCTGCCTTCTCTCCATACCCCCTGATCCCCTTAGCCACAAGGACCACATCTAACTCCCTCTTAAATATAGCCAATGAACTGGCCTCAACTACCCTCTGTGGCAGAGAGTTCCAGAGATTCACCACTCTCTGTGAAAAAAAGTTCTTCTCATCTCGGTTTTAAAGGATTTCCCCCTTATCCTTAAGCTGTGACCCCTTGTCCTGGACTTCCCCAACATCGGGAACAATCTTCCTGCATCTAGCCTGTCCAACCCCTTAAGAATTTGTAAGTTTCTATAAGATCCCCTCTCAATCTTCTAAATTCTAGAGAGTATAAACCAAGTCTATCCAGTCTTTCTTCATAAGACAGTCCTGACATCCCAGGAATCAGTCTGGTGAACCGTCTCTGCACTCCCTCTATGGCAATAATGTCCTTCCTCAGATTTGGAGACCAAAACTGTACGCAATACTCCAGGTGTGGTCTCACCAAGACCCTGTACAACTGCAGTAGAACCTCCCTGCTCCTATACTCAAATCCTTTTGCAATGAAAGCTAACATACCATTTGCTTTCTTTACTGCCTGCTGCACCTGCATGCCTACCTTCAATGACTAGTGTACCATGACACCCAGGTCTCGCTGCATCTCCCCCTTTCCCAATCGGCCACCATTTAGATAATAGTCTGCTTTCCCGTTTTTGCCACCAAAATGGATAACCTCCACATTTATCCACATTATACTGCATCTGCCAAACATTTGCCCACTCACCCAGCCTATCCAAGTCACCTTGCAGTCTCCTAGCATCCTCCTCACATCTAACACTGCCCCCCAGCTTAGTGTCATCCGCAAACTTGGAGATATTGCCTTCAGTTCCCTCATCCAGATCATTAATATATATTGTAAATAGCTGGGGTCCCAGTACTGAGCTTTGGGGTACCCCACTAGTCACTGCCTGCCATTGTGAAAAGGACCCATTTACTCCTACTCTTTGCTTCCTGTTTGCCAGCCAGTTCTCTATCCACATCAATACTGAACCCCCAATGCCTTGTGCTTTAAGTTTGTATACTAATCTCTTATGTGGGACCTTGTCGAAAGCCTTCTGGAAGTCCAGATACACCACATCCACTGGTTCTTCTCCCCTATCCACGCTACTAGTAACATCCTCGAAAAATTATATGATTCGTCAGACATGATTTACCTTTGGTAAATCCATGCTGACTTTGTCCAATGATTTCACCACTTTCCAAATGTGCTGCTATCCCATCTTTAATAACTGACTCTAGCAGTTTCCCCACTACCGATGTTAGACTAACTGGTCTGTAATTCCCCATTTTCTCTCTCCCTCCCTTCTTAAAAAGTGGGGTTACGTTTGCTACCCGCCAATCTTCAGGAACTACTCCAGAATCTAAAGAGTTTTGAAAGATTATTACTAATGCATCCACTATTTCTGGAGCTACTTCCTTAAGTACTCTGGGATGCAGCCTATCTGGCCCTGGGGTTTATCGGCCTTTAATCCATTCAATTTACCCAACACCACTTCCCGGCTAACCTGGATTTCACTCAATTCTTCCAACTCCTTTGACCCGCGGTCCCCTGCTATTTCCGGCAAATTATTTATGTCTTCCTTAGTGAAGACGGACCCAAAGTAGTTATTTAATTGGTCTGCCATATCCTTGTTCCCCATGATCAACTCACCTGTTTCTGACTGCTAGGGACCTACATTTGTTTTAACTAATCTCTTTCTTTTCACATATCTATAAAAACTTTTGCAGTCAGTTTTTATGTTCCCTGCCAGTTTTCTTTCATAATCTATTTTTCCTTTCCTAATTAAGCCCTTTGTCCTCCTCTGCTGGGGTACATACCAATTTATATACTCTGGAATTTAGGAGGATGAGAGGGTATCTTATTGAAACATATAAGATTATTAAGGGTTTGGACACGCTAGAGGCAGGAAACATGTTCCCGATGTTGAGGGAGTCCAGAACCAGGGGCCATAGTTTAAGAATAAGGGGTAAGGCATTTAGAATGGAGCCAAGGAATCACTTTTTCACACAGAGAGTTGTGAGTCTGTGGAATTATCTGCCTCAGAGGGCGGTTTTCTGGATATTTTCAAGAGAGAGCTTGATAGGGCTCTTAAAGATCAAGGAGTCAGGGAATATGGGGAGAAGGCAGGAACGGGGTACTGATTGTGGATGATCAGCCATGATCACATTGAATGGTGGTGCTGGCTCAAAGGGCCGAATGGCCTACCCCTGCATCTATTGTCTATTTTCTATTGTCTGCTTGTGAAGGAAAGCTTTATTTTATCTTGATCAGTTCGATTTTTTTCGGAGCAGAATGAAATGGTTTGCTTCCATCTCTGTTGAATTAAAATTGTGCCCCATTGTGCCTTGCGAAATGGTAAACTGATGTAATGGTTTAAAATGAATCATCGTTGTAGTTCCATGCGGGATTTCTCATGAGTGAACGTTTGTGGACTTGATTGAGTTGAAATGTTCAATGTCTTATTGCATCTCCCTGGTCCGGTACATCCCAATTTGATCAAATAACCTTTCTGAGAATCAATGTCAGTGATTGTGCAGCAACCATCAATGTTAGCAGAAGACCAAAATAACTTTGAACAAAGTTGGGGCTGATTTGGGAAAAGTGCAACGTGCCAAAATTGGTGTTCTTTCAACTGAGTGCAACTGATTCGGAAACAGATTCTGCAGCATGTTGTCTCTGTAGTTTAACCAGGAGTTCGTTCATTGATATGTAACGACCACTGCAGGTGCACCATCAAAGAAGGATTTGAAAGATTATTCTGTATCATCTTTGGTTCTTTCAGTGAATTTTGTCTAAGCTATTGTTTTCATGGATTTTATTGTGGAAAGTCTTACTTTCTCTGAATGACTGAGCATGGGCTTGTGGACTCATTATAACTGTAGGGCAGTGGGTTGCCCCTTGGAGTTCTTGACTCTGTCTCTTGGTTTATTATTGTTAAAGTGTCATAGAGTGATAGAGTGTGGAAACATGCCCTTCGTCCCAACTTGCCCACACCGGCCAACATGTCCAAGCTACACTAGTCTGCCTGCATTTGGTACATATCCCTCCAAACTTGTCCTATGCATGAAATTGTATCTCAGTACAGTCATGTGTATTGAATTGATTTGAATTGAATTGAATTGAATTCCTTTATTGTCATTCAGACCTTACGGTCTGAATGAAATTTCGTGCCTGCAGTCATACATACAATCATCCAATAATAAACAACACTAAACACAAATTAACATCCACCACAGTGTATCCTCCAAGCACCTCCTCACTGTGGTGGAGGCAAAAATCTTAGGGCTGCAGTCTCTTCCCTCCTCTTTTCCCTCTGCGCTGAGGCGATTCCCCACCGGGCGATGGCACAAACAGTCCCGCGGCTCATCGAACCCCGCAAACGGGCCGCTCAAACACTGCGGCCCGGGGTGGTCGAAGCTGCCGCCCTCCAGTCCAGCGGACACAGCCGCTGGCCAGTGGCTGGACCCCGGACTCAGGTCACCGCCGCTAGAACGGCGTCCCAGCCACCGGAGCACCGTTCCAGCCCCGAGCCGGATCGCCCTCACATGAGTGCCGTACCTCCCTCGAGCTGGGGCGCTCCGACGGGAGCGCCATTCCACCCTCGAGCTGGGCCGCTCCGACGGGAGCGCCATTCCACCTCGAGCTGGGCCGCTCCAACGGGAGCGCCATTCCACCCTCGGGATGGGCTGCTCCGACGGGAGCGCCATTCCACCCTCGGGATGGGCTGCTCCGACGGGATCGCCATTCCACCCTCGGGATGGGCCGCTCCGACGGGAGCGCCACAGCCCCTCACGGGAGAGTCTCAGCCCCTCACCAGGCCGCCCTCACGGGAGCGTCACAGCCCCTCACGGGAGCGCCGTTCCAGCCCCGAGCCGGGCCGCCCTCACGGGAGCGAGCCCAGGGTGAGCCCTGGCTGGCTGCCTCCGGAGTCTCGAGGTCACCAGCTCCGCCATTAGGCCTCAGCGCAGACGGAGGCAAAGAAGGGGGATACACAAAAAAAATCACATTCCCCCCGAGAGAGAGAGACAGCAAGCTCCATTTCACCCCCAACCCCCCCCCCCCCCCCCCCCCCCCCCCCCCCCCCCCCCCCCCCCCCCCCCCCCCCCCCCCAACCTAAAAACATAAAACAACTAAAAAAAAACAAAAAAACTTAACTAGACAAAACGAAAAAAACAACAGAAAAAAGTAAAGACAAACAGACTGCAGGCGAGCCGCAGCCGTTCACCAGCGCCGCCACTTCCGGAAATACAATGAAAAGTCTTTGTGTGCGAGCCAGTCAAATCAACTCATACTATGCATGAGTAAATTCAGGCTGTAGACAAGTACAACATGTAGTGCGTAGAGAAACATATCAGAATGTAGAATATGGTGCAATAGCATTATAGCATTACAGTTGCAGAGGAAAAAAAACTCCAAGGTCCATAATGAGGAAGGCTGAAGATCGCAACTACACCCTAACTTATGGGAGGACCATTCAGTAGTCTGATACAAATGGGGGAAGATTCTATTCCTGAGTCTGGTGACACATACTTTCAAGTAGTGTCTGGTGACACATACTTTCAAGATCATCTCTGGATAGAAGGAATGAGTAACGTTTCAGGTTGAGACCCAAAATGTTACCCATTCCTTCTATCCAGAGATGCTGCCTGTCCCGCTGAGTTACTCCAGCATTTTGTGTCTTTCTGCAATGTGGCTGACAATGCATCCTTGCTGGGTCCTGGTATTGAGCATTACCATGGAGGATGCTTTGCCACCTGCCCTCACTGACTGTGGTCTATGGGTCAGAATGTCAAGGATCCAGTTGCAATGTCCAGTTGTTTGGAGATACATTTGGTTCAGATCATCGTGTTGAAGGCATAGCCGTGGTCAATAAATAGTAGTCCGAAGTAAGTGACCTTGCTATACATATGTTCCAGCGAAGAGGAAAAGGCCAGGCTGATGGCAATGATAGGCAAACTGTGGTGCATCAAAGCTGCCCGGGAGGCTGGAGATAATGTACAGCCTCTAGAAGCAAGTTTTGAGATGGAATTACACAGGATAGTATTTCTCATCATCTTCTTTCTCTTGTGCTTGCAGATGTTTTTGGCTGTGTCACATTTCCATCAAGCTCTAGCGTACCTTGCACTTCTCCCTCTGCCACCTGATGCCACATTTAGTTTGTGCAATAAACAACATACAACCATGAAGTTGCTGCGCCAGGTTAGCATCTACTGTAGGGCAGCTCCTCCCAAGCAGGCATTAAGTCTCATTGTGAGGAAACCTTTGTTTATATTCTATGCCGATTCAGGTGTTTACATTGCTATCTGTCGAGCATCGTTTGGACAGGGAGTGACAGATAAGTTTTGTCCCTAAGGTCTAACCTTCAGGCATTTTTCAAAATGTTCAATGTTGTTTTCCTGGAAACACAACATTCAGAAAGCTGCTGCTGATCTGTGTGTACTTGATCTATGGGGCAATAGAAACCTTTCCTGTTCAGGAGCATGTCCAGGATACTAATCTGATACCTCACTGGCACATGGATATATTAATAATCACTTTAGGAGCCAACAAGGCATAAATATTCCAGTGTCTAAACTACCACTACTTCCCCACTGAGTGTTTGACTTCAATCTTCCATGAGTAGAGTGCATGATGCCCTATCCAGTGCTGCTGCAGGCAACAAATTGAGAGACGTTGCATGGATCTGCCGCATCTACCTGGAAACACCCTGTAGTATACAGACAGAAAGCCAGGGTGGTCATGATGTCCAGTGCAAGAGGAATCTGGGCACAGGAATGTGATCAAGATCTTTAAAAAGCACTGTGATGATAGCCTTGGAAAATCTGACTCTGCTCAACATTTATGAGTCTTGTGTGGGGAAGGTTCTGTGCAGTTATGCATGGCTCTGTCGCCACCAAACAACTCCATCATTACTCGAAGCAATCACCCATACAATACCTTCACACTGGGGACAACTAATGGGCCTGCTCCCCATTAGACTATGCAGTCACCACATGTTTGCGGGTGGTTGCCGGCGAGTCGCCTTCATGGTTGTGAGGAGTTCCTGCATTCTGCGAACTAGTCGCGGCCTCATTATGGTCACCGTGAATTTTTCAACATGTTGAAAAATTAGCTACAACTAGAATGTAGATGCCATGGAGAATAGCAAGAATTCTTGAGCCGTAGGTGGGTCACCAGGAGGTCCTAGTGGGTTGCCAGAAGGTTGAAGGCTCTCGGAGATTCTCGTAGGTTGTAGCCAGTGCTGACCGGTGAATTTCATTGGCTCATTGGGGAAAAAAAGGTAAGCAGACGTTTTCAGAACCAAGGATAACAGACCGGTAATGGTAAATGTCTGCCGAGCTTCACAGCCGTGTATCTCTGGCTTCTTAAAAGTTGTCTCCACTCCTTCTCCTTTCATCAAACGGAAATTATCTAAGTCCATTGCTATTCTTTATAAAACAAAGGATCTGTTGAATAAGAAATGTTTGTATATATTGTATTGCCATACGTATATGTCATATTATGTTGAAGTTTGTGGAAATGTATATAAAACAAATATAGGCCTTATAATTAAACTCCAGAAAAGAGCTATTAGAATAATACATAAAGCTTCTTACCGTGAAACTACAAATCCATTATTCATAAAGTCCAGTACCTTAAAATGTTTGGATATTGTGCATGTAAAGACATTAGCAATTATTTACCGACTTCCTGTTAGTATTCAAAAAAAAAAAAATTAAGAGAAGGACATTATAATTTAAGAGGGTTGTGTATTTTTGAAACATGTAATGTGAGAACCAATGTAAAATATAGATGTGTCTCAGTTTTAGCAGTCAAATTATGAAACGGACTTAGTGATGAGTTGAAATTTTGTAGCTCTCTGTTGAGTTTCAAAAAAGCCTTAAAATGTATAATAAAAGTAAGATTAAACGAGAACTTACCAGTTTGAAGTTTGATCTTTATTTTATGAAGAGTTACGATGAGCGATTACGTGAAGAAGGCCGTCAAGGCACATGCGCATCAATCTTCAAAGCAGCGGTGTCAAATCACAGATAACAGTTGTTGAACTAACATAGTAAGATTAAAGATGACTAGAACATCCAGAAGATCTTTATGTTACGAGGGTTGGGAGCAGTGGGAACGTAATCACTCATCATAACTCCTCATAAAATAAAGATCAAACTTCAAACTGGATAAGTTCTCGTTTAATCTTACTATTTTACTTCAGAGTCATGTGAGTGACTATGTGAAGAGTTTGAAGCTGTGATTTCTTGCCGTGGAAAAACATCAACACAAGCACAACTGCATCAGTTGACCACATATAAGGGAAACATTCATAATGCATACAGACATGCCATAGATTTAAAACATGCTGATGCTGATAAATGAACAAATAATAATAATAAAAGTAACCCCTCTCATCCGAGGGGAAACTATAAAATAGAATCTAAAATATATTTGGCAAATACCCTTGGTTTGGCAATAGGTTTAAAATAAAATTTTGGAAAACTCATTCGTAGACCATCCTGCAGTCGGAAGGATGTGGGCCGGTGGACCCTACATAACCCTTGCTGCTGATGTTGTAGCAGCCCTGGTGGAGTGGGATTACAAAATTTGTATCTACTCCTGTAAAAGCCAAAACCCCGTTTTAACCATGTGGAGATGGTCTGAACTGATACCTTCTTATGAGGTTTATTTTTATTTATTTATTTTTTGTAACTAACAAACATGCTAGAATCAGAGCCTCTAAGGTTCTAGATGATCTTGACGTAATGTTGTAAATGTTGTAAACAAACAAAGGTGCATGGTGTATGCCATGTTAACTAGTTTGAGACCTGACAACCCTGGGCTGCCCTGCTTAATTAAATCGTAAACATGAAATATTATATTGTTAGCAGGTATAACCATCCTGTCCAGTCGCAAATTGTAATGACTGAACCGGTTGTGCTGAGAACAGCGCCAAGGGGATAACTACCTTATGAGAGCCGAGCCAAAGATAGGGATATAGCTAGAGCCCCCTGGTAGTGGTAGTGTTAGCACAACGTCAATATACCATACTTTTGTGTACTTGGGTCTGGGAGAACTTGTGTAAAGATATCCTTAATAAACTGGATATCAGAGGGTGAGACCCGACAGAGTGGGTCCCGCTCATGGAGCAAACATGATGAGAAAGCACGTTGGGCACAGTTAATGGGACTATAACTTAATTTATTGAAACTGAACTCTAAGACGTCTAAGATGGGACCTGAATAGTATCCATTTTTGAAACCGATGCATGTCATAAAGATCCTAAGGATATCAGTTTGTTAGACAGTAACGACGTTTCATATACTGAAAAATTGATGTTGCACATGCAAGTTAAATCAATTAAGAACCAACATCTTCCATCTTTCACAATGAACAGGCCACACCTGCCATAATTCCGTGCCTGCTTAGAATGACAACTTTGGCCATAATACTGGGCCTGCCTTAAAAATCTACTCCGGTCATAATTCTGAGCCTGCATCGAAAGACAACTAGCCAATTCCCGAGCTTGTCTCGGAAGGGAATCCTGGCCGAAATACTGAGCCTCCCGCGAAAGACAACTCTGGCCATATTTCCGAGCTTGTTCCAGAAGGCAATCCTGGCCATAATACTGAGCCTGCCTCGAAAGACAACTCTGGTCCCAATTCCAAGCCAAGCTTGGTACCTTTGTATACTGTGCAATAATAACCCAATCTCATATTATCATTTTTTTTTGTACATGGTTACCGGTGGTCTATAGTAAGCTCAACGGCCCAGGTAGTGTATGTGGATTCCTTATTTACTGAGCCCGGTTTGGACCTTGGCCTGAAAGACTTCTGTCCAACTTTCAAGCTGCTACCAGTTTCAGTGAACAGCTTACTGCCGATGAGGCATGGGGTGTGTCGTCGCCGATACGATGAACGTTGGTACCTTGATCAGTCCGCCAGCTTTACCTTCCTCATCCAGGTATACCTGTTTGATAAGTCTTACCTGAAGAGATTCGGCGGCTGGTTTCATTTCCTCCATGTCACCCCTGATAGCGCTGTTCACTGCTGGCACTTGTAGCGTGAGGGGAACTCTGGCCCCTTCCGGGTTTCCTGCCAACAGCTGGAACCAATTCTTCCGGCAGTAACCCCTTCGCTTGCGAGTATTTCCTTGCTCCATCCGGGCAAATAACTCCCTCCTTTGGAGTATATCATTGTGGAGCACCTCTCCATCTGGTGCTCCATGTGGGTTAAGGCGTCCGCAGACGCTACCCATTGAAGGAGGGGAACCCTCCTGGCCTGACTCGCCTGAATCCCAAGGCCTGATCGGCCTCCTTGTGGTTTGACCCCATCTCTGGGGCACCATTGCAGTCTGGGAGCCGCAGACTGCACTGTCAGCGACTCGGGTAGGGAGGCTGGCTTATTGCCGGTTTTACCCGTTTCCTGGAGAGCCATAGTGGTCTGGGAGCTGCTGACCCCATTGTCGCGACTGGGGTAGCGAGACCAACTTTCTCTTGGTCTACCCCCTTTCTTGGGGAACCACCACTCGCACTCCCCTCTTGGGTGTCGTTGACCTCCTAGTCAGCAACTTGGGAAGCGAACCCGCGCTAACCGCGCTTCCGCAGTCCAGACCGGGATTCCCCACGGTCTATAACCGGTTGCCCCACGGCCCGTCTGACTTCGCCCCGAATCCAGCAGGCAAACTCTGTAAAAAGCTTCCTGCAATACAAAAAACAAACCTAGAATTAAGTTTTAAACTTACCTTGCAGGTTTAAACTTACCGCTGGCAGGAGCAGCGTGCCTGCCAGTCAATCGTTGTGCAGACGCACATGCGCCTTGACGGCCTTCTTCACGTAGTCACTCACGTGACTGCGAAGTAAAATTAAGGATTAAAATGTAAAATAAGTAAGGATTACAATTTAGAGTAATTTTTTTTTTCTTTCCTTTGTAATGCTGATATTCTGGGTTATCTTATCTTATGGATTGTATAGGATAGGCAAAAATAGGCTTTGTGCCTTCAGCCTATTCCTTTTTCGGTCATTGATTATGTGAATGTTGTGTGAAATGTTCATATTCACACAGATTGTAAAGTTTTGTTATTTTTAATGTATGACCGAAATAAACTATTCATTCATTCATTCTCTCCCCCCCCTCTCCCCCCACTCCCCCCCCCCCCCCCCCCCCCCCTCTTTAAAGGACCACTGTGCTATAGCCGTCTTTTTACAGCACCAACTTTCCTGTTCATTGCGGTGCGTCGCTGTATTACCTTGGCTTTGCACTGTGTTAATTTTTTAGACAGGGCAAGCGGGGGGAGCGCTATCTAAAGGGCTGGTGAAGGAAGCGATGTGTTTGTGTGTGTGTGTGTTCCACTCTGACAGTCGCCGTTACAGTTCTCGGTTTTTCAGGCGAATGCCGACAACTTGATTGTCGCCGGCAGTCCGCTGAAAAATCGCCTAAGTGGGACAGGCCCATTACAGAAGCCAATTAACCTACCAACCTGCGCGTCTTTGGAATGTGGGAGGAAACCAGAGCACCTGGAGAAAACCCACGTTGTCACAGGGGGAACGTGCAAATTCCATACCAACAGCACCCATAATCAGGATTGAGCCCAAGTCTCCAGCCCAGCATGGCAGCAAGTTTACTGCTGTGACTCTGTGCCGCCACTGTATTAATGGCTTTAAAAGAAACCCTGATGTTAGTAAAGTATTATTTTCTATCCAGATAGGATAAAGCAACACAGGAGTGTGAGGTTCTCCTGACAGAAATATGATTGCTCTGTAAAAGGTTTGATTTCACAGTCTTGCTGCATGTTATGCCTAATGAGATGAAAAGAGCAAAATACCCAATGTTAATAACTTTGAGAGCACACCCTTCACTGGTTTTGTAAGTAGGTGAGTATGATGACTCTTGGAAGAGAAATGGTCAATTTGCTGATGATTGTCAATTATCCCAGGAAGAATCACTAATAGAAACCTAGTAAATATACCTATAACCATATAACCATATAACAATTACAGCATGGAAACAGGCCATCTCGACCCTTCTAGTCCATGCCGAACACGTATTCTCCCCTAGTCCCATACACCTGCATTCAGACCATAACCCTCCATTCCTTTCCCAACCATATAACTATCCAATTTATTTTTAAATGATAAAAACGAACCTGCCTCCACCACCTTCACTGGAAGCTAATTCCACATAGCCACCACTCTCTGAGTAAAGAAGTTCCCCCTCATATTACCCATAAACTTCGGTCCCTTAATTCTCAAGTCATGTCCCCTTGTTTGAATCTTCCCTACTCTCAGTGGGAAAAACTTATGCACGCCAACTCTGTCTATCCCTCTCATCATTTTAAAGACCTCTATCAAGTCCCCCCTTAACCTTCTGCGCTCCAAAGAATAAAGCCCTAACTTGTTCAACCTTTCTCTGTAACTTAGTTGCTGAAACCCAGGCAACATTCTAGTAAATCTCCTCTGTACGCTCTCTATTTTGTTGACATCCTTCCTATAATTAGGCGACCAAAATTGTACACCATACTCCAAAATTGGCCTCACCAATGCCTTGTACAATTTTAACATTACATCCCAACTTCTATACACAATGCTCTGATTTATAAAGGCCAGCACACCAAAAGCTTACTTTACCACCCTATCTACATGAGATTCCACTTTCAGGGAACTGTGCACAGTTATTCCCAGATCCCTCTGTTCACCTGCATTCTTCAATTCCCTACCATTTACCATATACCTCCTATTTTGATTTGTCCTGCCAAGATGTAGCACCTCACACTTATTAGCATTAAACTCCATCTGCCATCTTTCAGCCCTCTCTTCCAACTGGCATAAATCTCTCTGTATACTTTGAAAATCTACTTCAATCCACAACCCCACCTATCTTAGTATCATCTGCATACTTACTAATCCAATTTACCGCACCATCATCCAGATCATTGATATACATGACAAACAACAGTGGACCCAACACAGATCCCTGTGGCACCCCACTAGTCACTGGCCTCCAACCTGACAAACAACCATTCACCATTACTCTCTGGCATCTCCCATTCAGACACTGGTGAATCCATCTTGCTACTCCACCATTAATACCCAACCATTGAACCTTCTAAATCAACCTTCCGTGAGGAACCTTGTCAAAGGCCTTACTGAAGTCCATATATACAACATCCACTGCTTTACCCTCATCAATTTACTGAGTAACCTCTTCATAAAATTCAAGAAGGTTAGTCGAACATGACCTTCCAGGCACAAATCCATGTTGACTGTTCCTAATCGGTCCCTGTTTATCCAGATGCTTATATAAATTATCTCTAAGTATCCTTTCCATTAATTTGCCCACCACTGACGTCAAACTAACAGGTCTATAATTGCTAGGTTTACTCTTAGACCCCTTTTTAAACAATGGAACAATATGCGCAGTACGCCAATCCTCCGGCACTATTCCCGTTTCTAATGACATTTGAAATATTTCTGTCATAGCCCCTGCTATTTCTATACTAACTTCCCTCAATGACCTAGGGAATATCCTAGAGTCAGTTATTAAAGATGGGATAGCTGTGAGGAGGATGCTAGGGGACTGCAAGGTGACTTGGATAGGCTGGGTGAGTGGGCAAATGTTTGGCAGATGCAGTATAATGTGGATAAATGTGAGGTTATCCATTTTGGTGGCAAAAACAGGAAAGCAGACTATTATCTAAATGGTGGCCGATTGGGAAAGGGGGAGATGCAGCGAGATCTGGGTGTCATAGTACACCAGTCATTGAAGGTAGGCATGCAGGTGCAGCAGGCAGTAAAGAAAGCGAATGGTATGTTAGCTTTCATTGCAAAAGGATTTGAGTATAGGAGCAGGGAGGTTCTACTGCAGTTGTACAGGGTCTTGGTGAGACCACACCTGGAGTATTGCGTACAGTTTTGGTCTCCAAATCTGAGGAAGGACATTATTACCATAGAGAGAGTGCAGAGACGGTTCACCAGACTGATTCCTGGGATGTCAGGACTGTCTTATGAAGAAAGACTGGATAGACTTGGTTTATACTCTCTAGAATTTAGGAGATTGAGAGGGGATCTTATAGAAACTTACAAAATTCTTAAGGGGTTGGACAGGCTAGATGCAGGAAGATTGTTCCCGATGTTAGGGAAGTCCAGGACAAGGGGTCACAGCTTAAGGAAAAGGGGGAAATCCTTTAAAACCGAGATGAGAAGAACTTTTTTCACACAGAGAGTGGTGAATCTCTGGAACTCTCTGCCACAGAGGGTAGTTGAGGCCAGTTCATTGGCTATATTTAAGAGGGATTTAGATGTGGCCCTTGTGGCTAAGGGGATCAGGGGGTATGGAGAGAAGGCAGGTACGGGATACTGAGTTGGATGATCAGCCATGATCATATTGAATGGTGGTGCAGGCTCGAAGGGCCGAATGGCCTACTCCTGCACCTAATTTCTATGTTTCTATATTTCTATCCTGTCCGGACCTGGAGACTTATCCACTTTTATATTTCTCAAAATTGTCAGTACCTCCTCGTCTTTGATCCTCATAGTTTCCATAGCTACTCTACTTGTTTCCCTTACCTCACATAATTCAATATCCTTCTCCTTGGTGAATACCGAAGAAAATAAATAGTTCAATATCTCCCCCATCTCTATTGGCTCTGCAGATAGCTGTCCACTCTGACTCTCTAATGGGCCAACTTTATCCCTCGTTATCCTTTTGCTATTAATATAGCTTTAGAAAACCTTTGGATTTACTTTCACCTTACTTGCCAAAGCAACCTCATATCTTCTTTTAGCTTTTCTAATTTCTTTCTTAAGATTCTTTTTACATTCTTTATATTCCTCAAGCACCTCATTTACTCCATGCTGCCTATAATTATTGTAGATCTCTCTCTTTTTCCGAACCAAGTGTCCAATTTCCCTTGAAAACCATGGCTCTTTACAATTTTTACTATTTCCTTTCAACCAAACAGGGACATAAAGATACTGTACTCTTAAAATTTCACCTTTAAATGTCCTCCATTTCTCTTCCACATCTTTCCCATAAAACAAACTGTCCTAATTTACTCCTTTTAAATGCTTTCGCATCTCCTCACAGTTAGCCTTTCTCCAATCAAAAATCTCAACCCTAGGTCCAGTTCTGACCCTCTCCATAATTATATTGAAACTAATGGTATTGTGATCACTGGTCCCGACATGTTCCCCAACGTATACCTCTGCCACCTGACCCATCTCATTTCCTAACAGGAGGTCCAGCACCGCCCCTTCTCTAGTAGGTACTTCTATGTATTGCTGCAAAAAACTATCCTGCACACATTTTACAAACTCCAACCCATCCAGCCCATTCAGAATATGCCCTGAACCAGTTCTTTTGGCCCTCAAGCCTGTTCTGCAATTCAGCATGATCAAGGCTGATCCATTAACTTAACCTCTATTTCCTCCACGGTGCATAATTCCACAGGTTCACTACATTTGAACTAATACATTTCTCCTTAAACCAGTTCTAGAAGTCTTATCTACTGTATATCCTGTTAACCCTCATTCTAATTTGATCACCCAGAGGAAATATCTTTACCACCTCCAGTCTGCCTAGCCCTTTCAGAATTTTGGCGTTTCAATGTGACTCCTACTTATTCTTCACTTGCAGACAGGCTCACCCAATGTCTCATCATATGGTGGTCGCATTAACCTAGAAATCAGTACAATGAACAGGGGCAAGTATATCCTTTCTTAGCAAAGGAGTTTATACCTGCATATGATACTTCAGGTATTGCCACCCCAACGTCCATTTGTAGCATAACATCCTTGGTCCTAAAATCAGAACCTTCTTGCCTCATCTATATGTTCATTTATAGTGACCAGAGCAAAATATCATCAAGAATGCTCTTTAATTCAACATTTTCCAATCTATCACACTGCCTTTCCAATTTTCCTACCGAAGTGAATAACTTCTAATTTATCTACATCAGAATGCATCTGCTTTAAATTTGCCCACTCACTCAATTTGTCCAAAACAACCAGATGTCTCTTTGTATCCTCCTCAGAATTCTCAATCCCTCCTGTGTTATGTAATAGGTTTGTATGCACAGATTGCATATGAAAATCATAATAAACATGCTTATAATAAACAAGCTCTAATATCAACATGGTGGTTTTTCCAACAAGAGAAGTTGAATATCTGACTGTGGATGAATTGAATGGCACACTATTTATGTCATTTGGGGGAGTTCTGCAATGGAAATAGTACACAGCTGATGAAATTTCTGCCAAGATAGATTGTTTGTGGATTTCCTGAGAGACACACATATCTGTACATAAAATTGCTCAATAGTTTAATCATCTTGGTATGTTGTTCATACATTTTAAAAATCTTTAATATCTAATTTGCAGCAGAGCAAAGAAGAATTAGACTTTAACAAAAATACATTCAAAATATAAAACCTTTGTGTAATCCAGTCTGGTGTGAAACAAAGAGGTAACACGCAAATTGGATTTGAGTTCTTTCTTGGCACTTCTGCAGAAACTGGAATGTCTTCTGCGTTAGCTAATTATTCCCAAATAAATATTAAATGTAAAGAAAGAACAATAAATTATCTTCTTAATCGTCTTTCCATTTCTATATTGAATTCTATCAAATCACATGATTTTATGTTTGATTAAGTTGGATTCAGAGCAACAGCCTTCAAAAATCTATGGTTCTGTTTAGCATACATAAGAACCATTCAAACAAAGACCTTATCATCTTGATACTTTAAAACTTCCTATCAAGGCCATTATCAATCTGTTTACCATATTCCAATAACCAATTGGGTCTGATACATTGTTCCCGGATTGACAATGCACATCAGACAAAACATCTCCATGGTCTACCTACTAAGCCTATTATGCTGGCATGATATAATTCAATCAAAGGTTACATGCTGTTTAAAGTCAGGCCATCTCTCATACTAAATATATTCTGGTCTCTGTTGTGATGAAATTGAGGAACCTTCATCAGTTTAGTACTTCAGCTGCATCTGGATATGTAGAAGTCTAAACTGTAATTTGTGTTTCTGGAAGGGAAAACCAATAAGGAGATATTTAACAACAGGAGGATTTGTTCCTTTCAATTAAGTCATCAATCTGTTCACTATTTCATGTCGAGCTTCAATAGATAATCATCCAATACAGTTACTACTATCTAGGCCAATTATTAAAGGGAGATAAATAGCAGTATTGAAAGATAGTCAATTGGATTTAGGTCAATTGGAGACTAATAAAAGTAATCTAAGTGTGGAGATGGGTGAGCATGGCAGTGGCAACAAATTTAAAATAAAAGGTATGAAAGACATCAAAGTGTGAGGAAAAAGTGATTCAAATAAGTGATTCAAACAACCTTCAGACTGTGCATAAAGGTTCTAGGTAAAAATTTGTTGCCACTGCCATGCTCGGTTCTAGGTAAATTCCACCACGGTAAATTCCACCATGGTAAATTGCACCAGGTAAATTCCACCATAGGTAAATTCCACCACGGTAAATTCCACCACAGTAAATTCCACCAGGTAAATTCCACCATAGGTAAATTCCACCATGGTATGGTATATTCCACCATGGTAAATTCAACCATGGTAAATTCCACCATGGTAAATTCCACCATGGTAAATTCCACCAGAGTAAATAAAAAAAAGGAACTCCCACCGCAAAATTCAGGAATTTTAAACCCTGACCTACAAGTTGGAAGTGCTGGGATTCCTAAAGCATGCTGCCTGCAGTTACGTATGTTACGTGAAAGTCCAGGAATGGTTTGCAACTGTGATTGTGCTTCTTCATCAAGATTTTGTACACCAGTAGCTATTACTTCCCATGAAGATACTGTGCCCGTTTTCATTACTTCATTCTTCATTGAATAAACTGCCTTTCGGGCATTAACGTGTACACTGCTTGCAGAGTGATAATGGGAGCCCGATGACAAAATTACTTCTGGTTCAGTGCAGTTGTAAGTTGTATGTAGTCTAGCTCGGCAACCATTATAAAAACGCTCACAATGCCAATATGTCTTGATTTTGCTACTGTTATCTCCATGCTTTTCGTATATATGATTCTCTTCATCGCAAAGCTTACGTTTGTTCTTCTCGGATGTGATACATGTTGCAGCCATGGTCGAGGTCACGGGCCGTGTATTCAGTTAAAGTGTGTATTAAACAGTTAAATTCAAAATTCAAAATAAAATTCAACAATCGAGTCACGTGGTGGAATTTACCTGGTGGAATTTACCGTGGTGGAATTTACCGTGGTGGAATTTACCGTGGTGGAATTTACCGGTCACCGTGCATAAATTTGTTGCGTGAGATTGGACAGATATATTTTATGTACAAACCCATCACAAATACATTAAATCACACACGGTAAAAACCATTGTGGAGCTAGTCAGGAAAGCTGGTCATGTTAGTGGCTAACACGATTAGAAAAGTTTTTTGGAGTGGGGGGAATGCTCATGAAAGGGCTGGACCTCAGTTTCTAAGGAAATAGGGGTCACGAGGATCATACTAAGACCTGGGGAATTGTTGAAACCAACTGTTTTGGATGAGGGTTTAAGAAAGAACTGCAGATGCTGGAAAATCAAAGGAAACTCAGCGGGTGAGGCAGCATGTATGGAGTGGAAATAGGCGACATTTCGGGTCGAGAACCTTCTTCAGACTGATGTGAAGGTGGGGGGGGTGGGGGCGGGAAGAAGAAAGGAAGAGGCAGAGACAGTGGGCTGAGGGAGAGCTGGGGAGGGGAGGAGAAAGCAGGGACTACGTAAAATTGGAGAAGTCAATGTTCATACAGCTGGGGTGTAAACTGCCCAGGTGAAATATGAGGTGCTGCTCCTCCAATTTACGGTGGGCCTCACTCTTGCCATAGAGGAGGCCCAGGACAGAAGGTTGGATTCGGAATGGGAGGGGGAGTTGAAGTGCCGAGCCACTGGGAGATCAGGTTGGTTATTGTGAACCAAGCGGAGGTGTTGGGCGAAGCGATCGCCAAGCCTACGCTTGGTTTCACCAATGTAGAGCAGCTGACACCTAGAGCAGCGGATGCAATAGATGAGGTTGGTGGAGGTGCAGGTGAACCTGTGCCGCACCTGGAAAGACTGCTTGGGTCCTTGAATGGATTCAAGGGGGGAGGTAAAGTGACAAGTGTAGCATTTCCTGCGGTTGCAAGGGAAAGTGCCAGGAGAAGGGGTGGTTTGGGTGGGAAGGGACAAATTTACCAGGGAGTTACTGAGGGAGCGGTCTTTGCGAAAAACAGACAGGGGAGGAGATGAGAAGATGTGGCCAGTGGTTGGATCCCATTGGAGGTGGCAAAAATGCCGGAGGATTATTTGTTGTATGTGACGGCCGGTAGGGTGGAAGGTGATGACTAGGGGAACTGCCCTTGTTACAAGTGGGGGGGAAGGGGGTTGAGAGCAGAGTTACGAGGTATAGAAGAGACCCTGGTGAGAGCCTCATCTATAGTAGAAGAGGGGAACCCCCATTCCCTGAAGAATGAGGACATCTCCGATGCTCTGATTTGAAACACCTCACCCTGGGTGCAGATGCGGCATAGATGGAGGAATTGGGAGTAGGGGATGGAGTCCTTACAGGAAGCAGGGTGGGAAGAAGTGTAGTCCAGATAGCCATGGGAGTCAGTGGGTTTATAGTGGATGTCGGTCAGTAGTCTATCACCTACGATGGAGATAGTCAGGTCTAGAAATGGTAGGGAAATGTCGGAAATGGTCCAGGTGTATTTGAGGGCCATATGGAAGTTAGTGGTGAAATGGATGAAGTCAGTGAGTTGTGTATGGGTGCAGGAGGTAGCACCAATGCAGTAGTCGATGTTAGCGGAGGTAGAGTTTGGGGATAGGGCCTAGCTATGCCTTGATATTTGGAGGAAAAGGGGAGGAGTCAAATTAAAAGTTGTTAAGGGTAAGGACCAGCTCCGCTAGGCGGAGGAGAGTATCAGTAGACAGGGATTGGTTGGTTCTTTGGTCAAGGAAGAAATGGAAGGCTTTAAGACCCTCCTGATAGGGGATGGAGGTGTAGAGTGATTGGGCATCCGTGGTGAAGATAAGGGAATGGATGCCTAGAAAATGGAAGTCATGGATTAGACAAAGAGCGTGTGAGGTATCTTGAACATAGGTAGGGAGGGATTTAACCAAGGGGGATAGGATGGAGTTGATGTATGTGGAAATAAGTTTGGTGGGACACGAACAGGCAGAGACAATGGGTCTGCCAGAACAGTCAGGCTTGTGGATTTTGGGGAGAAGGTAAAATCGGCCGATGCAGGGCTGGGGCACGATGAGGTTGGAGGCTTGGGAGGGCAGGGAGCTGGAAGTGATGAAGTCAATGATTGTGAGTCAGGGTGACAGTCAGCACTGGGTCAGTCAGGGTCATGCATTGAAGGCCAGTGGAGCAAATGAATGTGTCCACTGACCGTTTCTCCATCCTAACCTGTGCCTCACCTGGACTCCTATCTATTTCTCTCCTCCCCCCTGCTACTTTCCTCCCCATGTCAATCTTGTCTCACATCTCTGCTTTTATATCTGGCCTTTGTTTAAACTAACTGGTCATGAACTACCCCCCTCGCCTTTGTTTTCCAATTACCTGCCACACTTTGTTCTTTCTCTGATCTTCCAGCTTTCTTCTCTCCCCCCCCCCCCCCCCCCCCCCCCCCCACACACCTGCAATCAGTCTGAAGAAGAGTCTCAAAATGAATCTGAAGAAGAGTCTCGACCTGAACCGCCACCTATCCATGTTCTCCAGAGATTCTACCTGACCTGCTGAACAACTCCAACACTTTGTGTCCTTTTGTTGACCATATGATAGTTTGTTTCCAAAGTTCATATCTTTTGGATATTAAATAGCAGGGAAAATGTTACATTGGTTTCTTGAATTTGTCATTGTATCTGTATCTCACCATACATGTATATATGACAATAAACTCAACTTGATTTGATATTGCATTTTCTTGGTGGCCAGCTGTTCTCTTCTTGGACTACTGAAGTCCTTCAGATAAAGTTATATTGACAATGCTAATGAGTAACTAGTTATAGGACTCAGATGTAGCAGTGATGTAGTTACAAAGTGTAACCGTGTATCTTGGTGCAGAACACATCTACGTATTTCATATTTTAATGTAGCTGCCGCGCTAATTTTCCCCGGTGCTAATGTTTGTGGATTTGTTCATCTTTTAGAATTCCCGTATTACAATCACACTGAGTTATTGTTGGAAGGAGTGGGATGTTTTGTCCTGGACAGTGTCAAACTCAATTATGTTGAAGCTGCACCCATTCAGGCTTATGAATTGTGCTTTCTAGTAGGTGGAGAAGTACTGAGGTATTTGTGGGCGGGGGGAGTGTTACATATCATGGAAGATCCAGGGTCCTGTGCATTCACAGGGATGACTCAGTTAATTATTTTGGTCAGTTGTGACTTCCAGGATGGTGATTATGGAAAATTCAGTGATAGTAAATTTATTGAACATGAACATCTGGAGTCATGGTTTTGATTAATCCTTGTTCGAGGTGGTCATTGTCTCACAATTCACACTTGATACTTATCTGTCTACAGCTGAGCATTGTCCAGGTGAAATAATTCCATTGAATTTATCAGTGGAAATGGACAATAAACAATATTGAACATGACCACTCCTGACTTTTGTTGGAGGGAATGTCACAATAAATAATCTGAAGATGATCATACAAAAAATTGTTTACTGATTGAATATTTCTAAAGTAATGTTTTTGGAGGCAGCATGTTCTGTATTGTTCCTTTCTTTCTCCAACAGTAATGATGAGAATACTTATGCATGAAAAGTTTATTTCATTATTTGTAGTCCATGGATATTAGACACATAGATTTGGTAAAGTTTAAAGTATAAGGAACAACATAATGACCTTCCCATGAAATTCTACGTTATTTATTGCCTCTTGGTCCATCATTAACCTACAGTGCATTTTATTTATTGGTTACATTCCAGAAGTTCACAGCTGGAAACTTTGTTCAATTTGAAGAATATTCCATGTGCTTCTTTCTACAGGGAATTAACAATTGGCATTTGCTGCTGGATGTCTTGGCAATAGTTCTGTTAATCTGTTACTTCCAAGCTAGACTCCTGAGATGTTAAACCTAGGGACCTCTGCTCCCTTTCAGGCTTATTTGCTAATGATCACATCCAATTAATCACAATCTGCTCTGATTTTACACACAAACATAAATGCATACACACACACACACACACACACACACACACACACACACACACACACACACACACACACACACACACACACACACACACACACACACACACACACACACACACACACACACACACTCCATTACACACACACACGTCTATGTATTATGGGCAGATCCTGATTAGCTAGAGCTCAGAATAAATCAATATTTATGCTTTCATTCAAACAATCCAGGCTTCACTGGCAATCCACATTATTTGATGGAATGTTTGCACGATAATGAACAATACACATGATAACATTTATCTATTTGATGCTGGAGGCATGCTAACAGAAATAAACTGCGGGCTTAGAACACTGCCCAAACAATTTCTTTCCGGTCAGAAAATTTATTGGAAATTGTGTTTGTCTACAGAGATGCTTATTTTTACTGCTGAAAGAGATTTCAACTCTTAAGAAGTCGGCTCATGGAAACAAGAGCAGTGCATTGAAGAACACAAACCTGTTCCACCATTTAATTAGTTCATGGCTAAAGAGTTTCCTTTTTCTTAGCTAGTCCCTTGGGATCAAGGATGACGCAAATGAGTGGAATGCAGAGGGACATGTTTTTGTGCAGAGAACAACAATTCAGCATATGAGTGTATCAAGTATTTGGGAAGGGAAATAGTAGATTTATAAGCATTTATTGAAAAAGGATTGCAGTTCAGAAATTAGGAAGATTTGTTACAGTTGCATAGGGTGCTGCTGAGTTAACATCTGGAATACGGGTGCACAGAAATGGTCCCCTTCCTTGAGAAATTATACACTGCAGGCTGCAGAGTGGTCTTAATGAAACATATTACATCCTATATATCATGGGAAACATGGATGGTCATGAGAAGGTAGATGTTGAGATGGTTCTATGCATTGGATAGTCTGAAACCTGATGATATATAAGATAAAGGGGTCCACTTTTAAAACTGATATCCATAAAAATGTATTTTCATGGAACATTATGAAGACTACATCACTGAGTTACTTAAAAAGTGCTTAATTTTTTTCTCAACAGTCAAGATAAGGTTGAAGGCTGCTGTTTCAAAGGGTGACCATGGACTACTGTGTTCTTTATTTCTCTGAAACATGACTCACCTCTGTTTTCCCTGACCATTCCTTTGCCTAAGTCCCACACAAGATTTTAGTGTGCAAAATTAGAGCTCATGGTATTGGGGACATGGATAGTGAACTGGTCGGCAGGTGGTAGACAGGAAGTCTGTCTGGTTGGCAGACAGGGAGCAAAGGGTAGGTTTTGTGTTCTTGTTCTATGTCTGTATAAAACTTGAGATTCGTCAAGGTACACCAGACGTCTTTATTACACCATGGGCTGAAATCCTGGAGGAGAGGGGGTGGGGGGGGGGGATTGGGAGACAAACATCCCTCCCATGTTTTGAGAGGTGGGAGGACAATCCCCCCCCCCCCCATGTTTTGTAATCCGGATTTTGAAATTCGGTGAAAAAAGTCCCTGCTTTCCAGGAGACAGTGTGGGTGTCACTATGAATTGCTTGTTAAATGTCTCTATTAACATCATATTAACACGATGTGTCAACAATTGTGTTTTGTATTACGGAAGGTATTCACTGAGAATTTCTTAAAGCTGTCTGATGCAGGTACAATTACCATTTGAACTAATTGGATGTATTGGTGGATGGGGCAGATTTAAACGGATATCAGATTTTAACGGGTCAGGTCATTATGGGCTCCGGTCGAACTGGTTTCCTGGTTGGCTTGCAGGTAAGTCCCTCATTCACGGTCACTCACGTTATTTAGAATTTTTTTTCCATCTCTCTCTCTCTCCCCCCCTCCAAGGTTGGTTCTTCTGTTTGCCTTTATTTGCTTCAGTTTTATTTGATTAAGTGTTATTTATCACATTGTAGCCGTTCAAAGATTCAAGCGGGTATCAGACACTTTCTAAGGGCTGAATCGGCCCGTTCACGGGGCCTATCATCACCCTGTGCAGCTTAAAATCAAATTACTGCATTGAGGTGCTCGAGGCTCCCGATGTTGAAGCCCCCACCAGCCGATTTTAAGCCGCGCCGGGCGATGAAAGCCCCCATGAATGGGCTGATTCAAGCCCCATGAGTCGGGGTGGACGAAGCTGCAGTTGCTGGAGTTCAGAGTCGGTCACCAACCAGGTCAGCACACGATGTTACCATTCACAGGGCCCACGGCCGAAGCCTCGTGTGTGTGTGTGTGTGTGTGCATGGTCACCAAGAAAGTGTGCCCCCAAATTGCATCCTCCCCCCCCCCCATGTTTCAATAGCGATTTCCACCCCTATATTACATTAACTCAATGCTGGCAGCAAGACAACTAAAAATGGCTGCAACCACACGATCTGACTGCACACTCACACAGTGTACAGACAGAGATAACGATGAACAAAATATCACACTCCCCCTTTCCAGTTTAAACGTCTCTATTCCTGAATCAGTTGCTTTGGGGGAATACCACGATTGCAACATGTCGATCAATGAGGGACCACAGGCAGATCGGTGGGGAGTTCGTCTGGTGGAACTTCATCAGGCCTGGGGAGGGGCAAGTCATGCACTCCAGTATCCACACGATTCGGCACCGGGGTGTCCAACTGCTTGGTTCTGGTCAGGTTCTGGGCAGCCTTCGCTGGAGGAACGTGGCTTCTTAATTGGTCATCATGCCGTCGGCATTGTACTTCTTGTACTTCTTGTACAAAACCGATAGGGGAGTGCGCACTTAACGTCCGAGCATCATCTCCGCTGGAGTTCGACTGGTAGTGCAGTTTGGAATGGTTCAATATTGCTGTGAGAAATCGTGCAATGCCAATTGTTTTCATTTATTTTCAATTCCTACAGCACGTTTCATGGCCTGCTTGAAAACGCCGACGAGCCACTCTGCCTCACCATTTGTGGGTGGTTGAAAAGGTGCTGATGTCAAATACACTATTGAGTGATGTTTGCACCAGTCACCGAACATTTGCGAGGCAAATTGGGGTCCATTATCGCTTACGATTTTTAAGGGCAATCCTCAAATGGCGAACAAATTGTCAAGCGCAGAAGTGGTTGTTTCGGTGGTCAGATATTTATTCATTTGGATAACATGTGGCCATTTTGAATGGACGTCCATGATGACCAGCCACATGTCCTCAAGCAGCGGTCTGGCAAAATCTATGTGGATTCGCTGCCATGGTTGCTCGTGGACGGGCCACGCGGAGGTCTTTTCTGGCGGATTTGGCGCTGTTTCGGCACATGGTGTGCAGTCTTTGCAGTGATCAGCTAAATTGGTCTCGATATTCAGCCACAACTCATGCGGGCGTGCGCCTTCATTCGCACAATTCCAATGTGTGACTTGTGCAAAATGTTCTGAATTTGTGATCGTAGTTCTATCGGAATGATCACTCGACAATCAAGGAGCAAAATGCCATCCTTTGAGGAGATTTCCGTTTGCGCATTCTGGAATGAGCAGAATTCCTTGTCCTGCTAGGGACTGTTCGGCCACCCCTGAGTGACACAATGTCGTACCTTCAACAAAATGGGGTCTGTGCTCATGCAGTTGGTGACCGGCCTTGCGGAGACAGGGAAATCGGCGATGACCCACATGTTGAGCAAATTCCATAAATACCCCCTCTTTATTGAAAGTCAGGTCAGGTCCAATCGGTAGATGAGACAGTGCATCGGCATTGGCATGCTTGGCAGACTGTGGGTAAATGATGTGGTAATCATATCCCATCATGATCAGGGCCCAACATTGTAGACGCCGTCATGACAGTCAAACTTTTCTCCGGACTGAAAATAGTCAGCAGCGGCTTGTGGTCGGTGATGAGCAGGAAATGTCGCCCACTCAAATATTGATGGAACTTCTGGACACAAAACATGATCGCCAGTGTTTCTTTCTCCACTTGGCTGTAGTTTTGGATGTGAATGCGATTGGTTTTTCCTTTCCGTTCGGCGGCGTTTGTGAGATTATAGCTCCATGACCATATGGTGATGCATCGCCAGCCAGCGAGATCGGCTTAGATGGCTTAGATGGGTCATAGTGAGTCAAATGTGTCTTTTGGGCAAGCATCTCCTTCAACCTGGTGAATGCATAGTCACACTCTTGGGACCAGTATCATTCGACGTCCTGTTTTTGCAGGTTGTTCAATGGTGCGCACAAAGTCGAAAGTGCCGGTATGAACTTGCCATAGTGGTTCACCTTGCCAATGAAGCTTTCAAGCTGCTTCCCATTTTCGGGCATCGGCAATTTCACAATGGTGTCCACTCTTTCTTCCGATGGCTTCAGACGACTTGCCGAGAACACATTTCCGAGATATGTGACCTGTTGTCGGAAGAATACACACTTGGCCATGCACAACTTCATGCCGCAGTTGTTCAGTGCCGTGAGGACCTGTTTTAGGTTCTGCAGGTGTTCTTCAACTGTCTGGCCGGTGACAGTTATGTCATCCAGGTAGGCAGTTACATACGGAATCCTGGGGACCAGATTGTCAACAAATTTCTGGAAGATGGCCGATGCCGGTACCAGTCCAAACGACAATCGGTTGTATTGTAAATAGCTCGTTCTAAGCTTCCCTCAGTTTCAGTCAATAAAATACTGAGTCAAGCACTTGCGCAACTAAACTTTATTTTGGAAAACACAATAACAGTTCCCCTTTATTATATCTAACCACCACGGGTTCAATCCTTGTACCTGCTTGGCCAAGCCCTTCTAGCCTAGTGCAAGGAGAGACACTCCAAACGGTTACGCAGTCCCAAGCGTTCTTCCAGAAGATCGACACAGGACCTTGTTGGAGTTACCTTTTATAGGTCCCCCAACCTTGAGGGGCTAAACCACATGGGGGAGGTCTCCTTATAAACCAATTAAACATATTAATAATAACAGTATATAATTGATAGCTCCCTAACCCAATAATACAATCTTGAATATATTGTATTTGAAAGAAAGTTAGAGAAGGAAGCAAACAAGAATAAACATTGAAACATGTGCCCTGAGATTCAAACAGTTTCTCCAAGGCTCCACAGTTCGACCAATCATCAATTTACAGGATGACCATCTCGCAACATTATTGATACTATTTACAATGCCCTTGCAGTGATCCAATCAAAATGATGCATTTAGGATTTGTTTGCAAAACTGCTATACATTTAATCAATTTAGGAGAAACAAGGAAAACACCTGGATCCCTCACCATCCTGCATACCAGTCTGCAGGCTGGCGCCATTCAAAAGCCAGCAAATTTCAGCTGACAAGGGTTAAGCAATTCTGACAAGTGCAGGGATAGAAACATAGAAACATAGAAAATAGGTGCAGGAGTAGGCCATTCGGCCCTTCGAGCCTGCACCGCCATTCAAAATGATCATGGCTGATCATCCAAACTCAGTATCCTGTACCTGCCTTCTCTCCCTACCCACTGATCCCTTTAGCCACAAAGGCCACATCTAACTCCCTCTTAAATATAGCCAATGAACTGGCCTCAACTACCTTCTGTGGCAGAGAATTCCAGAGATTCACCACTCTCTGTGTGAAAAAATGTTTTCCTCATCTCGGTCCTAAAAGATTTTCCCCTTATCCTTAAACTGTGACCCCCCCTTTTTCTGGACTTCCCCAACATCGGGAACAATCTTCCTGCATCTAGCCTGTCCAACCCCTTAAGAATTTTGTAAGTTTCTATATGATTCTCCCTCAATCTTCTACATTCTAGCGAGTACAAACTGAGTCTATCCAGTCTTTCTTAATATGAAAGTCCTGACATCCCAGGAATCAACCTGGTGAACCTTCTCTGTACTCCCTCTATGGCAAGAATGTCTTTCCTCAGACTAGGAGACCAAAACTGTACGCAATACTCCAGGTGTGGTCCCACCAAGACCCTGTACAACTGCAGTAGAACCTCCCTGCTCCTATACTTAAATCCTTTTGCTATGAATGCTAACATATCATTCGCCTTCTTCACTGCCTGCTGCACCTGCATGCCTACTTTTAATGACTGGTGTACCATGACACCCAGGTCTCGTTGCATCTCCCCCTTTCCTAATCGGCCACCATTCAGATAATAATCTACTTTCCTGTTTTTGCCACCAAAGTGGATAACCTCACATGTATCCACATTATACTGCATCTGCCATGCATTTGCCCACTCACCCAGCCTATCCATGTCGAGTTGCAGCCTCCTAGCATCCTCCTCACAGCTAACACTGCCCCCCAGCTTCATGTCATCCGCAAGCTTGGAGATGTTGCATTCAATTCCCTCGTCCAAATCATTAATATATATCGTAAATAGCTGGGGTCCCAGAACTGAGCCTTGTGGTACCCCACTAGTCACTGCCTGCAATTGTGAAAAGGACCCGTTTACTCCTACTCTTTGCTTCCTGTCTGCCAGCCAATTCTCTACCCACATCAATACTGAACCCCCAATACCGTGTGCTTTATGTTTGTATATTAATCTCTTATGTGGGACCTTGTCGAAAGCCTTCTGAAAGTCCAGATACACCACATCCACTGGTTCTCCCCTATCCTCTCTACTAGTTACACCCTCGCAAAATTCTATAAGATTTGTCAGACATGATTTACCTTTCATAAATCCATGCTGACTTTGTCCAATGATTTCATCACATTCCAAATGTGCTGCTATCCCATCTTTAATAATTGATTCCAGCAGTTTCCCCACTACCGACGTTAGACTAACTGGTCTGTAATTCCCCATTTTCTCTGTCCTCCCCTTTTTAAAAAGTGGTGTTACATTAGCTACCCTCCAATCCTCAGGAACTACTCCAGAATCTAAAGAGTTTGGAAAAATCCTCCAATTTATGGTGTCTTTAATTTGGCCAGTATTAATAGTATCTGAACAGTTGATCATGAGCAGGTTTTTTGTCTCATCTTCCAGTTCCACTTGGAGATACGCGTCGGACATGTCCAATTTCGAGAAGCACTGTCCTCCTTGCAGCTTGACGAACAGTTTGTCCACTCTTTGTATGGGGTGTGATCAATGTGCAATTGAGGGTTTACAGTCACTTTGTAGTCACCACAGATGCGCACCTTGCCGCAAGGCTTCTGAACGACAGCTATGGGTAGTCCACTTGGGTGATAATTCCCATTTCTTCAATGCAGCAGAGTTCATTTCGACAGCGTCAATCAGACTAAATGGAACTGGTCTTTGTTTGAAGAACTTAGGGACAGCATCGTCTTTGAGTATGAGCCGTGCATTCATTTTTGTGCAATATATGCAAGTCCAGGAGTGAAAACTGCCGGAAACTGGTCAAGAACCTTCTGCAGGTGTTTCTCACAATTGCTGACCATGTTGCAATCCGTGGGAGATGACAATGCCATAGTTGATCCATCATAGATTAAGGTATTCATGTCAAGCTTGAAAGCATGGTTCCAGTCGATGGTACACAGGGATGTACCTTCTTTGCCAATGACGATCAGTGGCAACATCTGTGTCATACCCTTACAGCAAATGGCAACAGTGCAATAGCCTTTCATGCGAATGTCGTCCATATCCGAAAAGGCGGATGTTGGCCGGTTTCAGTTTTGGCGGTCCGATCTTCACTCAGATATCCTGACCCACTTGGACACAGCCACACCAGTGTCCACCTGGAACTGTGTCGATCGACATTCAAGACCCGCAGCAAAATCTACGGATTGTCGTGATCATGGACACACCAAGCACTTCAATAGAAATGGTCTCCGCGATTTGGTTGACTGTGTTTTGGGCTTTCTTGCCCTTTTGCAGCTTTCCTACGGAACAGGTCGGTGAGGGCGCTGCAAGACGGCTGCCCTGCCAGCAGCTTGTGAGTCATTTCTATTTTTTTTGTTTTTTTAGTATGTCTAAATGTGTGTTTAAATGTATCTCAGTGTGTCTTGTGTGACGTGTGGTGTGGGGTGTTAAGGGGGAAACCACTTTTGGTCGCCTCCTCCACGGAGAGGCAGCTTTTTCCATGTCGCCAACCTCCGGGCCTAACACCAAGGATTGGTGCAGCCTTTCCCGGAGTCGGGCCCGTAGTTTCAGCAGCGGGCGCAGCGTGGACTTTTTCCGATTGCTGGCCCATGGATTGTACAGTCTGAAGCCGCTGTCTGCGGAGCTTCTAGATGTGGGTGCTGCATCCAGAGCCTGGGATCCCTCGTTGGGGACCCCCGGAGAAGAAGAGCTCCGACCTGCTGGCCTGCGGACTACAAAACACCTTGAAGCCGTGGGCGCAGCGTCCGGAGCCTGCAATATCTCGTTGGGGACCCATGGAGGAGAAGATCTTCGACCCGCGGACCCACGGCCTACAACACCTTGAAGCAGAGCTTGTAGCCATGAGCGTGGTGGGAACTGACTTACTTACTTACTATCTGGAACATGATCCCTCGCCGGGAGTCCCTGGAGAAGAACTCTGACCACTGGCCTGTGGCCTACGTCAGTCATCCTGAAGCTGCGGTCCCTGGTAGGGAAGCATCGATTCGGGACTTACCTTCCAGATGAGAGGGCCTGTCATCTGGCCGCTCACAGTGGCGACTGCGGAGGTTTATGGCCCCGACCACGGGGGAAAATGGAGGAGGACTGACTATATTTTGTGCCTTCCACCATAGTGAAGAAAGCTGTGGTGGATGATTGTGTTCAATTTTTACTGTGTATTGTGTGTTCTTTTTTATTGTACCGCTGCTGGCAAGTTCATTTCACTGCACTTTATTCTGTATGTGATGAATAAATCTGATTGATTGATTGATTAATTGACACTGCCTGGAGATGACCTTTTCGGTAACAGGCATAACAAACGGACTCGATATATGGACACTCACGGTGATGATGAGCAGTCGATCCACAACGGTAGCAGGGTTTCAATCCTCCACCCACAGGGGGACGGCTCTTCTGAAACTGTCCCACCTTCTCCGGATTTGCTCTGGGTCGATCAAGTGGTTTCTGGCATTGCGGACGAGTCTGAGGAACTGTATGCGCCTCCTGAGGGAGCTTTGACGCTGTTTCGCCGGCCACTTTGTGCAAATGGAGAATCAACAAAATCCAAGACTGAAGCTTAAACATTCCTTTGTTTAAAATTTTATATCGTAATTAGCAGCTTGGCCATCTTAGCACACTGCAGCACATTCTTCAATGAGGCATCCGATTCCTTGAGAATCGCCTGATGGATGAATTTGTGCCTGCAGCCCATGACCAATCTATCCCGCAATGCATTGTCTTGGCACTTTTTGCAGCATTGAACTTTAAAATCACCTGCCTTTACCTTGGTGTGAGGTTTGGCAAGAAATTCGATGATCGATTGCCCTTTCTGTTGCACCATCCGATGTAAATCGAGGCGAGCTGCAAGGAAATTTCAACTTTCTTCGAAATGCAGCTGCAAAGCCATTGTGATTTCAGCATATGATGCTTCAGTTACTTCTTCTGTAAGTAAATTTTGAAGTAGTGGAGTTTCTGGAGACATTGATGAACACAAGAGAGCCTTCTTCCTCAGGTCAGTCGTAATTGCCATACTCTCAAAATAAGATTCAGTGCGCATTAAATACAACAACCACCTTTCTCGCTCAGGATCAAAACGATAGGTTGGTGAGAAGACAGATGCATGGCAGATGCAGTATAATGTGGAAAAATGTGAGGTTATCCACGTTGGTGGCAGGAACAGGAAGGCAGATTATTAAATGAATGGTGTCACATTAGGAAAAGGGGAGGTGCATTGAGACCTGGGTGTGCTTGTACCTCAGTCACTGAAAGTAAGCATGCAGGCACAGCAGGCAGTGAAGAAAGCTAATGGCATGTTGGCTTTCATTGCGAGTGGATTTGAGTTTAGGAACAAGGAGTTCCTATTGCGGTTGTACAGAACCCTGGTGAGACCGCACCTGAAGTATTGTGTGCAATTTTGGTCTCCTAATTTGTGGGAGGACATTATGGCTATTGAGGGAGTGCAGCATAGGTTCACCAGGTTAATTCCCGAGATGGCGGGACTGACATATGATGAAAGAATGTGTCCACGGGGCTTGTATTCACACAAATTTAGAAGTATGAGAGGGGATCTTTTGGAAACATATAAAATTCTTAAAGTATTGGACAGGCTAGATGCAGGAAAAATGTTCCCGATATTGGGGGAGTCCAGAACCAGGGGTCACACTTTAAGAATAAGGGGTGGGCCATTCCGGACTGAGATGAGAAGAATCCTTTTCACCCAGAGAGTTGTGAATTTGTGGAATTCTCTGCCACAGAAGGCAATGGAGGCCAATTTAGAGGTTTAGAGGGATATGGGCCCAATGCTGGTAAATGAGACAAACCCTCAATGTCAATTTAGTTGGATGTGCAATGTGGCCAAAGTGCCTGCTTCCATACTGTTTAGTTACATGATTCTGTGAGCTCACTAGTTTTCTGTTCCCATTTGCTTCAGGGAAACATTCATGATTTCAATCCCCAAGAACAACAAAGTTACATGCTACAATGTCAACCACCCAATATTTCAAACATAATGCACTGTTTTGAAATGTTGGTAATGGCCCATATTTGTAGTCAAGGAGTCATAAAGCACAGAAACAGGCCATTTTGCCCAACTTATCCATGCAAACCAAGAAGCTAATCTCACTTAGCTTTGCATAGTTTAGCTTAATTTAGCTTGGTTTGGCTTGTTGTCACATGTACCAAAGTACAGTGAAAAGCTTTTTCGTTATCTCATATGATAAGAATGTATTCCTGATCTCCTAATCTACCTCATTGTAGCTTTTGCACTTTTTTATGTGCACATTGTTTGTCGCTGTTACACTATATTCCACACTATGCTTACTTCCTCTTTTTGCATTACCTGGTGCACTCATGCGTGGTATGATTATACTATTATGCTATGATTTACCTAGATTGCATGTAAACCAGTTTTTCACTGTATATTGGTATACATGACAATAACAAGCCAATGCCAATATCAGAGATCATATATCCAAAATCCATCAAAACTGTACAAGCAATACAAAGTCAGTGTTCTCACCCAAGGTAGTAGTATATCACTGAGACCAAGTTACATGTTAAATTACAGTAACATCATAAAATAAAACAACTAAATCTCGTCTTGGTCTGGGTTTGGCCTCAACTACCTTTGGAAATGTTAACATCAAGATTATAACCAAAATAAAATTTATTTCCCAATCTGTCCCAATGCTGATAAACGCAGCATTTTTCCCATTGAAAAATGTTGGTGAAAAAACCATGGTTGAGCATCAAACAAAGTGGCATTTCCTTCATGCGAGCAGTTCACTAAATCAACCAAATCAAGTCAAGTCAACTTTATTTGTTACATACACATACAAGATGTACAGTGATTTCGTAGATTTCGTAGATTTCCAACAGTCCGAATAAAGATGGTAAAATGAAAGGGAAATTGTTAATCTACACGTCTATAAATTTAGTGAAGAAGGCATGTTCAGAACAAATTCGGGCAAATTTCATGAAATCTACAGACAGGATTGATCATGTGTACATGTGGGAACAGATTCCTTTATCTCTAACTAGTCTGAAGAAGGATCTCGATCCAAAACATCACCCATTCGTTCTCTCCAGAGATGCTGCCTGTCCCTCTGAGTTACTCCAGCTTTTTGTGTCTATCTTCGGTTTAAACCAGCATCTGCAGTTACTTCTTACACTATATTCTAATGCCTGGTGAGATTATCATCAGTACTCTTACCTGCATGCTAATATCAATTGAATAAAGGCTAGTCGCATTGACATCTCCAGGTTCCAGGTAGTATCTTAATCCACAGCAGTGTGTATTTATTACTTTGTGAGAATGGGTCACTAGAATTGAAGTGAGTCTGATCATATCTGCTGTACAGTTTATTCACCTTACTGTGAATTAAAGCTGTACATTGGTTTCTATCAAGCCTTTTCTCACTAAGTATCCACTTGGTTTGCCTCAAGACAAATTGGTGCACATTTGAAGTAGACAATTATCTGATTCCAGGTGTGATTTTTTTGTTCCATTATTGGACAATATAACTAATGTAAACTGCATTGTCAATGATGCTGGGCTATATTTACACAGAAACATAGAAACATAGAAAATAAGTGCAGGAGTAGGCCATTCGGCCCTTCGAGCCTGCACTGCCATTCAATATGATAATGGCTGATCATCCAACTTAGTATCCTGTACCTGCCTTCTCTCCATACCCTTTAGCCACAAGGGCCATGTCTAACTCCCTCTTAAATATAGCCAATGAACTGGCCTCAACTACCTTCTGTGGCAAAGAATTCCAGAGATTCACCACTCTCGGTGTGAAAAATGTTTTCCTCATCTTGGTCCTAAAAGATTTTTCCCTTATCCTTAAACTGTGACCCCTTGTTCTGGACTTCCCCAACCGGGAACAATCTTCCTGCATCTAGCCTGTCCAACCCCTTAAGAATTTTGAAAGTTTCTATAAGATCCCCCCTCAATCTTCTAAATTCTAGCGAGTACAAGCCAAGTCCATCCAGTCTTTCTTCATATGAAAGTCCTGCCATCCCAGGAATCAGTCTGGTGAACCTTCTCAGTACTCCCTCTATGGCAAGAATGTCCTTCCTCAGATTAGGAGACCAAAACTGTACGCAATACTCCTGGTGTGGTCTCACCAAGACCGTGTACAACTGCAGTAGAACCTCCCTGCTCCTATACTCAAATACTTTTGCTATGAATGCTAACATACCATTCATTTTCTTCACTGCCTGCTGCACCTGCATGCCTACTTTCAATGACTGGTGTACCATGACACCCAGGTCTCGTTGCATCTCCCCCTTTCCTAATCGGCCACCATTCAGATAATAGTCTACTTTCCTGTTTTTGCACCAAAGTGGATAACCTCACATTTATCCACATTATACTGCATCTACCATGCATTTGCCCACTCACCCAGCCTATCCAAGTCAACTTGCAGCCTCCTAGCATCTTCCTCACAGCTAACACTGTCCCCCAGCTTTGTGTCATCCACACACTTGGAGATGTTGCATTCAATTCCCTCATCCAAATCATTAATATATATTGTAAATTGCTGCGGTCCCAGCGCTGAGCCTTGCGGTACCCCACTAGTCACACAGAAACATAGAAACATAGAAATTAGGTGTAGGAGTAGGCCATTCGGCCCTTCATGCCTGCACCACCATTCAATATGATCATGGCTGATCATCCAACTCAGTGTCCCGTACCTGCCTTCTCTCCATACCCTCTGATCCCCTTAGCCACAAGGGCCACATCTAATTCCCTCTTAAATATAGCCAATGAACTGGCCTCAACTACCCTCTGTGGCAGAGAGTTCCAGAGATTCACCACTCTCTGTGTGAAAAAAGTTCTTCTCATCTCGGTTTTAAAGGATTCCCCCCTTATCCTTAAGCTGTGAACCCTTGTCCTGGACTTCCCCAACATCGGGAACAATCTTCCTGCATCTAGCCTGTCCAACCCCTTAAGAATTTTGTAAGTTTCTATAAGATCCCCTCTCAATCTCCTAAATTCTAGAGAGTATAAACCAAGTCTATCCAGCCTTTCTTCATAAGACAGTCCTGACATCCCAGGAATCAGTCTGGTGAACCTTTTCTGCACTCCCTCTATGGCAATAATAATAATAATAATAATAATAATAATAATAATAATAATAATAATAATAATAATAATAATAATAATAATAATGTTTTGTTTATAGGACAGTGCATATCAATTAACATTTGCATGTAAATATGTGAGATTGTAGCCAATCAGTAACTAATTTCCATCTCTAGTCCCAGGCAAAGGTAGGTGAAGTGTCTTGCCCAAGGACACAACGACAGTACACACTCCAAGCAAGATTCGAACTGGCCACCTTCAAGTTGCCAGCCGAACACTTAGCGGATTGCGCCATCTGTCCTTCCTAAGATTTGAAGACCAAAACTGTACGCAATACTCCAGGTGTGGTCTCACCTAGACCCTGTAAAACTGCAGTGGAACCTCCCTGCTCCTATACTCAAAGCCTTTTGCTATGAAAGCTAACATACCATTCGCTTTCTTCACTGCCTGCTGCACCTGCATGCCTACTTTCAATGACTGGTGTACCATGACACCCAGGTCTCGCTGCATCTCCCTTTTTCCTAATCGGCCACCATTTATATAATAGTCTGCTTTCCCGTTTTTGCCACCAAAATGGATAACCTCACATTTATCCACATTATACTGCATCTGCCAAACATTTTCCCACTCACCCAGCCTATCCAAGTCACCTTGCAGTCTCCTAGCATCCTCCTCACAGCTAACACTGCCTTCAATTGCCTTCAATTCTCTCATCCAGATCATTAATATATATTGTAAATAGCTGGGGTCCCAGCACTGAGCCTTGTGGTACCCCACTAGTCACTGCCCGCCATTGCGAAAAGGACCCTTTTACTCCTACTCTTTGCTTCCTGTTTGCCAGACAGTTCTCTATCCACATCAATACTGAACCCCCAATGCCGTGTGCTTTAAGTTTGTATACTAATCTCTTATGTGGGACCTTGTCGAAAGCCTTCTGGAAGTCCAGATACACCACATCCACTGGTTCTCTCCTATCCACGCTACTAGTTACATCCTCGGAAAATTCTATAAGATTCGTCAGACATGATTTACCTTTCGTAAATCCATGCTGACTTTTTCCAATGATTTCACCACTTTCCAAATATGCTGCTATCCCATCTTTAATAACTGACTCTAGCAGTTTCCCCACTACCGATGTTAGACTAACTGGTCTGTAATTCCCCGTTTTCTCTCTCCCTCCCTTCTTAAAAAGTGGGGTTACGTTTGCTACCTGCCAATCCTCAGGAACTACTCCAGAATCTAAAGAGCTTTGAAAGATTATTACTAATGCATCCACTATTTCTGGAGCTACTTCCTTAAGTACTCTGGGATGCAGCCTATCTGGCCCTGGGGATTTATCGGCCTTTAATCCATTCAATTTACCCAACACCACTTCCCGACTAACCTGAATTTCACTCAATTCCTCCAACTCCTTTGACCCCCTTAAGAATTTTTTACGTTTCTATAAGATCCTCCCCTCAATCTTCTAAATTCTAGCGATTTCATTGTTTGGTGCAAATGTTTCTGAATAGAACAGCCTTTGATTAATTAGTTGTTTAAATATATAAAGTCATTCTGCAGCTGAATCTGAGAGCATGTTTGCGAAAGACTTAGACATGTATCAATAACTCTTTGAAGAATTATGATGCCCCGCTATCCTATGCGACAAAGGTCACTGCCTCTGGGTAACATTTCATTTCTATTGGATGCCGCCGTTGTTTCTATCAAATTATTCAGGACACCAGGAATGGTCCCAGAAATGTCAGCAACATGTCTGTTCAGTCTTTTATTATTTCAGACAATATTTTGAAGATAAGTTACCAATCAACCATTACGGTTAGCTGTTGGATGAGATACTCTGTAAATCTTCTAGATATAGCAACAATTGTCAAGGTGGTCTTTCTTTATTTCAACCAGCCTTGACAATGTCTGTTCATAAAAAGAGGCTTCGCACAAGATCACCTTTGGTTTGTATTACCCAAATTATTCTTTAAAAAACATGCCTCACTGATTCCTCCAGCTGAGAATTTATCACGGGTTTCTCCATTCATTAACCATAGTCTTGTCTTCAATGATTCCTAATTCTGATATCTGTTGCTGTAAGCACATTAATGCAAGGTTTGCTCAATTTAGAGATGAAGGGCTTTTGCTGAGTTTGCGGCCCTTTATGTGATGAGGGACAGATGCTTCTAAAGAAGGTGATTAACCAACAATTATCGTTATTCATATCATTTCTGCCCCACCTCCAATCTCCAGAGATGTTTGAGCACCTCTCCCTCACAGGCAGAAGATAATGTGTCCAATGAATGCTCCATTGCATTTATTAACATAGACGCATACAATATGAAGGAGACCATTCAACTCATCATATCTTTGCAACGTTTTGAAAATAGTTTCCCATTAATCAATGCAGAACCGAACAGCAGATAAAAAGATACAAAAATGTTGGAGGAACTCAACGGATTACACCAAAGATACTAAATGCTGGAGGAACTCAATGGGTTACACCAAAGACACAAAATACTGGAGTAACTCAGCGGATCGAGCCACATCTCTGAAGAAAAGGAATAGATGACGTTTCAGATCAAACCCCTTCTTCGGATTCATCTTTCCTCTTCTCCAGAGAGATGCTGCCTGACCTGCTAAGTTACTCCAGCATTTTGTGCTAATTCCCTAATCTACTTCCTCTGTCTTTCTTGGTAGCCCTGAAAACTGTTCTGATAATTTATAAAATTCTGTTTAATTATTCAGGAGATTCTAGCATGCCCCCACAGACAATTCAGATGTTGACTCAGGAATGGATGTTACTGTGGATATTACTCTGGTCTCACTTAAATTCAAGTCAAGAGTGTTTTATTGTCATATGTCGTGGATGGGACAGTGAAATTCTTACTAGCTGCAGCACAACAGAATATGTGAATATGTAAACATAGTACATAACGGGGAAAGAGAAAAAAAAAAGAAAAAGTTCAATAAATAACTAATATAGTGCAATAATAATATAGTCTTTTGCAGTTCAGAGCTCAGAGCTTATTCATTGTTGTGCTTAATAGCCTGATGGTTGTAGGGAAGAAGCTGTTCCTGAACCTGGATGTTGCAGTTTTCAGGCTCCTGTACCTTCTTCCTGATGGCAATGGTAAAATGAGTGTGTGGCCAGGGTGGTGTGGGTCTTTGGTGGTTTTGGCTGCCTTTTTGAGGCAGCAACTACGATAGATCCCTTCGATGGTGGGGAGGTCAAAGCTGGTGATGGACTGGGCAGTGGTCACAACCTTTTCTAGCCTTTTTCGATCCTGGATGTTCAAATTCCCGAACTAGGCCATGATGCAACCAGTCAGAATGCTCTCTACCATGCACCTGTATGCAATGGGATCCATTGCATTTACCAGAATTGAAGACAGGATCACAGTTTAGAAACATAGAAACATAGTAAATAGGTGCAGGAGAAGGCCATTCAGCCCTTCGAACCAGCACTGCCATTCATTGTGATCATGGCAGATCGTCCCATATCAATAACCCATGTCTGCCTTCTCCCCATATCCCTTGACTCCACTAGCCCCTAGAGCTCTATCTAACTCTCTCTTAATTCCATCCAGTGACTTGGCCTCCACTGCCATCTGTGGCAGGGAATTCCATAAATTCACAACTCTCTGGGTGAAAATGTTTTTTTCTCACATCAGTTTTAAATGACCTCCCCTTTATTCTAAGACTGTGGCCCCTGGTTCTGGATTTGCCAACATTGGGAACATTTTTCCTGCATCTAGCTTGTTCAGCCCTTTTATAATTTTATATGTTTCTATAAGATGTCCCCCTCATCCTTCTAAACTCCAGTGAATACAAGCCTAGTCTTTTCAATCATTCCTCATATGACAGTCCCGCCATCCCAAGGATCAATCTCGTGAACCTACGCTGCACTGCCTCAATCACAAGGATGTCCTTCCTCAAATTTGGAGACCAAAACTGTACACAATACTCTAGATGTGGTCTTACCAGAGCCCTATACAACTGCAGAAGGACCTCTTTACTCCTATACTGAAATCCTTTTGTTATGAAGGCCAACATTCCATTAGCTTTCTTCACTGCCTGCTGTACCTACCTTTAAGTCAACTTTCAATGACCGGTGTACAAGGATGCCTAGGTCTCGTTGCATCTCCCCCTTACCTAACCTAACCCCATTGAGATAATAATCTGCCCCCTTGTTTTTGCCGCCAAAGTGGATAACCTCACATTTATCTATATTATAGTTTAAAAGCATAGAAAGTAATCCTTGACCAGTTGCAATTTTAATGCAGTTGTCTTCCAGTTTCTAAACTCTGAAGCTTGGACTTATCTAAAAGACATTTAGCCAAATTTTGCAAACCCATCCCACAGCCCAAAACTGACACCCACAATCTCTTCACTTTCACGCTCTGGCTTGCTGATCAGAAGCATCCAGTGGGTGGTCCCTCACAGTGGGGTAAACTCACACGATTTACTTGATCTATATTGGTAAGAATGTCCAGGACCACATGGGGGTGTTGTCCCTCACCATCAGGGCAATTGTGCAGTGGTGCTAGCAATCATAGGTCTGTCCCTCCAACTCTGTCCTGGTCTTTGAAAGAGGAGACATAGCAACCTCAGGCTTCTCCTTGCAGTTCATCCTTGTCTCAAAGGAGGTGCTGGCAGTCTCAGGTTTGCCCTGGCGATCTCAGATTTATCCTGGAGTGTGACAGAGGCAATGGACACGTTAAATGAGCCTTGTAGGGGCTATGCAAATTTGCGCACATTAGGATGAATCAATATATGAGGACTTGAAGATGGAAACCTTTAAGATTTGTTGGTGACTTTATTACAGTTTTACTTGAGGAATTTGATTGAATATCAAAGTGAAACTTATTGTGCAGAATACCAGCAAAAGCTCTTGATGGCACCATGAAGTACCTTTTGCAGTAAGTATATTTGAACACAATGTACGGATTAGGAATTTGCCACTATTGTTCAGAAGCAGTTATACTTTGGCAAATAAACATCTTTTGGCATTTAAATAAAAGGAGCAGAATTTTGAGTGATAAAATCTGATTTAAATAGAGTAGATAATGCCATAGCATCAATCAATCAATCAATCAGTCAGTTTTATTCATCACTTGCACATAAAGTGTAAGTGAAATGAATTTTCCAGCAGCGGTACAATGAAAAAGAACACACAAAAACACAATAAAAATGTAACACAAACATCCACCACAGCATTCATCACTGTCGTGGAAGGCATAAAATTTGGCCAGTCCTCCTCCATTTTCCCCCATGGTCGGGACCTCAACCCTCCGCAGCCGCCGCTGTGGGCGTCCAGATGTGCAGACAAGGTTAAAAGTCCAGGTAAGTCCTGAATTGGTGCTCCAGACACCGCGGCTTCAGGTTGGTGTAGGCCGCAGGCCGGCGGTCGAAGATTTAAAGTTCCCACCACGCCGCAGCCAGAGGCACCGCAGACCGCAGGGCCGGTGGTAGAAGCTCCCCTCCAGGGGTCCCCGGCAAGGGACCCTGCTCCTGATGGTAAGTCCACACCACACCCACAGTAGAAGTAGGCAGCGGGCCGGCAGTTGGAGCTCTTCCCCTCCCGGGTCCCCAACGAGGGATCCCAGGCCCAGGATGCCGCGCCGGCTGGAGCTCTGCAGACAGCGGCTTCAGGCTGCCGCGGGCCAGCGAATGGAGCGCTCCCCTCCAGCATCCTCTGGCGAGGGCTCACCCGCTCCACGCCGATATTCCATGCTGCACCCGCCGCTGAAGGCCCGGGCGCTCCACCGGGAAAGGCCGCACCGATCCTTGCTGTTAGGCCACGGGGGAGGCGACATGGACAAAGTCGCCTCTACATAGAGGAGGCGACCAAAACGGTTTCCCCCTTATGCCCCACACCACCCCCCACACAAGACACACAGAAGAATATCAAAAACATACATTAAAAAAACAAAAAAAGGAGAAAAAACTGACACGCTGCTGGCAGGGCTGCCGGCTTACAGCACCCCCACCGACCTATCCATGAAACTAGCATGAAGCTAGTTTAAAATCTGAAGCTGTGGTTTAATAGCATATCATGAACTGAAAGAAAAAAATTCACACTGTTCCTAAGGGTATAAGAATGGAATAATTTAGCATAATCAAATACGGTTTAAACGTATACTTTACTGAAAATGATATTTATTATACATAGTTCATGATTATTCAAGCTAGTCATGTGGACAATTATTTTGGCTCAATTAATAAATATCCAAGTGTGAAATTAAGAAGCCTGAATAATTTCTAAAAGAAACCTTGAATGTACCCTTAAATAAAACATGAATTTATATGCCTGCACTAAGAAACTATTTATGTTTTTTTTTCCAAATAACATATTTTTTTTTTCACTTTTATTAATTTGATATATAATTTAATGATTGTAAGTATTTCACAGATTATACTAAATCAAATCTGATCTAGAAGCTCTACTGTTTGCTGATTCATAGCTTTAATGTACATGAGTTTAAATTAAGCTTTCAATTTTGTGTGGACTATCATGGATTTTACTTCGGAGTCACGTGATGGACTACGTGAAGAACCCCGCTAGGACACATGCATGTAAAATTACTGGACATGGTTGCCCAGTTTTTTCAACCGGAACAAACAGGGGCAGACCTTGAGCCCAGGATGGCGGCCAGCATAGATCACATGGCTGCTCATCAACTGCAGACACAGGCCCTCGCAGACACATTGGCACGTCACTTACCACCTGGGAATTGCAATTCACTACACGTGCCAAGTGTGAACCGGTGCATCTGGAAGCATGTGGGGGCAGGCATTCGAACCCAGGATTTAAAAATACAAAAAGCCCTAAAAGGATTAACGGCGGGCATAACAGCTTTTGTCCGTACGCTGCAGGAGACAGAAATGACCAAAGATCACCAGGACGCACTGGCTCTATTTTGCAGCGTACAGTATGAGCTAAATAACATCCGTAATAGTGCCATACAGCCAGCACTGGACCCCAAATTTGCTGGACTTTGTAAACAGGGAACCTCCAAACCGCCGACACTCTTGTTTAGAGGAGATTTACCCAAACGAGTAAAGGAACTTGAAGAAGAGGCAAAAACGCTGGGGTTAATAAAAGGAGCATCCAGAACTTACTTTGGGAGAAGACATCAGCCTTACGGAACTCCCAGAAGAGGAAAATACGGCGCAAAAACCAGAGGCTTCCAACAACGGCCTTTTTTAGGATATGGCCCAGGATGACCGCACTGGAAAATGTGCAAGCCTCAACCTCAACAACAGAAAACAACGGAGCCTCAACATCTAAAAAAGCCCACAAGGAAATAACTCAACCACCACCGGTAACCATGGAGGTAGGTGGGTCTGGTTCTCTTAAAATGAAGGGGAGCATGGAAATTGGAGGGAGATTACAATATCACTTGGATGCATGGAATAAGATAACTTTAGACACTTACATCCTAAGCAGTATCCAAGGTTATACGATAGAATTTATATTAAAACATAACCCTCCAATACAGCATACACCAGTCAGGACATTCATACTCACAAACATAGAACAATCTAAAGCATATACAGAACTACTACGTCTATATGAACAAGGAGTAATTGAGCGTACACAACACGAACCACGGCAATTCGTATCTAATATATTCATAATTTAAAAAAAAGACGGAGGGTGCCGTATCATCATCGATCTAACAACTTTAAATACATTTGTTCAATACATTCTCTTCAAAATGGATACCTTTGTTACTGCTAAATAATTAGTTTCAGCAGGCTACTATATGGCAATTATCGATCTAAAAGATGCTTACTATACAGTACCCATCAGAGGTGAACACAGGTGTTATTTAAAATTCAACTGGATGGGACAGCGTTGGCAATACAGGGCACTACCGAATGGGCTTACTTCAGCCCCCAGATTATTCACGAAAATTCTGAAATTTTGGCGTTACTACGAATACAAAAACATATGGTTATGACATATCTGGATGACATAATTATTGTTGGCAAAACTTACGAATTGGCCAGTCAAGCAGTAACTGCCACAAAACAACTGTTCGAAGAGCTGGGGTTCAGCATCCATCCAGTTAAATCTAACTTAACGCCTTCAACAAATATGGTTTACTTGGGGTTCACCATAAACACAGTTAATATGTCAGTGACTTTGCCGACAGGGAAAGTTACAGCCTTACAAGAGGCTTGGAGCAATATTATTAACACCACCAAACCCTCCATTAGATGGGTAGCCAGGATAATTGGGAAGATAGTGGCCGCATTTCCTGCCACTAAATTCGGAACTTTACATTATCAAAATTTACAGAGAGCAAAAATTAGAGCACTCAAAATTAACAGGGGCCATTTTGATAGGCCAATGGAGCTACCTACAGAAGCCGTTATAGAACTAAAATGGTGGGAACACAATATTAAATATTGTTCCAACCCACTAATTATCAGCAACCCGTCTATGGTGTTATGAACAGATGCCAGCGCACTTGGTTGGGGAGCCACCAATTCCATCTCGAGCTGTGGGGGGAGATGGAATGCACAGGAGACACCATTATTGAACACACTAGGTATAAATTACCTAGAGATGTTAAGTGCATTCCATGGCCTTAGTTCATATTGCACGGGGATAAGTCACCAGCATGTTAGGTTACAAATTGATAACACCACTGCTTTGGCATATATCAACCATATGGGTGGAAATATATCGACATCCTGTGACAAATTGGCCAACTCAATTTGGCAATGGTGCATCCAAAGGAATATTTGGATATCAGCTACATATTTACCAGGTAAACTAAATTCAGTGGCAGACACCAGGTCACGCAAATTCAAAGAAAACACGGAATGGATGTTGGATAAAAACGTGTTTGCTGAAATTACAGCACGGTATGGAACACCAGATATCGATCTTTTTGCATCCAGGCTCAATCACCAATTACCAATATATGTATCATGGGAACCAGACCCTGGGGCAGTAGCTACAAATGCATTTTCGCTGCATTGGGGGAAACTGTTCATTTATGCATTCCCTCCCTTCTGCCTCATCAATCGGGTACTAAAGAAAATTTAACAGGATTCAGCATCTGGGATTCTTATAGTACCCGATTGGCCCACCCAATCATGGTTCCCGGTGATACAGGACATGGCGTTAGAACCATGTATCACTATACAGCATAGACCTAATTTGCTGGTCCATCCAGTAACTGAGGAAAGTCACCCATGTCATAAGTTTACCAACTTATTAATTTGTAGAGTCTGAAAGAACCGCTACTAGACATGGGACTGACGAACAGAACTATGGACATGATTGTATCAGCCCAAAGACTGTCCACCAGGAAACAGTACTTAGGGCATATCAAGAAATGAGGAAAGTACTGCCACGATAACAACCTCGATCATAGATCCAATCATATCCCGTCTGTTTTGGAATTTCTAGCCAGCCTTCACTATGAAGAGGCCTTAAGCTACAGTACCATCATCAGTGCCAGGAGTGCCCTGTCTAACTACCTTTGGCAAGGAACAGAGCGGCATTCAGTAGGGACTTACCCCCTGGTAATCAAACTGATGAAGGGCATTTTTAATACCAATCCACCTAGACCAAGGTATACTCGAATTTGGGACGTGAGTATTGTCTTGACCATGTTAAGGAACTGGTCCCCACTCACAGCGCTGACCCTGGAGAAACTTACTAAGAAGGTGGTTATGCTGATGGCTTTGGTCACGGCACAAAGGGTCCAGTCGTTACAAAAGCTAAGACTGGACCACTTGACCATTTCAGCTGGGAAGCTGACGTTTATTATACATGACTTTATAAAACAAAACAGACGGGGAACTCCTGGATACACAATAGAATTTAGGGCTTACCCGACCGATGAACGACTCTGTATAGTAACACATCTACTGCTATACATTGAACACACCAGAATAATCCGAGGGAAAGAAGTGGCTCTGTTAATTAGCCACAAACAGCCACACAAAAGAGTAACAACCCAGACCATCTTGCGATGGCTAAAACAAGTCTTAATGAAGGCGGGAGTAGACACTAACATTTTTTAATCTCACTCCACCAGGCCTGCAGCTACATCGGCAGCACAACAACTGGATGTGCCTATGGACCAAATCCTCAGGACTGCAGGATGGTCAACAGAACAAACATTCCAACGTTATTATCATAAACCGGTCATAGAACCAGGAACATTTTCAGAAACAGTTTTAAGTTCAGTAGTATGATTTACCCACATCAAGGGCTATGGTTTAGATTTAATAAATTCCTTTTTCGTTACATCAAGTTTGTATTGATGTCTATTACTGTTAACATTATTCTCCCCACAATCAAGGCAGACGTGAAGCATGGACTCGTTCCATGGCATGAGATCACAGAGCTTTAAAATCTTCACGTAGTCACTCACGTGACTACGAAGTAAAATAGTAAGATTAAACGAGAACTTAACAGTTTGAAGTTTGATCTTTATTTTATGAGGAGGAACGTTGAGGGAATATGTGCCCTCCGCTCCCACCCTCTGGTCAGATCTGAAACTGGTATCTCTTTCCTAATCTTGCTATGTTTAGTCATTATAGTTATCTGTGATCTCACACCGCTGCTTTGAAGAATGACATGCATGCGTCCCAGCGGGGTTCTTCACGTATTCCCTCAACGTTCCTCCTCATAGAATGAAGATCAAACTTCAAACTGGTAAGTTCTCATTTAATCTTACTAGTCTGAAGCGTATCCATGTGTTCCTATGACTTCACCAAAAACCCCCCAATCATACCACCCCATTACCTATTCAAAATGGATTACCTATTCATGATGGATACACAATTACCTAATTTAGTTAAGTGATTGGATTTCCACTTAAGTGTCACTGCTTAGCACACAAATCACCACACAATGCAGTTTGATTTTGATTTTTGATTCAATTTATTGTCATTGTTTTCAAGTAAGATACAACAAAATGCTATTTCCCATCCAGTCATAGGAATAAAAAAAAATAAAAAAACACAGAACACAATAGACCACAACACAAACATCCCCACAGCGGCACCAAAGTTACCCACTGTGAGGGAAGGAACCAAGGTACAGTCAACCTCGTCGCTGATGTTCCCCGATGTTCACCTGTGATTGTGGCCTCCCGAGCCCCCTGCAGTCGCCGCTACAGGCAGCCCGATATTCAGGCCCTCTCACGGGGAACGATGGAACACCAACGTCAAACGGGAGAACATCCTCAGTGGCTTGGACCTCCGAATCGGCCACTTATTACCAGAGTCCACCGCTCCTGAAGTCCACAGTCTGAGCTGGGTGGAGATTCAATGCTGGCGGCCCCCGGTAATGGGTCTCAGGATTCCGCGATATTGGTCAGCGCCGCCCGCATTGGGAGCTCCTCAAACCACAGCTCTGCGATGCCGCAGCTGCTGAAGCTCTGGTCCGGTCCCGGCAGGAAAGGCCGCGCCAATCTAGTTGGTAAGCTGTGAGGAGGGGGGCGAGGGCGCGACTCGGCTAATAGTCGCATCCTCGCCAGGAAGTGACTGAAGGGCGGTTTCCCCCTTACCATACCCCCCTCCCCCACATAAAATACAAAAAAAACCCCATACTTTTAACAAACTAAAAATGAAAAAGATAAAAAGACAATCAGACTGTAGGCAGAGGCAGCCATCAACAGCGCCACCAATAAGATGTTGGTGAGACCGCATTTGGAGTATTATGTTCAGTTCTGGACACCATGTTATAGGAAAGATGTTGTTAAGCTGGAAAGAGTGCACAGAAGATTTATGAGGATGTTGTCAGGACTGGAGGATCTGAGCTATAGGGAGAGGTCGAGTAGCCAGGGACTCTATTCCCTGGAATGCAGGAGGATATGATAATACACAATCCGATACGATATGATAAACTTTATTCATCCCCGGAGGGAAATTGGTCTGCCAACTGTCACAACACACAACACAAGCAAATTACACAAAAACCTGAAATTAAAAGTGAAAGAAAATGAAAAGGACAAGTGACTGTTGGCTGGCTGCCGTGTGCACAGTGCCTAAACAGGAATGAACGAACAAACAAACATACATAGACTTATCCTCTGGGCAGAGGATTCTAAAACTATAGTGCTCCCCCTTTGCCCACATCAGATCCCCCTTTGTTCTCCCACTGTACCTCATGGTGGTCCCCCCATGCTGTGTCCCCCTTGTTCTTCATGGCGGTCCCACCACGCCAGCTTCCCCCCCTCACACTCCACCGCCATCCAGGTTACCATTGCCACCGCCAATACCTTGTTGCTGCCAAGGCCTCCGTTGCCGCCGAGGCCCCCGTTGCCCCTGTTGCCGCCAAGGCCCCCATTGCCGCCGAGGCTCACGCTGCCACCGAGGATCACATTGCCGTCACCACTGAGGTTCCTTCGGCCCACAGGCCTCGCCGGCTGGCTTCTACGCAGTCTCCTGGGAGGCCTGTGGGGCGAGTCAGGTCTGCCGGGGCATGTTCCGGAAGTCGGTCATCAGTGGGTGGATTGGGCCCAGGAATCTCCCAGGGACACTCTCATCATGTGTGTGGCTCCCCGGGCCACTGGAGTGATCTTATGGTGGTGTATAAAATCATGAGATCGGGCATTTCGTAAAATCGTAAAAATTGTAAAGAGCCATGGTTTTCAAGGGAAATTGGACACTTGGTTCGGAAAAAGAGGGAGATCTACAATAATTATAGGCAGCATGGAGTAAATGAGGTGCTTGAGGAGTATAAAGAATGTAAAAAGAATCTTAAGAAAGAAATTAGAAAAGCTAAAAGAAGATATGAGGTTTGCTTTGGCAAGTAAGGTAAAAGTAAATCCGAAGGGTTTCTACCGCTATATTAATAGCAAAACGATAATGAGGGATAACATTGGTCCATTAGAGAGCCAGAGTGGACAACTATCTGCAGAGCCAAAAGAGATGGGGGAGATATTGAACAGTTTCTTTTCTTCGATATTCACCAAGGAGAAGGATATTGAATTATGTGAGGTAAGGGAAACAAGTAGAGTAGCTATGGAAACTATGAGGATCAAAGAAGAGGAAGTACTGACACTTTTGAGAAATATAAAAGTGGATAAGTCTCCAGGTCCGGACAGGATATTCCCTAGGACATTGAGGGAAGTTAGTGTAGAAATAGCAGGGGCTATGGCAGAAATATTTCAAATGTCATTAGAAACGGGAATAGTGCCGGAGGATTGGCATACTGCGCATGTTGTTCCATTGTTTAAAAAGGGGTCTAAGAGTAAACCTAGCAATTATAGACCTGTTAGTTTGACGTCAGTGGTGGGCAAATTAATGGTAAGAATACGTAGAGATAATATATATAAGCATCTGGATAAACAGGGTCTGATTAGGAACAGTGAACATGGATTTGTGCCTGGAAGGTCTTGTTTAACTAATCTTCTTGAATTTTTTGAAGATGTTACACGGGAAATTGATGAGGGTAACGCAGTGGATGTTGTGTATATGGACTTCAGTAAGGCCTTTGACAAGGTTCCTCATGGAAGGTTGGTTAAGAAGGTTCAATGGTTGGGTATTAATGGTGGAGTAGCAAGATGGATTCAACAGTGGCTGAATGGGAGATGCCAGAGAGTAATGGTGGATGGTTGTTTGTCAGGTTGGAGACCAGTGACAAGTGGGGTGCCACAGGGATCTGTGTTGGGTCCACTGTTGTTTGTCATGTACATCAATGATCTGGTTGATGGTGTGGTAAATTGGATTAGTAAGTATGCAGATGATACTAAGATAGGTGGGGTTGCGGGTAATGAAGTAGAGTTTCAAAGTCTACAGAGAGATTTATGCCAGTTGGAAGAGTGGGCTGAAAGATGGCAGATGGAGTTTAATGCTGATAAGTGTGAGGTGCTACATCTTTGCAGGACAAATCAAAATAGGACGTACATGGTAAATGGTAGGGAATTGAAGAATGTAGGTGAACAGAGGGATCTGGGAATAACTGTGCACAGTTCCCTGAAAGTGGAATCTCATGTAGATAGGGTGGTAAAGAAAGCTTTTGGTGTGCTGGCCTTTATAAATCAGAGCATTGAGTATAGAAGTTGGGATGTAATGTTAAAATTGTACAAGGCATTGGGGAGGCCAATTCTGGAGTATGGTGTACAATTTTGGTCGCCTAATTATACGAAGGATGTCAACAAAATAGAGAGAGTACAGAGGAGATTTACTAGAATGTTGCCTGGGTTTCAGCAACTAAGTTACAGAGAAAGGTTGAACAAGTTAGGGCTTTATTCTTTGGAGCGCAGAAGGTTAAGGTGGGACTTGATAGAGGTTTTTAAAATGATGAGAGGGATAGACAGAGTTGACGTGGAAAAGCTTTTCCCACTGAGAGCAGGGAAGATTCAAACAAGGGGACATGACATGAGAATTAAGGGACTGAAGTTTAGGGGCAACATGAGGGGAAACTTCTTTACTCAGAGAGTGGTAGCTGTGTGGAATGAGCTTCCAGTGAAGGTGGTGGAGGCAGGTTCGTTTTTATCATTTAAAAATAAATTGGATAGTTATATGGATGGGAAGGGAATGGAGGGTTATGGTCTGAGCGCAGGTATATGGGACTAGGGGAGATTATGCGTTCGGCACGGACTAGAAGGGTCGAGATGGCCTGTTTCCGTGCTAATATTGTTATATGGTTATATGGTTATATGGTTATTTGCACAGGGTCTCTTGACCAGAATAGGTGAATTGGGGAGCAGAGGTTTAAGGTGAAGGGGAAAAGATTTAATAGGAACCTGAGGAGTAACTTTTTCACACAAAGGGTGGTGGGTGTATAGAACAAGCTGCCAGAGGGGATAGTTAAGGCTGGGACTATCCCAACGTTTAAGAAGCAGTTAAGGGGCTGTCCCACTGCGGTGACCTAATCCTCGAGTTAGGAAGAGTGTCTTCGACTTTCAAGCTCGAGGGCACACGCCTGGAAAACCTCGAGCTGGATCGACCGTCAGCTTTGAAACCCCGAACTGGATCGACCAGCCGTACACACAAACACATTGCAAAGGCGGGGCCAGAGAAAGCGGGGGAGCGCTGTCTGAAATTCAAACCTGCGATGAAGAGGAAGGTAAAAGGCGGCTGCACAGTGTACGATACGTCCTTTAGAGAGAGTGTAGTGGGGGAGGGGAGAGAGAAGGGAAGAGAAGGGGAGAGAGGAGGAGATAAGGAGAGAGAAGGGGAGAAAAGGGGAGAGAAGGGGGAGAGAAGGGGAGAGAAGGGGAGAGAAGGGGGGAGAATGGAGGGAGACACTTTTAAGAAGTATAATAAAGTTTAGCGGGCATTTTACCTACCGTCGGTTTTCCTTGGTTCTGAAAACTTCAATGAGCCAATTAAAATGCCTGGTCAGCGAAGGAGATTGCCTACGGCTGCCCTCAACTGCCTGTAACTAAATAGCGACCCCACTCCATTGCACTGCGAGTTAAAAAGAACCATGCCGACCAGTATTACTTGCGGAAAATTTTTCAACATGCTAAAAAAAATTTCCGTGACCTAGCTGAGGCCGCGAGTATTCGGGAACTTCCCTCGAGCATGAAGGAGAGATCCAGTGACCTCATAGAACCTTCTAGGACCACGTGTTGGCCATGCTGAGAGTTTGAGTCGAGGGCAAATTAGTCTAAACTCGCAGATTATGTCACCACAGTGGGACAGCCCCTTGCGACATGTATATAGATAGGACAGGTTTGGGGGGATATGGACCAAATGCAGGCAGCTGGGACTAGTGTAGCTTGGACATGTTGGCCAGTGTAGGCATGTTCTGCCGAAGGGCCTGTTTCCACACTGTATCATTCTATGACTCTACGAAGCGATCACTTAAGCTCTTCATTGTCAATGTTGGACCGTCACTAAGCACGGAGTTCTTGTCACATCCAGTCTCAATCCCATACCCTCTCCCCCACCAGCACAACCAGATTCTAACCCCAATCACAACCTCACCGAAAAGCTGAACATGACCTACTAATCACCCATCAAACCCACATCCCAATCACGTCATCAGCCTCTCCCAGCATCCCTCCACTTCAAGCAACACTGTGGACACATGGCCTAACTAATCGCTTCCTGTTATAGTGGCAGGCAGAAAAAAAAGCTTTGAACATGTTAAACATGAAGGGCTAATCTATTGCACTTACTGCACATAAATTGAGCACATAAATCAACCCTGATAGCAGCAGCACTTCAGATATGATGCGTTGCCTCATGACACATTTAATTTACCCATCCCAATATTTAAGAAATTTCAAGCCTACAAAACTTTTGAATTTATTAATCCTGAATCATTTTCTGGGGGCTTCCCAAGCCATGAAAGAACATTCATGATTCCTCCTCTCACACATGAAAACCATGACTCCATTTGACTTTGTCGCTGTAAAGTGCTGTACCAAAGGGCATTGACAGAAGTATAAATTATCATCCATGCCACCCTGGGTTGAAATAGAATTGAAGTAATTATAAAATAATAAGGCGAGCTGAATCAAGGCAATCAGTTAACTATTGCTCACAATCATGAAATACCTACCACTGAGAGAAATAAAGCTTTGGTATAATAAAGGTCAAACCAGAATCTTTAAGCTTGCAGCTGGAGCTTTGGTTCACTTCTTTGACCATTCAGGGACAGTGAATAGGATTTTAATGATCTGCTTTTCCATGATTGTCCCTGAAAAATATCTCTCAATGTGATAATGATAACAACTTAAAAGTTTGAAAATGGTAATAAGAAATTCTAACATTTATTAGCAATGAGGCAAGAATGACCTGTACAGCAGCTAAACGCCCACAATACTTTCCAAGGGATTTCACAGCTATATCATTTCTTAAAGGGGTCAATAATATCCTTTAGTTAATAATGTAAATAATTTTATTGTTTTATCATTGGTCAAAAATAAACTAGGGAGTATGATTAAAACCAATGTTATATTCTGTTTGGATTTCTTTAATACCATGATTTATTTTTCTTAATTTCTCAAGATGTGTGCATAACCGATAGGAAACATTTACAATATTGCTTTCTCAAATCATTCTTGGACAGATGGTGATGGACCATTCGCAACAATTGTTGGAGTCATTCAGTAAAATATACACCCTCTGTGTTGTTGAGTAGGAAGTCTTTGAATTAGATTGAGTTCTGGTGAAAGAACAACAATATAGTTTGAGATCAGGACCATCTGTGATGCAGAGATTAATCTATAGGTGGAGTTACCCTTTAGGCTTTGGAAATTTGGCATGTCCCCTACAACTCCCATGCACCATAAATAGCATTTTATTACGATGCATCACAGCTTGGTTGGTGAACAGCTCCATCCAAGACCGCAAGAAATAGCAGCAAATTGTCAACGCAGCCTCGACATTCACACAAACCAACTTTTTATGGACTCCATTTATACCTCAGGCTGCCTCGGCAATGCCAGCAGCATAATCAAGGACGGGTCACACCCTGTCCTCTCCCTCTTTTCCTCTCTCCCATCAAACAAAAGGTATAGAAGTATGAAAATGCATACCTCCAGATTCAGGGAAAGTGTCTTCCCAGCTGTTATCAGGCAACTGAATCATCCTAACACAACCTGAGAGCAGTGCTGAACTTCTATCTACCTCTTTAGTGACCTTCGAACTTTCCTTGATCGGATTTTGCTGGCTTTACCTTGCACTGGACATTATTCCTTTATCATGTATCTATACACTGTGAATGGCTCGAATGTAATCACATGTTGTACACTCTTGTACGCTGGTACACTCTAGAGTTTAGAAGGATGAGAGGGTATCGCATTGAAACATATAAGATTGTTAAGGGTTTGGACATGCTGGAGGCAGAAAACATGTTCCCGATGTTGGGGGAGTCCAGAACCAGGGGCCACAGTTTAAGAATAAGGGGTAAGCCATTTAGAACGGAGACGAGGAAACACTTTTTCTCACAGAGAGTTGTGAGTCTGTGGAATTCTCTGCCTCAGAGGGCGGTGGAGGCAGGTTCTCTGGATGCTTTCAAGAGAGAGCTGGTTAGGGCTCTTAAAGATAGCGGACTCAGGGGATATGGGGAAAAGGCAGGAACGGGGTACTGTTTGGGGATGATCAGCCATGATCACATTGAATGGCGGTGCTGGCTCAAAGGGCCGAATGGCCTACTCCTGCACCTATTGATAATTGTCTATTGTATTGTCGTTCTGCTTACTGGATAGCACGCAACAAAAGCTTTTCTCTGTACCTCAGTACACGTGACAATAAACTAAACTGCAGTCTCTGTGGGTTCAAGAGGCACTTGTAGAGTTACTGTGAAGCATTTTAAATGTAGTAAACACACTGCAGTTTTGGTATATTAGTGGTTGAGGGAATGAATGCTAACTGTTGTGGCTGGGTTGCCAATCAAGCAGCTGGCTCTGTAATGGAGAGTGTGGACCTTCTTAGTTCTGGAGCTGAACTCTTTCATAAAATTAGAAAGCATTCCAACAATGGAAAAGAAAATCACACAAAGTTAAATGGGGCAGCCAATTCATTATAGCTTCCTGCCAGAAGTTATAGTTAGCCCTAAACTAGTAGGAAAATTTGTGCAGAAAATGTTTTGTTTAATTCAGGGAATTCTCCAAAGAGCACATTTACAACAGTTTCAGAATAATTACTAAAAGATGTTGGACGAGTGGATGTATTTGCCTTTGCTCATTAAGAATTAGACCTCAATGCCTTTTAAGTTTTTTTTTACTGCAAAAAACTGTTCAAAAGCTGAAAAAAATCCATGCTTGACACAAAATTGCTGAAAACTAAAAATGCTTGTCTTTTGATAAGTAATTAATAATAATAAAATAAAGATTTGAACATGGTGTTAAGAATTTGTCATTAGGTCACGATGGGCTCAGCATGATGGGGTAGTAGTAGAGTTGCTGTCTTACTGCGCTAGTGACCTGAGTTCAATCCTAACAACGGATGCTTGTCTGTATGGAGTTCGTACATTCTTCGAGTTTCCGCCCACATTCCAAAGACGTACAGGTTTGTAGGTTAATTGGCTTGGTATAAATCTAAAATTGTCCCTAGTGTTCGGTGCGGACTTGGTGGGCCAAAAGGCCATGCTATATCCTAAACTAAACTAAACAAAACTAATCTACTCATTTAAATACATTTAATGGAATATATATGTGCAAAATAATCCAGGTATCCATTTCAAGCCATGTTGAGTATCATTTAATAATTTCATTCATATTTTATCTATTAAGCATCATTTATTTAACATTCTTTGTTTAATACCCATGTGTTGGTATACAAGACTGCTCATTGGAGCCATAAGTATTTCAAGTTCTAATTTGACATGCACAATTCATCTCCTAGAGCTTAAAAAGTCTGCTACGAAAAAAGAATTAAAGTTTGAATTATATCAGGAAAAGACTCATAATGTGTCCAAGAAAGCAGTAAGGGTGAGGCTGGGGAAATATTGACAAAGAAAGGGAAAGTAGCTTGTCTAGCAAGTACCATTAAAATAAAACAAAATTCTTCCAGAGAAAAAATAAAAAAGAGAAAATCTGGCTAAGGTATTCCTTTATAATATTCCTTTACTGCAGCAGAAGGAAGTCGCAGCGAAAATCAACTAATCTGTTGTGCCTGTCTTTGATGGAAACAGTGGGCAGTTAAAGGTTTAGAGAGAAGAACTATAGGATGTCAAAGAAATTGGGATTAACAAAAGGAAGTCTGGGAGAAACAAATGGAATTGAAAGGCAATAAATCCCCTGGGCCTGATGACTTGTATTCTAATGTTTGAAGGAAGTGGTAATGGAGATAATCGATGCACTGTTCATAATTACCTAGTTTCGAGATCCCCCACTGTGAAGCTAGACAATGTAAACCCACCATTTACGAAAGATAGGAGAGAGATTTCAGTCAACTATAGACCAGTTATCCCAACATTAGTAGTAGGGATCATTTTGGAGTCAATTATTAAGGACATGGAAAGTTGAAAAATATTTGAACTAGGCAGAGTCAACATATATATATATATATGTGTGTGTGTGTGTGTGTGTGTATATATATATATAATTTTTTTAATAATATTTTTATTAGAAGCAAACACATATTATGGAAAAAACATTTCATGTATATCAGTCGTACATTATTAATATTATCAATTGTAGATTGATTCTGCTTCTAGATTTTTTTTTTATAGAGAGTAAAAAAGAAAGAGAAAAAACCCCACAAATGTCAAGATAAAAAAAGAATGGAATGATTTACTAATAATACATCATTGGAGATAGGTTCGTAAATTATAAAGTATAACTTTTCATCTAATCCTGAGCAAGCTTCAGTTAGGTTCCCGTGCTGAACCGATCTACCCCTTCAAATAGTCAATGAATGGAGACCATATTCTAACAAAAAGTTCTTGTTTGTCTATTAAGACAAGTCTAATTCTTTCCAGGTGTAGGGTCTCCGGCATTTCTATAATCCACATTTTAATTGTGAGGGTTATAGGGCCTTTCCAAATTTTAATATTAATTTTTTCCCAGTTATTATACTGTAGTCGAGACAGTTTATTTGGCTTGTTGTAAGTGTTAGACTTTGTTCTGATATACCAGGTATTATTAGTTTTGAGTCGGGATCCAATTTAATATTGACAACTTCTGAAATTATTCTAAAAATATCAATCCAGAAATGTTTGATTTTTATACAATTTATAAAAGTATGTGTTAAGTTAGCCTCTTGATGCTGACATTAATCAAAGATAGGAGAGATATGTGGGAAGATTCTATTTCGTTTTGTTTTAGAGTAATGTAATCTGTGTAATACTTTAAATTGTATTAAAGCATGTCTGGCATTTAACGATCATTGATGTACATATTGTAGACTTTCATCCCAAATATCTTTTGTTATAGGTTGGCCTAATTCATTTTACCATGTGTGTCTATATAATTCCATCGATGGGACCACGCTATCTAAGAGGGTGTTATAAATATAAGTTGGTAATTTTTCTGTATTAGGAAGTTTATTCAGACATTCGTCGAGGATTTCTGGTTCCCTAGTCCTATAATCTTGTGTATTTGATTTAACATAATCTCTAAGTTATTTGAGTGTAGCCCGTAGATCTGTTGTAACTCCTGAAATGAAAGAAAAGTGCCTTTCCTATAAAGATGTCCCATCTTTTTAATTCCATAATTTTTCCATTGTGCAAAACCTTTATCCAATATGGAGGGTTTAAATAAAGGATTGTTTACACTGGGGAAACAGAGTGATATATTATCCATTTTTTTATTGGTAGGGTTTTCCCTATTGGTTTTTTTGTGCAGTTTTGTGGGAGCAAACATAATCAAACCAATTTCAAAAGGCAAACAGTCTTATTTTTCCATCCTTAACCAATCTGGTTGCTGATCCATTTCTTTCAGCCAGGAATTCATGTTTTTAATATGGACTGCGCAAAAATAAAACAAAAAATTTGGTAAGGCTAAACCTCCATTTGTCTTTGAGTTACATAAATGTTTTTTGCTTATTCTATGATTCTTATAATCCCAGATGAAGCTTGTAACTCAACATAAATATTTGAAAAGGAAATTATGTTTTGAAATAATGCTCTCTTTTTTTTGGTGTATCTAGCAGAATAGATAATGGAAACCAGTTGATATAGTGTATTTGGACTTCCACAAGGCCTTTGATGAGCTGCCACACTAATGTTAATTTTCACAAAATTATAGTGCATTGTGCTGGTATGAACTGATAATGGGTATGAAAAAAACAAGATGAACAGGTTTTATTCTACTTGTGCTGTTGTGATACTTGGGATGCTACAGGGATTGCTCTTGGTACTCCAGCTCATAGTATCAGGTTCATAGAGTCATACAGCATGGATAGAAATCCTTCTTCCCAATTTGCGCATGCCGATCAACATGCACCATCTACGTGCTTTAGCGAACCATGAAATCATCTATGTCTCCAATCATCGTTGGCGGCCACTCGAAACAAATATGATTGTCCTCTCCTCTCCATACGGTCATTTACTTGTGGGTCAGCAGATGTCTGTAGCGGCCAATCCGCGATCCACACACCTTGGTGAAACATGGGCAGTGGAGACTGGCTGTGGTTGGTAGTCGTCAATCCCCCATCTCTCTCTCTCCTTACGGTGCTGTCGCTTTGTCTCTGAAACATGGCATAGTTGAATTTCATGACGTGCAGCTCCTTCTTGCACGGATTTCCTCCAGGAATGCCTGTCCAGTGCACTGTGCTCCCAGTTGCTCGATGTGATGTGGAATTTCTTCAGACTGTTCTTGATGTTGTCTTGGAGGCCTGACAGTTGCAGCTCACCTGCAGTCCATCTGTTTTTCCTTTTTTATTGTTGTTTTCATTTGTCTGTTTTAGTTTAGTTTAGTTTATTAGGTTGTGTAAGTGTGGGGGGGAGGGTGGGAGAAACATTGTTTTAGTCTCTTCCATCGGGGGGGTGCGACTTTTCCTTGTCGTGTTCCCCGTCTCTGTCTCCGTCTGCGCTGAGGCTTAATGGCGGAGCTGGTGGCCTCGGGGCTGTGATGGCGTTCCAGCGTCCCAGCAGCGGCCCAACTTGGAACTATGGTGGCGTTCCGGCATTCCAGCGGCGGTGCCGCGGCTTCGGGGCTGTTGCGGCGTTCCGGCAGCGGCGGCCCGATTTCGGAGGATCGGTCGCAGGCCCAGTGGATGACATCGTCGGGAGCTTGCAGGTCACAGGTAGATGACATGTTTTTCCGGAGCTCCTGCAACAACAGCTTCATCCGCTGGACTGGAGGGCGGCAGCTTCGGCAGCTTCGACCACCCCGGGCAGTGGAGTTTCAACCGGCCCGTTCGCGGTGCTAGATTCAGCCGCAGGACTGACTTACTTACCATCACCCGGCGGGGTCACAACATCGGAGGCCTGGATCGCCTCATTGCAGAGGGAGAACAAGGAGGGAAGAGACAAATACTTTAAGATTTTTGCCTTCCATCACAGTGAGGAGGTGCCTGGTGAACTCACTGTGGTGGATGTTAAATTTGTGTTTTTTGTGTGTTTTTGTTATTATTATTATTATTATTATATGTATGACTGCAGGCACGAAATTTTGTTCAGACAGAAAGGTCTGAATGACAATAAAGGTTCAAGTATTCAAGTAAGTATTGAAACGTTTCTTTGGCCCAACGGGGGCTCGCCGACCTTTCTTCAATTAAGAGTACAGGATTTGTTTAGGGAGATATGTGTTGGACATGTAGATGACATGGCCAGTCAATCGATGTTGGTGCTGCATTATTGTGGTGGTGTTGCTGGTCATGTTGGCTTCCTCCAAAATGCTGATGTTGGTGCATTTGTCCTCCCAGCTGATCTTCAGAATTTTTCGTAAGGATCTTTGATGGTATTGTTCCAATGCTCTCAGGTGCCTGCTGTAGGTGGTCCATGACCTGACTCCATACAACAGGGTGGAGAGGACATCGGCTCTGTAGACCAACAGTTTTGTTTGATCCTCTAGTCTTCAAAGACTCTTTTCCTGAGTCTGGTGTAGGCTCCGCTGGCACAACTCAGGTGATGTTTGACCTCAGAGTCGATGTCAGCTTTTGAGGAAAGAATGCTGCCAAGGTTGGGGAAGTGGTTTTCAAGAGTGGTGTCATCCACTTTTATAGTGGGCTAGGTAGACGGCTGGTTGGGTGGAGATTGATGTAGGACCTGGGTCTTGATATTTAAGGCTCTGTATGCCTTGGCAAATTGATTCAGGATGCTGTGGAGGTCTTCTGCAGAGTGTGCTGCAATGGCGCAGTCATCCACGTGCTGTAGCTGGTGGCATTACTGACTTTGCTCTTGTCCGTCAACCTATTAAGGTTGAAGAGCCCATCATCAGTTCTGCAGAGGATTGGGATCTCCTGTAGCAGCTCTTCACCAATGAAGTGAAGTATGGCAGCAATGAAGAAGACAAACAGGGTGGGTGCGATGATGCATCCCTGTTTGACCCCCGTTTCCACAATGAAGGGCTCGGACAGAGCCGCAGCTGCTGAGCACTGTGACCGACGTGCCATCATGTAGATGCCTCAATATTCTGATGTACTTGTCATGACAACCGTACCTTGATAGTATGTTTAAAGAGCCTTGCTGTCTACTGAGTCAAAAGCCTTTGTCAGGTCTATGAAGGCCATGTACAAAGGCTGCCTTTGATCACAGCATTTTTCGTGGATTGGAGTGCTGAGAGTATCATGTCTGCTGTACCTATGGATGGGCAGAAGCCACACTGTGATTCTGGGAGTACTTGAATCATCTATGCCTACCATCCATGCCTACCACACCTATGCTGACTATGATGTCTATGCATTTTCTACTACACTCTCTCTTGTTAAATCTTCCTTCCCATAATGTGTTGATTAGAACTGTACATAACTGGTTAAGTACTAAAGCAGGTAATTCAGAATGTTAATAGTAGCTTATTATTTATTGCCTGGCGTTTTAGATACAACATAGGGACGTTTTGCTTCAGTTACAGCATGAGGTCAGATCTGGAGTACTATATATTAAATGAGTCTTTTTGTTTAAATAAAATAGTTCATGTCTTGACAGACAATGCTGTGAAAATTGGTTAGCCTAACAGCAAGAATAAATGGCTTCTCCTTAGACAAAACGATGGATAGGCCAGATGTGTATGTACTGGAGTTTAGATGAGAGAGAGGTGGCTTGGTTAAACGTAACTCCTGAGAGGCCTTGAAAACGAGAAGATTACGGAGAGTCGGGATGCAAGGAGAACTCTAACTTCTACAGGTGCACAGTAGAGAGCATGCTGACTGGTTGAATCGTGGCTTGCTTCGGCAACTTGAGTGCCCAGGAGTGAAAAAGACTACAAAAAGTAGTAAACACTGCACAGTCCATCATCGGCTCTGACCTTCCTACCATCGAGGGATCTATCGCAGTCGCTGCCTCAAAAAGGCTGGCAGCATCATCAAGAACCCACATCATCCTGGCCACACACTCATCTCCCTGCTACCTTCAGGTAGAAGGTACAGTAGCCTGAAGACTGCAATGTCCAGGTTCAGAAACAGCTAATTCCCTACAGCCATCAGGCTATTGATCTCAACTCAAACAAAACTCTGAACATTAATATCCCATTATCCGTTTATTTGCACTTTACCTGCTTTATTTATTCCTGAGTGTATATATTTATACAATGGTGTATGGACACACTGATCTGTTCTGTATTCATGCCTTCTATATTCTGTTGTGCAGAAGCAAAGTAAGAATGTCATTGTCCTATCTGGGACACCTGACAATAAACTCTCTTGAATCTTGAAATCTTGAAATCTTGAGTGCATTTGGAGGGAATAATTCTAACAGTGGGAGAGTATAGAATTAAATTCACTGTTTAAAAATAAGGGCTGACCAATTTAAGACAAAGATAAGGCGTTTTATTTCACCTTCAGAGCATTGTGGTTGTTTGGAAATCTCTTGGTCACAGGTGGTGGAAGAAGAGTTTTTGATTATTTTTAAGGCTTTCATCACAAGGGGGTGAAACGTTACCATTGGTGGATAGAAATGAAGAGATTTGAATACAATCAGATCAACCTTGATTTTACTCAAGGACAGAGCAGGCTTAAGAATTTATATTGTATGCATTTGCACCTAATTCTTCTGTTTATAGTTGTAGGATTGGGAAATCACCTTTAACTAATTTATTTTAGGAGATATGGGATTCTGAGATGGCTTTTGATAAAGTATCACCCAGGAGATTGGCCAACAATGTTGAAGTACATGGAATTAAGGGCAACTAGGTTGAATTGAAAACAATTCAGAAAGCAGAGTAGGTATAATCAGATATTTCCCAGACTGATATAACCATATAACCATATAACAATTACAGCATGGAAACAGGCCATCTCGGCCCTACAAGTCCGTGCCGAACAACTTTTTTTCCCTTAGTCCCACCTGCCTGCACTCATACCATAACCCTCCATTCCCTTCTCATCCATATGCCTATCCAATTTATTTTTAAATGATACCAACAAACCTGCCTCCACCACTTCCACTGGAAGCTCATTCCACACTGCTACCACTCTCCGAGTAAAGAAGTTCCCCCTCATGTTAGCCCTAAACATCTGTCCCTTAATTCTGAAGTCATGTCCTCATGTTTGAATCTTCCCTATTCTCAAAGGGAAAAGCTTGTCCACGTCAACTCTGTCTATCCCTCTCATCGTTTTAAAGACCTCTATCAAGTCCCCCCTTAACCTTCTGCACTCCAGAGAATAAAGACCTAACTTATTCAACCTATCTCTGTAACTTAGTTGTTGTAACGGATGGGCTGTGATTAGTGGGATATTGTTGAGATTGGTGCTTGAGTAATGACTATTCCCAATCTCTTTCTTTGGGACAGGGAATGAAATGTCGCATTGTCATGTTTGCTCATCATCATCATCGTTGAAACAGCAATGGGCACGGTGCCTTACAATGCTATGTACGACAGTGATCGCAACTTCTACTGAAGTGTGGATGACTCTTGCTGCCACAAGCTCATCCGCCCTTGACAGGTCTTGTGTTTGGTCCTGCTGGGAGTCCACAGCCCCCTCCTCACTTGGCAAACCAGATGGGGGAGACGATTTAGTCACCGATTATCCGACCATGGGGCAAGTAGCACGGGTTTACATGGTACCCGTGGTGGGGGGGAGCTCCCCACGACCTGATCTGAGGATCTAAAACCAGCAATGAGTTATGAGAAAGATGTACAGAGGCTCAAAAAGGCATTTAAATAATCTAAGTGAGTGGTTCAGAACATGGCAAATTGAATACTAAAAGGAAAAACATGAGGTCATCTATTTCAGCACAGAAAAAGAAAACAGGATTTTTTTAATAGTGACATACTGGAAAATGTCAATATTCAAAGGGATTCAAGGACTCTTTGTACTCGTCACTGCAAGCTAGCATGCAACTGCAGAAAACAATTAGTATGCTGAACTGCATTTCAAAATCAATTGTCTACAGAAGTGTCTCAGCCTGAAACGTCATCCATTCCTTCTCTCCAGTGATGCTGTCTGTCCCGCTGAGTTACTCCAGCTTTTTATGTCTATCTTAAGTAAGATAGGGACTCTTAGTGAGCACCCAGAATATTATTAGTTTCAGTCTCTTTATCTGAATGTGTATACTACCCTTGCAGCATATGAAATGAAATTACCATAGATCTGGCTGGTTTCAGGGAGAGTGGGTTTGATCTTTAGAGTTTATTATAATGACAGGTGAATCTGCATTTACATGGCTCAAAAGACTGGACTGTAGGAAGGATGTTACCCCTGGCTAAGGAATCTAGAACCAAGATCAGGGAATTAAAATTATAACAGAGAAGAGAAGAAAGTAAGAGAGTGGTGAATATTGGAATTCTCTACACTGGAGCACTGCGGAGACTCAGTCATTTACTTCATTTAAAGAAACGACTTGACAGATTTGTTGATATTCATGGAAACAAGTAATGCAGGAAAAATACCATTTTACTTCGGAGTCACGTGAGTGACTACGTGAAGAAGAACCCGGCCAGGACACATGCGTGACATATCGCAACACGCATTGCAAAGTGTCACAGCAGGGGGAACGTCGAGCAGCAGAATTTGAAAGCCGGGAACAGCAGATAAGGAGACTGCGTTCCTTCCACTTACCTTACAGGTGGAGACATGGATGAGATCCACGGAGGCGGCGAAAAAGCTGGCGGGGGGGGGGGGAACCGCGGAGTTGCGGGCAGCCAGCAGCAGCAGCCAACGGCACGCCAATCTCCCGTAATGGGAACAGCTGTGCCCGACTTCATTCATAGAGCGAAGCAAAAAACTAACAGAGTCGTTGACTCCGATGAGTCCGACTCTGATTAGCCACGAGCGGCCAGTGCCCGTGAGCATTGGGGCCGGTTGGAGCGGCTTCAGGAGCAGCCGCGAGCGGCCAGTGCCCATGCGCATTGGAGCCGGTTGGAGCGGCTGGGAGCGAGGAACAAGAGCAGCCGCGACGGCCAGTGCCCATGAGCATTGGAGCCAGTTGGAGCGGCTGCAGGAACTGGAGCAGCCGCAAGTGGCCAGTGCCAGAGAACATTGGAGCCAGTTGGAGCGGCTGTTGGAGCAAATACTCCAAAGTGACAGGCTCCGGGAGATGGAGACTAGTCACATTGGGCAGCTAGTAAGTCCTACAGCAGTACCTCTTGTAGGGCTGCACAGTGTTTCTCCCTCATCAGAGGGGAGTACAGGGGGTCAATTCTGGGCTGACCCTGAAGAGGGGTGCAGAACATACCCCTAGTGCACATGGGGTGCAAGAAAACCTGTTGATATGGTGTCCCAGTTTATTCAACCTGACCAAACTGGCCAAAACCTGGAACCTAAAATAGCTGCAAGTATCAACTACTTGTCATTCAACCAGCTATAAGGACAGGCATTATTGGACACCATAGCAAGCCACTTACCACCAGGGAACTGAAAATCACTGAATGTTCCCAGTGTCAACCAGTGTATTTGAAAACATGTCGGAGCCTCAATCAGAGCCAGGGACTTGAAACTACAGAAAGTTCTGAAAGTCCTAACAGCGGGAATTACGGTTTTCGCCCGCATAATAAATGAAAAAGACATGACACAAGATCACCAGGATGCACTGGCTTTATTTTGCGACTACCAATACGAGTAAACAGCATTAGGAAGAAGTGCCATTCAACCGGCTTTAGACCCTAATTTGCAGGCCTGTGCAAACCTGGAACCTCCAAACCACCAATATTACTATTTGGAGGCAACTTATCAAAACAGATAAAAGAACTTGACGAAAAGGGTAAAACCCTGGGGCTCATTAAAGCAACGTCTAAAAACTACTTCGGCCAGAAACAGCACCCCTACGCACCACCAGTCGGCCAAGACAAACTGGTGAAAGCTCAAAGGCCAGGAACACTCAACATCGGTCTTTTTAGGCCATGGCCCAGACCGGCCTTCCTGGGGAATGCGTTAACCCTCAACACCGACCCAACTACAGATCCAGACACACGTCGGAGGATGCCGAAAAAGTAACAAACCTACCAATGGTAACCATGGAGATGGGTGGGTCTGGTTCCTTTTGAGGTTGATGGGAGATTACAATTCTATCTGGATGCATGGAATAAATTAACTACCGACACTTATATTTTCAGAAGTATAGGGTTATACCATAGAATTTATACAAAACAAAATCCTCCAGTTCAGCATGTACCGAACCGAATGTTCGTGCTTACAGGCAAAGAAAAATCAAAAGCGCATGCTGAACTACAGTGGCCATATAAAAAACGAGTAATGGAGGAAACTCATCACAGGAATTCGTGTCCAAAATCTTTATCGTAAACAAGATGGTGTTTGCCGCATCATCATAGATTTGACTAATTTGAATACTTTCGTACTATATATTCATTACTAGATGGAAACCTTTGTTACTGCTAAGCAATTGATTTCCTAGGTCACTACATGGCAAGCATTGTTTAAAAGATGCTTACTATACAGTACCCATTAGAGGTGACCACAGATGTTATTTAACACAATGGATCACCTTGGGTTCACCCTTAACTCAGTTCACATGTCAGTGACTTTGCCAAAAGAAAAGGTTACAGCCTTAATGGAGGCTTGCAGCAAAATCGTTGACATCACAAAACCATCCATCAGACTGGTAGCAAGAATAATTGGCATAATAGTGGCTGTGTTTCCAGCCACACAAATCGGACCTTTACATTATCAAAAATTACAGAGGGCTAAAATACGAGCACTCAAAAATTATGGTGGTCATTTTGACAGACCAATGTAGCTACCAACAGAGGCCATAATGGAACTAAAATGGTGGAACGATAACATTAGGCATTGTTCCTATCCAAACATTATCACCTACCCTTGGATTGGATAGTTATATGGACGGGAAAGGAATGGAGGGTTGTGGTCTGAGCGCAGGTATATGGGACTAGGGGAGAATACGTGTTCGGCACGGACTAGAAGGATCGAGATGGCCTGTTTCCGTGCTGTAATTATTGTATGGTTATATGGTTATTACCCGTCTATGGAACTACTAACTGATGCCAGTGCACTTAGATGGGGTGTTACCAATTCCATCTCCAGCTGTGGGGGAGATTGAATGCACAGGAGGCATCATTATTACAAACACTGGGCATCAACTACCTGGGAATGTTAAGTGCATTCCATGGCCTTAAGTCATATTGTTCTGGGTTATATCACCAGCATGTTAGACTACAAATTAACAACACCACCGTAGTAGCATATATCAACCATATGGGTGGAAACAAATCGACATTATGTGACAATCTGGCCAACACAATTTGGCAATAATGTATCCAGAGAGAGATATTTGGATATCAGCTACCTACTTACCAGGTAAACTAAATTTAGTGGCAGGCAACAGGTCACGCAAATTCAATGAAAACACTGAATGGATGTTGGATAAAAATGTATTTGCTGAAATTACAGCACGGTATGGAACACCAGATATCGACCTATTCGCATCCAGGCTCACTCCAGCTATCGAATTATGTTCATGGGAACCAGAACCTGGGGCATTGGCAACAGATGCATTTTTGCTGCATTGGGGGATTGTTTATTTATGCATTCCCTCCTTTCTGCCTCATCAGTCGGGTATTTTGGAATATACAGCAAGACTCCGCATCTGGTATTTTAATAGTACCCGATTGGTCTACTCAACCATGGGTCCCGGTGATACTCGACATGGTATTAGAACCATGCATCACCATCCATCATAGACCTAATTTACTGGTTCATCCCGCAACAAGGGGAAGTTACCCATGTCATAATTATATAAACCTATTAATTTGTAGTTTGAAAGCACCTCTACCACACCTGGGACTGACAGACCGAACAGTGGATATTATTTCAGCGGCCCACAGACAGTCCACCAAAAAAAAAACAAAAACAAAAAAAAAACAGTACTTGGTATCATCAAGAAATGGGAAGTACTGTCACAACAATAAACATCACCCACAGATCTATGAACATCCCGTCTGTTCTGGAATTCCTGGCAAGCGTCCATTACAATGAGAGGCTCAGTCATAGTGCCACCAATTGCGCCAGAAGTGCTCTGTCAACATACCTGTGGCAAGGAACAGAGCAGCATTCTGTTGGGACACACCCTGGCAACCAAACTCATGAGGGGCATTTTTAATGTTAATCCCCCAAGAACCAGGTACTCCCAAATATGGGATGTGAGCATTGTACTGACCATGTTAAGAAACTGGTCTCCAGCTACAGCTCTGTCCCTACAGAAACTGACTATGAAAACAGTCATGCTGATGGCCTTGGTCACGGCACAAAGGGTCCAGTCACTACAGAAACTAAGGCTGGACAACATGACTATTTCATCTGGAAATTTAACTTTTCACAACAATGAATTAGTCAAACAGACCAGACAGGGGTCAACAGGCCTAAAAACAGAATTCAGGGCCTAGCCGACAGATGATCGTCTCTGTATTGTAACACACTTACTATTATATATGGAGTATACTAAGATCACCAGAGGGAAAGAAATGTCACTTTTAATCAGCTACAAACAGCCACTCAAAACAGTGACAGTTCAGGCCATCTCTAGATGGCTAAAACAGGTCCTAATAAAGGCTGGAGTAGACACTAGCATTTTAAATCTCACTCCACCAGGGCTGCAGCTACATCGGCAGCGATGAAGTTGGATGTTCCTATGGACCAAATCCTCAAGACAGCAGGATGGTCAACGGAAAAAACTTTCCAACGATTTTATAACAAACCAGTCATTCAACCTGGAACATTTGCAGAAACAATTTTAAGTTCTGTAATATAATTTACCCCATAAATAGGGGCTATAATTTGGTGTTAATATATTTATCGTTGAGTTTTCAATATCGTATTGATGTCTAATGATGTTAACTCTATTCTCCCCATAATCAAGGCAGATGTGATGCATGGACTCGTTTCCACGGCATGAAATCACAGAGCTATAAAATCTTCATGTAGTTACTCACGTGACTCCGAAATAAAATAGTAGGATTAAACGAGAATTTACCAGTTTGAAGTTTGATGGTTATTTTATGAGGAGTAACGTTGAGGGATTACGTGCCCTCCGCTCCCACCCTTGATCATATACTCAACTGGTATCTCTTCTCTAATCTTACTATGTTTAGTCATTACAGTTATCTGTGATTTCACACTGCTGCTTTGAAGAATGACACGCATGCGTCCTGGCGGGGTTCTTCTTCACGTATTCCCTCAACGTTACTCCTCATAAAATAACCATCAAACTTCAAACTGGTAAGTTCTCGTTTAATCTTACTATTCTTTAGTCGATCCTTGGAATTTCACAGGTCAAATTCAGCCACTAGAGTCTGCACCAGCTAAAGTATACCAACCCTTTAAGATCAAGCTAGCTGCAGTCTTTCCAGGTGTGGCAGAGGTTCACCTGCACCTCCTCCAACCTCATCTATTGCATCTGCTGCTCTAGATGGTAGCTGGTCTACATCGGTGAGACCAAGCATAGGCTTGGCGATCGCTTCACCGAACACCTCCGCTCGGTTCGCAATAACCAACCTTATCTCTCACTGGCTCAGCACTTCAACTCCCCCTCCCATTCCGAATCCGACCTTTCTGTCCTCAGCCTCCTCCATGGCCAGAGAGAGGACCACCATAAATTGGAGGAGCAGCACTTCGTATTTCGCTTGGGCAGTTTGCACCCAGGCGGTATGAACATTGACTTCTCTAATTTCAGGTAGTCCTTACTTTCTCCTCCCCTTCTCAGCTCTCCCTCAGCCCACTGGCTCCACCTCTTCCTTTCTCCCCCCCCCACCACATCAGTCTGAAGAAAGGTTTTGGCCTGAAATGTTCCATAGATGCTGCCTCACCCGCTGAGTTTCTCCGGCACTTTTGTCTACCTTTAAGCAATGCAAGATGGTTTTATTTAGTGGCAGCAAATATTGACTTAGAATCTCTGCTGATGCCTCCAAGCAAAGATGCTGCTTGAGTTTCTGTTTGGGTGTCCTGTACATTTAAAGTTCTGTCACCTGTCATGTAGTTATGTACAAAGTGTAAACATTTTTATCCATGTATTCAAGTGTAATTTCTGCTAATAATGAAGAACGCACATTCAGAACATAACCCTGACGAGAAATATGAATTATTAAAAAGATTGCTCTTCAGCGGTATTTATTAAGGAATGAGTTAGTTAATGTGGAAAGGGTTTAATGGACTTAAGGAAAATCAGTTGAATTGAGAATCTTACTTGGCCGCAGTAAAATCATTAAAGGGTATGTATATTACCACTGTTGGCTTCCTCACGTCGACTGAAAATAGCACTCGAATGAATTATAATGGCATAATAGAAAACAGTACACAGGAGAAATTGGAAGCATAACACAATCATTTCCCTCCAGGAGGTGTAACTGAATAGAATATATCTAAATAATCAGCACCAATAAAAAAAATAGTCAGACTGCATGCATCCTGTAGAAAAAACAAAGCATGATTCTAACTTGACAACATGGGCTAGAAATATTTCAACACATAAAAATGAGCACAACATGTAATGTTCCATCTATTTTGAAGACTCTGCATCCATTAGCACTCCCAAACTGCACATCAAGATCCAAAGTTGCATTGGGTTGCACTTGGCTATTATACAGTACTTAAATTTGAAATTCAAATTCAAATTTGGACAAATTCTCCGACAAGTAGGAGTTAAGTTATAGGTACAGATTCTGTGTTAGTGTCTTCTCTTTTTCATTCTCCAAAGCAATGAAGGAAAACTGGTAATTAAAGCTAATAAACAGCTCTACTTTATTTGTAAAATAAATAAAATTATACAAACCTATTTCCTCTGGTCCTTGATTCCACTACCCTGGGCAAGAGATTCTGTGCATCTACCCGATCTATTCTTCTCATGATTTTATACACCTCAATAAGATCACCCCTCATCCTTCTGTGGTCCAAGGAATAGAAATCTTCTCTGAACCCTTTCAAACTTGACAATATCTTTCCTGTAACATGGTGCCCAGAACTGATCACAATACTCTAAATGCAGTCTCACCAACGTCTTATACAACTACCACTCGACCTCCCAACATCTATACCCAATACTCTAACTGATGGCCAATGTGCCAAATGTCTTTTGACCACCTTATCTACCTGCGACTCGACCTTCAAGGTACCATGCACCTGCTCTCGTAGATTCCTATGCTCTACAACACTCCCCAGAGGCATACCATTCACTGCATAGGTCCTGTCCTTGTTGTGCGTCCCAAAATGCAACACCTTACATTTCTCTGTATTAAATTCCATCGACCATTCCTCTTATATGGAATACCTTTCTCCATGGTGATTAATGATCTAGAATGAGGTTTGCTTTGACTCACTATGACCTTCCATTATAACTGTCAGTCTGGGCTTCATCCCCTAACTCTCAATCTCCAAATCAATGGCATAGTAATTATTTGTCACCCTGTTACACCCTGTTGTGAAATGAAATTGGTCTTCTTTTATCCGTCTCCAGCTGATATCCTACTCATTTTTGAAACAATTTTGGATTTCTTGTTTAATCAAGCTTCCTGTTATTGGGAATATAATTGTCATTTATTATCATCTCACTGCATAGGACTGTTCATCATCACTTAGGTTAATATATTGCAGAAGAGTAGGATCCTGAAGTAGGGATTTCACTATGATGACAGTGTGCTTCAATAGTTCCTTAGCCACCGAACAGTATTGGCAGGTACACAAAAATGCTGGAGAAACTCAGCGGGGCAGCAGCACCTATGGAGCAAAGGAAATAGGTGACGTTTCGGGCCGAAACCCTTCTTCAGACAGAAACGTGCCCGAAACAGGCCCGAAACGTCGCCTATTTCCTTCGCTCCATAGATGCTGCTGCACCCGCTGAGTTTCTCCAGCATTTTTGTGTACCTTCGATCTTTCAGCATCTGCAGTTCCTTCTTGAACAGTATTGGCAAATGGTTTGGCGAACCATTCCAAATCTCAAAACCATGTCTGCTGTAAATTGGGCCATTATCTGTGATCAACACCTTAAAGATGCCACATCTAGCTAAGAAGTGTTGCACTTGTAAATTGCCATCGATGAGTAGCTGGTTTTTGTGGCAACTACTTTATATCAAACTTGAAAAATAATCCACTGTCACCCATCTTGGTGAAATAGATCTGACCCAAGTTTTGCTCAGATTATTTTGACCAAAGATTTAACGATTGTGAGATGTTTCTTTTTCTTGTTTTCTTTCTAAAGATCTGCAGGCCTTGCCTTTCTACATTTGAGCCCTGCTCTCATCACTCATCCCTGGCCAGTTCCTCTTGTTCTGAGCAGACAATTGGTATGGAGTTAGAGAATATTCAGGAGATCCTTCACCACTGCAGCCATTAGATTTTATAAGTCGGACCGCTAGGTTGTTGGGGGATGCGTTTTTACATGTTTTAATTTACAATTGTTAATTATTGGTCGTTTTAAGTATGTATTGCTCTCAGGTAGTGTCCACATTATATTTTATGTATTTTCTGCCTGTGTTCATTTTGAATGTGTGGGTTTGTTTGTTGGGGGCTTCTAGACATCTGAATTTCCCTGAGGGGATCAATAAAGTATTTATTATTATTATTATTATTATTATTATTATTACAGCACAGATACATGCCCTTCAGCCTATTGTGTCCATGCAAACAGTCCTCTTCCTGCAAGAGTAAACACATTTCATGGCTCTTCATAGATTTATTTTCATAGCGTAATAATAATAATAGTAAACTTTATTATGGACTCGAGGTCCAGACAAGGGGCAACATTACATTAAAAATGCATTGCATATTAAAAAATATCATAAAGTACATAAAATCTTATTATATCTCTTATAAAAGCATCATAAATTATATTTTAAAAAACCCACAATACATAAGTTAAAAATCCAGATTAAAAGAATGATCAATGTCCTACAACGAGACAACGATACCAGTGTCTCCACAGTTGGGATTCGTAGCGTGTAGTGCTAACCCTTATGTTTGACAAGGCCACAATGATTACATTTTTAGAGTCATTTATCCTGCAAATGAATTTATACATGTGATTTCTTAGGATAGTTTCTAAAGTACTGACTCCTGCAGCCACAAACATATTACTGGCACTACACCATATAGGTTTCCTTAGCAGTGTTCTCATGGCATCGTTATATGCCACCTTTAGTCTCTGCAAACTTGTCTTTCCATAGTTCGACCACAGGTCGCAGTGTAGAGTGGTGTGCAGTATGCTCTAAATAGCGATAACTTCACCACATCTGCACACACACCAAATTTAAGCAAGAGGATATTCACCTGTACATACAGCATGCATCGTTGCCTATAAATATCCTCATCATCTGTCATTTGTTCTGTAATAATATGCCCTAGATATTTTACCTTATTACAGACACTAAGGTTATTGTCAGACAATTTAAAATCAGGAAATGTTAGACATTTATCCTCTTTGATTCTACAGATCATAACAGCACTCTTACTAGCATTATATTTAATGTCATGTTCCACACCATACACAGAACATATTGTAAGGAGCAGCTGGAGACTAGCGCTAGATGGACTAAAGACCACAAGATCATCTGCATACATAATATGGTTCACTAAAATATTACCAATCACGCACCCAGTGTTACAGGCTTTCAATTGTTTAGACAGATCATCAATATATAGATTAAAAAGGACTGGGGACAAAATTCCCCCTTGTCTAACACCATTGCTAACCCCAAATGGGGCTGAGACGTAATGGGGTGTTATTTGTTTCCTCTGAAGGTTAGGTAATTATGATACTCTACTTCATCTCCCATGTTGCCATGTGACTGGAAGACTTCAATCTGCTGTGTCTTAAAATTCAAAAATTCTTAAAATCTCAGTTTACTGTTTGATTGTACAAAATGCATGCCTTGCATATCCAAATATTCGATCTGTCTACTGGAATCGATATCCCTGATTTAGTCTCTCTAATTCGCGTTTTTTTTCCAATCGGATAAAACAAATGTTAATCAATGTATGCCTACTTGCTTCCTCTGAGATAGCTCTGACTGATAATTGATTTTCTTTCTCCTGATACATTAAAGGTATTTGCATATGGATGTATAAATGGCACAAAAATGATTGGTTGTTGCAGTAGTTTCAACTGCAATAATTTGAGAGTGATAGCAAACTTCAGTGGTTACGCTGGCACCAGCACTTGTGAAGGTCCCCTCCACAGAACTAACCTCGCTTGACTCCATGATGTTCCACTGGCATTCTAAATCTGACTTGTTCTGATCTTGTGCCGCTCATCTTATTCACTCCATGGATTTTTTATGGCTACTTCATTACTTGTTGAAATGCATTCTTTTTTTCCAAGTTCAAGGTTTTTGATTTTGTAATCATTCATAACACTCTTGATATTTAAACCACTTTACTTTCATCTTCTGCTGTTTGCCTCCTTTTTCAAATTTACTTTCATCTTCTGCTGTTTGTCTTTTTCAACACATGTAATTCAATCTGTCAGATTTCCAATAATTTGTACAGCTTTGTAGCTTCATATGTTTGTATGCCCTTATCTGGATTTTACTCTGAACTCATGGACTCCACAAATAATCTAATCTCTGAAGAGTGATTCTTTTAAATCTTCAAAAAGAGTTATCTGCAAACAGTATTATTTGTAAGCATTGTGGAGAAGGATTATCCCAGTCCATTATATTTGCATTGAACCTGTAAAGATCACTTCAATAATTTCTCATTGAGTTCCAACGGGCTTTTAATAGCTGTAATGCAATCTCCAGGGTTCATGCAACAGCTTTATGGCACATTACAAGTTTTTTTGCTCCTGCCACCAATGAGATTTAATAAAACCTTAATTTAGGCTGTTTTGGTTAATGCACAGTTGAGTATGGAATGTAATCTCTTTCTTCCATTGTCTCCATTCCTTAGACAGGTAGGTATATTGCAAAATATAATTCTGCATTGTGCCCAATTCAACTGAATCATGCAGGTCATTGTTGTTTCATGCTCATCAGGGTATTTGTTCAATCGACCCTTTGAGTATGACCTCCCGAAGAAGCTCCCGGATAGAGAGAGAGGGGGAGGAGAGGGGGGGGGGGAGAGGAGGGAGCGGGGGAGGGGAGAGAGGGGGAGGAGAGAGAGAGGAAGGGGGTAGAGGGAGAGAGAGTGAGGGAGGGGAGAGAGAGAGAGAGAGAGAGAGAGAGGGGGGAGGAGGGGGAGAGGGGGAGGGGGGAGAGGGGGGGGGGGAGAGGGGGGGAGAGGGGGAGAGGGGGGGGGAGGAGAGGGAGAGGGAGAAAGAGAGAGAGATAGGGAGAGAAAGTGAGAAAGAGAGGGAGAGAGGGAGAGAGAGACAGGGAGAGAGAGAGAGAGGAGAGAGAGAGAGAGAGAGAGAGAGAGAGAGAGAGAGAGGAGAGAGAGAGAGAGAGAGAGAGAGAGAGAGAGAGAGAGAGAGAGAGAGAGAGAGAGAGAGAGAGAGAGAGAGAGAGAGAGAGAGAGAGAGAGAGAGAGAGAGAGAAGAGAGAGAGAGAGAGAGAGAGAGAGGAGAGAGGGAGAGAGAGAGAGAGAGAGAGAGAGAGAGGAGAGGGGATCTGGGTTGGAGACGTGATGTAGGAGTTGGATGGATTATGCTTGTAAAACAGGGATTAAATTGTGGAATGATGGAACTATTAAAAGATGCAATTACTTCAGATGGAATGCCAGTGGGCAGAGGAATAGAAGATAAGGGCTAAGGCTTAGAAGGAAAGCGCTGATAAGAGTTCGGAGAACAAACCCGTTACTAGTAAGTCCTTTCGGACCTCTCGAGACCCTATGACGAGGCAATGACGATCCTGTCTATTGAAGAATGGGTAGGTGGTCAATAACAATCTGGATCACTGTCCAATCAATGCTCAGGCCACTCCTATTTTTACCATTAGCCCGCCCACCATTACATTAAACTACTCCCTTTGTTCATCTTAAATTCTCACTCCAACAGAAAACGATTTTTGCAAACCTCCCAGTTCTAGTTCACAAATTCTGCAAATTGGTCCCCACAGAAACAAAGATTGTTTAGCAGACAAGGGAGTTAAAGTTAATACAGAGAGACATGAAAAACTCCTTAAAAAGTATTTTTGAATGTTCTTTCAAGTTGTCACTCATCCAAGTTCTGACTCTTATCAGATTAAACGGACCTCCATGTTCTTTCAAGTTGACACTCATCCAAGTTCTGTTCCTTATCTGACTCGAGAGCTCAGTGTTCTTTTCAAGGCTATGCTGCCGAGATAATGGCAGTTCTATCGTACTGTGTTCAGGATTTCACTATGTCTGTTTCAATTCTCCCAAAGCCTATCGGGATACTTGACATCCAGTCCCAGGCTATATTTATATAATCATATCTATGCCCCTTTTGATGAAATGGTCCATGTCAGATGAAATAGGATGTCATTGAATGAGCTTGCAACCTATGAAAATTAATTGTTTATTCTTTGTTTTCTCTTAACTTTAGGTTTATTTATTTATTTATTTATTCATATCTCTTACCTTTTGAATTGAGATCAAATGGAGACCTGAATTCCACGATGGCCACGTGGCATTCAGGTAGATGTGTTAGATGAGATTGGAGATGCCCTTATCTCAGAACAAAATCTGTTAATTTAAAATTGTAAATTTGGGGAGATAGATTGGAACAATTGGGCATATTTTGTAATTGTTTTTTTAAAATGATGATCTATTGTTAGTCTGCCTTATAGGTAGTTAAAGAGTGATCTCACAGCCCCCACCACCCGGAAATTCTGGATTAATGGAGGAACTGAATAGGACACTAAAGTATGGAAGTTAGATATGACCTGCAGCCCCACAGCAATGAATTAGTTTCATACGCACAGCAATTAAGCAGAACCTTGTCAGTCTTGCATTCACAGGTGTTGAAAACCCAGAAGTCACTGCCAGTTGAACACAGACACAGTCCATACTACGGGGATCAGGCAGAATTTGGACTGTTTGAGGGGACAGTACCAGGTGCTACTACGGCACTAACCACCGTGAAGATTAAAGATTACCCCCGTTGGAGACGATTGACTGTAAATGGAGGAGAACCAAGAAAGGACAATGGAGCTATTGACCCTACTTTTTATCCTGAGGCTGGCACAGGTGGGTTGGACTTGGGGACCAACCCCTGCACCAAGACGTCCTGAATAAAGCTGATAACTGTCCTTACATTTATAACACTGACTAAGATGGATCCATTACCACAGGTTATTGAAGTAACCAGAAAAAGATGGCAGTTTATTCTGGAGGTACAGACTGAGCTGAAACAGATGATAAATGTGCTCACCAATGTCCAGTCTGAAAATGACCATCTCGCTTCCATCACACAGCAGCTGAAGGAGAGCAATCAGGTTGTTGAGTTGAAAAGCCTTGATTTAACTTACATAGAAACTTAGAAACATAGAAATTAGGTGCAGGAGTAGGCCATTCGGCCCTTCGAGCCTGCACCGCCATTCAATATGATCATGGCTGATCATCCAACTCAGTATCCCGTACCTGCCTTCTCTCCATACCCCCTGATCCCCTTAGCCACAAGGGCCACAACTAACTCCCTCTTAAATATAGCCAATGAACTGGCCTCAACTACCCTCTGTGGCAGAGGGTTCCAGAGATTCACCACTCTCTGTGTGAAAAAAGTTCTTCTCATCTCGGTTTTAAAGGATTTCCCCCTTATCCGTAAGCTGTGACCCCTTGTCCAGGACTTCCCCAACATTGGGACCAATCTTCCTGCATCTAGCCTGTCCAACCCCTTAAGAATTTTGTAAGTTTCTATAAGATCCCCTCTCAATCTTCTAAATTCTAAATTAGTATAAACCAAGTCTATCCAGTCTTTCTTCATAAGACAGTCCTGACATCCCAGGAATCAGTCTAGTGAACCGTCTCTGCACTCCCTCAATGGCAATAATGTCCTTCCTCAGATTTGGAGACCAAAAACTGTACGCAATACTCCAGGTGTGGTCTCACCAAGACCCTGTACAACTGCAGTAGAACCTCCCTGCTCCTATACTCAAATCCTTTTGCAATGAAAGCTAACATACCATTCGCTTTCTTTACTGCCTGCTGCACCTGCATGCCTACCTTCAATGACTGGTGTACCATGACACCCAGGTCTCGCTGCATCTCCCCCTTTCCCAATTGGCCACCATTTAGATAATAGTCTGCTTTCCCGTTTTTGCCACCAAAATGGATAACCTCACATTTATCCACATTATACTGCATCTGCCAAACATTTGCCCACTCACCCAGCCTTTCCAAGTCACCTTGCAGTCTCCTAGCATCCTCCTCACAGCTAACACTGCCCCCCAGCTTAGTGTCATCCGAAAACTTGGAGATATTGCCTTCAATTCCCTCATCCAGATCATTAATATATATTGTAAATAGCTGGGGTCCCAGCACTGAGCCTTGCAGTACCCCACTAGTCACTGCCTGCCATTGTGAAAAGGACCCGTTTACTCCTACTCTTTGCTTCCCGTTTGCCAGCCAGTTCTCTATCCACATCAATACTGAACCCCTAGTGCCTTGTGCTTTAAGTTTGTATACTAATCTCTTATGTGGGACCTTGTCGAAAGCCTTCTGGAAGTCCAGATACACCACATCCACTGGTTCTCCCCCTATCCACGCTACTAGTTACATCCTCGAAAAATTCTATAAGATTCGTCAGACATGATTTACCTTTCGTAAATCCATGCTGACTTTGTCCAATGATTTCACCACTTTCCAAATGTGCTGCTATCCCATCTTTAATAACTGACTCTAGCAGTTTCCCCACTACCGATGTTAGACTAACTGGTCTGTAATTCCCCATTTTCTCTCTCCCTCCCTTCTTAAAAAGTGGGGTTACGTTTGCTACCTGCCAATCTTCAGGAACTACTCCAGAATCTAAAGAGTTTTGAAAGATTATTACTAATGCATCCACTATTTCTGGAGCTACTTCCTTAAGTACTCTGGGATGCAGCCTATCTGGCCCTGGGGATTTATCGGCCTTTAATCCATTCAATTTACCCAACACCACTTCCCGGCAAACCTGGATTTCACGCAATTCCTCCAACTCCTTGGACCCGCGGTCCCCTGCTATTTCAGGCAAATTATTTATGTCTTCCTTAGTGAAGACGGAACCAAAGTAGTTATTCAATTGGTCCGCCATATCCTTGTTCCCCATGATCAACTCACCTGTTTCTGACTGTAAGGGACCTACATTTGTTTTAACTAATCTCTTTCTTTTCACATATCTATAAAAACGTTTGCAGTCAGTTTTTATGTTCCCTGCCAGTTTTCTTTCATAATCTATTTTCCCTTTCCTAATTAAGCCCTTTGTCCTCCTCTGCTGGTCTTTGAATTTCTCCCAGTCCTCCGGTATGCTGCTTTTTCTGGCTAATTTGTACGCATCATCCTTCGCTTTGATACTATCCCTGATTTCCCTTGTTATCCATGGATGTACTACCTTCCCTGATTTATTCTTTTGCCAAACTGGTATGAACAATTTTTGTAGTTCATCCATGCAGCCTTTAAATGTCTTCCATTGCATATCCACCGTCAACCCTTTTAGAATTAATTGCCAGTCAATCTTGGCCAATTCACGTCTCATACCCTCAAAGTTACCTTTCTTTAAGTTCAGAACCATTGTTTCTGAATTAACAATGTCACTCTCCATCCTAATGAAGAATTCAACCATATTATGGTCACTCTTGCCCAAGGGGGCACGTACAACAAGATTGCTAACTAACCCTTCCTCATTACTCAATACCCAGTCTAAAATAGCCTGCTCTCTCGTTGGTTCCTCTACATGTTGATTTAGATAACTATCCCGCATACATTCCAAGAAATCCTCTTCCTCAGCACCCCTGCCAATTTGATTCACCCAATCTATATGTAGATTGAAGTCACCCATTATAACTGTTTTGCCTTTGTCGCACGCATTTCTAATTTCCTGTTTGATACCATCTCCAACTTCACTACTACTGTTAGGTGGCCTGTACACAACGCCCACCAGCGTTTTCTGCCCCTTAGTGTTTCGCAGCTCTACCCATACCGATTCCACATCCTCCAAACTAATGTCCTTCCTTTCCATTGCATTAATCCCCTCTCTAATCAGTAACGCTACCCCACCTCCTTTTCCTTTCTTTCTATCCCTCCTGAATATTGAATATCCCTGGATGTTCAGCTCCCAGCCTTGGTCACCCTGGAGCCATGTCTCCGTGATCCCAACTATATCATAGTCATTAATAGCTATCTGCACATTCAACTCATCCACCTTATTACGACTGCTCCTTGCATTGAGACACAAAGCCTTCAGGCTTGTTTTTACAACACTCTTACCCCTTATACAATTATGTTGAAAAGTGGCCCTTTTTTATTTTTGCCCTGGTTTTGTCTACCTTGCTACCTATTTCTTCTACCCTCATTTTACACCCCTCGGTCTCTACGCTCACACATTTAAGAAACCCTTTCCCTTTAACTCCATCCTCCACTATCCCATTCAACATCCCACCCCCCTTATTCAGTTTAAAGCCACCCGTGTAGCAGTGGCAAACCTGCCTGCCAGAATGCTGGTCCCACACCTGTTAAGATGCAATCCGTCCCTTTGTACAGTCCCCCCTTACCCCAAAACAGATCCCAGTGATCTAAGAATCTAAATCCAGAGCCCCGTGCACCAGTTCCTCAGCCACACGTTCAGGTCCCGTATCTCCCTGTTCCTGCTCTCGCCAGCACGGGGAACTGGAAGCAAACCGGAGATAACAAACCTGGAGGTCCTGCTTTTCATTACGATTTCATAAATGCACTCCTCTCTAGGTTTGGTCAATTATTTCCCCAGATTTTGAATAAAATTGTTCACAAAACATCAAAAAAAAATTAAAATCAAACTGCTGCATAAATCAGTGCCACCTCACAGATATCCAATCACAATAGATCTAATTTACATATATGACATCACAATGGGACAGGTGTGGAAGATTGGAACCTTCACATGATCCCACTAAAATCAAACTGCTGCATGAGTCACAGTGCCATCTCACGACACCGCTGCCCAGCTGCTGATGTTACAATAACAGAGAAATTTTAACAACTGTTAGAAAGGTTCCTTATGATTACAAAAATCCAATCCTCTTTACATTTGGTCGATTATTTCCTGAGATATTTACTAAAAAATATAACCAAACTGACACTGTAAAAATAATATTAAGGTTGCCCAGTTGCTGACCTCACAATGCCTTTGCACCTAGCCGATCTGCTTCCTGGCCACCGCCCTGCCCCCAAGCCTGCTTGGTGGCCCAGCCTGCCAGGTTGTAGATTCCATTGATTTTCATTCAATTTAATTTAATTATTTGTCACTTAACATCACTAATTCTTAACATTGACTTTTAATTTCAAAGACAGTTTAAAAAAATAAATTTGCTGTTTTCATTGACACCCTAGCTCTCTCTCTCTCTCTCTCTCCCGGCCCTCCGCTGCTTTGGGCAGTCCACAGAGAAGGGCCTGTAGCTCACTATAGGATCCTTGGTCTTCAGATCGCTGCGGGCCTTGCTCGGGCCCCTGCAAGCTGCCGCCCCCCCCCGCCCTCTCTCTCTCTCCCCCTCTCTCTCTCTCTCCCCCTCCTTCTCTCTCCCCTCTCTCTCTCTCCCTCTCTCTCTCTCTCCTCTCTCTCTCTTCTCTCTCTCTCTCCCTCTCTCCCCCTCTCCCCCTCTCTCTCTTCTCCCCCCTCTCTCTCCCTCCCCTCCCCCTCTCTTCACCCTCCCCTCCGCCTCCCTCCTCTCTCTCTCCCCCCCATCTCTCTCTCCCCCCCCATTCTCTCCCCTCTCTCCTCTCCCATCGTCTCTCTCCCCTGCCAGCTCTCCTCTCCATCTCCTCTCCCCCTTCTCTCCCTCCTCCTCCTCATCTCCCCTCAGTCTCCCCCTCTCTCTCCTCACCCTCTCTCTCTCCCCCCCATCTCTCCCCCCTCCCTCTCCTCCCCTCTCCCCTCCTCTCTCCCTCCCTCCCTCCCTCCCCCCTCCCTCCCTCTCCCTCCCTCCCTCTCCTTCCTCCGGGACTCCCTCCCCCTCTCCCCCTGTGAAAACCCCCGTGTCTCCCTACTCAAAATCCTCCATCTCTTCCCCTCGGGACAGTTTTACATATTTCAGATTCCCTTGTGATTTTCTCAGTTTTTACCCCCTCTCTCTCCCCCTCTCTCTCTCCACTCTCTCTCTTCCCCACTCCCCACTCTCTCTTCTACTCTCACACTCTTCCCTCTCGCTCTCTCCCCGCCTCCCTCTATCTCTCTCTCCCTCCCCCCCCTCTCTCTCCCCCCCTCCTCTCAGTCCTCTCTCTCCTCCCCTCTCTCTTTCCATATTTCACTCTCTGTTCCTCTCCCTCTCTTTAGAAATCTCCTCTCCCTCTCCACCTCTCCTCCCCCCTTCTCTCCCTTCTCCTCTCTCTTCTCTCTCTCCGCCTCCTCTCTCCCCCCCCACTCTCTCTCTCCCCCCTATCTCTCTCTCTCCCCTCTCTCTCTGCCTCTCTCTCCCCCCTACTCTCTCTCCCCTCTCTACCTCCCTCCCTCTCCTCTCTCTCCCCCCCCCACACCCCTCCTCCTCTCCCCCCTCTCCCGTCTCCCCCTATCCCTCCTCCTCCCCTCCTCCCCCCTCCCCCTTACTCCCCCCTGATCCCCCTCCTCTCCACCCCCCTCCTCTCTCCTACCCCTTCCATCCCCCCTCTCTCCTGCCCCTCTCTCCCCCTCCTCGGGTAGGTTCCTCTCCACCCTCCTCCCCCTCCCTCCCCCGTGGTCAGCCCTCTCTCTCCTCCCCCCCTCTCCTCCCCTCTCTCTGCCCTCACCCACCCCTCCCTCCCTCCCTTCTCTCTCACCTCCACCCCCCCTCCCTCTCCCCCACCCTCCCTACATCACCCTCTCCCTAGTCTGTCTCTTCACCCTCTCATCTGTCTCTCCCTCTCTGTCTCTGCCCCTCTCCTCTCTCTCCGTCCTCCCCCCCTCTCTCTCCTGCCCCCACTCTCTACCCACCTCCCTCTCTAGATGCGCCTGCGAGTTGGGAGCTATGCGTCAGTGGATAGGGCATTATGGCGTAAAAGAGTAAATTAATAATATTAATATATTATCAAGGGGTAGTTAGCATGTGTGCAGGGGGATAGTTAGTTTCTGTGTGAGGGTGGTCAGTATGTGACGCTGCATGCCTCCTCCCCCCCAACCCCATTGAGTGAATTCGCCCTACTACCCCTCCCCACCCCCCTACCTCCTGCTGCTAACCGCTCCTCCCCACTGCTAACTGCTCCTAACCTGCTCCCCCCCCTCCCCCCCCCCCGCTGCTACCCCGCTTCTCCATCCCCCTCCCTCCCGCTCCACCCCCCTCCCTCCCGGCCTCGCCCTGGTTGCTGACTAGAGATGCCGAGACTTCGGGCCCCTGTACTAGAGCTCTCTCTCTCTCTCTCTCTCTCTCACTGGCCTCTCTCTGCTTTTCACAGCCCGCTCGCTCACCCAGCTCTTCCACTCCCCTCCTCCTCTCCCCACCCTATCCCCCCCTCCCCTCTCCTCCCTCCCCCTCGCTTCCCACTCCTCACTACATCCCTCTCTCCCCTCTACTCTCTCCCCCTCCCTCCCTCCCTCCTCCTCTCCCTCCCTCCTGTCCCCTCCTCTCTTCCCCCCCTCTACTCCCACTCATCCCCCTCTCCCCAATCCCCACTCTCTCCCCCTCTCTCTCCCCCTGCCCCCCTCTGTTCCCTCCACCCCTCCCCCACTCCCCCCATTCCCCCCCCTCCCCCATCCCCTCCCCAGTTCCATCCCCTCCCACTCCCCTTCCACCTCCCTCCCTTCCTCCCTTCCCCTTCTCCCCCCTCCCTCCCCCTCTCACCCCATCTTATCCCCTTTCACCCCCCCCCCCCCCCCCCCTCGCCCCCTATGTGTGTGGGGGGTGATTAGCGTGTGTGTGACTCCACAGCACCCCCCCCCCCCCCCCTCCGTGCAACCGTGAGGGTGAGGATACGGGACCCAACGGGTCCCCCTTGGTGTAGTAACCAATTAAAACTTTTAAAGCTTTGGAAATATAGGTTGGAATGCGACAGTAAGATGTATATCTTGTCGAGGGGGAAAAATGTGAGTAGCATGTGTGAAAATGGGAAGGCTGTGGCCAAGCGTTTTGGAAGAAAATACAAATTAAGGAGATTAAAAGAATGATACAACCCTGCATGCACATAGAAATTTAGAACGTTGAGAACAAAGGGAAGAGCTTTTAGTCTAATATAGATGAATCCTATTCTAAGTCATGAGGTGCACATTCAGTACAAACCTTATACTTGATCCTTATGTAAGTGATATTCCTCATGACAAAGTACAAGATGTTGGTTATTTATTCAGCATCTAACGGAATGAAACAAAACGCATAGAAATCAAGAATTCCAGACAGCCACAACCAATGCTCTCCTTGCCCTTCAATTGTAGCAGAACATTCAGAAAGACAAATTCCACTATAAACTAAATGGACTTCACTTTTTTTAAATTATCTCCATGATCATCATCGATGGCACAACTTTATTACTCCTATATCTGAAATTTCCCTTACACTGCATTCCAGAATATTCGTGAAAGGCATGTATCTAGCTTGTTTTGGAATGCTCAGTATTAACTGCACACATTTGGGTCTGATAACAAGTCACCTCAGCCTACTTCTATTTCCATGTTTCGTACCTGCTTTATTACCAATATGTAGTCCTAAACTTTTATTTCTGTTTAATTTTCCAAAACTGACAGTAGTGAGGAGGGTCATTGGGGCAATTGCCTCTGACGCCACTTTCAAGGAACTATGTACTTGCACTCTTACATTCCTCTGCACTCCAACTCTCTCCAGAGCCCCGTCATTCTGCCATCCTGCCCTAACTTCCCAAAATGCAACATCTCGCACTTATCCATATTAAACTCCATTAACAATTCCTCAGCCCACTTGCCGAACTGGTAAAGAATCTGCTGTAATTTTTGATAACCATCTTTGCTATCTACGATACTACCTCACTTTAGTGCCATCTGTAAACTTACTAATCATGTCTGGTACATTCTCATCCAAATCATTGATATAAACCACAAGCAGCAATGAGCCCAGCACTGATTCCTTAGGCACATCACTAGTCAAACTTCCAGCCCAAAAAAAAACAACCTTCCACCATCACCCTCCATGGACTGGCCACCATTCTATGTAGGAACTTTCACATTTATACGTGCAACTCTTTGTGGAGTCTAGCTGTGAAACGGAAATAATGGTAAGTCAGAAACACTTGTACTTATCAATCTGCAGAAGAAAAAAAATAAAGCCAATTGTCTATCCAGTCGGCCAGCTCTCCCTGGATCCCATACAATCTAACCTTGCAGAACAGCTTGCCAAAGTATTTATTTAGAACTGTGCTTACATCCCCAGACACCAAGCACAAATTCCTTTCTTTATCCTTAACATCATGGCAGGATCTTTCACACTAATGTCCTATTATATAGTTGGAGGGTGGGAGGTGCAGGTGGATGTGGGAAGTGTTGTTGCTATACTGGCTCTGTGTAAAAAGTACTGAAGCTTAGACAGCTGCTAAGTCATTCGCTGTGGCTTATGTGTTGGTAACCAAAACTTATGAATGTTCCCGAAAGTCTCAGAGTACTTTGACAGAGTGAAGAGTTGTTAAAGATCAACAGTTGAAAATAAAATAAATGAGAGTGAATCCTTAACCCATTTAAAAATTGACAAACAATTTAAAACATTTAACCAATCTCAAATATTTTTTTGAAAATATCTAAGATTTACTTTGATCCCATGAAATGATCCTCTCCATTCAAATCTATCTCGCATTTTTTTTCTGCAGATTAATAAGTACCTTTATTTTTAACTGTTTCACAGCTGTACTCCAGGAAGAGTTTGTAAAATGTGAAACTCCCAGGTTCCTACACAGAATGGCAGCCGGTCCATGGAGGAATAGTTTTATTTAATGCAAACTCTGCTGTGTTGGTGGAAGTGAAAAATTGAACATTCTCAAAGTTCTTATTATCTCATTAATTCCAAGAGTATCTATGAGCAAAGTCAGTTAATCCTTATTTATTACAGTCAATTCAGAACCAAAAAGAAGGCATCCCATTGTTCCAATATATCAATTCTTCCAATAAGGGCGGCACGGTGGCGCAGCGGTAGAGTTGCTGTCTTACAGCACTTTCAACACTGGAGACCCGGATTCTATCTTGACTACGGGTGCTGTCTGTACAGAGTTTGTACGTTCTCCTCGTGACCTGCGTGGGTTTTCTTTGGTTTCCTCCCACATTCCAAAGACGTACAGGTTTGTAGGTTCATTGGCTTGGTATCAATGTAAATTGTCCCTAGTGTGTGTGTAGGATAGGGTTAATGTGCAGGGGGGGGACCGCTGGTCGGCGCGTCTTGGTAGGCCGAAGGGCCTGTTTTCGTGCTGTATCTCTTAAATAACTAAACTAAATTAAGTAAGTACATCAGGTCCACAATGCCAAGAAAATATCTGGGACTTAAAAAGTGGGACTTAACAAGTGGTCCTGAGATGATATTGGTTATATCCCTCCAACCAAGCAGCATGATTTCACTCAAATATTAGTGGTGGGATAATGCCTTTAGCCAGTGCTATGTGCTGAGAAACAACAGCTTCTGATAATGCTGGATATCCCGAGCAGATCAGGAAGCATCTGTGGAGAGAAGCACAAAGTTAACCTTTCAGTGCAATAACATTTCATCTGAACTAGTGAAAGGTATGAGTTACATTGCAGAAAAGGTGAGGGATAAAAAGAACAAAGGAAATATTTGTGCTCTGATGAAGCTCAAAAGAAACAATGATACAGATTGTGATTAAAATGTAAGCACTAGAGGAACTCAGCAGGACAGGCACCATCTGTGGATAGCATTAGACAGACAACACTTTGGATTAGGATTCTATTTCAGACTGATGGGGTAAAGCTGGCAAAGGGAAGTGAGGGGGCATAACATTAAAATACAGATATGAGTTGGTGCTGATTGGGAGGGTGATGGAGGATGTTAACTGAAGATGCTTTATTTGGGATAGGTTAAATAGGGTGAAATGAATGAGAACAGAAGACAGAGAAATCAAATACAATGTTGAAATGTGGGATAACATACTATTCTGATCTGGCAATACATTGCCATTCCTTCATTGGCACTGGCCTAAATTCTTTGAATCCTTCTCCAACAACATCTTGGAAGTCTCTTGCCAGCATTACCCATATCCCCAAAAAAATCACAAATAAAAAATATTCAACATTTTCTTCCTTTATTTCAGATTTCCTGCTACCGCTGTTTATTACATTTGTAAAACAGCTCCATAAATGTTGGCCCAGCCATCAGCTGTATTGGCATGCCCTTGGATCATGCTCTTGGATCATGCTACCAAGTTCTCATGGCTGCCTACACGCAGGCCACTATTGTCTGCAAATCGTTCTGCCTGATTGGTCCCCAAATTGGAACTACCATTATTGATTGGTTTTCTGATCTTTATGATAGGGAGCTAAAGTGCTTGGTAAACATTGGCCTTGCAAAATATTGGGAATTATCGCGTTTGCTCACTGCATTTCATCAACAGTGGAGACCGCTTTTCAGGGCTCCTGCAACGGCACCTTCTCCCGCCCGAGTTGCGGGGTCGAAGAGCTCCTGGAGCGGGGCCTACATCACTGCCCCGCGCGGCTTGGAATGGCCGCGGGACTCTGCGAGCGCACGCCGGGGTCTCTAACACCAAGACCCGGTGTGCGACCTTGCACCACCCGGCGTGGCTTTAAGGGCCGCGGGACAATCGCCATCGCCAGCCGGGGGCTTTGACTTTGACTCTGACATCGGGGGGGGGGGGGGAGGGGAGAGTGCAGTGGAGAGATAAGTTTTTTTGGCCTTCCATCACATCTATGTGATGGATGTTTATGTAAAATGTAAATTATGTTGTGTCTAGGGTCTATTTGTGTGTAATGTATGGCTGCAGAAACGGCATTTCATTTGGACCTCCAGGGGTCCAAATGACAATTAAATGGACTATTGACTATTGACTATTGACTATTGACAGTAAGACATTATTTGTGTTTTTTCTTGATTCCTTTGGTATCTAAAAAGTCTCACAAGTGATCAATCTGGCTGTAAAATATTCTTCAGATGCGTTTTCATTTTGTATGTAAAAACCCACTTGATAACCATGTTATCAAGTGCGTTTAAAAAATTTACAGCCAGATTTATCACTTCTGAAACTTTTTAGATGCCAAAGAAATCAAGAAAAAACACAAATAATGCCTTAGTTGATGAAATGCAGTGAGCAAACGGCCAATGTTCGCTAAGCACTCTGTCTGTTGTTGTCCCTTCAGCTCTCGCTTCTATCTACCGTCATTTCTCCTCACTTTTGGAATTCTGAAGTAGGCTAAATGTCTCACATGCTTATCCCGATTTCCATAATTATTTGCAGCGCAAAAATTTACATTTTCGGCGGGTTTTAACTGGCCCGCTACACTGTAAACAATGGTAAATGCCTATCTGCAGTTCATCGCGTGTAATCCATTTGGAGTAGCGTAGCAACAGTACGGGTCATGGGTCATGACTCGACTGCCGTGAAACCTCCCTATAGTTGTGATGTTTCACAGGAGTCTTCATTTTGGGTTAATATCTAGGATGTCTGAGAGCAGAGAAGGAAAGAGTTATGTTAAAATGTAAGTTGTGATTGAAGCAAATGCAAACAACTCTAATCATGATCACCTTCCAACAACAGGCTCAACTGTAATTGCTTCGAACTGTTATAACCAAATGGAACATGAGAGCAACTCTAATTTCTGCCACAGAAACTGAAACTGAAATCTCATTGGCCTCGGTGTGGATGCAAAGGAAAAATTAGATAAATGAGACAAAAACATTGATGGCATCATGAGTTTTTGATGTTCAAAAGTATCATTGTACCATTTCGTAAGAGATTGTCAGCAGCTCAAATAATTTGCTGAACAATTCAACAGATGGAATCAATAATATTTCCATTCAAACAAAAACTATCTGCACTTGTGCTGCACGCAAATCTGTAGATTGAAAATTCTAGGGTAAAAAGAAAGAATTCAAAAATATAAGTAATTAAAATATTCAAGTAGCTGCGAGTGGGGTCAAGTTTCTTAGCTTTTCCGCATCAATGAATTGGTATTTTGTTATAAAGGCACTCTTGTTTAAATTGTCTTCATAGCTCATTTCCATGCATTTCAGAATTACGCTGATTGTGGCAGTGTGTATTTTCATTGGTATTAATGACATACTCGTCCTGTCCTTGCACCTCAGTTAACAATAAACAATTGATGATTCCATTTAAGCGTTTTTTTCCAAGCTTTGAGAATTAAAACTTCCTTTTGAATTGGAAATATTGCCCAATTCACAGATTGACATCCTTAAAATTTGCAGTCTCAATATACCATGGGGAAAGATGTCAACAGAGGTAGAAATGCAGAATGCACGCACAACCATGTTGCAACTGCATTTACATGGGCAGCCAACACTAACCATACTGCTGTCAGAGGCTTGTTTTCACAGTTCAATTTTATGAGTGAGTAACACAAGGTGAAGCTAACCAGCACTGATTGTGATCATGTCTGCATCTCTTAAATGGAAAGTGTAATTGATGACAAGATTTTGGGAACTTCAAACAAGTCATGGATGATTGCAAATGAAAGCAAACACACTGATTTATTGCTTTGGGTGTTTTGGTTGATATGAAGGAGAGAGATTATCTGACCACTTACTGTGGATCCATAAATTACTCCAGCCCATTTAAAAATACCGAGGGGGGGCGGAGGGGGGGGGGGGGGGGGGGGGGGGGGGGGGGGGGGGGGGGGGGGGGGGGGGGGGGAAGAAGAAAGGAAGAGGAGGGGCCAGAGGGCTGAGGGAGAGCTGAGATGGGGAGGATAAAGTAAGGATGTCCTGAAGGACTACCGCTGGGGTGCAAACTGCCCAAGTGAAATATGAGATGCTGCTCCTCCAATTTACAGTGGTCCTCACTCTGGCCATGGAGGAGCCTGAGGACAGAAAGGTCGGATTCGGAATAGGAGGGGGAGTTGAAATGCTGAGCCACCGGGAGGTATGCTTGGTCAAATACTTCATCATGTCTTCACACACTTATCACAGCTACAATTCTTACATGCATACCCCACAACTTCCATGAAATATTATCATCCAAACACACTGCAGGGCAATTACTAGCACACTTTTATCTTCACCTGAATATAGTCAACACATTACAAAGACGTACAGGTTTGTAGGTTAATTGGCTTGGTAAATGTAAAAATTGTCCCTAGTGCGTGTTGTATATTGTTAATGAACGGGGATCGCTGGTCGGCGCAAACCAAGTGGGCCGAAGGGCCTGTTTCCACGCTGTATCTCTAAACTAAATTAAAACTAGCAATAACTGCACAGGTTCAATGGCTCACTGTCCTGGAGGAGAGTGTTGAAGCAAATGCCACAGAATCTGCGGTAATTACCAGCACACATCATTAAGGATGATATATTTAAATCTTATCTTCTCTTACTCCCTAAGGTGCAAAAATCTCTTCTGATTTACAATTTGTAAATAGCATAAGCACACACTTCCTATTTGCTTCTTCCTTGCCCTCTCCCTTTAATAAATCAAGACGTATGTGTCTTGACAATACTTTGAAAAAAAAGTTGCTCTTGTTATGTTGAAACTGCAGAGTCCTATTTTGTGGCGTCAATTTCCAAAGTTTGCACTTAATTATTTCACACTAATAAAGATGTTATGCTATAACTGCAAGTTTTGTTACTTTATCTTTTTATACATTTTAGTTTAGTTTAGAGATACAGTGTGGAAACAGGCCCTTCCGCCCATCGAGTCTGCACCGACCAATAATCCCCCATACACTAACACTATCCAACACACACTAGGGACAATTTACACTTATATCAAGCCAATTAACCTACAAACCTGTATGTCTTTGTAGTGTCGGAGGAAACCGAAGATCTCGGAGAAAACCCACGTTCTCACGGGGAGAATGTACAAACTTCGTACAGACAGCACCCCGAGTCGGGATCAAATCAGTGTATCCGGCGCTGCAAGCGCTGTAAGGCAGTAACTCTATCTTTGGCTCGAGAGTCTTCGGCGAGGAGGCTGAGGAGAGGAGACCACGCAATACGCTGGAGGGGTAGATACGAAAGAAGGAGATGTCAGGCAAGCTGATTCAGTGCGATGCTTGCAGTATGTGGGAGGTCAAGGACACCGCTGGTGCCTCTGGCTACTACAAATGCAAGAAGTGCATACAGGTAGAGCTCCTGAAGGACCATGTTGGGGAACTGGAGAAGCAAGTGGATGACCTCAGGTTTGTCCGAGAAATGGAGTAGTTCCTCGACAAGTCCTACAGTAAGATTGTTACACCTAAGGTACTGGAAGAGAGAATGTGGGAGATAGTGAGAAAGGGAGGGAAGCATGGAATGCCGTCGTCCCCGGGTGTTGTACCTCTTGAGAACAGGTTCACCCACTTAGAAGGTGTCGGGACAGAAGACGTGTTTACACTGAGCGGCGGACTGTCTTGCGATGCGAATAGGGCTGTTGAGCCAAAACCAAAAAGGCCAAAGGTAGGCAACGCCATTGTAGTGGGAGACTCCATTGTGAGAGGTAAGGACAGGGGTTTCTGCGGCAACAGATGGGATGCGAGGATGGTGTGCTGCCTTCCTGGTGCCAGGATCCAGGATGTCACGGACAGACTGCAGACAATCCTCAAGGGTGAAGGTGAACAACCACAAGTGGTAGTGCAGGTTGGCACAAATGATGTCGGAAAGAAGGGGATGAATATTCTGCAGCGTGACGTTAGAGAGCTCAGAAAAATGCTGAAAAGCAGGACCTCCAGGGTTGTTATTTCCAGTTTGCTTCCAGTTCCTCGTGCTGGCGAGAGCAGGAACAGGGAGATACGGGACCTAAACGTGTGGCTGAGGAACTGGTGCATGGGGCAGGGATTTAGATTCTTAGATCACTGGGATCTGTTTTGGGGTAAGGGGGGACGACTGTACAAATGTGATGGATTGCATCTTAACAGGTGTGGAACCAGCATTCTGGCAGGCAGGTTTGCCACTGCTACACGGGTGGTTTTAAACTGAATAAGGGGGGTGGGGTGTCGAATGGGATAGTGGAGGATGGAGTTATAGGGAAAGGGTTTCTTAAATGTGTGAGCGTAGAGACAGAGGGGTGTAAAATGAGGGTAGAAGCAATAGGTAGAAAGGTGAAAAGTAAAAGTGGCAGGCCGGCAAATCCAGGGCAAAAATCAAAAAGGGCCACTTTTCAGCATAATAGTATAAGGGGTAAGAGTGTTGTAAAAACATGCCTGAAGGCTTTGTGTCTCAATGCAAGGAGCATTCGTAATAAGGTGGATAAGTTAAATGTGCAGATAACTATTAATGACTATGATATAGTTGGGATCACGGAGACATGGCTCCAGGGTGACCAAGGATGGGAGCTGAACATCAAGAGACATTCAATATTCAGGAGGGATAGACAGAAAGGGAAAGGAGGTGGGGTAGCGTTGCTGGTTAGAGAGCAAATTAACGCAATAGAAATGAAGGACATTAGCTTGGAGGATGTGGAATCGATATGGGTAGAGCTGCGAAACACTAAGGGGCAGAAAACGCTAGTGGGAGTTGTGTACAGGCCACCTAACAGTAGTAGTGGAGTTGGGGATGGTATCAAACAGGAAATTGGAAATGCGTGCAACAAAGGTAAAACAGTTATAATGGGTGACTTCAATCTACATATAGATTGGGTGAATCAAATTGGCAAGGGTGCTGAGGAAGAGGATTTCTTGGAATGTATACGGGATAGTTTTCTAAACCAACATGTAGAGGAACCAACGAGAGAGCAGGCTATTCTAGACTGGGTATTGAGTAATGAGGAAGGGTTAGTTAGCAGTCTTGTTGTGTGTGGCCCCTTGGGCAAGAATGACCATAATATGGTTGAGTTCTTCATTAGGATGGAGAGTGACATTGTTAATTCAGAAACAAGGGTCCTGAACTTGAAGAAAGGTAACTTTGAGGGTATGAGACGTGAATTGGCCAAGATAGATTGGCGATTGATTCTTAATGGGTTGACGGTGGATATGCAATGGAAGGCCTTTAAAGACTGCATGGATGAACTACAACAATTGTTCATCCCATTTTGGCAATAAAATAAATCAGGGAAGGTAGTGCATCCGTGGATAACAAGGGGAATCAGGGATAGTATCAAAACAAAAGATGAAGTGTACAAATTACCAGAAAAAGCAGCCTACCAGAGGACTGGGAGAAATTCAGAGACCAGCAAAGGGCTTAATTAGGAAAGGGAAAATAGTTTATGAAAGAAAACTGGCAGGGAACATAAAAACTGACTGCAAAAGCTTTTATAGATATGTGAAGAGAAAAAGATTAGTTAAAACAAATGTAGGTCCCTTGCAGTCAGAAACGGGTGAATTGATCATGGGGAACAAGGACATGGCAGATCAATTGAATAACTACTTTGGTTCTGTCTTCAGTAAGGAAGACATAAATAATCTGCCGGAAATAGCAGGGGACCGGGGGTCAAATGAGATGGAGGAACTGAGTGAAATCCAGGTTAGCCAGGAAGTGGTGTTAGGTAAATTGAATGGATTAAAGGCCGATAAATCCCCAGGGCCAGATAGGCTGCATCCCAGAGTACTTAAGGAAGTAGCCCCAGAAATAGTGGATGCATTGATGATAATTTTTCAAAACTCCAGGTTCTGGAGTAGATCCTGTGGATTGGAGGGTAGCTAATGTAACCACACATTTTAAAAAGGGAGGGAGAGAGAAAACGGGGAATTACAGACCAGTTAGTCTAACATCGGTAGTGGGGAAACTGCTAGGGTCAGTTATTAAAGATGGGATAGCAGCACATTTGGAAAGTGGTGAAATCATTGGACAAAGTCAACATGGATTTATGAAGGGTAAATCATGTCTTACGAATCTTATAGAATTTTTCGAGGATGTAACTAGTAGAGTGGATAAGGGAGAACCAGTGGATGTGTTATATCTGGATTTTCAGAAGGCTTTCGACAAGGTCCCACATAAGAGATTGGTATACAAACTTAAAACACATGGTATTGGGGGTTCAGTATTGATGTGGATAGAGAACTGGTTGGCAGACAGGAAGCAAAGAGTAGGAGTAAACGGGTCCTTTTCACAATGGCAGGCAGTGACTAGTGGGGTACCGCAAGGCACAGTTCTGGGACCCCAGCTATTTACTATATATATTAATGATTTGGACGAGGGAATTGAATGCAACATCTCCAAGCTTGCGGATGACACGAAGCTGGGGGGCAGTGTTAGCTGTGAGGAGGATGCTAGGAGGCTGCAAGGTGACTTGGATAGGCTGGGTGAGTGGGTAAATGCATGGCAGATGCAGTATAATGTGAATAAATGTGAGGTTATCCACTTTGGTGGCAAAAACAGGAAAGTAGATTATTATCTGAATGGTGGCTGATTAGGAAAGGGGGAGATGCAACGAGACCTGGGTGTCATGGTACACCAGTCATTAAAAGTAGGCATGCAGGTGCAGCAGGCAGTGAAGAAGGCGAATAGTATGTTAGCATTCATAGCAAAAGGATTTGAGTGTAGGAGAATGGGAGGTTGTACTGCAGTTGTACAGGGTCTTGGTGAGACCACACCTGGAGTATTGCGTCCAATTTCGGTCTCCTAATCTGAGGAAAGACATTCTTGCCATAGAGGGAGTACAGAGAAGGTTCACCAGACTGATTCCTGGGATGTCAGGACTTTCATATGAAGAAAGACTGGATAGACTCGGTTTGTACTCGCTAGAATTTAGAAGATTGAGGGGGGATCTTATAGAAACTTACAAAATTCTTAAGGGGTTGGACAGGCTAGATGCAGGAAGATTGTTCCCGATGTTGGGGATGTCCAGACCAAGGGGTCACAGTTTAAGGATAAGGGGAAAATCTTTTAGGACTGAGATGAGGAAATCTTTTTTCACACAGAGAGTGGTGAATCTCTGGAATTCTCTGCCGCAGAAGGTAGTTGAGGCCAGTTCATTGGCTATATTTAAGAGGGAGTTAGATGTGGCCTTTGTGGCTAAAGGAATCAGGGGTATGGAGAGAAGGCAGGTACAAGATATTGAGTTGGATGATCAGCCATGATCATATTGAATGGCGGTGGAGGCTCGAAGGGCCGAATGGCCTACTCCTGCACCTATTTTCTATGTTTCTATGTTTCTATGTTTCTATCGCTGTGCCAGCGTGCCACCCTAATGTGTCATCCATTTTTCCTCTGACCTTTATAAATTATTAACTATCTACTAAATTCAGTTATGTTGTGCTTCTTTATAACAATTTATATATTTTTTTGTATCCAGCTGTTCCATGTACAAATTCTACTTACTGTCAGGTCTATCACATGATGGCAAAAAGCTCTAAAAATATTGGTTCCATATCAACCCATGACTCCTGTTTTTTTTTTCTCTCTCTTCCTCTATACCATCTAATTTCCGAAAGCTTTTCCTTCTTACTAATGCAGTTAAGGTGTTTGATTTTAATCTTGTCTAACTGATGAAATTGGAGGAAGCAGGTGCTAAATGAGATGATGGACCTTATTAATCATCAAGCGCTTTTAATGGAATTACCACTCTTATATGATTATGACAGTCAGTCACCTCATCGTATGGGAGCTGCAGGTGAAAGCCAACTTTAAGTAGGCTAGGAGAAACCAAGAAAAATGTTTTAAACTAATAGAAAGATTAAACGAGAATTTATCATTTGCAGTTTGATCTTTATTTTATGAGAAGTTGAAGTGAGGGATTACGTGAAGCATGCGTGTCAATCTTCAAAGTAGCTGTATGAAACCACAGAATAGTTGCTGACCTTTGCTATAGGAAGAATGACAAGCTAGAACTACCGAATGATCTTTATGAGATTAGGATTGGGAGTGGAGGGCACGTAATCCCTCACTTCAACTTCTCATAAACTAAAGATCAAACTTCAAACGGTAAGTTCTCGTTTAATCTTTCTATTTTACTTCGGATTCATGTGAGTGATTCCGTGAAGAACCCGTTCAGCACGCATGCGCGGCATTACGTCTAGCAGAGCAACAGCGGCACAGCGGGTGTCGGGCTCTCCCACTATGGAGGTGAAAGAACTGAAAGTCAGGTAAGCTGACGTCGGTTTCCTTCACAGGGAGCCTTCCGCTGTCCGGCAGAGAAGTAAGGCTCTGCAACAAACCTGTCCCCCGCTCGACTCCACGGAGGAGTGCCCATCTGGGGGGGGCAGCAACAGAACAGACCTGTCCCTGCTCGACTCCACGGAGGAGCAATGGAACAGACCTGTCCCCGCTCGACTCCACGGAGGAGCGTCCATCTGGGGGGGCAGCAACAGGAACAGACCTGTCTCCCGCTCGACTCAACGGAGGAGCCTTCCTTCAGGGGGGGCAGCAACGGAAGAGACCTGCCCCCACTCGACTCCACGGAGGAGCGTTTCATCTCGCGGGGGCAGCAACAAGGCGGTAGGACCGCTTACCGGGTGGTCCGCTACCCCGACACCATGACCGAGCACAGCCCCGCTAGCGCCTGAGCAGCGGGCTAGATGTAAAAGCCAAGGAAGAGGCTTTCCGGGCGGTGGCTCCGACTTATCGGACGGGGACGTCTCTCCACCCAGGGGGGAGAGAGACAGCCGCCTGAGTGGCATGGAGCGGCTCTTGGAGCAGGAGCTCCAACGAGGTGCACCCCAGGAAGGGCGTCTCGCAGAGGGAGTCAGGCTCTCCCTCCACAGTGCCTTGTGCACTGTCCATTGCTTCCTCCTTTCCAGAGGATAACTTTGTTGACCAGGACTGGGCTGGTCAAGAACAGGGGCAATGGCTGAAGATCTCGGGAGTATGCAAGGGGTGCAGGAACAGGAAGAGCTGCTAGGTGTGGTGTGTGGTGGACAGCTACGTGGAAACCCCATGTGCAGGAGGCGTTAAAAGCCTGACAACAGCATCACATTGTTTTTTTCCTCGATCCATGGACAAATACGGAGATGACCACAACCTTCGTAAACAAGTCATAAGACCCCAGTCACTGAGCCAGACCCACTGCTCTGTGGCAAAAACCTCACAAAGCGTATGAAGGACATGCAAGAGGTTTTACAAAACTTTCAGCTCATGAGGGCAGGGCCGGGACGAGTAACCAAAAACAGTAATTCCTACGCAGCAGCACCCCATCGCATCCATCAGTCAACGTCTATCATATCGGACTGATGAAAGCTCGGGGTCTGCATCTATCACCGAAAGTCTTATTTAGACCAGGGCCCAGAGCGGACCCCATGGAAAATGTGCCACCCCCCAACATCACCGCCACGTCAGACGACGTGCAACACTTGTTGGACCGGCAGGAAACAGAAGAATACCCATAACCATGAAGGTAGGTGGGTCTGGTTCCTACCAGTATATAGAGCATACCAACACATGGGAGTCTATCATGAGTGATCAGTATATACTCAATGGCATTAGTGAATACAATTCATACTAGAAAAATTGCCACCAGGTCAACATTCACCCCAGAGGGTATTTTTCCTCTCTCCGTTAAAGAAACAAGAGGGACAAGCTGAACTGGTGAGACTAATTACAAAGGGTGTCATGGGGAAACCTGAACCCTTGCAATTCGTATCAAATATATTCACTAAACCTTAAAAAGATGGCGGATGTCCCATCATCATTGGCTTAACTTCACTAAATATGTTTGTTAAGTATATACATTTCCATATAACCATATAACAATTACAGCACGGAAACAGGCCATCTCGACCCTTCTAGTCCGTGCCGAACACATAATCTCCCCTAGTCCCATATACCTGCGCTCAGACCATAACCCTCCATTCCCTTCCCATCCATATAACTATCCAATTTATTTTTAAATGATAAAAACAAACCTGCCTCCACCACCTTCACTGGAAGCTCATTCCACACAGCTACCACTCTCTGAGTAAAGAAGTTCCCCCTCATGTTACCCCTAAACTTCAGTCCCATAATTCTCATGTCATGTCCCCTTGTTTGAATCTTCCCTACTCTCAGTGGGAAAAGCTTTTCCACGTCAACTCTGTCTATCCCTCTCTCATTTTAAAAAAAACCTCTATCAAGTCCCCCCTTAACCTTCTGCGCTCCAAAGAATAAAGCCCTAACTTGTTCAACCTTTCTCTGTAACTTAGTTGCTGAAACCCAGGCAACATTCTAGTAAATCTCCTCTGTACTCTCTCTTTCAAAATGGAACCGGTTGTTACTGCCAAACAACTAAGTTCCAAAGGATACTTCATGGCAAGCATTCATCTTAAAGATGTTTACCATTTAGTACCATTCACAAGGATCATCGCAGATACCTGAAATTTAACTGGATGGGGCAGCTTTAGCAGTTTACAGCGTTACCTAATGGGCTCGCATCAGCCCAAGAGTGTCACCCAGACACTAAAACCAGCTCTGGCAATATTCAGAAGACAAAAACATATTGGCATGGCATATCTTGATGATATCCTAAATGGTAGGCAAGACCATGGATTTGACTGTTAGCTGTTCAGCTATCAAACAGTTATTCAAAACCCTGGGGTTGTCTCACATCCAGATAAATCTAAGTTGAAGCCATCCTCTATCATGGACTGCTTGGGCTTCACAATTAATTCAGTCTACGTGACTGTAACATTGCCAAGAGACACATAGTTGAATTGGCACAATCGTCAACAAACTACCAACTACTCAACAAGTAACAGAGTAATTGGGATAATGGTAGCAGCATTTCCAGCTACATAATTCGGACCTTTGTACCAAAAACGACACACAGGTCATTATGGTCGTTTCATGAAGTTACCCACTGAAGTTACCCATCAGAACTACAGTGGTGGGCAAAAAACGTTTGACATGGGTTCAGCCTATTATCATTACCAACCCTACGTCAGTTATCCAAACAGATGCCAGTGCTCAAGACTGGGGAGCACCTAACTCTCTATCGAGCAGAAGTAGTAGATGAACTAACCCAGAATCATCGTTACCACTTACACTGGGCATTAATTATCTAGAGATGTTTGGGTGACTTTTTATGGTTTAAAAGCATATGCATAAATATGCATCACTTGCATGTACAGTTATAAATAGATAATACTACGGTGGTGGCATACATTAACCATATGGGCGGCATAAAATCGGTATCATGCAACAAGTTGGTCAATACAATTTGGCAATGGTGTGTCCAAATACATATTTGGCTATCAGTAACTTACCTACCAGATAAGCTAAATACAGTGGCAGACACCAAATCACCTAAATTTAATGACAACATCGAATGGATGTTAAAAACCCCCCAAAATATTTTTTTTTCACAAAAGTTATCAAGCAATATGGCATGCTAGATATCGATTTATTTGCATCTAGACAAAATCACCAGGTACCTACGTATGTCACTTGGGAACCAGACCCTGAGGCAGCAGCGGTAGATGCGTTTGCGCTGGATTGGGGAAATTTATCTTCTAATCATTTCCTCCCTTCTGCCTCATCAGTCGGGGGCTACGCACAGTACAAATGGACTCTGCTTCAGGTATTTTGATAGTACCCGACTGGCCTACACAGCCATGGTTCCCAATACTCCATGACATGGTTGTTGGAACTCCGATGGTATTCCCCAGTGACCCAGAGTTATTAACACCCAGTGTTGGGCACAAGCCACCCGTGTCGTGAGAAAATCAAACTCCTGGGTTGCAGATGCTGCACAAACCACTTCTGGGACTGGGATTATAATAACAAACTGTCGACACCATGTCAGCATCCCTCTGAACATCCACTAAAAAACAGCACTTGTCCAGCATCAAAAAATGGGAGAAGTACTGCTTGGATACAGGGACCACCTACTCAACCGCTACAGTGACCAACGTACTGGAATTCCTGGCGAACCTTCACCACGATGAAGGACTTCAGCTACAGCCTTCAACACAGCTAGAATTGCCCTGCCTGTCTATTTAAAACCAGCTCCATGACAACAGGCCATGGGGTCCCACCAGCTGGTGGTCAATCTAATGAAGGGTATTTACAACTCTATCCCCTAGACCAAGGTACACCCGTATATGGGATGTCAATGTGGTCCTGACATACCTCAGGGGATGCCCACCAGCCAGATCCCTCAACCTGAAACCATCTATGCTCAAAACACTCGTGTTGATAGCACTTGTAGCTGCACAGAGGGTCCAGTCACTACACCTATTGCGACTGGACATCATGCTCACAGCTCCAGACCAGATCTCTGTCATTATCCAGGGAATGATCAAACAGAGCAGACCAGGAACACCTAATCCTGTCGTGGCTTTCCGGGCTTACCCGCCAGAAACACGGTTATGTGCCATGACCCTATTATCCTACATAGACACAACCAAAATATTCGAGGGAGATGAAAAGCCTTGTTGGTCAGTCATAAAAAACCTTATGGTCGGGTGACAAGCCATTTCGAGATGGCTCAAACAGATGCTAAAAGCTGCTGGGATAAAAAAATAACATGTACAAAGTTCATTCCACCAGGGCAGCATCCACGTCGACGGCTAAAAGAATGGACATGCCTATAAACCACATCCTGGCTACAGCAGGATGGTGGGGGGGTAAGACCATTCAGAAATTTTATAATAAGCTGTTGGCAAAACCTGTTTTATTTGCAGGAAAGATTTTACAGACGGCAAATATTTAATTTAAGCCCAGGGGAGCAATTTAATTTCTTTGTTGTTATTGTTAAAAAAAAAAAGTACCATTGTCTTTTTCTACAAACAGATTCATTGGTTGATTACAATAACACACTTCCTCCCTCAAAGACTTTGGCAGTGATGTAGTAATAACTGTTACACGGTTTGAAATCACAGAGCTTTGAAATCTTCACGGAATCACTAACGTGACTCCGAAGTAAAATAGTAAGATTAAACGAGAACTTACCAGTTTGAAGTTTGATCTGTATTTTATGAGGAGTTACGATGAGGGATTACGTGCCCTCCGCTCCCACCCTCAATAATATGGGTCAAATTCATAAACTGATGTCTCCTTATCTTTACTGTTTACTTCAATAACTGTGTTTTATCTTACTATGTTTACTTCAATAACTGTGTCTATCTGTGATTCCACACTGCTGCTTTGAAGTATGCCGCGCATGCGTGCTGAACGGGTTCTTCACGTAATCCCTCATCGTAACTCCTCATAAAATACAGATCAAACTTCAAACTGGTAAGTTCTCGTTTAATCTTACTATTTTACTTCGAAGTCACGTGAGTGACAACGTGAAGATTTCAAAGCTCTGTGGTTTCATGCAGTGACACAATCTGTGTGTGAACTACTTAAACAGATAAACCATTAATGGTAGGAAAAAACATGAGTTATTAATATCATGATGCTAATTTGCATACATGTCCATTGTTCTTAACTGGACTGTAGTCCCAATAGACTGTTGCGTTAGACAATAACTCATGCAACACTGTGTATAATTCTATCTGCAAATATCCTGATATATACCACCAAATTTTATAATTTATCAACCTGCATTATGTAAACGTCATGCTGTATGATGAAAGGGAAATCTATTCTATTGGCTGCTAATGAGCCATCAGCAATATCTTGAGACTATTAAATAACAAAATAACTATCTTTCATTTCATAGGTACTAGCAAATGAGTGCACTTGTATACCTAATGATGTCCCCGATCTCTGCTCTGGTGGGTATGCTGTCAACCTCAAATGTACGCAATCCTGCTCATTTGCTTATGAGATTATTTCTGTAACAATCTACCCTAATGTCAGTTATGACGTAGAGACTAAGCCAGAGATTGAGTAAAGGCTGTATTCTTTATGCTGAGATCAGTTGCTGAAAGCATAATCATTTTAAGATACTGGTTCCATTAGGAACAAAATAGAGGAATATTTGCATAACAATTTACTGATATACATCGCACACTACAATGAGTGTAGGCTATTAGAGTGATCATATAAAAGACACCCTGCATAACGTTAGAGAAGAATCAATCATTTATGTCCCACTTATGGTACTACAGAAAAATGATAAAGCAGCACAAGCAATGTCAATTGTGCTATCACATAAAAGCTTCTCGAGGCTCAAACTGGAAGCCACACACACCTCTGTTACTTCCGTTTAAAATTGACTCACATATGCTGTTCACAAGCTTCTCATACAATCGTACAGAGTTAGCTGCCCGAAAAGACAGGCTGCCCCTGCCGTCACTCGTGATGGAGTAAATAAGAGTTGCTTCAGCTGCCTACCATCTTCCGGTAGGCGGCGCGGCTCTGGCCAGCAGCGGCCTCTGCAGCCTGTCCGCGTTTTTATTATTTTTTGTCTGTGTTTTTATGTAGTTTTTGTTATTTTATGTTGGGGTGTGTGTGTGGGGGGATGGGGGGGGGGGGGCCTTTTGAATCTCTCCCTGCACTGGAGACCCGACCTTTTCTCGTTGGGTCTCAGGTGTCGTTGAGGCCGCAACGAGGAGCGGCCTCCAACAGGAAGAAGCCGGGGACTCTGGTGCTACTCACCGTCGCCGTCGCGGAGCTGGCCGAGACCGGAGCGGGTGGAGCGGTGGAGGAGCGCTGCTGCTGCTGCTGCTGCTGCTGTTGCTGCTGTTGCTGCCGATGCCGCTGCTGCTGCTGAGTCGGAGGCTGCTGCTGCGGGTCTGCGGACGGCGGGAACCGGGAGCCCGCGGCTCCCTGGAGAGAGACCGCTTTTCGGGGCTCCTGCAACGGCGACTTCCCCCGCCCGAGTTGCGGGGTCGAAGAGCTCCTGGAGCGGGGCCTAACACCATTGCCCCGCGCGGCTGGAACGGCCGCGGGACTTTGCGAGCGCACACCGGGGGTTCTAACACCAAGACCCGGTGTGCGACCTCGCACCACCCGGCGTGGCTTCAATGGCCGCGGGACAATCGCCATCGCCAGCCGGGGGCTATGACTTTGACTCTGACATCGGGGGGAGGAGAGTGCAGTGGAGAGATAAGTTTTTTTTGGCCTCCATCACAGTTATGTGATGGATGTTTATGTTAAATGTAATTATGTTGTGTCTGGGGTCTATTTGTGTGTATTGTATGGCTGCAGAAACGGCATTTCGTTTGGACCTCCAGGGGTCCAAATGACAATTAAATTGACTCTTGACTCTTGACTCTTGACCATGGCGTGATTGTATAGGCAAATTGGTACTGTTAAATTTCATGTTGCCTCATTTGTAATATCGCAAAAGATATCTACCGACAACCCATGTTTTATCAACTGCAATTTTAGCATATTACCTAAAACTCGATGACCTAATGCCCTTTAATCTGAGAAGGGCAGCATAGGCTTTCACCACTATCTTTGTTATCAAAACAGCAGAATCTGTGCCTTATGTGTATAGATATGACAGAGTATGCAACTACAAGATTGATTCTCTGAGTCAGTTAAATTGCAGAAGCCCAATCATCCATCTTAAACTGGGTAAGAAAACCGATAATCCGATTAGCCAAATGCATATACTTTGGCACCATCTCCATTACTCCTTTCATCCAAGTGGGAGGAATATTGCAACCATGAACCATGAACCAGGAGCTGCTGCCTGACATGCCTTCGTAACACAGAGCATATATTGTGCCACCATTTGATTCATTAGATGTTCTAATTGAGACAAACGCCCAATCACATCTGCCATAGATGTCCCAAATCATCCGATAAGACTTGTCCCACAGACTTGGCTATAACTTTTCTCCGACTCAGGGTTGTCATGCTGCTCCCTTCAGCAGCCGAACCGGGAATAGCTGTGCAGATCGGTGCTCTGTTGGTATCATCATTATACTTACCAAACAGGATGCACCTGCTAGTGACTTTAAGTCCTTGCTCCCTTTTGAAGCCCCAAAGGAGTATTACAGGGAAGGGCTGGAGCACCTCTGGCCCCCATACGCCAGACAGAGTGGGAGAAATACTGCAACCCTGCCAGGTGTTGTCATAGGCAATTACGTTCATATAATTAAAATAAGCCTATCCCCATTAAATCAGTGATTCGACTGCTTTATAGATATGCACATAGTTGGAGTCTCTTGTAAAATAATCTTCAACAGTCCCCTCTAGTGAGCGGAAATTATCATGACGCCACCAGATGTAGCTCCCACAGGTGTCTGATAGGCACAGCTCAAAAAAGGCTTCCTAAGCCAGGAGCTCTGGACTGCAATAGCAAGTCCAATTGCACTACACCATTGGTGTATGTGATATATGTCCTTTGTAATGATCATTTTTTAACATAAACTTTATTGGCATATTAAGATATATTGTTATATTGCCAAAGAATTAAACATGACTTTAGAATGCTATTGACTACAATAGTCACAAACGTGACCGAGTGGCAACTGCTATTAATACCAACACTATTTATAGCCGCCCAAACATAAAGAATACACTATATGCTGTTGCAGCATAGCTGTAGCTGTAACTATGTTTAACATTGTTCGGTGCTACGGCAGCTGAGCTTACATCCCGGCCGCGGCTAATTTTTACTCACCGGCTGCTGCAAACCTCACGCCTGCCGCAGCCGCAATTTATGAATCCTAGCTCCTTACGGAGCCACACAGCTGCCTGCAAATCTGGCTGCCAACTACCGTTCGGAGCTCTGATGCCGGCAGCTTTTCGAACGGCGACCACCGCAATCCCAGCTCCTATGGAGCCCCACAGCGGGCTGCAATTTTGGCCGCCTGCTCCCGAGCAGGGTTCGAATGGCAGCCGCCGCAAACCCAGCTCCTATGGAGCTCCACGGCGGTCTCCAATTTCGGCTGCCTGCTCCCGTGCGGAGCTCGAACTGAGGTACCGCAAATTACTCTCTCGCTCCTATGGAGCTTCCATGGTGGCCCAAACCCAGGCTGCCGCCATAGCTGCTTTTGGCCTTCTAAAAATTGACTTACCTGTCCGAGCAGTTCGAATTGCTCCGACACGCGCACCATGCGTTAGACGTATTGATGCGCACGCGGGCTGGTGAGCTCTTCACATAGTCACTCACGTGACTTTGAAATAAAATGAAGAGCCCCTAGCCTTTAACCCTTTTCTAACAGTAATAGCCTCTGGAAACCCCTACCATTCACACTATGCTGTGGAGTAGTCCTTTGAGCTTTCTATCACCTACGCTACTGCTCACATCCACATGCCAAGCAAAGGGTCTTGCTGGATTTTGGCATGGGTTTCAATTGTAAAACTGACAAACTGCATGTTAATGCTCTATGATCTAAATAGTTTTCAAATCCAACTGGGCTCAAATGAATGCATTCAAACTATAATAAAATTAGGTCAAAAACCCCATCAAATTTGAAGTATATTTAAATGAGAAAGTAAGAAAAAGTGTTTTGATCTTCAGAAGTTCTTTACTGTAAAGTTGCAAAGAAATATTTTAGGGTCACTATTACTCTGGATGAGCAGTGTGCCAGATTGGTGACTGCCACTTCTAAGCTGTTTTTTGCAACAGTAGCAACTCTAAAATTACCCCTGCAGCCTCGGCAGTTTGAAAATCGTTATGTGACAAACTGACAGCCATTGATTTTTTTTTTTACATCAACCATATTATGATTGTACTTCAGAAATCTTTGCCACCTGGACATATTTCTTCCAGTAAATTTTCAACATGAAATTCTGTATTATAGCAATATCCTGTCTAATTATGTGGATAATAATACAGTGGTGTGAAAATCTTCAAAGTCCTAGGGTTAATCTCTTCATTTATTTCCCTCTACAGTGGCATACTTTAAATATCCAAATTTGGACAAGTTCAAATATGCTGCAAAAACAGATGAGTCGCACAAAATTTATTAGTGGGCAGATGGTAAGCACTAACCCACATCATGGACATCACACTTGCTGTTGAAAGGCATGTTTAAATTTGATTTATTATGGTTTAAAATGAGCATCTGAATTAATTCTCCAAAAGTTGCTCTAATTCGGTTTCTGCGGAACAAATAATAGAAGAAGACGTAATATATGGAGCCAGGCAAGGTTTTAGTAGACTATTTGGAGAAGGAGAAAAAGCATTCCACCTATTCCAAATTGTTGTTAAAAGTACACTAATTGATGTTGTTTCCTAATAACTGAGAGCGTATAACAGAACTACTTGGTCTAATTTTATGTTGTCATGTGCTAAATCTTGATTTTTAAGCAATCAATGAGTTTCATCACATGAACAGATTTTTATTTAATTTAAATTCTACAATATTCCAAGAACTGATATAATCATATTTATTTATAAATAATGTGCTTATTTTTATTCTATTTGCCACTTGAAAAAATATTTTATTTACATCAGTTTTATTTAGTTAAAATATTTCCCAGAGGGGTTAATTAAAAATGCAAGTATATAATATCATAATGATATTGAAACAGTATAACCTGTTCACTCTCTTGGTTAATTAGTAAGGCTGTGAATTACTAACTAGTTCATTTTTCATTCAGTTTGTATTCACTGTCTTCCACCATTTGCAGCTATTTATAAAACACATGTTTAACTGAGCACGTTTATAAAATGGATTGCTTGATAATGTATGAGGATACATATTAAAACTGATGGCAGCATAAAATATGTTTTCTGCTACGATTCCTGAAAATAGATTATTGTTTGTTCATTTTCTGCTCACCCAATGGTTTAAAAATGCAAACTAATACCTGAAAATAGATGTTAACAGGTCAGAAGTATCTTGTTGTTTATATCCTGCGGATGTTCTTCTTATGAATTATTCGTACTTGCAACTAAAAGCAGAAGACACACAAAACGCAACTAATCCACAATGTAATAAATAGCTGAAATTATATCTCAGTGGAGGAAGGAGGAAAATTAATAGATAGTTCTCCTCTCTGTTGACCCTCATTTCATATGCATTTATTCTTAAGCTGACAGTTATATTTTATGTTTGATGCGATTCAAAACGTGAACACTTTTTCAATTATGCATTTTATTCTCAACAAATTAAATTAAAATACTTACTATATGGGGGAAAAAAAAGGATATTGTTGTTTACCAATTTTGGAAGGGAGTGAAACGTAACGGAAATTTTTAATTCATCCAAGATCATATCCTTTGTTGGTATATTATATCATGCAACATTTATATATACTACTATGTGATGTAGTTGTAGTCATCATATTGTGGGAAGGAAGTGAAGGCTTTGGAGTGAGTGTAGACTGTTGCCTGAGCACGATATATTGGAGGACTTTAGATTAACACTACAGGTTATTGACTTTATAATTAAACCAATTAATTTGGCCACAAACGTGAAAGACTAGTTGCCTGATATTGTTGAATGCAGCATTGAATTTGGAATGCTAAACCATGTAAGGTTGTCCACTTGGAAAGTTACTTTGATTTCTCTCTCTTTACAGTTGCTGGTTGGCTTGGTGTTCAGAAGCAGAAGGTGGGGAAGAAGGATAATTTTCTGATTGGGAGTGTGAATAGTGCGGTGCCACAAGATCAGTGAAGGGCCATTGTGGCTTATGATATATACAAATGACTCAGATATGGATGTAGAAAATTTGGTTGGTGATTTGCAGATGTCATAATAATTGGTAATGTTGTGGACTGCAGTTACAGCAAATTACGAAACATTTGGAAAGTAAGTGAGCATTGGCAGGTGGAATTTGAAACAGACGAGTGTGTGGTGATTCATTTTGTTGAAGTCAAATAAGGATGGACATCTACAATAAATGGTAGATACAAGGAATATTGATGAACTCCGATTCTATCCATTTCAATTCCATGATTGAGTGGGCAACACTGATCAATAGGATGGAGAAGAAGGCATGTGGCATGCTTGTCTTCACAGGATGGGCCATAGAATATAAAAGTTGGGATGCTGTGTTGCAACTTTACAAAACATATTTAGACTGCACATGGTTCATTGCGTGCAGTTCTGGCCACCACACGACAGGAAGGATGCAATTGCTTTGAAGAGAGTGCAGAAGTGAGGCGCTCAAATGTTGCCTGTTTTGGAGGATTTTGGTTATGGGGAAAGATTGGATGGGCTGAATTTATTACAGAGGGTAAAGGGGTGACCAGATAGAAGTATATCTATCTCTGGTTGGATGCTAAAATCCAAGACGTCATTGGTCTAAGGTTTCTGTGCTATCTAATGTTGTGACTCTACAGCTCATCAGAAGTGATTATGATCATTTTTGGTCAAACATACATTTCCCAACAATGTTGTGCATCTCATAACTGGTTCATCCATATCTTCTTATCAATGGCTATTCTGAGTCATTGAGCTTTCTTCTAAATTGCACAGGTACTTACTTTTTCTTTGGATCATCTTTCCCTTGCATTGTTTATTACTCTTCCTTAGTTTAGAGATGCAGTATGGAAACATCCCCTGCAGCCCACCAAGTCCGAACTGACCAGCGATCCCCACACATTTACACTACCCTACACTACACATAAGGAATATGTTTCCATTGTATACCATGCCAAATAACCTACAGACCTGTATGTCTTTGGAATGTGGGGGGAAATTGAGGATCTCGGAGAAAACTCACCCAGGTCATGGGGATAATGTACAAACTCCATAAAGACAAGTAACCGTGGTCAGGATCAAACCCGGGTCTCTGGCATTGTAATGCAGTAGCTCTACCACTACCCCACAATGCCACCCTGTATACTGCTTACTAGTTCTGTTGATGTATTTTAATTTGGTGAGGCAGACATCAAATCAACATTACTCAAGGTTTTGTACCAAACTGTCAAGCATGCATGTTTCTAATATTCAAGGGAACTGTGAAATTCAACTTGACAGTTTGCATCAAGTATACTATAATTATATGTTTGTGACTCATGATGAAAATTATAAGTAAATTGACAGCCATGGTGCTGAAAAGCATCAACTATGATTTTTTGCTTCGGGTAGTGATTGATGGGGACCATTTATAAGTGAGCTGAGCGATATGGTGAATTGAGCAATGGTTGTAGTTAATGATGCAATTTATCGAATGACTGGAGAATATGAACTTATTCACCTTGAGAATTTGTGTTAGATTGTTAGACTCCTTCCTGCATTTCACTCATCTTGAACTGCATGCTTCCCATTGAATTCTACCACTCCCTCTTCTCCCTGTCTTCTCAACATACCCAAAGACTTATTTGTGAAAGTCCATCTCTCTGAGTCGTACACTGAAAAATATTGATTGGCTGAAAAAGTTAGCAATCATCTTCTCACATGTTCAATTGCACCTCAATTTAACAACCTAAATTCTCCTTTCAAAAATGCTCAGCCATTCTTCCAACCTCGATAGACATCTCCTTTAAGAAATGTAGATTTTTTCCAGTGGCGTTAAGGCATTCATAACAATGTCCCCCCTACTGATAAGCACAGCTGGCGAGCAGTGCAGACTGCAGGCAACAATCATTTAAAACAGCAGGCAGCAAGAATTAAACTTGCTGCTGTATTTGCTGTGTGCTGCAATCCCCCAGCTCCTTTCTAAGGTTAGCCAATCCCCCTTGATGTTTCTATTTATTATCCAGATAAAGGTGCAATTATATGTTAATGCTTTGTGTTAATGTTAATGTAGAAACATGTTTTTCTCAGCTAATGTGAAGTTTTGTCATAAATACATTAATCTATTTTTTTTTCTTTATAGCTATGAAGTTGCGCAGAAGGGGAGATAAAACTTAAACATAATCATGCATCTTAAGAGAGTTGCAGGAACATAAATATTGGGGGATGTATATTTTTGGAAATGGTTGGACAATCTGAGAATGCTGTTTAAAAATCATACAGGATTTCATTCCAGGATTTCTAAATAGGAATAATCTAGGATGCACATTTGTGGCCATTTATAGGTGTCACGCTTCAGGAAAGATCTCAAATCCATGAAGATAGTGGAGGGAAAATGCATTAGTTCCTAAGGAGTCAGGGGGGAAAAAATCTTCTGCTTAAGGAGATAAGGGAAAATTCAATTGATATTCAAAATACTTTGAATGAGAAATTCAGGAGTTCCTGTGTCTGTCATGTTATTTGTGTATTATTATGAAGGCATAAGTGTAAGAAAAATGGGTATTGCTAGCCTATAAGATAAATCAGACCTAGTCTGTGCAACAGAATTTGATTAAGCGATAGGAAAATAAAGGAATGTAAGGAGTGTAGTAATTGGGGATAGATTAAAGATGGTGCCTACGTGCGGCGACAATTTGCCAGCAGCCCAACAGAAGAGGATAATTTACAGCTACAATCAACTTACCTGGATCAGAAAAATGGCAGAAATCGGTGCCGTAACGGACAAGCTGCTAGTGCAGCTGAATGCACTAGCGATTTTGCGATCTCCTGCAGCCACGGGTGCCTCCGACTGCAACCATTCCCTGGATCACTGGAGAGAACCCGACCCGACTGGGAATCACAAGTACTGTACCTGGAAACACCAGGAAGCCCTCCGGTGCCGACGAGCAGGATTTCCCTGGAGCAACGGAGCTGGAGCTGCCGACTGTGAGGGAATCCCCAATCGTAATTGGAGCTGGAGCTGCCGACTGTGAGGGAATTCCTGTTCCAGCGCAGGTTCGCAGAAACAGCAGGTACAGTAAGCACAGCACCTAGAAACTACGAGGAGGCCTCTATTGTGTCCGGAAAGGTGGTCGACGTGCAGGACTTCAGGTCAGACTGAAGCGAAGGGGACTTCGACCCCCTCTCCCTATCGTCCTACTGGCCGACGTGCAGTCACTTGAGAATAATGTGGAGGAATTAAGAGCCAGGCTGCTTTTTCAAAGGGAGCCGAGGGAATGCTCTGTGTTCTGTTTCACAGAGACATGGCACACCCCCAGCTCCCCAGACTCAGCACTCCATCCACCTCCATTTCTCCATCCATCGCATGGTCAACTATGCGTGGTGCTCAGACATGGCAGCCCTGTCCAACCCCTGCTCCCCGCACCTGGAACACCTGGCATTGAAGTGCTGTCTATTCTACATACCAAGGGAATTCACCTCCATCATCCTGACTGCGGTCTAGATCCCTCCCCAGGCTGATGTCCATCTGGCACTGGAGGAGTTGCACGCCGTGGTCAATAAGCACCAGGTGTTTTAACAGAGCCAACTTTAAGAAATCACTCCCTAACTTCCACCAACATGTCTCCTGCAGCACCAGAGGACCAAACACCCTCGACCATTGCTGCACCACAAATAAGGATGCCTATCGCTCTATCCCTCGCCCTCACTTTGGTAAATCCAACCATTCCGCGGTGCTGCTTCTTCCTGCCTACAGGCAGCAATTGAAGAGTGCACCCCCTGAGGTGAGGACTGTTCAGAGCTGGTCGGAGGGGGGGGGGGGGGGGGCTGAGGAACAAGTCGTTACAGACTTCATAAAGAAATGTGTGGAGGACAACAAAATATTTCCGAATGTTTCCCAATCAGAAGCCTTGTATGAACTATGAGATCCACACTCTTCTGAAGACCAGACACCAGGCGTTCATGTCCGAAGATACAGGGGTCTACAAGACGTCCAGATACGACCTTGGTCAGCCATCAAAAAGGCCAAAAGGGACCTTTGCTCCAAGTTGGAGTATCAGACGGATGTTCGGCAACTGTGGCGGGGCTTGAATGCCATCACTTCCAACAAAGGGAACTCAGGACGCAGCTCAAATGTCACCGAAGCATCACTCTCTGACGAGCTCAATGTGTTTTACGCGCGCTTTGACAGGGAGAATACTGATGTGCCTTCCCGAGCCCCATTTCCCCGTGATGGCATTTCGGTCACAGTCAAACAGGTCGATGTCAGAAAATCCTTCAGAGGGGTAAACCCTCGGAAAGCGCCTGGACCTGATGGTATACCCGGTCGTGTTCTGAAAACCTGTACGGGCCAACTGGCTGAAGTTTTTACGGACATTTTCAATCTCTCATCTCTGAGGTCTGAGGTTCCCACCTGCTTTAAAAGGGCATCAATAATACCGGTGCCCAAGAAAAGCAAGGTGACGGGCCTCAATGACTATCGACCAGTGGCACTAACGTCTGTGGTGATGAAGTGCTTTGAGAGGCTGATCATGGCACAAATCAACTCATACCTCCACAAAAACCTGTACCCACTGCAGTTCGCTTACCGTCACAACAGATCAATGGTGGATGCGATTTTGCTGACTCTCCACTCCGCTCTGGACTGCTTGGACAACAAAAACTCATATGTCAGGCTGTTATTCATTGACTGCAGCTTGGCATTTAATACAATCATCCCCTCCAAGCTGGTTACCAAGCTCTCAGAACTGGGTCTCTGCGCATCCCTCAGCAATTGGATCCTCGACTTCCTCATCCACAGACCACAGTCTGTCCATATTGCTGGAAATGTGTTATCCTCTATAACATTCAGCACGGGAGCACCTCAAGGCTGCGTGCTCAGCCCTCTGCTTTACTCACTCTATACTCATGACTGAGTAGCCGGACATAGTGCGAACTCCATCATCAAGTTTGCCGATGACAGCACTGTTGTGGGATGAATTACTGATGGGATGAGTCAGAATATAGAAGTGAGATCGACCGATTGACCAAATGGTGCCAACACAATAACCTGGCTCTCAACACCAGCAAAACCAAGGAACTGATTGTGGACTTTGGAAGGGGTAGGGTAGGGACCCACAATCCCGATTACATCAACGATCACGATGGTGGAAAGGGTCAAGAACTTCAAATTCCTGGGCGTGCACATTTCCGAAGATCTTTCTTGGTCCCAGCACACTGATGCAATCATAAAGAAAGCACATCAGCGCCTCTACCTCCTGTGAAGACTACGGAGAGTTGGCATGTCAAAGAGGATTCTCTCAAAATTCTACAGGTGCACAGTAGAGAGCATGCTGACTGGTTGCTTCGTGGCTTGGTTCGGCAACCTGAGGGTCCAGGAGCGGAATAGGATGTAGAAAGTTGTAACCACTGCCCAGCCCATCATCGGCTCTGACCTCCCGACCATCATAGGACCACCATAAATCGAAGGGATCTATAGCAGTCGCTGCCTCAAAAAGGCAGCCAACATCATCAAGGACCCACACCATCCTGGCCACACACTCATCTCTCCTCTACCATCGGGCAGAAGGTACAGGAGCCTGAAATCTGTTACATCCAGGTTCAGGAACAGCTACTTCTCCACAGCCATCAGGCTATTAAACTCGCCAACAAACAGATTCTGAACTGTAACAGCTATATTCTGCAATGGTTCAATAAAATGGAAACATTGTGTGAATCCTATTGATCAATAATGTATTGATATTTTTTTCCACTCTGTCTTCACACCTTGTTATTGTGTTAATAAATCCTGGCAAACCCAGCATTTATTTTCCATTTCCAGCTAACATTTGAGGAATCGGCACTGACAAGTTTCTTGAATTGCTGCAGTTCTTCTGATGCTGTGGTGTAGACAGTTCCAAGATATACCATGTGATAATCAAGGAATAACTACCTATCCTTGATTAATCTGGTGTGATACTTGGAGGGGAATCTGCAGCTGCAGGTGTTCTTATACTCATTGTCCTTGTCCATCTTAGTAGTAGATGTTGTGAACTTAGAATTGAGCTGTTTGACTAGCCTAGGTAATTGACATTAGCGTATCTTGTAGATAGGACAATCTGCATTCAGGATGAGCTGGTGATGGAAATAATGAATATTCGTGTTGATGTATGTCATCCAGACAAGTGCGTATTCCATCATATTCTTCACCTGCTCTAAAGATGGTGAAAATCCTTTTGTTTTAATAAGAGGCGCCTTGGATCTAATTTTCTCTTCTAGCCATAGCATTTATATGGTGGATCTATCTGAGTTGAACATGAAATTGTCATGATTATGTTATTATGTAAAATGATAGTCAAGTCATATCTGAAATACAATGTGTTGTTTCAGGCTCCTCGGTAAAGGAGGAATGGAAAGAAAGGGAAGCAGTAGCCAACAAATGTGTATTGATAATGGACAAAAACAGCAAGTTAAACCTAGGAATGTAAGAATAAATTATCTAGACACGTTTGATGATCAAATATAGTTAGCTTCGTACCATACTTTTGCAATATTATTTACATGTGAAGTTTTGTAATAATCAGGGATTTAGTTAGGTATTAGCAAAATTACCTTTTTACTTCAAAACCATGGTGTTCATACCAGGTGAGAAAAAAAAATGTCTTCCATGTCCACAGAAATTGTGATCAACCACCATCTGCCTAACCCTTTATCTTCCTCCCGCATCTCCCCACACCCCCATGTCCACAATACCTTAACCTGTAGCTCACCTGAGAGTCAATGCTGGCAAGAAATAGCTGCTCATTATTAATTTATTTGCTCCATGTTCACATGAAGTTCCCTCCTTGTGTACTTCCACAGTTGCTGCCTCTAAACGGCTGGCAGCATCATCAAGAACCCACACCATCCTGGCCACACACTCAACTCTCCGCTGCCTCAGGTAGAAGGTAAAGGAGCCTGAAATCTGTAACATCCAGGTTCAAGAACAGCTTCTTCCCCTCAGCCATCAGACTATTAAACTCAACTCAAACAAAAATCTGAACTTTAATAGACTATTGCACTTTATATGCTTATTTATGTGTGTATATATCTATATATTCAGTGGTATATAGACACACTGATCTGTTCTGTATTTACTTATGCCTACAATATTCTGTTGTGCTGAAGCAAAGCAAGAATTTAATTATCCTATCTAGGACACATGACAATAAACTTTCTTGAATCTTGAATCTTGAAGTTCTGATCCAATTTCCATTTCCATGGTGACAAAGGCCTTAATTCAACAAAGGGATACAGAATACCAGGACACTGGAAGACCACCACACTGAAGGCCTGTGAATGTGAAATTATCATGGGGGGATAGTAAAGCCTGTAGTGATTGATCACATGCCTTCGTGTTTTGAGTTGGCCGAAAGTGGTGATAGCAGAACGTCAGTACGTTGGTCTCCAAGTATATATATATAAAACCCATGCATTGTATCGTCAGAGGAACTGTGCGTGGGCTGTATTGGTAAAGAAAATGGGCTTCACCACTAGACTTTTCATTGTCTAGCATAATGTAAACTAACAGATATGTTTTGTCAAATCTGTAGGTTGATCTCTGTATTCCCCGTGCAGCTGTAGGTGCATATGTTTGTGCAACACTTCCATTTAAACCATTCATAATCAGCCAGTTCCAGCCCAGTGTATGAGCTTCCATTGAGTGTTTGGACAGTACATGCGACATTGCACCAAACCATTGTGTACACTTTTTTCACACCAAACTGCTGTGTACAGATTTTTCTTCATGTTGTCTCTTTTCCTAAAAGCCTTCAATCTATGTCCCCACATTACTTAGGCTTGATGTGAAGCAAGGGAATCACTCACACCATCTATTTTCATTCAAATAGAAATATATTTATTTGATCGGACTTTCATTTTGAGGAGGAAGAGATTGCCTGTCACGAAGCCATTCATTTACTCAGATAACGACTTTGTCTCGTCCCTTGGCAAATATAGTTCAAGATCTGATACGGTCAGAAATAAGGCACATAGTTACTATTCATCGCTGGAACTAAAGTACCATTCCATTTGGGCTTGTTAAAAGAACAAGGCAAAAGATATATAAAAATCTTAATATCTAAAAATATGAGCATGGAAAAAAACAGGTGTAATTTTGTTCTTGTTGCTTCATATTGGCAGAGTCATTCTGAATTGAAATTTACAGAGACCCAGATTCTACTCTATCCTGGCCACACAGCTGAATTTTGGAACAGTTATTCTGTGAGTGACTTTCCAGAACATTGCCTTTCGTGATTTAGGATGTTGCTGTAATACTTTTAGAAAATCTTAATATAACCAAGCATAAACAATATGCCTTTGCAAATGAAAAATCATATTTGACAATGCATTAGATTGTTTTGAGGCAGTCACTGCAGGATGGATAAAGAAGGATCTGAAAATGCATTTTATTTCGATTTCCAAAATACATTTAATTTGGTGCTATGCAAAAGATTACCATACAAGGTGGGAGCTTCTGGCATTAAGGGTATATTGGCATATTGACATCTTAGCATGGAGGAGTAGCTATAACAGAAAATCGAGAATGGAAATAAATAGACCATTTTTAAATTTTCAAGATGTCATCAATGAACCATTCCAAGGATCATTACTAGGACCTCAAATATTTATCAACTATGTTAGTTAACCTTTATAAAGGCATTGTAACTGAATTTGTTGCCAGTGAAAATATAGACAGGAAAGTAAGCTTTCAGTGGGATGTGAAATGTCAGTAAAATAATTTAAATAGATTAAATGAGTGGGCATAAACTGGCAATTTGAATGTAATGTGAAGAAATATGAGATATTTTTGCAGAAAGTATAAATAAGACAAATGCTAAGTAAGTAATGTGTGGCTATAGAATGTTGCTCCTCTAAGGAATATTGGTGTCCTTACACATGAGACATAGAAAATTAGCAGTTAGCTTGGTAAGCCAGTAATTAGTGAAGAAAATAGAAGCCGACTTTCACAAAAAAGTCTTAAACCATGGAATCAGCCTCAAGTAGAATGTCAGCATGTAGGAAAAACAGGTAGTGAATCACAAACTTTAGGCATAAGATACATGAGTTATGCATTAATCATTGCACTTTACAAGATAATGGGTAATCATCATATATGCCAACATAGACAGCAGCCTTGCAAATTTATTTTGCTGATATTGATGGCAAATGGGTATCTTTGATTAATTTCAATGTTAATCTAACATAGTAGTTTGATCACAAAAGTCATTATGCACGAATTTAACGTTATCTGTCAGTGTAATACTGGAAAAAGACCAAGGCAAGTAGTGGAATTGGCCTCTCAGGATAAATACATTCACTAAATACAAAATGTACTTTTCTCTTCAGTGCATCCAGGGATTTAGTTTATGGAATTCACTCTGCCCCTATATTATCTAAAGTATAATGCCGCATTTACTTTGTTCCAAGCAAAATACAATGTCTACATCAAAAATAATGATTGATCTTATGTAATGAATAAAACCTTTTTATAATTTTGTACATATACAAATTGATGTGCAGAGAAATCCAAGTCCAAGTTCATAGCTCACTGAAGGTGGTAGCACAAGTAGATAGAGTGGTAAAGAAGGCAATGAGTATAAGAGTCAGGAAGTCATTCTGCAGCTCAATAATACTGTGCTTAGGCCGCATTTTGAATATTGCATGCAGTTCTGGCTCTTCATTACAGGAAGAATATTGAGGCTTTGGAGAAGGTGCAGAGGTGCTTTACCAGAAGTATGCCAAAGGTTCCATGTTAAATTGGTAGCACTTATCACCACAGCTGGGAAAAGACTTCCTTGATGGCATGCACAAAGGTAAAATAAGTCCAAGATCCATAAAGTGGATTGTTGCTGTGGTGATTGACTGCCGTTCTGTGCTAAAGAATGGGTGACATTTCGGGTTGAGATCCTTCTTCAGACTGGTGACGTTTCGGATCGAGACCCTTCTTCAGACTGATCACACTTCGGTTGAGACCTTTCTTCAAACTTCAGAAATCTAGTGTCAAGAGTCAAGAGAGTTTATTGCCATATGTCCCAGATAGGACAATATATATATATAGACTTAAATAAACAGATAAAGTGCAATGGGCTGATATAGTTCAGAGTTTGTTTGAAGTTGTTTATAGTCTGATGGCTGTGGGAAAGTGGCTGTTCCTGACCTGGATGTTGCAGATTTCAGGCTACTGAACCTTCTACCTGATGGCAGCGGAGAGATGAGTGTGTGGCCAGGATGGTGTGGGTCCTTGATGATGTTGGCAGTCTTTTTGAGGCAGCGACTGCGATAGATCCCCTCGATGGTAGGGAGGTCAGAGCCGATGATGGACTGGGCAGTGTTTACAAATTTTTGCAGCCTTTTCCACTCCTGGACACTCAAGTTGCCTAACCAAGCCATGATGTAACCAGTCTGCATGCTCTCTATTGTGCACCTGTAAAAGTTCGAGGGAGTCCTCCTTGACATACCGACTTTTTGTAATCACCTCAGTGATGTGCTTTCTTTATAATTGCATCAGTGTTCTGGGACCAGGGGAGATCTTCAGAAATATGCACGCCGAGGAATTTGAAGTTCTTGACCCTTTCCACCATCGTCCCGTTGATATAAACGGGATTGTGAGCCCCCATCCTACCACTTCCAAAGCCCACAATCAGTTCCTTGGTTTTGCTGGTGTTGAGAGCCAGGTTATTGTGCTGGCACCATTTGGTCAATCGGTCGATCTCACTTCTATACTCTGACTCGTCCCCATCAGTGACTCGTCCGACAACAGTGGTATCATCAGCAAACTCAGATCCTGGTGAACTTCTACCGCTGCACCATCGAGAGCATCCTTACCAACTGCATCACAGTATGGTATGGCAACTGCTCTGTCTCCGACCGGAAGGCATTGCAGAGGGTGGTGAAAATTGCCCAACGCATCACCGGTTCCACGCTCCCCTCCATTGAGTCTGTCCAAAGCAAGCGCTGTCTGCGGAGGGCGCTCAGCATCGCCAAGGACTGCTCTCACCCCAACCATGGACTGTTTACCCTCCTACCATCTGGGAGGCGCTACAGGTCTCTCCGTTGCCGAACCAGCAGGTCGAGGAACAGCTTCTTTCCAGCCGCTGTCACTCTACTAAACAACGTACCTCGGTGACTGCCAATCACCCCCCCCCGGACACTTATTTTTTTTTTTTTATTCAAATCGTTTGCTATGTCGCTCTTCAAGGGAGATGCTAAATGCATTTCGTTGTCTCTGTACTGTACACTGACAATGACAATTAAAATTGAATATGAATTTGAATCTGAATCTGAACTTGATGATGGAGTTTGCACTACGTTCGGCTACTCAGTCATGAGTATATAGTGAGTACAGCAGGGGGATGAGCATGCAGCCTTGAGGTGCTCCCGTGCTGATTGTTATCGAGGATGACTCATTTTCACCAATATGAACAGACTGTGGTCTGTGAATGAGAAAGTCGAGGATCCAGTTGCTGAGGGATGCGCAGAGACCCAGATCTGAGAGCTTGGTAACCAGCTTGGAGGGGATGATGGTATTAAATGCCGAGCTGTAGTCAATGAATAACAGCCTGACATATGATTTTTTGTTGTCCAAGTGGTTCAGTGCGGAGTGGAGAGCCAGTGAGATCACATCCACCATTGATTTGTTGTGGCGGTAAGCGAACTGCAGTGGTTCCAGGTTTTTGTCGAGGTATGAATGATTTGCGCCATGATCAGCCTCTCAAAGCACTTCATCACCACAGACATTAGTGCCACTGGTCAATAGTAATTGAGACACGTCACCTTACTCTTCTTGGGCACTGGTATTATTGATGCCCTTTTAAAGTAGGTGGGAACCTCAGACCTAGGAAGTGAGAGGTTGAAAATGTCCGTAAAAATTCCAGCCAGTTGGTCCTCACAGGTTTTTAAAACACGCCCGGGTATAACATCAGGTCCAGGTGCTTCACTCCTCAAGGATCTTCTGATGTCGGCCTCTGTGACTGTGACCGAAATACCATCATGGCGAATGGGGGCTCGGGAAGGCGCATCAGTGTTCTCCCTGTCAAAGCGTGCATAGAATGCATTGAGCTCATCAGGGAGTGATTCTTCGCTGACATTTGAGCTGCCTCCTGATTTCGCCTTATAGGAGGTGATTACATTCATCTAGTGTTTCCACCACCAACCACATGGAACAACAGATTATCTGTAGTGTGGCATACAAAGCACATGCAATTAGCACAGTAGATGCTCACAGTTTTGGTGTTCACAAGGTACTCCATGCACTATAAAATATGAATGAGTCATGAACATTACAAATTTTTGCTTGGTTTAAAAATACAGCATGGCAATAGGCCTTTAGGCTAATCACTCCAGTTCTATGTTATCCATTTTTGCAACTGCTCCCTACCCACTAGGGGCAATTTATCAAGGCCAAATAATTTAGAAATTGCTTGCGCTCTGACTGCCAAGTTGCTAATCATTCTAACTCCATTTTACATTCCCATACTGACCTTTCTGTCCTGGGCCTCCTCCATTGCCAGTGCGAGGCCACACACAAAATAGAGGAACAGCACCTCATATTCTGCTTGGGTAGCTTACAATTCAATAGTATGAACAGTGAATTCTCCAATTTCAAGTAATGCCCCCACCACAATGTGCACCCATTAATCTCATCACCACCCCCAAATCACCCTACTCCTTTCCCCTCCTCCGCACATAAGCCTGTGACACCATTTTTCATTTGTCCATCTCCTTTTCCCTTCTCTCCTCTCCGTTCCACCCATATTCCTCCATCCAGCTTTATATTTCACTCATCCTCTCCTTTCCTTTTGTCTCCTTTTCACCAACAGCCCCTGTCACTTACTCCACCCATATGCCAATAACCTCCCCTCACCCAGTTTCTCCCAAATACTTGCTATACTTTGTCTCGTCTCCACCTCTCCTATCCAGCCTTCTCCCCCTAATCCTGAAGAAGGCTCACAACCTAAAATGCTGCCTGTTTCCCTCCACTTGGACTTCCTCCAACATCTTTCTGGTTTGCACCTCACCAATTTTATTTTCATTTTTTATTTATGATTGTTGATATACAGCTTTAAATTAGCTGCATTTTGTAGCAATGTTACAACATTTTGAGATTAAAAAAATCAAGTCTGTAATTTATCCCATCAGATAAAGCATAAAAATAAGTTTAATTTGACACCTAATTCACTTTCATATCTTCAGTATTAAAAATTTTATGACCATTTTCATACTCGGAAATTAGCATATTGTTCCCTATTGCTTTTCCATTGACTTAACACAAAAGCTGTGATCGAGGACAGTCAAAAGCCCATAACTTTCTTAAAAATTAAGAGAACTGAAAGACATTTTCAGTTATTGTAGATTGAAGCATTCTGAAACAAATATGAAACAATCTTACTTAGATGACTTGAAATTAAAGCATATAATTAGTTAGTTACCTAATTGTAGTTAATTACAAAATTCAATTACTGGATCTAAACATCTATCAATTTCTTAAGAATAGATTAACATTTTTAAATAGCCTAAGTGTCCAAATAACATTTACACAAGAATTCACAATATGACATAATTTTTAAATCTCATTGTCATGGATTTATAGGCCAAATGGAAGGAATTTAATGTTTAATACCTGTAAATTAATAGCCATTTAAATCATCTTGCGAGTGGGTTTTTCTGGAACGCGATCATTTGGAACATTGTGATTGCGGTGAATTTAGACCCCATATTGGCAGCAAAAATACTGCTGGTTCGTATGGGTCCTAACTCACCGTTTTGCAACTTAAAATGTGAACTAAAGGCATCTTAAGGACCACTTTTATACATAAAATAAACGGCTTTCGTTCACCTGTCCCATACCTGAAATCCGTCTCCGTTGTCGTTGTTGACGGCTTTAGAAGCTGATTTTAAAATTACTCCAGCTCTGAAATTTGTCAGCGATTTAAAAAATAAAATACACAGAACGCCCGTCGGAACGATTCTTCAGTAAAAGCTTGCACTCCAACCAAATATAACCCAGGAAAAAAACGCGTTTTAACCCTGCCCCCCCCCCCCCCCCCCCACTCATAGGCGCCAAAATCGCGCACACGTCCATTGCAGAATTGCAGCGCTGCTGAAGGTAAGTATTGTGACATATCTACATTTTGATAACAGCCTAGAAAATGTGTCATGACATTTGTTTTTTAATCTAAAGAGAGTTTTCAAAAAGTTGGTGGTGTAATCAGCTAAATATCCTAATTTTTTACTATTCTGAGGCATTATCATGATACCTCAGCATACTGAAGAGCCTATTGTTACCAGAAGGAACACGTATAGCGCTTAGGTAACAAGCGCTGTACACAAATCCTTGCAGCTGTTTACCATGATCTCATTTAGGAATGGGAGATAGATAATTAAAAGCAATAAACAAACCATAATAACTTCCAATAACTTTGCCTGTGCACTGGCGCTTCATAGATTATCCATTCGTTGGCAATTCAATAAGTGAAAACAATAATTCTGCTTCCTGAGTGAATTGCATTGAAGCATTTGGCAAGTGTTACTCAGAGAATACGGTAAAAGGTGAAAATGTGTTTTCCCATTGCATTGAAGGACATCACCATATCGGTGACAACTGCAAACAGAGACCAAACACAGGGATGCCCAAAATCTGGGTACAATGTTGAAGTACCTTTTTGTTGACCATGTGTAATATAGCAGGGTATCATCTGCAAAGGTTAAATTCATCCCCTTGCCTTTTTTCCCAGGTTTTTCTTGCCATCTGTTGCAAAACTTTGCCAAGTATGTGTTTATATTTCACAATGTCAATATTGCACAGCATGCAACATACCATAACAATTTTGCCAACTTAATTTACAGTTGGCAGAATAATGGTGTTAAGAACCCTCAGACTGATTTAAATAAGGATGAAAAAGCCTAAAAGTACACCTTTTTTATAGTTCTTTTTTTTGTGGCTCAGTTAATTGAAATTTATGTTTTATGTGAACAATTAAAAACCCCAATAGAATGGAGTCTGAAAAATCTCCTGATATGAAACATTGTGTGTCTATTACCCTCCACAAACATTGCAGGCACGTTGAGTCCCTCTGGCATTTCTAAGGTTCAAAGGTTCAAAGGTTCAAAGGTTATTTTATTGGTCACATATGCCTAGGTGTAGTGAAATGCTTCTTGCCAATGCAGCACGTAAAGAAAGAATAAGAACACAACAGTAATAAAGACATTTAAACATAAAAACATCCCCCCACAATGGTTCCCATTATGAGGGAAGGCACAATGTCCAGTCTCCATCCCATGTCCACCCATAGTTGGGCCTATTGAGGCCTCCACAGTTGCCCCTACGGAGGCCCGATGTTCAAGGCCGTTCTCGCCGGGTGATGGTGCTCCGGCGTCGGGAGAATCCTCTCAGCGGCATGGGAACCCTGGAACGGCCACTTTCCTTATCGGACACCGCTGCTTCCGAAGCCAACAAGGCGCGAGATCCCAGGCTCCCGATGAAAAGTTCAGTGCTGCCACCCGCAGCTGGCCACTCCACAGACCCGCAGCTCCGTGATGTTTCATCGGCGGTCTTCAGCTCACTGGAGCTCCAGCGCGGCGACCCGGGCAAGGCATCACCGCTCCGCAATAACGATCCAGCGCTGTGCCACCGCCGAAGCCGAGGTGCTGGGCTGTCCCCACAGGAAACGCCGCTCCAGGCCCGCTGGTAGGCTGCGAGGACGGGTCGAAAGTGCAGCCCGTGGAAAAGCTGCCTCTCCAACCAGGTAGGGACCCTGGAAAGTAGTTTCCCCCTTCCTCCTCCCCACCCCCCACATAAAAAAGACTTGAGCTCCAAAAACAAAACACTAAAACTCAGTAAAGATTTAAAAAAGAGTGAAAAACGAACAGCTGCAGCCTGGGCAGCCATACCACACAGGATGGCGCCCTCTCGAATTTTGTTTCTTGCTCAAGAACCCAGCATCGGTAGTTTCTTGTGTCCTCAATATAATACAGACCTAAGACAATACAATACCCATGTTACTATTTCCCTCCACTATAGCCCGGTTATTGTGCCATTCCTGTGAGAAGGATGGATTCTTCAGACGTATCTAAATGATCAAATTATCTAATTAAATGACCTAATTTAACTGTTGTGTCCCCTTGCACTCTGTTTGAGTTCCCTTCCAACCTGTTTTGAGAATATTCATTCCAACAAATTGATTCTGCTATTAAAAAATAGGCAGGCTTTTTGTATAAAATATACAATATTTTGAATATAATAATTTATAATTTAAGTCTGAAAACAGAAAGTCCGAAACCCGAGACAGAAAGTATGAATTTGAAAGATGCTAATGCGCCTTTTAAAAGTGGTGTTCATTAGGCTTCCATTAATTTTTATTAAAATAATGTAAGAAGCTAAGGTTAAAGGTTAGAATATTAAAGGATGATAGTAAGTAGAATCTTGGGCTGTGTTGGTGAACTGAATGAAGGTGATCTGAAAAGTGGTCAACAATCGCGGTGTGGTTTCAAATTAAAAAAATTATATTCTGAAAAGCAAATACAGTAAATACTATCAAAATACATAGGTAAATGCTAATGTTTTCCAAAGTGTTTGGAAACATGGATGTTGGGAATAGAGAAGTGATAATTCAGGTATTGAATCCTCTACAGTTAGTTCACGACTTGGAAATAAATACTTAGAATTGGGGAGAAAGGGGAAGTTTTGGTTGGTTGGTGGCACAATCACTTTTGAGGTCCTAAAATAGCTGAGGTTGAACAATTAAATTTGGAGTTTTAGTGAAGTGGAAGTTGAGGACAAAGGTGTTTTGCTGAGCTTCTGGAGGACATGAGTTTTGCCGTGCTTCTGGAAGGGAAGTAAAAGGGTGAGGGCAGACAAGTTGGAGATAGAAGAGATGTGCTCAACTATGGGGAAGGAGAATCTGTAGTGAAAGTTGCAATGTCAAAACAAATGTGACGAAGGGGAAATTCAGAGATTGAAATAGAATCCTTATGGGAAATGATAGGGGAGCATTTTGGTCAAGGTAGCTATAGCTGTCATTGAGAGTCCAGGAAGCAGCACTAATTCGAGAATCAACACACCATTAAAAGTGACCCTACCTGGTGTACAACAATGTCTGCTCATAATATTATAAAAAGTCCTACGCTTAGATTAGATTGTCCCTTGTGTGTAAGATAGAACTAGTGTATGAATGATTGCTGATTGGCATGGATTTGATGGGCCGAAGGCCCTGTTTCCATACCATTTCTCTAAAACAAACAAAAAAACGAAATTGCATGATGCCCATACACCTAGGTTAGTTATTTTCAGAATTCCTTTTTTCCCTTTATTTTTCAAGACATCGCTAGTAAGACAAGAATTTATTGCCCATCCTTAATTGCCTTTATGAAGGTGGTTGTGAGCCATATTCGTGGACCACTATGGTTCTTCTGGCAAAGGTGCTCCCACTATAGTACTGGGGAGGAAGTTCCTGCTTTGCACTTAGCAATGATGAAGGAATAAGTATATTTGCAAAACAGTAAGATATGTACTCTTGAAGGAAAATCTGCAGTTTATGGTAATGCTATTGAATGTCTGCGAAGGTGATCAAACTCTCTCCTGGTGCAGATGAGCAATGCCTGACATGTTTCATGCACCAATGTAATTTACCACTCATTAGCACTCATCTGTTTATTGCTGCATGCAGACATGATCAGTTTAATTTATTGCAATGTTGTGAACAGAATTGAAAAGTCATCAGCAAACATCACTTACAATCAAAACAAGTTCATGATGAAGCTGCTGGAGATGCCGCGATTATTGGCATCCAAAAATGTAGTTGCTTTCATTTGTGCAAAATATGACTTCAACCATTGGAGTTATTTTCCCTTGATGCACATTAACTTCATTATTACCAGGATTCCTTGATGATGCTGTTGATCAAATGCGTACATGATGTCCAAACTTCCAAACTTCCTCACCCTAAACTTGATATTGATGCACATTGACACAATCATAAAGAAAACCCATCAATCCCTCTATTTCCATGGAAGATTGAGAAGTATTAGTATGGTGTTAGTGGCACCTAGTGGTGGTTTGGGGGAGTTCAAACCCTCGTCATTGGTTGGCTTGATCACGTGACCATGGGGGTTCATTCGCGGGCTTTCCAGTTTTCCAGTCAGTCGTCAGTGCTCCTCCCAGCAACAGGAACTATTCTAGTGTCAGCTAGTCAGGCACGCGAGTTACCGAGTTTAATTACCATTTTTATTTTTAAATAAAAATTATTTAACTCAACCTGCCTATCTCGCTAAAGTGGTGACCCCGCCGGTCCTAATTACCGTTTTTATTTTTAAATACAAATTATTTAACTCAACCTGCCTATCTCGCTAAAGTGGTGACCCCGCCGGTCCGAACATTTTTTCAGATCTTCGCAATGAACGTCGCCAAAAACCTCGATGCCCAGCCTGCCCAGAAAAACACAGTTGCCCTGAAACTAACTATTTTCTGGGCAGTACAGCCTCAAGTGCGGTTTTTCCACATTGAAGCTCAATTCGAATTCCGCAACGAAGGATGCTACCCATTACTTCTTCGTGGTGGAGGCGCTCAGTCAAGAAACTGCCACCTGTCCGCGTTTCGGCAAGTACGAAGGTATCAAGGTGCTGCTGCTTCGCACTTTCGGGCTCAGTCGCTGCGATAGCGTGGCCCGCCTGTTACTCATGGACGGCCTCGGCAATCGTAATTCGTCCGCATTGATGAACTAGGTTATCGTTCTTATAGAATGCCACCAGCCCTGCCTGCGGTTCGAGCAGATCTTCCTAGAGCAGATGCCCGATGACATCTGCCTGCTCCTCGCTGGGTCAGATTTCGCCGACCCCCTGCAGCTCGCTGAACGTGCGGACGAGCTGTGGATTGCCAAGCAGCAGGACGGTGGTTCCATCAGCCGGGCATCTACGCCTTTGCACCAGCAGCCTCGTAGGGACGTCCAACCCTCCGCCTCCATCGCCGCACCGCAGTTGTCCGCCGGAGATCACAGTAAGCACCAGTGGTGTTACTATCACCAATGCAGGGATGCAGAGGCCGGCCGATGTTGCGCCCTCTGCTCGTGTTTGGGAAGTGCGTCAGCCGATCGTCAGTATACGCTATCGCGGTCGGCCAGAACCATCGCCTCTACGTCCGGGATCTTCATTCCGGACATCGCTTCCTTGTGGACACTGGGGCTGCCTTGAGCATCCTCTCTCTGTCTGGGCTTGATACTCGTTCCGGTAAGCATGGCCCCGCACTGACCGCTGTCAACGACAGCCCCATCTGCACTTAGGGCACTCGGACCCTTTACTTCATCTTCGACTCCCGCCGTTTCTCATGGGCCTTTACTATTGCGGACATTTCCCAGCCGTTGTTGGGCGCTGATTTTTTGCAGGCTTTTTCTCTACAGGTGGACGTGCAGGGTCAGCGCCGTGTTCTTCCGGAGTCCACCCGCTCCGCTTCCTCACGGCCCGCGGTTACCTCTGGCCCGCACCTCGGATCTGTGATGGATGTGGGCAGTGCATATGCTCCCATACTGGCTGAATTCCCGGTGCTCCTGACCCCTCAATTTAACGCCGCCGCCCCTAAGCACGGGGTGATCCATTATATTCTTACTGCTGGCCCCCCACTGCATGCACAAGCACGCAGGGTCCCGCCCGACAAGCTGCGTCTCGCCAAGGAGGTGTTCCAGCAAATGGAGGGCATTGGGATTGTGCAGCGATCCAACACCCCGTGGGATTCCTCATTGCATATGGTCCCCAAATTATCTGGGGGGTGGAGACCGTGTGGGTATTACCACCGCCTGATCACTGTCATGACCGCTGATCGCTATCCAGTCGCACATTCAGGACTTCACGGCCCACTTGGACGGTGCTACCATCTTTTCCAAGGTGGATCTGGTGCGCGGCTACCACTAGATTCCCGTCCACCCTGATGATGTGCCCAAGACCGCCATCCTCACCCCGTTCGGCCTATTTGAATGGCGGCGGATGCCATTCGGGTTGAAGAACGCCATGCAGGCTTTCCAGCGGTTGATGGGCATGGTTGGTCTGGGATTGAATTTTGTGATTGTGTACCTGGATGACATTCTGATTGCCAGCCACTCCCACCAGGAACACCGCACACCTGCGGGTGCTGTTCCAGCGGCTTAAGGACCATGGGCTGGTTATTAACCCCGACAAATGCCAGTTTGGGTTCCACTCTATTTCCTTCCTGGGACTCCATGTCACCTCACAGAGTGCTGCTCCTCGTCCCGCTAAGGTGGAGACGATTCAACAGTTTCCTCGGCCACTCACCATCAAGGGGCTGCAGGAGTTCATAGGCATGGTGAATTTCTATCATCATTTCATGACGCCGGTGGCAGCCCAGATCATATGGCCCTTGTTTCAGTGCCTGGCAGGTAAACCATTGGACCTAGTGAAGGATGCCGAGACCGTGGCCGCTTTGACAGTGCTAAGGAGGTGCTGGCCAAGCCCAACATGCTGGTGCACCCATGGGCTGCTGCTCCAACTGCCCTCACCGTGGATGCCTCAGATACTGCTTTCGGAGGGGTCCTGGAGCAATTTATTGACAGACGCTGGCAACCACTTGTCATTTCCAGCGGCACCCTCGTCCTCTGGAGTGGTGCTACAGCACGTTTGATCGAGATCATCCTGGCCCTTTATTTGGCGGTCCGTCCTTTCCACTATTTCCTAGAGAGCAGGCCCTTCATGGCGTTCACAGAACACAAGGCGTAACGTTTGCGTTTGTAAAGGTGTCTGAACCCTGGTCAGCTTGCCAACAGCGGCACCTGGCGTTTGTCTTGGAGTACACCACCGATTGCACGTGGCGGTTAAGCTGAACCTGGTCACAGATGCTTTATCTCATTTTGGTGTACCTGTGGATATCTCCACCAACCGTGGTGCCTAGTTTACTTCTGCCTTGTGGTCGGCTATGGCACAGCTGTACGGGACGCAGCTGCATGACACCACCGCCTATCATCCTCAGGCCAACAGTTTAGTGGAGCATTTCCATTGGCACTTGAAGTCAGCGCTGAAGGCATGGCTTACGTGCTCGGACTGGATGGACCAGTTGCCTTGGGTGTTGCTTGGGTTCCGCACGGCCCCGAAGGCGGATTTAGACACATTGTCCAACAAGCTTGTGTACGGTTCCCCGCTGCGGGTGCCTGGGGATTTCCTTCCTGCAGGTTTGGGGCTGCAGTAGCCTACTTCGCCTGTGTTGGCGAACCTGCGGGAGAAAGTGGGCGGCCTGGCTCCTATTCCAAATTCTCGCCATAGGGTTGCTTCTGTCTATGTTCCGCCAGAGCTTAAGAACTGCCTGTTGTTTTTATTCGCTGGGACTCGCACCGGACTCCACTGCAGGGGACTTATTAAGGTCCTTTCCGGGTGTTGCGGCCCGGCGTCGCGACTTTTCTGTTGGATATCAGGCATCGGGAGGAGATTGTTTCAGTGGCTCGCCTCAAGCACACCCATCTGGATATCGATAGCCCGGTGGTGGTGGCTCAACCCCGGGGTAGAAGTCGTCCTCTGCCCATACCCCTTGCACCTGTTGTGCCTGTTTCACCTGTGACTTTGCTGCCTGCTAGTCTTGTTCTGTCAGTTCATCTTATACCGCCGGTTGTGCCTGTTCCTCAGGTCTCCACTCAGTCTGGTCACCTCATTCGGCCTTTCCTCGGGTTCTGGGGGGGTGGGGGGTTCCTGTACCTAGATGTCTTGATCATGTGACCACGGGGGTTCATTCACAGGCTTTCCAGTCAGTCACCAGCGCTCCTCCCAGCACAGGAGCTATTCTAGTGTTAGCCAGGCATGCGAGTCACCGAGTTTAATTACCGTTTTTACTTTGTTAAAAATAAAAATTATTTCACTCAACCTGCCTGTCTTGCTAAAATGGCAACAAATAGTTCCTTGACTTTCTACTGGTGTTCGTTTGGCTTGATGGCTTATTGTTTGAGTGCATCACAGCCTGATTTGGCAACTCAAATGCCCAGGAAGAAATGAGATTACAAAGAGAGATAGGCACTACACAGTCTATCACTGGTAATGACCTCCCCACCATCAAAGAGATCTATAGGCCTCAAAAGGGCACCCAATATAATCAAAGACCCACACCACCCTGGTCATGCATTCAATTCACTCCTACCAATGAGAAGAACATAAAGGAGAATGAAAACTGGGATTGCCAGGTTCAAGAATAGCATCTTTCCAACAACCATCAGGCACTTGAACACTACACAACACTAACCTCGGCTTTGGTTGCACTAAGTACTTTGTTGCTCTGTCTCCGACCGGAAGGCATTGGCCCAACGCATTACCGTAAAGCAAGCGCTGTCTGGGGTTATTAATTGGGAGGCGCTACGTCTCTCCGTTGCCGAACCAGCAGGTCGCTGACACAACAACGTGTTCTGATTTCAAATGGCATGTTAAAATACATTTTTCACTATGACTCAATTTCTGAATCTGAATAACAAATTTTCACTATCAATTTGGAACAAAAACAAGGAACAAGCATCATGATGCCTGGTTTTAACAATATTTTACATATAATTCACTTGGAGTATGTAGTTTAACATAAATTCAGCAATTTACAGCACCTTCACATCTACCGGTACTTATCATTGGGCACTGAGAGTTTGTTAGATTTCCAGGCTATTGAAGAAAATGAGTACTTCTATTTGATAATCACCTTCACATTGATTGACTGTATGCAATTTACTGAATAACTGTAATCCCTTCAGAATCTTGGAAAAAACCTGCTGCAGAGAAAAAAAGATAAATGGTTTCCAGCTGCTACAATGGACTTCTATATTCTGCATAAGTAGTCAGTTATCCAGAACACTATATCTGAGATCTTTGCATTAAAATGGACAAAATAATAGGAAGGTTTATGGAGGTTATTGAGGCAATCAAAAATAGGCTGGAGATATCTTCAGCAGGGGAATGCCACATCTAGCAGTTCCTTGTGAGACTCATGTAATGAGGGATTTTATTTTTAAAGCAACAAATCTAGTCATTTTTCAGGTTGGACAATAAGTTATAGCCATGAATACCCACATCCTGAAAGGGACTAGCTGTGGTATTCCACTGCCGATGATTTCACCTGCCTAATTTTCATTGCTCATATCCTTCCTGCTACCCAATGAAGCTCCTTATCATTTTGTCCATCCTAATGTAAAAATAATTCTTGAGGACATCGTAGTAAGTCTTCCTCTTGAACAGGCATAATCCGTTTGATGAAGGTGATGGTGCCGTTGAATAGGAAGTTAATTTATGAGAATTACCGATGATGAAGAAAGGAAAACAAAATGTCATATGGGATGCACCTTGATCGTGTATGGTGGTGGGATGTTGCAAGTGGATTTTGTAGATGGTAAACATGGCAGCCTCAGTCCCATGACGGTGGAGGAAATGAATATTTATGGTGATGGATAGCTTGGAGCAGGCCATTGTGTCCTACGTAGATGGTGTCAATTGGCTTGAGAGTTATTGGAGCTGTAGTCATCCAGATGTTGAAAATATGTCATCAAGATCTTGATGTACCTTGCGGATGGTCGTAACCCTTTGGGTCAACAGGAAGAGATCACTCGCACACCTAGCCTCTAACCTGCTCTTGGAGCTGCAGAATTTACCTTTCCAGCATAGAATAGCATTTCCAGCCAAAGCGAGAAATAAAATTAATGTTTTAGGTTGATGTTTTTTCCTAAAACTCATTTGCATGATCAGTCACGCACTGTAAGGTCATGAATATGATATATCTCATTCTGAATAAGGGGACAAATATCTCCTGCACAACTGAGAACATTGTTTGGATATGATTCAGATTCATGTTTGAAGATGCTTGGTTGCACACATTTATTCCAAGTAAAGAGATCCCACAATTTATTTCAAATTTCTTTCATCGCCAAGCTGATGTTTGTCATCAGTGTCAAAAGTGGTTATTTGTAATGTGTATCATCAACTGAGCATTGAAATTCTTTATTGCTGCAACTTTCCAAGCCCATTAACTCAATCACACATGGATAAATGTACAATAGTCAATAATACAATGAATCAATAATCAGTAATAGCAAAGTCAGGGTATTTGAACTGGCACATGTCTCTGCATCAGAATAAATGTTCACTGATAGTTGTCCTCATAGATGTACTGAATGCTTGCTGTACGTATAAAAACTTTGGAAGTCAAAAAAAGAGATGTAGACAAGGCAATATTCCGATATTGACTTTCACTCTACTCATTCTTCAAAGGCATGTCAAAGACATGTTATTCTCTCACTTGGTGGTTATAGAGTTACAGCATAGAAAAAGGCCCTTGAGCCCACCAAATCCAGGATGACCATTGATCACTCGTTCACACTAGTTCTTTGCTATCCCACTTTCTTATTCACTCCCTTCAGATTTGGGACAGTTTTACAAAGGTCAATTACCCTACAAAACCACACATCTTTAAGATGTGGGAGGAAACCAGAGCACTTGGGGAAATCCCATGTGGTCTCACACAGAATGTGCAAAATCCAATCAGACAGAACCCAAGGTTAGGATCCCAGGTCTCTGGCATTGTGAGGCAGCAGCTCTGCCAGCTGTGCCACTATGTATGTTATTATTTTCTGTCCCTCCAGCTTTGTTAGAGAATAGGTAGCTGTGTTATATAAGTCTACAGCCTCCTCTCCTGAATCAATGAGAAGGATTATTTGTGGCAATCTACTTCCAATTTCCTCCCTCTCCTACACTTCCAAATTTTGTGATTATATTTCATATTTCACAAATAGTCGAAAGAGTCAATGTCATTCAGCCCATTGAGCCTATGCCAGTTTTCAGGGCAATCACATCACTCCCATTCCCCCATTTCCTTCCAACCCATTTTCTATCAGGTGTCCATCAACTCCACCATGATACTCCTGCCATTCACCTACAATAGCGGCAGTGTATAATAACCAATTAACATACTGACCCAGACTCCAGGTCTGAAGAAAGTTCTCGACCCGAAACATCACTCATCCCTTCTCTCGAGAGATGCTGTCTGTCCGGTTGAGTTACTCCAGCATTTAGTGTCAATCTCCGGTTTAAAGCAGCATCTGCAGTTCCTTCCAACACACCGACCCATGCATCTTTGTGAATTTGGAATAAGCAGCAGCACCAAAGGGGGTTCAGTATGGACACAAAGATAGGGTTCAAACTTCATAATGACAGCACAAAAGGACTGGGTGAACCATAGGTTGTTTGAGTTGTGTCATAGTAATACTGACTGCAGCACCATTGTGCTATCAAGTTGTAATATTGCACTGATATTTGTAGCACCTTCTGCTATAAGGGGCAACAAGAGAGATGTGTAACTAAGAGAGGGTATGATGCAATGCATTTCATTAGGGTGTCAAGAGATGCATTCATTACTTGAGGGATAGGGTACTTGTAAACATGGACGAATAAATAGAGAGATGAAGAAATGTAGAGAGAGAAAAGGCTGAGTGCTCTTGAAGCTTGAATAAGGATAACATTTTGCATGGTAGATAATATTTAAATTGGAGTACTGTTAAATATATTTAAGCACATGATATGATCGCAGAACAGCCTCATAGACTAGGTTTTTAATTAGGAAATTAATTTCACGATAAATAAGTGTGAGATGTTAGATTTTGCGGGAAGAAGTAAGAAGGTCACATACTAGGTAAGGAATAAAGAATCTAAATTGAGTAGAGGATTAAAGTACAATTACATAAATCATTCACAGAAGTGATGCAGGCTAACAAGGGCAAAAATAAAAGCAAACAAGTTCATTGAAAAATTGGGAAGCTAAACTAAATTTGTACAAATATTAACCATCTATTTTTAATGCTGTGTGCATAATTCTAGATGCTATAGTAAAATCATGCACTATTTAAACCGATGAAAAATATTGATTAATAGATTCACACAAGTAATCCTGGAACTGTAAGGTTATATCAGAAAAGAATGAATAATTTGGTTCCACTTTACTCAAGAAAAAGTCTGAGATTAATTAAGAGGTTTTTTTTTTTTAATTCTCAAGAGTTTTTTATTGAGCAGATTTATGCAAAATTCACTCATGGAGAAGAGATACAAATTGGAGGACACTATTATGAAGTATTCTGGAAGGAATCAAATGAGGACCTAAGAAGGATTTTGTTTTATGAAGAGAATAGGGATAACGTGATAATAGCTACTTTGGGGAGTAGAAGATACAACCCCGTCGTATGAATATTTCAAGTAATCATTGCATTCCCATTCTCTCCATCCATCCCCCACCCTTGTGGTCTTGTTAATTCAATAATCATGTCCCATAGTTATCACCTCTTCACCAGCCAACAATGGACTATTGTGGACTCCACCTTTCCTGAATCATTGGTGCCAGCTCTGATTTATTCTGTACCTTTTGTACCTTTAATTGCCTTCTCCCCTGACCATTAGCCTGAAGAAAGATCTTAACCCAATGTCACCTTTCTCTCCAGATATACTGCTGTTACTCCAGCATTTCATGCTGATCTACAGTATAAGCAGATGCAACTAGATGTATTGAAGATACTAGAAAATCATAGAAATAAACAGGTCATATTGATAAAGTCAGAAGAATGCTTTAGGGGACTACAACTTCTTCAATGGTTGATTGTTTGGTTTCTATCATGTAAAATCATTGTGATAGTCATAGAGTCATAGAGTTATACAATGTGGAAACAGGACCTTTGGCCCAACTCGCCCACACTGGGCAACTATGTCCCAGCTACACTAGTTCCACTTGCCTGCACTTGGTCCATATCCCTCCAATCCTGTCCTATCCATGTACCTGTCTAACGGTTTCTTAAACAATGGGATAGTCCCAGCCTCAACTACCTCCTCTGGCAGCTTGTTCCATACACCCACCACCCTTCGTGTGAAAAAGTTATCTCTCGGATTCCTATTAAATATTTTCCCCTTCATGTTTAACTTATGTCCTCTGGTCCTCGATTCCCCTACTTTGTGCAAAAGACTGCATCTCCCCGATCTATTCCTCTCATGATTTTATACATCACTACAAGATCACCCCGTTTCCTCCTCCTGTACAATGGAATAGAACCCCCACACTGCAACTCCCAACATCTCCTCACTTGGTCTATCCATGTACCTGTCTAACGGTTTCTTAAACAATGGGATAGTTCCAGCCTCAACTACCTCCTCTGGCAGCTTGTTCCATACACCCACCACCCTTCGTGTGAACAAGTTATCTCTCGGATTCCTATTAAATATTTTCCCCTTCATGTTTAACTTATGTCCTCTGGTCCTCGATTCCCCTACTTTGTGCAAAAGACTGCATCTCCCCGATCTATTCCTCTCATGATTTTATACATCACTACAAGATCACCCGTTTTCCTCCTGTACTCCATGGAATAGAGACCCAGCCTACTCAACATCTCCCTATCACTCACACCCTCTAGTCCTGGCAACATCCTCGTAAATCTTTTCGGAACCCTTTCAAGCTTGACAATATTTTTCCTATAACATGGTGCCCAGAACTGAACACAATATTCTAACTGCGGTCTCACCAACATCTTATACAACTGCAACATGACTTCCCAACTTTTATACTCAATACCCTGACTGATGAAGGCCAAAGTGCTAAAAGCCTTTTTGACCACCTTATCTACCTGCGACCCGACCGTAAAGGAACCATGCACCTGTACTATTAGATCCTTTTGCTCAACAACACTACCCAGAAGTCTGCCATTTACTGTGTATGTCCTGCCCTTGTTCAATGTCCCAAATTCAACACCTTACGCTTCTCTGTATTAAATTCCAACAACCATTCCTCTGCCCACCTGGCCAATCAATCCATATCCTGCTGCAATCATGCACAACCATCTTCACTATCTGCAAAACCAGTAACTTTTGTATCATCAGCAAACTTGCTAATCTTGCCCTGTACTGTATGTTCTCAACCAAATCATTGATGTAGATGACAAACAGTAACGGGCCGAGAACCAAACCCTGAGGCACACCACTAGTCACAGGCATCCAGTCTGAGAAGCAACCTTCCATCATTACCCTCTGCTTCCTTCCATTGAGCCAATTTGCTCTGAATTTAGCTATCTCTCCATGGATCTCTTGTGATCTAACTTTCCAGAGCAGCCTACCATGTGGAACCTTGTCAGATGCCTTACTAAAGCCCAAGTACATAATATCTACAGCTCTACCTTCATCACCATTTTTGTCATGTCTTCAAAAAAATCTATCAGATTTGTGAGACACAACCTCCCACATACAAAAACATGCTGACTATCCCTAATCAGCCCATGCCCATCCAAATGCCTATATCCTATCCCTCAGAATACTCTCCAGTAACTTACCAACTACAGATGTTAAGCTCACTTGCCTATAGTTCCCAGCATTTTCCCTGCAGCCCTTCTTGAAAAGAGAACAACATTTGCCACCCTCCAGTCTTCTGGCACCTCTCCTATATTTAAAGACGACTTGTAAATTTCAACCAGGGCTCCAGCAATTTCTTCTCCAGTTTCCCACAATGTCTTCGTATATATCAGAACAGGTACTGGAAATTTGTGTACCTTCAAACACTACGGTATCTTTAGTACTTCTTCGACTAGCCCTGACTGCTCTCAAGACATTTCCAGTGACTGCTCCAATTTCCTCCATCCTACTGTCTTTCTCCTTGGTAAAAACAGAGGAGAAATATTAATTTAGGACCTGGCCCATCTCCTGTGGCTCCACACAGAGATTCCTGGGAGGTCCCTCTCTCTCTCTAGTTACCCTTTACCTCCTTACGTATTTATAAAATATTTTGGGAATGTCCTCAAAGCTACCCGCCAGAGCTATCTCCTGGCCCAATTTTGCCCTCCTGATTTCCTTTTTTAGTTTACTATTTAGCTCCCGAAACTCCTCCAGACATGCACTTGATCCCAGCTGCCTATACCTGTATCATGCATCCTTCTTGTTTTTGACTAACGTCTCAATTTCCCTCATCAGCCAAACTTCCTTACGTTTGCCTGCTTTGCCCTTCACTCTAACAGGGACATACACATCCTGAGCTTTCTTCATTACACTTCTAAAAACATCCCACTTGGCCGATGTTCCTTTCCCAACTAATAAACTGATCCAGTCAACTTGAGTGAGACCTTTACTCATATCCTCAAAGTTGGCCTTACCCCAGTTGAGCATTTTAACACGTGGACCATCTCTATCCCTGTCCATAACTATCTTAAACCTAATCGAACTGCGGTCACTGGTCCCAAAAGGCTCCTCCACACACACTTCATTAACTTGCCCTTCCTAATTTCCCAATACTAGATCCAGCATTGCCCTCTGACAGGTGGGGGCCTCCACATACTGCTTAAGAAAACTCTCCTGAACACTTTTGAGGAATTGCACCCCATCTGAATCTTTCATGCTATGATTTTCCCAGTCTATATTGCAAAAGTTAAAATCCCCAACTACAACAATCTATTTGACTTGCAGCTGTCTGCAATCTCCCGACACATTTGTTCTAATTCCCATTGACTATTTGGGTGTCTGTAGTACACCACCAACAAAGTGGTAATCTCTTTCTTATTCCTCAGCTCCACACATGTAGCCTCACTGGACGAAACGTCCAAAATGTCATCTCTTGATGCCGTGACATCCTTCTTAACTAACAATGACTTTCACCCTTATCCTACCCCCCTCCGCCACATAGAAAAAACTAAAGAACCCTCCAAAACATACTTTAAGACAAACTAAAATTTAAAAAAAGATAGAAAAAACGGACAGGCTGGAGGTAGAGGCTGCCATCAATGCGGCGCCCCTAGTGGCTGTCAGTGACCTACAGTACTCGCAGAGATACATTGAATCTACCTCATGCCCACTTCTCATACAAACCACATTCAGTATACAATTGTGAACTATTATTGTAGGTAAGATAGGAAATATGTGTAACATCTTCTCATCGAAACTTATGCACTTGTTTTTAGTGATACTAATTGAGGGATAAATATTAGCCAGAGTACCTGATTAAATCCACTGTTTTTCTTTAAAGCTGCAGCCATGAGCTGTTTAAGCAGGTTCTCATCAGAGAAGCAGCAGCTTCAAGAGTGTAGATTTTTTATCAGGACAACACCGAAATGTTAACTGAGATTTTTCTGCTCACTTTCCTGGTATGGGACTTGATCCTGCAATCCTCTGACTCAAAAGCAGTGTGCTGTCTGTAAGAGTCACAACTGACAAAATGTAAGAATTTTCTAACATATGTAAATGTAATTCTCAAGTTTCATTATTGCACACTGTTCTGCTAAATTTACAATAGCTGCTGCGTTATACTCCAGATTATGGCTCCAGATGTGTTCAAGAGAGATATAGTTCTTAGGGATGGCAGAATCAAGGGATATGGGGAGAAAGCAGGAATGGGATACTGATCAGCCATGATCACATATAATGGCGGTGCTGGCCTGAAGAGCCAAATGGCCTACTCCTGCACCTATTTTCTATGTTTCTATGTATTCACTGGAACCATATCACAGAAGAGGATTGCTACGTGCAAATGTAGATCATAGTTAATGTTAAACCCCTTTTTCACGGGGTGACTTGACGCAAGAGTTAACCAAAGTTGAACATCATGGGAACCTCTTGCGATAACCGCACGGCATTCGTGGACCACCGTGGACCACCGTGGCGCTAACGGCAGGTAGTCGTGTAACTTGGTGACTCAGGAGAAAATTCAAACAAGCTTGAATTTCTCCAAGAGTGACTTGTACACTTGTGGTTGAATATTGCAACATTATATGCACGTAGTGGCCAGTGCAATATCCGTAATAACTCTTGCGGTTACCATGGGAACTCCTGCGAACGGTGAACCCGGAAGCTGGACAGAGGGGACAGAAGGTGAGTAAAAATTGTCTTCTGTGGGATTGAATTTAAAAAATAAAGATTTGCATCCGCATATGGAAATCAACTTATTCATGAGTTATGTTAATGAGATTCAAGAAAATAACTATAATCTTTAAAAGGGACTTTACTGAAAGGTCCCGCATTTTTATGGTCCATGAGAAATTTTTCACGTTCTTCTTTGAGAGATACAGCTCGGAGTCCTCGCCGACCAGTGATCGATGCCTTTCCGAAGCAGGGTCCGGAACGCTACCAATCAATGTTCTCCAGAGACCCGTGTAAAGGAGTGAACTGCACATGCTGGTTTAAAATGAAGACAGACACAAAAAGCTGGAGTAACTCAGCGAGTCAAGCAGCATCTCTGGAGAAAAATAGGTGATGTTTCGGGACGAGACACATCTTCAGACTCAATTCCGATTAGGATGTCTGAAGGAGCGTTCCGATTCGAATCACCACCTATACTTTTTCTCCAGAGATGCTGCTTGACACACTGACTTACTCCAGATTTTTATGTTTTTCTTCCCAGATCTGACTTACCTGCTGAGTTACACCAACATTTTGTGTCCGTGTTCACTATGAACATTGAATTATTTAATTTTAGGTAACTTACACTCTCTCTCTTCCCCCGCCCACCCCCCTGCCCCCCCCCCCCCCCCCCCCCCCCCCCACCCCCCTCCCCCATGCAGTAAATGTCGGTTAACCAGTCCAAGGTTTGCAACGCTGGTTCCCTCTTGGGATCACACTATCCTTAGCCAACAATTGGCCTATCAGGGAACCAAATATAGACATAAAGTGCTGGAGTGACTCAGTGGGTCAGGCAGCATCTCTGGAGGAAAAGGTTAGGCGACATTTCGGGTCGGGACCCCTCTTCAAAATACCTTGCTGAGGTCATCTGTTGTTGGCCCTGATTTGTCCCGGTCTTTTCTTGCTTCCAGTTCCCCCGTACAATCATCCCGAAGAAGGGTCCTGACCAAAAATGGAATCTATTCCTTTTCTCCAGAGATGCTGCTTGGCCCGCTGAGTTACTCCAGCATTTTGTGTCTAACTTGCTGATTCAGACAGTTTTTGATTTACTCTGAAACACACGTTGGAAATTTAAACTTGGGCGCAACTAACATCGTCTTGCAACCATGGGAACTCTTTAACTCAGCGGGAAGGCAGCAGTTAATTGTTGCTCCCTTCAGTTTCCCAGGGGGTTGGGACGGGACTGGAGTTGGGAGGGAAAGGTGGGGGAGTCGAGGGAGAGGAGGGGGAGACAGATGGGGGTGTCTTCATTTACAGGCGGCGGGTGTCTGTCACTGAAACAGGCAGGTGAGATTTCACATCCACCTTGTATGTGCCTCTCTCTCTCTCTCTCCCCTCCCTCCCTCTCACACAGGCTGAGAGACTCTCCCTCTGTAAGTGTACGTCTATTTCTCCTACTCTCCCACACATAGTAAAGACCGAGTAACTGTGCTCACTCCATCTGTGTCTCCCACATACGCAGTAAAACTCTGCTTTGAGTATGTATATACCAATTCAACCAAGGGAGGATATTTATAGTGTGTGAAAAAAAAGTGACATCATTTGTGCCACGTGATGATTTAATTACACTTGACGGACAAGTCACTCGCACAAATAACAGTAATGCCGAGTACCGTGGGAACTCTTTGTCTACCCCCCGTTATATCGTGTGATATCGTGCTTGACCACGACCACTTCACTCTGGCTACATCTTGCGTCAAGTCGCCCCGTGAAAAAGGCCTATTAGGAACTAAGAGTAGATTTCACTCTGTGAATTTTAAAATCAATTTCCACGGTCTATTTTGTTAGAAGCTGCTATGTATTAAGGTTATTAGCAGGTTCAAACAAGTATGTTAAATTTATTTAAGCAGTTTTATTTTTCATATGTTTTACATTTATTTATTGCAGGCGACGATGTAAACCAAATTCATCTATGCATTTGTGTCAGCCGAAACAGAATGTTCACATTTCATCTTATGTACAAAGAGATAGATTAGAAAGTGAAGCAAACTCTCAGTATAAACATTTCCACACATTTCATTCGGATGGTCTTTATAAAAACAGCGATGATGCTGAGTGAATAATTATCCTGAGAGTTCTCATTAAATATGACATTGTATATTCTATTTGCTTTGAAGATCTACAAGTTGTTTTCAATGATGTTGGCTTATTCAGAACTTTTATTTTACTTTTGTGACATTTTTGTTATCATTTATAAATCAAGGACAATTTCCATGCTGCGTGTTTATGTTTGGCAAATTAACTGAAATCTGTAACCAATTTATTTATTCATTAACCAACAATAAAGCAATTGCGTTATCAGTCCAATTCAATTAAAATTGATCTTGTTGAATTGTGGACATTATCTGAATTATAGTGCTTTGATATGTAAAAGTGTTTCTGACTATTTAAAATAAATTCTGGACCCCGCTTGTATATGCAAAGTTTTTATTTGCACCATTCACCAATCAAGACAGTCCAGAGCACGTCATGTTATCAAATATAGGGGTGGGGATTTAAATTCCAGAGAGCAGGTTGTTTGTAAATGTAACCATGATGGTAGGAAAGCAGAACTGAGGAGTTAACAGTTTAAACTAGTAGTAAATACTAAAGCATCTTGGCTATTCCCTTGAATTAGAATGCGAAAGACTCTCATAAATTATCTCCACAACAATTTTAGGAAAAAGTTTTGAGTGGATTGGAATTAACTTGATAACTTTGATTTCAGCAGCAGCATTTTAGACTTGTCTAAATTCAGTGAGCAGATCTACACCAAATTTGATGATGGGTGTCATTCATACATCTGTACCTTGGGAAACTACACAAGTCTAAGGATCATAATAGGCCAGTGGTGACTTAACCGACATAAAGTAATAATGGAACAAAGATAGAGGTGTAGCTTGCAGTAGTAATAATCTTTCAAAACTCTTTAGATTCTGGAGTAGTTCCTGAAGATTGGCGGGTAGCAAACGTAACCACACTTTTTAAGAAGGGAGGGAGAGAGAAAATGGGGAATTACAGACCAGTTAGTCTAACATCGGTAGTGGGGAAACTGCTAGAGTCAGTTATTAAAGATGGGATAGCAGCACATTTGGAAAGTGGTGAAATCATTGGACAAAGTCAGCATGGATTTACGAAAGGTAAATCATGTCTGACGAATCTTATAGAATTTTTCGAGGATGTAACTAGTAGCGTGGATAGGGGAGAACCAGTGGATGTGGTGTATCTGGACTTCCAGAAGGCTTTCGACAAGGTTCCACATAAGAGATTAGTATACAAACTTAAAGCACATGGCATTGGGGGTTCAGTATTGATGTGGATAGAGAACTGGCTGGCAAACAGGAAGCAAAGAGTAGGAGTAAACGGGTCCTTTTCACAATGGCAGGCAGTGACTAGTGGGGTACCGCAAGGCTCAGTGCTGGGACCCCAGCTATTTACAATATATATTAATAATCTGGATGAGGGAATTGAAGGCAATATCTCCAAGTTTGCGGATGACACTAAGCTGGAGGGCAGTGTTAGCTGTGAGGAGGATGCTAGGAGACTGCAAGGTGACTTGGATAGGCTGGGTGAGTGGGCAAATGTTTGGCAGATGCAGTATAATGTGGATAAATGTGAGGTTATCCATTTTGGTGGCAAAAACGGGAAAGCAGACTATTATCTAAATGGTGGCCGATTGGGAAAGGGGGAGATGCAGCGAGACCTGGGTGTCATGGTACACCAGTCATTGAAGGTAGGCATGCAGGTGCAGCAGGCAGTAAAGAAAGCAAATGGTATGTTAGCTTTCATTGCAAAAGGATTTGAGTATAGGAGCAGGGAGGTTCTACTGCAGTTGTACAGGGTCTTGGTGAGACCACACCTGGAGTATTGCGTACAGTTTTGGTCTCCAAATCTGAGGAAGGACATTATTGCCATAGAGGGAGTGCAGAGACGGTTCACCAGACTGATTCCTGGGATGTCAGGACTGTCTTATGAAGAAAGACTGGATAGACTTGGTTTATACTCTCTAGAATTTAGGAGGTTGAGAGGGGATCTTATAGAAACTTACAAAATTCTTAAGGGGTTGGACAGGCTAGATGCAGGAAGATTGTTCCCGATGTTAGGGAAGTCCAGGACAAGGGGTCACAGCTTCAGGATAAGGGGGAAATCCTTTAAAACCGAGATGAGAAGAACTTTTTTCACACAGAGAGTGGTGAATCTCTGGAACTCTCTGCCACAGAGGGTAGTTGAGGCCAGTTCATTGGCTATATTTAAGAGGGAGTTAGATGTGGCCCTTGTGGCTAAGGGGATTAGGGGGTATGGAGAGAAGGCAGGTACGGGATACTGAGTTGGATGATCAGCCATGATCATATCGAATGGCGGTGCAGGCTCGAAGGGCCGAATGGCCTACTCCTGCACCTAATTTCTATGTTTCTATGTTTCTAGGATGCTCACCCTGCACACAGTGTATATAGCCACTAGGGGTGCTGCATTGAAGGTGCCTCTGCCTACAGCCTGTCCGTTTTTTTCCCTTCTTTTTTTTATTTTAGTTTGTCTAAATTGTTTGTTTGGGGTTACTTTAACTTTCCTATGTGGGGGAGGTAGGCAGGGTAAGGTGGAAACTGTTTCTTAGTCGCTTCCTCGCGAGGATGCAACTATTTCTCCGAATCGCATCCTTGTCCCCCCTCCTCGTGGCCTACCATTTGGATCGGAGCAGCCTTTCTTACCAGAGATCAGGAACTAGACCAGAGCTTCTACAGCGGCGGCGCGGCGCTGGATTCACCGCTGAGCGGGCGATACCTACCTGGATCGCAGTTTGGAGCTCCGGAACGTTGGGCCTGCAGCATCAACATCATGAAGCTGTGGTTCGAGGAGCTCCCAACGCGGGCAGCGTTGACTGCGGAGTCCTGGGGCCCTTTGCCGAGGGCCGCCAGTGTTGAGTCCCCGCCCAGCGCGGCCTGGGGACTTCGGGAGCTGCAGATTCCGTTGGAAGTGGCTGTTTTAGATGTCCAATGCCTCAAGTCCCGACGTCGGAGAGCTAACATCCTGGAGAGCGGGCCTGAGCAGCGGGCTGTCCATAGCGCCGACTGCGGAGGGCTCCGGAGGCCCCGACCATGAGTGAACATCGAGGAAGAGACTGACTTTGGTGCCTTCCCTCACAGTGGGAAACGTTTGATTCTGCTGTGTGGGGATGTTTTATGTTTAAATCTATCGTGTGTTGTGTTCTTTATTTTAGTGTATGGCTGTATGGTGATCACATTTCACTGTGCCATCTGGCACATGTTACAAATATATGTATCTTGTATCTTGTATATAGGCAGATGCATATGGTAGACCCTCAAGCTCCTTGAGCATGCATGTCTCACAAGGCTTAGGATTTTATACCAACTAGTGATAGATCATTATATACTACTTTACCAAACCCTGCAGCCTCCTAAATCTGCCAATGGTTATCATCATGATCATTTTTCAGGTTGAGGATCTTTTCAGAGCCCTGTTGGAGACATCAATAAAAACGTCACAATGTGCTGGAGTAATTTAGTGGATCAGGCAGCATCTCTGAAGAACATGGAAAAGTAACGTTTCAGGTTAGGACTCTTCCATGCTCTATCCATGTTCTCCAGAGATACCTGACCCACTGAGTTACTCCAATATTTTGTGTCTTTTATTGTACACCAGCAACAGTAGTTCCTTACATCTACGAGGATTTTCAGTTGACGTCTCCTGCATGTATCATGTAAATTACAGCTTTTGTATTTATGCATCAAATTCACCAAATATGACACATGCCAAGTTGAGAAGGGACGTAAACTGATATATTGCACTGGCTTGTTGCAGTTACAGGGAATTTATTGACTGTAATAAAGTGGAAATCAAGGTAACCCTACACCATTCTAGAAAGTCCATCAGTCAACAAGGTTTCATTCTAATAATGTGCAGCTTGTCTTACTTCAGTCTTCACCAGGTAAGAAGGTGCAACTGAAGTCTCACAAAGGAGAATATGATTGAGATTCTGAATAGAATACAGAATTGATAATGATGAAGTACTAGAAAAGCAGGAGGTGGATACATAATCAGGTCCAAATGGGATACATCCGGGTTGCTGCAGAAGGAATGGAGAAATTTGCACAGGCTCCAAACATGACATTCCAGATAACTCACAGCTAGTGTGTGACGAGTGGAAGTTAGTCAATGTTACAGCTTTGTGCAAGTAAAGGTGCAGTAATAAACCCAGTAACCACAAACAAGTCCATGTGTAATCCAGGTAGTGGGTAAAGTTCTGGAAAAACTATCAAGGATTGATATTCACTACAATAAGCATAGATTGATTAGAGAATGCCAGCATGGATTTGTTAAAAAAAAATTGTGGAACTCTAAACTTTTCCAGTTTAGATAAACATTTCAAGGAATAATCATTGTTCCATGGTTGCATATTTTGAAGGATTAGCCTTTGGTTCTAATTCTTGTGTGCAATTTCTAGCAGAGTTTTCAGCTATTCTTAAAGATATGCACCCGTGGAACAGTGATTATTCCTTGAAACGTTTATCTAAAGTAATCTCTAAGCCATTATGTCTTGCAGATATCAATGGGATGATTATTGGAGGATGCCTGTGTTGTGCAGTCTCTCCACGGTGAGTCCCCTCGATGCGGCTGTAAAGTGGCTGCTGCCCAATTGTTTGCCTCGCCTTTTTTAAAAGTTTGTGTTCACAAAATAAATTTTGGTTGTCAGGTGGCTGCAGCCCAATTGTTTGCCTCGCCTTTTTAAAAAGTTTGTGTTCACAAATTGAATTTTGGTTGTCAGGTGGCTGCTGCCCAATTGTTTGCCTCGCCTTTTTTAAAAGTTTGTTTTCACAAAATAAATTTTGGTTGCCAATTGGCTGCAGTTCAATTGTTTGTCTCGCCTTTTTAAAAAAGTTTGTGTTCACAAAATGAATTTTGGTTGTCGGGTGGCTGCGTCGCCTTTTAAAAAGTTTGTGTTCACAAAATGAATTTTGGTTGTCGGGTGGCTGCAGCCAAATTGTTTGCCTTGGCTTGGCTTTTAAAATTGTTGCAAGTTGGCTGCCAGCCCAAGAATCCATTCGGTCCACAATGTCTATACTAGCTCTCTGGAAAGCAGTACCTTCGGCCCTCAACGCAACAGAACCCCCCCACCCACTGGCGAGCAATTTTGGAATTGGTGGAGAGGTGGAATATTACGTTTGTGACCAGCCCTCCTGTGTGATGCTGGGACCCAACAGGTCCCACTTAGTTTAGTAACTTTATAAAACTTTGTTTAAGCTGCATTTGGAATATATGTGAATTTCTGTTTGCTGCGTTACAGTGCAGATGTGAACATATCAGTGCAGAAGAGGTTTGTCCGAATAAAATATGAGGTGCAGCTCCTCCAATTTACGGTGGTCCTCACTCTGGCCATTGATCAATTGGAGGAGCAGCACCTCATATTTCGCTTGGGCAGTTGGCACCCCATAGGTATGAACATTAACTTCTCTAATTTCAGGTAGTCCCTGCTTTCTCCTCCCCTTCTCTGCTCTCCCTCAGCCCACTGTCTCCACCTCTTTATTTCCTCTTCCTGCCCCCCACCCTCAGATCAGTCTGAAGAAGGGTCTAGACCAAAAATGTTATCTATTTCCTTCGCTCCATAGATGCTGCCTCACCCGCTGAGTTTCTCCAGCATTTTTGTCTACCTTCGATTTTCCAGCATCTGCAGTTCCTTCTTAAACATTTATTTGTATTAAATTTGTCCTTGCTGGAATCCTGTCTTCTAAAGTAATTTTGTAACTCTTGTAACCTTCTTACATTGCCAGGGAAGATAATGCCCATTTGGGACTTTAAAACTCCAGGCTTGATATCTAGCAAAGCTTCAGTGAATCCATATTAAGTTTTATCATATGCACAGTCTATTTCCCTCTTTTCATTGAAACTAATTCAATCTGAAGAAGGATTCTGATTTGAAATGTTGTCTTTCAATACTCTCCCCAGATATTGCCTAGCCTGTTTAGTTCCTCCTGCACTTTGTGTTTTTTATCTTAAAAATGCCAAATGGTGTAATACAATATTTAATACATTTTGTCAAAAATAAATATTGACCAGACCAATATCCTGATGTTTAAATGCTGTGATTGGATACTACATTAGTAGCTAAACCAAACTTTAGCGAATCATGCATCTCAAAGAATATTTCCATTAATGCAGTCTGGTTTCACACTTGTTGTTCCTAAACTCTTGAATGGTTTACAACTTATAACCTTTTGTATCTAAGCCACTGAAAGTATAACATTGGATGGTAAGGGTTAAGATAAAGAAACACATGCTGCACCTTCTATTTGTTTCTCTGAAATGAACTCGGCACTTATTATTAACGGCTGTTTATTATAAGAGACAACAATTTTACTCTCAGAAATTTGCCACCTTTCTCCTGTCAAACGTAGCCAAGCTGCAATTATCTTTTCCGACTCTTAAACTCTTTCACGTGATCTCTTCATAGGATGAGTTTTTTAATTCACTTTCAAATAACTGTAAGCTAATAGCAAAAAAATAATTAGTTAATACTACACTGTAAAACATGTACAGAAACAAACACAATGTATATATTGAAAATGATGAGCTGACTAGAAAGGTTATATGGGAAAGTAGTTTTTGAAGTATATAATAGCTACTGCTTCACTTATGCATCGGATAAAATAGAAAGCTAAGCAACAATATGCTCCCTAGCAACTGCAGTAACATAATCAAACTGGTTAGAGCAGAGAATTTAAATAACCAATTGAAATTATAATAACAACTGTACTTCTTGACCTCTTCTATGATGCAATATTCATTGAATAATCAAAAACATAATGGTCTATGCTGATGAACAAAATATGTTTTAACAGGCAAATACCATGTAATTTATCACTGTAAACACATTTTCAATGATAAAGAATTAACTAAAAGCTTTAACTTTTAACTTTTTAAGTTTGAAAGCAAGGATGCATCTGTGGATCTAACAGATGCCTATAAACTGTGGAAGAAAGGAAATATTCAAAATAACCAGTAAACAATTCCTTATATTTCACGGTGCCGAGTAAAACATCATAATAACAGCAGTTTATTGCCTGGGCAACATATCAATCTGAATGAGGCAGGATGATAAAATTATTAAATAAAACATAAGAACAAAAGAAAGAGGAGCAAAAAAAGGTTATTTAGTTTTTGGTATTTAAGAGACTAATTTGCGCGGCGCGACTGGCAAGAGTAGAGATCGATCTACGCACACGCGGTTTTTAAGATTTTTAAACCTTGCTAACATTTACGACATTCAACCGAACCACAACTATGGGAACTTTGCAGCCACAGTTCTGTCATGATAAATAAATAATGACAATTTATGGCAATTTATGCCACTAATTCATCTGCCTTGTTGGGATACATGGACCGTACATAGAATATAAAATGGTACAGCAGAGGAAAAAGCCCTTCGGCCCACAATGTCCATGTATATCATTATATCGTTAAACTAATCTCCTCTTCCTGCTTGTGATCCATATCCCTCCATCCCTTGGATATCCATGTGCATATCTAAAAGTCTCTTAAATCCCATGATCATATTTTCCTCCAGCACCACCTCACCCAGCTTTTTCAAACACCCACCCACTAACGACCCATCAACAAAAATAAACTTGTTTTCCATATCTCCTTTAAAATTTGCCCATTTCAGTTTAAACATATACCCTCAGGTCTTTGACTACCACCCTAGGGAAACGGTGCTGACTGTCTATCAGATCTATGAAACATAGAAACATAGAAACAGGTGCAGGAGTAGGCCATTTAGCCCTTCGAGCTAGTGCTACCATTCAATATGATCATGGCTGATCATCCAGAATCTGTACCGTGTTCCTGCTTTCTCCCCATAAACCTTGATTCCGTTAGCCTTAAGAGCCATAGCCAACTTTCTCTTGAATACATCCAGTGAATTGTCCTCCACTGCCTTCTGTGGCAGAGAATTCCCCAGATTCAGAACTCTTTGGGTGAAAATGTTTTTTCCTCATTTCAGACCTAAATGGCCTAGCCCTTATTGTTAAACTGCGACCCCTGGTTCTGGACTTCCCCAACATGGGGAATTTTTTTCCGGATAAAAATGTTTCCCATGCTTCCCATGCATAATTGTTTCTTCTTCTACAAGGTCTACCCTCATCTTCCAATGTTAGGGATGCAACATAAATCACCTCAGCCTTCAACATTTTTGATGCAGCATGATTTGTCATACAATGCCTTCACATTTTATTTTTTAAGCATTTGTTTGGTGTTGTAACCTATTTGTTGCATGCCTTTGTTATCTTGGCCTATCTATTTTCTTCACTTCATTCCCATCTTCCATTTCAGATTTGTGTCTCTTCCTTCTCACTTTCTTCTCCGGTTCCCATTCCATTGTCAAGCTCATTTAAACCATCTGCCTAAAATGAAATTCAGAAAACACGAAGTAAGTGAAGGGAAATCATTCCATTGATTTTTCAGTTACCAGGCCGTTGTGGAAAAAAACATTTGCATTTAAAATGCCTTAACATATCTCAAAGGCCTATGCGTGACCTTGCTTCTAGAGCCATTTGGCAATAACAATGAAATGAAAGAACATAGACATAGACATTGGCCAAATTATTAGCATCACAGGTATTTCATTACATAGAAGTAATTGGAATGAATTTCAAAGCCTACATTATAACAATATATTTAGCTTGGATAGACACAATATGCTGGAGTATCAGCGGGTCAGGCAGCATCTCTGGAGAAAAAGAATAAGTGACGATGTTTTGGGTTGGAACCGTCCTTTAGACTGAAAGGCTGAAGCTCTACAGGTATTTAGCTCTACAAATTAAGGATGAAAACTCTGTGCAGCATTTTCCCTTTCCAGCTGAGCTGCATTGGGGAACAGAAAAGAACAAAGTGACAGAGGAAAATCACATACTCATGCAACTACCACCTGACTTTCCCATCAAATGGATGAGATATCAACCAAACACTTTCTTGAGTGCAAAATCTTCCAACTTTGTTTTCTCTGCCCTATTAATCCAAACTCACCAAATTCAAAAGCTGATATGTATAATCATAGGAACTGTTTGTTATTAGAACAGAAACTCATTGGCTGTGGCGAGGATTGATAGGAACTGTCATAACTCAGTCTTTCAAATTATTATGGTTTGTTTTTCATTTTCATGTGCTACTTTTGTTTTCTGCACCTCGCTTAGGTTGGTCCTTCCACAAACTGAGAAATTCAGGAACCACCCTGTTCTCCACAGTACACAATAATTTATATCATGCTGGCGTTGAAAACATTCAGTCTCACTTTAGCTAAAATACTTATTTTTGTTCATTGCTCAACATGGCTTTTCCAACAATTAATGTTTTTTTTTTTTAATTCCCCACACAAAGCTAGTTTACGATCTTCATTCATACATGTCCCATTGACTGATCGAACATATGATCCCCCCCCCCCCCCCCCCCCCCCCACACACACACACACACACTCGCACACACACACTAGACTTTAATAATAATACATTTTATTTATGGGCGCCTTTCAAGAGTCTCAAGGACACCTGACTTTGGGGACAGGCAGCCTCTGACAGGCAATCCATCAATTTCTTGATTAAAGTTATTGTACGGCAGTATATTTCTTCAGATAAAACTGCAATTTGCATTGTAACCCTTGCAATCCATATCACCAACCAACCCCTGCTTCATGTTTCTGTGCTTTGCATAGACATCTGCATGACATCCTAAATGAACGTATCTGAAGGGATATCTTAAGAATTGGCATGGCGGCCTTTGAGTCAAATTAGGTCTCTTTGATCTTAAATTAATTTCGAGTTTGCAATAAGGTTATCAAGTATTTCATGCAAATGTGAGAAAAAAGGTAAAATTGCTGGCACAGTCAAGAGTCCCTTTCAATGCTATTAAATTGTTCCTGGGTCTTATTACCTTTCTACTTTGTTAAAAAAAAAATCAAAGCAAATTTAATTAAAATACACTGTGAATGCAATATGGCGTATTAAACTTTTATGACAGAGATCAACGCTGAGTGGAATGCATGCCATTTAGAGATAGAACATTTCTTGTGAAGGGAAGCCAGAAATAATCATTTTTTGATTGTGCTTTGGGAGAATACCTTTCATGAATTATCCCCAGTAATAGTGCTAAACACCCCATATAGCAGCAACTCATTTTCGACATGCAGTTCCAGGCAACAGAATTTGGAGCCATTGCTCTAGAGATCTTTCATTTCAATTGGTTCATGCCAGTCAATGTGTTTTGTATGAACCTTGTTTCTCATCACCCCTTCAATCAGTTACTAAATGCAAATATGGTTATTGTTTAATCCTTTAAAACATTTAACAAAAATGCCAATACTTCGCAGTGAAGTTGAGGACTTCTGGAGTTAAATGTTCTACAGATTTTTATGCTGGAAATCTGAGCCTATGAATTTATTGGTCTCATGAAAGATGTGCCAAAAGTTCATTTGCAGAGAGAGCAAAGGAAAATATCAGCTCAGCCCTGGAGAATTGCCATGTTTGGCAGTTGGCAATAAGATAAAGAGGCAGAAAAGGTCAGAGGGTGCAGGTTGAAACTGGAAGGTAGCCACAAAAAGCTGGAATAACTCAGCGGGGCAGGCAACATCTCTGGAGAGAAAGAATGGGTGATGTTCCGGGTTGAGACGCTTCTTCAGACTTTCAGGTTGAAACTGGACCTCATTCAGGGGTTGCAGTGGGTTTTTTGCAGTTTTTTAGAGTGTTAATGCTGCAGTGGGTCATGTTGTTCTGAGGTAAGCCTCCCGTTAGTCTTTCTTAGAGCAGTTATTAGAAACGAGGGGTGGCAGGTGGGTTGAGGGTGAAGTAAGTGTCAGCGATTGATGGTTTTGGTATTGGGAATCAAACTTAGGGCTGGGGATTTGAGCCAGAATTAGGAAGTATTAAAAAAGTTGGAAGTATAAAGTCAAGTGAATAATAGGAATGTTTGTGCCAGGGCCTGATTTATTGGGGATAAAAAAAACACCATGATGGGGATCGGAGATGTGGGTTGATGGAAGGCCTGAATGAAGTGAGGAATTTAAAGGCACCTACAAAAGCTGGTTGCCATCTATGTGCTAACACATGCATAGGGAGCAGTACTATTAATACAGGACTGCTCTAAGAATGCCAAACGGGAGGCTAACCTCAGGATACGATGATGCATTTCAGCAGAAAACCCTCTGAAGAGTTGCAGAAAAGTACAATACAATACAATACAATAAAATACAATTTATTTGTCGTTTGGACCCCATTGAGGTCCAAACGAAATGTCGTTTACATGTGAATTAAAAGTGAATTACATGTCTCTAACAAACGAGTCATACCTTAAGTGCCAGAAGTATTGTGATCTCAATTAGATTCAAAATTCATTGAGTGACGTGATTTGACAGCAAAGTTATTGCAATTGCACTCCATGCAGACATAACTCATTTTAAATAGTTTGACACGGAAAAATAAAAAAACATCCATGTTTCTCACTGATTATGTGAACATGCAATATTATATTTTGTAAAAGACAAACTGGTTGCTGCATTGCCACATGAAACCTCCTTTGTTTGCTTTGTGTCTGGGCTACTTACTCAGATAATATGGTTATAATTGGGCTGCTCAGATATAACTCACATAACTACCATAGAGTGCTCTGAGAAAGAATAACACTACACCAAAATCAAAAATTCTGCGTACAAATGTTGTTATAAATAAAGCATGCAAGTTAACATGAAAAAAATATTTTAATTAATAAAACTGCTTATAGAAAAACAATTCTTTATTTATCCAAAGGCAACTTATCCTTGCTTAGGTGCATTAACGGAAACGCCAAATCGGCACATCTCGATAATTTGAGCACCTCTCCATTATTCCTGCTCGAAACTAATGTTCATAATGATCAACATTTTGCCTCTAATGTTATAACCTTTAATTTTAACTGAAATAACCTTACTAGTCCTGTATTAAATGCCTGAATGCACCTGAGAGACCATGGATATGACTATGGGTTTTTCATATTTACAACAACAACAAAAAGAAAGCATTCAATCATGTTCATTGAGTTTGATCTTCTTTACAAATCCATTCTGGATCCCTCTAATACCTAAGATTTTCAAGATGTACAGTAATTCTCTAATCACTCAAGTAATTTTCTGCCAATTGATGTTGGGCTAATTGGTACTGTTTTACTCTCTCACTTTTCAGAAGGAGAAAGACTTGCACAACTTGAAATAGCAATTCCCAAATCAAGAGAACTTTATAGTCATAGTGGTACAGCATGGAAATAGTCCCTTTGGCCCAACTTGCCCACACCAGCCAACATGTCCCGTGTTTGGTCCAAATCACTCCAAACCTGTCCTATCCATCCAACTTTAGTTCAGATTATTTCTAGGACTTCTGCAAATGTGTACATTTGAATCTTTTATAATTTAAAAACACCTGGGTCAGGGAATATATCATCCTTTATTGCTGTAATTTATTATTCACTGTTCTGTTGTTACTTTAAGTAGATCCCCATCCCCATCTCCAAATCAATTTTCTTTGACTACCTGGCAATGCTGTCCCTTCAATGTGCCCAACATTTACTTATTTTCATTATCAATAATAGTAATATCTCTTTTGAGTATGAAATTAACTATACAATTGTTCAGAGAAATATTAAAAATAGAAATATGCGTTATGATATTGAAACCCCTTGAAAGTCTCTCATTATACTTCATGTTGGTCACTATTATTATCAATTGTATTACCTGATCATACCTTTTTACTGAAATTCATTGATGGGTCATTATGTTTTTTTTTGCTTTGATTCCTTATTTTTTTTACCTTGTACTTTGTTTTGGCTTACGTTGATATTGGTTGTGGTTAGTTCGGCTTATTGGATATTGAAGGCGTCCTGGAGAGGCATGTATCAGTTTGTAAAAAATATGCTGAGCAGGGGTTGGTGGTCAGTTTCAATCATGACCATTTGTCCGAAGATAAAGTCATTAAACTTCTTGCAGGCAAAAACGACTAGCAGCTCCATTTCAATTTGGGCTTGGCGTTGTTTTGTGTCAGTCATGGTGCGTGAGGCATAGACAACAGGCTTTCTGCCACTATCGTCATCTTGAAGACATGCTGCGCCTAGTCCGTGTTGTGAACCATCACAAGCCAGTGTGACCGGTTGTTTAGGATCAAAATAAGCGGGAGCATGGACACAAGACATTTGCTGCTTAAAAGTGTCAAACGCCCTCTGCTGTTGCTCGTGCCAGGCCCAAACAGTGTCTGTGTGGGTAAGCTGGCGCAGCGGGGCCGATATTTCACTGAAGTACAGAATAAATTTACTCAGGTAATTTACCATGCCAAGGAATCTCTGCTGACTAAGCACACCTGTGGGTGCTGGTAGCTCGTTGATAGCAATGGTTCAAGTTCAAGTGAGTTTATTGTCATGTGTCCCTGTATAGGACAATGAAATTCTTGCTTTGCTTAAGCACACAGAAAATAGTAGGCATTTACTACAAAACAGATAAATGTGTCCATATACCATGATATAAATATATACACACATGAATAAATAAACTGGTAAAGTGCAAATAACAGAAAGTGGTTATTAATAATCAGAGTTTTGTCCAAGCCAGATTTAATAGCCTGATGGCTGTGGGGAAGTAGCTATTCCTGAACCTGGTTGTTGCAGTCTTCAGGCTCCTGTACCTTCTACCTGAAGGTAGCAGGGAAATGAGTGTGTGGCCAGGATGGTGTGGGTCTTTGATGATACTGCCAACCTTTTTGAGGCAGCGACTGCGATAAATCTCCTCGATGGAAGGAAGGTCAGAGCTGATGATGGACTGGGCAGTGTTTACTACTTTTTGTAGTCTTTTCCTCTCCAGGGCGCTCAAATTGCCGAACCAAGCCACGATGCAACCGGTCAGTATGCTCTCGACTGTGCACCTGTAGAAGTTAGAGAGAGTCTTCCTTGACAATCCGACTCTCCGTAATCTTCTCAGGAAGTAGAGGAGCTGATGAGCTTTTTTGATAATTGCGTTAGTGTTCTCGGACCAGGAAAGTTCTTCAGAGATGTGCACGCCCAGGAATTTGAAGTTCTTGACCCTTTCAACCATCGACCCATTGATATAAATGGGGATGTGGGTCCCCTCTCAATAGTCAATAGTCAATTTAATTGTCATTTGGACCCCTTGAGGTCCAAACGAAATGCCGTTTCTGCAGCCATACATTACAGACAAATAGACCCCAGACACAACATAATTTACATTTTACATAAACATCCATCACATCGCTCCTACTCCTTCCAAAGTCCACAATCAGTTCCTTGGTTTTGCTGGTGTTGGGGGCCAGGTTATTGCGCCGGCACCATATGGACAGTTGCTCGATCTCTCTTCTGTATTCAGACTCATTGCCTGATCAGTTTTTAGGCCATCTTTAGTGAACACATGGCCTACGTAGTTTACCTCACTTACTCTGAATTAGCATTTTTGAGGGTTTAACGAGGTTAATTGCATTGGCGCAGTCCAGGACCTTTGTTAGATGAGCATTGTGTTATTGGATAGTTCGTCCAACAACGAGGATATTATCTACTACAATGGAGCATGGGTAATCTGCAAACAATTATTCCATAGCCCGTTGAAATACTTCATAAGCAGAACTTATGCCAAAAGGCATTAGGAGGAATCTTTATCGCCCGAAGCGTGTGCTGAAGATAGTTAACTTGGAGGAGTTGCGTTCCAGAGGAATCTGCCAGAATGAACTCTTGGCATCCAGTACTGTGAGTACAGTTGCGTCAGCCAGCTGCACTGCAACCTCACCCACTGTGCACATGGGATATTGTGGTCGCTTAATGGCTGTGTTTAAGTTCTTGGGATTGATGCAAATCCGTATTTCATCCTTGTTCTTCTTTGTTGCCACGGCCAAGGGTGAGACCCAATCAAGGGGTCAGCGACGGGGGCTATCACTCCCAGAGACACCATTCTGTCGAGTTCACTTTGAACACAGTCCCGCATAGCATGGGGAATCCTGTGTGCCGGACGGACAACTGGAAGTACTTCGGGGTTTATCATAATTGTGTACTTGACAGGCAGCCTGCCAAGCTTGTTGTCAAACAAATGTTTGTATTGTCTCAGGATTTGTTGAGTAAAGTCACAAGTTGTAGCCAGATGACAAACAGAAGCACTGAAAGTGACCAGTCCCAGGCCGTGACAAGCATTAACACCCAGCAGGGATGACACATTTTCACGAACAATATATAACCATATAACCATATAACCATATAACAATTACAGCACGGAAACAGGCCATCTCGATCCTTCTAGTCCATGCCGAACATATAAACTCAGGCTGTGGACACATGAGTCAAGAAAGCATCGTAACTCGACTTGACTGATAGGGTGCACTGGACCTCCTGCAAATGAAAGAAGGGAGGCAGCCGTAGGATTGATAGTCTCTATTTTTCGTATTTTCTTCAATTCAGATAAAGACATAAGATTACACCGAGCACCTGTGTCAATTTTCAGAATAAAACTCTTGCCATTAACGAGCAAAGCGACCTTGGGATCTTGATGTTTCTGAGGCAAGTCAGACAGGGAATGTACATCCTTATCAAGATCCTCGTTAGCAAACAGAAATTCTGTGGGTGCCATTTGAGAGCGCTCACAGTCCATGTTCCCATGGTCGAGTGAATTGACAGATTGTCTTGTTTTAACTCTGTTGCTACGTGAGCGGCAGTATCGGAGGAAATGGTTGCGTTTTTTTACTGAAGTGACAAAGCTTTTAATAAGCTGGGCATCGGTCATGGACAGTAACATACGAACCCCCACAATTAAAATAATTGTTTATGAGTTTAACTGCAGACCTGTCAGGCATTTGAGGAAGCTGCCAGCAACATTGACATCGTGGGAAGAGTGGGGGCCATGTCCCAAGATTTTAGCCATTAGCATTAGCTATTTCAACAGTGCAACAGCAGTTTTCAGCAGTCTCCAGAGTGAGTGCAGTATCGCGTAGCAGCTCATCACGTAATTTATCATTGAGAATACCATAGACCAGACGGCCACAAACTAGGCTGTCACATAAATTGCCAAAAGCACATCTACTGGCAATGTGTTTCAAAGCACTAACGTATGTTTCAACCAGTTTGCCATGTCTTTGGCTTCACCAAAAAAATAGGTCTCTCCATAACTAGATTAGTACGTAACTCAAATAACTGTCAGAATTTGTTTAGCTGGCAGTCGGGGGCCGGGATGGACGCAGCGGAAGCAATCTGGACACCAGCCAGATCAAATCTAGATGGTTCATAATGAAATCTTCTGGCATGCCGAGCAGCTTCTGTGCCCACTAGGTTGAGATGAATAGAGGCATGAACATCTGGAGCAGCAGCTGGGTTTCTACACAAATGTTAATAGTTAAAGTTGTTTTTAAGACAAAGGTAGATGCTATGGAGTCTTAAATGGGAGACTTTAAAATGTGCCTCGCGAGGATGTGTTCTCAGTCCCCTGTTAAATTGCCTATGCATTCACAACTGTATTGGCATTTGGCTCAAATTTGGCTCTAACTCCATGTACAAGTTTGCAGATGACACCACTATGGTGGGTCAAATTACAAACAATGATGAGATGGAATCCAGGAAAGCGATAGAAAAGTCAATGACATAGTGTCAGGATAATATGATCTCCCTCAATGTCAGCAAGCCAAAGGAGCTAGTTATTAACTTCAGGAAGCAAGGTGGAGTGGATGCATTAATAATGCAGAAGTAGAAATAGTTGAGAGCTTCAGGTTCCTTGGCTTTAATATTACCAATGATTTGTCAGGGACCAATCACCTGAATACACAACCAAGAAGGCACAGCAATGCCTCTGCTTCCTCAGATGCATCGTGGAAAGCATACTGTTCAAGAAGGAACTGCAGATGCTGGAAGATCGAAGGTACACAAAAATGCTGGAGAAACTCAGTGGGTGCAGCAGCATCTATGGAGCGATGGCAAAGCTCCATCTTGTTGCATCACAATTTGTTTTGGGAACAGCTTTGCCCAAGATTACAAGTAATTGCAGAGAGTTGGAGATGCAGCCTGTCCATCATATAACCCAACTTCCCACCATTGACTCCTTCTACACCACGTTGCCTCAGAAAAGCAGCCAACATAATCAAAAACTTGTCCTACCACGGTCATTCCGTCTTTTCTCTGCTTTTGTCCAGCAGAAGGTACAGAAGCTGGAAAGTGGGTGGCATCAGACTCAAGAACAGCTTCTTCCCCTCTGTTATTAGGCTTCTGAATGGTCTTCCACAAGTTCGATTCATCTCTACCCCATTGTGGACATTGGACTTTGTCCATGGAAATGATGTGCTACATGGTGCAAACTATTTTCTGCCCTCTGTGTCTTACCTCTGATTCTTCCATCTATTGTGCTTGAGCTTGACTTAATTGTGTTCATGTATGTTATACCTGATCTGTTTGGATAGCATGCAGAACAAAGCTTTTTACTGCACCTTGGTACGTGACAATAATATACCTAAACAATAATAAACGTAAACCTAACCATAAAAAAATAGGCAGAGCAATTAAACCAATTCTACCTTTATAGAAGAAGATATAACAAACTTTCAAAAACTCTAGTAACCAGGAGTCTAATAAAAAAGGTAGAATTAAAGGAAGTTATTAATAAGAAAATAAAAGTAATGCTGAAGTAATAGGGACCCAATAAATCAATAGGGTCTGATAATTAACTTTCCAAAGTACTGAAAGAGATGACCATGAAATAGCAGACACATGCATAGCAATTGCAAACAAAAATATTGATTATGGATCAATTTCTGCAGAATGAGGGCAAATATAACCTCACTATTAATGGAAAAGGAGGGAGAGATAAAATATGGAACTACATGCAGCTATCTTAACCAGTTAAAGTAAAATACTGGAGTCTATTAAAATGACTGCAAATACACGATGCTTGGAAAATACCAGTAAAATTACTCAATATAGATTTATTATGGGGAAATCATTTTTTATAAAACTACCAAAGTTTGTTGAGGATGTAAATGAAAAAAGCGATAAAGAGGATCCAGAGGATATTGTTGGTTAGATTTCCAGAAGATGCTTGATAAAGTCCAATGTAAGTGATCAGTTTGCAAAGGAGGAATCTCCAGGAATCATAAGGAAATGACAGCAAATAAACAGGTAAGAAGGCAAGTGGTAATGCTGACTTTCATTGCATGAAAATCTGAATAAGAAGCAAGGATAACATTGCATTTGAACAGGCCCTTGTGAGACCATATCTTTTCTTCTCCATATCTAAGAAAGAATAAACGTGCCAGCATGGAATTGCAACAAAGCTTCACCAGATTGATTCTTGAGGATTGTCTTAAAAGGAGTGGTTGAGTCAACAAGGTTTGTAATTATAAGTGCAGAAGAATGAGAGGGGATCTTACTGAAATATACAAAGTTCTGAGAGGAGTTGAATTGATGAATGCAAGAAGGATGTTGAGGGGGGTCACATACTCACTGAGGGTACCACAGGCTCCAGATATGGAGTAAGATATTTAGAGCTGAGATGAGACAAAATTCCTGCAGGGCCGGTGAACCTGTAGCATTATCTGCAATAGAAATCTATGGAGTCTGAGTCACTACATTTACTAAGAAGATAAATACATTTCCAGATATAAAAGACATGAGTGGTTATGAAGTGAGTGTGGGAATATTCCATTGAGATTGAGGGTCAACCATGATGGTATTAAATGGCAGAGCAGGCATAAAGGGTGGAATAATCTACTCCTGCCTCTGTTATGATTTTATATTTTTATAAAAAGGGGACAGAATCTTGGACATGTCTGAGGCTCCCTATGTCAGACATGGTTACAGTAAATTTAGCAGGTATCAGTGATGCTGGGTTGAGATAAAGACAAGAGAACAGAATGATTTTCTTTCGCCTCTCCAGATCACAAAAGGGTCAAGGCCTAATATAGCCAGTGATTATGACATTTCTGAGCGTAGATAGATTGGAGAGTTCCAGCTCTGAATGAAACCCATTTGTTTTAGAGTGTTCAGAATGGTGGAACCATGCAACGGGACACCAATCTAGGATGAGGGATGTCACAGTCGCACCTAATACTGAAAAGGCACTTTGGTGTTCCCTATAATCTGTGGGAGCGACATATAGCAATTTGTAGACCCTGTAGTTGTTAGATTAAAAAGTTTGCTCAAGGTCTAGCCAAGAGCAGATTGTACAAGCACTGTTCAATAAATCTACCTGATGGATCTGTATTCCTCTCCACATTCCATTGTTTCTAATTCTATAAAGTTTGGAATACCAAAGAAATCAAAACATTGCAAAAAAATAAATTATTCAACAGTGAACATCACTTTCAGGAATAATTTGTCTGAAAATGTTCATGCACTGACAGACGCTCCTAAAATCAATCTGTTGTCTTTAATTTTATTTCTGAATGGACCATTACTGTCTGCACTTCAATTGCTTCTCTTCAGGTGACTGGAGTTAAAATACATTTATATAAGTACCAAATATATCAAGCAGATGCTGTTAAGTGCATAAAATCCAGGCTGATATTTGTCCTTAGCCGACTGCATAAAATCAGACCTGCATGAAAATTGCTGTCTGATTTTCAGCATAAGCAAGTCCTATAGGGTTAAAACCAATTCCTATTTCATAAAGGAGAGAGCTGATCTTTGATTTTAAACATTTGCAAACCCATGTGGCAACTGCACTTATTCATTATATTTTCAATCTAATGTTTTGTTTTGGTAACAATCTTCAGCTGTGACCTCTCCACTGTTTGCTCACTTTACTAAATGATGGATATGTCAGGCTGCAATCTCACTGTAGCATGGCCATAAGTTTGAAGTAAATCATTGATACCATGCACCTGGAAGCAGATTTAACTGATCCTTTTGACACACATTTAAAAGTAGCCGAGAGTTTGGATAATATATTTCCAAGCTCCTACATCATTACTGAGGCTTCCAGCTGCAGAAAGTTATTCAAATGAGTTTCAAAATCTCAGACTGCTATGTGTTTAAATGTGATTAGCAGTGATTTTGAAATAAGTTCTAATGCATGGCATTACCAAGCCATGTTCTAGCTGTTATAAAAGATCAACACTAATGTAGCGTGCCCAGTATCGCTAACTGCCAAGCCTATCTGAAACCTGCCTGTTTGGAACAAATCCGATGTATTATGAACAATGTAATGCAGTTTCAGTTCATTCATGATCATAACACTACTTTGTATTGATTGACCTTGAAACAAAATGAACAGAAATGTGAGCAGTGATGAGGATGTGTAGAGACTCAGAGGGGATATAGCCAAACACGGCAGAAACAGTACAATGCAGAAAAATAAGAGGTTATCTGTAGATGGTTTATGCATGCAACCTATAATGTAGCTACCTCGTCACCATTAACACGCCCTTTCATATCAGTATAACTATGATCTCCTCCCTTCTCCTCCCTTCTCCTCCTCACATGGCCAAGACGTTTGCAGGACAGTTCCCGCCCTACACCACGGCCCGCCCGTCCATCTCGGGACCCGCGGGCACCTAAGTGTCCCAATTGTAACTATGCCCACCCCGTGCAGTCTCAGTGCCCGGCTTTCGGAAAATCCTGCAATTTCTGTAAGAAATTAAATCATTTTGCTGCCGCATGCCGTCCCCGTGGGAAATTTCCACCAGCTACTAGGCAAATCCTAAACAACCTTCAGCAACTTGATAGTGAGATGGACTCTCAGTCTACTGCAGACATTGCCCACGACTCTGCGATCGAACATTCCATGGGAGAGTCAAGTGTTTACACTCTCCTTCACAGCCACTCTAGCCTCCCCGATGCCGATTGCCCAGCAAACTCTGGTGCCCAGGGTCCTGCAGCCTTCTGCCGTCCAGCAGCGCATTACTCAGAAGCACGAAATCCAACGCCGCTCGCACGACAAGTCCAGCCGTCCTCTCTCCCCACTACTGCCAGGCCAGGTCGTCCGTTTGCAGACGTCTACCGGTTTCTCCAAACTCGCTACCATGGTGGGGGTCGACGATTTTTCGCCGCGGATTCCTACTTGCCAGAAGAACTATCGAGGGCACTGTCGCTACCCTGCGCAGAAAAAAAAAGTTGCCAGCACCGGTTGGCGTTTCAGAGAGCCGAAATCACCTCAGAGAATGTTCCTTATTTAGACCAGAAGTTACATGCTGATTTGCCCCCCGCCAGTAACGTGCCCCTGCCCATAACATGCCTTAGTCGTTCCCGTTCTCCGCTCTCCGGTCGCCTCCTCCATGGGGTCTCTCTCTCTCTCCAGCCTGCCGCGATCTGACCCCTTCCCTTACTCTCCAAGTTCTCCAGTTCCTGCCGGTTCCCCCCTTGCAGCCGGGGCCCCCGCCGTCCTACTCCTTCCCCCCTGTGTTCCCTAAGTGTCCCCTCTCTAACTTCGGGTGGGGAGGGTGAGGGTGCTCAGTGCCCGGCTTTCGGGTCGGATCGTGCAATTTCCGGATCGAAATTAAATCATTTTGCTTAGTTTTGCCGGTCCCGTATAAATCAACCTGCTGTACTTATAAATCTGTAAAAACCTTCAGAAACTTGATAGTGAGATGGACTCTCAGTCTACTGCAGACACTGCCCACGACTCTGCGATCGAACATTCCATGGGAGAGTTCAAGTCAGTATAACACTCTCTCCTTCACAGCTCCTCCTCCCCATTTGTCGATTGCCCAGCAAGGCTGGTGCAGCCAGGGTACTGGGACCTTCTGCCGTCCAGCAGCTATATTGCTCTCTAGTAAAGGAAATCCAGGTGCACTAGGGGCGCTGCCCTGGCAGCAGCCTCTACCTACAGCCTGTCTGTCATTTCCATCTTTTTTATTATTTTTAGTTAGTCCAAAGTCTGTTTTGGGGGGAAACGTTTACTTTTCTATGGGGGGGAGGGGGGCAGGGTAAGGGGGAAACCGTTTCCCAGTCTCTTCCTGGCGGGGACGGGCACTATTTCTCCGGCGCAGTACTCGCCCCCCACCTCGCGGCGGTCAGCTGGATCGGAGCGGCCTTTCCTGCCGGGGACCGGGAACCGGACCAGGGCTGCTACAACGGCGGCGCAGCGCTGGAGTCACCGCGGAGCGGGAGATGCCTTCTTGGGTCGCCGTTGGAGCTCCGGAGCGTTGGGCCGTTGCTCCAACATCGTGAAGCTCTGGTGCGGAGAGTTTCCAACGCTTCCCGGCGCTGAACAAACATCGTGTTCCTGCTGGTTCCCCCTTGCAGCCGGGGTCTACCGCACTCCTCCCCCCCTGTTGCGGACTTTGGAAGCCGCCGACTCCGTTAGGAGGGGGCCGACTCTGGTGTCCACGCCGCTGAGGACGTCCCGCAGCCCCGACGTCGGACTTGTATCATCCCTTAGGCGAGCGGTCCTGAACATTGGGCCGCCCGTAGCTGCAACTGTGGAGGGCTTGGGGAGACCCTGACCACGGGGAACAGTGGGAAGAGACTGACTTTGGTGCCTTCCCACACAGTGGGAAACTTTGGTTCTGCTGTGTGGGGATGTTTTGTGTGAATTCTATAGTGTGTTGAGTCCTGTTTATTTTTATTGTATGGCTGTATGGGAATTCATTTCACTGTGCCATCTGGCACACGTGACAATTAAATTCATCTTGTATCATCTTGTATAGCGTGTCAGACTAGACTCCTTTACATTATCCATTTCAGTGGGAAAAATTACTTAGTATTTTGTAAATGACAAAGATTGTGAAATTATAATAGAAACTGTTCTTGTACACAATTCACTGAAAGTTTATTTTAAGTGCAGCAGGGAAGTAGGAACACATTTACAGCATGAAGAGATGTACAGGAAGAAACTGCAGATGCTGATTTAAACCGAAGATAGACACAAACTGCTGTAGTAACTCAGAGAGAAGGGTTGGGTGACGTTTTGGGTCGAGACCTTCAGACAACAAATGGTGTGTTGTCCTTATTGCAAGAAAATCCACAAACAAGACCAAAGATGCTTTACTATAATTATGTTGGGTGAGACCATGTCTAGCATACTCAGTACACATTGGCTCTCTGTATCCAACATCATTGAGGGAGTGCAGCAAAAACCTGCCTGTCTGAGGTCCAAAATGGCAGATCTTTCATGTGAAGCAAGTTTGAGCAGGCTAGGCCTATGATTCTCTGGTTTATAAAAAAGAGAGGCGACCTCTTTGAAAGTTACAAAATTGTTAGGTGGTTTGACAGGATGGATGTGGGAAGACTATTTTTTTGGTGAGGAACCTGGAAATATGCCAGAAAATATTTGAGAGAAGGTGATTTTGTTGAATGGCTTCTTGACATTCTTCACACAGACATGTAAAGTCATACAGTATGGAAACAGGCCTTTTGACCTAACTCATCCATGGTGACCAAGATGCCCATCTAAGATAGCCCATCTGTCTGTATTTAACCCATTTCCTTCTAAACTTTTCCTATCTATATACTTGTACAATGTACCTTACATATCATTATTGAACCTGCTTCAACTGCTTCCAAAGGTTTTGTCCCATATATGTACTGCCATGTATGTGAAAAAAGGTGTCCCTCAGGCTCCAATTAAATATTTTCCCATCCCTTTAAATCTATACCCTCTAGTTCTTGATTCCACAACTCTGGGAAATTGATTATGTGTGTTCACCCTTTCCATGTCACCTCGTTATTTTATACTCCACTCAGTCTCCTAAACTCTAAGGAATAAAGCCCTAGCCTGTCCAAGTTATCATTATCTCAGTCCCTGGATTTCTGGCAACTTGTTTGCAAATTGGCACTATTTCTATCTTTATTGCATCTCTCCCATAGCTGGGTGCCCAGAACTAAGCACAATACTCCAAGTGCGACCTCACCAATGTCTTGTACAACCGCAACATAACATCACAATATACTGAACACCCTTCCTGATGAAGGCCAGTGTGCCAAAAGCTATCTTCAGCACCTTGTCCCCCACTGACACCACTTTCAAGGAATTATGTATTTGTACTCCTTGGGCTCTCTATTCCACAAGGCATCATGTCCCTGTTGTGTCATCGGTTGGCGCTGTGAGCAGCAGCCTCACTAGCAGTGTGTTCGTCCTTTCGACTTTGTTTTTTAGTACGTCTAAATGTATGTTTTAGTGTGGGGGGTTGGTGGGGGCGAATATTGGGAAACCGTTTTCAGTAACTTACCTCGATGGAGATGCTACTTTTCTCTTTGTCGCATCTTCGCCTGCCTCGCGGACTGACAACTGGATTGTTGCTGCCTTCCTCGGAAACCGACCCAGAGCTTCAACAGCAAGCAGGTGTGGATTTTAACATCGTGGAGTGGGGCGATCCCTTGCCAGGGATCGCCAGAAGAAGTGCTCCGCCGCCGGTCTGCAGACTATAATATCGTGAAGCAGCGGTCTGCAGAGCCTCTAGCCGTGGGCGCGGCGTGGACTTTCCATCGCAGAGCCTGGAATGTCTTGCCGAGGATCGCACGAAGAAGTGCTCCGACCGCCGGCCTGCGGCCTATAACAACGTGAATCCGTGGTCTCCGATAAGGAAGTGGCCGATTCGGGATTCGTGGATTTGTGTTCCAATTCATCGCGACGTCGGAGTTTCGATCATCCCGACGAGAGGGATTGTACATCGGGCCATCCGTTGCGACATCTGCAGAAGGTTCATGGCCCCGACCATGGGTGAATAAAGGAGCAAGATTGACTGAATGTTATTGCCTTCCATCACAATGAAGAATATTGATTCCACTGTGGTGGAAGTTTATGTTAAATTCTATTGTATTGTGTTCTCTTTGATTGTACGGCTGCATGGTAACTCAATTGTCACTGTATCTTAATTGGTGCATGTGTCAATAAATGTGAACTTGAACTTGAATTTGTACTCATCTGTTCTGATTTGGCTTCCCACCATGCAACACCTCAAATGTATATGACTCCTTTTGACATTGCTTAGCTCACTTATTTAATTGAATATGTTCCCACTGCAATTTTTGATAACTTTGTGTATTATGTATGTCACCTCATTTTAGTGTCATCTGGTGTGTGTCATCTTATTAACCATGCCTTGTACATTCTCATCCAAATTGTTAATTTAGATGACAACTATGGGGCCCAACAACGATCCCTGAGGTACACCACTAGTCACAAGCCTCCACTCCAAAAACAGCCCTCCACCATTACCCTCAGCTTCCTCCCATCAAGCCAATTAGAAAAGCAATTAGCTAGCCCTCTCTGGATCCCATGCAATTTAGCCTGCCAGAGAAATCTACCATTGAACATCCTACCAAAAGACTTGCTGAAGTCCATATAGACTATCCTGCCCTCATCAACCTTCTTGGTTACTTCTTCAAAACATTAAATCCAATCCACAAGGCCAATTTCCTATGTACAAAGCTGTGTTGACTCTCCCTAATCAACTCCTGTCATTCCAAACACATGTATATCATATCCTTCTGAATTCCCTCCAGTAAATTACCTGCCACAGATGTCAGGCTTACTGATTGACAATTCCCAGGTTTTTCTTTGCAGCTCTTCATAAATAAAGAAAATACATTAGCCTATTTGGTCCTTGAGGGATCCTATCTCTCTCTCATTATTCCTTTTTCCGTAATATACTTACAAAAACGCTTTGGATTTATCCTTTATCTTTTCTGCCAAAGCCATCTCATGCCCTCTTTTAGCTCTCCTGATTTACTTCTTCAGAATTCTGCTGCACCAGGGATTCACATGGTACAAGCTTATTGTACACGACCCATGCCTCCTTTGTTTTCAGACCAAAGACTCAATATCTCTTGTAATCCAGGATTCCCTACTCTGGCCGGCCTTACCCTTCACTTGAACAGAAACATGCAGACCTGAATTATTTAGTTTAGTTAAGAGAGACAGCACAGAAACAGGCCCTTCGGCCTACCAAGTCCGCGCCGACCATCGATCCCCGCACATTAACACTATCCTACATCAACGCTGGGGACAATTTACAATTATACCAAGCCAATTAATCCACAAATCTATACGTCTTTGGACTGTGGGAGGAAACCGGAGATCTTGGAGAAAACCCACACAGTCACTTGGAGAATATATAGACAGCACCTATAGTCGGGATCGAACCTGGGCCTCTGGCGCTGAAAGCGTTGTGAGACAGCAACTCTACCGCTGCACCATCATGCCATTCTTGCCATCTCTGTTTTGAAATCCTCCCACTTGCTGACTTGCTTTCCTTACAGCAATCAGCTCTTGCAAACTCTTATATAATACAGTCAATATTTTCTTTACCCCAATTTCAACTTGTGAATCCGTTCCATAAATATTTTAACATTAATAGAACTACGGACACTAGTCCCAAAGTGCTCCCCCACTGACACCTCAGTCACTTGCCCAGCTCTATTTCCAAAGAGTAGGGTAAACTTAGCCCTCTTCCTCACATGATATAAACATCCTTTGCAATGTCATTAATCATTTTATTATTCAACAAGAGCAAAGTAATGTTTCCATGTGAATTGATATTCTACATTTTTTTTTCCTTCCTGTTCTGGCTGCAGTCACTCTTGACCCTGTCCCTTCCCCACCCTGGAAAGGCTGCACTATGACTAAATGCCACCTCACTTTCCTATAATATCTTTCAATAATTGCCTGACAGAAAATAAGTAGTTAAATAAGCCAATATAAATTCCTAAACCATCAACTATGATTTGAAAAGTATTTGATGGATTTACTCAGCTTATCATATCAAAACTAGTTTCATTCTGGTGAAAGGTGTGCACCATAGACAACTTTATATTCATGACCTTACCCCTCAAATCTGTGTTCATAAACAAAGAAAATAAAAAAAAAAACAATATAGAATTTAAAGTATAATTTAATTGTAATATGATTTAAAGGTTTTTTTTTAAATTTACTTATGCTGCCAAATCATTTTCCAGTTCAATTCTATCTGTCATGTAATGCAATTTTAATTCCAGATACACGTGTGTCATTGACCCTAAATGTCTGGTACCCAATTTAGATTATTCAATTATTGGTGCACAAGTATCTACACAAAAACAATATAAACATTGCATTCAGTATATTATATAACTAGTCCACCCAGTCAGTACAGTGATGCAGCGTTTTATTGCACAAAATTAAAAATATGCCAAATTCAATTACATAATTTTTTCCCAGCATAATTCATTTGAAAAACGTTTTTTTCCAGAGTGACACATAAGTTGTTTAGCATCACTAGAAATTCAATCAACAATTTCTTGTTGTCCACATAATCTCAACAAATGTCAAGCATGGGTTGATATAATTATCCATGCAATGCTCCCTTTCGAGTACTGTTGAGAAATTAGAAAAAAATTGTCCCAGGAGAAAGTATGATTAGACACTCCTGCATCAACCAAGCTTTAAGAGCCTGTCCCACCAGCATGCGATTGCATGCGGCGAGCACGACCTAACATGGTCGCTTGAGCCGTACGGCCTCGCGGGGCCGGTCCCATTGCCTGTCCGCCCGCAGGTGCATTGAGGCCGTATGCAGCGCCTCGATGGGCGTACGCAACATATCGACACCGTCCGCAGCGTCTCAACGCCGTACGCAGCGTCTTGACGGTGTACGCCTAGCGCGTGGCGTTGTGTGATGATGTCACCGCCCTGCGTATCGTTGCATGATGACGTAACCGCCCAACAGCGTGCAACGTCCAAATTCAGTCGGACCGCTTCCTGCCCAGCTGATTGGTGAGTATGATGTCGGAACCAGCCCCGCACAACTCCATACACCTCCACGGTTGGAAGTGGAACCGGCCCCACGAGCCCGTACGCCTCAAGCCGCCACGTTTGGTCACGCTAGACGCATGCAATCGCATGCTGCTGAGATAGGCCCTTTAGGAGAACTCTGCTGGTTAAATAAGTCTTGCTGGCACAGTGCCAAAACCAACACACAGCACTAGCAATCCATTCTGACCCACCAATCTCCATCATGACCACAAGCACCAGGCCACCATCCAACAATCCACAAAAGTTCCAGCGTTGATCCTCCTGACCTCCACTTCATCAATAGTGCTATCATTCTAACTTGCTAAAGCCCCTGTCTCACGGTGTGAGTCCACCCACGAGTGGTCCCGAGTGAAAGAAAACATCAAACTTGTGGTTGTCTATTAGATTCCAAGTTTATGTTTACAAGGTTAAACGTGTTCCCATGCGTATGTCTAAGTTTGCCATTTACTTCTCATCTCTGCGATGTACCAAGTTCCTCTCCCGAGTTAATCTTGAGCCAACAACAACTACCGACGTGTGGAAAAAGCATCACATGAATAAAAATGTGTATAAAAAGCCTCCCATGACCATGAACTGCTCTGATGATCAGCTTCTCCGTGTCTCTTATGTAGCTGCATACTTCTGTTGTCATGTAATTAACCGCATTTATCAAATCGTTGCCTATCATTGCTACAATGCAATAAATGGCATTTAAAGTACTTGGCTTTCAAAAAAAGCGCAAAGCGTAAAAGTGTTTAAGAAATGGACTGCAGGGAGAACTTGAAAGCTTTTGTAAATCGATTAAATTCAAGTAGAAGTTGAACTCAAGATTTAAATCCCCTGAAAATTAGGTTTCTTAACACAGGATCGATGTTCTGCCAGAACGGAGTTGCTGAATAATATCGTCTCCCGTTTTCCTCCGTTTCTTGCCTGACCTCGGCTTGCCAGCTTTATTTCACACTCCGTGATCTGTGTAATGTATGTGTGCAAAATAATAAACTGACCAAGAAAGTCCCGTGTTCTCCCCTGTTAGTTTAGGTTAGAGATAGAGAGAGGAAAAAGGCACTTCGGACCAGCGCGTCTGCGCCGACCAGCGATCCCCGCACACTAACACCATCCTACACCCACTATGGACATTTTTACAATCACCAAGCCAATTAACCTACAAACCTGTACGTCTTTGGAGTGTGGGGGGATCTCGGAGAAAACCCACACAGGTCACGGGGAGAATTTACAAACTCAGTACAGACAGCACCCGTAATCGTGATCGAACCCGGGTCTCCGACGCTGCATTTGCTGTCAGGCAGCTGAACCACCGTGAATGAAGGCCTGTTCTAAGTATCAAATAGAGAAGCAAGAAGGTGATCAAGGCGGAGAAAGTGTATAGACCAATGCCCAGGTAGTCCAACTCGCAGGAGTGCAGGTCCACCATGACGACGCCTGCGCTGGGCTTTGGGGGACATCGGTGACCAGGAGAGGGATGGAGATCGTGGTCTGATTGATCCATCACATGAACCACCTGGCATCGCGGGTGCAGAGAAAGTGGTTGCCGCTTAGCCGCAGCTCCCAAGGGTGTTTGATGGCGCTGTCCGGGAAACTGGAGGCCTGGATGGTCTTCAGCTTGGTGTCGCTGAGATCCAGGTACTGCAGGGAAGATGTAACTAGTAGCGTTGATAGGGGAGAACCAGTGGATGTGGTGTATCTGGACTTCCAGAAGGCTTTCGACAAGGTCCCACATAAGAGATTAGTATACAAACTTAAAGCACATGGCATTGGGGGTTCAGTATTGATGTGGATAGAGAACTGGCTGGCAAACAGGAAGCAAAGAGTAGGAGTAAACGGGTCCTTTTCACAATGGCAGGCAGTGACTAGTGGGGTACCACAAGGCTCAGTGCTGGGACCCCAGCTATTTACAATATATATTAATGATCTGGATGAGGGAATTGAAGGCAATATCTCCAAGTTTGCAGATGACACTAAGCTGGGGGGCAGTGTTAGCTGTGAGGAGGATGCTAGGAGACTGCAAGGTGACTTGGATAGGCTGGGTGAGTGGGCAAATGTTTGGCAGATGCAGTATAATGTGGATAAATGTGAGGTTATCCATTTTGGTGGCAGAAACAGGAAAGCAGACTATTATCTAAATGGTGGCCGATTGGGAAAGGGGGAGATGCAGCGAGACCTGGTCATTGTACACCAGTCATTGAAGGTAGGCATGCAGGTGCAGCAGGCAGTAAAGAAAGCGAATGGTATGTTGGCTTTCATACCAAAGGATTTGAGTATAGCAGCAGGGAGGTTCTACTGCAGTTGTACAGGGTCTTGGTGAGACCACACCTGGAGTATTGCGTACAGTTTTGGTCTCCAAATCTGAGGAAGGACATTATTGCCATAGAGGGAGTGCAGAGACGGTTCACCAGACTGATTCCTGGGATGTCAGGACTGTCTTATGAAGAAAGACTGGATAGACTTGGTTTATACTCTCTAGAATTTAGGAGATTGAGAGGGGATCTTATAGAAACTTACAAAATTCTTAAGGGGTTGGACAGGCTAGATGCAGGAAGATTGTTCCTGTGTGTTGGAGAAGTCCAGGACAAGGGGTCACAGCTTAAGGATAAGGGGGAAATCCTTTAAAACCGAGATGAGAAGAACTTTTTTCACACAGAGAGTGGTGAATCTCTGGAACTCTCTGCCACAGAGAGTAGTTGAGGCCAGTTCATTGGCTATATTTAAGTGGGAGTTAGATGTGGCCCTTGTGGCTAAGGGGATCAGAGGGTATGGAGAGAAGGCAGGTACGGGATACTAAGTTGGATGATCAGCCATGATCATATTGAATGGCGGTGCAGGCTCGAAGGGCTGAATGGCCTACTCCTGCACCTAATTTCTATGTTTCTATGTTTCTATGTCACATCCCACAGGAAGTTCTTGGTCAGCTTGGAGATTTGGTTGTGGGTGAGGTTGAAGATGAAGGGTCTGGGTGCAGTTAGACAGCATGCGAGGCACAGTGGTCAACAGGTTGCTACCGAGGTCCAGCAGCTCCAACCAGCCTAGCAGGTAAAGCCTGCCCCGGTTGAAGCTCCACAGCTGGTTAACGCTCAGCACAAGCTCCTTGAGTAGCGGGGGCAGGTGGTCAAACACGTTGTGCGGCATGAACGCGTGTTTCTTCCCCTAATAATCCGCTGCTATCTGTATTCGAGAGCGAAAACTTGCAAAGGCCACGCACGGTTCCTTGCCAGCAAAGATGGACACAGACTGCTGGAGTAACTCAGCGTGACAGGCAGCATCTCTGGAGAGAAGGATTGGGTGATGTTTCGGGTCGAGACCCATTACTTCTCTCCAGAGACACGGCAACAGCATAGCACAAAACCAGTCTGAAGAAGGGTCTCGACCCAAAACGTCACCAATTCCTTTTCTCCAGAGATGCTCTGCCCCGCTGAGGTACGCCAGCATTTTGTATCTATATCCCATGGCATAAAATATCACCTCACATTGTAAAATCATTATCTGAAGAAATGTCTCCTTACTGGCTCAAACATAATCTATGTAGAGCTCACGTTTCTCTCTGCTTCATATATGTGGGTATTCCCTCAGTATGGTCTCTTTTCACGCATCCCGCCCGGTGTTAACCCTTCCCATCAATGCTTGAGCCCACATCTTCACTCTGTACCTTCAGCTTCATCGGCGGCTCTCTCCCGTCGAAAGTATCCAAGTTAATCTCAGACCCCTATCCATCCATCCATTCATTCATTTTCCATTAAGATCTGACTGTTCTTCAACATTTCACTCTGGCACTCTGCCACAAGTCGCTAAGTTGCGTCCACGAGTTCCGACATTCCCGCTACGTTAATTGTAAGTGATTACCACAAGTTTAATTTGTTTTAAACTCGGGGTCACTAGTCAGTCGACTTGCACCGTGTGACAGGGGTTTAAGACTCCCATGCGGTTCTAACCTCTAAAGTCAGCCTGGTGATTTCCTGAGGCCTCCAATGTTGGCCCTAATTTCCATATTCTCATTTTCTGTCACTTCTCTTGCAAATACTAACCTCAGTTTCTGGTCATTATCTCCATGCCAGAGGCTGACCCATGATTCTTGGTACTTGTGAACCTCAGACTCACAAAATCATTGGCCTATATTTTGAGGCTTACAATACTTGCATCGACTACTTGATGAAGATCCCACCCATTGCATTACCTAATCAATTTATCCTACTTTTCGACCTTATTCATTATCTAGTTGCCAAACCGTTGTTCTTCTTCATTAACACTGGATCCACTGTGGCTCCATGCATAAAATTCAATAGCAGCAATGCTTGCAGCTGCAATTTGCTGTTGAAGCCAATGATCAAGCCTACCAGCTGATCACTACGGTCCAATTCTTGTACTACCATGGACTTGTTTGTTTTTACTTATCTATTTGCTCTCAAGCCTTGCTTTTTGCACAGTCTTCCTTCATTAAGAAATGTTATGTATAATTTACGGATAGTTTGTTTTATGTGTTTGTCTATATGCCTTTTATGCAGGTGCAAGCAAGATTTTCATTCTACCTATATTATTATGTACTTGTGCATTTAACAATAAATTGAACATGACTCGACTTGGAAGCACATCTTGCACTCAAATGAATGCCGCTTAACTGTACCCTTCTTATCACCTGGCATACCTTAAATTATTTGCTGGAATGAAAATCCAGATAAAACTCATGTTGATTATTCAAGAAACTTCGAAAATTTATTTTCAATCTGGGCAGCACAGTGGCTTAGCTGTGGAGCTGCTGCCTTACAGTGTCAGAGACCCAGTTCGATCATAACCACGAGTGCTGTCTGTACGGAGTTTCTCTCTGTCTCTGTGTGGGTTTTCTGCAGGTGCTCTAGTTTCCTCCCACACTCCAAAGCCGAACAGGTTTGTAGGTTAATTGGGTTACAAAATTGTAAATTGTGCCTAGTATCAGGGTGATCGCTGGTCGGCACGGACTCGTTGGGCTGAAGGGCCTGTTTCCGCGCAGTATCTCTAAAGTCTCTAAAGTGTAAAGTAAAGTCTCATCCCTGAGACTCACTAAATGAGTCCAACATATTGCATTGGCCTTGGTTTACATGACAGGATGTATAACTTGCACAGCGATTATCATACCCCAGTTACAATGAATCTATATTCAGTATATGTTGTCATCCTGTCCCACATGCTCAATAATCCAACCAAAGCCCACTAATCCCAGCGAAAATTAAATTCATCTCACACCCACCTATACACAATCAAGACACCATATGTTTGAAATCTGAAAATAAAATAAAAAATGCTGGAAATCCTCAGAGAGCACAAACCCTGAAGGAGACTGAATTAATGTTTCGGGCATTACGGTAACTTTTATCTGAACTGAAAATAAAAGTTAGAGATCTAGTATATTTTAAGTAGTTACAGAGGCTGAGAAAGGGTGAAAAAAGGAAAGGAAATTAAATACTGCGGAAGAGAGGAATGCATAAAGAATTATGTGCAAAATGATGATGCAAAGCAAAACCCAATGGTTATGGGACAAATGGAAGTGACAGAGAAGTGCTAATCATCCTGCAATGGCAGGATGATTAGCAATGGCAATTTTCTGAAAATGGGAACAGTTTGTCGAGTCTAGACAGTTGGGTACAACAAAGTTCTTTATTTTATAAACGAAAACAAAGTGATTACCCGAGTCGATATTGACAGCCAAAATAAACGATGCTCACTCAAACCTCGTGAAGCTCGAATGAATAGTTTTACAGAAAGCCTGCGAAGATGCGCCCCCGCTCAAGTGCCCGTGTCAGCCGATAGCGAGGATTCGACATTACCATGGCCACCACTAGGTACCATTACAGGACCCCCCAGAACCCGAGGTACGGAACCGAGCGGGAGGCTGGACACGGCGACTGTAACGCGTGATAGCAATGGACGGGGCGGGCGTTACAGGTGGGGCTGGCAGAACAGAGCCAGGGGACAGTAACGGTGCAGGAGGAACAGAAACAACAGGTGAGAGGGGAACAAGCACAACAGGTGAGAGCAGACCGGCAAGTGGAAGGCCCCTATGCCGAGGCTGCGCCACCACCACCGGGCTGTCGACATCCAGGTGGGCCGGATTAAGTCGAGCGACGGAGACAATCTCCCCTCTGCCCCCGCTGTCCAACAGGAAAGTCGCGATGCCAGGGCACAACACCCAGAACGGACCCTCGTAGATTCGCTGCAGTGGGGACCGATGCGAATCCCTGCAGATAAAAACAAATAGGCAGTTCTTATGGTCCAGCGGCACGTGCAATGGGGCAGTCCCATGCTGCGAGGTAGGAACTGGGGCCAGGCAGCCCACTCTTTCCCGGAGACTCACCAAAACCACCGGGATAGAATCCGGTGGCCCTTGAACCGCAGGGAGGAAATCTCCAGGCACCCGCAAAGTTCAGCCATATTTGGAGGGGGAAGAAGGGGAAGGGGGAGAGAGAGGAGGGGGGAGAGAGGGCGAGAAGAGAGGAGGAGAGAAAGGGGGAGAGAGAGAGTGGAGTGGAGGGAGGGGGGGGGGCAGGGAGGTGGATGTGGAGGGGGAGGGAGGGGGAGGGGGAGGGGGGGGGAGAGGGGTGAGGTGGAGGGAGGGCAGAGGGGTGGGGGGGGGGGGGGGGGGGAGAGAGGAGGGCGAAGGGGGGGAGTGGGGGAGAGGGGGTGAAGGGAGGGGGAGGGAGGTGGAGGTGGAGGTGCGGGGTGCTTCGCTGTGGTCAGCGAGCCGAGTTCGAGTATTGATACACTCAGGGACTGCCTGTGTTGACAGTTTGCAGGCAGGCGATCATCGAGTTGATGTATCGCCAACTTTATCAACGGAGCGCTTGGCCTCCTGCAGCAACCAGCGTTCGCAGAGGGACTCCGGGGACCCCGTGGACACCGCATGTTCCCTCTCCGAGGACGCGCGGGCGTGGGCCCGGAGGAGGGGTGGACCACAGGGCGGCCATCTGCTGCCCGCTGCCTGGACCCGCTGGTGGCCATCTTGACCGGGCCCAGGAACAGATGGACAGGGAGATCCCCCCCATCCTATCCTGCCCCCCCCCCCCACTCTGTACCGGGTGCCCAGGTATTGGGAGCGTGGGGCTGGAATGTGGCCAGGGCTTGGGGAGCGGCCCCTTCGGATGGTCGAGCGGGGACTGCGGCCTCTCACACTGCATGTGCAGGCAGGGCGTGGTCTCTTCCTTGCTGCAGAGGTGGCTGGTGGCTGGTGAGTCTGTGAGCCTGCTCAGGTGTCTGTTGCATGCCACAGCCATGTGTGGCACTTTGCATCCCGGGTCCTTGATGTGGGAGGGGGGGGACTCATTTGTGAAGGGGCCTCCACTAAGGACTGCTCCCGCCATCGGGTGGTGGAGTGGACTGATAAAAGAAAAACATAGATATATATATATTTTTAAAGTGCGAGTGGACTGTGAGTCGGGAGGCGACAAAATAATGTGTGTCGGGGGGGGGGGGTTTAACGTAACTCGTCATCAGCTTCAATCCAGAGCCCGAGGAGGGGAAGGGCTGTTGGGCCACGTAACTCACAGCTCGTGGAAAACAGTGCCCAGCATGCTGCTCGTGCAGCTGGCTACAAGGAGCAGAGGCAGCTTGTGGAAAACAGTGCACCTGCACATTGAAAATTCTGCACAGCTTGCCGCGAGGAGCAAAGGCATTGTGACGTCATCCAGCTCATTAGATTTTAAAAATATGTCAGATTGGTGAACAATTTTAGTAAAAAACTCGGGAAATAATAAATCAAATTTACTGATGAGGGGATTTTTGAAATCATGAGGTAAATCTCTACCGGAATATGTAAAATTTTCACCGTTACCGCATTGGGTTTTCGAGGAGATGTGAACCAAATAAAAAGTTCAAGCAAACATCCCAACAAGTAAACATGCAAGTTCAGATTTTTATATTATACTAGACTAAGTGGGACCCGTTGGGTTCCAGCTTCATACATGAGGGCTGGCCTCCCAACGCAATATTCCACCTCTCCACCAATTCCAATATTGCTGGGCGTTGTGGGCTGAAGGGACTGGTTTTAAGATGGCTAGTATGGACATTGTGGGCCGAAAGTATTCTTGGGCTGGCAGAACAGTCACTGAGGCCAGGCAGCTCAGTCACTCAGCCCTCTGGTAACCAGTCCCTTCAGCACAACACCCATACTAACGCTTCAGAGATCCACTTTACAGTAGCCACACCACTTTTCAATAGCCACACCACTTTTCGATAGCCACACCATTTTTCAATAGGCACACATTTTCAATTTTACTTCGGAGTCACGTGAGTGACTACGTGAAGAAGCCCGCCCCAGGACGCATTGCGGCATTACGTTTCAGCAGGCAACAGCGGCAGGCGGGAGACAGGGCTCCCGCAGAAACGAGAAAAACTAAGTTTTAGGTAAGTACTTACCTTTATTTTTACAGCCCCTTTGCGTCTGCTTGTTCCCCGCAGGGCATGCAAGCGGCCCCCTTGGACTCCGGGAGGAGTTTTTTCCGTTCGCGGGAGGGGAGGAAAGACGCCACCAGGACCGCACTCACGGCGGACCATGGATGGGAGCTGTGCCGGTGCCGGTAACACTCCACAGGGGCGACATCGAGAAAGCGCAGGAAGACGGTGCTTGCACTGCGTTGGAGGTTCCCCTCAGTCCTCGCTCGCCCTCGAGTACTGCCCAGGTGAGGCAGGCAGGCAGGCGGGCGGAGGCTTCCGACATTTCGGAGCCGGTAAGGGGACCCACTATGCAGTGCTGGCGTGGAGTGCGCTGCAGCCCGAGTGCAGGTGAGCAGCAGCCCGAGTGCAGAGAGAGAGAGAGAGAGCGAGGACCGCTAATCAGCGGCCCGCTCCCAACACTGCACCAAGCCCGTCAGCATCAGCAGTGGGCTGGGGAAAATGCTGCACCTGCCCGCTCGACGAAGGAAACGTCATTGGGCAGCAACAGGCGGTAGGACCGCTTAGCGGGCGGTCCGCTAACCCGACACCGCGACCGAGCCAGCCCGCTAGCGCCTGAGCAGCGGGCTGGATGTGTGTAAAACCGGGCGGTGGAGCCGACATCGGACTGGGACGTCTCTCCACCCAGGAGGGGGAGAGACAGCCGCCTGAGCTGCAGGAGCGGCTCTTGGGCATTGGAAAGGTGAGTTTGCAGTTGTGTTTTATTGCAGGTTTCAGGAACACAACGCAAAAAACTCGCAAAGAGAAACTGCCCCGCTCCAACTCTACCAGCGGGGCAGCAACCGGCGGCAGCGTCGCTCGCAGAGCGTTTTTCGCTATCCCTGAGACCGAGCCAAGCCCAGTCTCGCCAGAGCCTACACGGCGGACTGGGAAAGCGGCCAGGAAGCCAAACGGCCGGTCGTCTCCGATTCGTCGGAGGGGGACATGTCTCCACCAAAGCAGAAGAGAGACAGCCGCCTGAGCTGCATTTAGCAGCTCCTGGAGGAGAAGGTCCACTGGGAACAGCAGCGCTCCTGGCGAGACAGGACAGGCACCTCCTCCATAGTGTCGTGTCAGGCACTGCCCTTTGCTACCCTCATACCACGGGTTGGAGCAGGAGGCTAGCATTGGTGACCAGGGCAGGGCTGGTCTGGAAATGGGGCAGGCGGACAAAATCGGGAGTATGCATGGGGTGCGGGATCAGGAACAGCTGTTGGGTGTGGTGGACCGCTTCGTAGCAACCCCACGGGCTGGAGCACCGCCGGAGCCAAAAAATGGCAGCCAGCACAAACCTCTTCTGAAGAAGGTGCTCGCCGAGGTGCTGCAAGAATATACAGCACCAGAGAACTGTGAGGCCCTTAAGGGGAAAAAGCCTCAAACAGCAAAATCTGCGAATGTGGGGGCCCTTATGCGGGCATAAAAACTCAAGCTACAGCGGATCCGAAGGCTCCTGATGTCAGCTATCACAGCCTATGCTCGTTCTGTGGAGACAACGAAGATGAACACATACCAGCAGAAAGTGCTGGTATCAAGGTGTACCACACAATTCGAACTAAACAATCTCCGAAGGGAAATATAAGACCTGCCCTCAATCTCAAAATTTGCAGGCTTGAGCAAAGCCCCAGCTGCGGAGGCAGACTCACTGCTATTTGGGAGAGATCTGAACAAAAAGCTGAAGGAGATGGAAGAGGCATCAAAAACCTTCGGCATCATGAGGGCAGGCCCCGGGACGAGCAAACCACGACTTCTGATACCCAAGCAGCAGCACCCCACATCCACCAGTCGACATCTAGAATATGGGACTGGTGAACGCTTGGGGCCGCATTATCCCCAAAGATCTTTTAGATCAGGGCCCGGCGGACCCCCTGGAAAATGCGCCTCCCCCCAACGTCGCCAGCGCGTCGTCAGAACAAAAGCACTCAGAAAACAGAAAAGACAAAACCGCCAATAACCATGGAGGTAGGTGGGTCTGGTTCCTACCAGCATATAGAGCGCTTTCCTGGACTATCTTGGGTTTCATATTAATTCAGTCCACGTAACTTGGTCAAAATAATTTGGCAATGGTATGTCCAAAGATGTATTTGACTATCAGCAACTTACCTGCCAGGTAAGCAAAATACAGTGACAGACACCAGGTCACATAAATTTAAGGACAACATCAATTAGATGTTTTTCATATAAAGTTTTAACAAAACTATCAAGCTATATGACGCACCAGATGTTAATGCATTTCATTGTCTCTGTACTGCACACTGACAATGACAATTAAAATTGAATGTGGATCTGATATCGATTATCTGCATCAACGCTATATCACCAGGTGTTTGGGGATGTCCTATGTATGTCGCGGGGGAAACCAGACCCTGGGGCAGTGGAATCTTCATTGAAAAATTTCTCTGGGACAGTTAGTTCCAGCAGAAAGCTCGTCAGCTATATATATTAACTTTTCTGACCTATAGGTCATGTTGTCATCCAAGAATGTATTTATAACGTTGATAGACAAATGCGTTTCGCGCTGCATTGGTGAAATTAATTCTATGTATTTCTTCCCTTCTGCCTCACCAATCGAGGACAACGCACAGTACAAAAGGATTCTGCTTCAGGTATTTGATAGTACCTGACAGATTTACGCAGCCATTGTTCACTATACGCCAGGACATGGTTGTTGAAATTTGGATGGTATTTCCCAGTACCCAGAATTATTAAATCGGAGCCGGGCACAAGTCAACTGTGCCATGGGAAAATCAAGCTCCTGAGTTGCAGATTCTGCACAAGCCTCATCTGGGACTGGGATTGTTATACTGAACCATCGACACCATGTCAGCATGCTTCTGAACATCCACTGGACTACAACACTTGTCCAGCATCAAGAGAAGTACTGCAAGGATACAGGGATAACCTACTCATCCGATACAGTTACTACGAACTGGAATTCCTGGAGAACCTTCATCACGATGAAGGATTCGGCTACAGTACCATCAACACAGCTAGAATTGCCCTGCCTGTTGTTTCAAAACAGCTACAAGACAACAGGCCATGGGGTCACTGGCTGGTGGTAAATCTTTGAAGGGTATTAAAACTCTAAACCCCTAGACCAGGTACACCCATATATGGGATGTCACAGTGGTACAACCATACCTCAGGGGATACCCACCAGCCAGATCCCTCAACCTGAACCTTCTATGCACTAAACACATATGTTGAAGGCACACGGAGCAGCACAGAGGGTCCAGTCACTACTCCTACTTACAACTGGACACCATGCTCATAGCTTCAGACCAGATCTCTATCATTGTCCAGGGAATGGTCAAACCAGACCAGGAACACCTTATCCAGTCATAAAACCCGGGCTTACCCGCCAGAAAACACGGTAATGTGCCATGATCCTATTACCTTACATAGACACAACCTAATTATTCGAGGGAGATGAAAAGCCTTGTGGGTTGGTCACAAAAAACCTTGTGGTCGGGTAACAAGCCTTTTTTGAGATGGCTCAAGCAGGTATTAAAGCTCCTGGGATAAAACTAACATGTACAAAGTTTTCATTCCACAGGACAAGCTTCCACGTCAACGGCAAAAGAATGGACGTGCCTATAAACCACATCCTGGCTACAGCAGAATGGTGGGGGTAAAACGTTCAGAGAAATAATTTATTATAAACTGTTGACAAAACCTGTTTTTATTTGCAGGAAAGATTCCAATCTGCAAATATTTAAATTAGCCAAGGGGAGCATTTAAATTTCTTCATTGTTATTGTAAAAATACCATTGTTTTTCTATAAACAGATTCATTGGTTGATTATGATAACACGCTTCCTCCCTCAAAGGCTTCGGCAGCGAGTGATATAAAGCTGTTACACGGTTTGAAATCACAGAAGCTTTGAAATCTTCACGTAGTCACTCACGTGACTCCGAAGTAAAATAGTAAGATTAAACGAGAACTTACCAGTTTGAAGTTTGATCTGTATTTTATGAGGAGTTACGATGAGGGATTACGTGCCCTCCGCTCCCACCCTCATTATATGGATCAAACTGATAAATTGATGTCTCTTTGTCTTTACTATGTTACTTCAAATACTTGTGTCTATCTGTGATTCCACACCGCTGCTTTGAAGTATGCCGCAATGCGTCCTGGGGCGGGCTTCTTCACGTAATCCCTCATCGTAACTCCTCATAAAATACAGATCAAACTTCAAACTGGTAAGATCTCGTTTAATCTTACTATTAGCCACACATTTTCAATTAGCCACACATTTCCAATAGCCACACAATTTAAAGGCACAGTTAATGTGGATAGAGAACTGTCTGGCAAACAGGAAGCAAAGAGTAGGAGTAAATGAGTCCTTTTCACAATGGCAGGCAGTGACTAGTGGGGTACCGCAAGGCTCAGTGCTGGGAACCCAGCTATTTACAATATATATTAATGATCTGGATGAGGGAATTGAAGGCAATATCTCCAAGTTTGCAGATGACACTAAGCTGGGGGGCAGTGTTAGCTGTGAGGAGGATGCTAGGAGATTGCAAGGTGACTTGGATAGGCTGGTGAGTGGGCAAATGTTTGGCAGATGCAGTATAATGTGGATAAATGTGAGGTTATCCATTTTGGTGGCAAAAACAGGAAAGTGGACTATTATCTAAATGGTGGCCGACTAGGAAAAGGGGAGATGCAGTGATACCTGGGTGTCATGGTACACCAGTCATTGAAAGTAGGCATGCAGGTGCAGCAGGCAGTGAAGAAAACGAATGGTATGTTAGCTTTCATAGCAAAAGGATTTGAGTATAGGAGCAGGGAGGTTCTACTGCAGTTGTACAGGGTCTTGGTGAGACCACACCTGGAGTATTGCGTACAGTTTTGGTCTCCAAATCTGAGGAAGGACATTATATTGCCATAGAGGGAGTGCAGAGAAGGTTCACTAAACTGATTCCTGGGATATCAGGACTGTCTTATGAAGAAAGACTGGATAGACTTGGTTTATACTCTCTCGAATTTAGGAGATTGAGAGGGAATCTTATAGAAACTTACAAAATTCTTAAGGGGTTGGACAGGCTAGATGCAGGAAGATTGTTCCCGATGTTGGGGAAGTCCAGGACAAGGGGTCACAGCTTAAGGATAAGGGGGGAATCCTTTAAAACCGAGATGAGAAGAACTTTTTTCACACAGAGAGTGGTGAATCTCTGGAACTCTCTGCCACAGAGGGTAGTCGAGGCCAGTTCATTTGCTATATTTAAGAGGGAGTTAGATGTGGCCCTTGTGGCTAAGGAGATCAGAGGGTATGGAGAGAAGGCAGGGACGGGACACTGAGTTGGATGATCAGCCATGATCATATTGAATGGCGGTGCAGGCTCGAAGGGCCGAATGGCCTACTCCTGCACCTAATGTCTATGTTTCTATGTTTCTATGTTAAGAGGCACAGTTAAGAAGCACATAAAAACATTTATTCCTTCCAAGCACAGTTCAAAATAAACCGCATCAAACCACATAAAACCAAACTCACAGTTTAGTGCACATGTGTTCAGTGTTATTCACAGCTCTGAGATTCGTGGCCTCTCCCTCGCCCATCTTGCAGCGACTGAGGCACGTCCACACTTCCGGGTTTTATAGTCCCTCCCCCCTCCCACTGGATGAGGCGTGGCCTTCATGGCGTGATTGACAGGAGAGAGAATCTCAACATTTTTTAAACATTAATAAGTCTTTTATTTTTCATCGATGGGAAAAATCCTCGCAGCGGGGGGGGGGGGGGACTTTTAGTAAGATGGGCAAAAATCACAGCCTTCTGTGGTAGTGTATTTTCTAAAATCAATATACAGTGCAAACAGGAAGTGGTCAAGGTTAGACTTTTAATTATATCGATATGATAAAAAAAGTAATCCTTTCCTAAATGATGGGAGAGAACAAAATATCAGGGGTAAAAATTAGCATGTTCACTTTCTTTGAAAGTGGAGACCACACGTACAATAGTATTTCAGGGAGTGGAATCTGATAGAATTATTTTAAGTGGCCATCCCTCCCCTTTGAAGTGCTTTGAACATTTTTTAATGTTAAAGGTGTTCTATATATGAGTTTATTGCTTTTGTACATGAATTTGTGCAGTATAAGCCCTGTGCAATTAACTCAAATTATCAAAATCATTGAACTTCATCACATTCACTTTATATTTCGATTTGAATCTGTGAATTCTAATCTAATGCCCTGTGGAATTAAATATTTATCGAATTTATTGTTGCACTTTGTTTAATTGACCTGTTAGATGACATATTTCAAATCAGTTAGTTGTCAACATGGTAGACAAGAGAATTTGTTTGAAAAGTTTGTTATGTTAATGTATGTTATTGAAGGTATGTTACTTGAAGATTTATTGAAATGTTACCAAAGCAACATTTCCGGGTAATTCTTTAATATAATTTTTTTGTTTCAAGTAATTTATGACACTATTGGAAAATGCATCTCTCTGTAAATTATTTAATCCTTCCATTAAAATTGCTCTGTGAGAAGATGTTATGTATTTTTCTCATTGTTCCCATTCTTATTTTATGTTCACACCTCAGCACCAAAGCTGCTACCTGACTCTACTGACATTTTCTTGAATCATAAATCCAGTAAAGCCCTGGTGAATCATTCTATGTAATAATTATCCTCTATTGTTTCACCTCAATTCATAATTTAATAAATTAGGAAGGAATTGAAGTATTTCAAAACTGCAGTAATTATTTAAGAGGAAATATTGATGAAAAGGTAGGGAAAGCAAATAATTGTATCTCTTCCCAAGAAACGATGCAGGCATGTGGTTGCAGTCTGCCTCCGTGTTATGAATTTCTGCAATTGCCTTTTAACAACAACATAATAAGCCAAATATTTATAATTCATAAGCGGCATCCGGTTTTAATGACAGAAGGTAAAGAAATGTGATTACTTTATACTTATTCCTTCAATATGACAAATTGCATCAATTTTTGCAGAGGGATTAAAGGTTTTATTGTGAAGTACAACACCAAGAAATTTAAATGGCACAATATATATATTTCATATGCAGTGATGAAAAATCTTGACATCAGTCCTTTGGCACAAGGCATACCCAACGATTGCAGTCTTATATATGCATTGAAGCCTAACATTTAACATTAAGAAAGTCTCCCCACATATTATTTGAAAGGGTTCTAAGTAATGTGGCATTGTAAAAGTCATAATCATAGTCATGGTCATGGAGCTAATTCACAGTAAAAGACAGTTTGTGCCATTGTGTCCATGCTGACCATTTATGTTTATGGAACATTAGTGGTTCTGAAATCAAATAATAAACCAGCTTAGGTAACAATATCATTAAGTATACTTGGAGACAATATAATGTCACCAGGTACATTTTCAATCCAAGGGAACAAGTCTGACCCAACTGCATTTGTCTGCAACTTAATCAAAGTATTTTCTTATAAAAGCAGATAATTGAAATTTGAAACAATTCTTGAAGTACTTAGAAAGTATGTGGAGCTGATGTGGAAAGGGTCAGCAGCGTGAAGTTCCTAGGACTACATCTGTCTGATGACCTGACGTCCACGGCCAACACCACAGCACTGGTCAAGAGAGCCCTGCAGCGACTTCACCCTCTCCGAAGACTACGTAAAGCAGGTCTCCCCACTACACACCTACGGACTTTTTATAGGGGGACTGTCGAGAGCACATTGACCTACGGCATCACTTCCTGGTTCGGGAGCTGCAAGGCGTACGAACGGCACCAACTAGACAGGATTGTGAAGACCGCCAGCAGGATTATTGGTGCTCCACTCCCCTTCCTGCTGGACATATACAGGAAGAGATGTATCAGCAGAGCCATCTCCATCATCAAAGACCTCCTACCACCCATCGCATGACATTTTCTCCATCCTGCCATCTGGGAAGAGGTACAGGAGCATTAGCTGCAAAACCAGCAGGATGCTCCTCAGCTTCTTCCCACAGGCTATAAGACTGCTAAATGGACTTTGCCCCCTGCCAAGTTTCGCGCACAAACCCCCAACCTGGACACACTGCAGCAGAGCCACTGTTGTGCCGCTGCCGATCGGAACGTCTGTTGAATGTTTAGTAGAGTGTTAAATTTGTTCATGATACATGTATTTTTTATTTCTATTTATTTTTAATGCACACTGAATGGACACTGGTTGAGCAACGTTTTTTTGTTTCCTCTGGGTATGCGAATACTCAGGAAATGACAATAAAGATATACAATACAATACAATACAATAGGAAGGAACTCCAGATGCTGGTTCAAACTGAAGATAGACATAAAAAGCATGAGTAACTCAGCGGGACCGGCAGCATCTCTGGAGAGAAGGAATGGGTGACTTTTCGGGTCGAGACCCTTCTTCAGACTAGTCAGGGGAAAGGGAAATGAGAGATATAGACGATGATGTAGAGAGAAAAAGAACAATGAATGAAAGATATGGAAAAAAGTAATGATGATAAAGGAAACAGGTCATTGCCAGCTGTTTGTTGGGTGAAAACCAGGTGCACACCCAAGTCACACCAGCTTCTCGTTTTCACCCAACAAACAGCCAGACAACAGACAGAACAGAGGGAATATCTGCAATATGATGAAAACTCAGAAAATCTAGGTGACACAATTCTTCCTCTGCTTCTGACGCCCTTTGCTCATCTAGGGAGCATAAGCCATTGACAAATGTCCTCCACCTAAAATGTTTGAATTCAATATTGATTCCAGAGGGTTGCAAAGTGCTCAGTTATAAGATGAGACACATTTCCTTAAGATTATGTTAAACCAATGAAACAGAGTAACAGGGTCAAACTATCAGTTTCTTAAATCTAATGTCAAGCTGCGAAATGATATGGCCTGCCCATTGTAGCACATTGAAGTTAATTAGAGATTTAATTCTGGTGACATAGTCTGGGAGAGGACATGGACATTGGTTTTCTTATTATTTTAGTGAATTTAGATGGTTTTTCAGTCAACATCAGTGTTTTTTTTACCCCAGTGTCTTGAGATCCATGCTGTAGGTATTCCAAGCATATGGAAAGATAGTGATTACTATTACTTGAAAGTTGCACCAACTCAGAGGATTTGAGCAGCACCCTTTTTTTCATCATTGATGTTTGCCTTCACATGGAGGTGGCTCCCAAGATATAGCTGCCTAGATAGTCATTGGGAAAGATTCTGAGCTCTGTCATTGGAAAAGATTACCAAACAGATACAGGAAAAGATTCAGGGATCTGTTTAAAGCTTTTTTCGATGAAGTAGAGCCATCCCGACTGATTCCTGGAAATATTTGACTCGTAACTGCTCAAAGTAATGAAGTATTTGGGGCAATATTGAGGCCATTGAGACATGGAACATTCAAAAGCTCCGCATAAGCACAAGAGGCGGGCAAAATGTAGAAAGATAAAAAATGCTGGAGTAAATCAGCGGGTCAGGCAACACCCTTACAGAACATGGATAGGTTCCTTTTCAGGTTGGGACCCTTCTTCAGATTGATTGCAGGGGTTGAGGGAAAGAAAGCTAAAGGAATGGAGGAGCATGGAAAGTCATAGGTGAACATGGGCAAGGGGGGTTTTGATAGGCAGATGTTTGGACAAAGGCCTGGTATAAACACACATAAAAGGTATAAAACAAAAGGATGAGGTAGTTGCAAAATGTGTAGTTAGACGTTTGACGAGATGTGATTTGTTTAAGAATGTAGATGGCAGAGTAGGGGAGGGGAGAGATAGGTGCAAGGTCAGCCAGGGCTCAGGGGAGAAAGGTGGGAGGGTATTTATTGGGGTGGGGGGGGGGGTGGGGAAAGTGGAGGAGGGATGTTTTTTAGAAGTTACCTAAATCTGGAGATTTTAATATTCAAAGGAGCAGACAACTTACAAACTTCCCACTTCCCCATTGATCACCAGCTCCCTCACCAACCTTTACATGCGCATGATGATAAGCTATTTTATCATCATCAACATCGTCATTGGTGGTCACTCGAAACAAGTATAACAGCCCTCTCCATAGGGTCGTTTACTTGTGGGTCTGCAGATGTCTGTAGAGGTCGATCCGCGATCCCCACACCTTGGTGTAACATGGGCAGTGGAGACTGGCGGTGGTTGGTAGTCATCAAGCTGCCTTCTCTCTCTCCTTACGGTTCTGTCACTTTGTCTCTACGACATGGAGTAGTTCCATTTTGTGACGTGCAGCTCCTTCCTACATGGATTTCCTACAGGAGTGCCTGTCCAGTGCAATGTGCTTCCAGTTGCTTGATGTGATGTGGAATTTCTTCAGACTGTTCTTGATGTTGTCCTTGAAGCGTTTCTTTGGCCCACCCGAGGCTCGCTGACCTTCCTTCAATTAAGAGTACAGGATTTGTTTAGGGAGACATTTGTTGGACATGCGGATGACATGCCCAGTCCATCAAAGTTGGTGCTGCATTATTGGAAGGACATTCTTGCTATTGAGGAAGTGCAGCCTAGGTTTACAAGGTTAATTCCCGGGATGGCGGAACTGTCATACGCTGAGAGAATGGAACGGCTGGGCTTGTACACTCAGGAATTTAGAAGGATGAGAGGATATCTCATTGAAACATATAAGATTGTTAAGGATTTGGACATGCTAGAAGCAGGAAACATGTTCCCGATGTTGGGGTAGTCCAGAACCAGGGGCCACAGTTTAAGAATAAGGAGTAAGCCATTTAGAACGGAGACGAGGAAACACTTTTTCTCACCAAGAGTTGTGAGTCTGTGGAATTCTCTGCCTCAGAGGGCGGTGGAGGCAGGTTCTCTGGATGCTTTTGAGAGCTATATAGGGTTCTTAAAAATAGCAGAATAAGGGGATATGAGGAGAAGGCAGGAACAGGGTATTGATTGGGGATGATCAGCCATGATCTCATTAAATGGCAGTGCTGGCTCGAAGGGCCGAATGGCCTATTCTTGCACCTATTGTCTATTGTCTATTATCTATTGTCCATACAACAGGGTGGAGAGGACAACGGCTCTGTAGATCAGCAGTTTTGTTTGGGCCGTTAGGTCTCGGTCTTCAAAGACTCTTTTCTGGAGTCTGGCATAGGCTCCGCTGGCACAACTCAAGTGATGGTTGGCCTCAGAATTGATGTCAGCTTTTGAGGAAAGAATGCTGCCAAGGTAGGGGAAGTGGTCAACGATTTCAAGAATGGTGTTGTCCACTTTTATAGTGGGCTGGGTAGACGGCTAGTTGGGTGGAGGTTGATGTAGGACCTGGGTCTTCTTGACATTTGAAGCTAGGCCCATGGCTCTGTATGCCTTGGCAAAGGCATTCAGGATGCCCTGGAGGTCTTCTGCAGAGTGTGCTGCAATGGCGCAGTCGTCCGCTTACTGAAGCTCCATGATCGCGGTATTACTGACTTTGCTCTTGGCCTTCAACCTATTTAGGATGAGGAGACCACCATCAGTTCTGTAGTGGATTGGGATCCCCTGTGGCAGTTGTTCACCAATGAGGCAAAGTATGGCAGCATTGAAGACGACAAACAGGGTGGGTGCGATGATGCATTCCTGTTTGACCTCTGTTTCCACAGTGAAGGGCTCAGACTCAAAGCCACAGTTGCTGAGCACTGTAACCGACATGCCATATAGAAACCTCAATATTCTGATGTACTTGTCGTGCCAACCGTACCTTGATAGTATGCTCCAAAGAGCCTGGCGGTCTACCGAGTCAAAAGCGTTTACCAGGTCTATGAAGGCCATGTACAAAGGCTGCCTTTGTTCACGGCATTTTCCTGCAGTTGCATGTCTGCTGTACCTCTGGATGGGCGGAAACCACACTGTGATTCTGGGAGTACCTTCACAGACAGTGGTAGAAATTGGTTTGCGAGGACACAAGCTAGGACTTTGACTGTTGTTGACAGGAGAGAGATGCCCCTGTACTTTCCACATTCAACATCTGGAAGAGATGAGATTCCTCTTAGCAGGTAAAGCAGACCAATTCCAAAAGACGTGGTCTATGTTTCTGGACCTATTACAAGTATGAGGTGCAATAGTAATTAAAAAAAAACAAATATATAAATAAGTGGTATCAGGACCTGGTAACGGGAGGTAAAACAACAAAAACAGGCTTGGTTGGTAGTCCCCTTTCTGCGGAGTTTAATGTTATAATTGAGCGATTGTTTCTATTTTTTCTTTCTTTCTTTTCTAGGGTCTATTTTCTCACTTTACTTCCTTCTCTAACTTCTTTTCTAAGGGGCTTTCTTTTCCCAACACTCTTGCACTTCACGACTCTCGCGCACTTTCTTTACTTTCCTTACTTCTACCTTTTTCTTAAAGCTCAAAAAAAATGAAGCGGTACAAAAAATGTATTAAGATACATGTGTTGTGTAGTATTGTAATTTACCGTACTTCTAATAAAAATAAAATTAAAAAAAAAATACTTTCCACATTCAGCCATGTCCCCCTTCGTGAAAATGGTCTAATAAAGCATCCGTGAGTTCTGAGGGAAGTTCTTCTTTTCCCCAGACCTTGAGGAGTAGGGCGTGGATGTGATACAGCAGCTCCGGTCAACCTTCCTTTAAGATCTCAGCTGGGATCCCATTTATACCGGTGGCCTTGTTGTTCTTAAGGCTCTTGATGGCATCTAGAACCTCTGACTTAGTAGGAGGTTCTTCCATGTCTTCTCTGATGGGATTCTGGGGGATGCGGTGGGTAATGTCTGGTTCAATTGTGCTGTCATGGATGAGGAGTTCCTGGAAGTGCTCTTTCCATCGAGCGTTAATGGATTCATTGTCCTTCAGCAGTTCTTGTCCGTCTTTTGAGCGCAGGGGGGTTAAGCCACGGTAGCTTGGCCCATAGATGACATTAGTAGCACTGAAGAAGCCTTTGGTGTCACCCGAGTCTGCCAGTCTCTGGATTTCCAAAGCCTTATCTGTCCACTAAGAGTTCTTAAGCTCCCTCACCTGTCTCTGGACATCTGCGTTGGCTCTGGAGTGAGCCGCTCTTTTAGCCTTGCAGGTTACATCATTTGGCCAGGCACGAAAGACTTTCCTTTTCTTGGAGATGAGCTGTTCTATCTCTGTGTCGTTCTCATCAAACCAGTCCTGGTGTTTTCTGGACTTGCACCCAAGGATGCTTTTACAGGTATCAAAGATGGTGGTTTTGAGCCAGCTCCAGTGCCCTTCAATATCATCAGGATATTCCTGTTGGAGGCGTTTCCCAAGAGAAGCCTGAAATTGCTGCTGAATGCAGTTTTCTCCAGGCTTTCAAGGTTCAGCCTTGGCAAGGATCTACTTCGTTTGAATCCTCCTCTTCCTCTTGAGTTTAATGGACATCATGGAGTGGATGAGGCGATAATCTTTCCAGCAGTCACCTGCATCGATCATGGCCCTTGTGATGTTCACGTCACGGTGGTCCCTGGCTCGTACAATGACATAGTCAATGAGATGCCACTGTTTGGAGTGTGGGTGTCCCCAATATGCCTTTAGTTTGTTTTTCTGGCAAAAGAGGGTGTTAATGATGATGAGGACATGCTGAGCACATTGGCTGAAAAGCAGAACTCCATTGGAGGGGATAGCAGCTGCAATAAGACAGAGCAGTGATAGAGGGCATAATCCTTTTCTGAGTCCGGAAACAAGTTAATAGAATTAACAGTTCCAGGAAAGTGTTCCATGTACTAAACATTATAACCTTTATAGGTACACAACATTGCTGGAGAAACTCAGCGGGTGCAGCAGCATCTATGGAGCGAAGGAAACATAGAAACATAGAAACATAGAAATTAGGTGCAGGAGTAGGCCATTCGGCCCTTCGAGCCTGCACCGCCATTCAATATGATCATGGCTGATCATCCAACTCAGTATCCCGTACCTGCCTTCTCTCCATACCCCCTGATCCCCTTAGCCACAAGGGCCACATCTAACTCCCTCTTAAATATAGCCAATGAACTGGCCTCAACTACCCTCTGTGGCAGAGAGTTCCAGAGATTCACCACTCTCTGCATGAAAAAAGTTCTTCTCATCTCGGTTTTAAAGGATTTCCCCTTTATCCTTAAGCTGTGACCCCTTGTCCTGGACTTCCCTAACATCGGGAACAATCTTCCTGCATCTAGCCTGTCCAACCCCTTAAGAATTTTGTAAGTTTCTATAAGATCCCCTCTCAATCTTCTAAATTCTAGAGAGTAGAAACCAAGTCTATCCAGTCTTTCTTCATAAGACAGTCCTGACATCCCAGGAATCAGTCTGGTGAACCTTCTCTGCACTCCCTCTATGGCAATAATGTCCTTCCTCAGATTTGGAGACCAAAACTGTACGCAATGCTCCAGGTGTGGTCTCACCAAGACCCTGTACAACTGCAGTAGAACCTCTCTGCTCCTATACTCAAATCCTTTTGCAATGAAAGCTAACATACCATTCGCTTTCTTTACTGCCTGCTGCACCTGCATGCCTACCTTCAATGACTGGTGTACCATGACACCCAGGTCTCGCTGCATCTCCCCCTTTCCCAATCGGCCACCATTTAGATAATAGTCTGCTTTCCTGTTTTTGCCACCAAAATGGATAACCTCACATTTATCCACATTATACTGCATCTGCCAAACATTTGCCCACTCACCCAGCCTATCCAAGTTACCCTGCAGTCTCCTAGCATCCTCCTCACAGCTAACACTGCCCCCCAGCTTAGTGTCATCCGCAAACTTGGAGATATTGCCTTCAATTCCCTCATCCAGATCATTAATATATATTGTAAATAGCTGGGGTCCCAGTACTGAGCCTTGGGGTACCCCACTAGTCACTGCCTGCCATTGTGAAAAGGACCTGTTTACTCCTACTCTTTGCTTCCTGTTTGCCAGCCAGTTCTCTATCCACATCAATGCTGAACCCCCAATGCCATGTGCTTTAAGCTTGTATACTAATCTCTTAAGTGGGACCTTGTTGAAAGCCTTCTGGAAGTCCAGATACACCATATCCACTGGTTCTCCCCTATCCACGCTACTAGTTACATCCTCGAAAAATTCTATAAGATTCGTCAGACATGATTTACCTTTCGTAAATCCATGCTGACTTTGTCCAATGATTTCACCACTTTCCAAATGTGCTGCTATCCCATCTTTAATAACTGACTCTAGCAGTTTCCCCACTACCGATGTTAGACTAACTGGTCTGTAATTCCCCGTTTTCTCCCTCCCTTCCTTCTTAAAAAGTGGGGTTACGTTTGCTACCCGCCAATCTTCAGGAACTACTCCAGAATCTAAAGAGTTTTGAAAGATTATTACTAATGCATCCACTATTTCTGGAGCTACTTCCTTAAGTACTCTGGGATGCAGCCTATCTGGCCCTGGGGATTTATCGGCCTTTAATCCATTCAATTTACCCAACACCACTTCCCGGCTAACCTGGATTTCACTCAATTCCTCCAACTCCTTTGACCCGCGGTCCCCTGCTATTTCCGGCAAATTATTTATGTCTTCCTTAGTGAAGACGGAACCAAAGTAGTTATTCAATTGGTCCGCCATATCCTTGTTCCCCATGATCAACTCCCCTGTTTCTGACTGCAAGGGACCTACATTTGTTTTAACTAATCTCTTTCTTTTCACATATCTATAAAAACTTTTGCAGTCAGTTTTTATGTTCCCTGCCAGTTTTCTTTCATATTCTATTTTTCCTTTCCTAATTAAGCCCTTTGTCCTCCTCTGCTGGTCTTTGAATTTCTCCCAGTCCTCCGGTATGCTGCTTTTTCTGGCTAATTTGTACGCATCATCCTTCGCTTTGATACTATCCCTGATTTCCCTTGTTATCCATGGATGTACTACCTTCCCTGATTTATTCTTTTGCCAAACTGGGATGAACAATTTTTGTAGTTCATCTATGCAGTCTTTAAATGTCTTCCATTACATATCCACCGTCAACCCTTTTAGAATTAATTGCCGAAATAGGCAACGTTTCGGGCCGAAACCCTTCTTCAGACTGAACCTTTATAACCTTTATCCTGTACCTGTACACTGTGGACAGCTTGATTATATTCCTTTCACTGAATGTATAGCACACACAAAAAAGATTTTCATTGTACCTCGGTAAACATGACAATAATAATCTAAACTAAACTAAAGTAAGTACAGTAGTTGTGTAGGTGTGTTTTCTTGGAAGTAGATGATCCATTAAACTAATGGGATAGGTAAGAGGAAATGTCCTATTGCTTCATGTGAGAGCAGAATTATGTGATACCAGAGGTGGCTAAGATCCTGAAAATTGTGATAGTTGGGTTATGGGTAAGGCAAGAAGACACACAGAGCACACATGTGGCAAGTATCACTGACAGAACAGCTATGGCAGAGCTGAAGAAGCTCGAAAATTGAATTAAATGCTTATCGGAAACAAGGTAGGAGAAGTATAGTAAAATGTTGGGAATTCCTTTTGGTGGTTCTTCTTCAGAGATCAGATCTTTCATTTTTGCACAAAGTTTGTGATCTCTCCATTCACCCCTGGCCATTTGGTAGTTTATTTTTGTACAGGTATCCATTCCCTGCCAGATGTGAGCAGCAAATGCCTTTGATCATATTTTCCTTTTATCTTGGGAATAATTAACCTTTTGTTTATAAAGATCAGCTCACTGAGTGTTCAGCTCAGTTGCCGCATGGAAGTATTTCCTGAGAATAAAGTCTCATGCTCGGTCCCTTATCTCATCTTTTAGCACCCTCATTCTTCCATGACAATTAACGAAGGATTGGAACATATCTACAATAGTGAATGTCTCATCTTCAATATCTAGGGCAATGATTGTGCCCTCAAGATAGGTCAAGATAAATCTGTCCGTCCCATATCTATTTTCTTCCTGTACTATATTGGGTTTTATACATTGCATAACTGCACAGACACAGGCAAATCCCTGTAACCTATTTTGCTGTATGGAGGGCTTCAACCACAATGATTTTGAAATGCCTGTGATTACTGAGCACATGTAGAGTTCTCCTTATGTGGTCTGCTGAAACTTATCCAGAACAAATGCTCTCAGGAAAAAACATTTTGCTTTTGTTTACTATTTGTTCCTGAAAGACTGGTCATCCAGGATCCTTTGCTGATATAAGCCCACAATGTTATTTTTTTCTAACCATCAAAATGTCCAGCACTCTAGCACTTTGTGTGTTTTTAACAGAAATAATTGTTATTGTTCAACATCTGTTGGGCTTGGGCTTCATTTTACTAGCGTATAATCTTTTTTTTTCCTAGATCTAGCCCATTAGACTTGTTTCAGTAAGTAATAACCCATGAAGGAGACCTTCTTCACTTTATTATTTAAATTTTCCTTGGTCACCTACATGTGCTTCTGTAGTTATTTCTCAATTTTCAAAAGCTCTTGCTGGGGACTCAGAAAATGTCAAGGTAATCAGGCAAAGTCATCATGGTTTTGACCAGATTAGTGGTTCTTTGATGAACGAACGTGCTATGACATAATAAGAGCTCTGATTTATGTAACATATTAATCTATTAATCCATACAAAATCATTGCAGGGAGCTTCATTGAGGTTCATATTGGGACATCCAAGGCCATCTAAAGAGTCCTACTGGGAAAGGCTATGCATGATGGAGCTACACTTCAGTTTGCTCAGCTGCAACTCTTCAGAAAGAGTTTCAAGAATGATGTTGGTGGGTGGTGTTATGCAGTAGCGAAAGTTGGAACTAATAAAGGCACTGACAAAGAAAGCAGAACATGTTTTCAGTGGAAGCAAATTTACTGGAGGTGGATAGAAATGTCAGCCAGCACTCAGACATGCATTTGCCACCAGTGATAGTTTCTTCCCTGCTATGTCCTTATTTTTTTTATTGATATAAAGACTCAATACAATTTTTATGAAGAAACATTTTACTGAATGGGTCAGGATAGCAGTGGTGTTGCTGTAGCACTTACTGACACATTTAACCATTAAATCTTCACACCTCATCAGATACCTCTACGATTAATGTTGCTGACACAGGCCAGCTCCAAGATGCCCAGCATTCCTGTGCATGTTGCCAAATACCAAATTCATATCAAATAAAATAATACCAAACAGAAGTTCAGCGATATTAAAAATAGAAATTGCTAATCTGATTCCTGCGAGGTTTCCAGCATATAGCCAGAATTTATTTATATATGAAAATCAACAGTTTACAAGTTTCCAAGACAATTTCTTTTAACATTGTTAAGCATTTAAAACTTGTCCAACCCCACCACTTTACCCATTACCACTCCAACAGTCTGCTTCAAATCCTATCTGCTCCCTGGATTTAATATTCCCCTTAATTTCAACCTCCTGAATAGTCAGATTTTCTGTATTTAATATTCCAGGCATTAGACAATTTCATCAATTTCGGCATAACGTCCATGGTCATGAACCTGAATGATTTGGTAATATAAATCAGTTTCCTACTGTTTTACTTGTCTGTGCTCAATATTTACGTCCTGAAGCGAGACCAGGCAGGTTGACTAAAGCAGTTTTTATTTGCAGAAAAAACGGAACTAAAACTCATGAATACCACATGCCCGTATTAGCTAACAAACACAGGTCTTGTCGCTGGGAGGAGCACTGAATAACCGACTCAAAGTGTCTTCCTCACCCCACCACTAGGTGCTGCTGAGGGCCCCCTCCCCCAGAACAAGAGGAAAGGAAACGAGCGGGAGTCTGAATCAGGCAGCCAGACTGAGTGGAGACAGGGGGATCTGGCATAACAGATGCACAGGCACAACAAGCGAAACAGGCACAACATGCGGAACAGTCACAACAGGCAGACCAGGCACAACAGGTGCATCCGGCGAAGGTAGGATGGCCAGCGGACGACCTCTATGCCGGGGTTGGGCCAACACCACCAGGCTGTCGACATCCAGATGGGCGGGCTTGAGACGGGCCACCGAAATGATCTCCTCATGACCCCCGACATCCAAAACAAAAGTCGCAATGCCGGGCCACAACACCCAGAAAGGATGCTGCAGCGACCTCATAAGGCGCTGCAGCGGAGTCCGGTGCGAGCCCCTGCGGATGAAAATAAAAAGGTAATCCTTGAGCGCAGGCGGAAAGTAAGAAGGTGTAACACCGTGGCGAGAGGTCGGAACAGGAGCCAGTCCACCCACTTTCTCCCAATGGTGCGCCAGCACAGACAAAGTGGGTTCCTGCGGCCCCCAAGCTACAGGAGGGAAATCACCATGCACCCTCAGCGGGGAGTCGTGCACCAGTTCCGCAGAAGATGTGTCCAAATCCGCCTTAGGAGTTATGCAGACCCCCCGCAACACCCGTGGCAATTCGTCCACGCAATCCAGGCCCATGAGCTGCGCTTTCAACACAGATTTCAGATGCCGGTGAAACCGCTCAACCAAACCGTTGGCCTGATGATGATACGCAGTCGTGTGATGCAGCTGAGTGCCATACAGCGGAGTCATGGCAGATGTGAATTGAGCACCACGGTCTGTAGAGATGTCAGCAGGAACACCAAAACTTGCCACCCAGTGGGCCGCGAGGGCCTGAGCACAAGTTGTGGCGGAGGTGTCATGCAGTGGAATGGCCTCAGGCCACCTCGTGAAACGGTCCACAATCATGAGTAGGTGAGTGTCACCCTGGGACGTCGGCAGCGTGCCCACCAGCTCGACATGAATGTGATCGAATCGGTGTTGAGGGACAACAAAATCCTGGGGCGGCGCACATACATGCCGCTGGATCTTGGACGACTGGCAGGGAATACAGGCCCTGGCCCAGGTCCCAACCTGCTTGTGGAGGCCATGCCAGATGAACTTGACCGCCACCAACGTGGTAGTCGCCCGGATGGAAGTGTGGGCCAGCCCGTGAATGGAGTTGAACACACGCTGCTGCCAACCGGCAGAGACGATGGGCCATGGCTGCCCGGTGGAGACATCTCACAGGACCGTGACATCCACGGGTTCGAGCGGGACATCAGCCAACACCAACCGCAACACAGCAGTACGATAGGCCATCATCTCATCTCGATCTCGTGCGTGGCAGCCAGCCCAGAATAGTCAATGCCCGGGGCCATGGACAGCACGGCATGGACCGCAGGACGAGATAAGGCATCAGTGACCTTGTTAAGTTTGCCCGCCACTTGCTGGACATCGGTGGTAAACTCGGAGACAAACGCCAGGTGCCGCTGTTGGCGAGCAGACCAAGGGTAAGACACCTTCGTGAAAACAACAGTTAGAGGCTTGTGATCAGTAAACGCCGTGAAGGGCCTGCCCTCCAGGAAATACCGGGAATGCGGGACTGACAAATAAAGAGCCAGGACCTCATGGTCGAATGCACTATAGTTCCTCTCAGTGGGTCGCAGGTGCCAGCTGAAAAAGGCAAGCGGCTACCAGCAACCATCGATAAACTGCTCAAAGACCCCCCCACCGGCAGTATCCAAAGCGTCAACAGTGAGGTCGGTTGGGGCAGCAGCTCGCGGGGGCACGAGCGTGGTGGCGTTGACCAGCGCCTCCTTGGCACCGTCAAAAGTGGCCGTGGTCACGGCGTCCCACATTAGTGGTCCCGGCGTCGCAGCTTGCCAGTCAGGCACTGGGACAACGGCCACATGATCCGGGCCACCGCTGACATAAAACTATGGTAAAAGTTAATCATCCCCACAAACTCCAGTAGCCCTTTAATGGTCAGCGGCCAAGGAAACTGCCGATCGCCTCCACCTTACTGGTGAGAGGCTTGGCGGATTGTGGGGTAACGTGGTGTCCAAGGAAGGAAATGGAGCTGAGACCAAACTGGTATGTGGCATCGTTAATAACAAGCCCATGGTCCCGGAGCCACTGGAACAGCACCCAGAGGTGCGCACTGTGTACCTGGCGTATGCAGCTGGCAACCGGAATGTCATCCAGATAAACGAATACAAAGTACAACCCCCGGCCAACCATGTCCATAAGCTGCTGAAAAGCCTGCGCGGCGTTCTTAAGGCCAAACGGCATTGGCAGCCACTCAAACAGGCCGAACGGGGTGATGATGGCGGCACATCATCGGGGTGGATGGGAATCTGGTGGTATCCGCGCAGCAGATCTACTTTGGAGAAAATGATAGCCCCGTCCAAATGGGCCGTGAAGTCCTGGATGTGCGAGACTGGGTGGTGGTCAGCGGTCATGACGGTGTTAAGGCGGCTTTAATCCCCACAAGGCCTCCACCCGCCAGACGACTTGGGAACCATATGGGGTAGGGATGCTCATGGACTGTCGGAGCGCCGCACAGTCCCCATACCCTCCACCCTCTGATACTCCCCCTTCACCAAACGCAGCTTGTCCGGCGGGAACTGGCGCAACCGTGCATGAAGCGCAGGGCCGGTGGTAAGGATGTGATGGACAATCCCATACTTAGGGGTGGCCGATTGAAACTGAGTGGTCAGGTTCTCCAGGAACTCAGCCAGGATCGGAACGTATGCCCCACCCGCATCTGACACAGAAACCGCGGGCCGCGGCGATGCAAGCAAGCTGGGGAGACTCCGGAGGAACGAGGCACTGGTCCCAGATGTAAACCAGGAGGTAAAAGGCCCATAAAAAATCGGCGCACAGCAGCGGCTGGGAAACATCAGCGATCATGAACGGCCGTGAGTAACGGCGAGAATCAAATACGAGGGAAACAGTGTGAGTACCATACATGCAAATGTGGCTGCCATTGACGGCGGTCAGGGCAGGGCCACGTTTACCAGTACGAGTATTGACCCCGGAGATAAGATGCTGAGCTCAGCCCCAGTGTCCACTAGAAATCGGAGCCCGGTATGGTGGATCCGGAATTAGAGGCGATATGTCTGGCCGACTGCGATAGCCTCTACTGGCGATTGGCCGAGACATTTCTCAGATACAAGCAGGGGGCGTGGCATCGGCGGGCCACTGCACCCTAGCGTTGGTGATAATAACACCACTGGCATATACTGCGATCCAGGGCGGTTGGCTGTGGTGCAGCGCTGTCGGCCGAGGGTGGAACATTCCGACGAGTCTGCTACGGAGGCACGGACACCCAGCTGTTGGAACCATCATCCTGCTGGTAGGCGAGCCACAGTTTGTCCGCCCGTTTAGCGAGCTGCAAGTGGTCAGCGAAGTCGGACCCGGAGAGGAGCGGGCGGATGTCGCCAGGAATCTGTTCCAGGAAAACCTGCTCGAACAAAAGGCAAGGCTGGTGGCCGTCCATGAGTGCCATGCTGAAATCCGAAAAACGTTCAGATCGTCAGGGTCACCACTAAAGTGAGACCAGGCAGGTTGAGTAAAGTAGTTTTAATTTGCAGAAAAAAGGAACTAAAACGAAAACCGCGTGCCTAGCTAAGCAAACAAACACAGCTCACAGGAAGGAGCATTGAATAAAACCCCGCGAAAGAACCCCTGTGGTCATGTGACCGTGCCGACCAAAGACAAGGGTTCTGACTTCCCCACCCCACCACTAGGTGCCGCGACAGTACAATAGCGTCAAGAAATAGCTTGTGTAAGAAGGAACTGCGGATGATGGTTTAAACCGAAGATAGACAAAAAAGCTGGAATAAATCAGCGGGACAGGCAGCATCTCTGGAGAGAAGGAAGGAGTGACATTTCGGGTCAAGACCCTTCTTCAGAATAGTTAGGGATAATGGAAACGAAAGATATAGACGGTGATGTGGAGAGTTAAAGAACAATGTATGAAAGATATGGAAAAATGTAACGATGATAAAAGGAAACACCATTGTTAACTGTTTGTGAAAATGAGAAGCTAGTATGAATTGGGTGGGGTGGGATAATGAGAGAGGGGATGCTGGGGCAAATGAACTTCTTGCTCACCTGAAAGGACTGTCAGGGTCCCTGGACAGTCGATGGAGGAGGTACAGCGACAAACTTAAAGCAGACAGTATTGGGGGTTCAGTATTGATGTGGATAGAGAACTGGCTGGCAGACAGGAAGCAAAGAGTAGGAGTAAACGGGTCCTTTTCAAAATGGCAGGCAGTGACTAGTGGGGTATCGCAAGGCTCAGTGCTGGGACCCCAGCTATTTACAAAATATATTATTGATTTGGACGAGGGAATTGAATGCAACATCTCCAAGTTTGAGGATGACAAGAAGCTGGGGGCAGTGTTGGGTGTGAGGAGGATGCTAGGTGGCTGCAAGGTGATTTGGATAGACTGGGTGAGTGGGCAAATGCATGGCAGATGCAGGATGTGGATAAATGAGAGGTTATCCACTTTGGTGGCAAAAAGAGGAAAGTAGACTAATATCTGAATTGTGGCCGATTAGGATAAGGGGAGATGCAACGAGACCTGGGCATGGTACACCAGTCATTGAAAGTAGGCATGCAGGTGCAGCAGGTAGTGAAGAAAGCGAATGGCATGTTAGCATTCATAGCAAAAGGATTTGAGTAAAGGAGCAGGGAGGTTCTACTGCAGTTGTACAGGGTCTTGGTGAGACCATATCTGGAGTATTGCGTGCAGTTTTGGTCTCCTAATCTGAGGAAATACATTCTTGCCATAGAGGGAGTACAGAGAAGGTTCACCAGACTGATTCCTGGGATGGCAGGACTTTCATATGAAGAAAGACTGGATAGACTCGGATTGTACTCACTAGAATTTAGAAGATTGAGGGGGGATCTTATAGAAACTTACAAAATTCTTAAGGGGTTGGACAGGCTAGATGCAGGAAAATTGTTCCCGATGTTGGGGAAGTCCAGAACAAGGGGTCACAGTTTAAACATAAGGGGGAAATCTTTTAGGACCGAGATGAGAAAAACATTTTTCACACAGACAGTGGTGAATCTCTGGAATTCTCTGCCACAGAAGGTAGTTGAGGCCAGTTCATTGGCTCTATTTAAGAGGGTGTTAGATGTGGCCCTTGTGGCTAAAGGGATCAGAGGGTATGGAGAGAAGGCAGGTACAGGATGCTGAGTTGGATGATCAGCCATGATCATATTGAATGGCGGTGCAGGCACGAAGGGCCGAATGGCCTACTCCTGCACCTATTTTCTATGTTTCTAAGTTTCTATGTGTTGCATGTTCTGCGATTGCAAGGGAGGTACCTGGGGAGGGGGTGGCTTGGGTGGTAATGTTAAGCGGGGAGTTGCGGAAGGAAAGGTCTCTGTGGAAGATGTAAAGGGGTGGAGATGTGGCTAGTGGTGGGATCCCATTGGAGGTGGCGGAAATTTCGGAAATGTGTTTCACAAACTGAACCTATGTGATCTCTCATTTGTTGAAGACTTTAATTCTCCTTCTCATTCCTACACAGACCTTTTCCTCCTTGGTCTCCTCCATTGTCAGAGTAAAGCTCAACGCAAATTGGAGGAACAGCATCTCATATTTCGCTTCGGCAGCTTACAGCCCAGTCAAGTCAACTTTATTTGTCACATACACATACAAGATGTACAGTGAAATGAAAGAGGCAATGACTGCGGGATTGTGCAAAACAACAGAACAACAGAACAGAACAGAATCAGTATTAAATGACACAACAGTAATTACGCCCCGGTAGGATCAGTTTACAGTCCTTATGGCCTATGGGAAGAAACTCCCTCATCCTCTCTGTTTTTGCTACATGCCAGCGGTGGCGCTTGCCTGACCGTAGCTGGGGTGGATTGCTGGTTCATGATCTTGCTGGATCTAGATCTGCACCTCCTAGTGTATAGGTCCTGCAGGGTGGGAAGAATAGTTCCCATGGTGCATTCGGCCGAACACACTACTCTCTCTGCAGAGCCTTCTTATCCTGGGCAGAGCTGTTGCCAAACCAGATTGAGATGTTTTCGGTCAGGAAGCTTTCTACAGCACCAGAGTAGAAGGATTGGAGGATCCTCAGAGAGACTCAGAATTTTCTCAGCTGCCTGAGGTGGTAAAGGGGCTGCCCAACTTGGGCGGCCTAATCTTCGAGTTAAGAAGAGTGTCTTCGACCTTCAAGCTCGAGGGCACTCGCCTGGAAAGCCTTGAGCTGGATCGACTATCTGCATTGAAACCGCGAGCTGGATCGACCGACCGCACACACAAACACATCGCAAAAGCGGAGGCCAGGGAAAGTGGGGGAGCGCTGTCTAAAATTCATACCTGCGATGAAGAGGAAGGTAAAAGACGGCTGCCCAGTAACGGTAAGTCCTTCAGAGAGCGCAGAGGGCAGGGGGGGGGGGGGGGGGGGGGGGGTGAGAAGGGGAGAGAGGGTGAGAGAAGGAGAGAGAAGGGAAGAGAAGGGGAGAGAAGGGGGGGGGAGAAAGGGGTGGGAGAAAAGGGAAAGAAGGGGGGGGGGAGAGAAGGGGGGGGGGAGAAAGGGGTGGGAGAAAGGGAAAGAAGGGGAGAGAAGGGGAGAGAAGGGGGGGAGAAGGAGTGGAGACACTTTTAAGAAGCATAATAAAGTTTAGCGGGCATTTTACCTACCGGTAGGTTTTCCTTTGTCCTGAAAACTCCAATGAGCCAATCAAAATGCCCGGTCAGTGAAGGAGGTTGCCTACGGCTGCCTTTGACTGCCTGTAACTAAATAGCGACCCCACTCCACTGCACTACGAGTTCAAAAGAACCATGTCGACCAATTATTATTCGCGGAAAGATTTTCAACATACTGAAAAAATTTCCGTGACCTAGCTGAGGCCACGAATATTCGGGAACTTCCCTCGAGTATGAAGGAGAGTTCCAGCCACCTCATAGGACCTCCTAGGACCACGTGTGTCGGTCATGCTGCGAGTTTGAATGTCGAAGACACTCTTCTAAACTCGCAGATTAGGTCTCCCAAGTGGGACAGGCCCTTTAAGGCGCTACCTTGCTTTCCTGTGTGATTTGGACTCCCAGGTATTTAAAGATGCTCACCCTATCAACAGTAGTCCCATTTATCCCCAGTGGTGTGTAAGTCCTCGGTTGTTATGCCCTTTTAAAGTACACAATCAGCCCCTTAGTTTTAATGATATTCAAGAGGTGGCTGTTGTTCTGACACCAGAATGCCAGGTCAGCCATCTCCTCCAGGTAGACCTTCTCATCTTAATTGGAGATCAGGCCCACCATATAACCATATAACCATATAACAATTACAGCACGGAGACAGGCCATCTCGGCCCTACAGGTCCGTGCCGAACAACTTTTTTCCCTTAGTCCCACCTGCCTGCACTCATACCATAACACTCCATTCCCTTCTCATCCATATGCCTATCCAATTTATGTTTAAATGATACCAACGAACCTGCCTCCACCACTTCCACTGGAAGCTCATTCCACACCGCTACCACTCTCTGAGTAAATAAGTTCCCCCTCATGTTACCCCTAAACTTTTGTCCCTTAATTCTGAAGTCATGTCCTCTTGTTTGAATCTTCCCTATTCTCAAAGGGAAAAGCTGATCCACATCAACTCTGTCTATCCCTCTCATCAATTTAAAGACCTCTATCAAGACCCCCCTTAACCTTCTGCGCTCCAGAGAATAAAGACCTAACTTATTCAACCTTTCTCTGTAACTTAGTTGTTGAAACCCAGGCAACATTCTAGTAAATCTCCTCTGTACTCTATTTTGTTGACATCCTTCCTATAATTGGGCGACCAAAATTGTACACCATACTCCAGATTTGGTCTCACCAATGCCTTGTACAATTTTAACATTACATCCCAGCTTCTATACTCAATGCTCTGATTTATAAAGGCTAGCATACCAAAAGCTTTCTTTACCACCCTATCTATATGAGATTCCGCCTTCAAGGAACTATGCACGGTTATTCCCAGATCCCTCTGTTCAACTGTATTCTTCAATTCCCTACCATTTACCATGTACGTCCTATTTTGATTTGTCCTGCCAAGGTGTAGCACCTCACATTTATCAGCATTAAACTCCATCTGCCATCTTTCAGCCCATTTTTCCAAATGGCCTAAATCACCACTGTGTCATCAGCAAACTTTATGATGGAATTGGAGATGAACCTGGCCACACAGTCATGTGTGTACAGGGAGTACAGTAGGGGAGTGAGGACGCAACCCCGGGGGATCCTGTGTTTGGGGTGAGGGGCTTGGAGGTATGTCTCCCCATCTTGACCACCTGGGGCCTGGCAGTCAGAAAGTCCTGGACGCAGGCACACAAGGGAGTGTTCTGTCCCAGTTTCAACAGCTTATCAGCATGTCTGGTGGGGACTATTGTGTTGAAAGCTGAACTGAAGTCAAAGAACAGCATCCTCACATAGCCCCCCTTCTGGCTGTCAAGGTGAGAGAGAGTGGTGTGCAAAACCTGGGAGACCGCATCATCCGTGGATCTGTTTGGACGGATGCGAACTGCAGCGGATCCATGATGCGAGGGAGGAAGGTGCAGATGTAGTTCTTGATCAGCCTCTCGAAATATTTCATGACCACTGAGGTGAAGGCCACTGGTCGGTAGGTATGAATATTTGATCTTTATCACTTCAGGTAGCCCTGGCATTCCCTGTCTCTATATCCCTCCCTCACTCAAGTCACACTAGCTTCTCATTTTCACCTACAAACAGCTAACAATGGCCTGTGTCCTTATCATCGTTACTTTTTTGCATCTTTCATTCATTGTTCTTTATCTCTCCGCATCACCGTCTATATCTCCCATTTCCTTTATCCCTAACCAGTCTGAAGAAGGGTCTCGGAAAAGCTGCAGGTCCTGACAACATACCGGGGCGTGTGCTCAGAGACTGTGCTGACCAACTCACAGATTTTCTCACTGACATCTACAACACCTCTCTGAGCCAAGCCATCATACCAGCATGCTTCAAAGCCACCACCATCATACCGTTACCCAAGAAATCCCCAGCCTCAACACTGAATGACTACCGGCCCATAGCACTCACGTCCATCATGATGAAGTGCTTTGAAAGGTTGGTCAAGGCCCACATAACATCCAGTCTCCCCTCTACACTTGACCTATTCCAGTTTGCATACCGTCCCAACCGTTCCACTGTTGATGCCATAGCAACAGCACTCCACCTAAGCCTGGCTCATCTGGAAAACAATAACAATTGCGTGCGGATGCTGTTCATTGACTTCAGCTCCACCTTCAACACAGTCATCCCCCAACACCTGGTGAATAAACTCGGCGAAATAGGCATCAACATCCCACTATGCAACTGTTTACTGGACTTCCTCACCGACAGACCACAGACGGTAAGAGTTGGCAAAAACTCATCAGAGACCACCATCATGAACACCGGGGTCCCACAGGGATGTGTGCTGAGCCCTCTGTTGTTCACGCTGATGACACATGACTGTTGTGCCAAACACAATTCGAACCACATCATCAAGTTCGCTGATGACACAACAGTGATGGGCCTCATCAGCCACGATGACGACTCTGCCTACAGAGAGGAGGTACAACAACTCATCAGCTGGTGTGACATCAATAACCTTCAACTCAATGTCAATAAAACAAAATAAATAACTGTGGACTTCAGGAAGAAACAGACAGCACACACCCCACTCACCATCAATGGCAGTGCAGTGGAGTCTGTGAAAAGCACCAAGTTCCTGGGAGTGCACATCACAGATGATCAGACATGCTCCACCAATACCATCTCCGTAGTCAAGAAAGCTCAGCAATGCCTCCACTTTGATGGATGAGGAGAGCCGACCTCCCCCCTTCTTCCCTCACCACTTTTTACAGGGGTGCCATTGAGAGCATTCTTACCAGCAGTCTCTCAGTCTGGTATGGCAGTTGCTCTGCTGCTGACCAGAAGGCAATACAGAGAGTGGCGAAGACAACGGAGAAGATCACCAGATCACCCCAACCTGCAATCCAGGACTTATACCCATCTCGCTGTCGCAAGAGATCAACCGATATCATCAAAGACATCACCCACCCGGCACACAAACTGTTCACTCTCCTACCATCTGGCAAGCGCTACCGCAGCATGCGGAGCAAAACCACCAGATTCAAAAACAGCATTTGCCCTCAGGCCATCAGATTACTCAACACACTCAAGAAAATTCCATTTGCACCTTTATTATTGCATTTTAATAACATATCTCAAAATTTTACTACAGTCTGGCACACTGTGAATATTTTAAATAATGTATATTGCCTATCTTATTGGTATATTGTCTGTCTGTGTTATAAATATTACTTGCACATTTGGAGTATGGGGAAACGCAATTTCAATCCAATTTATTTGAATTGACAATAAAGTTTACTTTGAACTTTAAACTTTGAACTTTGAAAATTCACCCATTCTTTGTCTCCAGACATGCTGCCACGCAGATCAATCCAATCTGCGTGCAATCTGTGTACAAACTCATTGTAGCATCTTTTTGAATGTTCAACATTTTGGTTTGCGCCCTCTATTAACTTTGTATGTCTGAACACTTGTTAAGCAGTAAAACCACAATTGCTGCTCAGTTAATGATTGATCTTTTTTTCCAGCAGATGCCGTCATTTTGCAGTTTTTTGCTGTCATCCGTAATTATTTCAAGTTATGCAGGTCTATAGAGAGTAGTGGGGTGTGACAGGTGTGAAGTAATTTTTGCTGACTTCAAGGATTTTGCAGAAAGCAGTCAATGCCAAGCATGGGTGCAAAAGTAGCTACTCTCCTGGTAATAGATCTGGAGCAGGAGAAATACTGATACAAGAATTGTGAAAAACCGAGTACTAAATGCGGAAACATTCAATGCTATGAAAAACAAAGAGATTCATCAGCTGGATACATTACCAACTAAAAAGCTCTCACCTAATTGACCCTTTACAAGGGTAAGAAATGTACAATAAAGTATCACCAAAATATACTACCTGCTATAGTCATAAAATCAAACAGTGAGCAGGACAAGGGCAACAATAATAGTGGTCACTGAAGAGGCAGTGGCAATAAACTTTAATGCATCTTCCAGTCAGAAGCAGGAATGTTTTGCAAATTTGCAGTTTTACATTTGTCGGGAATATGACTGAAGTTCCGTTTTACATCGACAATTAACTACCTCGAATTAACTTTTAGCAATATTCATAGAAAACATCTGACTGCTTACATTATTGCAGAGTGCCAATGAATATGTGCACATCATTTTTCAGACATGAATAACAATTCAGTCATGTACTGAAACTGAAAGGATACCACTCCCTCAGTATCCAGCTAGTATGCACTACACTTTCTGAGGCAAAGCACAGCACATCTATATTTGAGGCATTGTGATAAATGGTGACCACCTGATTATAAGACATTCCACTGACTATGGTCAAAACGTACACACGTGCAGTACACAGGTAGTGAGAGCACAGTTGTCACATAACAATTGATGGAGCAGAAACAAAATGTTGCTGCTTAGGCTATTTGGAGTAAATTGTGATGCCAATATGCATGGTGGTCAGATGTAGACAATAGAACTTCAAGATTCAAGATTCAAGTTTCAATTTAATTGTCACATTTACCGATTAAGGTACAGTGAAATTTGAGTTACCATACAGCCATACCCAGTAAAAAAGCAAAAATACAAACAGCACATAAAATAAAGTTTAACATAAACATCCACCACAGTGGAATCAAGGATGATTAGGGACAATTAGATACCAATAATTGCACATTCCTGTGGAGACATGGTCAATCTATCAATAAATACTCTACAAATAAGCACTTTGTTTCTACCTTCTGCCTTGGGTCTGGCTGGCCTCTAAAGGTCGGTGGTGGCACTTGGCAGTCCCAGAGGTGAATGGCTGTCCATTGTCAATGGTTGTCAAGGTTGGACGATGGAGTTGTTCGCTGCGTGCAGATTGGGGCCTGTTTACGATTGGGCCCGGAGGTCTACTCGTGGGGCTGGCAGCTCCATCAGGATGTATGTCGAATCGTCTTGAGGTTCCAGGAGGCTGCAGGTCAGGTTGGTTGTGGTAGGCCTGAGGGGAGAGTGATGGGAGAATTATTGATGTAAAAATTGATACCTGCGGGTTGAGGCCTGTTCACGGTTGGGCCCAGAGGTTTATTCATGGGGTCGGCATCTCGGGGGGGGGGGCAATAGAGTAGGATGGAGACTGAGAAGTCAGTAGGCTGCTGGTCTCGATGGTCACAGTAGTCCTTGCTGATCAGGTCCTCATGGCACCAAGAATCATTCCAGTAGGTCTTCTGGTCCTGGGATTCGGAGATTTGACAAATCTAAGAGGAGATTAAGAAGAGCATAGTTAAAGTAAGAAATGTTGCTGTTGGGGTCGAGGTTTAAAAGTGTGGAGCACTTGTAATGAGTGATTGCAGATCCACCTCTTGGACCAGCACATAGAGAGTCACCTGGCCTGGGTAAGCTTTTTCCTCTCACCGGTACAGTTTTAGTCTTAGCACACTAAGCATGTCAATTAGGGTAGTGATATGCTCCTACTGCAGAATGTGGTAATCCAGGACATCTTCAGTGTCCCGGAGAGCTAAACTTGTCAGAGGTACAGCCAGCTACATGCCTGACTGATCATGTGAGCAAACTGCAGCTTCAACTGAACTACATCAAGATCATATAGGAACTGGGAGCATCATAGATAGGAATTATAGTGAGCTGGTCACACCTAAGTTGTAGGAAGAAAGTAGATGGGTGACTACCAGGAAAGGGAAAGGGAGTAATCAGAGAGTGCAGGAATCCTATTTGGCTATTCCCCTCATAAGCAATAATATCATTTTGCATACTGCTGCGGGGGTGGTCTTCATAGGAGAGCAGCAGCAGCAGCCAGGTCTGTGGTCCCAGGCCAGAATCTGATGCACAGAAGAAAAGATGGTCAGATCGAGGAATTGTGGTAAGATACTCATTAGTTAGGGGGACAGACAGGAAATTCTGTACCCGCAAATGGGACTCCAGGATGGAGTACTTACCTCCATGGTGCCAAGTTCCAGGTGTTGCAGAATGGCTGCAGAACATTCTCAAAGGGGAGGGGGAGTAGCTAGAAATCGTTCTGCACATTGGCACAACATTCACAGGTAGGAATGAGGTCCTGCAGAGTGAAGACAGGGAGTTCAGCAAAAGTTTAAAAAACAGGACTTTGAGAATAGTAATTTCTGGACTACTCCAGTGCCGTGGCTAGTGAGGATAAAAATAGGAAGATGGCTGAGGATTTGGTGCAGGGGGCAAGGATTCAGAATTTTTGGACCACTAGGATCTTTTCTGAGGCAGATGGATAGGTTCCAAATGAACTCGGGGGAAAGCAATATCCCGGCAGGCAGGTTTGTAACTCCTACAAAGGAGGGTTTAGACTAGGATGGCAGGGGGATAGTGTCCAAAATAATAGTCAGGAGGTGAGTGACTGGAAATCAATGTAGAAGTCAATGACAGAAAATTTACCAGACAGGACAGGCAGGAGTAAGGCAGGGAGTGAAGAATGATGGTTAGATAAAAATAGCATTTATTTCAATGATAAAGGCTTGACAGGTAAGACAGAACAACTCAGAATGTGAATAGGTATTTACGACCAGGGCATTACAGCCATTATGTAAGACTGATCAAGGGAGGTACGGGACTGGCAGCTTGTTCAAGGGTATAGATGCTACAGGTGTAATTGTGGTAAGAGTAAAGAGGAAGGTGAGTTGCTTTATTGAGTAAAACATCAAGGCAGTAGTGTAAGGTAACATTGCTGAGGGATCATCCAGTGAGGCTATACAGGTGGTGCTGAAAAATAAAAAAAAGGATGATCACCTTTCCAAAGGATTACAGTGCATTCAGAAAGTATTCAGACCCCTTCACTTTTTCCACATTTTGTAACGTTACAGGCTTATTTTTAAATTGATTAATTTTTTTTTTCATCATCAATCTACACACACGCCCTAGAATGAAGAAGCAAAATCAGGTGTTTAGAAGTTTTTGCAAAGTAATTAAAAAGAAATAACTGAAATATCACATTCAGACCCTTTACTATGACACCCAAAATTGAGCTTAGGTTCATCCTGTTTCCATTGATTATCCTTGAAATGTTTCTACAATTTGATTGGAGTCCACCAGTGGTAAATTAAATTGATTGGACGTGATTTGGAAAGGCACACACTTGTCTATATAAGGTTCCACAGTTGACAGTGCATGTCAGAGCAAAAACCAGGCCATGAAGATGAAGGACTTATCTGTGGACCTCTGAGACAGGATTATGTCGACACAGATCTGCGGAAGGGTATAAAACAATTTCTGCAGCATTGCAGGTCCCGAAGAGCACAGTGGCCTCCGTCATTCTTAAAAGGAAGAACTTTGGAACGACCAGGGCTCTTTATAGAGCTGGCCGCCCGGCCAAACTGATTAATTGGGGGAGAAGACCCTTGGTCAAGGAGATGTCCAAGAACCCGGTGGTCACTCTGACACTCCACCAATCAGACCTTCATGGTAGATGGCCAGACGTAAGCCACTCCTCAGTCAAAGGACATGACGGCCCGTTTGGAGTTTGCCAAAGAGCATCTAAAGGACTCTCAGCCCATGAGAAACAAGATTCTCTGGTCTGATGAAACCAAGATTGAACACTTTGGCCTGAATGGCAAGCGTCACGTCTGGAGGAAACCAGGCAACGCTTATCACCTGGCTAAAAACATATCTACTGTGAAGTATAATGGTAGCAACATCATGCTGTGAGGGTGTTTTTTCAGTGGCAGGTAGTGGGAGACCAGTCAGGATCGAGGGAAAGATGAATGGAGCAAAGTAAAGTGAGATCCTTAATGAAAACCTGCTCCAGAGCATTCTGGACCTCAGACCTCACCTTCCAACAGGACAATGACCCTAAACCCACAGCCAAGACATTGCAGGAGTGGCTTTGTGACAAGTCTGTGAATGCCCTTGAGCCCAGCCAGAGCCCGGACTTGCACCCAATCAAACATCTTTGGAGAGACCTGAAAATAGCAGTGCATCGACGCTCCCCATCCAACCTGACAGAGCATGAGAGGATCTGTAGAGAAGAATTAGATAAATTACCCAAACACCCATGTGCCAAGTTTGTAGCATCAAACCCAAGAAGACTTGAGGCTGAAATCGCTGCTAAAGGTGCCTCAACAAAGCACTGAGAAAAGGGTCTGAATACTTATGTAAATGTGATATTTCAGTTATTTCTTTTGAATTACTTTGCAAAAGTTTCTAAATGCCTGTTTTTGCTTTTTTATTGTGGAGTATTGTGTGTAGATTGATGATAAAAAAAATGAATTTAATCCTTTAGAATAAGGCTGTAACGTAACAAAATGTAGAAAAAGTCAAGGGGTCTGAATGCTTTCTGAATACACTGTATATAGGCAGGAATTTGTCAAGTCTGTTCAGGAACGTTTCCTCTTGCAAAATATACAGAGAAACCAACAAGAGAGAGGACAAAACTTGATCTACCCTTAGGGAATTGGTTAGGGCAAATGACTGAGGTGTTAGTTGGTAAGAAGTTTGGGACCAGTGACCACAATTCTAATACCTTTAAAATAGTTATGGACAAGAACAAGAAATATTGGATGCTGGAATCTTGAGCAAAACATAAAGTGCTGAAGGAACTCAACAGCTGAGGAGATATCTGAGGAGACGATGGACAGGTGATATTTTGTGTCAAAACCCTTTTTCATACTCATTAGAGTAGGATGAGAGAAAGCTGTGAAAGAGAAGTGAGATAGGACAAAGCCTGGCAAGTTGTTTAGTTTTAGCTTTAGTTTAGAGACACAGTGTGGAAACAGGCCTTACGGCCATCTAAGTTTGCACTGAGCAATTACCCATACACTAATAAATAATAAAGAAAAATTCTGAATATCCCTGAGGGGATCAATAAAGTATTTATTATTATTATTATTATTATTTATTATTATTATTATTATTAGGATTGGGCTGGTCCACAACTTAAAATTATAAATTGGGCTAGGCTAAATTGGATGTTATTATGCAGGAACAGGAAAAAGTTGATTGGAGTAGGTTGTTTGCGGGCAAAGGGTAATCTGGAAGGTTGGATGCTTTCAGAAGGGATGCGAGATTGAGGACCATATTTAAGAAGGAAATTGGGAGGGCAAAAAGTCAGCATGAGATAAATGATTAAGGAGATAAGAACATTGAGGAGAATCGAAAGAGGTATTATAGGTTTATTAAGGGAAAAATGGGACTATCTTGGATGGGGAATATTGGGCAGCATGGACAAGTTGTACTTGGGCTTGTTTCCCTTCTCTATGACTCAATGTACTCTATGACTCAATGTACTAGATTATTTTAGTAATTAGTGAGGTATTGAGATTGATGACTGGTATTAATTTGATTGACCATATGGCTTCATTCTACGTCACAACGAAATATGGTTCATGGTCCAACTAACAAGAAAAAAGTATGTTCTCTTTGGCTATGGGACTATTTTTTAATGTGTAACTCCTTTTTATCTCCCTTTTGTTATCTGTGAAGTGTAATACATCCTTCATCTCTTATCGAATGCTGTGCATTGTTTCAAACTGAACTTCACTTGTACAGATTAATTCACATACTGCCCTGTCAGTGTCTCTTCATAACATCCTCATCCCATAATTAATTCAAAGTCCCTGCTGGCCTGATATACAATCACAGGTCTTATAAAACAAGGATTTGAGCCAATTACTCAATACCTGTCTAATAGTAACCTTAAGTAGACACAAAATGCTGGAGTAACAGCGGGACAGGCAGCATCTCTGGGGAGAAGGAATGGGTGATGTTTTGGGCCGAGACCCTTCCTCAGAAGTGATAGTAACCTTACTTCCTTTCATCTTTTCTTTAGCCAACCTGTGTTATAAATGTATATTTTTGTTGATGTTTTGTTATTTAGTTCAACAGGTCAGTTTTTTTTACAATCATCCTCAATGTAAGAAAATGTTTCAACTACCTCATATTAGAACAGTAAAGCGAAAAGAAATGTGCCTGTTATATGAATCATTAATTTGACAGATGATACAGAATTGTACCAGGGTGACCTGCAGCATCAGTTGTAATTAGTGTCGATGATTTAAGATCCTCAAGGAGTCCTCTACTATCAATTGTAATCAGCACAAAATGATTTTGGATCCTCCCTAGTTGAATAAGAGGCACTTAGGTCTTGGTTATCTATCACCGTTACACTACTATGTTCTCGATTTCCCCTTTGTGATTGCACATCCCCTTCAATTTTTCATTGTCTCTCCCATGCAGAAATTGAATCACATGCAAAAATCATACATTATTGACAACAACTGAATTTCATGTGACTGTGAAGAGAACAATCAACTATTCATTACATTGACTAGTGATGACAGTGTCATCTATTTGTCAATAGAGGACAGCTACCAATCAACAAATATTAACTATCAGTACAAAAATGCAAATATAGCAGTAAGCACTACAATATTCACCACTGTGGTTCATGGAACAAACCTTTTCAAGCCTGTTGAGTGTGTTTTTTTCCCCTCACAGCTGGTTGAGCATCAATGGAATACTACAGCTTGCACTATTTTGTAATCAACTTTGGCTGAATCTTGCCATTGCAAGCTTTACATTATTCCAAGGTGTTGTCTCTTCTTTCCTATGTTACTGTGGACCAGAATTTGATCATTTGTACTGCTTCAAACTTTCCAAAGTTCATGTTCGTGTGTGAGATCTGGTTGACCAATACTCAACCTTTCTGTTCTCATACATATGAAACATTTTGATATCTGCTGCAGAAATCAATCAGTTACCTGTATATGTATTACTCATTTTTGTTTGATTGATTTTATTTTACTTAACACGATTTGTAAAATTAGTTCTAAGAAATCCACATGGACTCATGGTTTTTTGTAAAATTCAGACACTGAAAGGGATGTATGTATCCAAATTCATTTAAAATATTTCATAACATTTCTGCAGTCATTCTTCCTGTCCAGGCTCAGAGAATGTGGCTTTCACCAGAAAATTGAATAGGTTTTAAGAAATATATCAGTGCAAGCAGTATTTATGACTTTTAGCTGTTATTGACTAACCAAATCTATCTATAAATCAATGGTTTGCCAATAAAGTGAAAAATGAACTATTGCCAATAAACCAGCTTGACTCCAAATAATTGCAGTGTAACTTCACTATTGAATGTCTTCAATGTCCTAAAAGGATTGAATATTGACACATATACCAATTTATGTTCATAATAAAATCTAGTAACAAAATGTAATATCTGAGCAGAACTACCCAGTACTACAGGGTGATTCTTCAGTAAGTGTCTACTTTTAAGTTTCAGGAAAACCGATTATAAAACTTAAATGTTTGCAACTTTGAATGTTGTTTCACATAGATGAACATCTTTACTATGGGAAAAATATGTTTACCGCAATCATTTAGAGAATTTAATTTATTTTTTTCTCTTAATTTTCCAAATTGGCCATTACATTCAGTCATATCCGTCGCATGTTTTATGATGAAACACTGTAAAATATATCTGATTTAAGAATATAAAATCAAAATTTTGTCCCAGTCTTTTAAATTATAATATCTTCCTCAAATAAACCACCAAAAAAGTACTTTTCCAGTCTAACATATTGATTTTAGTTTACTGCCGAAAAAAGTGGTGATTTTCAGCAAAAATGGTAACTGTCACATATCTTTTCAATAACTTCCCCTAAAACAAGACTAAAATCATTAAAATTTCAAGATCTGAATTTTCTTTATTGTCATTCAGACCTTACGGTCTGAACAAAATTTTGTGCTTGCAGTCATACATACAATGATACAATAATAAACAACAATAAACACAAATTAACATCCACCACAGTGAGTCCTCCAAACACCTCCTCACTGTGGTGGAGGCAAAAATCTTAGGGCTGCAGTCTCTTCCCTCTGCGCTGAGGCGATTCCCCCCCGGGCGATGGTACAAACAGTCCCACAGCTCACCGAACCCCGTGAACGGTCCGGTTCAAACACTGCGGCCCGGGGTGGTCGAAGCTGCCGCACCTCCAGTCCAGCACATGCAGCCGCCGGCCCGCGGCTGAACCCAGGACTCTGGACACTGCCGCCAGAACGTCGTCCCAGTCACCGGAGCACCGTCCCAGCCCCCGTACCGGATCGCCCTCACGTGAGTACCGTTCCACCCTCGGGCTGGGCCACTCCAGCGGGAGTGCCGTTCCTCCCTCGGGCTGGGCCACTCCGACGGGAGTGCCGTTCCTCCCTCGGGCTGGGCCACTCCAGCGGGAGTGCCGTTCCCCCCTCGGGCTGGGCCACTCCAGCCCCTCACCATGCCGCTCTCACGGGAGCACCATTCCATCCCGGGCTGGGCCGGGAGCGAGCTCAGGACGAGTCCTGTCAGCTGCCTCCAGAGTCCCGAGGGCGCCGGCTCCGCTAGGCCTCAGCGTAGACGGAGGCAAAGAAGGGGGATACGACAAAAACGTCGTATTCCCCCGAAGGGAGTGACTGACAGATTATAAAACTATCCAAATTATTTTCAAAGCAGCTAATCAGCAATTGCCTTGTAATATTCAGGGGTTGTTCCAACGGAGAGAAAGCAAACACAACCTGAGAGGAACCTATATATTCGAAAAACCGGCAATAAGAACTAATGCAAAACTCCATTGTGTTACAGCAAAGGGTGTTAGTCTCTGGAATAACTGCCATGATGAGCTGAAAAAATGTAAGACTCTATTCAAACTAAAAACACTCTTCAGAAACAAAAGATTGAATGGTTATGAGCTGGACCAGTGATTTTCTTTTCTGTTTGGTTATTTCTTGTTTGTGGACTGTTCAACAGATTTTGGGTCCATTTGTTCCCATTATTTTGTTTTTCCATGAAAATGTATAGAAAATAAGAGGGGGTAGGACCAGAAAAGTTTTCGAACTTCTTCTTACCCCTTTTGAACATGAACGATATTATTTGTATTATTTGAGTTACTTATTTGTTTGTTTTCCTTTGTGTTTTATTTTATTTTTTTATTGCTTACAAGTTTATTTGTGTTTGTATTTTTTAACATGTTCAATAAATTAATAAAGTAAAAAAAAGTAAAATATTCTTCAGTTGAATAGGCAAAATCATACTATTCATTATGAATTACAATTGATAATTATGGTTAATGTTGTATTATTTTACACATTATGAGCATAAAATATGTGACATATATGACATCATGATGGAGATGGTCAAGTTCAGTAGGTGGAATTAGAGCTACAGCTAGAGATGGAGATGGAACTAGATCTGGAGGTGGAGATGGAGCTTGAGCTGGAGATGGAAACATAGAAACATAGAAACATAGAAATTAGGTGCAGGAGTAGACCATTCGGCCCTTCGAGCCTGCACCGCCATTCAATATGATCATGGCTGATCATCCAACTCAGTATCCCGTACCTGCCTTCTCTCCATACCCCCTGATCCCCTTAGCCACAAGGGCCACATCTAACTCCCTCTTAAATATAGCCAATGAACTGGCCTCAACTACCCTCTGTGGCAGAGAGTTCCAGAGATTCACCACTCTCTGCGTGAAAAAAGTTCTTCTCATCTCGGTTTTAAAGGATTTCCCCTTTATCCTTAAGATTTCCCCTTTATCCTTAAGATTTCCCCTTTATCCTTAAGATTTCCCCTTTATCCTTAATGGAGCTGGATATGGAGCTAGAGTTGGAGCTGGAGATGGATTTAGAGCTGGAGCTGGAGCTGGAGCTAGGGCTGGAGGAGCTGGAGAAGGAACTTGAACTGGAGCTGGAGCTAAAGCTAGAGCTGTAGGAGGGAGCTTGAGCTAGAGCTGGGGATGGAGCTGGAGATGGAGCTATAAAACAAATAAAGAAAAAAAAGATATGTCTGGTCTGGTTCTGACCAAACTTTCAGGGACCGTTACCCGGGAGATCGGGGGTTAAGTGATGGTGATGAGCGTTATGGATATGAAACCTTTAGCCCAGTATGGCCTCGCCATAAGGTGATGCCTGGCGATATTGTTTGGCACATGGCACAAACCTATCTGCACTACAGATCAAAAAAAGAACGAACATTTTTTTTTCTATGGGTTCTATAACGTTCCGATATGATGCTGATTAAAGGTACTCACCCGTTTTGGCACACTTCTCGTCCCGCAAATCAGGAGAAACTCCCACGGTAGGTGACTTTTGAATTCCGCTGTCTTTAAAGACCGGACGTGCGCGTCCATTCCACGTATATCCATGAGGGATGGTGCAACACAGGTGAGTGACGGCATCTGACTCCAATCGTCGGGGCAAGATTTTCTTTTTAAACTATAAGAATTATAATTTCATCAAGAATCGAGGCATATTTTGAAGGGTGAAAAAGGATGAGTAATACCTACCATTTGAGAGTACTTTCATTTAAGGTAGATCCCCCATCAAATAAATATGACGACTGGAATTTTTCCGAGTAACCAGCGGGACAGAAGAGAAGAGAATCAGAATGCTTTATTGTCATTGCATGCGTCACATACAACGAGATTACTGTGTCTCTCCATTTAAAAGAACTTCAAACATTCACATACTCATCCTTTTTACACTCCCTCCCTCCCCAAGCCCACCCATGGATTCACATTTACATAAATTAACACTCTCTCCCATCCCCCCCCCCCCCTTCCCCATAACCCGTTCCCGAGACAGAGTTCAGTTCCAAGATTGCTGATGGGTAAAAGCTGTTCTTGAGTCTGGAAGTGCGTGAATTTGGTGACCTGTACCTTTTTCCTGAGGGCAGCAGTGTGAAAAGGTGGTGACAAGGATGTGTAATGTCTTTCACGAAATTACAGGTCCTGCTGCGGCACCTGGAGTGGTAAATGTCCTCCAGAGGGGGCAGGGGGAGTCCAATGATACCCTGGGCAGTTTTTATCACCCTCTGGAGAGCTGCTCTGTCAGCTGCTGAACAGTTCCCAAACCAGGCAGTTATGCAGTAAGTCAGTATGCTTTCTACTGAACAGCGGTAGAAAGACTCCAGCAGTTTAGCAGACAGATGGGCCTTCCTCAGTGTTCTGAGGAAGTAAAGGTCTCTGTTGCGCCTTTTTTACAACTACAGCAGAGTTCACAGACCATTTAAGATCCTCACTGATGTTGATCCCCAGAAATTTAAAACTAGGCACCCTCTCCACCTCCTCGCCCCCCATCTCGTGGCCTGAGCTCCGCTCTATGTCGCCTGAAATCAGTTATGATCTCCTTTGTCTTTTTAGTGTTCAGAGAGAGATTGTTGTGAGCACACCACTCAGAAAGTCTGTGCACCTCCTCTCTATAGGTGACCTCGTTCCCATTTGAGATGAGCCCCACCACGGTTGTATCGTCCGCAAATTTTATGATCCTATTTGCAGGGTGATGGGGCAAGCAGTCATGTGTGTATAGGGCGTAGAGGAGTGGACTGAGCACACAGCCCTGCGGTGCTCCTGTGCTGAGGGTCAGGGATGTCGAGGTGTAGGGTCCAAGTCTCACCGTCTGTGGGCGTTCACTGAGAAAGTCCAATATCCACCGACACAGTTGACTGCTGAGGCCAAGGGCTAGCATTTTTGTGATCAGCTTGCTGGGTATGATTGTATTAAAAGCTGAGCTGTAATCAACAAAAAGCATCCTAACATATGACCCTTTCTCCTCTAGGTGATGTAGTGCAGCATGGAGGACAGTGTTTATGGCATCCTCTGTAGATCTATTAGCCCTATATGCATACTGGTGTGGGTCGAGTGAGGAGGGGAGAGATAATTTAAGGTGACCTAGGACCAGCCTTTCAAAGCACTTGGAGACTAGAGATGTAAGAGCAACGGGCCTGTAGTCATTGAGGGAGTTGATGTTTTTCTGCTTGGGCACCGGGATGATAGTGGTGGTTTTCAGGCGCTAACTAGCATTAACAGTTCTCAGGGCCCGCTTTACCTCCTCTAATTGGAGGGTAAGTGGCTGGTCAGCAGGGTCCAGTTGGAGAGAGGTTCTTTCATTCGGACCTCTCTCGAAACGGGCAAAAAAGTGGTTTAGCTCCTCTGCCAGCGATGTATTTGCAGCTGTCGGTGGGTCCCTGCTGCCCCTGAGGTTTGTTAGGTGATGTATTTCCTGCCACATGCATACTGTATCCCTGGAGGTGAAATGGTCCTCGATTTTCTCCTTGTAGGACATTTTAGCTGATTTAATGCCCCGCTTAAGGTTGTGTCTGACAGCGCTGTACAGTTCTTTGTTGCCAGATTTGTGGGCCAAGTCCCGCTCCTTCAGAAGACGCTGGACCTCCGTAGTCATTCATGGTTTCCTGTTCGGAAAGACACGGATGCACTTGTTGATGGTGACACATTCCACACAACATCTGATGTAGAAGCTGCAGCGTACTCTTCTAGGTCCTGGTTATAAAATAGACTCCAGTCTGTGCTCTGAAAACAGTCCTGCAGTTGTAAGGTTGCATCCTCTGGCCAAGTTTTAATGATCCTGGTAGTGGGTTTCTGCTTTCTACTGATGGGGATGTAGGCTGGGATTAACAACAATGACTGGTGGTCTGATTGTCCAAGGGGGGGGAGGGGTAAGGCTCTGTAACCTTTAGGAATGTTAGAATAAACACAGTCTAGTGTGTTTTCCCCTCGAGTTGGGCATTTAACATGTTGCACAAACCGTGGCAGTACTTTCTTTAAGTTGGTGTGATTAAAGTCACCAGTCACGATAAAAACCCTATCAGGATGTGAGTTCTGTTGTTTGTTGATCGCATTTAGCAGGTAGCCCAGTGCTACACCTTAGCCTCCGGAGCTAAGTACACGGCTGTAATAAAAACCACAGAAAACTCTCTTGGGAGATGGTAGGGTCTGCATTTATCTACCATCATTTCTAGGTCTGGTGAGCAATGTGGTTTTCCGGGGGTTGGCATCGAACCGAGGGGAAAAATTACAATATAACACTTTATTCCTCTAGGGTTTAATCTTTATTTATCAGGATTATGTTTATTAACAATACAGAAAAGGAAGAAATGGTATAGAATTACAGATTTTCCATCTATACGGCATCAAAGTATTGGGACACCAAAGTAGACACTTACTGAAGAAACATTTATATCCGTTATTATTTTTTCACATCATCAATTTCTTGAATGTGGCCCTGGTACTGGGGCAGTATAATTACTAATCACTGATGTGTAGCTAACATAGTTCAGTAAAACAAGAAAATGTAAAGCATAAAAATGTCACATGAGGCAGAATCACACCCAGAATAGAATGTCCCCATATTTCCACTTTATACAGAATACCTGTGTTCACATTGGGTTTTGGCTGAAGCACTCTGGAAAAAAAAAATGTGCTTTGAGCATTAAAATTCATCCTGTCAAAAAACATTAATCAAGCATGCCTGTCAGTCCAAAGAACAACATATTAATTAGCTGTTGTTAATGGAGAATATGCAGACATGGCAATAATTGATTGCATAACTAAATTAAAAAAACAACGAAAGTACTCAAATTTATGGTACAATATTGTAACTTTAAACAGTATATGTGAATGTAGAGTTTGCCACTTTGTATATCCACAATAACTGTTTTAGATGAAACAGAATAGCTAAGAAAGGTCATAGTAAATAGTAAACAAGCATAATTATATTGCATTTCATGTACAATGATTTTTTTTTGCGTTTTTTTTCTTCCAGGTTTATTGTAAAATTGGCATTGACCTTCTGGGTAGTTTGGGTACAAAAAATATTAAACTGATTTATTGGCACATTAAAATTAAACTAAATAAATAGTTAACTATCCATAACAATTCCAGCCAATAAAAAATAACCTTGAAGGCAACAGCTGTGAGTTGGGATGTTCATCTGAAACAAAGACTATTTAATTTAATTTCGAGATACAGAGCGGAAACAGGCCCTTCGGCCCACCGTGCCGACCAGCGATCCCCGCACATTAACACGGTCCTACAACCACTAGGGACAATTTCTTTTTTACATTCAGCAAGTCAATTAACCTACAAACCTGTACGTCTTTTGAGTGTGGGAGGAAATCGGATCTCAGAGAAATCCCACGCAGGTCACGGGGAGAACGTACAAACCCCTTACAGACAGCACCTGTAGTCGGGATTGAACTTGGGTCTCCGGTGCTGCATTCGCTGTAAGGCAGCAACTCTACCGCTGCACCACCATGACTGCCCTATTGAAGATATGGCTCCACAACCATTTATATTATTGTCTTGATAATCTCTGCTCTTAAGTAAAATTATTTTCTTATTTTATTTATTTATTTATCAATCTTAATGCATGAATGCAGAATATAAACAAGAATGCACATAGAAAAAATGAATAGACCATCATGCTTTTATCATTAGTTGGAAAGATGTTGTATTAACATTATGACCTTCTGCATCATTTGTTTTCTTTTGTGAGATGCCAATTTACATGCATCATATTATTAGCATAATAGCAACTGTCAAACTTCTGTCAGATAATCTCCTAATGAGCATCACAACATTTATCACAATCTGCAGTTCATATTTTCACACTTTTCGGGGTATCTGGTACCAGTAATATCTGTAATTGAAGCTTTCTGAAGAACCGAAAGAGATAAAAACTAGTAGATAGTCAAAAGTCCTGCCCAGGGATTATAACAGATGGAGAAGGGCACAGCATTGTATCTTCTCGGTTTGACCTTGTTATGCAGTTTTAATTATTTACATGCAGCATTTTTTTTAGTGCCAACTTTATACTGCCTTTGAAGCCTTATGCCATAGTTTGAACATTGAACTCACATGAAGCCGTCCCATCCCCAGCTGCAGGAGGCTCCCCACCAGTCCCCGCCTGCAGCCACTGGGGAGCGGCACCAATAGGCCATGGCAGTGACAGGCCATGGCCACGGCAGCGGTAGGCCATGGCAGAGGTAGGCCATGGCAGCGCTCCCCCCCCACCCTACAGGCCCCTGACAGGCCCCGCCTGAAGCCGTCCCCCTCCCCTGGTTCAAGGACGCTCCCCACCTGAAGCCGTCCACGTCCTCTGGCTACAGAGCACTCCCACTGGCCCCCACCTGAAGCCGTCCCGTCCCCATTGACAGGACGCATCCCTCCCCCCCACACACCCCCGCCAAATACCCACCCCGCCACACAGCGGTAGGACTCTCCCTGCCTAAAGCTGTCCCCATCCCCTGGCTACAGGACTCTCCTGCCGGCCCCCACCTCAAGTCAAGTCAAGTCGACTTTAATTGTCACATACACATACAAGATGTACAGTGAAATGAAAATGGCAATGACTGCAGGATTGTGCAAAACAACAGAACATCAGAAGAGACAGAACAGAACAGAACCAGTATTTATATATTTTTAAAAGACACAAAAGTAATTACTCCCTGGTGAGATCAGAGTTTACAGACCTGGGACCCTGTCCCCTGGCTGCAGACGCTCCCGCCAGCCCCCGCCTGAAGCCGCGCACATCCATAACTGCAGGACACTTCCCCCCACTGGCCCCGACCTATAGCCATCCCCCTCCCACAGCTGCAGGACGCTCCCCACCGACACCTGCCTGAAGCCGTCCCCTCCCCCGGCTAAAGAACGATCCCAGCCTGAAGTTGTCCCCGTCCCCAACTGCAGTTCATTCATCCCACAATACCCGTACTAACCGAAGAAAAGTCCATTCGGCCCACAATGTCCTACTAGCCCTCTGGAAACCAATCCATCTGGCCCACCTCACCTGTACTAGCCCATGAAAAGACCCTTTGGCCCATAATATCCGTGTTAGCCTTCTGAAAACCAGTCCCTTCAGTCCACAACACCCATATTAGCCCTGCAAAAAGCCTCCCCCACCAGGTACCAGGCACCACTCCCCACTCCTCACCGGCCCCTGATAGCTCCCACCTGAACCTGTGCCCCTCCCCCGGCTGCAGGCCACTCGCCACCGACCCCGATAGTCCCCCGCCTGAAGCCGTCCCCCTTCCCCAGCTGCAGAACACAACAAGAGATGCAACAAGAAAGAATGGACTGAATAAATCTCATCTTTAACGTTTTAAATTGTTGTTATATTTTGTAATTCACATTTTAAGGTTTAATAAATCCCTTTTCCACTTGATGTGCCTGTCAGCTGTGCCTGCATAGTAATACATGTGTGGTCTACTTCCCAATGGGAACCCAATGGGTGGGAATGGCTGCGCCGCCGGAGAGCCGCTAAGAGTGGATGGGGAGGATTGAGGGGAGGTGGAGTGATTTCATCTTGACATTTAAATTGTTGTTATATTATAAGATTTATTCACATTTTAAGCTTTAATGAACACCTTTTCCACTTGCCATCAGCTGTGCCTGCGCAGTAATGCCTGCGTGTCAATGGGAACCCAATGGGCGCGAATGGCTGCGCCACCAGAGAGTCGCTGAGAGTGGATGGGGGGGGAGGATGGGGTTTAGGGGGGATGGAGTGAGTGTGAAGGGGGGAATAACAAGGGGCAGAGTGGGGAGGAGGGGAGGAGAGGGGATCAGGAGTGTCACAACAGGGTCCCGTTAGCTGCGCTTGTGCAGTTGGGGTCTAAGGGTGAGTGGTGCAATATTGCATTGGCAGACCAGGCCTCCCGTGTGAGAATGGGATCCAATGGGTCCCACTTAGTCTCAACATTAAATTGTCTTTTGTGCCACTTACATAGATGTTTTAAACAACATCCCAATCCAGTTATGTCGAAGGTGACAATGTACTTTTTTAATACAAGTAACAGCTCATCTATATATTCCATAAGTGGGTAGTTGGGTAAGTAAAGTCAGAGAATGTTTCCACTTTAGGAATATGTAAAACAAATAATTTTAATAAATGTGTAGGTCTCATCTTGGAGTCATAGAGTGATACAGCATGGTAGCAGGCCCTTCGGTAAAACTTGCCCACACCAGCCTACAAGTCCCAGTTACTCTAGTCCTGCCTGACCATATCCCTCCAAACCTGTACTACCCATATATATATCTAACTGTTTCTTAAACATTGGGATAGTCCCTGCCTCAATTACCTCCTCTGGCAGCTTGTTCCATACACTCACCACCCTTTATGTGAAAAAAATTACCCCTCAGATTCCATTTAACCTTTTCTCCTTCACCTTAACCCTATGTCCTCTGGTACTCGATTGACCTACTCTGGGCTAGTCTACCCGGTACATCTACCCGATCTATTCCTCTCATAGGCACAAATATATTACAATTTGACTATCACAATGAATGGCGGTGCAGGCTCGAAGTGCCGAATGGCCTCCTCCTGCACTTATTTTCTATGTTTCTATGTAATTCGAAAAATGCTTAATGGAAACTATTAATTTTATATTCATAAAATATCTATGCCTGTAATGTTTGATGAATGCATGCTCCATTTCCTCTACTTGGTTTTTGTCATACAATTTCAATAGTTGAAGCCTTTCTGGAGTTGCAGGAACAGCTTTCAAATGGAAGGATGGTTTTTAAAGACCTACCCGAAAAACAAAGTATGTCACATGTAATTATATCACTCCATAACATACTGGTCAATAAATAGCTCATCATAGTGGAGCTTGTATTTAACTTGGCAAAAGATTCTGAAAGAATTCACAAAGCTTCTTAGTGCTTATTAGTTACCTGGGAATAATGATTGATCCCAGAGATTTTTCAAGGCTGCTGTGTTCAAGGCTCATTAATTTTAATATTGCATTTTATTCTTGAAGCTAAATTGTTGGAAGGGATCATCATTAGGAACAATTCCTGTCAGGTTGTGGAAAGGTGCCCATAATCACAGGTGGTATGGGTCAAGGCTAATCTGTGTATTGTATGTTAATTTATTAGAACCATCTCAGACAGATCCCTTTAACCATCTCAATGTTGAAGCAACTCAGCCGGCATTATATATATTGTTGGTTTATTTATCCTTGCAGAGATGATTTTACAATTAACTGACCATAAAGAGAAGCTAAACACCCTACTCAGCTCCAGAATATCACTGTAAGTTAGAAATATGTTTGTGGTATGGTGCAATGGAGTTGAAGTATCCATGTTGACACCATGCGGTCTATATTGAAAATGGCTGACTGTGATGGTGAACACTGACAGATAGGAAGTACTCAATTCCCACAATTCTTCATGCATCTATTATTCCTCCGTGTTCTTCCATCCCTTCTTCTTAATGCAGTTCTAGGGCAAGTACTATGCTCTCTTGTTGACCAAGGTGTGCAAGATAATCAGACAATAATGGAATCACATTAAGAGCAACCACATCACACCTCTGTTAATATATATGACTGCTGATCCTGCTATCACCATTCAGCTTTGATGAATGGACATTATGAGAAGCAGGAGTCAATGAAATATGAAAGTTTATCTGAAGAGCAGTGGACAGCATCACAGTATGGTGTTGTCTTGAATAGGTCAATAATTACCACAGCAAAGCTCTTAGCAGACTTGTTGACCCTATTGCAGGTAGCTCTGCTACAACAGAATAGTTGCATGTGTAGAACATTGGGGTAAGGCAGACTACTGCACTAATAGGTAGAAACTAGTTTGTTATTGGGTAAGCACACATCTGATAAGTGGGATTCATTTAAATACCAAATGATCAGAGTTTAGGACTGGCATGTTCCAATAAGGAGGATGGGTAGGGATGGCAAGATAAGGGGATCTTGGATTACAAATATGGTTAAAAAATAATATGTTGATGCTTTAAAAAGAAGAAATCAGATGGAGGCTTTGAGGAATATAAAGCAAGCAGGAAAGATTGGACTCCGGTGATTAGAAGGGTCAGCAGGGGACAGGAAATATCACTGGTGAGTTAGATTAAATAAATTCCCAGATCTTCGTTATACATATATTTAAAATGAGAAGGAAAATAGAAGGAAGGTCCACTCAAAGGTAAACATGCTTAAAATCAGGGTGTATATATAGTACTAAATGCATCTGTACTCACCAAAAAGAAGGTCATGGAGGATAGTAAGATCAGTGTGGGGAATACTCATTCGCTGGCTGGTTTGAGATCAAGAAGGAGGTGGTGTTGGGGCACTTGGAGAATATTAAAATTGATAAATCTTCAGTTTCCTCCCACATTTCAAAGACATACAAGGCATGTAGGCAAATTGGCTTGGTATAAGTGTAAATTGTCCCTTGTGTGTGCAGCTGGTCGGTGTGGACTCAGTGGGCCAAAGGGCCTATTTTGTGCTGTATCTGTAAACTAAACTAAACTAAACTACAAAGAAGCAAACCATTTACCTCCTCATTTTTCTTTTGTGATTGGGTAGCAGTAGATTATTTCTAATTTTATCAAACCATTGCACTGACAACAAAAGATGGCAGAAAAAGGAAGTAATCTCATTTGGCTGAGCATTTAATGTGTAGGTCTGATAATTACTTTTATACTTGGTAAGATTCACCATAGAAACGATCGTCCATTGCTACTGTTGCTAATGCTTCAAATAGAATAAAGTCAGTTTAATGGATGAAATTACAATAATTCATGATAATAGTTCACAAAATAAAATGTATTTTGTTCCCTGAAACTGGAACAGGCTGTGTAACTTGTAGACTTTACAAATCAGAGGTTATAGCCCAAAAGTATTGAATTACATGAATGCAATATGAAATTCTTGAGAAACCACCTTTGCGAGAGGTGAAAACATATTCTTAGTTATTAAGAAGCAAATTGACATAAGGTTTGGCATTAAAATAATTACAATTAAACACTGTATTCCTCAGACTAACTTGCTGTGTCCAGAAGTTTATTATGTCAGTACTTGAGCCATTTTAAGTATGAACCCGAGCCGATTCTTCGTGTTGCGTGATCATGTCCCCCAGTTAAAGTAGATAGCCAGCCAAGAGTCTAAATACTAAATGCAATATCTGCAGAGGCAATTCTGAAGAAAGTTGGAAGCGAAATGTTTACATAATCTGCAGTCACCCAAATGAGATTGTAAAGTTGGATATATCCAATATATTTTACATGGTTCTCTGGGCCAACGTATTGCAGCAAACTATGCCACTACATTGAGGCCTGGCAGATTAATGTGTGCCCCATTTATTTATCTTTAAAGGCACTGGTTGGCCAGCTCTACATAAGGTTACACAGTGGCTCAGTTGGCAAAACTGCATAACTCCAAGAGCCAAGATCAGACTATTCTTTTATTTATTTATTTATTTTAAATTTTTTATTTTGATTAGCAGTACAGTAAATTACATTAATACATCGCATATATCTTATTACATTATGTTGTACCACTTCATTTTTTGAGCTTTAAAAAAGATAGAAATAAAAGAAGTAAGGAAAATAAGCAAGAGTCGAGAAAGTGCAGGAAAGTGTTGGGAGAAGAGAACCCCTTATGGAAAGAATTAGAGAAGGAAGTAACGAAAATAAATAAGACCCTAGAAAGAAAAGAAAAAAAAGAAGAAAGGAAAATCAATCGCTCTATTGTAACACAAAACTCCGCAAAAAAGGATATACCAACCGTGTTTTTTATTAAACGTTTATTGTATACCCCCCCGTTACCAGATCCTGGTAGCCTTTATGTTTTAACTTATTATTGCACCTTATGCTTGTAATAGTTCCATAAATGCAGACCACGTCTTTTGGAAGTGATCTGCTTTGCCTGCTAGGAGGAGTCTCATCTCTTCCAAGTGTAGTGTTTCGAACATGCTTGAAATCCACATTTTTATTGTTGGTATTGGAGCATTTTTTCCAAATATTTGAGTATAAGCTTTTTTTCCCCATTATTAGCCCATAATTAAATAAATTCTTCTGAAACACGTCTAATTCAGGGTTACCCTCTGATATTCCGAAGATAATTCATTCTGCTTTGGGTAGTAGTTTTGTTTTAAATAATTTTGTGAAGATTTCAAATATTTTGTTCCTGAATTTTTATACAGAAAACAAAAGAGTGCGCTATGTTAGATTCTTGTGACTGACATTTATCACAAATTGGTGAGACATTGGGGAAAAGTTTATTTATTTTAGTTTTTGAATAATATAGTCTATGTAATGTTTTATATTGGATTAGAATATGTTGTACGTTGATCGAGCATTTATGCACATATAGTAAGTGTTTATCCCAGCTCTCTTTTGAAATTTTTATAGCTAGTTCTTGTTCCCAGTCTCTTCTAATATTATCGGTTGTAGGTATTTCTATTTCCAAAATAATATTATATAAGTATGATATTAGATTTGCTGATTCAGCCTTTATCTTCATGGCTTCATCTAATAAGTCTGGGGGCATGTTATAATAGTCTTTTGTATATTTTTTCAGATAATCACGGATTTGAAGATATTTGAAATATTGATTATTTTTCAAGTTATATTTCAGTTGTAATTATTGAAATGGTACATAATTTTCCTAATTTATACAAGTCTCCGAGCGTTTTGATTCCCGTTCTTTCCCATTGTGTAAATGATGTATCTATAATTGAGGGTTTAAACAAAGGGTTATTGGCTATTGGCATTAGCAGAGAAAGATTTCTTAATTTTAAGTTCCGTTTTATTTGTTTCCAAGTTCTAATTGTACTATGTATCATTGGATTTTTATTATAATTTTTGGTATTCAAATTCGTTGGTGAAAGGAGAGTCGCTCCTGTATTACCAGGAGCGCAGTCCTCTCTCTCCATTATAATCCAATCCACCTGCTGGGCAGAGTTGTCCAGCAGGTGAATCATATTTTTAATATTTACCGCCCAATTATAGTACATAAAGTTAGGGAGCGCTAGACCACCCATCTCTTTTGGTTTACTACGATGTGCTCTTTGTATTCTGTGGGATTTATAATCCCATATAAAGTTTGTGATGTCTGAGTCTAATTTTTTGAAAAAAATTTTGGGAAGATATATTGGAATTGATTGAAATAAATATAGGATTTGTGGTAAAAAGATCATTTATTCGACCTATTAAAGACATCGGCAGCGTTTTCCAGAATTTAATTAGATTGTTTAATTTCTTAAGTAAGGGGCTATAATTAGCATTAAACATACCGTGATAATTTCTAGTGATTTCAAATCCTAAGTATTTAAATTTTTCTGTGGCTATTTTAAAGGGGAATTTCAAATTTCGGTTTTATCGACATAATTTCACTTTTGTTCCAGTTTATTCTGTATCCTGAGAAAGATCCGAAGTCCTCAATTAGGCTTAATATGTTTGGTATACTGATTTGGGGTTTTGTGATATACAGTAGTACATCGTCTGCGTATAAGGATATTTTGTTATTTGAATGTTTTGTATTATAACCGTAGATGTCAGGATGTGTTCTAATTTTTTCAGCTAAAGGTTCAATTACCAGAGCGAATAACAGCGGTGATAATGAACATCCTTGTCTATTGCCCCTTGATAATTGGAATTTCGTAGATAGTATATTATTAGTTATTATTCTAGCCATGGGTTTGTTATATAATAATTTTATCCATGCGATGAAGCTCTCTCCCATTTAAAATTTTTGCAATACTTTAAACATATAATCCCATTCTACTTGATCAAACGCTTTTTCTGCGTCCAATGAAATGACAGATAACTCTTGTTCTTGAGACTTGTGAGAGTGCATTCAAACTATTCTGAAGTTGCAAGATGCTAATTTGGAATATGGAGACCTTCTAGGTCATGTTCCAGAGAGGATCTATTGTGCTCATTTATTCTATGATTTGACTGGATAGCATGCGGAACAAGCATTCCACTGCATCTCTGTAAAAGTGGTCATACTGTAAATAAAGTAACTAACTTGGTGCTGCTAACTAGCACCACAGACCTGGGTTCAATCCTGACCTCAGGGGCCGAGCGTGTGGAGTTTGACCATTCTGCCTATGACTGTGTGGGTGCTCCAGTTTCCTTTCTTATCCCAAAGATGTGTGGGTTTGAATGTTAATTGGCCTCTGTAAAATTGCCTCAAATGTGTGGGGAGTGGATTAGAACTAGTGTGAACGGGTGATTGATGGCCAGCTTTGCTATGGTTGGCCGATGGGCCTGTTTCTATTTTATATCTCTAAAGCTAAATTGAAAACTTTCCAGCATGTTTGGTTGTATTTTATAGCAAAGTAGAACAAATATGTCATTCCAAGTCTGCAGGAGTGTGATTTGGAGGGGAACCTGCAGGTAATGTGTTGTCATGCTTTATCTACAGACTGCCACCCCAAAAACTGTAGCATGGCTTGAGAAGGCTATGGAATTGACTTTGAATGGCAGTCTTGAGTAGATCTGGTGGCACTGTCCACCTCATGGTAAAGTCTTTGTTGTGCTCAGATGTAGCAGTCTTGTCCAACCTCAGCTCCCTGCACTTTGAATATCTTGCAGTGAAATGCCATTCCTTCCACCTCCCATGGGAATTCACAACCATCATTATGATTGTGCTCTATGTCCCGCTACAGGCAGATGTTCTGCTAGCACTGGAGGAACTGTATATTGTGGGCAGAAATCACCAAATGGCATATCCCAGCACAGGTCAACAACTATGACTTCAACACCCTAGTTTGAAGGACTCACCAACAAACTACCAGCAACATGTCTCCTGCAGCATGAGGATCTAAAGCTTTCAACTGCTATTCAACTATCATTGCCTATTGATCTACCCCTCATTTTGGAAAATCAGACGGCTTGGTTGTGCTTCTTTCTACACATGGGCAACCAATGAAGAACGCAGTTCAGCAGAGAGGATTGTACAGAGCTGGACAGGGGAGGTAGAGAAGCAACTTATTGACTATTTGGCATCAGTAGACTGGCCGATGTTCAACGACTTAATAATGGACCTGAACGAATATGTCATGGTTGCTACTGACTTCATAATGTATGATGGAGTGAGTTTCCTTCTGAGTGTTCCATAACAGTTTTATTAGTTTTTACATAGTTACGGACAAGGACAGTGCTGGTACTGAATTTAAACTTTTAAATTAGAGCAAGGCGACCTTTGATGGTCTTAAACAGGGACTAGCAAAAGTTGATTAGGGTAGGTTGTAGGCAAGAGCACGTCAGGAAAGTGGGAAAAGGATCAGTGAGAAGTCAAGGTCTGTTAGAGCGAAGGGAAAGGCAGGTAGAGTAAGGACAACTAAATGATTGAGAGAAATTGACACCAGCCAGGCATGGATCAGATACAGGTAGGTGAAATCAAGTGCATCCCTGTAGTACTATAAGAGATTGAGGAGCATACTTAAGAAGATAATCACGAGGATTAAACAGGGCATGAGAAAGCTCTAACAGATACGATTAAGGAGAATCCAAAGAGATGTTGTGAGCATCTCATTAACGGGACGGAGGTGGAACGTGTTTCTAGCTTCAGGTTCCTGGGAGTCAACATCTCCGATGACCTCTCTTGGACCCACAATACCTCAACTCTGATCAAGAAGGCTCATCAGCATCTCTTCTTCCTGAGGAGACTGAAGAAGGTCCATCTGTCTCCTCAGATCCTGGTGAACTTCTACCGCTGCACCATCGAGAGCATCCTTACCAACTGCATCACAGTATGGTATGGCGACTGCTCTGTCTCCGACCGGAAGGTATTGCAGAGGGTGGTGAAAATTGCCCAACGCATCACCGGTTCCTCGCTCCCCTCCATTGAGTCTGTCCAAAGCAAGCGTTGTGGCGGAGGGCGCTCAGCATCGCCAAGGACTGCTCTCACCCCAACTATGGACTGTTTAACCTCCTACCATCCGGGAGGCACTACAGGTCTCTCCGTTGCTGAACCAGCAGGTCGAGGAACAATAGCTTCTTCCCGGCGGCTGTCACTCTACTCAACAACGTACCTCGGTGACTGCCAATCACCACACCCCCCGGACACTTATTATTATTTATTCAAATAATTTGCTATGTCGCTCTTCCAGGGAGATGCTAAATGCATTTTGTTGTCTACTGTACAATGACAATTAAAATTAAATCGGAATCTGAATATTGAAGACGGTTATCAAGAATTACAGTGGAATCTTGATCAACTAGACAAGAGGGCCAAGGAATAGCAAAGTAAGTTTAATTCAGAGAAGTGTGAGGTGTTGCATTTTGGGAAGTCCAAACATGTAGGACCATCATAATGATAGTTAGGGCCCTGGGGAGTGTCACAAAACAAAGGGTTATAGGAGTATAAGTGCATAGTTTGCTGAAAGCAGCATCGTGGGAAGATAGGGTGGTGAAGACATGCAGGCCTTCACCAGTTATGGAACTGAGTATAGGTCATTATGTTATGTTGAACAAGATTTTGATGAAGCCACACAGAATATCATGTCCAGTTTTTATCACCCTGCTACAGGTAAAATGCCATTAAGCTGGAAAGAGTGCAGAGAAGATTTCCAAGGGTGTTGCCTGAACTTTAGACCCTGAGCTATAGCGAGATGTTTGGCAGGCTAAGACTTTATTCCTTGGACTATAGAAGACCAAGGGATAATATCATAGATATGTTTAATAAAGATTGTCTTTATACCCTGGGTAGGGGAATCAAGAAAGAGGAAACATATTTTAAGCTGGGACAGGATTGATTTAATAGTAACATGAGGGGCAACATTCACACAGAGTGGTGGGTATTTCGAATGAGCTGCCAGAGGAAGCAGGTACAATAACAACATTTTTAAATTGTTTCAACAGGTACATGGATAGAAAGATTGGAAGGTATATGGACCATGTGCAGGCAAATTAGTAGTTTAGATGGGGTGGCTTGGATGAGTTGGGTTGAATGGCCCATTTCCATGTTATACAGGTATGTATGACACTATGATTCTATGACTGCTCTCTCCACCTAAATTCACAGATCAGCTTCACTTGTAGACTATTTGGCACCACCTGCTAAGCTATATTGCACACTTTATGACACACAGACACATAAGCAATGCAAGCTGTTTTATGACAATCGTAAGTTTGGGCCTTAGTGATATATCTCGTCTATTGGCAATGCAGTTACTGCCAGAGGAATGCTGCAATCATGAAAATGAACAGGCTGTAAGGAGGTGGTAACTGCCTACATTCCAGTCAATGAGCATGGATTGTTGCATATTGTAATCTATGCACTGTTCTGAGGACATCCAGTTTAGCCTCAGGAGAAACCACGAAATGCAGAGGTAGACAAAAATGCTGGAGAAACTCAGCGGGTGAGGCAGCTGCTGGTTTACAAAAAAATACATAAACTGCTGGAGATACAACTATCCCAAAACCTCATCCCTTACATCCATTCTATCCCCAAAACCTCCTCCCTTTACATCCAGGTATTCCAAAGGGACCCAGTCCACCAAGCCGTCCTGGTTCCAGGTGATACACAGGTTTTCCATCTGATCAATTTACTGCTCCTCAGAGTATTCTCAAAGTGGCATCACCTTTATAACTTAATGGTATGAACAATGATTTCGATAACTAACAAACACCACCCCTCCCCCCACATAATTCTGAAGAAGGGTTCGGACCCGATTGACTGTTCTGGACCAGCATGTCCTCAGAGATGCAAGACTCCTGAGTTACTGGTTCTAAACCTGGTTACTCCTTGGTTTCAACCTCTCTTACCTTTACTCCTAACCTCTTTCCTACTTTTCAAAGTATTGTGAAAAAAAAAATGAGATTTTGAAACACAGAAGAAAAATTTGGCTATTAAAATTTTGTAGCCAAACATTTAGATTAAAATCAAAAATCCATTTGCACAAGAGGCTGCCTGTTAAATCTGTTGTGTTTTGCCATTAGGCAGTTCTGGTTGATGTGGTGCAGTGTGGGTGGCCCAGCCACTCACCATTATTTTTTCCAGATTAAGATCACAACCAGGGCTGCCAACTCTCACGCTTTGAGCGTGAGAGTCACGCATTTCAGCCAATTCCCACACCCTCATGCTGATGACAGAATTCTCACGCTGTCTTCTGTCCCTGCACGGCAAGAATCCTATAGCGGAGCCATACGATCTTCGCTGCACAGTTTGTCTTTTTGCGCCACATGACAGCGATCTGTGCGGTCTGGGGAAGTGTGTCAGTGACGGCTGTGAGTGCCGTTGCATCTCTTCTCTCTTGGTCCGTTGTGCAGCCGCAGGGTGTCAGCGCCTCTTTGCGCCGGCTGCGAGCGCTTCGCTGCCGGCCGCCGCTGTAGCCTCGCTCCCTCCCTCCTACCCTTCAACTCACATGGCAGCGCCAGCACCGACAATCCATGCCCACCCAGACCGTGCCCACATTGGGTGGCCGGGGAAAGAGAGGGAGGAGAGAGGGAGGGGATAAAGAGTGAGAGAGAGAGGGAAAGAAAAAAAGGGAGGGATGGAGGCAAAGAGAGACAGGGGGAGGGAATGTAGAAAGGGTATGAAGGAAGGGAAGGAGAAAGGGGAGAAAGAGGGAGGATGAGGAAAAAGAGGGAGAGGGAGGAAAGAGGATGGGGGAGGAAAGAGGGTGGGAAGGGGAGGAGAGAGGGAGGGATGGGGGGAGGAAAGAGGAAGAGATGGGGAGGAGGGAGGAAGGGGTGGAAAGAGGGAGGGAGTGGGGAGGAAAGAGGGAGGGGATAGGAAAGGTGTGTGTATGTGGGTGACTGTCTCCTGTGTGTGTCTCCTTGTGTGTGTGTGTGTCCTTGTGTGTGTGTCTCCTTGTGTGTGTCTCCCTGTGTGTGTGTGTGTGTGTCTCCCTGTGTGTGTGTCTCCCTGTGTGTGTGTCTCCGTCTGTGTGTGTGTGTGTGTGTGTGTGTGTGTGTGTGTGTGTGTGTGTGTGTGTGTGTGTGCGTGTGTGAGTGTGTGCCTCTGTCTGTCTGTGCCTCTGTGTGCGTGTGTGCCTCTGTGTCGCCCTGTGTGTGTGTCTGTCTGACTCCCTGTGTGTGTTTTATTCTGTCTCCCTGTGTTTGTGTCTGTCTCCCTGTGTGTGTGTGTGTGTCTTCCTTTGTGTATGCGTCTCCCTGTGTGTCTGTTGTCACATCCTGGCCTTAGATAGGGCTGCCAACTCTCACATTTTGAGCGTGAGAGTCACGCATTTCAGCCAATTCTCATGCTGATGACAAATTCTCATGTTGTCTTCAGTCCATGCACAGTTTGTCTCTTTGCGCGCCACATCACAGCGATATATGTGCCGTCTGCGGAAGCGCGTCAGTTGGCGGCTGTGAGTAACATCATGTCTCTTCTCTTCTTTCTTGGTTGGATGTGCAGCCACTGACAACATGAAGCAGCCGGAGTTAAAAACTAACCAGGTGAATCGGGTTGTAAAACATGGGGGGACTACAATGAGGCCAAACATCTAGGACAGGGTTTGGCAACCTACGGCACACGGGCCGAATCCGGCCCATAACCCGAAAAACCACGGGTTTTTTTCAATTTGTTTTCGCGGGGTCGGGGCAGGTGAGCCGACCAGAGAACTGCAGCCTGTCCCTGGGAAGGGAGCTGATGTGGGTTGGGCACGCAGAATGCCAACTTGATCATTATGGACAAATTGGGCCAGCCATGTACACGTTGTATAACTCTCTGACTGTATAACTATGCAGATCTGAATGGGCTTAGAATTACCATTTAAGCAAAATTGTCCCCACTTTCCCCACTTTGATTCTTGAGATTAATATCCCTTTGCTCTGTTAACAGCGTTAAAGTACTTATGAGGTAGAGTCAGGAAAGGGAACATGTTATTTTTTTTTAGTTTGCTTTAATTTGTTAGTTGATTGTTTGTTGAGTGCCATAATTTCTGAAATGGTCTTAAAGTAATTTATTTTTTGTCCAAACAATTGGAACTTGCATAAAATGTTTTGCATTATTAGCAGGGCTGCCAATGAGGGCTGCTTTGAGCGTGAGACTAACGCATTTCACAAAATTCTCACGCTCTCACACTGATCACAAAATTTCTCGCGTTCAAAAAATCTGCAGGTGCTGGAAGTTCAAAATAAAGCAAAAATTGTTTTAGAGGTGAGTAAAAATCATCAGGGGAATATAAGGTGAATGCATAGTCTTTTTCCCAGGATATGTGATTCAAGCACTAGAAGGCATTGGTTTAAAGAAGGGCGGTCAAACTACCGGCCCGCCGGATGATTTGGAGGAAAAAAACGTAGTTTAGTTTCTCCCATGCAGATGGTGTGATAGGGGAGACACCGCGGTGGTCCCAGCACCAACCCCCCTCCCCCTTCCCCCTTGAGGCATGGCACACACCTCCCACCCTCGCCTCCGGTGGCTCTATGTCTGTCGGCTGCTCTGTCCACACTCCAGGGAGTTTTAACCCCGGCCCAAAGCCAGGAGTGGACCGGGTGATTGGGGGCGTCGGTGCCGCCTCCGGAGCCGCGAGGATGATCTCGGGCTAAGGCTCCGCTCCGATGCCTGACCCCCGGGTCACTGACCCTCACCTCCCCCGGACCCCCGGGGCACTGACCCTCACCTCCCCCGGACCCCAGCTGGACAAGGAGCACCTGGGCTGCACCGCATTCCCGGGAGGGGGGGAGTGAAACGCTCCCCGGGCATCGTCAAGTCTCTGCTCATTCCGGATGTTGTCGCCGCTTCACTGACACTGACACTGACACACTCTCATACATACACTGACACACACAAGGTTTAAAGGGATATGGGCCAAATGCAGATAAATGGGACTAGTTTAGATGGGGCATCTTGATCTGCATGAACAAGTTGCGATGAAGGGCCTATTTCCATGCTGTAAAACTATGACACATTGTAGAAAGGGTGCAATTGCTCTGGAGAGGATCCAGGTGTGTTTTATGAAGATGTTGGCTGGGCTGGAATTTTTTTTTCATTTTGAAGAAAGATTTGATAATTGGGATTGTATTCTCTGCCGCAACAGAGGTGAAGAAAAAACTTAGTTGAGGTGAATAATATTATGAGAATAAGACCTGTTTTGCTTAACAAATAGTGTAGGAAGGAATTGCAGAAGCTGGTTTAACTGAAGAAAGACACTAAAAACTAGAAAAACTCAGCAGGACAGGCAACATCTCTGGAGAGAAAGAATGGGGTGATGTTTCGGGTCGAGACCTTCAGTCTGAAGAGGTTGAAAAACAGCCATAAAACACAATGACTGGACATGTGTGTAATCCAAGTAAGGGCAGAAATCAGAATCATGTGTTCATCTTCATTCATGTAACAACATAATAAATATATCACAGAAAAAATAGTTTAATGAGGTGGCATGGTGGCACATTGATAGAGTTTCTACCTTACTACCACATGGGTTTTCTCTGGATATTCTGGTTTCTCCCATATTCGAAAGAAGTGCAGGTTTGTAGGTTAATTGGCTTCTGTAAATTGTCCCTGGCGTGATGGATGGAATTGGTGTATGATATATTGCTGGTCGGTGTGGACTTGGTGGGCTGAAGGGCCTGTTTCCATATATATTTTTACATATATATCTTAATTTCATTGAACCATATATGATTGAATATGTGTCTTAGTTTTATATTCAAAGGGTAAGGTTGAATGATTTATTTGTGCAGAACAGTGATGGAAGTCCGAGTTTTGCTTTGTTTCTCTGTGTTTTTCTCTATATATATATGCATAACAGCATGAATATAATCTGATTTCAATACCTGAATATTGTCATTCATGTGCTGCACCTATTGATCAGAGCCTGGCTCTATTGTGGAATGTAATTAGAAATGTAATTTAGCCTAACCTTACTCATACCTAATCCAATTTAAAGCATAAATGTTGCTTTCAAGTGTGAGTTAAAAGGCTCGTGACAGTATGCACCAGATTGCACAATTTCAAGCTGAAAAAATCAAAAGGTCCCTACCATGGGAGGGGGAACACTCCCTCCTCCCTCCCCCCCCCCCCCCCCCCCCCCCCCCCCCCCCCCCCCCCCCCCCCCCCCCCCCCCCCCCGCTAAGCTCCCCTCACAATTTCTCACTCTCAACTCTCACCCAATGTTGGCAGCCCTGTCATAACTAAATTGCTTTACTACATCATGAGGACCTGGGAACCTAATTGAACTCATTGGCAGCTTTGGAAAAAGAATCAGGTGAGAAACACAAAGCTTGGAGCTTGCCAGCGCCTGACTCTTGTTTGTCTGTTGCTGGCGCAGTGGTGGTGCTGCATGAGTGAGCAGAGGAAGACTCGCTCTTTGCACAACTTTGTGTCGCCATTGTAACAGATTGCAAGAGGTGGAGCTGGCCTTCAGTGTTTTAACTGATTATTACTGTCTTTGGATGTGTTTGCCTTGTACTAGAGAGGAGCTCTTGATGTCCTGGAAGCAGATGGCAATGTTCGCCATCTGACTCTCTGGTGACCCTAACAGTGTGAAGTCATTCCCCACATCCACTGCCAAATAGTTGTGCCAGAATTTTCAGATATGGATGGTAGCTTTTTGGCAATCTCCCATACAATGTCACTGAATGCATAATATAATGTGATGGTGTTTTGCTTCCAAAGAATCATCCATTATCATGATTCATCAGGCATTCACATTTTACTACTGGTTCTTAATCTGTTAGTCCAACTTCCATGCAGAGGGAAGCTTTTATCCACTCATCATCTGCTGAAACAATTTAAATACATGTTTGTGATTTTCTAAATATGGAATATGCAAATAAACATTCAATCAGCAACTTTTCAAAGTATTGGATGTCATAGAGTCATAGAGTGATACAGTGTGGAAACAAGCCCTTCAGTCCAACTCACCCAACAATGTCCCAGCTACCTTAGTCCCACTTGCCTGTGCTTGGTCCATAACCCTCCAAACCTGTCCTATCCATGTACCTGTCCAACTGTTTCTTAAATGATGGGATAGTCCCAACCACAATTACCTCCTCTGGCAACTTGTTCCATACACCCACCACCCTCTGTGTGAAAAAGTTACCCCTCGGATTCCTATTAAATCTTTTCCCCTTCACCTTAAACCTATGTCCTCTGGTCCTCAATTCCCCGACTCTAAAAGACTCTGTGCATCTACCCGATCTATTCTTCTCATGAATTTGTATACCCCTATAAGATCTTCTCTCATCCTCCTATGCCGTGGAATAGAGACCCAGCCTACTCAACCTCCCCTATAGCTCACACCGTCTAGACCTGGCAACATCCTCGTAAAACTTTTCTGAACCCTTCCAAGCTTGATAATATCTTTCCTACAACATCGTGCCCAGAACTGAACACAATACTCTAAATACAGTCTCACCAACGTCTTATATGTCAAAAGCAAGGACGGGCCTCCTCTACACAGCCACTGACTGGCAGCTGCACGTCGATCTAGCCAAACAACTGAAAATTCCACAGCACATCACAGCAACATCACTCCGGCCAGACATGATCATCACCTCTGAAGTGACAAAATAGCTGATCATTCTGGAGCTGACTGTGCCATGGGAAGAGTGTATTGAAGAGGCTAACGAGAGGAAACGCGCAAAGTACCAGGAACTTCACACAGAGTACATGGAACTTCACATATTTTCTATGTTTCTATGTTTCTATGAACTGGTGGAGATGTGCAGGACAGCGGCTGGAATACATACTATGAGCCCATAGAGGTGTGCTGTAGAGACTTTGCAGGATGCTTACTCTACAAAGTCATCAACCGGTTGGGCATTAAGGGGCTGGCAAATAAGATGGCCATTCAATCCGCAATCGAAGCCGCAGAGAAAGCCACTAGGTAGCTTTGGATTAAGTGGGCTGATCTGTGGGTGTTTGCTGCTGGGACGCAAGTCGGGGCCTGATCAACCCTGGCTGGGTCGCCTGGGCGAGGGTGTCTGATGTTGTGAGACCCGAAACACCCGATGACCCCAGGTCACATCACTGAGGATGCATCCCAGCGCATCTAGAAGATTATCTTTCACACAACATGACCTCCCAACTTCTATACTCAATACTCTGACTGATGAAGGCCAAAGTGCCAAAGACCTTTTTGACCACCTTATCCATCTGCGACTCGACCTTCATGGAACCATGCACTTGTACTCCGAGATCTCTATGCTCTACAACACTAACTAGAGGCCTACTGTTTACTGTGTAGGTCCTGCCCTTGTTCGACATCCCAAAATGCAACACCTCACACCCCATTCTTCTGCCCACCTGATCAATCGATCCATATCCTGCTGCAACCATTCACAACCACCTTCACTATCTGGAAAACCACTAACTTTTATATCATCAGCAAACTTGCTAATCTTGCCCTGTGTGTTCTCATCCAAATCATTGATGTAGATGACATACAGTAACGGGCCCAGCACCAAACCCTGTGTCACAGATTTCTATTTTGAGAAGCAACCTTCCACCATTTCCCTCTGCTTCCTTCCATGGAGTCAATTTGCTACCCATTCAGCTATCTCTCCTTGGATCTAACCCTTCTGAGCAGTCTACCATGCGGCACCTTGTCGAAAGTCTTACTAAAGTCCATGTACACAACATCTACAGCTCTGTCTTCATCAATCTTTTTGCTCAAGTCTTCAAAAAAATCAATCAGATTTGTGAGACACGACCTCCCATGTATAAAACCATGCTGACTATTCCTAATCAGCCCTTGCCCATCCAAATGCCCGTGCCCTAACCAACTACAGTTAAGCTCACTAGCCTATAGTTCCCAGCATTTCCCCTGCAGCCCTTCTTGAAAAGAGGCATAACATTTGCCACCCTCCAATCCTCTGGCATCTCTCTTGTATTTAAGGACGACTCATAAATTTCAACCAGGGCTCCTGCAATTTCCTCACTAGTTTCCCGCAATGTCCTTGGATATATCTGATCAGGCCGCGGAGATGTGTCTACCTTCAAACACGACAGTATCTTCAGTACTTCCTTGATGGTAACTCTGACTGCTCTCATGACACTTCCAGTGACTGCTCCAATTTCCTCCGTCCTATTGTCTTTCTCCTCGGTAAATACAGAGGAGATACAAATACATACAGATACAGATGTATTGAAAATCAAATAGAAAACTGGGTATTCCAAATAGCTGTTTCAGAGGATTGTGGTTGGACTATTCAGGTGAGTTACGTGCTCTTGCAGATCATGGCAACCTGTCTCAAAATGTATCCAGGAAGTCACCAACACAATCGGACATAGTGAAGGAAAGAATTTGCCAGTTGACAATCATCATAGCAGGTAGCAACCACAGAAACTGGAGCAAGTGTCAATGGAAACATTACAAGTCTGACTTGGCTGCAGGTTGAAACAACAGTTCGGGTACTTGGATGTCTTATTTCCTTCAGTGGCACCAGTCCCTGGAACATGTTCAGGAAGAACAAAGCAAACTGAGAACCCAAGCAAAGGACCACAACCTCCACTAACTTAACAACAATATTTATTTCCGACTGCTCTCGATTTGACATCCATTCATGATGTTTTTCTTGCTTAAGATCACAGCCTAAAATTTTTATCAGGGAGGCAAAAGTGATATATAATAGTAAGATTAAACGAGAACTTATCAGTTTGAAGTTTGATCTGTATTTTATGAGGAGTTACAATGAGGGATTACGTGAAGAACCCGTTCAGCACGCATGCGCGGCATACTTCAAAGCAGCGGTGTGGAATCACAGATAGACACAGTTATTGAAGTAAACATAGTAAAGATAAGGAGACATCAGTTTATGAATTTGACCCATATTATTGAGGGTGGGAGCGGAGGGCACGTAATTCCTCATCGTAACTCCTCATAAAATACAGATCAAACTTCAAACTGGTAAGTTCTCGTTTAATCTTACTATTTTACTTCGGAGTCACGTGAGTGATTCCGTGAAGATTTCAAAGCTCTGTGATTTCAAACCGTGTAACAGTTATTACTACATCACTGCCAAAGTCTTTGAGGGAGGAAGTGTGTTATCGTAATCAACCAATGAATCTGTTTGTAGAAAAACACAATGGTATTTTTTAACAATAACAACAAAGAAATTAAATTGCTCCCCTGGGCTTAAATTAAATATTTGCAGTCTGTAAAATCTTTCCTGCAAATAAAACAGGTTTTGCCAACGGCTTATTATAAAATTTCTGAACGGTCTTTCCCCCCACCATCCTGCTGTAGCCAGGATGTGGTTTATAGGCACGTCCATCATTTTAGCCGTCGACGTGGATGCTGCCCTGGTGGAATAAACTTTGTACATGTTAGTTTTTATCCCAGCAGCTTTTAGCACCTGCTTGAGCCATCTCGAAATGGCTCGTCACCCGACCATAAGGTTTTTTATGACTGACCCACAAGACTTTTCATCTCCCTCGAATATTTTGGTTGTGTCTATGTAGGATAATAGGGTCATGGCACATAACCATGCTTCTGGCGGGTAAGCTCGGAATTCCACGACTGCATTAGATGTTCCTGGTCTGCTCTGTTTGATCATTCCCTGGATAACGACAGAGATCTGGTCTGGAGCTGTGAGCATGGTGTCCAGTCGCAATAGGGTAGTGACTGGACCCTCTGTGCAGCTACAAGTGCAATCAACATGAGTGTTTTGAGCATAGATGGTTTCAGGTTGAGGGATCTGGCTGGTGGGCATCCCCATAGGTATGTCAGGACCACACTGACATCCCATATATGGGTGTACCTTGGTCTAGGGGTTAGAGTTGTAAATACCCTTCATTAGTTTGACCACCAGGTGGTGGGACCCTATGGCCTGTTGTCCTGGAGCTGGTTTTAAATAGAGAGGCAGGGCAATTCTAGCTGTGTTGATGGTTCTGTAGCTGAAGTCCTTCATCGTGGTGAAGGTTTGCCAGGAATTCCAGTATGTTGGTCACTGTAGCGGTTGAGTAGGTGGTCCCTGTATCCAAGCAGTACTTCTCCCATTTTTTGATGCTGGACAAGTGCTGTTTTTCAGTGGATATTCGGAGGGATGCTGACATGGTGTTGACGGTTTGTTATGATAATCCCAGTCCCAGAAGTGGTTGTGCAGCATCTGCAACCCAGGAGTTTGATTTTCTCATGGCACGGGTGGCTTGCGCCCAACACTGGGTGTTAATAACTCTGGGTCACCGGGGAATACCATCGGAGTTCCAGCAACCATGTCATGGAGTATTGGGAACCATGGCTGTGTAGGCCAGTCGGGTACTATCTAAATACCTGAAGCACAGTCCATTTGTACTGTGCGTAGCCCGCGACTGATGAGGCAGAAGGGAGGAAATGATAGAAGAAAAATGTCCCCAATGACCTGCATCTATGTGCTGCCTCAGGGTTGTTTCTCAAGGTACCTGGTGATTTAGTCTAAAGGCAAATAATCGAATCTGTACCCATATTGCTTGAAACTTTTGTAAAAAAAAAAAAAAATTGGGGGGGGTTTTAACATCCATTCGATGTTTTCATTAAATTTACGTGATCTGGTGTCTGCCACTGTATTTAGCTTACCTGGTAGGTAAGTTACTGATAGCCAAATATGTATTTGGACACACCAATGCCAAATTGTATTTACCAACTTGTCGCATTACACCGAGTTTATGCCACCCATATGGTTAATGTAGGCCACCACCGTAGTATTATCTATTTATAACCGTACATGCAAGTGATGCATATTTATGCATATGCTTTTAAACCATAAAAGGTCAGCCAATTCAACTATGTTGTCTTGGCAATGTTACAGTCACGTAGACTGAATTAATTGTGAAGCCCAAGTAGTCCATGATAGAGGACGGCTTCAACTTAGATTTATCTGGCTGTAAGACAACCCCAGGGTTTCGAATAACTGTTTGGTAGCTGAACAGCTAACATAGTGAAATTCATGGTCTTGCCTACCATTTAGGATATCATCAAGATATGCCATGACAATATGTTTTTGTCTTCTGAATATTGCCAGAGCTGGTTTTAGGGTCTGGGTGACACTCTTGGGCTGATATGAGCCCATTGGGTAACACATTAAACTGCTATATCTGCCCCATCCAGTTAAATTTCAGGTATCTGCGATGATCCTTGTGAATGGTAGAAATGGTAAACATCTTTAAGATGAATGCTTGCAATGAAGTATCCTTTGGAATTTAGTTGTTTGACAGTAACAACCGGTTCCATTTTGAAATGTATATACTTTAAAACATATTTACTGAAGTTAAGCCAATGATGATGGGACATCCACCATCTTTTTAGGGTTTAGTGAATATATTTGATACGAATTGCAAGGGTTCAGGTTTCCCCATGACACCCTTTGTACTTAGTCTCACCAGTTCAGCTTGACCCTCTTGTTTCTTTAACGGAGAGAGGAAAAATACCCTCTGGGGTGACTGTTGTCCTGGTGGCAATTTTTCTAGTATTAAATGTTTTCATTAATGCCATTGAGTATATACTGATCACTCATGATAGATTCCCATGTGTTGGTATGCTCTATATACTGGTAGGAACCAGACCCACCTACCTCCATGGCTATGGGTATTCTGGTTCTTCTGTTTCCTGCCGGTCCAATGAGTGTTGCACGTCATCTGACGTGGCAGTGACGTTGGGGGGTGGCACATTTTCCATGGGGTCCGCTCTGGGCCCTGGTCTAAATAAGACTTTTGGTGATAGATGCGGACCCCGAGCTTTCATCAGTCCGATATGGTAGACGTTGACTGATGGATGTGATGGGGTGCTGCTGCGTCGGAATTACTATTTTTGGTTACTCGTTCCGGCCCTGCCCTCATGAGCCGAAAGTTTTGTAAAACCTCTTGCATGTCCTTCATATGCTTTGTGAGGTTTTTGCCACAGAGCAGTGGGTCTGGCTCAGTGGCTGGGGTCTTATGACTTGTTTACGAAGGTTGTGGTCATCTCCGTATTTGTCCATGGAACGAGGAAAAAACGATGTGATGGCTGTCATCAGGCTTTTAACGCCTCCTGCACATGGGGTTTCCACGTAGCTGTCCACCACACACCACACCTAACAGCTCTTCCTGTTCCTGCACCCCTTGCATACTCCTGAGATCTTCAGCCATTCCCCCTGTTCTTGACCAGCTCAGTCCTGGTCACCAAAGCTATCCTCTGGAAAGGAGGAAGCAATGGACAGTGCACAAGGCACTGTGGAGGGAGAGCCTGACCCCCTCTGCGAGAGCGCCCCTCCTGGGGTGCACCTCGCTGGAGCTCCTGCTCCAAGAGCCGCTCCATGCAACTCAGGCGGCTGTCTCTCCCCCGCCTGGGTGGAGAGATGTCCCCGTCCGATCAGTCGGAGCCACCGGCCGGAAAGCCTCTTCCTTGGCTTTTACATCCAGCCCGCTGCTCAGGTGCTAGCGGGGCTGTGCTCGGTCATGGTGTCGGGGTAGCGGACCGCCCGGTAAGCTGTCCTACCGCCTTGTTGCTGCCGCCGCGAGATGAAACGCTCCTCCGTGGAGTCGAGCGGGGGCAGGTCTGTGCAGGCGGCTGTCTTTCCTCACCGTGCGGGTGGAAAGACGTCCCATCCGATAAGTCGGAGCCACCGGCCGGACGCCTCCGTGGCGTTACTTCCAGCCCGCTACTTAGGCGCTAGCGGGACTGGGCTTGGCGCAGTGTCGGGATAGCGGAGCGCTGGGTTAGCGGTCCTACCGCCTTGTTGCTGCCCCCGCGATGGAAACGCTCCTCCGTGGAGTCGAGCGGGGACAGTTCTGTTCTGTTGATGCCCCCCCTGAAGGAAGGCTCCTCCGTGGAGTCGAGCAGGGACAAGTCTGTTCCATTGCTGCCCCCCTAGATGGACGCTCCTCCATGGAGTCGAGCGGGGGCAGGTCTGTGCAGGCGGCTGTCTTTCCTCACCGTGCGGGTGGAAAGACGTCCCGTCCGATAAGTCGGAGCCACCGGCCGGACGCCTCCGTGGCGTTACTTCCAGCCCGCTACTTAGGCGCTAGCGGGACTGGGCTTGGCACAGTGTCGGGATAGCGGAGCGCTGGGTTAGCGGTCCTACCGCCTTGTTGCTGCCCCCGCGATGGAAACGCTCCTCCGTGGAGTCGAGCGGGGACAGTCCTGTTCTGTTGCTGCCCCCCCTGAAGGAAGGCTCCTCCGTGGAGTCGAGCGGGGACAAGTCTGTTCCATTGCTGCCCCCCTAGATGGACGCTCCTCCATGGAGTCGAGCGGGGGACAGGTTTGTTGCAGAGCCTTTCCTCTCTGCCGGACAGCAGAAGGCTCCCTGTGAAGGAAACCGACGTCAGCTTACCCGACGGACCGTTCTTTCACCTCCATAGCGGGAGAGCCTGACTCCCACTGTGCCGCTGTTGCTCTGCTGGACGTAATGCCACGCATGCGTGCTGAACGGGTTCTTCACGGAATCACTCACATGACTCCGAAGTAAAACACCCGGGAAGCAACAATTAACAGTTCATGCTGGAACTGCTGGAAAATGAAATTCATATATGGAACTCATGAGTGTATCTAGTACTCAATTAAGTTATTTCTGCTACTCTTGAACAAATAGTGATGGCTGCCAACACCACTAATAGAGGTTATCATGCATCTTTAGGAATATTCATTGCTCCAAAGTCAAGCCAGCTACAAGTACTAGTTCTTCAATGCTGCCTTGCAAAGTGGTTCTTACCAGTCAGTGGCTCACATGGTTGAGCCCAGCTAAAATGAAGCCTAATTTTTACGAAGATCTTTCCTGGACCCATATTTTCTGGCGTGTATATTTCCAAAGAACTTTCCTGGACCCAGCATACCAATGCAATTGCAAAGAAGGCACCTCAGCGACTCTACTTCCTGAGAAGATTATGGAGATTCGGCTGATCGGAAGGGGATTCTCCTAAACTTCTACAGGTGCACAGTAGAGAACATTCTGACTGGTTGCATCATGGCCTGGTGAGACTAATGTCTGAAGAAGGGTCTCGACCTGAAATTCCACCCATTCCTTTACTCCAGAGATGCTGTCTGACTCGTTGAGTTACTGAAGATTGTTGTGTCTACTTTGGTGTAAACCAGCATTTGCAGTTCCTTTCCACATATCTCTTCATGCTGCAAATGATACCAGGGCTGATGCCAAGAATATCACAGTGCCAGAAGAATAATAGCCCTAACTGCATGGTCAAGTCCAATGAACACATTAACATATCCTGTCCACCAGCAACTACCCAGCCACATTCAAATTCAGCACAACGCAATCAGCACCTCCAGCGCTTGTCTGGAACATGATCTCAAAAAATCATGTAGCTGACAACAATTATAATAACCACACATTCATGCATTTATAATTTCTCAAACACACACGCACAAACCACAGTTTCTATACAATGCCAGCTAGTAAACCATCACATGCACCTCACACATCAGTTTTCATGTTCTCTTTCAATTTACCACAGTCATGCACTCCCTTTCAGGCTTCTGATGCCCTGGTTCGAGCACTCCCTTCCAACATTCCTGGTTTACTGAGAAATGTATTATCTAATTGCATCCTCGAAAAACCCCGCCTGAGGCTGTCCCCCTACCCTGGCTTTAGGGCACGCCCCCATCCCCCATCAGCCCCGACAGCCCCGGGTGAAGCCTTGTCCCTACCCAGGCTGCAGGATGCTTGCCCCACCGACCACCGGCAGCCCCCGCCGTAAGCCGTCCCCCTCCCCTGACTGCAGAATGCAACAAGAGACACAACAAGAAAGAACTGAACTGAATAAATCTCATCTTTAACATTTCAATTGTTGGTATATTATAAGAGTTATTCCCATTTTAAGCTTTAATAAATACCTTTTCCACTTGCCATGCCCGTCAGCCGTGCCTGCGCAGTAATGCCTGCATGACAATGGGAACCCAATGGGCGGATATTGGTTGCGCCACCGGAGAGCCGCTAAGAGTGGATGGGGGGATGGAGTGAGTGTTTGTTTGTTGGGGGGGGGGGGGAATGATAAGCGGCGAAGTGGGGAGGGGGGTGAGGGGAGCAGGGGGTATCAGAAGCATCACAACGGGAACCCATCAGCTGCCTAGTCTAGTCTAGTACTTAACTAAAACTCTCATCTTGTCCTCTTCCAGTTTGCATTGTTTTCAAATTTGCGCAAAAAACGGAGGTGCGATTTTGTTCCCACCTACTCGCCATTCTCCTGTGCTGCAAGTGCACCAAGTTCTGTTAGGTGAAATATTCCAAAGGTTATGAAGGTTTAAATATCCTAAAAACCGCTCTTTCCGGCACCCGCTGTCAATCACCGGTGGCGAGGAAAATAAAGCTGAAGGAGCGGAGCGTGAAGAGCGAGCTGCATTGGCCACCACGCCGAGCCGGGAGCCGGTGAGTGAGTGGGGCCAGCATGAAGCCGGTGAGTGAGTGCAACCGGCAGGAAGCCGGTGAGTGAGTGCGGCCGGCATGAAGCCGGTGAGTGAGTGCAACCTGCAGGTAGCCGGTGAGTGAGTGCGGCCGGCATGAAGCCGGTGAGTGAGTGAATGAGTGCGGATGGCAGGCAGCCGGTAAATAAATGTGGCCGGCAGGTTGCCAGTGAGTGAGTATACCAGGAACTGGGGTGTGAGTGTGGCTGGGAGCCAATGAGTGAGCGCGGCTAGGAGATGTGGAGTGACTGTGGCCGGGAGCCGTATAGTGAGTACGACCGGGAGCTGCTGAGAGAGTGGGGCCGGGAGCCTGGGAGTAAGTGCGGCCTGGATCGCGGCTGGGAGCTGTGGAATGAGGCCGAAAACCTCCCAACCTCCCCCCCCCCCCCCCCCCCCCCCCCCCCCCCCACCGGGGGTACCCCTCCATCACACAGCCCTCCCGCACACAACTCTCCCCCCTCCCACACACACCTCCCTTCCCTCTCACACACACCTCCTCCCCTCCCCCCACAACCATCCCACCCCCTGCCTGCGCCGCCCTCCCCCCATGCCTGCTGCCCAATCACTGCTCCCTTCCCACCCCACCCCCAAACACCTCACACCCCCCTTACCCCCACACCCTCCGCATTTCCCCCACACAACCCCCCCACTGCCCCTCCTCCCACACACACACACCCCCCACACAACCCCTTCCCCCCACATGCCCCCTCCACCACCCACACCCCCCTTCTCCACATCCCCCTCACACCCCCCCCTTAACCCTAAATTGCCACCCCCTTCCCCCATACCCACCCCTCACCCAACCACCCCCCCCCCCAACATACCCACCCTCTTAATAACCCTCCCACCCACATCTCCCCACCAAACACCCACCCCGCCTCACAAAAGTAGGCCACGCCAGCGGTAGATTGCAGCAGTGTTAGGCAGCGGCAGGGATAGGGACGGCAGCGCTCCCCCGCCTACCGGCTCCTGACAGGCCCTGCCTGAAGCCGTCCCCCTCCCCTGCCTACTGAGCCCCTGACAGGCCCTGCCTGAAGCCGTCCCCCTCCCCTGGATACAGGACACTCCCCACCTAAAGCCGTCCACATCCCCTGGCTCCAGAACGCTCTCACTGGCCCCCGCTTAAATCCATCCCTGTCCCCATCACAGGACGCTTCACCCCCCCCCCCCCACTGACCCTCACCAGAAGCCACCCCATCACTAGCTGCAGGACGCTTCCTCCCCCACACACCACGCCAGCAACAGGGGTAGGCCACTCCACTGGTAGGCAGTGACAGGGGTAGAGAACATGCAGAGGTAGGCCATGGCACTGCGCCACAACCCCCCTACCAGCTGCCGGTAGGCCCCACCTGAAGCTGTCCTCCTCCCCTGGCTACTGGATGCTCCCCACCTGAAACCGTCAACATCCCCAGGCTACCAAATGCTTGAAGGGGGATTGAGTGAGTGCGTGGGTGGGGAAATGACAAGGGGCAGAGTGGGGGTGGGGGGTGAGTGGAGGAGGTGGGATCAGGAGCATCACAACCGGGACCCGTCAGCCGCGCCTGCGCAGTTGGGGACTATGGGTGAGTGGTGGAATATTGCGTTGGGAGATCAGGCATCAACTGTGAGAATGGGACCCAACGGGTCCCACTCAGTCCAGCACATAACTAAAACTCTTCCGCTGATCTTGTGCTCTTCCGATTTGAGCGGTTTTTCTATTTGCGCAAAAACGGTACATGATAGCACTACAATATTTTGCCAACAAGTTTGTTGTGATCGGTGGCATATTTTAAAGGTTAGCGAGTTTTAAAAAACTTCAAAACCGCGCATGCGCAGATCGATCTCCTCTCCGGCATGTATTAGTCTCTTCACCTTTCACTCCCCGGGATGGTCCGCCCCTTCCTGCACCATTGCGTCTTTACTGGAGCTGACGGACGCTCTGGATGGCCGGCGGAAGTGTCCAACTGGACACCATTTTTGGAGGGACCGGAAGTGGCTCGGTCCGGCCCAGTCCGGGCCAGCTCGGTGCAGCGCGGAGTCGGAGATGTCACCGATGTCGCCAAATGGAAAATGTAGACTCTGATCCCGGCAACCAGCGCCCGCTGTGAGTCCCTATTGCACCGCAGGCTCCAGCCCTTTCCCCTCTGGTCCACCTTGCTGGCTCCTGCCCCCCTCCACCGTGATACCACCCTCTCCCCCATGGCTCTTCCCCGTCTTTTCTCCAAGCTCTCTCTCCCACTTCCCCACAAACCCCCGCCCATTCCCTCCCTCCACCCACGCATACCTTCAAAATGATATGGATGCTAGGTCAATTGCAATTTTTATCTGAGCTTTGTCTTCTTCATTACGTAATGTTATCAAAGGGTATAGAATACAAAAATAAATAAATATTATAAAGTTGTATTAATTAACCAATTAAAATGTGGACGAGGGCTCCTACTGCAGTTATGTGCAATCTGCTTCAGTTCATAAGTAGTGACTTAATTGTGTGGAGTCTTGGAAACTAACCTCCAGACCCAGCCAATAATTGTTAAGCTCACCACAGCCTGAATTTCTATGTAGTTAGCTCATTCTGTGCTGCTTCACAGGTAACCTATAATATCAGTCGATGTGAAGTTCAAGCTGGCAACTGGTGCGATATTCTGTGAGATTTATTTGCATAATCATATCCATATCTGCATGGTACAATTATATTGATTTGACAAATCACTTTCGGGATACAGTCTGGTTATTTTTTCTAAAGCTGGATTGTGCTTTAACATGCCAAATAAGTCAACACACTTTTGTTTCACTTGTTGAAAAGGACATTTTAAGTTATACTAGACCAAGTGCAGACCCGTTGGGTCCGTTTCCCCAACGGCGTTTGCGGTGGGGGGGGTCTGCGGCATCACACTCACATGAACCACCCCCAAAATATCGGGGGAGGGGGGTGAGAAGAGGGGAGGGAGGGGAGAGGAGGAGGAGGAAACGGGACAGATTTGGGAGGGAAAGGAGAGCGGGGTAGGGGGTGAGAGAGGGGGGAGAGGGATGAGAGATGTGCGGGAGGGAGGATGGGGAGGGAGGGGAGGGGAGGAGGGAGGGTGGGCAGTGGGTGGGGGAGAGAGGAGAAGAGTGGGGAGGGGAGAGGAGGGGGAAGGGAGGAGAGAAGTGGCAGTGGGGAGGGAGGGGTAGGGGGAGTGGTGGAAAAGGGACACAAGGGTAGGGGGATGGGGCAGGGGGAGAGAGGGAAGGGAGTGGGGTAGAGAGAGGGAATGGGGGTGGGGGAGAGAGGGATGGGTGGGAGAGGGAGGGTGGTGAGGAGAGGGAAACATAGAAACATAGAAATTAAGTACAGGAGTAGGCCATTCGGCCCTTCGAGCCTGCACCACCATTCAATATGATCATGGCTGATCATCCAACTCAATATCCTGTACCTGCCTTCTCTCCATACCCCCAGATCCCTTTAGCTACATCTAACTCCCTCTTAAATATAGCCAATGAACAGGCCACAACTACCTTCTGTGGCAGTGAATTCCAGAGATTCACCACTCTCTGTGTGAAAAATGTTTTTCTCATCTCGGTCCTAAAGGATTTCCCCCTTATTCTTAAAATGTAACCCCTTGTCCTGGACTTCCCCAACATCGGGGACAATCTTCCTGCATCTAGCCTGTCCAACCCCTTAAGAATTTTGTAAGTTTCTATAAGATCCCCCCTCTATCTTCTAAAATCTAGCGAGTACAAGCCGAGTCTATCCAGTCTTTCTTCATATGAAAGTCCTGCCATCCCAGGAATCAGTCTGGTGAACCTTCTCTGTACTCCTTCTATGGCAACAATGTCTTTGAGCATTGGGCATTGTGACATCATACGATGGAACGTTCACCAGGGGCTGGGACTCCTGCAAAGGCATATGTAAATGAATCCATTTCGATTGGACATATGTGAACATTGGGCATTGTGACATCACGCGATGGAACGTTCACCAGGGGAGATGTGGGGGGGGGGGGGGGGGGGGAGGGGGAGGGAGGGGAGGAGGGAGGGGGGGGGAGGGGGGGGAGGGGGGGGAGGGGGGGAAAGGGGAAAGAGGGGGGAGGGAGAGTGGAGGGGGAAGGGGGAGAGGTGGAAGAGTGGGGAGGGAGGAGGAGAGGGGTAGGGGGAGTGATCAAAGAGGTACAGAGGGGTTGGAGGAAGGGGGGTGGGAGAGAGGGAAGTGGGTTGGGGTAGAGAGAGGGAAGGGGGGGGGGGGGAGAGAGGGGGGGGGGGGGGGGGGGAGGAGAGGGAGGGAGAGATAGGAGAGGTAGTGGAGGGAGGATAGAGGGGGAGAGAGAGGGAGAGGGAAGGGAGAGAGGAGGGAGAGTGAGGGAGGGAGGGAGAGAGGGAGGGGGAGGGAGATAGAGAGAGGGGGAGAGATAGAGCGAGAGAGAGAGAGGGAGAGATGGGGGAGAGAGGGAAAGGGAGGGGGAGAGAGAGGGAAAGGGAGAGAGAGAGAGGGGGGGAGGGAGAGGGGTGGGGTAAGGGGGAGAGAAGTGGAAGAGTGGGGAGGGAGGGATAAGGGTAGTGGTGGAAGAGGGACAGAGGGGGGGAAGGGGGAGGGGGGGGGGGGAGAGATGGAAGGGGGTGGGATAGAGAGAGAAGAGGGGTGGGGGAGAGAGGGATGGGTGGGAGAGGATCGAGGAGAGGGAAACATAGAAACATAGAAATCAAGTGCAGGAGTAGGCCATTCGTCCACTTCGAGCCTGCACCACTAAGAAAAGTGAAATCTCTACCGAAATGGAAAAGATCTCGGCGATTCTGCGCCTGGTTTCGGCGTAGCAATCAATCAAATGAAGAAAGGCGGCCGGCAGGCACAGTTTGATAGATAGATAGATAGATAGATAGATAGATAGATAGATAGATAGATAGATAGATAGATAGATAGATAGATAGATAGATAGATAGATAGATAGATAGATAGATAGATAGATAGATATTGTGTCAAGATGCCATGAACTTCTGCAGAAAGCCATTGGAGACTATCAGAGCACTGTGTGCTGTATGCTGATCTCTTTGTCAGAAAATTCTGAGGCAATGGATCAATTAATGCCGGAGATGCCTTATGAATGTTTAATGTTGGTAAATATTTTCTTGTTATTGCAGATCAGATGCTCATGCATCCCAAGGTGCATTTTAGTGACCAATTAGACGCTTCACAAATTGTTGGACCTTCACCTTTTGAATAAATTCGGATACTTGTATTTCATTTGTTTTTCTAAAATAATTGTATTATATACAGTTATATCACATGCATTTTTATTTTTTTTAAATAGCATGGTTGTTTCCCAAATGTATTTTGGAAAATATATATTTGTTTCTAGTCAGTTATAGTTACTGGGAAAGTAAATGTAATCTAAGCTCATTTCTCCAATGATGCACCTACTTGAAACATTACTGAACTTTATTCTCATTACTACCTTACTGAACAATCATCAACCAGCCCTTCCACTTCAACCCGCAGCCCATCCACATCTCAACTCTACCTCAGTCAATCCAGTTAATCTCTGTGGCTTCTCCCCTAGATGCGCTTCTCTGTCACCCATCAAAACCCTGAATGGTGCAAGTCACATTTCTTATGAGAATGAAACTTGTATGAAATGACCAAAATTCCGTTTATCAGAGTTAGGGTAGGAGAGAGGAAAGGAAGATATGGAAAAGCAGCAACAGTAAAGAGGCACAACAAATATAAACATTCCAGTGAAAAAAGAAACAAAACAGTTCAACAATGCAAAAAGTGATATTATTAACTCCAGATTCTTCTGAAATGGGTATATTCATTTGACTTGTATCTTCTTAGTATGCTTAGTTTATTCAGGTTTTTTTTGCCGCAAGCTGCTAATGGCATAACAAGTGCATCAGGGAACCTGGGAATGTGCTGAATAATTGCTGAAAAAATATATCTCCTTCAGCAATGAGATTGAAAGATTAAGAAATCAGCAAGATGCATCAGAGACTACAGATGCTGGAATCTGGAGCAAAGTTTTCCTTTCATACCCTTCCTTGCATCGAGAAACAGACCTGGCAAGGTGATTGGTGTTTCAGTGGAAGAGCAGTTTGGGAACAGTGATCACAACATACATTTTGAGATAGATATGAATAAGGATATATCTGCATCTTGGGGGAAAGTACCAAATTGGGGTAAAGCAGATTACAATATTATTAGATAGGAATCAAGGAGAGTAAATAGGGAGCAGCTGTCATTCGGTAGGTCCTCATCAGACATATGGGAGTCATTTAAAGACAAGCTGCCCCCTCCCCCGATATTATATTAATATTATTGATTCACTCCTTTTACCCCATCCCTCGCCCTAGCCACTCATGCATAGCCCCCAACTGTGCAGGTTCGGCTAGAGAGGGAGAGGGAGGGGGTAAAGAGAGGGCAGAGAGAGAGAGAGGGCAGAGAGAGAGAGGGCAGTGAGAGAACTTGAGAGGCTGGGTGTGATGTTTGGTGGACTGTGTGGGGTGGGAGGACCCATTTCTCCTCTCATGCAGCAGGTGGCGCTGCACAGGATAAAGAGAGATGTGTTGTATATAGTTTATCCTGTCTGTGACAGTGTGTGTGCAGCCATTTTTTAGTTGACTTGCTGCCAGCATTGGGTAAAGAATTAAAGACATCTGTTGCAAATTGAAGACTCTCAAGTTTTATGCAGACCTAGCAAACGAACCCGAAACTGGGACTGGAAAACACGTCTGAAATTCCTTAATGGTTAAGTTTTAAAGTTTTTGATTAGAAATTGAAAGGCATTCCACACATAAACTTTGCAATTCAATATAAATGTACTGGAGCTATGTTTAAAGGAGTTGAACCCTAAATTCTAAAACAAATGTTATTTTTATTCTCATGGTTTGTTACTTCTTTAGGCCCTGATATCTGAAAATAAAATGTTCATATTCACCATGTATTGTCCAGAATCCTTTAGGGAGAATTTGTTTAAAGTTTGACTTTGACAGCATGGAAGCAATATTGGTCACAACAAATCTTTTGTGTTGCTTCTAGGCTGAAAAATAGTACTTAAAATGGAATTACATAAATGTTAATTCCATCATTCCATAACTTTTCATCTCATGTAAATCTCATCAGATTTGTATTTCTCAAGAAAATGTGGATGGAAATTCACACGATGACATGACTGTTGAAGATTTCTTCCACATTTATTGATATCTTTGTATTGGCATTAATTATTACAATCTTTTAAAATGGTGAGCAGTAAGTTATCTAACTCTACCAGTTCACAACAATTGAGCACATGAGAATTTCCAGTCGGTCAAACATGAGTATATCATTTACTTGGAACCAGGTGAGTTATTTTTCATATATCTATATTACTAAAAGTCTGATCTTGACCACTTCCTGTTGTTCTGTATATTAATTTTAGAAAAAATTCTGCCACTTAAGGCTGTGATTTTTGGCCATCTTACTCCAAGCTGCGCAGGACAAGAGGATTTTTCCTATCGATGAAAAGTAAAAGAGTTATTAGTGTTTAAAAAATGTTGTGATTCTCTCTCCTGAGGCCACGCCCCTTCCAGAGGGAGTATAAAACCCAGAAGTGTTGAGTGCCTCAGTCAGTCTTTGCAAGATGGGGGAGTAAGAGGGTCACGTCTCTCAGTCTGAGCTGTGAATATCACTGAACACATGTCTACTAAACTGTGAGTGTGGTTTTACTGACCTTGAGTGCTCTTAATGTGGTTTGAAAATGAGAATGTGGTTGGTTTGAAATAAAGCACAGCAAATAGTTGGTGGTGGTTGGTTTTGAAATAAAGCACAGCAAATGATCGGTGGTGGTTGCCTTGAAATCAAGCACAGCAAATGGTTGGTGGTGGTTGGTTTGAAATGTAGTGCAGCAAATGGTTGGTGGTGGTTGGTTTGAAATGAAGCGCAGCAAATGGTTGGTGGTGGTTGGTTTGAAATGAAGCACAGAAAATGGTTGGTGGTGGTTGGTTTGAAATGAAGCACAGCAAATGGTTGGTGGTGGTTGGTTTGAAATGAAGCACGGCGAATGGTTGGTGGTGTTGAAGAAGGAACTGCAGATGCTGGAAAATCGAAGGTACACAAAAATGCTGGAGAAACTCAGTGGGAGCAGCAGCATCCTTGGAGCGAAGGAAATAAACAGCGTTTCGGGTCGAAACCCTTCTCAGACTGATGGGGGATTGGGGGGGGTGTGGGGGGGAGGGTGGCGGGGAGAAGAAAGGAAAAAAAGGAGGCTGAGGAGCCTGAGGGCTGGGGGAGAGATAGGAAGGGGAGGAGACTGCAAGGGCTAACAAAATTGGGAGAATTCAATGTTCATGCCCCAAGGATGCAGACTCCCCAGGCAGAATATGAGGTGCTGTTCCTCCAATTTCCGGTGGTGCTCGCTCTGGCCATGGAGGAGACCCAGGACAGAGAGGTCGGATACGGAATGGGAGGGGGAGTTGAATTGCTGAGCCACCGGGAGGTCAGGTTGGTTAATGCGGACCCAGCGAAGGTGTTCGGTGAAACAATCTCACCGATGTAGATCAGCTGACATCTAGAGCAGCGGATGCAATAGATGAGGTTGGAGGAGATGCAGGTGAAACTCAGTCGCACCTGGAACGACTGCTTGGGTCCTTAAATAGAGTCGAGGGGGGAGGTAATGCGACAAGTGTAGCATCTCTTGCGGTTCCAAGGGAAAGTGCCTGGGGAGGGGGTGGTAGTGGAGGGAAGGGGAGAATTGACAAGGGAATTACTGAGGGAGCGGTCTTTGCGGAAAGCAGACATGGGGAGAGATGGGAAGATGTGGCGAGTGGTGGGGTCACGGTTGGTTTGAAATGAAGCACAGCAAATGGTTGGTGGTGGTTGGTTTGAAATGAAGCACAGCAAATGGTTGGTGGTGGTTGGTTTGTAATGGCAAATGATTAAAAGTCTAAACTTGACAACTTCCTGTTTGCACTGTATATTGATTTTAGATAAAACGTTACCACTTGCGGTTGTGATTTTTGGCCATCTTACTCAGTCCCCCCCGCTCATCAGGTGCAGAGGATTCTTCCCATCAATGAAATATAAAATTGTTTGAGTGTTTTAAAAATGTTGAGAATCTCTCTCCTGTCAATCGCGCCATTTTTGATTTGATTTGATGTGATTCCTTTATTGTCATTCAGACCTTTCGGACTGAACAAAATTTCGTTGCCTGCAGTCATACAGAATAATAATAAATAACAAAACATACAATAAACACAAATTAACATCCACCACAGTGAGTTCACCAAGTACCTCCTCCCTGTGATGGAGGCAAAAGTCTTAGTCTCTGTCTCTTCCCTCCTTGTTCTCCCTCTGCGCTGAGGCGATCCAGGCCAAAGATGCCGCCCTCCAGTCCAGCGGACCTCCGTAGTGATGTCGCCGCTGCCGAAAGCCGGAACGCCATCTGCACTCCGAGTCAGCCCGCCACAGCTTCAGCTCCGAGTCGAGCCGCTGCCGAAAGCTGGAATGCCGCCTCAGCGAGTCGGGCCACCGCTGCCTCAGCTCCGAGTCCTGCTGCCTCAGCGAGTCGGGCCACCGCTGCCTCAGCTCCGAGTCCCGCTGCCTCAGCTCCGAGTCCCGCTGCCTCAGCTCCGAGTCCCGCAGCCTCAGCTCCGAGTCCTGCTGCCTCAGCGAGTCGGGCCACTGCTGCCTCAGCTCCGAGTCCCGCTGCCTCAGCTCCGAGTCCCACTGCCTCAGCTCCGAGTCCCGCTGCCTCAGCTCTGAGTCCCGTTGGCTCAGAGCGAGTGGGGCCAACGCTGCCTCCGCTCCAAGTCCCGCTGCCTCAGCTCCGAGTCCTGCAGCCTCAGTGAGTCGGGCCACCGCCGCCTCCGCTCCGAGTCCCGCTGCCTCAGGCCGCTCCCCTTCCGGTGGGAGGGGGGAGGGATTATAAAACCCGAAAGTGTGGGTGTGCCTCAGTCTCTGCAAGATGGGGGAGGGAGAGGTCACGACTCTGACTGAGCTGTGAATCAACTGAACACACTGAATGTCTACTAGGCTGTGAATATGGTGTTTGTGTGGTGTCTTTGTGGTGTTTTGTGTGGTTTTATAGTGGTTTTATGGTAGTTTCATCCTGCTTGAAATGGTGTGAAACTGCATTTGAATGTGGTGGCCTTGCGCCCTGCATGAAAAGGTATGAAACGGCATTTGAATTTGCTGACCTTGCACCCTGTATGAAATGGTATGAAACTGCACTTGAATTTGGTGGCCTTGCACCCTGCTTGATGAGGTATGGAACTGCACTTGAATTTGGTGGCCTTGCACCCTGCTGGAAGTGGTATGAAACTGCACTTGAATTTGGTGGCCTTGCACCTTGCTTGAAGTGGCATGAAACTGTACTTGAGTTTGGTGGCCTTGCACCCTGCTTGAAGTGGTAGGAAACTGCACTTGAATTTGGTGGCCTTGCACCCTGCTTGAAGTGGTATGAAACTGCATTTGAATTTGGTGACCTTGCATCCTTCTTGATGTGGTATGAAAGTGCACTTGAATTTGGTGGCCTTGCAACCTGCTTGAAATGGCATGAAACTGCACTTGAATTTGGTGGCCTTGCACCCTGCTTGAAATGGCATGAAACTGCACTTGAATTTGGTGGCCTTGCACCCTGCTTGAAGTGGCATGAAAGTGCACTTGAATTTGGTGGCCTTGCACCCTGCTTGAAGTGGTATGAAACTGCATTTGAATTTGGTGACCTTGCACCCTTCTTGATGTGGTATGAAACTGCACTTGAATTTGGTGGCCTTGCAACCTGCTTGAAATGGCATGAAACTGCACTTGAATTTGGTGGCCTTGCACCCTGCTTGAAATGGCATGAAACTGCACTTGAATTTGGTGGCCTTGCACCCTGCTTAAAGTGGCATGAAACTGTGCTTGAGTTTGGTGGCCTTGCACCCTGTTTGAAGTGGTAGGAAACTGCACTTGAGTTTGGTGGACCTGCACCCTGCTTGAAGTGGTAGGAAACTGCACGAGTTTGGTGGCTTTGTACCCTGCTTGAAGTGGTAAGAAACTGCACTTGATTTTGGTGGCCTTGCACACTGCTTGAAGTGTTATGAAACTGCACTTGAGTTTGGTGGACTTGCACCCTGTTTGAGTGGTGTGAAACTGCATTTGAGTTTGATGGCCTTGCAACCTGCTTGAAATGGCGTGAAACTGCACATGAATTTGGTGGCCTTGCACCCTGCTTGAAAGAGCATGAAACTGCACACATTTGGTGGTCTTGCACCCTGCTTGAAGTGGTAGGAAACTGCAATTCAATTTGGTGGCCTTGCACCCTCCTTGAAGTGGTAGGAAACTGCACCTCCATTTGGTGTCCTTGCACCCTGCTTGAAGTGGTATGAAACTGCACTTGAATTTGGTGGCCTTGCACCCTGCTTGAAGTGGTAGGAATCTGTATTTGAATTTGGTGGCCTTGCACCCTGCTTGAAATGGAATGGAATAGCCATGAGTTAACTGCCAGCCCACCAGCCATGAGTGAGCTGCCAGCACATCAGGGTTGAGTGACTGTGCTGCCACCCCAATAATCCATTTGGCCCACAATGTCCATACTAGCCCTCTGGAAACCAGTCCCTTCAGCCCACAACACCATACTAGAGCTTCAGAACCCCCCCCCCCCAACTGGCCACCAATATTGGAATTGGTGGAGAGGTGGAATATTGTGTTGGGGACCTGCCCTCCTGTGTGAACTTGGTCTAGGATTTTAATAAACATTTTTTTACAGCTATTTTCAGCTCAATGTGATTGTGCTAGTTTTTGTGTAGCGTGATTACTCTAATACAAACACACCCAACTCAAAAATTTGCAGTTATAAATATGAATCCAAAAATAATCTGTGATATTTTTGAGGAGTTTTAGGTAGTTTTTGCAAAATGCAAATTGAAGGTTTTTGAGGAGGCAAATTCTCTTTTCAGCACAAAGGGAATACTATAAGCTAATTCTGAAAGAGATTAAGTTTTTTTAACATACCAAGGAGTGCTTTACGTTAAATGTGCACTTCTCAAAATCCATTTCCAACAATTTGAAATTAGACTAATGAGTAGTGGATTGACAACTTAATTTTTTTTTTAAATAATAGTTATTTGAACATTACCAAATTACATGTCCATTTTTTATTAGTGACTTTTTTCACAGTTATAACATGCTTTAAAATCCTGACATATTGCATGATTTGTGGCAGATTGTGCGTGGACACATGAGCAGTTTTGTTTAAAGTACAGATATCCAGTAAATTTAATATTGTTGAAAGGAAAAATATAGAAATGCAAAAATGTACAAATGTTCAATTTTTTTACTACTATTTTATTCAACGTCTTAACCCTTTGTTTCACATTGTATTCTTCTTCTGATTAGTGAGCACTACTTAATATATCAATTTATAATGGGCTGTGAAAATGATCTACTTAGTTTAAATTTAACAATTAAACATTATTGAAATGTGATCTAGTCTTTTTATTCTTCAACATATCATTTCAATTTATTACATTATAATTTAAACAAGTCACCTACTGTTTATCATTTTGCTGCAGAAACATGATCACACTTAAAAAAAAATTGTTATTTTATTCTGTTAAATTGTTCAAAAATTGAACAGGAATTTTGCTGGTGATTATCTCCAGCGGGTCAGGCAGCATTTATGGGGAACATGGATCGGTGACCTTTCTGGTTGGATTCTGAAGAAGGATCCCAACGTAAAATGTCACCCATCCATGTTCTCCAGGGATGCTGCTTAAATCATTGGGTTTCTAGAGTACTTTGTGTCCTCTATTGTTAACCAGCATCTGCAGTTCCTTGTTTCTACAATTATTTTCATGTTTCTCTCTATGATTCTACAAAGCCACTGTTCATTTTGACTACAACTTTTGTTTCTAGTTTATTTTGTTTAATATCCAAAATTTGCTTTGCAGTTCTATTAATATACAGCTGTTATAGTGAAATTACATTTTCTTATTATTTTTGTATTTTATTTCATATTTTCTTCAATTCCCTGTGCACCTACTGTGTTGGAATTTTACTGCCTTAGGCCTTGTTAAAAACATTGCTTCTTCCACATATCATTCTGTTTCCTGAAGAAAAAACATTTTAATATCAAGATAATTGTCATTCTTCTTTCTCATTCCAAGGGATCAACTATAACCTGAGTTTGCACCTGACAGCATCCATTATTCCCATTAATAAATGTTAAACAATCGTGATTTCAGTTGCTGTACTACTTGTTTACACTTTATAAACTGGATAAAATCGTTACTTTTCCATCACAATTTGATCTCTTGCTTCTTGCCAAGAATCCCATTTTTTTGGGACACTGTTGTTACGTTCCAACTTGCCTTGACTTCAATAGGTTTAGACTGCCACCATCACGTCCATTAGATAGACACAAAATGCTGGAGTAACTCAGCAGGACAGGCAGCATTCCTGTCCCACTGAGTTACTCCTGCTTTTTGTCTTTCGTCGGTTTAAATTTGCATCTGCAGTTCCTTCCTACATCATTTGCATTAGTTTGGAAGATCTTTTGTCAGAGCACAGAGTTGGCAGACTTTAAATAGTCATTTCATCCATTAATACCTTAAAATTCTATCGGAGCATATTTTCTTCAGCAGTAGAAAGAAGGTGAATTAGTTCCTGAGTAAAATCCAATAAGAACAGCTTCCAAGACATTTCAAAAATATGTCTGGCACTTTGTATCTGGTATTGTTCTCATGCAGGTGTTATACTTTTGGTTCCAAATGTGCATTGGCTCTCATTGTTCTTTACACAATGCCATTTTTTATTGTTTCCTGATAATGTTTCGACAAATTGTTCTGAGCAAACTCAGCCAGTGGACATTTTAACATATTCATGCGTTTGACGTGGAATTGACGAACATGAATACTATTTCAAGTCAAGTTTATTTGTCACATAAACATACAAGATGTACAGTGAAATGAAAGTGGCAATGCCTGCGGATTGTGCAAAAACAACAGAACAAAATAGACCAGAACCAGCATTTACATTTTAGATTTTTTTTTAAAGGCACAACACAACAGTAAATTAGTCCCTGGTGAGATAAGAGTTTACAGTCCTGATGGCCTGTGGGAAGAAACGTTGTCTCATCCTCTGTTTTCACAGTGTGACAGCGGAGGTGTTTGCCTGACCGTAGCAGATGGAACAGTCCATTGCTGGGGTGGCAGGGGTCCCTCATTATGTTGCTGGCTCTGGTTCTGCACCTCCTGGTGTATAAGTCCTGCAGGGGGGGTGAGTGTTGATCTCATAGTGCATTTGGCTGAACGCACTACTTTCTGAGGAGCCTTCCTGTCCTGGGCAGAGCTGTTCCCAAACCAGATTGAGATGTTGTCGGACAAGATGTTTTCTACAGCCCCAGAGTAGAAGCACTGAAGGATCCTCAGAGAGACTCTGAATTTCCTCAGCTGCCTAAGGTGGTAAAGGCGCTGCCTTGCCATACTCACCAGTACAGCAGTGTGTGTTGTCCATGTCAGATCCTCTGTGATGTGGACTCCCAGGTATTTAAAGCTGCTCATCCTATCCACAGGAGTCTCATTTATCTCCAGTGGCATGTACGTCCTCAGATGTTGAGCCCTTCTAAAGTCCACAATCAGCTCTTTAGTTTTTGTGACATTCAAGTGGAGGCTGTTGTCCTGACACCAGAGTGCCAGATCAGCCACCTCCTCCCGGTAGGCCTTCTCATCGTTATCGGAGATCAGACCCATCACCGCAGTGTCCTCAGCAAATAAAAGACGGAAGAGAGGAGGTTCAAATGAAATGTCATAGAAATGGGGCATAGATAAATGCACAGAGTCTTGTGCACCTAGAGTAGGGGAATCAAGAATGAGGACATAGGTTTAAGGTGAGATGGGAAAGATTTAACAGAAACCTGAAGAATAATTTATTCAGAGGGCAGTGGATATATGAAACACGTGCCAGAGGAAGTGACTGATGCTGGAAAGACATATGCACAGGTACATGGATATGAAAATTTGTGAGGAATAAGGTCAAATGTGGGCCAATGGAACTAGCGAAGATGAGTCTTCAACTTGTAGAAATAACTACATCAGGAGTTGGCTGCAGGACGCACCCCAGTGAGCGATGGCTGTGGGGAGGAGGGACTGCATGCGTTCATGGGTTCATGTGTCCATGGTGTGGGGTGCAGGAGGCTCTGCAGCAGCCAGGGAATCACATGCACTGGCATTGCTGGAGGTCCCGCAGAGACAAAGTGCATGGATTGGACAGTGCCTGCAGTGGCAGGGAACAATAAGTGAGTGATGGAGGACAGCAACCACATCGCCAGGCCAGGCCTACTTTTAAAACCAACCGTGCCACTATCAGGACAACAGGCCTTCAAGGCTAAGATAAGCCTATACATTTAAGAACTTGAAACTTGAAGGGTACTAAACAGCACAGGAAATGTGGTGACACTTTTCGTAGTGCAAGGTGAAGTACACTTTTCTTACACTACAATCATTGCATTTTTGTATGTATTTTCCATTTGATAATGGAAAGTATAGGTTCACTGAATTGTATGCAAAACAAAGAATTTGGATGTATCTACGTATATATAACAATAAAGTAACATTGAATGATCGAACCAGGGGTGCCACTGGAAGGGAATAATTCCTGGTGTTCTAGAGGGGATGCACTCTGCAAATGTGTTGCCAGGATGGGTCTGACAGACTCCAGGTCCTCATGAGCACAACATTACATGGGTTTCCATGCCACTCATACACAACTATCTATTTGGGGAGAAAGCCACAACTTGATCATCTCAAAAGCAGCAATTATATGATAATGTCACAGTGGAGGCTACATTGAGAAAGCTTGGATTACTTATAGTGTAGATTTTCTGACTGATCTAAGAATTAATGTTTCACAATAATATATTCGATCATATATCCTGGAATATTCAGGCTCAACTCACTTCAAGAAATTCAACCAGGCACTTTCCTCTGCAGGGAACATAGAATGGCATTATTATATGGTCAACGCTCTTGTTGAGATTTTGTAGGACTCCAGATATCTTGCTCTACCCTTCAATCTCTTCATTGAACAGCATATGAGCAGTCAAAAATCATGGCAATAGGCGATTATGCCATTCACTGTATCCTGAGCCTTATGAAGGTCGACATTCCATTAGTACTATCATATGAAAATATCATGAGAATGGAAAATTAGCACTTCATATTAAGTAATATTTCTGGATCAAGAAGAGGATGAGTACATTAGCATGTCATTTAACACTGGAATCAAAACTGACATGGAGGATGGAGTTAAAGGGTAGTTGCGGAGGTTTTTTAATTTTCTTTAATTGGTCATGTGACCATTAAAGTGCCACAGGGTTTAAGTTCAAGTTGATTGTCCTATGACAAGAATAGTAAGGAAAAAGTACTGTAAAAAATCTTGCTTGCAACAGCATCAGACACATAGACTGGGCTAAACACGTTACAAATATCCATAAATTACACAAAATTCCAAAAGAAAAAAAACTTTTTAAGAAAACAAGACATTAATGCAAATATTTTTTTTTTAAGGTTAATGATGCAAGAGTTGGGCCATAGTCTTCCATTGTCAAGGTAAGATTAGGGTTGTGTAGATCTGCTCAATAACTTGATAGTTGTAGGAAAGTAGGTCTACCTGAGTGTGATGGTGTGGAACTTCAATTCCTCCTTCTTGATGGTAGCAGTGAGAATATAGCATGGGTCAGATGATGGGGATCCTTAATGATAGATGCTACCTTCTTTAGGCAGAGCCTCATATAAATACCTTTCATGGATAAAAGGGCTGTGTCTGTAATGGACTTGGCTAAGTCTACCACCTTCTGCAGCCTCTTGAATTTATGTGCATTGGAATTGCAATGCCAGGCCATGAGGCAACAAGTCAGGATACATCCCCGAGTGCATCACTAAAAGTTTGTTATAGTATTCGTAGACATACCATATTGCACCGGTGTGCATTATCTGTAATTACATATCTGTGCTGGGCTCAGGATAGGCAATCCAAATTGTTAACACTCAGGAATTTGAAGCTGCCAACTCTCTCCAATAAAAACTAGCATGTTGGCTCCAAACTTCCTCATTCTAAAATCAATGATCATTTCCGTGGTTTTATTGTTGTTGTGCCACCACTCAAGCAACCACCTCTCCCCTGCATGCTGACTCATCACCATCATTGATTTGACCAACTATAGTGGCATCATCGACAGATTTATAGATTGCATTGAAGCTGTGCTTAGCCACACAGTCATGGGTGTAAAGAGAGTAGAACAGGTGATTAAGCACACAGCTTTGAGGTGCACCTGTGTTGATGGTGTATAAGGAGGAGATGTTTCCACTGATCTGCAGTGATTGAGGTCTGCTGATGGGGAAGTCATCCAGTTGCAAAGGGAGATACAGAATCCATCCACGAGTTTGGTGATGAGTTTGGAAGGTATGATGGTGTTCATTATGGACCTAGAACCACTTCTATTTGCCTGTCACCACAACAGGTCAACTGCAGATGTTAACTAACTGGTGCTCCACTCTGTTATGGACAACAGCCTAATATATGTGATCATATTATCCAGATGGTCCATAGCAGAGTGGAACACCAGTTAGTTAACATCTGCAGTTGACCTGTTGTGGTGACAGGCAAATTGAAGTGGTTCTAGGTCATTTTTAAGGCAGAAGTTGATTTGCGTATGGTATGCACACAGCCTAACGTTGCTCTATTTGATCTTATTTGATTGTGCACGACGGGTTGATTGTATTCATCAAAACAGGGTGGACTACGTGAAGGTTGCAATCTTCCACCCCGATTTGGGCAATAAACAACCTTTGAAGCACTTATTTACAGTAGATGTAAGTGCCACCCGACGGGACTCATCGAAGTTGGGCACTGCACTCTCCTTGAACATGTATGAAAAATGCGCTTTGAAGTAGTTCTGAACAGCAGATCACAAATGCACGAGGTTGAAGATATTCTTGAAAACTCCAGCCTGTTCTTCTGCACAGGTCTTTAATAATCAACCAGCTACAGTCAGGGCCTAGGATTTTAGATTAATCCTGTAACGGTGCCCTGGCATCGGCCACAGCGACTGAGTCCACAGGGTCGTCAGACATTGGGTCCACTGCTTTTTGTTAGATACCCAACAACTTGTTTGACAATTATTAATAGATTTGGATATGACACCAAAATTAGTGGTTAGTGAACGTAAAGAAGGATATCTAAGTTAACAATAGGATCTAATAGACTAAGTGGGACCCGTTGGGTTCCATGGTCCCCCGACACAATATTCCACCTTTCCACCAATTCCAATATTGGTGGCCAGTGGGGAGACTTTCTGGAGCGCTGGTATGGGTTCTTGGGGTGGCAGTTCACTCCCTCAAGCCAGATCTGCTGGTAGCTCACACAGCTGGTGGGCTGTCAGTTGACTCATGGCTATTCCTCGAAATTCCATTTCAAGCAGGGTGCAAGGCCACCAAGTTCAAATCCATTTTCCTACCATTTCAAGCAGGGTGCAAGGCTACCAAATTCAAGTGCAGTTTCGTACCATTTCAAGCAGGGTGCAAGGCCACCGAATTCAAGTGCAGTTTCCTACCACTTCAAGCAGGGTGCAAGGCCACCGAATTCCAGGGCAGTTTCATACCACATTCAGCATGGTGCAAGGCCATCAAATTCAGTGCAGTTTCATTCCACTTCAAGCAGGGTGCAAGGCTACCAAATTCAAATGCAGCTTCATAACATTTCATGCAGGTTGAAACCACCATAAAACCACACAAAACACCAAACTCACAGTTCAATAGACATTCAGTGTGTTCAGTTGATTCACAGCTCAGACAGTCGTGACCTCTCCCTCCCCATCATGCAGAGATTGAGCCACACCCACACTTCCGAGTTTTATAACACCTCCCCCTTGCACTGGAAAAGGTGTGGCCTTCATGGCGTGATTGACAGGAGAGCGATTCTCAACATATTTGAAAACACTAATAACACATTTATTTTTCATTGATGGGAAGAATTCTCTGCACCTGCTCAGCAGAGCGGGACTGAATAAGATGGCAAAAAATCACAGCCGTAAGTGGTGGCATTTTATCTAAAATCAATATACAGTGCAAACAGGAAGTGCATTTGCAGAAGTGCCTTTTAACTTCAAGCCAAAGCACCCAAGCCGCCATTTGCAGTTAATGCCTTTCAACTTCAAGCCAAAGCACCCAAGCCGCCATTTAAAGTAAGTAGTGGCTTTCAACTTCAAGCCAAAGCACCCGCCATGTGAAATAAGTAGTGCCTTTCGACTTCAAGCCAAAGCACCCAAGCCGTCATGTGCAGTAAGTAGTGCCTTTCAACTTTAAGCCAAAGCACCCAAGCCACCATTTGCAGTAAGTAGTGCCTTTCAACTTTAAGCCAAAGCACCCAAGCCACCATTTGCAGTAAGTAGTGCCTTTCAACTTCACGCCAAAGCACCCAAGCCGCCATTTGCAGTGAGTGGTGCCTTTCAACTTCAAGCCAAAGCACCCAAGCTGCCATTTGCAGTAAGTAGTGCCTTTCAACTTCAAGCCAAAGCATCAAAGCCGCCATTTGCAGTAAGTAGTGCCTTTCAACTTCAAGCCAAAGTACCCAAGCCCCCATTTGCAGTAAGTAGTGCCTTTCAACTTCAAGCCCAAGCACCCAAGCCACCATTTGCAGTAAGTAGTGCCTTTCAACTTCAAGCCAAATCACCCAAGCTGCCATTTGCAGTAAGTAGTGCCTTTCAACTGCAAGCCAAAGCACCAAAGCCACCATTTGCAGTAAGTAGTGCCTTTCAACTTCAAGCCAAATCACCCAAGCTGCCGGTTTGCTTCCAGTTCCCCGTGCTGGCGAGAGCAGGAACAGGGAGATACGGGACCTGAACGTGTGGCTGAGGATCTGGTGCACGGGGCAGGGATTTAGATTCTTAGATCACTGGGATCCGTTTTGGGGTAAGGGGGAACTGTACAAAAGGGACGGATTGCATCTTAACAGGTGTGGGACCAGCATTCTGGCAGGCAGGTTTGCCACTGCTACACGGGTGGCTTTAAACTGAATAAGGGGGGTGGGGTGTTGAATGGGACAGTGGAGGATGGAGTTAAAGGGAAAGGGTTTCTTAAATGTGTGAGCGTAGACACCGAAGGGTGTAAAATGAGGGTAGAAGAAATAGGTATCAAGGTGAAAAGTAAAAGTGGCAGGCAGACAAAACCAGGGCAAAAATCAAAAAGGGCCACTTTTCAACATAATTGTGTAAGGGGTAAGAGTGTTGTAAAAACAAGCCTGAAGGCTTTGTGTCTCAATGCAAGGAGCATTCGTAATAAGGTGGATGAGTTGAATGTGCAGATAGCTATTAATGACTATGATATAGTTGGGATCACGGAGACATGGCTCCAGGGTGACCAAGGCTGGGAGCTGAACATCCAGGGATATTCAATATTCAGGAGGGCTAGACAGAAAGGAAAAGGAGGTGGGGGTAGCATTACTGATTAGAGAGGGGAATTATGCAATGGAAAGGAAGGACATTAGTTTGGAGGATGTGGAATCGGTATGGGTAGAGCTGCAAAACACTAAGGGGCAGAAAACGCTGGTGGGTGTTGTGTACAGGCCACCTAACAGTAGTAGTGAAGTTGGAGATGGTATCAAACAGGAAATTAGAAATGCGTGCGACAAAGGCAAAACGGTTATAATGGGTGACTTCAATCTACATATAGATTGGGTGAATCAAATTGGCAGGGGTGCTGAGGAAGAGGATTTCTTGGAATGTATGCGGGATAGTTATCTAAATCAACATGTAGAGGAACCAACGAGAGAGCAGGCTATTTTAGACTGGGTATTGAGTAATGAGGAAGGGTTAGTTAGCAATCTTGTTGTACGTGCCCCCTTGGGCAAGAGTGACCATAATATGGTTGAGTTTTTCATTAGGATGGAGAGTGACATTGTTAATTCAGAAACAATGGTTCTGAACTTAAAGAAAGGTAACTTTGAGGGTATGAGACGTGAATTGGCCAAGATTGACTGGCAATTAATTCTAAAAGGGTTGACGGTGGATATGCAATGGTAGACATTTAAAGACTGCATGGATGAACTACAAAAATTGTTCATCCCAGTTTGGCAAAAGAATAAATCCAAAGTATCAAAGCGAAGGATGATGCGTACAAATTAGCCAGAAAAAGCAGCATACCGGAGGACTGGGAGAAATTCAAAGAAAAGCAGAGGAGGACAAAGGGCTTAATTAGGAAAGGAAAAATAGATTATGAAAGAAAACTGGCAGGGAACATAAAAACTGACTGCAAAAGTTTTTATAGATATGTGAAAAGAAAGAGATTAGTTAAAACAAATGTAGGTCCCTTGCAGTCAGAAACAGGGGAGTTGATCATGGGGAACAAGGATATGGCGGACCAATTGAATAACTACTTTGGTTCCGTCTTCACAAAGGAAGACATAAATAATTTGCCAGAAATAGCAGGGGACCGCGGGTCAAAGGAGTTGGAGGAATTGAGTGAAATCCAGGTTAGCCGGGAAGTGGTGTTGGGTAAATTGAATGGATTAAAGGCCGATAAATCCCCAAGGCCAGATAGGCTGCATCCCAGAGTACTTAAGGAAGTAGCTCCAGAAATAGTGGATGCATTAGTAATAATCTTTCAAAACTCTTTAGATTCTGGAGTAGTTCCTGAAGATTGGCGGGTAGCAAACGTAACCCCACTTTTTAAGAAGGGAGGGAGAGAGAAAATGGGGAATTACAGACCAGTTAGTCTAACATCGGTAGTGGGGAAACTGCTAGAGTCAGTTATTAAAGATGGGATAGCAGCACATTTGGAAAGTGGTGAAATCATTGGACAAAGTCAGCATGGATTTACGAAAGGTAAATCATGTCTGACGAATCTTATAGAATTTTTCGAGGATGTAACTAGTAGCGTGGATAGGGGAGAACCAGTGGATGTGGTGTATCTGGACTTCCAGAAGGCTTTCGACAAGGTCCCACATAAGAGATTAGTATACAAACTTAAAGCACAAGGCATTGGGGGTTCAGTATTGATGTGGATAGAGAACTGGCTGGCAAACAGGAAGCAAAGAGTAGGAGTAAACGGGTCCTTTTCACAATGGCAGGCAGTGACTAGTGGGGTACCCCAAGGCTCAGTACTGGGACCCCAGCTATTTACAATATATATTAATGATCTGGATGAGGGAATTGAAGGCAATATCTCCAAGTTTGCGGATGACACTAAGCTGGGGGGCAGTGTTAGCTGTGAGGAGGATGCTAGGAGACTGCAGGATGACTTGGATAGGCTGGGTGAGTGGGCAAATGTTTGGCAGATGCAGTATAATGTGGATAAATGTGAGGTTATCCATTTTGGTGGCAAAAACAGGAAAGCAGACTATTATCTAAATGGTGGCCGATTGGGAAAGGGGGAGATGCAGCGAGACCTGGGTGTCATGGTACACCAGTCATTGAAGGTAGGCATGCAGGTGCAGCAGGCAGTAACGAAAGCGAATGGTATGTTAGCTTTCATTGCAAAAGGATTTGAGTATAGGAGCAGAGAGGTTCTACAGCAGTTGTACAGGGTCTTGGTGAGACCACACCTGGAGTATTGCGTACAGTTTTGGTCTCCAAATCTGAGGAAGGACATTATTGCCATAGAGGGAGTGCAGAGACGGTACACCAGACTGATTCCTGGGATGTCAGGACTGTCTTATGAAGAAAGACTGGATAGACTTGGTTTATACACTCTAGAATTTAGAAGATTGAGAGGGGGTCTTAAAGAAACTTACAAAATTCTTAAGGGGTTGGACAGGCTAGATGCAGGAAGATTGTTCCCGATGTTAGGGAAGTCCAGGACAAGGGGTCACAGCTTAAGGATAAAGGGGTAATCCTTTAAAACCGAGATGAGAAGAACTTTTTTCACGCAGAGAGTGGTGAATCTCTGGAACTCTCTGCCACAGAGGGTAGTTGAGGCCAGTTCATTGGCTATATTTAAGAGGGAGTTAGATGTGGCCCTTGTGGCTAAGGTGATCAGGGGGTATGGAGAGAAGGTAGGTACGGGATACTGAGTTGGATGATCAGCCATGATCATATTGAATGGCGGTGCAAGCTCGAAGGGCCGAATGGCCTACTCCTGCACCTAATTTCTATGTTTCTATGTTTCAACTTCCCGCCAAAGCACCCAAGCCGCCATTTGCAGTGAGTGGTGCCTTTCAACTTCAAGCCAAAGCACCCAAGCCACCATTTGCAGTAAGTATTGCCTTTCAACTTCAAGCCAAAGCACCCAAGCCGCCATTTGCAGTAAGTAGTGCCTTTCAACTTCAAGCCAAAGCACCCAAGCCGCCATTTGCAGTAAGAAGTGCCTTTCAACTTCAAGCCAAAGCACACAAGCCACCATTTGCAGTAAGAAGTGCCTTTCAACTTCAAGCCAAAGCACCCAAGCCGCCATTTGCAGTAAGAAGTGCCTTTCAACTTCAAGCCAAAGCATCCAAGACACAATTTGCAGTTAGAAGTGCCTTCCAACTTCAATCCAAAGCACAGAAGCCGCCATTTGCAGTAAGAAGTGCCTTTCAACTTGAAGCCAATGAAGCCAAGCCGCCATTTGCAGTAAGAAGTGCTTTTCAACTTCGAGCCAAAGCACCCATGCCGCCATTTGCAGAAAGAAGTGCCTTTCAACTTCAAGCCGAAGAACCCAAGCCGCCATTTGCATTAAGTAGTGCCTTTCAACTTCAAGCCAAAGCACCCAAACCGCCATTTGCAGTAATAAGTGCCTTTCAACTTCAAGCCAAAGAAGCCAAGCCGCCATTTGCAGTAAGAAGTGCTTTTTAACTTCGAGCCAAAGCACCCATGCCGCCATTTGCATTAAGTAGTGCCTTTCAACCAAGCCAAAGCACCAAAACCTCCATTTGCAGTAATAAGTGCCTTTCAACTTCAAGCCAAAGCACACAAGCCACCATTTGCAGTAAGTAGTGCCTTTCCACTTCAAGCCAAAGCACCCAAGCCGCCATTTGCAGTAAGTAGTGCCTTTCAACTTCAAGCCAAAGCACCCAATCTGCCATTTGCAGTAAGTAGTGCCTTTCAACATCAAGCCAAACACAGAAGCCACCATTTACAGTAAGAAGTGCCTTTCAACTTCAAGCCAAAGAAGCCAAGCCGCCATTTGCAGTAAGAAGTGCCTTTCAACTTCGAGCCAAAGCACCCAATCTGCCATTTGCAGTAAGTAGTGCCTTTCAACTTCAAGCCGAAGAACCCAAGCCGCCATTTGCAGTAAGTAGTGCCTTTCAACTTCAAGCCAAAGCACCCAAGCCGCCATTTGCAGTAAGTAGTGCCTTTCAACGTCAAGCCAAAGCACCCAAGCTGCCATTTGCGGTAAGTAGTGCCTTTCAACTTCAAGCCAAAGCACCCAAGCCGCCATTTGCAGTAAGTAGTGCCTTTCAACTTCAAGCCAAAGCACCCATGCTGCCATTTTCAATTAGTGCCTTTCAACTTCAAGCCAATGCACCCAAGCCGCCATTTGCATTAAGTGGTGCCTTTCAACTTCAAGCCAAAGCACCCAAGCCGCCATTTGCAGTAAGTAGTGCCTTTCAACTTCAAGCCAAAGCACCCAAGCTGCCATTTTCAGTTAGTGCCCTTTCAACTTCAAGCCAATGCACCCAAGCCGCCATTTGCAGTACGCAGTTCCTTTCAACTTCAAGCCAAAGCACCCAAGCCGCCATTTGCAGTAAGTAATGCCTTTCAACTTCAAGCCAAAGCACCCACACCGCACCCACACCGCCATTTGCAGTAAGTAGTGCCATTCAAGTTCAAGCCAAAGCACCCAATCTGCCATTTGCAGTAAGTAGTGCCTTTCAACTTTAAGCCAAACACAGCAGCCGCCATTTGCAGTAAGAAGTGCCTTTCAACTTAAAGACAAAGCACACAAGCCACCATTTGCAGTAAGTAGTGCCTTTCAGCTTCAAGCCAAAGCACCCAAGCTGCCATTTGCAGTGCCTTTTAACTTCAAGTCAAAGTACCCACGCCACTATTTACATTAAGCAGTGTATTTCAACTTCAAGCCAAAGCACCCAAGCCGCCATTTAACCATATAACCATATATAACCATATAACAATTACAGCACGGAAACAGGCCATCTCGGCCCTACAAGTCCATGCCGAACAATTTTTTTTCCTCTTAGTCCCACCTGCCTGCACTCGTACCATAACCCTCCATTCCCTTCTCATCCATATGCCTATCCAATTTATTTTTAAATGATACCAATGAACCCGCCTCCACCACTTCCACTGGGAGCTCATTCCACACCGCCACCACTCTCTGCGTAAAGAAGTTCCCCCTCATATTACCCCTAAACTTCTGTCCCTTAATTCTGAAGTCATGTCCTCTTGTTTGAATCTTCCCTATTCTCAAAGGGAAAAGCTTGTCCACATCAACTCTGTCTATCCCTCTCATCATTTTAAAGACCTCTATCAGGTCCCCCCTTAACCTTCTGCGCTCCAGAGAATAAAGACCTAACTTATTAAGTTATTGCAGTAAGTAGTGCCTTTCAACTTCAAGCCAAAGAACCCAAGCCGCCATTTGCAGTAAGTAATGCCTTTCAACTTGAAGCCAAAGCACCCACACTGCCATTTGCAGTAAGTAGTGCCATTCAAGTTCAAGCCAAAGCACCCAATCTGCCATTTGCAGTAAGTAGTGCCTTTCAACTTCAAGCTGAAGAACCCAAGCCGCCATTTGCATTAAGTAGTGCCTTTCAACTTCAAGCCAAAGCACCCAAACCACCATTTGCAGTAAGTAATGCCTTTCAACTTCAAGCCAAAGCACTCAAGCCACCTATTCAAGATTCAAGATTCAAGATTCAAGAAATGTTATTGCCATGTCAACAAGTTGATAGGAATGTGTCTTGGTTTGCTCTCAGACAGACACAATACAGTGCAATACAACCACCACATACACCACTAAATAATACAGACAATTCCGTACGAAGGACAATATATACAGGAAGGACAGTACCCAGCAGCGTCATAATAAGCATGTGCAAGTGCAAAAGAAAGTGCAAAGTGATTAGTGCAAATTGAAATATCTGATGGCTTGGAGGTAGGTGCTGTCTCTGAAGTGAAATGTTTTACTTTTAATGCTTCTCTATCTCCTTCCTGATGGGAGGAGATTAAAGATGTAATGTGCTGGGTGAAAGTGATCTGCTATGATTTTCCTGGCCTTTCTGGTGAGTCCTGTTGAGTAAAGTGATGTCACTGAGGGAAGTCTGCTGCAACCGATGATCTTAGAAGCTCGGCGCACCATTCTCTCCAGCCGAATCTTATCCTGCGAGGTTGTGTGGCCATACCAGACAAGCATAGAGAATGTGAGTATGCTTTCTATGGTAGACCTATAGAAGTGGGTCATGGCTAGTCGACCGACCCTGAATTTTTTAAGCTGCCGCAGGAAGTAGTCGCTGGTGGCACTTACTGATTATGAGGCTGATGTTGAGCTCCCATGATAGGGATTGATGTATGGTGGTCCCGAGGAACTTAAAGGAGGTGACCCTCTCAACCACCTCTCCATTGATGAAGAAAGGGAGGAGGGGGGTGGCCCTCTTTCTGAAATCAACAACCAGCTCCTTAGTTTTTGAGATGTTAAGTATGAGGTTGTTGTTCTCACACCACCTTACTAGCTCCTCTACTTCACAACGGTAAACGGTTTCGATGTTATTAGTAATAAGACCTGCCACAGATGTGTCATCTGTAAACTTAAATAACAAGACAGAGTCAGAGTGTGAACAGCAAAAATGTGTGTATACAGAGCACAGAAGAGGTGATAAAACGCAACCCTGGGTGGCGCCGATGTTCAGGAACCTAGCCAGTGAGACATGGTTACCAATTTTTACCACCTGTTTTCTGTCACATAGAAAGCTATAGATCAATTTACATAGAGATGAGTTGACCCCCAGTTCCTATAAAGTGTGTATCAACTTTACAGGAACGATGGTATTGAAAGCGGAGCTGAAATCCACAAAAAGAATGCGAGCATATGTGGATCTGGATTCCAGGTGTTGGAGGATGGAGTGCACACAGAGGGACACTGCATCATCTACACTTCTGTTGGCTCTGTAGGTGAATTGATAGGGGTCAAGTGTAATGCTGGAAAGATGTTTGCATACCAGTCTCTCAAGAACCTTCATGATGACTGAAGTTAAGGCAACAGGCCTATAGTCGTTAAGACAAGTGATGTTATTTTTCTTGGGGACTGGTACGATCACAGCTGACTTGAAACAAGCAGGCACAATTGAGTTGAAGTGACCAATTAAAAATGGAGGTTAGGAAGTAAGTAAGCAGTGCCTTTCAACTTCAAGCCAAAGCACCCAAGCCGCCATTTGCAGTAAGTAGTGCCTTTCGACTTCAAGCCAAAGCACCCAAGCTGCCATTTGCAGTAAGAAGTGTCTTTCAACTTCAAGCTAAAGCACCCAAACCGCCATTTGCAATAATAAGTGCAGTTCAAATTCAAGCCAAAGCACCATAGCCGTCATTTGCTGTAAGTAGTGCCATTCAAGTTCAAGCCAAAGCACCCAATCTGCCATTTGCTGGAAGTAGTGCCTTTCAACTTCAAGCCAAAGCACCGAAGCCGCCATTTGCAAAAAGTACTGCCTTTCGACCAAGCCAAAGCACCCAAGCCACCATTTGCAGTAAGTAGTGCCTTTCAACTTCAAGCCAAAGCACCCAAGCCGCCATTTGCAGTAAATTGTGCCATTCAACTTCAAGCCAATGCACCCAAGCTGCCATTTGCAGTAAGTAGTACCTTTCAACTTCAAGCCAAAGCACCCAAGCCGCCATTTGCTGTAAGTAGTGCCTTTCAACTTCAAGCCAAAGCACCCAAGCCGCCATTTGCAGTAAGTAGTGCCTTCCAACTTCAAGCCAAAGCACCCAAGCCGCCATTTGCAGTAAGTAGTGCCTTCCAACCTCAAGCCAAAGCACCCAAGCCGCAATTTGCAGTAAGTAGTGCCTTTCAACTTCAAACCAAAGCTCCCAAGCCACCATTTGCATTAAGTAGTGTCTTTCAACTTCCAGCCAAAGCACCCAAGCCACCATTTGCAGTAAGTACTGCTTTTTAACGAAGCCAAAGCACCTAAACAACCATTTGCAGACAGTGCCTTTTTACTTCAAATAAACCATATTTTCATTTTCAACCACATTAAGGGGACTCACAGTTGAGTTACATTTGCTCAGTGTTATTCAGAGCTCAGGCAGACGTGACCATTTGGCTTCTTCCATCTTTCATAGGCTGAGTGAGTCACACCACTTCCTGGTTTTATAGTCCCTCCCCCTCCCTCCAGCAGGAGCAGCAGAGAGAATGGTGATTTTTTTAAAAACATTAATCTCTCTCTGATTTGTCATCGATGGGAAAAGTCCTCCAGTCCCGGAAGGCGGAGGGGGTCTCTGAGCGAGGTGGCCAAAAACGACGGCTGTTGGTGGCGGCGTTCTCACGCAAATCGCAGTACAGTGGGATAAATGCGGTCAAGATCAGACTTTTAGTAACATAGATATCAGTTATGAACGTGGACCAATGAATGGCAATTGGAATTAAACTCTGCCAAATGTATAGTGTTGCACATTGATATGTCTTACCAGGGTAGGAGTTACATAGTAAACAGTAGTGCTTTGGAGAGTGTTGCAGAATAGAGAGGTTTGAGAGCACAGTTGCATAGTTCCATAAATGTACTGAGTCGGGCGAAGAAGGCCTTCGGAACACTTCCCTTGATTGGGAATGATATTGAGTACAAAAGTTGGCAAATCATGATCATTAGTGAGACCACACCTGGAGTATTGTGTGCATTTCTGGTTACCCTGCTTTAGGAAGAATGTGTAGAAAGGAACTTCAGATGCTGGTTTAATCCGAAGATAGAAATAAAAAGCTGGAGTAACTCAGCGGAACAGGCAGAATCTCTGGAAAGAAGCAATGGGTGATGTTTCGGGTCGAGATCCTTCTTCAGACTCAGGAAGAATGTGATTAAGTTGGAAAGGGTGCTGAACTGATGCACCAGAATGTTACCTTTGGGGGAAGGCTGGTTTGTGTGGTGGACTGGGCTGTATCCAAGTGTGCCTACTCATGCCAACAACCATTTTATTCAAACCAACTGCCTGTGGAGTGCAGTGATCTTTCAAGAGTTAGGTTAATGGTGAAGGTGAAGTAGTAGATCTACACTATGTAAGGACAGGCACACAGATTCTTTTAGACAGAGTTGCTATGTCAATAAGTAAAACACGTGATGAGTAGATGGGTTACTTCTTCAACTGTTTGATGGCAAGGGATTAGCTATCTCCATGAGATAACAATTTGTTTCACCTTCCCTATCAGCGAAATCTGGCCCAGAACAAGAATGCTCCTCTCTTGTCTGCAGTGTCAACCTTCATTCACATAACGTATCTGAATGACAAAGAGGAATCTTCAATGCCATGAGATTGACAATGGAATTGTTTAGCCAATTGCGCATTGCATCCGTGCATGTCTGGCTGCATCTATTTTTGTGTGTGTATGTGTGAGTGTGTGACAGGGAGAGAAAGATCGTCGGTACACGAAAATGCTGGGGAAACTCAGCGGTTGCAGCAGCATCTATGGAGCGAAGGAAATAGGTGACGTTTTGGGCTGAAACACTTCTTCAGACTGATGGGGGGTAGGGGGGAGAAGGAAGGAAAAAGGGAGGAGGAGGAGCCCGAGTGCGGGGGGATGGGAGGAGACAGCTCGAGGGTTAAGGTAGGGGAGGAGACAGCAGGGGCTAGCAAAATTGGGAGGGGGATCGTCTGTTTGTCTGAGAGATAGGAGACAGAGAACCGTGGCTGCCTTGTGTGGAGATGGTGTTTGCAGTGTGGCATCTATTAGATAATGGCAGAACAATTAAAGAGCAAGTAAAGTTGTAGGAGCTCTCACCTTTAACATAACTATTTTGTTGGGGTGTGATTTTTCTTTTGACATTGGCAGACATGCCTTGTGGACATTTCAGCTGCCACCTACTGCCAGCTTCTATAATTGCTCCTTGCCCCTAGCACATAGGATCTTTCTGCAGGAGGGTTCATCAGCTGGGATCTCAAGATATCAATTGGTAGGTGTGGATGCAAATGCTCTGTTTTCTTCATCCTCACATGCTACCATCCTCTCAGCTATTAGGGCAGCATAGCAAACCTGCAGCGCCAGACACTGGGTATTAATCCCGACCTCAGTTCCCTCTGGGGACTCTGGTTGCCAACTACTTGCCAAAGGTGTGCAGGTTTGTAGGTGAATTGGCCCCGGTAAATTGCCCCGTATGTGTCGGCAATGGATGCAAAAGTGGGATGACATTGAACTAGTATGAACAGGTGATCGATGGTTGACACGAGTCAACAACGGGCCTGTTTCTATTCTGTATCATTCAATCAATTCACTAAAACCACATGATATGAAGTGAGATATGGCTTTCTTGCATCTATATCTTTAAAAGTCATAGTTCTGATAATAGACTGAAAATTTACAGTTGGTCACAAATTTGCAGCATGATTTTCCTCATGAAAGTACACTTGTGCTGTTGCACGAAACTTCCGAATGAAAGCGATGATTATTGTGCTGCAGAATGAAACAACCCAATGAACCACAAAATAGTCCATTGTTTCTCTTATAAAGTGTGGCAAAAACCTTAAAGAACCTAATGTGTCACTTTTATAGTGATTTGAGTTCCAAGCACAGCAATTTGTATCCACTTTACTTATTTTTGGCTTGTATGTGGATTTGTCTTTCATATTGTACATTTCTCACTTTGCATTTGTACTTTCTTTTGTTACTTTTTTTCTATTATAAAACAAAATCAGCCGGTATTGTAGAGAATACTTCCTCAAGGTAAAAGCATGCTTAAAGAGTAAAATCATACAGGGAGATTACATAGAAACCTGGTTTGTATTCATTTGCGTTACAAGGGTGATGTGATCGCTGTAAATTAATTTGTCAAACAAATGCAAAATAAGCATGTCCTTTATGGGGATTAATATCCTGCAAACAGAGAGACAGAGAGTATCTGGAACCATCCAAGATGAAAATGAGTTGACACATTGAGATGATCAATTTCTACAGTTTGCAGTCCACTTGTGTATGCTAGTAATGGATCTACTGGTTGACTAGGGGTAGTTGGAATGCTGGGGGGAAATAAAGCTATCTACTTGCTCCAGAAGTATCCATATAGCCAGAAAATGTAGGAAATCAATAAGACGTCTGATGGAATGCTTAGCTCTTCCTGGTTACACAGCACTCTAATCAGCTCATGTAGCTACGATTGATCAAACTCCATTCTTCTCACACCAACCTGATTTACTTTCATCCGTCTTAGCAAAATTGCTTCAAATTCTTGCAGCAGGTTCCTTTCAGCATTTGAGTAAAAATGCTAACTATAGTAATGACAAAGGTATTTGATGCATTACAGATCATTCAGTGGCATTATCAAAAATTATTATGGCCAATGATATGTTGCCACTGAAAGTGTTGTGAGAGTCATTTACTGTACTAACTTGAATGATAACCAAATAGAGAGTAAAGATTAGTAATAAACAAGACCTTCACAGATTGTGACTACTGGAGTGCCTCAGAGATAGGTGCTTGAGCTCCAAAGTGTCCCCAGACTGCAGACTCTTTCTCCCATCTTCAGGACTCCTGATCTCTCTAGATCTCTCCATCTGTCCCGTTATCCTCCTTAGGTTTTCATTGCTAACTGCTGACCGCCTTGATTTTTCTCCTGTCCTCAGCGAACATCAGTTATCATGCACGCACCACTGCACCATATTCCACATGATATACCGTCCCCAAAAGTGACAACACAAATGACTAGGACATCAATAAAGGCAAACTGCATGTTCGCCTTCATCGGTCTGGACTTGAATATAAAAGTTGGGAAGTCATGTAACAGCTGTAATACATTTTAGTTGAGTGCATTTGGAGTTTTGTGTGCAGTTCTGGTTGCAATATTATAGGAATGGTTGTGGTAGCTTTGGAAAAGTTTTCCAGGATACTGCCTGGATTAGAGGGTTAAAACTATAAGGAGAAGTTGGACAAACTTGGATTGTTTTCTATGCAATATTGGAGGCTGACTAGAGACCTGATAGAAGTTTATAAAATTATTAGGGACAGAGATAACGTTTTTTTCCCAGGATGGAAAATTCACATACTAAAGGGCATAGGCTGACATTATGGTTGGCACAGACATGGTGGGTTGAAGGGCCTGTTCCTATGTTGTATTATTCTATGTTCCCCAGTTTTCAACCTTGATTCCCCATACCCTGTATTACCTTCTGCTGTATTTTTTACCATAGATAAGTAGTTCCTCTACACCTCCAATCCACATCTGAATCGCCTTCAAGCCCGTTTCATATCTTCCTTGAACAGAAGCCAAAACATTTCCCCAACACTAACACATTTATTAACTTGGCTAAACTTAGTCTCACTTGGAGCAACTTATTTGTAAATTCCATTCACTCTCTCCAGATCAGTGATATACTTGTAATTCTGAGAACTTTTTTTGTGGAATACATAGAACAGTCTTTGTTCAGTTCTGTTCAGGACCTTTTCTCAAAAGCTTTTCACTGTACCTCAGTACACGTGACAATAAACTAAACTAAAACTAAACCTCTTTCTCAACTATGTTTCCAGTACATCAATGTCTTCATTGATGATATTTTGTGCACACATGCAGAACTCACTTTTCCTCCAATTTCCACACTGCTCCCACCCTCATGTGGTTCTTCTCTGATTCTCTATCCATCTCATACGTTACAAGTCTTCAGACCCTCTGAACTGTCATGACTATATTGCCTCCCACCCTGCTTCCTGAACGACTTCTAGTTCTTCCGTCTCCATTGTATTTGTTCCACTAATGATACTCTAGGTGTAGAATGCCACTAGAATACCCTTTTTCTGCCTAAACTCTGACTTTCATCCTTGACACCGGCCTTGATTTCATCTTACCCATTTCCCCCAACTCTGCTCTCATCTCTTCTCCCCAGGAGAGAGCAAATATTTTTGATTTCTCCTGACCTTCTATTGCACCAAATGCAACATACAGTGAACCATCTAAACAATTTCTTCATGTTTCAACATTGGAATTGGTTTATCTTATCACGCATACTGAGATGCATTGTAATTTTTTTTTTGCATGCCATCAAGTCAGATCATACTATAAATGAGCACAACAAGCCATACACAAGTACCACAGGTACAGTTAGAGTGGAAAGATTGGAAAGCTTGTAATGGATGTTAGTACATCCTCACCAGGACCAGCAGACAAAGAACTGCCATTTTGCAGCAGCATCTTTTACAACACGAGACACAGTTTCTCCTCCACTTTCTACATTTTGAAGTGGCTGTTCATTTCTCTACTCTTTCATCCCCACTAACTACTACCCCATCCTGCAACACTTACCCATGCAATCACATACAAATGCAATTTCACCTCTTTCCTTCCCACAATCTATGGTCACACAGTCTTTCCAGATGAAACTGTTTTTCACTTGCCTTTTTGACTCTTTAATGCACTTTATTTGGATTCCCAAATTGGTGTCCACCCCTTCAAATAAACGAAAATCAGCATGAGGGCCACTTTGCAGTTTTTTTTTCAATCTAAAGGGATAACTATGGGCTTCCTGTTGTCTGCCACTTTAATTCTCCATTGTGTTCCCATTCGGCAAACATGATGGAGAATTAATAGCCTATTCAGTATGGCTGGATGCACTTTACTAACAAGACCCCATGCAAGCTTGAGAATCAACATCTCATATGTTGAGCCGTTCAAACTCTTGGGTGCTTCAATTACTGGCCATGTCAATGGATATTTTTAAGGTGGAGATTGATCGGTTCTTGATTAGTTCAAGTGTCAGGTTATGGTGAAAAGGCAGAAAAATGAGGTTGCGAGGGAAAGATAGATTAGCTATCTGGCGGAGTAGACTTGATGGGTCAATGGCCAAATTTCTGCTCCTATGATTTATGAATTATGACTACTGTGAAATTGCATTATTTGTCTCCATGTGAACTGGCCATATTTTCTGTATTGAATGTATGAATGTGCTGTATGCTGTGCTGAGTTCATCATCCAAGGTCGATCTTTTTGTATAAGATTCAAGAGAGTTTATTGTCATGTGTTCCAGATAGGACATTGAAATTCTTGCTTTGCTTCAGCACAACAGAATGGCCGAATGGCCTACTCCTGCACCGATTGCCTATTGTCTATTGTCTATTGTCTATAGAGTAGGCCATTCGGCCCTTCGATCCAGCACCGCCATTCAATGTGATCATAGCTGATCATCCCCAATCAGTACCCCGTTCCTGCCTTTCCCAATATCCCCCGACTCCGCAATCTTTAAGAGCCCTATCCAGCTCTCTCTTGAAAGCATCCAGTGATCCAGAGCATCTGCCATCTGAGGCAGATAATTCCACACACTCACAACTCTCTGTGAGAAAAAGTGTTTCCTCGTCTCCGTTCTAAATGGCTTACCTCTTATTCTCAAACTGTGGCCCCTGGTTCTGGACTCCCCCAACATCGGGAACATGTTTCCTGCCTCCAGCGTGTCCAAACCCTTAACAATCTTATACGTTTCAACAAGATCTGCTCTCATCCTTCTAAACTCCAGAGTGTACAAGCCCAGCTGCTTCATTCTCTCAGCATATGACAGTCCCGCCATCCTGGAAATTAACCTTGTAAACACACCTCCATCAATAGCAAGAATGTCCTTCCTCAAATTAGGGGTCCAAAACTGCACACAATACTACAGATGTGGTCTCACTAGGGCTGCGTACAACTGCAGAAGGACCTCTTTGCTCCTATACTCGACTCCTTTTGTTATAAAGGCCAACATGCCATTCGCTTTCTTCACTGCCTGCTGTACCAGCATACTTTCTTTCATAGACTGATGAACAAGGTCCCCCAGATCCCACTGTACTTCCCCTTTTCCTAACTTAACGCCATAATAATCTGCCTTCCTGTTTTTGCTACCAAAATGGATAACCCCACATTTCTCCACATTTAACGTCATTTGCCATGCATCTGCCCACTCCCCCAACCTGTCTAAGTCACCCTGCATTCTCATAGCATCCTCCTCACAGTTCACACTGCCACCAAGCTGTCTGTCATCTGCAAATTTGCTAATGTTACTTTGAATCCCTTCATCCAAATCATTGATGTATATTGTAAATAGCTGCGGTCCCAGCGCCGAGCCTTGCGGTACCCCACTAGTCACTGCCTGCCATTCTGAAAGGGACCCGTTTTTCCCCACTCTGTTTCCTGTCTCCACCCACGATACCATGTGCCCTAATTATTCCCACTAATCTCCTATGTGGGAACTTATCAAATGCTTTCTAAAAGTCCAGGTACACTACATCCACTGGCTCTCTCATGTCCATTTTCCTAGTTACATCTTCAAAAAATTCCAGAAGATTAGTTAAGCATGATTCTGCCATCCAAATGTGCGGCTATTTCATCTTTTATAATTGACTCCAGCATCTTCCCCACCACCGATGTCAGGCTAACTGGTCTATAATTCCCTGTTATACTTCGGAGTCACATGAGTGACTACGTGAAGAACCCCGCCAGGACGCATGCGTGACATATCGCTACACGCATTGCGAAACAGTCAGGCGGGGTGGAACGACGTGCCCCCGCAGCGGCAGTTTAAAAGCCGGAACCTGCAGGTAAGAGTACTCTGCGGTCTTTTTGTGTTTTCCCATGCTGATACAGGTGGGGAGCATGGACAAGTCAAAGAAAGCATCGAGGGCTGCGACAAAGCTGGTGGGGGAGGACCGCGGAGTAGCGGGCAGCCAGCAGTGGCCAGCGGCACTTGAATCACCTATAATGGGATCAGCTGTGCCCGATGTCACCTCCGCACCAGCCAGGTCCACTCTGCGGCCGGGCGGTAAGGCAAAACAAAAAACCAACAAAGTCGTGGACTCAAATCAGTCCCACTTTGAGCAGTCGTGGGCGGCCAGCGAACGTGACCGCTGGAGCCGGATGGAGCGGTGTGTGGAGCATTTGCTCCAACGTGCCAGGCTCTGGGAGATGGAATCGAGTCACTGTGGGCTCTATGTAAAACCCACAGCAGCACCTCTTGTAGGGCTGCACAGTGCTTCTCCCTCGTCAGAGGGGAGTACTGGGGGTCAGTACTGGGCTGATCCTGAAGAGGGGTTTGCAGAAGAGAAATCAAGTGTGCAGTGGGTGCAGGAACGTGAAAATCTACTGGACATGGTGTCCAACTTCATACAGCCAGACCAGACTGGCCAAAACCTGGAGCAAAAACTAGCTGCCAGTATATGTCCTTTAACCAGCTACAAGAACAGGCTGTATTGGGCACCACGTCAAGACACCTGGCACCGGGTAACTGTATATCCCTGAATGTTCCTGTAGTAAATACTTGTATATGGAAACATATTGGAATAGGAGTTAGAGGCATGGATATCAAACTCCAAAAGTTATTAAAACTCCTAACAGCGGGGATAACAGCTTCCACCCGCACAGTGGATGAGAAGGACATGTCGCAGGACCAACAGGATGCACTGGCACTGCATTGCAACACACAATATGAAATAAACAGCATCAGGAAGAGTGCCATCCGACCTACTTTAAACACGAAATTCGCGGGTCTGTGCAAACCTGGAAACGTAAAACCACCAATACTACTATTTGGAGGTAACCTATCGAAGCAAGTGAAGGAGCTCGATGAGGAAGCAAAATCCCTGGGACTCATGAAAGGGACTTCATCAAAAACCCACTACGGCCATAGACAGCACCCTTACGCACCTACCAGTAGAACAAGACTGACTGGTGAAAGCTCGAAGGTCTGGTACATCGAACATGAGTCTTTTTTAGGCCATGGCCCAGGCCGGCCTTCTTGGAAGATACGTAAACCTCCAACATCAACCAAACCACAAACCCAGACACCGACGCCTCAACATCAACAAAGGATTTACATAAAGAAGTAAACCTGCCACTGGTAACTATGGAGGTAGGTGGGGCTGGTTCCCTACAAATTGCAGGGAGCATGGAGGTTGGAGGGGGATTACACTCCTCTCTGGATGCATGGAGTATGTTAACTTCCGACACTTATATTTTAAGCAGTATCCAGGGATATACCATAGAATTTATACACAAGTTCAGCCCTCCAGTTCAACATATACCGAACCGAATGTTCGTACATTCCGGTAAAGAAAAATCAGAAATGCATGCTGAACTGGAACGGCTTCACGCAAAACGGATAATTGAAAAAATCCCAACACGAACCGCTAGAATTCGTGTCCAATATCTTTACCAAAAACAAAAAAGATGGTGGTTGTCGCATCATCATAGATCTGACCAAATTGAATACATTTGTACAATATATTCATTTTAAAATGGAAACCTTTGTTACTGCAAAACAATTGATTTCCAAAGGTTACTTCATGGCTAGCATCGATTTAAAAGATGCTTACTATTTAGTGCCTATACGAGGTGACCACAGATGTTACTTAAAATTCAACTGGATGGGACAGACTGGAAGTATAGAGCGCTGCCAAATGGGTTAACATCAGCCCCAAGGCTGTTCACAAATATTTTGAAACCAGCCCTAGCGTTTCTACGGAAACGAAAACACATGGTCATGGCATATCTAGATGACATACTTATTGTGGGCAAAACTTTGGAATTGGCCAAACAAACTGTAACAGCCACAAAACAGTTATTTGAAAAACTGGGGTTTATCATCCATCCAGTTAAATCTAAATTAACGCCTTCCACTACTATGGACTATTTGGGGTTCACCATTGACTCAGTTCACATGTCGGTGACTTTGCCAAAGGGAAAGGCTATAGACGTAATAGAGGCTTGCAATAACCTCATTGACATCAGTAAACCGTCCATCAGATTTGTAGCAAAAGTAATTGGCAAAATGATGGCTGCTTTTCCAGCCACACAATTTGGACCTTTACATTACCAAAATTTACAGAGTGCAAAAATACAAGCACTCAAAATTAATGCTGGTCATTTTGACAGACCAATGAAGCTACCAATCAAAGCTATAATGGAACTAAAATGGTGGATAGATAACATTCGGCTTTGTTTCAATCCAATCATTATCAGCAACCCTTCTATGGTGTTACAAACTGATGCCAGTGCACTTGGTTGGGTGCCACCAATTCCATCTCCAGCTGTGGAGGTAGATGGACTGCTAAGGAGGCATCATTATTACTAACACTGGGCATAAACTACCTGGAAATGTTGGGTGCATTCTATGGCCTAAAGTCATATTGTACTGGGTCATATCACCAGCATGTTAGACTACAGATTGACAATACCACCGTGGTAGCATATATCAACCACATGGGTGGAAACAAATCGACATCATGTGACAATCTGGCTAATACAATTTGGCAATGGTGTATCCAGAGAGATATTTGAATATCAGCTACTTACCTACCAGGTAAACTAAATTTAGTGGCAGACACCAGGTCACGCAAATTTAATGAAAACACCGAATGGATGTTGAATAAAAAAGTATTTGCTGATATTACAACATGGCATGGAACACCAGATATTGATCTATTCGCATCCAGGGTTAATCACCAGTTATCAAACTATTTCGTGGGAACCAGACCCTGGGGCAGCGGCGACAGATGCATTTTCGCTGCATTGGGGGAAATTGTTTATTTATGCATTCCCTCCTTTCTGCCTCATCACTCGGGTATTAAGGAAAATACAGCAAGACTCTGCGTCTGGTATTTTGGTAGTACCCGATTGGCCTACTCAACCATGGTTCCCAGTGATACTGAACATGGTATTAGAACCATGTATCACCATCCCGAATAGACCAGACTTATTGGTTCATCCCATAACGAGGGATAGCCACCCATGCCATAACTATTTGAATTTATTAATTTGTAGAGTCTAAAAATGCCACTACTGCAGCTGGGACTGACGGACCGAAAAGTGAACATGATTTCGGCGGCCCACAGACAGTCCACCAAAAAACAGTATCTGGTCTATATCAGGAAGTGGGAGATGTATTGTCACAAAAACAGCATCACCTACAGAGAAATGAATATCCCGTCTGTTCTGGAATATCTGGCAGGCCTCCAATATGATGAGGAGCTCAGTTATAGTGCCATCAACTGCACCAGAAGTGCCCTGTCACCTTATCTATGGCAAGGAACAGAGCGTCACTCTGTTAGGACTCACCCACTGGTAACAAAACATATGAGGGGAATTTTTAATACCAATCCCCCAAGAACCAGGTACTCCCAAATATGGGATGGGAGTATTGTCTTGAAGATGCTCAGGAATTGGTCTCCAGCAACAGCTCTGTCCCTACATAGACTGACATTAAAAACAGTCATGCTAATGGCTTTGGTCACGGCACAAAGGGTGCAGTCATTACATAAATTAAGACTGGACAACATGACTTCTTCATCTGAAAATATTACGTTTCATATTTATGAATTAGTTAAGCAGAACAGACAGGGATCAGCAGGCCTCAATATAGAATTTAGGTCCTACCAAACAGATGATCGTCTCTGTATAGTAAGACATTTGTCGTTATACATGGAGAACACGAAAATCATCAGATGCAATGAGAAGGCACTTTTAGTCAGCCATAAGCAACCACACAAAAGAGTGACGGTCCAGACCATCTAAAAATGGCTGAAACAGGTTCTAATACAGGCTGGGGTAGATACTATTATTTTTAAATCTCATTCCACCAGGGCTGCAGCTACATCGGCAACTATGCAGTTGGATGTACCAATGGACCAAATCCTCAAGACAGCAGGCTGGTCAGGGGATAAAACATTCCAACTATTTTATCATAAACCAGTCATTAAACCTGGAACGTTTGCAGAAACAATTTTAAGTTCTGTAATTTAATTTACCCCATAAATAGGGGCTATAATTTTGTGTTAATAAATTTCATGGATTTCAATGTCGGATTCATGTCTAAATTATGTTGACACAGTTCCTCCTACAGTCATTAAGGCAGATGTGATGCATGGACCCGTTTCCATGGCATTAAATCACAGAGCTTTGAAATCTTCACGTAGTCACTCACGTGACTCCGAAGTAAATAGTAAGATTAAATGAGAACTTACCAGTTCGAAGTTTGATCGTTATTTTTTGAGGAGTACGTTGAGGGAATACGTGCCCTCCGCTCCCACCCATGATCATATACTCAACTGGTATTTCTTCTCTAATCTTACTATGTTTAAGTCATTACAGTTATCTGTGATTTCACACCGCTGCTTTGAAGAATGACACGCACGCGTCCTGGCGGGGTTCTTCACATATTCCCTCAACGTACTCCTCATAAAATAACGATCAAACTTCGAATTGGTAAGTTCTCGTTTAATCTTACTATTTTCTCTCTCCCGCCTTTCTTAAAAGGTGGGATTACATTAGCTACCCTCCAATCCACATGAACTGATCCCGAGTCTATAGGACATTGGAAAATTATCACCAATGCATCCACGATTTCTAGAGCCACTTTCTTAAGTACCCTGGGACACCATCAGGCCTTGGGGATTTATCAGCCTTCAGTCCCATCAGTTTACCCAACACCATTTCCTGCCTAATGTGGACTTCCTTCAGTTCCTCTGTCGCCCCAGATCCTCTGGCCACTACTATATCAGGAAGATTGTTTGTGTCCTGCTTTGTGCAGATGGATCCAAAGTACCTGTTACACTCATCTGCCATTTCCTTGTTATCCCGTAATAAAATCACCTTTTTCAGTCTTCAAGATTCCAAATTTGGTCGTAACTAATTTTTTTTCTCTTCACATACCTAAAGAAGCTTTTACTATCCTGTTTTATATTCTTGGCTACCTTCCCTTCGTACCTCATCTTTTCTCCTCCTATTGTGTTTTTAGTTATCTTCTGTTGCTATTTGAACATTACCCAATCCTCTTGCTTCCTTCCCATTAATTCGAGAATCTTTTGTAATTTTTCCTGTAGTCACTTCCCCTTCAATTCCATCTTTAGACTCCCAATTTGTCAATCCCTGCCCCCCACTATTTAATTTAAACGAACTCATGTAGCCCTAGCAACCTGCCTGCCAGAATGTCAGTCCCCCTCCAGTTAACATGTAACCCGTCCCTTTTGTACAGGTCACCCCTACCCCAGTGGTCTATAAATCTAAATCCTTGTTCCCTGCTCCAGCCCCTCAGCCACACATTCAGAACCCCAATCTCCCTGTTCATGTCCTCACTAGCACAAGGTTCTGGAAGCAATCCAGAGATAACCAGCTGAGAAATCCTGCCTTTCAGTCTTCTTCCCAACGCTCTGAACTCATGTTGCAGAACCTCCTTCCTCTTCTTCCCGATGTCGTTTGTGCCTACGTGCACAACTACTGCCGGCTGTTCAACTTCTCTCTCGTGGATGTTCAGAATCCGGCTCATGTCCCATCTCTAGGTTTGGAGTCCGCCGCTCGGACTGGAAACATCATCTCCCCCGACAGTTCCCAAGAGGGCGTACCTGATTTCAATAGGCACAGCCAGCTGGGTCTCCTGCACTCCACGATTACCACCCTTTCTCTCAGTCATACACCTTCCTTCTTCCCATATCCTCGGCATGACAACCTCACTGTAGGTTCTGTCCAGGAAACTCTTGTTTTCCCGGATGGCCCTGAGGTCATCCAGCTGTTTCTCCAGTGCACCAACACGGCCCTTCAGGAGCTGAAGCTGGACGCACTTGCCACAGTTGTAGCAGCTAGAGGCTCCATCCGTGTCCCTGGGCTCCCACATTCTGCTAGCCTCACACTGTCTAATCTGTCCTGTCATGTGTTCACTGCATTCCGTCCTTTCAAGGCTTTTGCATAATCTCCTCTCCTCACCCTCCTCGTCGAAGACTCAAGCCAAAGACTCACACTTTATTCACAAGACTCTCGATCCAAAGACTTACACTTTACTCACAGGGCGGCTGCGGCTGCGGCGGCTGTTCCCTTAGAGCGGTCTTACTAATATTGGGTGATAAATCTTCAGATGATATACACGCCCAGGAATATGAAACTCTTGACTGTCTCCACCATCGACCCATTGATATAAACGGGACTATGGGTCCACATATTATCCCTTCCAAAGTCCACAATCAGTTCCTTGGTTTTGCTGGTGTTGAGAGCCAGGCTATTGTGCTGGCACCATTTGGTCAAACAGTCAATCTCACTTCAATATATATACACAGAATATACACTCATCTCCATCAGTGATACATCGTACAACAGTGGTGTCGTCAGCAAACTTGATGATGGAGTTCGCACTATGACCGGCTATGCATTCATGAATATAGAGTGAGTACAGCAGGGGGTTGAGCACGCAGCATTGAGGTGCTCCCATGTTGATTGTTATCGAGGCGGACACATTTCCACCAATACGGGCAGACTGTGGGCTGTGAATGAGGAAGTCGAGGATCCAAATGCAGAGGGATGCACAGAGACCCAGTTCTGAGAGTTTGGTAACCTGCTTGGAGGGGATGATTGTGTTAAATGCCGAGCTGTAGTCAATGAATAACAGCCTGGCATTTGAGTTTTTGTTGTCCAAGTGGTCCAGAGTGGAGTGGAGAGCCAGCGAGATCGCATCCACCATTGATTTGTTGTGGGGGTAAACGAACTACAGTGGGTCCAGGTGTTTCTTGAGATATGAGTTGATTTGCGACATGATCAACCTCTCAAAGCACTTCATCACCACCGACATTTGTGCCACTGGTCGATAGTCATTGAGGCACGTCACCTTGCTCTTCTTGGGCACAGTTATAATTGATGCCCTTTTAAAGCAGTTGGGAACCTCAGACCTCAGAAGTGAGAGGTTGAAAATGCCCATAAAAACTCAAGCCAGTTGGTCCGCACAGGTGTTTAGAACACGACCGGGTATGCCATCAGGTCCAGGCACTTTCCGGGGATTCACCCCTCTGAAGGATTTTCTGACGTCGATCTCTATGACTGTGACTGAAATACCATCACAGCGAGGGGTGGCTCGAGAAGGCACATCAGTGTTCTCCCGATCAAAGCGTGCGTAAAACTCATTGAGCTCGTCAGGGAGTAAAGTTTCACTGACATGTGTGCTGCCTCTTGATTTCACCTTGTAGGAGTTGATTCCATTCAGGCCTCGCCACAGCTGCTGAACATCAATCTCATCGTCCAGCTTGGAGCAGAAGTCCCTTTTGGCCTTTTTAATGGCCTTACTAAGGTTGTATCTTGTCTTCTTGTAGTCCTTGGTATCTTCAGGCATGAATGCCCGGTGTCTGGACTTCAGAAGAGTGTGGATCTCATAGTTCATCCAAGGCTTCTGATTGGGAAACACTTGGAAGGTTTTTGTTGGGATGCAGTCCTCCACGCATTTCTTTAGGAAGTCTGTAACGACTGTTGCGTATTCATTCAGGTCCGTTGCCGAGTCCCTGAACATTGCCCATGGTCGGATTTACTGAAGTGAGAGCGAGGGATAGAGCGGTAGGCATTCTTGATGGTCGTGTAGCAGTAGTTGAGGGTGTTTGGTCCTCTGGTGCAGCAGGAGACATGTTGGTGGAAGTTAGGGAGCGATTTCTTGAGATTTGCTTTGTTGAAGTCCCCAGCTATGGTGATAAATGCCTCGGGGTAAGACGTCTGGTATTTGTTGACCACAGCGTGCAGCTCCTCCAGTGCCAGACAGATGCCTGCTTGGGGTGGGATGTGGACCGCGGTCAGGAAGGTTTGAGGTGAATTCCCTCGGTAGGTAGAATGGGCGGCACTTCACCGCCAGATGTTCGAGATGTGGAGAGCAGAAGTTGGATAGGACTGCCACGTCTGAGCACCATGGAGAGTTGACCATGAAGCAGATGCCCCCTCCTCTCCCTTTCCCAGATGCCTGTGTACGGTCCATACGGTGGATGGAGAACCCTTCAGGCTGGACCGCTGAGTCTGGGGAGCTGGGGGTGAACCATGTCTCTGAGAAACAGAACACAGAGCATTACCTCAACTCCCTTTGATAAAGCAGCCTTGCCCTTAAGTCCTCCACTTTATTTTCTAGTGACTGCACGTTGGCCAGTAGGATAGTAGGGAGAGGGGGCCGAAGTCCCCTCAGCTTCAGTCTGACCTGTAGTCCCGCCTGACAGCCACGTTTCCGTACTCCATGGAGCCCTCCTCGGTGTTTAAAGCTACAGTTACAGTTCTCCGCGAGTTCGGGGATTCCCCTGAGATCGGGAATTCCCATACAGTCTGCATCTCCAGCTCCATTGCTGCTGGGGGATCCTGCCCGACGGCCTCGATTCCAGACTCCATGAGGGGCTCCCCAGTGTTTGCAGGTAGAGTTCTTGCTGTACCTGCGCTCCTCTGCGAGGTTGGGGATTCCCCTCTGACCGGAGATTCCCTTACCGTCACTAACAACGAGAATGCATTTAAATGCGTTAGCAGCTCGCTACGTACGGCGTTGATTCCAGTGGATTCTCTGATGCAGGTGAGTTCATAAATGCTGTATTTAACTATTCTTCTTTGTGCCGTTCGTTCTTTTTTTATTGTATCTTTATTATATCTCCAAGGCAACTAAGCCTCAACCTGTCATATGCCTCTTCCCACCCCCTACCCACCACCTTCTGTGCAGCTTAAGTATAAATTATTTTTTTCCTCGTTCTTAGTTCTGACCAAGGGAATTTTAAATGAAATATTAACTGTGTTTCTCTTTCCACAGGTTTTGCCTGGCCTGTTGCCTGAAAATCTGACCAGAAATCCTAACCTGCATTTTCTATTTTATTCACGACCTACCTTGTGGCTTAGAGAGCAAGATGAACATTTGCTGATAAAACAAAATTGTATTGGAATGTATGTATTGATGTGGAATCTGAATCTGAATCTGAATATGAATCTGATGTGGATGCAAAGAGGCTGCAAGGGGACATCAACAAGTTAAACAAGTGGGTAACAAAATGTCAAATGGAGTATTGTATAGAAAAAAATGAAGCTATCCACTTGGTCTAAAATAACAAGAAATGCTGAGTAATTTTAAATGGTAAGAGATTGGGAAATACTTGTGTTCACTTGGACCTGGATGGCCTGGTACTAAACTTACAGAAAGCTAACATGAAGATGCAACAAGTCATAAGGATGGGAAATGGTGTATCGACTTTTATTGCAAAAGAACTTGAGTAAAAAAATGATGGCATCTTTCAACAGTTATTTGGGCCCAGGTAGGCCCTCGCCTGAAGTATTGTGTCCAATGTGGTACATTTGCCCAAGAAAACAGACTTGTTATGCAGAGACTGCAATTAAAAATCATTAGACCGCCTCCTGGGAAATAAAGTGAAAAGCGATTGAGTAAACCAAGCCTCTATTATCAAGAGTTTAGAAGAATGAGAAATGTTTTTTAGAGGGTTGGACATATTAGATAAAGGGATGATATTTCCCTGGTTAAGGAGTATAGAATTACAGGGTCTCAGTTTCAAAATAAAGGTAGACGATGTGAGCCTGATTAGCCAAATAAATGTCTTCATACAAAGGATATTGCCTCTTTGGAGTATTCTATACCCAAGGGAAGTGATGATGTAATCATTGATTGTTTTCAAAACCAGAATTAAGACAATTCTGGATATTAATGGAGTTGAGGAAAATGGGGAAAGGATAGGAAATTTGGCGTTGTAGTTGAAGATCAACTATTAAATGGTTGAGTAGCTAGATGGGCCAAATGCTCCTATTTCCAATGCTCTTATATTGTAAATGGGAATGAATAAACAAAAGTGACATTTGTTTGTAGGAAAATGAAGTTACATTACAGAATAAATAATGCTATAATAAATAACAGATGAGATAAAGCACTAACACATAAACCACACGATAAAGTATGGAATACGTAATACATGACTATACTCACAAAGTGTAAGAAACAATGAAGGTGTTTGGAATATATCATAAACAAGCTTAAATAGCCAGGGGAATAAATAGTTTAAAGCCATCTCAAAAATGAGGGCTGTAAATATAAAGGGATACAAATTCACAACAGTTAGTTTACATGGACATTTTTTGCATTTCTCAAATAGAACAGCTTTCACTGAGAAATTGAAAAGAATTGTCATTGAAAATGTGACTCTTGGAACACATGCTATAACCAGCACAAAAGATGTTAAAAAATAATTATACAAAATTAATATGGAAATTTGAAGTATGGATATGAAGCTGGCTTTAAGCACTAATGTTAATCAAAATATTCAAAGGTAAATGTTAGCTGGGAAAAAAAATATGAATTTATGAAATCATAAATGACAAGTAGGTAGCAAATAAGTCATCTGCTGGAAAAGACATTTCACATAAGGTAACATTAATGCAGTTGAGTATTTTTAAAAGATGCATAAACACTTGCTAAATGAAATAAAAGTGAGAACAATTGGTATATAAGTAGAATTCAAATTCTTTGAGCAACATGTGAACAAGTAAAATTAAGCCATGAGGCGAAGGAACATATGGGAAAATAACTACCAACAAAATCACTTGTTTCGATAAAAACTAGACTAAGTGGGACTCATAGAAACAGAGAAACATGCAGGAGTAGGACATCCGGCCCTTCGAGCCTGCACCACCATTCAATATGATCATGGCTGTTGGGTCGTTGGGTCCCAGCTTCACACAGGAGGCCTGGTCCCCCAACGCAATATTCCACCTCTCCATCAATTCCAATATTGTTGGCCAATGGGGGCGAGGGGGGGGGGGGGGGGGGGGGGGGGGGGGGGGTGAAGGGCTTTCTGAAGCGCTAGCATGGTGTTGTGGGCTGAAGGGACTGGCTTCCAGAGGGCTAGCATGGATATTGTGGGCCAAATGGATTCAGCCACTGAGACAACTTACAAACACACACACTCTCACACACACACTCACACACACACACACTCACACACACGACACACACTAAAATCACACACCCAAACACACTCACACACACACACACACTCACACACTCACTGACACTCTCACAAACTCACACACACACACTCCCACTCTCACACACTCACACACACGTCCTGTATGGTATGGCTCCCCAGCCTGCACATGTGGGGGCACACTGCTTTTCAGGGTCACTGCGGCTTTTCTCCGGGCACACCTCACCTGTCCTCTCACAGCACTACCACGGGCCTGGAGCGGCGTCACCGGCAGAACTCACACACACACTATCAGCGGCGACGCCTTGTCCGGGTCGCCACACTGGAACTCCGGTGAGCTGAGACTGGCGAGAAAAACATCGCGGAGCTGCGGGTCTGTGGAGCGGCCAGCTGCGGGCGGCGGCGCTGACTTTAACATCGGGAGCCTGGGATCTCTCACCAAGATCGCCAGTGGTGGAGCTCCTCCAGCGCGGCCTGCCGGCTTCGGAAGCCGCGGTCTCCAGTAAGGAACACACACTCCCACTCTCACACACACACACACGCTGTCCTGTATGGTATGGCTCCCCAGCCTGCAGCTGTCCGTTTTTTTTTTTTATGTGGGGTTTTTAATGTTTCTTTGTGGGGGGGGGGTGGTGTGGGGAGAGGGGGGAAACTTCAGGCGCCTTCAGGGTCCCTACCCCCGTGTCAGAGATGCGGCTTTTCCCTCCTGGGCAACACCTTCGACCGTGTCCGACGGAGCCTACCAGCGGGGCCTGGAGGGATCGGCGTTTTGGCCCGCAGCAGCCTCGGCGGTCTGCAAATCCCTGCCAGCCTGGATCCCTCGTGGGGGACCCGGGGGAAGAAGAGCTCCAACTGCCGGCCCGCGACCTACTGCTGTCGCGGGCGCGGCGGAGACTAACTTACCATCAGGAGCGGGGTCCCTCGGCGGGGATCCCTGGAGGGGAGCTTCGACTGCCGGCCCTGCGGTCTGCGGTGCTTCTGACTGCGGCGCGAACACACACACACACACTCACACCTATACACATTCACACACACACAGGGGACTATGTGCCTGTACCGCTAGGTCGCTCTGTTCTACAACACTCTCCGGGCCCTACAATTTACAGTGTAAGTCCTGCCCTGGTTTAACTTCTCAAAATACAAAACACATGTGAATTAGTTAAATTTCATCTGCCAGTTCTTGGCTTACTTTCCAAGTTCATCTAGATCCTAAAGTAATTTAAAATAACCTTCTTTACTATCCACTACACCAATTTTTGTGTCATCCACAAACTTATTAACCATGTTACCAACATTGTCATCCAAACTATTCATATGCTTGACAAAAATCATCGTACTCAGCACTGGTCCCTATGGCACATCACAGGTCGCAGGCCTCCAACCTGAATACCAACCCTTCACTAACACTCTCTGTCTCCTGTCATCAACCCAATGTTGTATTCAATTGACAAGCTCATCTGGGACCTTATGTGATCTAACCTCCCAGACTAGCCATATTCAAGGTGCCTGCAGTTAACCTCTATGTATATGCCACTACTGTCACAAAATGTGTAGATGACTGTGTACCAAAGAAGAACCATGGGGTCCACTCTTAGGTGGTCCAAGTTTGTAGCATTCAAGTCAATCGATCCCAAGTGGTACAATAAATCTATCTATAAACTTTGCAGAGTCATTAAGGATGCCAAGAGGGAATTCCAGACAAGACTGGAGTTCCAACGAATTGACACAGATACCCAGAGTCTGTGGCAAGGCTTGCATGCTATAACAGGCTAAAATGTCCAGTCACTCTACACCTCCATCCCCCACCAGGAAGGTCTTAAAGCCCTCCATTTCTTCCTCGACCACAGAACCAGACAATTTCCGTCAACCAATACTCTCCTCCGCCTAGCAGAGCTGGTCCTTACCCTCAACAACTTCTCCTTCAACTTCTGCCACTTCCTCCAAATCCAAGGTGTAGTTATGGGCACTTGCATGGGCCCCAGCTATGCCTGCCTCTTTGTAGGGTACATCAAATAATCACTGTTCTACCTCTGCTAAATTGACGACTGCATCGGTGCTGCCTCCTGCAACCATGCAGAACTCACTGACTTCATCAACTTCATGACTAATTTCCATCCTGCACTCAAATTCACTTGAACCATCTCCGACATCTCCCTCCCGTTTCTGCATCTCACCTTCTCCATTACAGGAGACGGAATATTGACCGATATCTAATATCTAATATATCTAATATATTGACCGACAAACCTACTGACTCCCATCGCCATCTAGACTACACTTCTTCCAACCCTGGTTCCTGCAAAGACTCTATCCCCTACTCCCAATTCCTCCGTCTATGCCGCATCTGTGTCCAGGATAAGGTTTTCCATACAAGATCATCGGAGATGTCATAATTCTTTAGGAAATGGGGGTTCCCCTCTTCCATTATAGATGAGGCTCTCACTAGGGTCTCCTCGATATCCCACAGCTCCGCTCTTGCTCCCCCTCCCCCCATTCGCAACAAGAACAGAATCCCCCCTGTCTTCACCTTCCACCCCATCAGCCGTCGTATACAGCATATAATCCTCCAACATTTTCGCCACCTCCAACGGGATCCCACTTCTGGCCACATTTTCCCATCTCCACCCCTTTCTGTTTTCTGCAGAGACTGTTCCCTCCACAACTCAAATTATTCTTACAAATTTCAATAGATGCACCATTAAAAAACAAACTGGCAGGTTGCATCACAGATTGGTTTGGGAATAGATTTGCTCAAGAGCACATGAAATTGTAGAGGGTTATAGATTTAGCACAGTCCATCACACAGACCAGACTTCCACCATCAACTCCATTTACACTTCATGCTGTCTTGGAAAAACAGTCAACAAAATCAAAGACTTGACCCACCCCGGCCATTTCATCTCCCTGCTCCTATCCAGCTGAAAGGCCAAAAGCTTACAAGCATATACCACCAGTCATAGGCACAGCTTCTTCCCCTCTGTTATCAGCATCTAAACATGTCCTTCCAAAAGCTAGAGTACTGTACCATTCACCTCTACTCCATTGTGAACTTTGAACTATTTCAATGGAACTGAATTGTTACAACTCTGAGAACTATATTCTGCTCTGTATCTTTCTCTTTGCTTTGTCTTTTCTACTTGAATTTGACTTAATTGTATTTATGTATAGTATATCTGATCTATTTGGACTGCATGCAAAAGGAAGCTTTTCACTGTAGCTTGGTACAGATGACAGTAAAAACCTAAAGCAGACTACCATGCAAAACTCTGTCAAAGACATTTACTAAAGTCCATGTGGGCAACCTCCAGAGCCCTGCACTTATTAATCCTCTTGGTAACCTCTTTAAAAAAAACTGGAATTTGCAAAACACAATTTCCAAAGCACAATGCCAAGCTGACTGTCCCCATTCAGTCCTTACTGATTCCCATCTCTCAGAATCCATTCCAGTAATTTTATCATGACTGAGGTTAGGCTCACTAATTTGTAGTTTCCTGGTTTGCATGTGTAGCCTTTCTTCAATAAAGGCACAACATTACCCACTCTCCAGGTTTCCCGTACCTTACCCGTGGCTAATGACGATGCAAATATTTTTGCCAGGAGCCCTGCAATTTCTTCCCACGTGTCCTATGATACACTTGATCAGGCCCTAAGGACGTATCCGCCTTAAAAAGCCTTAAGACCTCCAGCTGGAGGATTATTATTACATGGCTATATTCTAATAAATTACTATTCATTTCCCTTAGTTCTTTGATATTCATGACACAGTAAATACAGATGGCAAATATTCATCTAACACATCACCCATCAACTGTGGCTCCACACATAGATGACCACATTGATCTTAAGGACTTATTCTCTCCAAAGTTATCCTTTTGCTCTTAATATTCTCAGGTAATACATTAGGATTCTCCTTTACCTATTCTGCCAAAGCTACCTCATGTCTTCTTTTTAACCACTTGCTTTCCTCTTGCATGTTCCAAACTGCCTATAATTAGCAATGCAAAGTAAGAAATAAATGACTGCATAATTAAACTTTGGTAACATTTTAATTTTATTTGTTTTCTTTCGTACATGATATTTATCTGTAACATCTTTAAAGTACAACTGGCAATGTAACTGTACCTAAAGTCACACAACAGATTCTGTGCATTTAATGACGTCTACAGGAAGATGAGCACTGAAGAAACGTAGTGATCACCTTTTAGGACTTGAGAATCAGTACTTCCACAGTCCATGAATGGAATTAACTGTCAAAGTGAAAATTAATCTTTATTGTTGTAAGGCTGCTGAATTTAAAACAGGCATAAAGTGTGGCTGCTGACCCAGAGAACTATTGAATGCTTCAAAGATTATGTTATTCGTCATGCTATCTATTGGCAGGCACTTGTTCAAACAGTTTAATGCCATCTTTATGGAGCTAGTTTCCTATCTAAACAGATTTGCTGCTGTGATAGACAGTAGAAAGCAGGAACCCACAGTGACTGAGTCACATCATTTGAATTGGTACACTATTACACCGCATCAATCGACTTTAAGTAATTTTAGGTTTTGTTTTAATGCACACACATGGAAACAGTACAATATAAATAAATAAATTTAACACATCACCCCACTAGAAAGTATTCATTAAATTGAAAGCTTTCCTCCAGTGTGGCCCTGTGTAACTCCAGTCTAAATGGGGTTTCTTTAAAAGCTGAAGACCAATTCCCATGTTACTTCCTTCTGGAGCTGAGACAGGGAAATTAGACAGCTGGTGGCACCACATCATTTGCCAAGCCACTTCCATGTCCATGCTGTTATTCCATGTGCATGACCTGGCCTTCATAGGAGTCACAGGAAACTCTTTCATAATCTAAAGCGGGTGGAGCTTTCACACCCACAGTGTTTCTGCATCCTTTGCATTGCCTATGAACATCACCTGTAAATCAGAGAAGATTTGACCCAAACAGGCTTTTGTTGTATTAGCAAAAATGACAATTTTTTTTCCAAAAATGACAAATTTCCCCAAAGCTCTGTCGCCAATGTTTTATGATTTATGTTTCTGATGGGGTCGAGGAACTGAAATAAATTTTCATTAGGCGAGAAATAGTATTGGGTAGCTAATGGGACTGAAGGATGATAAATCCCCTGGGCCTGATGGTCTGCATCCCAGGGACCTCAGAGAGGTGGCTCTAGAAATAGTGGACACATTGGTGCTCATTTTCCAATGTACAATAGATTCAGGATCAGTTCCTGTGGATTGGAGGATAGCTAATGTTATCCCACTTTTCAAGAAAGGAGCGAGAGAGAGAGAAAAAGGGGAATTACAGACCAGTTAGCCTGACTTCGGTGGTGGGAAAGATGCTGGAGTCAATTATTAAAGAGATAATAACGGGGCATTTGGATAGCAGTAAAAGGATTAGTCCATTGCAGCATGGATTTATGAAAGGAAAATCATGACTGATCTTCTGGAATTTTTTGTGGATGTGACAAGTAAAATGGATGAAGGGGAGCCAGTGGATGTATTGTGTCTGGGCTTTAAGAAAGCCTTTGATAAGGTCCCACACGGGAGACTGGTGACTAAAATTAGAGCACATGGTATTGGGGGCAGGGTGATGACGTGGATAGAAAATTGGTTGACAGACAGGAAGCAAAGAGTAGGAGTGAACGGGTCCTTTTCAGAATGGCAGGCAGTGGCGAGTGGAGTACCGCAAGGCTCGGTGTTGGGGCCGCAACTGTTTACCATATACCAGGATGACAGATGGCGCAATGGGCTAAGTGTTAGGCTGGCAACCTGAAGGTGGCCAGTTCGAATCCTGCTTGGAGTGTGCACTGTCGTTGTGTCCTTGGGCAAGACACTTCACCTACCTTTGCCTGGGACTAGAGACGGAAATTAGCTACTGATTGGCTGCAATCTCGCATATTTACATGTAAATGTTAATTAATATGCACTGTCCCTATAAACAAAACATTATTATTATTATTATTATTATTATTATTATTATTATTATTATTATTATTATTATTATTATTATTATTATTATTAGATTATTGATTTGGAAGAGGGAATTAGCAGCAACACTAGCAAGTTTGCAGATGACACAAAGCTGGGTGGCAGTGTGAACTGTGAATAGGATGTTAGGAGGTTGCAGGGTGACCTGGACAGGTTGAGTGAGTGGGCAGATGCGTGGCAGATGCAGTATAATATAGATAAATGTGAGGTTATCCACTTTGGTGTCAAAAACAAGGGGGCAGATTATTATCTCAACGGGCTTAGGTTAGGTAAGGGGGAGCTAGGCATCCTACACCAGCAAGACCCAGGGGCCTGCAAGGCAGCGGACTCTCCTCCCATCACAGGTCGACACTGGAAGCAACACTGAAGGCGGTGCACGCGGCGTGTGAGACCTAACTTGCGGCGCAAGTGGTGTGCTAGTCCTAGCAACCGGGGCAGCCGAGCCGGTATCAGCGCCAGGCTAAAAGCTAACCCCTACAGACCTGCACTTCCTTCTATTCTGCTATCCAACGTTCGTTCGCTGGAAAACAAAATGGACTACCTTAGACTGGATTGAACTACACAAAGAAAGGTCAGAGACTGCAACGCCATCATCCTCACAGAGACGTGGCTTAACAACTCCGTTTACGGACAACGCCATTCAGCTGGACGGACTAACAACATTCCGGGCGGACAGTAGTCATGCTCTCAGCGGTAAATCTCGGGGGGGTGGTATATGCATTTTCATCAATAACAACTGGTGTACAAACGCCGTAACTGTGTCATGCCACTGTTCTGAGGATATAGAATTTTTGACAATTAAATGCTGACCATTCTACATGCCAAGGGAATTCACAGCCATCAACATCACAGCTGTGTACATCCCACCCAGTGCGAACACAAAGGACGCACTGTCTACATTGTATCAGTCTATCAGCTCAATGCAGAACTCTAACCCGGACTCTGTCTACATAATTTCAATCATGCCAAACTGAAGACAGTACTACCACATTATTACAAACATGTGAACTTTGCAACCAGGGGAAATAACATACTCGACCAAGTCTACACCAACATCAGACAGGCATTCAGAGCTGCTCCCCATCCCCACCTGGGGAACTCAGACCACCTCTCTGTTATGCTAATTCCAGCTTACAGAACTCTATTGACTAGGAACAAGCCGTCTGTGAAGCAGATCAGAGCATGGCCAGAGGGAGCCACCTCAGCTCTCAAAGACTGTTTTGACTGCACAGATTGGACCGTTTTTAGGGAGGCTGCCACTACCAACCATCATGTCAACTTGACGGAATACACTGAATCTGTGACTGGATATATATTCAAATGCATGGAAGATGTGACCGTCATCAAAAACTTCACCACGAGGGCCAACAACAAACCCTGGTTCACCAGGGTGGTACGTGAGCTCCTGAGAGCACGGAATGCTGCTTTCAAGTCCGGGGACAAAGACGCCCTTAGTACTGCTAGGGCCAACTTGAACCGGGGCGTGAGAACAGCCAAGCGTGTCTATGGACAGAAAATTCAAGCACACTTCACAGACACTAAGGACCCCAAGCGCCTGTGGCAAGGCATCCAGTCTGTCACCGGCTACAGGCCAACACCCCCACCGTGCGAGGACAACACAGACTTCCTCAACACACTTAACACCTTCTTCAACCGGTTTGAGGAGGACAACACCATCACACCAACAAAAGCCCCTCCCTGCCCAGACCATGAAACACTTCACCTGGACCCAGCTGATGTGCGGAGGACCCTACTCAAGGTGAACCCCAGAAAAGCTGCAGGTCCTGACAACATACCGGGGCGTGTGCTCAGAGACTGTGCTGACCAACTCACAGATGTTCTCACTGACATCTACAACACCTCTCTGAGCCAAGCCATCATACCAGCATGCTTCAAAGCCACCACCATCATACCGTTACCCAAGAAATCCCCAGCCTCACTGAATGACTACCGGCCCATAGCACTCACGTCCATCATGATGAAGTGCTTTGAAAGGGTGGTCAAGGCCCACATAACATCCAGTCTCCCCTCAACACTTGACCCATTCCAGTTTGCATACCGTCCCAATCGTTCCACTGATGATGCCATAGCAACAGCACTCCACCTAAGCCTGGCTCATCTGGAAAACAATACCAATTGCGTGCGGATGCTGTTCATTGACTTCAGCTCCACCTTCAACACAGTCATCCCCCAACACCTGGTGAATAAACTCGGCGAAATAGGCATCAACACCCCACTATGCAACTGTTTACTGGACTTCCTCACCAACAGACCACAGACAGTAAGAGTTGGCAAAAACTCATCAGAGACCACCATCATGAACACCGGGGTCCCACAGGGATGTGTGCTGAGCCCTCTGTTGTTCACGCTGATGACACATGACTGTTGTGCCAAACATAATTCGAACCACATCATCAAGTTCGCAGATGACACAACAGTGGTGGGTCTCATCAGCCACGATGACGACTCAGCCTACAGAGAGGAGGTACAACAACTCATCAACTGGTGTGACATCAATAACCTTCAACTCAATGTCAATAAAACAAAAGAAATAACTGTGGACTTCAGGAAGAAACAGACAGCACACACCCCACTCACCATCAATGGCAGTGCAGTGGAGTCTGTGAAAAGCACCAAGTTCCTGGGAGTGCACATCACAGATGATCAGACATGGTCCACCAACACCATCTCCCTAGTCAAGAAAGCACAGCAACGCCTCCACTTCCTTCGACGGATGAGGAGAGCCGACCTCCCCCCTTCTGCCCTCACCACTTTTTACAGGGGTGCCATTGAGAGCATTCTTACCAGCAGTCTCTCAGTCTGGTATGGCAGTTGCTCTGCTGCTGACCAGAAGGCCCTACAGAGAGTGGTGAGGACAGCGGAGAAGATCACCAGATCACCCCAACCAGCAATCCAGGACTTATACCCATCTCGCTGTTGTAAGAGAGCAACCAATATCATCAAAGACACCACCCACCCAGCACACAAACTGTTCACCCTCCTACCATCTCGGCAAGCGCTACCGCAGCAGCGGAGCAAAACCACCAGATTCAAAAACAGCTTTTGCTCTCAGGCCATCAGACTACTCAACGCACTCAAGAAAATTCCATGAACATTACACAAACTAAGACCAATTGACTGTCAAAATAACTTTAATTCAATGTCAGCAGTATGCTATTTGCACGTTTCTATATTGCACCTTTTATTATTGCACCTTAATAATATACCTCAAATTTTTACTACACTCTGGCACACTGAATATTTTATATAATGTATATGTCCTGTCTATTTTTATTGGTATATAGTCTGTGTTTTAAATATTACTTGCACATTTGGAGTATGGGGAAACGCAATTTCAATCTCTGTGTAACTACTTGTTGCATTATTTGAATTGACAATAAAGTTTACTTTACTTTACTTAGGTACAGCGAGACCTGGGTGTCCTTGTACAGCGGTCACTGAAATTTGGCATGCAGGTACAACAGGCAGTGAAGAAAGCGAATGGAATGTTGGCCTTCATAACAAGAGGATTTCAGTATAGAAGTAGGGAGGTTCTTCTGCAGTTGTATAGGGCTCTGGTAAGACCACATTTGGAGTATTGCGTACAATTCTGGTCTCCTAATTTGAGGAAGGACATCCTTGTGATTGAGGCAGTGCAGCGTAGGTTCACGAGATTGATCCCTGGGATGGCAGGACTGTCATATGAGGAAAGATTGAAAAGACTAGTCTTGTATTCACTGGAGTTTAGAAGAATGAGGGGGATCTTATAGAAACATATAAAATTCCAAAAGGACTGGACAAGCTAGATGCAGGAAAAATGTTCCCAATGTTGGGCGAGTCCAGAACCAGGGGCCACAGTCTTAGAATAAAGGGGAGGCCATTTAAGACTGATGTGAGAAAAAACGTTTTCACCCAGAGAGTTGTGAATGTGTGGAATTCCCTGCCATAGAGGGCAGTGGAGGCTAAATCACTGGATGAATTTAAGAGAGAGTTATATAGAGCTCTACGGGCTAGTGGAATCAAGGGAGATGGGGAGAAGGCAGGCATGGGTTATTGATTGGGGAAGATAAGCCATGATCACAATGAATGGCGGTGCTGGCTCGAAGGGCCGACCGGCCTCCTCCTGCACATAATTTCCATTTTTCTATGAACAGACTGACCAAAACAATCCCAGGCAGAGTTCACATTCTGCACATGTTTCAGTTAGTGATATCACTGATATCCTTAGTACTTTTGAATTATATATGAAAACAGACCATGATTCTTGCTCCCACTTCCTGCCAGTAAAGGTTTGATGAAGACAGAATTGAACTTAAAAGAACAGTACCGTCTGGGACCAGGCCCTTCAGCCCATGACTTCTGTTGCAACCATGATGACAAATTAATCAAATTGGTCACTAATGGTAAGCTGGTGCTACTTATGGCTGATGTAAAATGCTATTGATTTAGTAATAAGCACTGATAAGATCATTCTTCGAGTTTCTGATTTGGAGACTTTCAGAGATCTGAATATAATTTACACAATCAATTTACTTACTTTAAAAACGTTTTGGGTTGTCTTTGGTTTCTACTTAAACATTTACATACCTCCCTAAGAAAACAACTATTATAAACAAACACAGTTCAGCATTACTTGAAAATGGAATTTTGTTTTCTGAATATTTTGCTATTATAAGTAGCCCTTCATACATTTAAGGATGGTAACTGCTACAGGTGAATTACTATCAATGAAAATGCTTTTAATCACACCAAATAAGCATTTTAACTCAATGACAATCTAAACATGAATGATCTGATATCACATTGAAAATAACAAGAAGAAAAATCCAAATCATTAATGTAGGAGCCATTAAAGCTTAAGTCAGTATTATTGCCATGTCTAACATTTTTAATATTTTAGTCTTTATCTGTCTGTATTTTTGTAGGTGGGATTTGATATGTAGTAGGGGCGTGTTCTTTTGTTAGAGGAGTCTCGCGCAGACTCGCAGATTAGAAGTTTTAGTTTTGTGTCGGGGTATGAGGGGAAATGGTTTTCTACCATGATCACGACACACATGTTACAAGACGACATGCCTTTATAAGAAGAAGCCTTTATGTGATTTATATGACGTGAATGGAACAGCAATTAAGAACGGAAAGTTATGAGTTATTTCTTTGTTTTGTATTATTTCAATAAATGACTAATTAATCAAGAAACAACGTCTGACAGATTCATCTTTGCTGTCTTTTGTGTGTCGTGAATGTGTCAGGCTATACCTTCAAATCATCTCCGATTGTTAATGGCTATCAAAATTGGATTTTGAGAATGTTGTAATAACCGACAATATGATTAATATTGAGATAAATTCAAAATTTTCAAGGTAAATTGAGATAACTAGAAGTCAAATGCCATAAATTAAAATAATTACATTTTTCTGTATTTACTTACGTAGTTTAACAGATAAAAATTAATTAACAAAGACCAATTTCCCTCCGGGGTTGAATAAAGTTTTATTGTATCGTATCTTATCGTATCGTACCATATATTACACAATTCAAATCTAATCTTTAGTGCCTCTTCCAGTGTTCTTAATCAAATACAATAAGGAGAAACTGCTAACTCAGCTGACTGAATCAGTCTGAGGAAAGGTGCTGATGTCACCTCTCCCTGTTCTCCAGAGATCCTGTTCAACTGAATTACTCCACCACTTTGTGTTCTTTCTGTGGGTGAAGAAGGCTTCACTGGTGCGCCTTGTGAGTCGGAAGTGGGGTCGGAAGCCAGGGCTCCCAATGGCTGGGGAGATGCTGTGAGCTGGGGTTACACAAAAAAGCTGGAGAAACTCAGCGGGTGCAGCAGCATCTATGGAGCGAAGGAAATAGGCAATGTTTCGGGCCGAAACCCTTCTTCAGACTGATCGGGGGCGGGGGTGGGTGGGGACAAGAAAGGGAAAAGGAGGAGGAGCCCGAAGGCTGGGGGATGGGAGGAGACAGCAGGGGGGCTGAGGAAGGGGAGGAGACAGCAAGGACTAACAAAATTGGGAGAATTCGATGTTCATGCCCCCGGGGTGCAGACTCCCCAAACGGAATATGAGGTGCTGTTCCTCCAATTTCCGGTGCTGCTCGCTGTGGCCATGGAGGAGACCCAGGACAGAGAGGTCGGAGACGGAGTGGGAGGGGGAGTTGAAGTGCTGAGCCACCGGGAGGTCAGCTTGGTTATTGCGGACCGAGCGAAGGTGTTCGGCGAAACGATCGCCCAACCTCCGCTTGGTCTCACCGATATAGATCTGCTGACATCTAGAGCAGCGGACGCAATAGATGAGGTTGGAAGAGATGCAGGTAAACCTCTGTCGCACCTGGAACGATTGCTTGGGTCCTTGAACGGAGTCGAGGGGGGAGGTAAAGGGACAAGTGTTGCATCTCTTGCGGTTGCAAGGGAAAGTGCCCGGGGAGGGGGTGCCCGGGGAGGGGGTGGACCGAGAGGGAAGGGAAGAATTGACAAGGGAGTTATGGAGGGAGCGGTCTTTGCGGAAGGCAGATATGGGGGGAGATGGGAAGATGTGGCGAGTGGTGGGGTCACGTTGGAGGTGGCGAAACTGACGGAGGATTACTTTTTGTATGTGACGGCTGGTGGGGTGAAAGGTGAGGACTAGGGGGACTCGGCCCTTTTTGCTGTGAGCTGGGGATGGGTTGGCAGGTCCGTCTGCTATATCTGACATCTGTTATAAGGGGGTCTTTAAAATGAGGGTTTACTGTATTGCATTTGCAAAACATTTAGGAGAGAAGATTGAGAGCATTGTTGATTCTTTCACGACAGTGGAACACAACCCGAAAGAACGCTTGCCACTCGCAATGCCATCTGTTGCTTCTCAGGGAATTGCAACTGAGCTCTTGTAATTTTGTCCGGATTATAGGGGCGGACCAGTTGCCAGCAAATCGGTTTTCAACATGTATATTATTTGTTATCTTATTTTTATGTTGAGATTATTATTGTTACCTTAATTAATTCCTTCCCTACTAATTTGTTAATTAATTTTTATCTCTTAAACAATGTCAGTAAATACAGAAAACTGAAATTATTTTAATTTATGGCATTTGAGTTTATAATAATTTATCCTCACATTAAAAACAATCTGTTTCCAAATGAGATCCAATAATCCTCGATCAGAGTAAAGAGTGTACTGTTGAATAAGTGGCACTGACTTCCTCGTTCTTTTTCTATGAAACTTTGTACAAAGCAGAGTTGTTACAATATGAAGGGGACCTAAATAAGTAGGGCAAGCAACTGTGAAGAAAAGATGTACTGCAGTGGAAAACATTCATGTAACCTGCATTGTACAAACAGCCTGCACTTGAACCTATCTGAGTTGCATTAGAACTCAAGGCATGGGCTCATTATTATGATTGGAGTGAGCAGTTGCGATGATGTGGTGAAAATGTGTACTGCCATTTCAATTAGTTTAGAGGAATGAGGGGGGACTTCATTGAAACATACAGAATAATGAAAGGCTTGGCTAGAGTGGATGCGGAGAGGATGTTTCCACTAGTGAGAGAGTTTACAGCAAGAGGCCATAGCCTCATGATTAATGGACATTCTTTTTGGAAGGAGATGAGGAACAAATTATTTAGTTGGAGGGTGGTGAATCTGTGGAATTCTGCCACAGAAGGCTGTGGAGGCCAAGTCTGTGGATATTTTTAAGGCAGATAGATGGATTCTTGATCAGTACAGGTGTCAGAGGTTATGGGGAGAAGGCAGGAGAATGGGGTTAGGAGGGAGAGATAGATCAGCCATGATTGAATGGTGGAGTAGACTTGATGGGCTGCATGGCCTAATTCTACTCATATTCCTTATGACCTTAGAAGATTGAGAGGGGATCTTATAGAAACTTACAAAATTCTTAATGGGTTGGACAGGCTAGATGCAGGAAGATTGTTCCCGATGTTGGGGAAGTCCAGAACAAGGGCTCACAGTTTAAGGATAAAGGGGAAATCTTTTAGGACTGAGATGAGAAAAACATTTTTTACACAGAGAGTGGTGAATCTCTGGAATTCCCTGCCACAGAATGTAGTTGAGGCCAGTTCATTGGCTATATTTAAGAGGGAGTTAGATGTGGCACTTGTGGCTAAAGGGATCAGAGAGTATGGAGAGGAAGCAGGTACAGGATACTGAGTTGGATGATCAGCCATGATCATATTGAATGGCGGTGCAGGCTCGAAGGGCCGAATGGCCTACTCCTGCACCTATTTTCTATGTTTCTATGACCTCATGACCTTATGAGTGTGTTACACAAGGGAGTGTTGGTCTCTTATCGTAAATCCAATAACAATCCCTGTGCAAAACTAGCTGAGATATGAAGTGCGAGAAGGAATCAATTCATTTGATTCCATTCTTGCTGGCACTCCAAGCAATGTAAAGAGCAATTTGATTGTTGCATCTGCACTGAACATTAGGGCTTCAACAAGGGAAATACGACCAATAATGATTGCACCGTGAAGGGCAGGATCGCAGATGATTTGCGTTGTGAAATGCTCATTTGAAGATTACAACTGGGCTGCCTGCAGGGAATGACTGAGGTGATCCACAATGAAACTCTTGGTACATTAATTGTGCAGTCAGAAAGCCTGAGTGTAATATCAAGGGGTATGGGAAGTCCAGCTGCATCCTTACAAAGATCTATATGAACATCCTTAGCAGCATCCAATAATGGACAGTTCTATTTTTACACTCATAGTCTCAACTATCATGCCATGTCTATTGGAAGATATCTGAGGTACCATTGTAGCATAAACAAAAACTATCCATCTTTTGAGTATTATAATTGGGCATCTTGCTCAATTGGCTTTGTGTTACACATCGTCCAGCAACTTGTCAAATTTCTGAAGCAGTGACCTTGAATGCCAGCAGTTGCTCCAGATATCACAAACCTTTCGCAAGCTGATAGTATTTATCCTCCACTGCCCTCCACACCCATTGATGTCCACACGTATCCTATCAGCTGTCGGCCAACTGGCTCAGGCTCCCACTGCTGCTGATGGCCAGACTATATAGCTCAATGACACAACTTCCAGGATCCATAATGCTTAAGTTCATCCCTTAAGACAGGGGTCGGCACCTACGGCCCTCGGGCCAAATGTGGCCCGTAACCCGAAATCATCCGGCCCACAGGCAAATATTTTTTTTTCCCGCATTCATCCGGCCCGCGGTCGTATATATATATATTTTTTCGCATTCATCCGGCCCGCGGTCGTAATTTTATTTTTACGCATCTAAAAGTGTAGTTGCAGCGACTGCGGTGCCTGCTGCTCAGCGCGCCCCAGAACCATTCCGGCCAACAGGCGTATTTTTTTTCCCACACCTGTCTTGGATTGGTGGGTGCTGAGTTCCTCCAGCACTGTGTTTTTTACCAGTAGTTTTCGTGACCTGGGAACTGCAGCCCATCTTGGGGCACACAGGCGAACTGAGAACTGCAGCCAGATCTGGGGCAAGCGAGCTGACCCGGACGCAACAGCCAGAACTGGTGCAAGTGAGCCAACCTGGGAACTGCAGCCATTCGCAGGGCACGCAGGTGTCACAGCCACACCTGGGGCAAGCGACCGACCTGGGCGCAACAGCCAGACCTGGGCGCAACAGCCAGACCTGGGGCAAGCCAGCCGTCCTGGGAACTGCAGCCATTTGCAGGGCACGCAGCCGACCTGGGTGCTACAGCCAGTCCCGTGGCATGTAGATGACTTGGGAACTGCAGCCATTCCTGGGGCACGCAGCCGACCTGGGTGTCACAGGCAGACCTGGGGCAAGTGAGTCGACCTGGGCGCTACAGCCAGACCTGCCAGCCGACCTGGGCGCTAAACCAAACCCTTGGTCGTGTCCCTCCAGCCTTTTTTCAAAATTTACCAACTCAAAATGGTGTCTTTGATGCAAGTGCATCTTCATTGCCGGGAAATACGGTATGTAAATCCGAAGAAGGGGTTTGATCCAAAACTTCACCCATTCCTCCTCTCCAGAGATGCTGCCTGTCCCGCTGAATTACTCCAGCAATTTGCATCTACCTTCGATGTAAACCAGGATCTGCAGTTCCTTCCTACATTGTTCTTGTAAATCTTGTCTCCGCTCTCTGCCATGCTTTCGCGCTGTACAGCGCTGTGCCCTATATATCAGCCTTAATGAAACCAATGTTTTAACAAAGTTCAACACAACCTCCTTGCCTTTGTAGCCAGCACCTTCAGTTACAAACCTATGAAAATGGTTGGCATTGTTGATACTGCATATTTTGCATAGCGCATAGTGGAGTACCTTGCTCCGCTCTATGGTCTATGGCCGGTGCTCCGGGTGGCGTCCTCGATGGGCCGGGATCTATGTGACACGTGATTTGTTGCCTGCCATCCGGGGCGGGATGGGGGCGGGATCCATATGTGCATGTGATAGATGTGGCCCGCCGTCCGCTCACAGACATGTATCTGTCCCCTTTGCAGAACAATGTTGCCGACTCCTGCCTTAAGATCTCCCCTCATTTTCTGTGAATATCAGAGGCATGTGTCAAACTAACTGTATTTCAATGATGCTTTCTTGATTACGGTCTAAAATCAGCAAAAAAAACATACTTAAATTTTGGAAAAAGACAACTGTCCTCTCAGTGAAGATGTGGATTACGGAAATGACAGAGACACTACATCTAGAAAAAATTAGGTTTGGCTTGACTGACAAATCAGATCAATTTTTAAAAATATGGTCACCTTTTATTGAATTTCTTGAACAATACAATGGTTGAACATAAACTCAAAACTGATTGTAAGGCTGGGTGAGCAGGCACATCGGTGGGTCGAAGAACATATCTCCTCTTCTTTCTCCTTCTTTTCATCTTTCTCTTTCCTTTCTTCTCCCTTTCTTCTTATTTCAATTTAATATTCCGTTTGTAAAATGTTAAAATTAAAGCTGTACTAGAGTAGTAGAGCTGTTGTCATTCTTTCTTGTACAATTGCTTCCAATAAAATTATAATAAAAAAAATGTAATTAAAAAAAAGACCTCCCCTCATCCCCCTGTGCTCCATGGAATATTGACCCAGCCTACTCATCCTCTCCCTATAGCTCGCATCCTCTAGTCTTGGCAACATTCTCGTAAATATTTTCTGAACCCTTTCAAGCTTGACAATATCTTTCCCATAACATGGTGCCCAGAATGAACACAATATTCTAAATGTGGTCTAAACAACGTTTTATACAACAGCAACATTGTTCTCAACAACTTCTATACTCAATACTCTGACTAATGAAGGCCAAAGTGCCAAAAGCCTTTTTGACCACCTTATCTACCTGCATCTCGACCTCCTACCGCTGCTCTACAACACTACCCAGACGCCTACTGTTTAGGTCCAGCTCCTGTCCGTCATCACAAAATGCAACACCTCACACTTCTCTGTATTAAATTCCATCAACCGTTCCTCCGCCCTCCTGTACAATCGATCCAGATCATGCTGCAATTGTTCACAACCATCTTCACTATCTGCAAAACCACTAACTTTTGGAAAAAGACAACTGTCCCCTCAGTGAAGATGTGGATTACGGAAATGACAGAGACACTACATCAAGAAAAAATTAGGTTTGGCTTGACTGACAAATCAGATCAATTTTTCAAAATATGGTCTCCTTTTATTGAATTTCTTGAACAATACAATGGTTGAACATAAACTCAAAACTGATTGTAAGGCTGGTTGAGCGGGCACATGGGTGGGTCGACGAACATATCTCCTCTTCTTTCTCCTTCTTTTCACCTTTCTCTTTCCTTTCTTCTCTTTTTTCTTATTTCAATTTAATATTCCGTTTGTAAAATGTTAACATTGAAGCTGTACTAGAGTAGTAGAGCTGTTGTCATTCTTTTTTGTACAATTGCTTCCAATAAAATTATAATAAAAAAATTAAAATAAAAAAAAAGACCTCCCCTCATCCCCCTGTGCTCCATGGAATATTGACCCAGCCTACTCATCCTCTCCCTATAGCTCGCATCCTCTAGTCTTGGCAACATTCTCGTAAATATTTTCTGAACCCTTTCAAGCTTGACTATCTTTCCTATAACATGGTGCCCAGAATGAACACAATATTCTAAGTGTGGTCTCAACAACGTTTTATACAACAGCAACATTGTTCTCAACTTCTATACTCAATACTCTGACTAATGAAGGCCAAAGTGCCAAAAGCCTTTTTGACCACCTTATCTACCTGCATCGCGACCTCCTACCACTGCTCTACAACGCTACCCAGACGCCTACTGTGTAGGTCCAGCTCCTGTCCGACATCACAAAATGCAACACCTCACAATTCTCTGTATTAAATTCCATCAACCATTCCTCCGCCCTCCTGGACAATCGATCCAGATCCTGCTGCACTTGTTCACAACCATCTTCACTATCTGAAAAACCACTAACTTTTGTATCATCAACAAACTTGCTAATCTTGCCCTGTATATTCTCATCCAAATCATTAATGCAGATGACAAACAGTAACAGGGTCAGCACCGAACCCTGAGGCACACCACTAGTCACAGTTATCCAGTCTGAGAAGCAGCTGCCTCAAAAAGGCAGCCTGCATCATCGGAGACCCACACCATCCTGGCCATGCTGTCATTTCACTACTCCCATCGGGAAGAAGGTACAGGAGTCTTAAACTGTAACGTCTATGTTCAGGCTATTAAACACTACAACCTCCAATAAACTCTGAACCACAATAGAATATTATTTTAATATTATTATTATTGCACTACTTGTAGATCAATCACTATTGCTGCATTGATCTATGTCTGGCTTTGCTGTAGTTCTACCGATCCGTAATCCAGTTCGGGTTTCCATGATACCATCTGGTGGTGTGTGTCCAGCAGTTCTCAGTTTGATCTAGGACTGAGAGCCTACAACAGCTTATGTAATGCTGTCTCTATGTGATCTTATTAAAATACTTATTCTAAAGTTGTGAGATATGGTATGTGCTCACATTCACTGCTCAGAGACTAAATCGTGGAAACAAGAAATGCTTTATTTGCGAGTCTGCAGAATCAGGTGCCTCTCCAAGTTGAGACACCCCGAGCAAAGGAAAAACGTCTATTTTTATACAATTCAGTATACAGTCTTTATTGATCGGACGCCTCCCCTTCTGACCCCTTCCAATCAGGGTACCGAGGTTCACAATCTTCCAACCCTCCCCTCCGTGCGTCATCAATCATTCCCTCTTCTCCCACATCATGCGTCGCATGTACATTTAAATTAGGTTCTTTGTCATGAGGGGCGTAAAGTTAATATACATTTATTTCATTACGCATACTCAGTCGCTGGTGCCCTAACCTACTTAATTGCCTTTGACCTAAAGACTAGCTTCTGTGTTGTCAGCTACATTCCTTACCTCATCTTGTTATTCTACAATGTTAAAAACAGCTCTGAAGGACAGTAACAGTTTGTTCGAATCACAAGGTTGGTGATTCCAACTACTCGGCCCATCACAAGGTCGGTGGCTACAATCACTCGGCCCCTCACAATGATGGTGATTTAATCATCTTATCCCTCACAAAGTTAAACAACTCAGTATTGTCAGTACTACATATATGGTGTCAGAAGTAATGCTTCGGATCGACTTTGGCTGTTTTTTATACTACTTTCCACAGTCTCAGGTATGGCTGAAGCTTTCCAAAAACCGGACACACTCGTCTTCGACAGCGATATCTTCAGGAAGAGTATGATGTTTTCATTGATGCTGCACACCACGATAAAACTCCCCGTGTCCAGGCTTCCATTCTCCTCGATCTTGCTGGACTGGAGGCTATTCGATGTGCCAAGTCCTTTGTCTACACGGAGGAGGGAAGACAGCTGGGAGGGGAGGTTGTCACCCCGCTGAATCAATACTTGATCCAGTGTGTCTGAAGGATAAATTTCGGCAGGTATGTAGTCCACAATCTAACCTCATCATGGAGCAGCACAAATTGAACATGTGCAATCAGAGACCTGGTGAGCCGGTCGAGTTGTATATTAACTCATTGAAGGTTGCAGCAAGGAGCTGCAGATTTGGAGATCTTTGTGATGAGATTAAAGACAGGATTGAGTGTGGCATTATTGATGAAAAGCTTGGAAGAGCATTTTTACGTGATAACAACTTGACACTGGCTAAAGCTATCTCCACCTGTCGAGTTCACGAAATGACGGATGCTCACATTAAAACGCTGAGTATCATGCCGCAATTGGCTTTCACTATTGACGCTACACAGCCTGAGTTCAGGGGAGAACGTTGATAAAGGGAAGCGATGCGAGTCCAGCTTGATAAGCCTGTGATGAGATTTATTATCGATTGCACTAATTGTGGGAGCTCTCATACTGCAAAGAGGGAGAAGTTTCGTGCTTTTGGCCAGCTTTGCCATGGCTGCAAAAAGAGTAACCATTTCTGGAGATGCTGTCAATTTTGATCCAGCAGGGACAAGACTAAACAATCTGTACACCTGCTGCAGTTGGAGCCTTCCTCTAATTTATCTGATGGCAGCGCTGAGAATATGCATGCAGTAGATGGTGTGATTCTGCAAACACATTCCATGATTCTGGACACAGATGTATGACCCATGGTTCGTCCAGCTCATCGCATTCCCATTAGTGTGCAGGACGAGCCTGAAGGCCAATCACAGATACAAAGACGGTGTCTAGATGCAGATCTTGTCTCTAACTAACTGTAACTGACATTACTCCTTTGTATTCACATTGCATACCCCCGCATCTTCGCTGTAGATTTTAATTAATTTTTACATCTATATTTGTGATGTTTTGTATGCTTTTAATTTAGTTCATAGGCCTAAGCTTAAGGAGGAGGATGTAGATCAATCATATTGCTGATTTGATCCATGTCTTGCTTAGCTGTTGTCCACCCGATCCATAATCCAGTTTGGGTTTCCACTATACCATCTGGTGGTGTGTGTCTAGCAGTTGTCAGTTTGATCTGGGACTCAGAGCCTATAACAGCTTATGTAATGCTGTCTCTATGTGATGTCATTAAAATACTTATTATGAAGTTAAATTACAATGTTTTCAGTACTTCATACACTACTATTGTTTGTTTCTTGAGTATGTGTTTATGTGTATGTATATATATATATATATATATTTATCTATATATATATATATATAATATATAATATATATATATATATATATATATGTGTGTATATATACATATATATATATATGTATATATACATATATATATATGTGCATATATATATATGTATATATATATGTATATATATGTATACATGTGTATATACATACTCACAAGTACATAATTATGTATATATGTGTGTGTGTACTTGTGAGTATGTGTATATATACACTGAACATTTTGTTTCTCGTTTATCATATTGTTTACAGTGTACTCTGTTTACATATTCTGTGTGTGCTGCAGCAAGTAAGAATTTCATTGGTCTATCTGGGACATATAACCATATAACCATATAACCATATAACAATTACAGCATGGAAACAGGCCATCTCGGCCCTACAAGTCTGTGCCGAACAACTTTTTTCCCTAAGTCCCACCTGCCTGCACTCATACCATAACCCTCCATTCCCTTCTCATCCATATGCCTATCCAATTTATTTTTAAATGATACCAATGAACCTGCCGACACCACTTCCACTGGAAGCTCATTCCACACCGTTACCACTCTCTGAGTAAAGAAGTTCCCCCTCATGTTACCCCTAAACTTCTGTCCCTTAATTCTGAAGTCATGTCCTCTTGTTTGAATCTTCCCTATTCTCAAAGGGAAAAGCTTGTCCACATTAACTCTGTCTATCCCTCTCATCATTTTAAAGACCTATATCATCCCCCCTTAACCTTCTGCGCTCCAGAGAATAAAGACCTAACTTATTCAACCTATCTCTGTAACTTAGTTGTTGAAACTCAGGCAACATTCTAATAAATCTCCTCTGTACTCTCTCTATTTTGTTGACATCCTTCCTATAATTGGGCGACCAAAATTGTACACCATACTCCAGATTTGGTCTCACCAATGCCTTGTACAATTTTAACATTACATCCCAGCTTCTATACTCAATGCTCTGATTTAAAAAGGCTAGCATACCAAAAGCTGTCTTTACCACCCTATCTATTTGAGATTCCACCTTCAAGGAACTATGCACGGTTATTCCCAAATCCCTCTGTTCAACTGTATTCTTCAATTCCCTACCATTTACCATGTACGTCCTATTTTGATTTGTCCTGCCAAGGTGTACCACCTCACATTTATCAGCATTAAACTCCATCTGCCATCTTTCAGCCCATTTTTCCAAATGGCCTGAATCACTCTGTAGACTTTGGAAATCCTCTTCATTATCCACAACACCCCCTATCTTGGTATCATCTGCATACTTACTAATCCAATTTACCACACCTTCATCCAGATCATTGATGTACATGACAAACAACAAAGGACCCAACACAGATCCCTGAGGCACCCCACTAGTCACCTGCCTCCAACCCGACAAACAGCCATCCACCATTACCCTCTGGCATCTCCCATTCAGCCACTGTTGAATCCATCTTGCTACTCCTCCATTAATCCCCAACCATTGAACCTTCTTAACCAGCCTTCCGTGAGGAACCTTGTCAAAGGCCTTACTGAAGTCCATGTATACAACATCCACTGCTTTACCCTCATCAATTTCCCGAGTAACCTCTTCAAAATATTCAAGAAGATTAGTCAAACATGACCTTCCAAGCACAAATGCATGTTGGCTGTTCGTAATAGACCCTGTTTATCCAGATGCTTATATATTATCTCTAAGTATCTTTTCCATTAATTTGCCCACCACTGACGTCAAACTAACAGGTCTATAATTGATAGGTTTACTCTTAGAACCCTTTTTAAACAATGGAACAACATGCGCAGTACGCCAATCCTCGGGGACTATTCCCGTTTCTAATGACATTTGAAATATTTCTGTCATAGCCCCGGCTATTTCTACACTAACTTCCCGCAATGTCCTAGGGAATATCCTGTCAGGACCTGGAGACTTATCCTATTTTATATTTTTCAAAAGTGTCAGTACTTTTTTTACTTTGAAACTCATAGTATCCATAGCTACTCTACTCGTTTCCCTTACCTCACATAATTCAATATCCTTCTCCTTGGTGAATACCGAAGAAAAGATACAATAAAACTCTCTTGTCTTGACTCTCTTCCTTCCATGGAGCCAATTTGCTATCCATTCAGCTATCTCTCATTGGATCCTATGAGATCTAACCTTCCAGAGCAGCCTACAATGCAGAACCTTGTCGAATGGCTTACTGAAGTCCATTTTCCAAACATCTACAGCTCTACCCTCATCAACCTTTTTGGTCATGTCTTCAAAAAAATCAATGAGATTTATGAGACACAACCTCCCATGTACAAAACCATGCTGACTATCCCTAATCAGCCCTTGCCCACCTAATGGCCTGTATATCCTATCCCTCAGAATACTCTCCAGTAACTTACCAACTCCAAGTGTTAAGCTCACCAGCCTATATTTCAGAGCATTTTCCCTGCAGCCCTTCTTGAAAAAAGGTACAACATTTGCCATTCTCCAGTCCTCCAGCACCTCTCCTATATTTAAGGACGACTCGTAAATTTCAACCAGGTCTCCCGCAATTTCCTCTCTAGTTTCCCACGATGTCCTCGGATATATCATATCAGGCCCGGGAGATTTGTCTACCTTCAAACACAACAGTACCTTCAGTATTTCTTCGACAGTAACCCTGACTGCTCTCAAGCCACTTCCAGTGACTGCTCCAATGTTGACTACCAGGTATTTCTTGTATGCACACTTTTGCCCATCAAATACACTGATATCTATATTACTAAAACTCTGTTCCTGACCGCTTATGGCAATCTGTGCTGTGATTTCCGAGAGAACGCCACCACCTACGGCCGTCATTTTTGGCCACCTCGCTCAGAGCCCCCCACTGCCACAAGTGTGCTGAGGATTTTTCCCGTCGATTAAATATGACCGAGATATTAATGTTTTTACAGCATTCCCCATTCTCTCTGCTGCCCCCGCTGGCAGCAGGGGAGGAGGGGACAATAAAACTCGGAAGTGTCCTGCTTCAATCACTTTCTGCCGGACCACAAAGTGAAAGGGTCACGGCTCTCTGAGCTGCAGCTCTACTACAAGGTGAGCCCCCTGCATATGCTTTTTCAGCCAATTGATATGTATGTTGTTCACCATTCACCATGGTCTGAAGTTTCTTGGCATTTTGTTGGAAAGAGTTTGTAAATTTGTCTCTCTATATTGTGTTTGAAATGTGTATTGAACATGAAAAGCATTTGTATATTTGTCTATCTATATTGTGTTTAAAAGGTGTATTGAAAATAAAAACCATTTGTTATTGTTATAAAGCGTTTGCAAATTTGTTTCTCTTGGGTTTTAAAATGGTTGCACCCGTTTTCAGATAACTAAAGCATGATGTCTTTGAAATGTTCATGTAAATTGCAATGCATTCGTTGCAACGTTTTCAGGCTAGTAATGCACGAATAAAGCTTTATATTTGGACCAGAACTGTGTTTAAATTTAAAATTGGCGCTCATTTTGTGATTTCGGCAGTTGCAAGATGGCGGCGATGACGTCCTCTCCGGAGATCGGTAAGCCGATGGCAATGACGACATTTCTGGTGATCGGGAACCCAGCGGCGATGACGTAATTACCGGTCGGAGGCGAGATGGCGGTGATGACGTCATTTCCGGTCAGAGGCGAGGTGGCGCTGCCCACAGAGTGCACGAGGTGTTGAAAAATTCTACAGAATTGGTAAGTGTTTGTTTGTTGCAGCCACAACGGCAATTATGTTTCAGCAAAAGCTGCAATGTGTGTGTGTGTGTGTGTGTTGCGCGCGCGCGTGTGTGTGTGCGCGTGTGTGTGTGTGTGTGTGTGTGTGTGTGTGTGTGTGTGTGTGTGTGTGTGTGTGTGTGTGTGTGTGTGTGTGTGTGTGTGAATGTATGTGTGTGTGTGAATGTATGTGTGTGTGTGAATATATGGGTGTGTGTGAATATATGTGTGTGTGTGAATATGTGTGTGTGTGTGATATGTGTGTGTGTGTGTGTGTGTGTGTGTGTGTGAATATATGTGTGTGTGTGTGTGAATATATGTGTGTGTGTGTGTGTGATTATGTGTGTGTGTGTGTGAATATATGTGTGTGTGCGTGTGAATATATGTGTGTGTGTGAATATATGTGTGTGTGTGTGTGTGTGTGTATATATATATATATGTGTGTGTGCGTGTGTGAATATGTGTGTGTGTGTGTGCGTGTGTGTGTGTGTGTGTGTGTGTGTGTGTGTGTGTGTGTGTGTGTGTGTGTGTGTGTGTGTATATATGTGTGTGTGTGTATGTGTGTGTGTATATGTGTGTGTGTGTATGTGTGTGTGTGTGTGTGTGAATATATGTGTGTGTGTGAATATGAATGTGTGTGTGTGAATATATGTGTGTGTGTGTGTGTGTGCATATGTGTGTGTGTATATGTGTGTGTGTGTGTGGGTATGTGTGTGTGTGAATATGCGTGTGAATGTGTGTGTGTGGATATGTGTGAGTGTACGTGTGTGTGTCTGAATAAGTGTGGGAGTGAATATGTGTGTGTGTGATTGAATGTGTGTGTGTCTGAATAAATTTGTGTATGATTGAGTGCGCAAATGTGTGTGAGTGCGTGTGAATATATATTTGTGTGTGAAATAATATAGAATTTCGTAGTTCTGAGCTTATTTGTTAAGTTTAATAGCATGATGGCTGTCAGGAAGAAGCTGTTCCTCAATGTAGGTGTTACCGTTTTCAGTTTACAAAAGTCGGACGTGACTCCAGAAGTCGGGCATCAGTCAGTCCACAAGCCATGAGAGTCAGTCAGTCTAAAGGGCATGAGTTAACCCCAAGGCAGTGAGTGAGTCCACGGGTCATGAGTAAATCGCTCACTGCCCCCTCTCCTCCACTGACATGCCACACCTCCGCCTGGCTATAGGATGCACCCCCTACTGAAGCCGCCCTCATCCCCTGCATGAGCCCACGCCCCCCATTTTTCATCAGCTCACGAGAACCCTCACCTGAAACTGTGCCCCTCCCTTGGCTGCACAATGTTTACCACCCCCACCCCACCCTGACAGATCCCACCTCAAAAAAATGTTTTGCACAAAATCTTCTGTGTTCATTAACAACTGAAATTGTCTTTAGGCTGTTTTTTCAACATCATGCCAGAAAATGTTAGAGGTCAAGGTGATGTGGCTATTGCTGTAGTATCCTCTAGGATAGCAGCTACATTTCTGCCTGGTGGAAGAACTACACATTCTCGATTCAAGATACCCATCCAAGTGGCCGAGGATACATTGTGCAATATCGAGAAGAACTTTAAGACGGCACATTTCATGAGGCAAGTGAAAGTCATTGTTTGGGATGAACGTCCAATGATTAAGATAGAATGCCTTGAAGTTGTGGACAGAACTCTTCCTGATGTCTTCAGCAACACTAAGCATTTTGGTGCCCCCCCTGCCAGTACAGGCCTCAGTGACTGAGCTGCCAGCCCTCAGTGACTGAGCTGCCAGCCCAAAAATCCATTCCGCCCACAAACTCCTTACTAGCCCTCTGGAAACCAGTACCTTTGGCCCAACATACTAGCTCAACAGAAATATGAAGGGAAATGTCAAAGGTTTCCTGACGGATGGAACATCGCCCAAGAATGTTGTCATTAATAGCATGCTTCGTTGAATGATGACTTCTGAGATAAATTCTCAGATTTTCCTTCTTAAAATTTGACCGCTGACTTTCTCTATATTAAAATTGTCTCTTTTTATCAACAGGAAATAGTCATCAAGAGGCAGCGAGCAGCGGAACACAACAAGACGCAACAAGACACAACAAGTAAAAACTTAATAAATCTCACCTTTAAAATTTAAATTGTTCTTATATTTTAAGAGTCATTCACATTTTAAACTTTAATAAAACCTTTATGCACTTTTAATGCTGTGTGTTCTTCATCACAATAGAACCTAATAGGCAGGAACGGCTGCTCTGTGGGAGAGCCGCTAAGTGTGCATGGGGGGGAGGTTGTTTGGATATGCACTGAATGTGTGGGTGGGAGGGGTATGGCAAGGAGCAGAGAGGGGGGCGGGGGGGGGGGGGGGGGGGGGGGGGCAGAGGTAGGTGGGGTGACTGAGTGAACTGCCAGCGTACCAGGCGTGAGTGACTGCACTGCCAGCCCACGAGCCGTGAGTTAGTGAACTGCCAGCCCACCAGCTGTAAGTGACTGAACTGCCAGCCCGCCCAATAATCCATTCAGTCCACCCTCTTCCCCCTTCTCTCTTACAGTCTCACCTGTTTTGGGCAGAATTTCTGGCAGTTTGTCAGCCGCCAGCCTGCCAGGTCCAAGTGATTGTACTGCCAGGCCTCAGTGACTGAGCTGCCATCCCTCAGTGACTGTGCTGCCAGCCCAAAAATCCATTTGGCCCACAAATTCCATACTAGCCTTCTGGAAACCTGTACCTTTGGCCCCCAACACTCATACTAGCGCAACAGAAAGACCCCCCCCCACTGGCCAGCAATATTGGAATTGGTGGAGAGGTGGAATATTGTGTTGGGTGTCCAGCCCTCCTGTGTGATGCTGGGACACAACGGGTCCCACTTAGTCTAGTAGCTGTATAAAATTAACAATGCATAAGAATTAATTTCACAATTTAACCCTGTGTTTTTCTGGTATCTGTACATGCCATAAGGACAAATTACATGCAATAATCAGCTAAAAAATGTATATTTACATTTTGTTCAGAAAATTGGAGGCACTTCAGTACACACAATACTTTAATGCATCTCATTAACTAGTCAGAGTGAGGAAAAAAAACAAATCAGATTCAGATTAACTGCAAGTTTGGTATTTGAATATCATTTCAACATTGAGGTTAGAAAACAAAATCAGTCATGAAAATAAATACTGGATTAGAAGAGGTAAAAAGAGAAATGAAAAAAATTGTATAACTTGACCTAATTTAACGTTTGAAATGTAACACAACAGCCAAAAGCCAAATGAGTGAGACTCAGCAATTTGTATTAATTTATTTTCAGTACCAGTATGATTGTTTATCAGTATAGAGACATTACATCCTTACAAATGTACAACCACAATTTTAATTTGTATCTGCAGCGCAAATACAAGAACCCCACTTCGTGCAATATATTTGATTGATTTGTCAGAAAGCAAGCCGCAAAACTAATAGTGGAATAAAGCACCTCAGAGAGTAAACCCTGGATTATCACATTTAAGAATGTCCTCTGCAAAAGTTACTGTGCAGTTTCTCACTTTTAAGTGGGGGTCCTAAAAGCCACACCATTATTTCAACAATAAAATCTGATCCACAAGTATGTTTAAGAATGTAATGACTTGGCAAAGTAATAACCCAACAACAAAACATGTATTTCCTTTTCATATTAAAATACATTACAGTTGGTTGTTAAGAATAAAATGCCAGATATCATATTTTATAATTAAAAAATGTGTTTGTAATATTTTTATTTTAAAGTATTTCAATTAGTTGCTTGTCATAACAATAAGAAGCTATCTTAATATGAAACAACTGTATGACTAGTTGAAACCAATGAAATATAAGGTTACATTAGTAATATGTTATGTAGCAGAAATAGCCAAACATTGATAGCCTGAATGCAATAAATGACAATACAGAAATATAATCTAGTTATGCCTGTGCATCAATCATTGTCAGTTAATGTGAAAACAAATGGGCGAGGAACAACAACGAAATAAGCACAAAATATGTCATTAAAAGCAATTCCTTCAATCTCTCTGTTGTGGTTACATTTCCATGAGAGAAGGTTGCATTTACATTTGATGACAATATGCATCATTTGCATGTTTTTAATTCTTTGGCTGGAAACCAATTTATAATTTTGTTGATATTGAATTGTTCATGTTCCAGTTATTTACAAAACAGCAAAATGAGCCATCATTTTACTGATGGTACCTAGCAGGAAAAAAAATGCATATCCGCCAATGAACTTAAGTTAGATTTCAACAATTCTCTGAGTGAGACCAAGGTTAATATTGACCTGTGTTTAGTAGCATTTAATAGTCTTCATAAAATGCTAAATTGCTTTTGCCATTATCATTACTAGAAGACCCAAGGCAGCTTTAAACATTGCACAGTGTTCATGTGTGTTGGTTATCAACCACTTGACTGTGTTTAACAAACATTATTGTAGAACTGGTGGTGTTAGCATATTTACTTTTTTTCTCAAAACCTGTACATCAATTAGACACAAAAATGTGGAAGGGTATTAATCAAAATGCTATTGGGAATGTTCTTATTTTTCAAAAAGAGATTATTGAGATATCCCTTTTGTACTGTTTTTAATTACCAATAATCATAGCAGGAAGCGCAAATTATTTTGCTAAATGTTTTGTAAAACAGTCTTTTTCAAGGTTGAGTGACCAAAATCAAACCAATTATAGCACAGATGTGAAAATAATTATTTATAACAACTTTCAGTAGACACTTATTCATTCAATGGTTAAAATTGAGAACTCTGCTATGACGTGCATAAAACATTTTAGAAATGATTCAAGAATCAAGAGTGTTTATATATCATATGCACCTGACATAAACTGGAACAATAAAATTCTTACTTGCTGCAGGTTTACTGGCACTTTACACACAACAACAACAATAAATATACAATAAATCATCAGTTATTCTAAGTAAACAGAACCATGATAGTACAAAAATCGAGAGAGCAAGATTGTCATTCTGGCACCACTCAACCAGAATGTTAATCTCCCTTCTAAAGTCATTATCCATTATTCGTCCAATAATGGTGGATATGTAAAGATGGTTTTGGAGCTGTGTCTGGCCACACAATCATGGATATATATAGTAGAGAGAGTAGAGAAAGTACTGATCTCAGAGCCTTGAGGTGCCATTGTGCTGATGGTCAGTGAGGAGATGTTGTTGCCAATCCATGCCGACTGAGGTCTACTGATGAGTTAACAGAGGTTCCCGTTGCATAGAGAGGAATAAAAACCAAATTTCCTGGGTTTGACGATGTTTGGAAGGGATGATAGCATTGAACGCCGAGCTGTAGTCAATGAAGAGCAGCTTGACCTGTTCCCATTGACCAACTGGTTCTGCACAGTGTGGATAGCCAGTGAGATTGCATTCACTGTCAAGTAATTGTGGAAGTAGGGAATTAAAGTGGGTAATGGTCATTGGAGAGTCAGGAGTTGATTTGTACCATATGGCATGTCACCTTTCTCTGTTTTGGCACTGATATTATGGATGGGCTGGGGTCTTAGCTCCCATGCCCATAAAAAAACTATCTGGCTGCTCCAAGGTCAGCTGCAGGAGATGCGCCGGAGGCACAGAGGCTGAAACATGGCCACATGAAGTGACGCACATGTCTGGATCGAGTTGTCAGTGGAATGGGCCACAGGAGAGGTTCGAGTGGATCAGGTGCCGTTCCAAGACATTGACTATACAAAATGGATGCCTCCTCTCATGGCATGGAGAGGTGCAGCAGTGGCGGACGACACCACAACATCACCTGGCCAGGCTGACCCACTGTTGCCTGGCTGCATTCGGAACCTCAAAACTAGTGCACTCTGGATAGGGACTATACTTCGAAGATATCAAAAAAATTGAGCTTTCGTGGTGAGGAATAAGATTAAAATTCAAATGAGATACAATAAATGTCAGCTTCATTATGGAAATAGGATAAAAATAAAATAATATTTAAAAAAAAACAGGTAATGAAAAAGATTTACGTCTTTTAAAAAAGTATGTGGTAAATGAAGGACGGGTCGATTAGGGCACTAAGAAGCAATTGTTTTTCTAAAGTTATATTGATGGCAGAGGTGGATCTGAATGATTTTTCTTCACGTGTCTTCACTAATAAAACTACAAACCTGAGTTGTAATAAAGGAAATGTAAGAGGTATGTAACAAACATACAAACATACATCTATATACAGTGGCTTGCAAAAGTATTCATACCCCTTGAAATTTTCCACAAACGTAAATGTATTTTATTGGGATTTTATGTGATAGACCAACACAAAGTGGCGCATAATTGTGAAGGGGAAGGAAAATGATACATGGTTTTCAAATTTTTTTACAAATAAAAAACTGAAAAGTGTGGCGTGCAAAAGTATTCAGCCCCCTTTACTCTGATATCCCTAAATAAAATCCAGTGCAACCAATTGCCTTCAGAAGTCACCTAATTAGTAAATAGAGTCCACTTGTGTGTAATCTAATTAACACACCAGACAGGTCAGGGATAAAGTTGTGGAGAAGTTTAAAGCAGGGTTAGGTTATAAAAAAATATCCCAAGCTTTGAACATCTCACGGAGCACTGTTCAATCCATCATCTGAAAATGGAAAGAGTATGGCACAACTGCAAACCTACCAAGACATGGCTGTCCACCTAAACTGACAGGCCAGGCAAGGAGAGCATTGATCAGAGAACCAGCCAAGAGGCCCATGGTAACTCTGGAGGAGCTGCAGAGATCCACAGTTCAGGTGGGAGCATCTGTCCACAGGACAACTATTAGTCGTGCACTCCACAAATCGGGCCTTTATGGAAGAGTGGCAAGAAGAAAGCCATTGTTGAAAAAAAGCCATAAGAAGTTCCATTTGCAGTTTGCCACAAGCCATGTGGGGGACACAGCAAACATGTGGAGAAAGGTGCTCTGGTCAGATGAGACCAAAATTGAAGTTTTTGGCCTAAATGCAAAACGCTATGTGTGGCGGAAAACTAACACTGCACATCACCCTGAACACACTATCCCCACTGTGAAACATGGTGGTGGCAGCATCATGCTGTGGGGATGCTTTTCTTCAGCAGGGACAGCAAAGCTGGTCAGAGTTGATGGAAAGATGGATGGAGCCAAATACAGGGCAATCTTGGAAGAAAAACCTGTTGCAAAAGACTTGAGACTGGGGCGGAGGTTCACCTTCCAGCAGGACAACGACCCCAAACATACAGCCAGAGCTACAATGGAATGGGTTAGATCAAAGCATATTCATGTTTTAGAATGGCCCAGTCAAAGTCCAGACCTAAATCCAATTGAGAATATCTGGCAAGACTTGAAAATTGCTGTTCATAGACGCTCTCCATCCAATCTGACTGAGTTTGAGCTTTTTTGCAAAGAAGAATGGGCAAACATTTCAGTCTCTAGATGTGCAAAGCTGGTAGAAACATACCCCAAAAGACTTGCAGCTGTAATTGCAGCAAAAGGTGGCTCTACAAAGTATTGACTCCGGGGGGGGCTGAATACTTTTGCACGCCACACTTTTCAGTTTTTTATTTGTAAAAAAAATTGAAAACCATGTATAATTTTCCTTCCACTTCACAATTATGCATCACTTTGTGTTGGTCTATCACATAAAATCCCAATAAAATACATTTACGTTTGTGGTTGTAACGTGACAAAATGTGGAAAAGTTCAAGGGGTATGAAAACTTTTGCAAGCCACTGTAACTAAAAGTCTCATCTTGACCACTTCCTGTCTGCGCTGTATATTGATTTTAGAAAATAACGCTACCATATATTGCTCCGATTTTTTGGCCATCTTGTTCACAGTCCTCCTTCGCTAAGGCGATCGATGAAAAATAAAAAAAGTTATATATGTATAAAAAACCTTGAGATCAGCTGATTGGCCTTGTCGCCTGTCACTCACCATGATGAAGGTAACGCCCCTTCCGGGGGAGGCCAGGAGTATAAGCCCAAATGGTATGGAATTGCATTTGAATTTGGTGGCCTGCACTCTGCTTGAAATGGTGTGAGATTGCATTTGAAATTGGTGGCCTGCACTCTGCTTGATATAGTATGAAAGTGCATTTGAATTTGGTGGCCTGCACTCTGCTTGAAATGGTATGAAATTGCATTTGAATTTGTTGGCCTGCACTCTGCTTGAAATGGTATGAAGTTGCATTTGAACTTGGTGGCCTGTATTCTGCTTGAAATGGTATTTCAAGGAATAGCCGTGAGTGAACTGCCAGCCCACCAGCTGTGAGTCAATCAACTGCCAGCCGACCAACCGTGAGTCAATCAACTGCCAACCCACCAGCCGCAAGTCAACTGCCAGCCCAACAGCCGTGAGTCAGTCAACTGCCAGCCCACCAGCCTTGAGTGAGTGAACTGCAGACCCACCAGCCCTGAGTGACTGAACTGCCAGCCCACCAGCCCTGAGTGAGTGAGCTGCCAGCCCATCAGCCCTGAGTGACTGAGCTGCCAGCCCACCAGGCCTGAGTGACTGAGCTGCCAGCCCACCAGGCCTGAGTGACTGAGCTGCCAACCTACCAGGCCTGAGTGACTGAGCTGCCAGCCCACCAGGCCTGAGGTACTGAGCTACCAGCCCAAGAATCCATTTGGCCCACAATGTCAATACTAGCCCTCAGGAAATCAGTCCCTTCAGCCCACAACACCCATACTAGCGCTCACTTCAACTCCCCCTCCCATTCCAAATCCGACCTTTCTGTACAAGGCCTCCTCCAGGGCCAGAGTGAGCACCACCGGAAATCGGAGGAACAGCACCTCATATTCCGCTTGGGCAGTCTGCACATTGACTTGAACATTGACTTCTCCAATTTCCGGTAGCCCTTGCTGTCTCCTCCACTTCCCAGCTCTCCCTCAGCCCTCTGGCTCCTCCTCTTCCTTCCTCCTACCCCCCCCCCCCCCGCATCAGTCTGAAGAAGTGTTTCGACCCAAAACTTTGCCTATTTCCTTCACTCCATAGATGCTGCCGCACCTGCTGAGTTTCTCCCCGCACTTTTGTCTACCTTTGATTTTCCAGCATTTGCAGTTCCTTCCTGATTATGTTTAATTCATATGATTACATTCATTTCAGAAGGGAGAAGCCATGGGATTGAATTTGTGAATAATGACTTTCAAAGGTGCTTAAGATTGTACCAGATAACAGACCCGTTAGCCAATTGAAACTTATGATATTAACAAGCACTTGCATGAATACAAAATTGGTTGGGATATGAAAAACCCAGTGAAGAAGAAAACAATTGTTAATCCGTATATAAGGAAGAGTATCCTATCCTTAACTACATTAGTGATGCGATATGGCCTAATGATTTGAAGTTAGATATGCAGAGCATCATTTCGAAGTCAGCAGATGACAGTAAGTTCAGAAAGAGAATCAATTACTGAGGAATGTAACACATTTCTGCACACCACAAATAAGCTTCATGAATTGATGAAGGTGCAATATAATCAAAAGGTACGATTTTAAAAGGAATGCAGGATCCGGAATCTAGGGTATTTATGCAAATCTTTGTAGACGAGACGATAAATTGAGTTTTAATAACAGTCATTTAGATTATTTGGCATTATGAATGAAGACATGAAGCGTAAAACTGAAAGTTTTGCTGAACATTACACTGAATATACACTGAGTAATCTTCACAAATACAGAATAATACAATGGTATGCCCCACACTCAGAAAGATAGCAAAACTTTTAAATCAATGTCAAGAAAAGTCACCAAAGTGGAACCAACGATGAAAGCTTTAAACTATGTGGAAAAAATGAAACTGGGGTTATTTTCCTTGGGAAAGTGTGGGTTAAAGGAAGATTTGAGTGTACTCAAAAACATAAAGGATTTGAGAAGGTAAATTAATGGAAATTGGCTTGTAAAAATGAATTGTGAAAGAGCTGGAGGCAAAACAAGGAAAATTAGTTAGTGGTGGGTTGTTATGATCTCAAATGCACTGCTTGAAAGAATGGCGGAAGAAGATTCATTGATATCTTGAAAGAGTAAATCATTGAAAAGGGATGAAAATGCAAGATAATGATGAAAGAGCCAGGGGGCAAAAATAATTGGATAGCATTTTCGGAGACATGATTATATCTGAGTATTATTCCATGACCTCTGTCTTTATTAGCATTAAATACGATAATTCATATGGTTTCTTGACTGATTCTTGATCCTTCACTTGATGTACACTTATCTTACTCAGAGTTTGTTGCCCATATCATAACGTTCAGTAATGCCTGTTCACCCTTCAGTTCTACACAGTCTGACAGCCAGTTCAGCAAAGGCTCGGTTTTAACATTCAGAGCTGAATTTTCCACTTCTCCATTGGCTCGTCCCACCCTAAATATGTACCAAATTATATTCCTTGACAACACTTGGCCAGTTGTCTGAAAATAAACATGGCATAATCACCAATATGAGTTTTGAAGTGTAATTAAGAAACAGATCACTGGGAACGCATTGTCTTTAAACATTATTAATGCAAGGAAAAAAGTACAAAAAAAAGTTGTTGGAGGAAGCTTCAACCACATAATGAAAAGAGAACGAACACTTAAATGGATTTAACCTATCCATGCTGATCATAATGTTCTGCAATTTTCAGGGCAGGGTTGGCACTTCCCCATACATCTGTTATCATTTCCCTGTTTAATTGTCTTCAACTCTGGGATTTCTATATGAACACAGGTCCCGGAATTGCTGTCAGCTGCTCAAATTAGTTTGCCAACTGTGCTCTAGTATTGTACTCCTCGGGGAGCATGAAGCTGTGACAATTCTCCAAGACAATTACAATGAGGTATCTGCTCAAACAAACTACTCCAAGGTGGATCTGTAACAAGGATAGTTTCAACGCACATAATGAAGGGGAAAGACGATGAGAAATCTATTTTGTATTGTTTTTATTTTAATTGTATTTTATTTCGATGTTTCTAAGCATTCTTTAACGTGATTCAGTGTATTTATTTTTTTACCAATGATTAGGTTAAACGATTTCAATAATTTTTAAATGTTTCTTAATGATCATTGTATTCAAAGCTGGCTATCAATTATTTTATTAAGATATTAAGATAAGTTCACAAGTTATAGTACGCACAAGCTCGGCCATACACTCGACCTGGTGCTATCGTCTGGTCTCCCAATTTGTAATATAGAAATTATTGATGCTTGTCTGTCAGATCATAGCGCAATTATATTTGATGCATCTCTGCCTTTCTCACCCTCATAATCCCATCTCCCTGTTCGCTACTCCCGCTAAATAAACTCTTTGATTGCCAGTAAGTTCTCTGAGGCCCTCATAGCTGCTCCCGACATCTGCACCATCGAGGTGTCTCCCCTCCATCTCAGCACTGATGATCTCATTTATTTATTCAATACCACTGCTCTTCCATCCTGGATTCTGGTGCTCCTCTTAAAATAAAAAAGCCTAAACCTAAAGATTGGCCCTGGCTCAATGACACCACCAGAGCCCTAAGAAGAGAGTGCAGAAAATCAGAACGGAAGTATAAATCTGATAAGCTTCAAATTTCCTTCGAACTTCTGAGAAACATTCTTCTCAAAAATGAGGAAGCAGTAGGCTGCGAGAACACAATACTTTTCCGACCTTATTTCCAAAAATGACTATAATTCCAAGGTCCTATTTAGCACCATTACCTCTGTCATATTTCCTGCCCCCAGTACCAGCTTAGCTGGGTCCCCTGCTAAGTGCGACAAATTTACTACATTTTTCACCAGCAAAGTTGAGAACAAAAGAACAAATATTTCCCCTTCCATCCGTGACCTAGCTGTCTCATTGGTCTGTTCTTCTAAATTAAACTGTTTCCAACCCGTTAATCTACCCTCCCTTGTAAAGCTGGTCTCCACTATGAAACCTGCAACCTGCCCCCTCGACGTTGTCCCCACTGCCCTTCTGAAGGATGTCATTGCAATAGCCGATCCCAGCATCCTCTCTATCATCAACAGTTCTCTGGCCACTGGCACTGTTCCAACCTGTTTCAAGCACACGGTGGACCAGCCCCTCCTGAAAAAACCTAACCTACACCCCACCTTGCCCAGCAACTACAGACCTATTTCCAAACTGCCTTTCCTTTCAAAAGTCCTTGAAAAGGTAATTCTAAATCAACTATTGCCTTACCTACACCAAAATACCATCCTGGAAAGTTTCCAATCAGGTTTCAGGGCCCACCACAGCACAGAGTCTGCCTTGTTGAAGGTACATAACGACCTGCTTTTCGCCATCGACAGCGGCGACTGTGCAATCCTGCTCCTTCTTGACCTCAGCGCAGTATTTGATACAGTGGAACACACCATCATAATTGACCGTCTCCGGTACGGGGTTGGTATTGATGGCACTGCCCTGAGCTGGTTCGTTTCCTACCTCAAAGATAGGAGTTTCTCTACAAACATAGGCAACTCTTTCTCTTCCCCAGCTAGCCTTTGCTACAGGATTCCACAAGGCTCCATCCTAGGCCCCATTCTCTTCTCTCTGTAAATGCTCCCCCTAGGCCAAGTCATTCAAAGGCATGACAATTCCTTCCACTGCTATGCAGATGATACACAGCTCTATCTCTCCCTGAAACCCAACAACCGATCAAATCTACTCAGCCTCAAGGATATAAAGTGTTGGATGGCGCAGAACTTCCTCCAACTAAACGAGAGCAAGTCTGAGGTCATCCTACTCGGCCCCTCGGACTCCATCAAAACGATAGCAGGCAGCGTTGGAAGCCTAACCTCCTTACTCAAACCGCACGTCAAATACCTTGGCGTGATATTTGACTGCATTGCCGTTTGACAAACAAGTCAATGCTGTGGTAAAAGCTAGCTTCTTCTAGCTTCACACGATAGCTAAAATCAAACCATTCCGCCAATTCGACAACCTTGAAAAGATCATCCACGCATTTATCTCCCCCCACCTTGAGTACTGCAACTCCCTATACACTGGCATCAGCCAATCATCCCTGTCCTGCCTGCAACTGGTCCAAAACACCGCAGCAAGACTTCTGACGGGTACTCATTAAAGGAACCAAATCACCCCAATTCTAGCCTCTTTCCACTGGCTCCCAGTACAGTGCAGAATCAATTTCAAGCCCCTCCTATATTTATACAAAGCCCTTAACGGGCTTGCCCCCATCTATATCAAAAATCTGCTAACCCACCATTCTACCCCCAAGTCCCTCTGGTCGGCTGACTTGGGGCTACTGACTATCCCGCGGTCCAGGTTTAAGCTCAGAGGCGACCGCGCTTTTGCGGTTGCAACACCTAGACTGGGGAAGAGCATCCCTCTTCTCATCAGAACTGCCCCCTCAATCGACTCCTTTAAGTCTAGACTTAAAACCTATTTTGACTCACAAGCGTTTCTTGAGGTCCTCTGAGGGAGTGCTGTATGTATGTATTTATGTATGTATTATTAGATCTATGTACCATTGTATGTAGCACGTTAGTACCTGTACTGATGTAAAGCACTTTGGTCAATGAGAGTTGTTTTTAAAAGTGCTATAGAAATGAAATTGACTTGACTTGACTTGAGTAGAATTAGGCCATTCGGCCCATCGAGTCCACTCCGCCATTTAATCTTGGCTATCTCAGCCTACAAATCCAATTTTCCTTCCTCCTCCCCATACCCTTGACACCCATTCTAATAGTAAGATTAAACGAGCTTACCAGTTTGAAGTTTGATCTTTTTTTTATGAGGAGTTACGATGAGCGATTACGTGAAGAAGGCCGTCACCAGGCATGTGCGTCAATCTTCAAAACAGCGGTGTGAAATCACAGAGAAGAGTTGTTGAACTAAAATAGTAAGATTAGAGTTTACTAGAACTTACAGAAAGATCTTTATGTTACGAAGGTCGGGAGCGGAGGGCACTTAATCGCTCATTGTAACTCCTCATAAAATAAAGATCAAACTGGTAAGTTCTCGTTTAATCTTACTATTTTACTTAGGAGTCACGTGAGTGACTACGTGAAGATTTGAAGGTCTGTGATTTCATGCCGCGGAACGAGTCCGCGCGTCACAACTGCATCAATTGACCAGGACGAGTGAGAAAAATTAATGCAATCAAACATAACATGGTTAAACAATACTGATGCTTTAATAACAAAATAAACAATAACAGTGATCCCTCTCACCCAGGGGGAAACTGTGAAGCAGAACTTAAAACAGAATCAGCAAAAATCCCCGGTCTGGCGATAGGCTTGTTATAGAACCTTTGGGACGTCCGCTCATTAGACCATCCCGCAGCTACTAGAATGTGGTCAAAAGTGACATCCATATCTCTTGTTGCTGATGTCGATGCATCCCTGGTGGAATGAGGTTTAAAAGTGTCAGTGTCGACTCCTGCACACGCCAGAACCTGTTTAATCCATCTAGAGATGGTCTGCACCGTAACCTTTTTATGAGGTTTGGTGTAACTAATAAAGAAGGAGAGTTCCAAGCCTCTCAGGCTCTTAGTGACCTTTATGTATTGAAGTGTGTGTGACTCTACACACAATCGTGGATCTGAGGGGTATGCTATAAAATTCAATTTGAGCCCCAGTGCCCCTGGCCTGCTCTGCTTAATGAGGTCATGAACAAAGAAAGGTGATGCTTTTTCAATATGTACCCATACTGTCCAGTCTGAGTTTATGTAATGTCTGGACTTGTTGTGCTGAGGCCAGCGCCATGAGCATAGCTACTGTGAGTGTAAGATGGTGCAGAGACAGAGATGAAGCAGGTGCCCACTGATGGAGCAGTGTGAGAACCACGCTCACATCCCATATATGTGAATACCTGGGCCTAGGGGGAGTGGAGTTAAAAATGCCCTTTATGAACTTTGTTATTAACGGGCGAGATCCTACCATGTGGTTCCCTGACCCCAGCGACAAATAAATTGACAACGCGCTCCTGACATTGTTAATCAATAGTCAATAGTCAATAGTCTATTTATTTGTCATTTGGACCCCTGGAGGTCCAAATGAAATGCCGTTTCTGCAGCCATACATTACACACAAATAGACCCCAGACACAACATAATTACATTTTACATAAACATCCATCACATAGCTGTGATGGAAGGCCAAATAAACTTATCTCTCCACTGCACTCTCCCCCCCCCGATGTCAGAGTCAAAGTCAAAGCCCCCGGCTGGCGATGGCGATTGTCCCGCGGCCATTAAAGCCACGCCGGGTCAGTGCTGTCAGGCCCCGCTCCAGGAGCTCTTCGACCCCGCAACTCGGGCGGGAGAAGTCGCCGTTGCAGGAGCCCCGAAAAGCGGTCTCCCTCCAGGGAGCCGCGGGCTCCCGGTGCCGCCGTCCACAGACCTGTCGTTGGAGCCTCCGCATCAGCAGCAGCAGCGGCAGCGGCAGCAGCGGCAGCAGCGGCAGCAGCAGCAGCGCTCCTCCACCGCTCCACCCGCTCCGGTCTCGGCCAGCTCCGCGACGGTGAGGTGAGTCGGCACCAGAGTCCCCGGCTTCTTCCTGTTGGAGGCCGCTCCTCGTTGCGGCCCCAACGACATCTGAGACCCGACGAGAAAAAGTCGGGTCTCCAGTGCAGGGAGAGATTTAAAAGTTGCCCCCTCCCTCCCACCCCACCCCCGCCCCCCCACACACACACCCCAACATAAAATAACAAAAACTACACAAAAACAGACAAAAAATAATAAAAACGCGGACAGGCTGCAGTGGCCGCTGCTGACCAGAGTCGCGCCGCCTAACGTGCCTAACGTAATGGCACTGCTACTGAGCTTGTTATCATAAAAAAGTGACGAAAGAAACTCCAAAACGTCCGTGATAGAAGCCCTGTCATATGAAATGTTAGAGCGGGAACTGTACATCTCCCATGTCCTTATGTGAGTAATGTACTTTTCTGTGTGCTCTTCCTCCAGGCCACAGTGATGACATCTATCATACGCTCTGAAAGCCGGAGCCCCAGAAACGGTCTCCTCAGAATCTGCAAACCAATAAATTTATACGGTCATGAAGAGGGTGTACCAGCAGATTTCTGCTCTTGGACACTGCCATAAAAGGCTGTGTAATTAAAGTTAGAACCAGTGGGAACCAATGCTGAGTAGGCCAATCTGGTACTACCAATATGCCAGAGGCGGAGTCTTGCTTGATGTTGGCCAAACATCGATTGATGAGGCAAAATGGGGGAAAAACATACAAAAACTTCTCACCCCAGAGCAGCGAGAATGCATCTACTGCTGCTGCCCCTGGGTCTGGCTCCCATGATACGTAAACTGGTAACTGATGATTATGCCTGGATGCAAACAGATCAATGTCCAGTACACCATAACAAAGGACAATGTCATTAAACTCTTTGTGATTGAACATCCATTCTTTGTTGTCATTGAACTGTCATGACCTGGTGTCTGCCACCGTGTTATATCTACCTGATAAGTAGATAGTTGAAACCCAGATGTTTCTCACAATACACCAGTGCCAAATGAGATTAGACAATTTATCACAGGATACAGACTTGCTCCCACCCAAGTGATTAATGTACGCTACTGCTGTAGTGTTGTCAATCTGATGTTGGACATGCACATGATGCATGTTGGTACAAAAAGCCTTTAACCCATAGAGTGCTCCCAACAACTCTTAGTAGTTAATACCGTGTAACTGAAGCATCGATGATTCCTGCAGATCCCATCTGCCACCGCTGCTTGAGACGGTGTTCGTAGCACCCCAACCTAATGCACTGGCATCAGTCTGCAGGATAACTGATGGTGTATCGGCTAAAACAGTACTAGAACAATACTGAATATTGGTAACCCACCATTGTAACTCAGTCAGCTTCAGCTGGCAATTGCATGGGTCTATCGAAGCAACCTCTATGAAGCTTGAGTGATTGTTCCTTTGCACGCTGTAAGTTTTGGTAGTGCAAAGGCCAGAACTGAGCAGCTGGGAAGGCAGCCACTAATTTTCCAATTATGGTAGCCACATGTCTGATAGAAGGTTAATTATTAACAATGAGTTTCCTGCAGGCTTCAATTAACTCTAATTACTTGCCCCGAGGCAGAGTCACTGACATGTGTACTGAGTTAATGGTGCATCCCAAATAGTAAATTATCATTGGTGGCACCAATTTAGACTTAACTGGATGGATTAAGAACCCCAGTTTCTCAAAAATGAGTATTGTAGCTGACATAGATAATTCAGCTAATTCCAAAGTCCTCCCATTAACTAAGATGTCGTGCAAATATGCCATGATTATATGATTCTGTGCCCGGAGCAGCCCCAGGACTGGTTTTCGCAATTTAGTGAATAGTCTGGGGGCTGAGGTTAAATCATCACGCAATGCTTTAAACTGCCACAACTGCTGCATCCAGTTAAACTTCAAAAATCTCCTGTGATCTTCATGAACGGCCACTGAATAGTAAGCATCTTTGAGGTCAATGCTTGCCATATAGCATCCCTTGGAAAGCAGTTGTTTAGCAGTGGCAAAAGTTTCCATTTCAAAGTGTTTATACTGCACAAAGGTGTTAAGCTCTGTCAAATCAAGGATAATTCGACATCCTCCATCTTTCTTTAGCCTAGTAAATATGTTGGACACAAATTGGTGAGGCTCACGTCTCGGCCTCTCAATTGCCATTTCTTGAGCAAAGACTCAATTTCTCTTTGTGTACTCATACACTCCTGATGTGAAAACACAAAAGTGCGGCTAGGTGTATGCTGAGTAGGTGGAGGCGAGTCAGAAATTAACTCAATTTGGAAACCTTGTATACTGTGCAGTATAAACAGGTCAGATGTTATCTAATGCCATTCATGTAAGAAAAATTGCAGTCTCCCCCCAACTTGTGATTGATCCATCACAGGCTCACTTACGTTAGTGGTTACCGGCGGTAAGGTCTCTGCTTCTGCCCCCGAGGTCTGGGGGGTACGGCTGTTGGAGGACGCCATCCCCACATCTTGAACATGGCCCGGTTTGGGAACTGCCATAAAAAAAACTTCTGTGCCTGTTGCTCGGAACCACATCCACATTATCCGGCGAACCGTCTGGTATGGAGAGGAGGGTAGGGGTACTGTCTCTGGAAAGACTATACCTTGGGAGGTGCTTTCCTGAGGCCAACGGTTTTAGCCTCCTCATCCAGCTCTTTTACCAGTTTAGACAGGTCTTCTCCGAAAAGGAAGTTTGGGGGTTGAACATTCCCCAGCTTGCACAGCCCAGCAAATTTTGGATTTAGAGCAGGACGGATGGCATTCTTCCTGAGGCAATTGATTTCAAAATGTGCATTGCACATTAATGCCATCGCGTCCTGCTGAGTATCAGAGAGGGGTGCCCCATCCACTGACCCAGCAAAGGCCGTCATGCCTGAGGCAAATAGCCTGAGGATTATTTTTACCTCTTGGGCTCTTGGGCTCCAATGTCTCCCCAGATAGACTGGTTTACAACCGTGACACTTAGTGAGGCACAGTTTAGTGGAGTATGATATTTTGCTGTAGTTTCCTCCATAGTTTGGTCTAGGAGTTGATGGGAGGCAGTTCCTTGTTTCCTCTGGAAATATTCAGCGGGTTAGTTATTATCTTCATTGCATTTATTCTTTTTTTATATAGGATCTCCACATGGCGAATTGCTGAGTACTAAATTGAGATGATTTAGGGAGGTATTCCCAAAGTTTAACCCTTGTGATGATGAAAGAATAGTGATATATTTCCACTTCAGGATGGTCTGTGACTTTGGGGGGGGGGGGGGGGGTTGGGGCAGTATAGGGGAAGGGGGGAGCCTGGGCACTGTTAACATTCAGTAAATGGGTTGTTATGCATCTATCCTTGTCTGTAAAGTTGTAGCGGGAGGAGCAATTGGTGTAGCCTCATTCAGTAATGGTTGTGCATTATGTGAATTGTCTTTCACATAATGCACTTGCCACTATTGGACTTGTCAGCGATTGGTCCAGACCCCCGCGTCCATCACATCCCAATACATGCTCCCCTCAGGCCAAGTCATTCAAAGGCACGGCATTTCCTGCCATTGATATGCAGACGATAAACAACTCTATCTCCTCCTGAAGCCCAACAACCGATCACCCCGATTCTGGCCTCTCTCCACTGGCTCCCTGTGCGGTTCCGAATATATTTCAAGATCCTTCTTTATGTTTACAAAGCCCTTAACGGGCTTTCCCCCACCAACATCAAAAGTCTGCTTACCCACCACACCACCTTCCGATCCCTCAGATCGGCCGACTTGGGGTTACTGAACATCCCGTGGTCTAGGCATAAACTCAGGGGCGACCGCGCCTTTAAGGTTGCAGCTCCTAGACTGTGGAACAGCATCCCTCTTCCCAACAGAACTGCCCCCTCCATATTCCTCCGCCTACTTCGCATCTGCTCCCAGGATGATGCGTTCCACACCAGGACATCTGAAATGTCCTCATTCTTCAGGGAATGGGGATTCCCCTCCTCCACCATAGATGAGGCACGCACCAAGGTCTCTTCCATACCCCACAACACTGCTCTCTCTCCCCATCCCCGCACTCGCAACAAGGGCAGAGTCCCCCTAGTCCTCCACTTTCACCCCACCAGCCGTCTCGACAACACATAATCCTACGTCATTTTCGCCGCCTCCATGTGACCCCACCACTCACCACATCTTCCCATCTCCCCCAATGTCTGCCTTCTGCAAAGACTACTACCTCCGCAACTCCCTTGTCAATTCTTCCCTTCCCTCCCGTACTACCCCCTCCCCGGGCACTTTCCATCTACTCCACTGCCCCCTCCATCGACTCTTTTAAGTCGAGATTTAAAACTCATCTTTACTCTCAAGCCTCTCTTGACGTCCTCTGAGGGAGGGCTTTTTGTATGTATTTATGTATGTACTTAATCTATGAACCACTGTTGTATAATGTTAGTACCTCCACCAATGTAAAGCACTTTGGTCAACGAGAGTTGTGTTTTAAATGTGCTATAGAAATAAAAGTGACTTGACGACTTGACTACAAAGCAAATTAATCTACAAACCTTTTTGTCTTTGGAGTGTGGGACGAAAGGGAAGATCTTGGAGAAAACCCACGCAGGTTACGGGGAGAACATGAAAACTCCATACAGACAAACACCCGTAGTCAGGATTGGACCTTGGTCTCCGGCATTGTAAGGCAGTAGCTCTAGCACTACGCCACCATGCTGCCCATTTGTAGAGAGAGAAAAAGTTAACATTTCAGATGTCACCTTTTATCTGAACAATGAAATGTTAGAAATCAAGCAAGTTCAGAAAATCAGAAAAAAGTTATGCAACAGCAAGAATGAAACAGAAGATTTACAACTGAGATTGAATGACACCAACTGAAAGAAGGTGGTAAAAGCTATTGAGTATCAACAGTTTTGAGGAGGTGTAAGTAAGAGGAAATAAATGAAACCAAAATACCTAAGAGGATAGAGAGAAAGAAAAGTGAATGCCAGGAATGTGAAATCTAAAATTGGATTGACTGATTGTGTGACATTGTTTAATTCCATGTTGGTGTCAAGGAAAGAGCATTCACGTTGCTGCCCTGTTTCCACCAATCTTTCCTCCACCATGCACAAGAAGCACAAGAAGCAACAAGACGGACACCATTGCATGCAATTGCCGAGAAGTATGTTCAGCTCTGGCTGAACAACTTCTAATTTTGTGTGTGGTGGTGGAAAGATTGAAGAAGATTACATGTTGAGTCCTGTAGGTTCATATTAATATACGGAAAATATTTAAATCAGACTTTCACTTCATTGTATGACTCAAATATCTGAGTTGCTATGAAGTTAATGAAACTGTTTCCAATGGTCGTTGAAGTTTAGGATTATCTAAATAAGGTTAAGTGTGGCACTTTGTGTGATCACATTTATTATGGATTGGCTTTCTTCATGCAACCATTGCCAATATTTCAATTGGGGCTATAAGCTCTACTGTGTAATTGTGATACAGTACCATCTACTTCATCACCTTGGTGGCTGACTTTCCATCCTCTCGGCCAAACTGTTTCACTCTACTAATTTGGTTAAGAGTGGTTAATTTTATTTATTCATAGAATATTAATGCAAAGTGATATTAGAGGAAATGTCATCAACAATAAATCCGATATTGTAGCATATTACTGAATTCTGATGTAATAATATGCTGTATTATCTGTTTCACTGTTAATAAATATTGCTCCCATATTATTGTTCTGCTACTAAATTCTGATTTAGGTATATGATGTAAAATCTGGTGAGAAAATATCTCTGTACCCAGAGTTCATCTAGATCAAGATTTGTCTGGATATCCAGACTGAGCCTGATCAAGGGTCGCCTCTTTCCTGTGACTGAAAAAATAGATCAGACTTTAGCCGATATGGATCTTGCCTTGATCTGAACTCAAGGTTAAATCCCAGCAATCACCCCTCCCAAATTACATAGATTCCTGATTTCTAAATAAATGCATTTTTACCATAAATGTATACCTAAATATTCACACTGAGACAAAGCAAATAGAGCGAAAAACATGTTTTACCCCTCAGATATATCTTGGCACATTTTCATTTCTTCTATCAATAAACTCATTCTTACTCACTTTGTGGAAATGTGCTCCCTGCAGCTGTCTGTGAAAACATTTCCTTATCTGTTGGTTGCTAAGCAGCAGATATATATTCCTACATTTTCCCCCTCTCGTAGATATGCCACTTCTAACACTTAATATTAACATATTTTTCCCAAGCATTGCTCTCAATGGCAACCAATTGTTGGTTATAAATAACGTCCATACATATATTTCAAAAATTATCTTTCATTTGGGTCCTCAACCTTTTCTTGCTTTTTTAAGACATTCCATGCCCTTTAATATCCTCTTATACGTGTCAGTGTCAAAATCTGTTTGATTATGCTCTTATGAAAAGTGTAGTGTCAGGTTGCAATGATAAATGTAAAATATTATTACTATTGTCCTGCAAACAGTCCTATTCCATCCACACCTTGGTTTAACAGGTCACCTTCGTCCTGTTTCTATAACTGGGAGATACTTATCAATGGCTGCTGTTCCCATACTTCAAATCTGAAATGTCCTTTCATCTAACATTACCCATAGTTTGATCAGTTATCTTTATATTATCTCAACCTTTCTTTCTCTCCTGTTGCACGCTTTTGCTATGATGTCCCCAGAATTAGCGTCTTTGTTTAAAAAAAACAAAAAACAAAAGGCTGTTCTTTCATTCCGATGAATATATTTAAGCAAGGGATGAAACAATTTCCTATGGGGATTTGCAGCTTGCTTGTTTGTGTCCAAATTTTCAAGAATATTAACAGAGACCCATATTTATTAAATGTAAGAACATATGCAAATACAAACATTGTGTTAACCAAGAAATATATGTGTTATATGAAAATATAAATACTTGAATATGTTTAAAATATCCAGGTTGGCTTTACTATAAACTGCAACCATAAACGTAAATAAGTACATATGTTCCAAAAATCTTGCTTTATATAGCATTGGTATGAAAGAAAATATAAATAATTTATTAAATCACAATACAAAAATTATTCTCATGCATTTATGCTTTTGCACAATAGATAGCTAATGCAGTTGCTTTTTTCTCTTAAATTGAAATAGTACTACAAACATTTTAAGTGTAATTCTAGATGTCAAGTGAGTCGTTGAATTAGTATCTGAGCAATTATTAGTTTCAATTATTATGCTGAAAGAGTCAGTTACTAGACATTATGTATATAAGATATGTCAACATCTGACTTTAGAAAAAAACTAGATTAAGTGGGTATATTCCACCACCCACCCATAGCCCAAAACTGTGCAGGCGCAGCTGACAGGTCCCCGATGTGACGATCCTGATCCCCCCTCCTCCCCTCGCACCCTCTCCCCAATCCGCCCCTTGTCATTCCCCCCCCCCCCCCACGCACTCACTCCATCCTCCCTCCAACTCCCCCCCCCCCCCCCCCCCCCCCCCCCCCACTCTTAGTGGCTCCTGGGTGGTGCAGCCATTCCCGCCCATTGGGTTTCCATTGACATGCAGGCATTACTGCTCAGGCATAGCTGACGGGTCCGGCAAGTGGAAAAGGTGTTTATTAAAGCTTAAAATGTGAATAACTCTTATAATACTTATAATATAACAACAATTTAAATGTTCAGGATGAGATTTATGCAGTTCAGTTCTTTCTTGTTGTGTCTTTTGTTGCATTCTGCAGCCGGGGGAGAGGGATGGCTTCAGGCGGGGGCTGTCGGGGGCCGGTGGGGTGTCCTGCACCCTGGGGAAGGGAAGGGCTTCAGGCAGGGGGCTGTCGGGGCAGCCGGGGAGGTGGGACGGTTTCAGAAGGGGCTTGTCGTGGGGTCGTGGGTCGGGGGGGGGGGGGGGGGTGCTGCCATGGCCTACCGCTCCTGCTGCCCCCCCCCCCGCGCTGCCTACCCCTGCCACTGCCTACCCCAGCCGCTGCCGCACCCCACCGACTTCAGGCGGGGACCGTGGTGGGGGGGGGGGGGGGGGCATCCTGCAGCTCGGGACAGGGCGGCTTCAGGCGGAGGCCAGTGGGAGTGTGCATCCTGCACTAACTCCATCCCCCCTCACCCCCCCCTCCACTCCCCCATCCACACTTAGCTGCTCTCGGGTGGCACAGCAATTCCCTCCCATTGGTTTCCCATTGGGGTGTAGAACCTGCACGTATTATAGCACAGGCGCAGCTGATGGACACGGCAAATGGAAATGGGATTTATTAAACCTTAAAATGTGACCAGCAAAATATAACAACAATTTAAATGTTAAAGATGAGATTTATTCAGTCCATTCTTTCTTGTTGCGTCTCTTGTTGCGTTCTGCAGCCGGGGAGTGGGTCAGCTTCAGGCGGGTGCTGCCGGGGGCCGGTGGGAGGAGCGTCCTGCAGCCTAGGGAGCTCAGCTTCAGGCAAGGCTGGTGGGGGGAGGTGGGGGAGGGTGGCGCATCCTGCAGCCGGGGGAGGGGGACAGCGAGAGGTGGGGGCTGTCGGGTGCTGATGGGGGGGGGGGGGGGGGGGGGGAGAGCGTCCTGCAGCCTGGGGAGGGTGACGGCTTCAGGCGGGAGCTGGCAGGGGCCAGTGGGCGGGGGGAGTGTCCTGCAGCCGGGGGAGGGGGACGGCTTCAAGCGGGGGCTGTCGGGTGCCGACCGGAGAGTAGCATTCCGCAGCCGGGGGAGGGGGACAGCTTCAGGATGGGGCTGTTTGGGGGAGGATTTCTGCAGAGCTAATACGGGTGTTGTTGGCCGAAGGGACTTGTTTCCAGAGGGCTAGTACAGATATTATGGGCCAAATGGTAGTTTCCTGTGCTACTACATGTGTGGGCCAGAGGGACTGGTTTCCAGAGGGCTAGTAGGACATTGTGGGCCTAATGAATGGTTCTTGGGTTAGTACAGGTTTTGCGGGCCGAATGGACTGTAGCTGGGGACGGGGATGGCTTCATGCGGGGGCCAGCGGGGAGCATTCTGTAGCCAGGGGAGGGTTACAGTTTCAGGCGGGGTCTGACGGGAGCGTCCTGTAGCCGGGGATGGGTACGGCTTCAGGCGGTATGGCTTCAGTCGGGGGCTGGCGGGGTCTGGCGGGAGCGTTCTGCAGCCAGGGGAGGGAGACGGCTTTAGGCGGCAGCCGGCAGGCAGCGTTCTGTACCCGGGAAGGGGATGGCTTCAGCCTGGGGCCGGTGGGGAGCGTGCTACAGCCGGGGGAAGGGGTGGCTTTCGGCAGGGGCCGGTGGGGGAGCGGGAAGCATCCTGCTGCTGGGAATGTGCTTGGCTTCAGGCAGGGGCCGGTGGGAGCATCTGTAGACGGGGGAATGGAACCCAGGACTGTAAACTCTGATCTCAGCAGCGAATAATTACTGTTGTGTCTTATAAAAAAATATAAATACTGGTTCTGTTCTTTTCTGTTCTTTTGTTGCTCTGTTGTTTTGCACAAATCCCGCAGGCATTGTCACTTTCATTTCACTGTACATCTTGTATGTGTATTTGACAAATAAAGTTGACTTGCCTTGTCTTGACTTGACTTTAGGCGGGGGGCGGCGGGAGTGTTCTGTAGCCAGGGCATGGGGACGGCTTCAGGTGGGGAGTGTCCTGTATCCAGGGGAGGGGGATGGCTTCAGGCTGGGCCTGTCGGGGATCGGTAGAAGGGGGGAGCGCGGCCGTGGCCTACCGCTGCCGTGGCCTAACCCTGCCGCTGCCGTGGCATGCCGCTGCCGTGGCATATTGCTGCTGTGGCCTACCGCTGACTTGGCCTACCACTGCTATGGCCGTGGCTGTGGCCTGTCGCTGCCGTGGCCTACCGCTGCCGTTCCCCACCGGCTTCAGCTGGGGAGTATTCTGCAGCTGAGAACGGGAATGGCTTCAGGCAGGGGCTGGGGGGTGGGGGGGGGGGGGGGTGCCTGCACCTGGGGACGGGGACGACTTTAGGTGGCGGCCAGCGTGAGCATTCTGTAGCCAGTGGATGGGGGCGGCTTCAGACGGGGAGCGTCCTGTAGCCAGGGAAGGGGGATGGCTTCAAGCGAGGCCTGTAGGGGGCCCGTTGGGGGGGGGGAAGCGCTGAAGTGGCATATCGCTGCCATGGCCTACCCCTGCCACTGCCTAACCCTGCCTACCACTGGCATGGCCAACCGCTGCCTTGGCTTACTGCTGTGTGGCGGGGTAGGTGTTTGGCGGGGGTTTTATGGGGGGGGGGGTGGGAGAAGCGCCCCTGCAGCAGGGGATGGGACAGATTCAGGTGGGGGCCGTTGGGATGAGGGGCAGCATCTTGCACCTGGGGACGGGGATGTCTTTAGGCGGGGGCCAGCGGGAGCATTCTTTAGCCAGGGGACGGGGGCAACTTCAGGCGGGGAGCATCCTGTAGCCAGGGGAGAGGGACAGGTTCAGGCGGGGCCTGTCAATGGCTGGTAGGGGGGAGGGGAGTGCTAACATGGCCTACCACTGCTATGGCCTACCCCTGCTGTGACCTATCGCTAGCGTGGCCTACTGCTGGGGTGGCCTACTGCGGGGTGGGTGTTTGGCGGGGGGGTGTGGGATGGGAGGGTTATGGAGGGGGTGAGTGTGTGTGGGAGGGGTGGGTGTAGGGGGAGTGGGAGGAGGGCCTGACTCACTCACTCACCGGCTGCCTGCCGGCTGCACTCACTCACCGTCTCGTCATGATGGTGGACGCAGCTCGCTCTCCACACTCTGTTCACTCCGCTCCTTCAGCTTTATTCTCCTTGCCTCCAGTGATTGACAGTGGGTACCGGAAGGGGTGGTTTTTATGATAGTTAAACCTTCATAAATTTTGTAATATTCCACCGATCGGAACAAAACTTGGTGCACTTGCAGCAAAGGAGAATGGCGAGTAAGGTGGTAACAAATCATAGCACTATCGTGTACTGTTTTTGTACAAATTTTAAAACAACGCAAACCAGAAGAGGACAAGATGAGAGTTTCAGTTAAGTACTGGATAAACCTTCTGAATTACGTCAAATACAACAAAAACATGGGTTGGCATTCTTGCGGTTCGAAATCTCTGACGGTCAATTAAGTTAATGCTATTTTTGCCACTGAATTCAAATGCAGGAGTACAGACGTGCTTCAAAAGCCTGATAATGCATACTGTTGTCGCTTCTACTGTATGTTTTGGGGCACATATTTTGCTGTTTTTATCTTCCTTTCTGCATAGAAATGCTATTGTTTCTCAACATAAGTAACAGTAAGTTTGTAGACTCTCATTCATATCTGGAACGTGCTGGCTGAGTTAGCATTGGCAAGATGCTGTTTGGTCTCTATCGCTGGACTGTTCATGAAGTCCAACTGTGGTGCAAAGGCTTGCTAAGATTCTGCAGATACACTCGAGAACTCGTCCTTAGGCTCAGCTCCCGCTCAGACTTGGCACAACATCTAAAAGTGCATTCATTTGAGCAAATTGTAGAGTTGTGGGGAAGAAAGAGACAAACTGGTTTAATTACCATTTATTTGTCTTTGATGTACTGTTTCTTATAGTATTTTAAACAATTTCAATTGGAATATCATAATAAAATTAATTTATATCGATTTTATGAAATGGAAAACATATTTAACTAATTTGTTGGAGCTGTTGATGAATTTACCACCTTTTGATTTCCAGAAGAGATTTGATAAGTTGCCACTTCAAATGTTATTGCAGAAATGAATGGCATTGGCATTAATATATTGACTGGCAACAAAAAACAACTAAGTCAATGGTTGCAAGGTGTCAGGAGAGTTATGCTTTGATTTTCTGCAACTAACCTAGAGGATGGCACCAAAGGTACTGTTGCTAATTTTGCTGATGATACAAATTTAGATAGAAAAGTAAGTGATAAAGCAGACATACACAAGATTACCCAGAGATATTGCTGGATTAAGTAAGTGGGTAAAAATCTAGTCTATCGAGCATGATGTGTGAAAACACAAATGTGTCCAGTTTGGCAGCAAAAATAGAAATCAGCCTTTTCATCTAAGTGGTGATCGATCGCAGAGCTCTGAGATGTAGTGAGATCACTGCATGTCAAGGGCATGCTTTATACAAATCTGTCATGCTGGTGCATCAAATAATTTGGAAGATTTAAATGTCATTGTTTTGTGAGGAAGTGAAACAATAGATGTTCCTGAAGTAAGTGTAGGGGCAGGGAAACAACACCTTTCATGAAACTGTTGCAATGGCAATAATTGTGCCTCAAGGTTTCACTGCTGAATAACACCTCCCATGGCCATGGCATTCATAGTGTGTTTTATTTCGAAGTCATGTGAGTGACTACGTGAAGAGCCCGCCAGCCTGCATTCGCGTTAGTACGTCTAATGCATGGCGCACGACAGGCTGGGAGGAGCGTCGGCTCCTCCAGCGGTAAGTTTAAAAGCCTCACAGGTAAGTGTGAAACTTGCTCTGAGGTACTTTGATATATGTATTTTCCCAACAATAGTCTCTAGAGTTATGGAAAAACCTAGGACCAATAAACCTAGACGGAATGCGGTAAAACCGGCTGCAGAAGACCACGGGAGTGCGGGAAGCCGGTAGCCGTCTATTTTATCCTCAGAGTCGCTGGCAGTTTGCTCAGCTACCTCGGATTTAGTTCCTGCAAGGAGCAGCTTGGCTACCCCGAAGGGGGTTAAAGCCAAACAAAAATCTATCAGACACGTACTCTCTGATGATTCAGGCCAGGAGGATACTGCTCCCATATCAATGAGTGATGTGTTAGGCCATTTATCACAAATGGAGCACCTCATGGAGAGGATGCTGACACACATTATGCTCCATGGTACGAAGACATATCCAGGCAGCTCTATTCTAACGCCTGCTGCAGCTCCTGGTACAGGGCTGCTTATTTCCTCCCACTCAGATGAGGGAGTTTCGGAGATCGTTATACAGCTGACTCCGAATATGGATGGGTGTCGGAGGCTCATGCTGTAATGCATGATATGTGTGAGTCGCATATACAAGAGTTGCCTGCTCTTGCCTCCAAATTTGCTGTTCCTTCACAGACAGGAAAAACACTTCTTGAAGAATTGGCCTCAAGCATCAGCTAACTTACTTCCCACCAACTAAAAGAGGAAACTATGGTGGGAGCGACGGCAAAATACCCCACTCCAGAGAATTGTGCCACTTTAAATGTGCCCTTGGTCAATGCCTCTATTTGGGGTTATATTGAGCCCAACATCAAAGCCAAAGAGATGAAGCTCCAACGCATCCTGTTGCTGTCTGCAGGCATCACGACTTTTGCCAGATTGATCAATGGCAGTTCATTAACTGATGTTCAGCAAGATGCTATGGCGCTGATGTGGAACACCCACTTCAAGATAAATTGTTTCCGGAAGGATGCCATCAGGCCAGTACTGAACCCAAAGTTCGCACATCTGTGCAGGGCTAGTAATGTTCAGCCTCCCAATCTCCTCTTCGGAGAAGACCCGAGTAAACAGGTCAAAGACTTGCATGACAAATCTAGAGCAGCAGGATTGATTAAAGCATCTCCTATGAGCAAGTCTCCGCTCTTCCGGCGTCAGCACCCCTACGCCTCTACTTTGAAAGAAGCGGTTTACTGAAGCCAGTGGGAGCTCCAGATTTGTCCTACCCGGTCACAGGTCTTTTTTAGGCCTATGCCCATCCCGGTCATCATGGAAGAAGGGGCAGCCTCACGCCCCAGCAGCTCAACCCTTCAGAGCGAGGGGAAGAAAACAAAACCAGAATTAGGTTCCGCTGGGCCTGCTATCGAACCACCTGCAACCTTTGAGGTAGGTGGATATGGTTCCATCAGTCACACGGGGTGTGAGGAGCAATTACAAGGTGGTGGTAGGTTAAGTTTGTTTTTGCAAGAATGGCGGCAGATATCCTCAGATCCATTTATATTGCACAGTATAAAGGGTTTCAAAATTTAGTTTTTGCCTAGCTAATTTCCACCCACACAAGATGTGCCAAGTCGATCGTATACCTGTTCCAAACAAGAGGCTTTGGATATTCAAGTGGAAATACACGTATTGCACAAAAAAGGAGTAATTGAGAGATCGATTTATGAAAAACATCAATACGTCTCTAATACATTCTCCAGGGAGAAGAAAGATGGTGGATGCCGTATCATCCTTGATTTGGCAAAATTCAACTCATATGTGCAGTATAGACATTTTAAAATGGAGAATTTCTTTACTGTTAAGCAACTCATTTCTGAGGGCTGATTTATGGCATGCATCGATCTCAAGGATGCATATTATTTGGTTCCGATTCACAAGGATCACCGGAGATATCTGAAGTTTAGCTGGATGGGGCAGCTGTGGCAGTTTAAAGTTTTACCTAATGGATTAAGCTCAGCCCCTTGGATATTTACCAAACTGCTGAGGCCAGTGCTCGGCCCAGCTCAGAGCTAAAGGGCCGAGCACTGTTACATATATTAAACAGTATATAAAGGTTACAAAGGACCTTCGAGGCACTGAACTGGCTGTTTCATCAGTCACAGAAAACCACACAGAAGGGTATCAGTGCAGACCATTTCTAGATGGTTGAGACATGTATTAGCATTTGCAGGAGTGGACATTCATGTATTTAAATCTCACTCTACCAGGGCTGCAGCAACGTCGGCAGCAAGAGTCATGGAAGTTCCGCTGGACCGCATCCTAGCGACAGCAGGATGTTGTCGAATGAGTGAACCTTTTAAGCATTTTATAATAAGCCTATTACCAGGCCTGGTTTGTTTGCTTGAACATTTTTAAGTTCTGTTAATTAATCTATTGTTTATCCCTGATGTAAGGGACCGTTATTATTATTTCCATTAAAAGCATGTTTTAATGCAGTATATTTCTTCAGTCATGTCTGATCAACTGAAGCAGTATGTTTGCATGGACTCTGGTTCACTGCATGAAACCACAGAGCTTTGAAATCTTCACGTAGTCACTCACGTGACTTCAAAATAAAATATAAAGCTTAAACGAGAACTTACCGTTTGAAGTTTGATTTTTATTTTATGAGAAGTTGAAATGAGGGATGACGTGCCCTCCACTCCCAACGCTATTCTCATAAAGATCATTCGGTAGTTCTAGTTCGTTAATCTTCCTATAACTTAGGTCAGCAACTATTCTGTGGTTTCATACAGCTGCTTTAAAATTTGACGCACATGCGGGCTGGTGGGCTCTTCATGTAATCCCTCACTTCAACTTCTCATAAAATAAAGATCACACTTCAAACGGTAAGTTCTCGTTTAGTCTTTCTATTTTCTAGCCTGGTTTAACATAACAATTCATCACTTTACACTAAATGAGTTAAAGTTCACCAGTCGTTCCCTTGCCCACCTTGCCAGTTATCATGTTGTAACCTTAGACAGCCTTTTCACTGTCCATTACACCAGGAATCTTGGTGCCATCTACAAACATACGAATCATGTCAATTACATTTTCTTCCAATTCATTAATTTATATATATGATGAACAATAAAGGACCCAGGATATTGTTCCAAAATGACACCCAACCCAGGCGACTGTTTGTGTGTTAGCCACGAAAGTGGATCTGCAATCACACATTACAATCGCTCCACTCTTTTAAATCTCTACGCCATCATCAACATTTCTTACTTTAACTATGCTCTTCTTAATCTCCTCTTAGATCTGTCCCTTCTCCGATTTACTGGCTTTATCATGAACTAAACATTATTCACGTTATTCCCTTTATCGTGTATCTGTACACTGGGGATGGCTTGGTTGCAATCATGTATTGTCTTTCCGCTGACTGATTAGCACACAACAAAAGCTTTCCACTGTACCTCGGTACATGTGACAATACACGTGACACGTGACTTGTCACCCATCCATATTTCTAATCCCCTATTTTCACAATTATTGACGGAAGTCGAAGGAAAAGATAGCTCTTGTTTTTATAGTTCAGATACATAACACTGCAATTACTGTAAATTACAAAGATTTAGGAGAATATACAACATAGGGAGAAAAGTACTAATCTTTAAAATGCATAGGACTGTACAAGTTTAATGCTCTAGGAAGAGTATAGTGAAACCTGAATATATAAAATAAAACAGAATTGGATGAATCAGCCATTTATGTTGAAGACATTAAGAAATCCTCATATTGTGTACTGGAAGGTGCGATTTTCTGTTTCATGGACGCACGTTTACTTGTATAGCTTGTTGTTTCATATTTACAAAGTGTATAAAAGTCTATCATTGTATCATTCAATGTGTATCATTCAGTCATGTTCATTTTTCAATTGTATGATACATTGTGCCTTAGAAATTCGATAACATAGCCCAGCATTTATGCGCATTCCTCAATTCACAGGCTATCAAAATCATTCATGCAGAAATTTGTTCCAGATTCTCAGTGCATTTGATATGGATGTTCAGGATGGCCAGTGGAGATATATGATGATATCAAGTGACATGTTATTTGTGATTTGACATGACTTGTGCAATATTCTTCTGAGTACACACAACCTGCTATTCACACACCAAAGTAGTTAACTGGAGGGTTAAGGCCTGGCTTGACATTAGTCAAAGGGGTCTATTTTATATGCTTTAATGATGGGGAACCAAGCCATCCAATTAAGTCTTCCTTTAAGTAATTATCTTTTATTTGTTATCTGCCCAATCTCTGCCCAAGCTACACCTTCTAAATTTAGCTTAGTGCTTCATCCAGTTTTATCCTTATTGTGATTTACCACAACCGAGTAGCTGGCTAAGATATTTCATTTGGCAGGCTGGATGATTTCCTTCCTGGAAGGATATCAGTTCAGTAAGTGCGTTTTTGTGACAACTGGGTAGCATCATGAAAAGAACTACCTTTATTCAGACTTTCCAGAAATTTAATTTAATTTCTCAGATGCCGTGACAAGGTTTTGAATGCGTCTTTCCAGATCTTTAATTTAGGCTAGAGCTAGAATTAACCAACCACATCACCATCCCACATATAGCCTTCTGCTGCTGTGACACCCACTTGACTACAATGACAAAGTAAAAGTCAACACAATATAAACGTTGTAATGCACATTTTTTAATGAAAATATCTGAAATTTTAATCATCAACTGTTCAACAATGTGCATTTCCCTTGTGCTTGCTTGTGTTTTTGACTTGCTTCCAATGAAATTTGAAATATTTAGGAGGGCCTGGGTTTTGTTTTGGGGAGGGGTTGGGATTTGAATGAAAAGCAATAGTTCCGACTACAACTCTGGGGCTTCTGCCTTTACATAGGTAAATGCCAGTATTCCCATGCAAGATCTGAGCTGATGTAGTTTTGTTGGCCTTTAAGATTTCATCTAATCCTACTGGGAACGAAAGATAATTTTGTCACATCCTTCTATTATTGCACACAGATCACTCATTCTCATTACTTCTGATCTGGTTTTGCTGTCATCCCTCTGGAATTCTTACATCATCCTTGAAAAGTGCTGTGCTTAGCTCATATGAAATTGCTGTCATTCATACAATTGTGTGAAACCTCAAGAGATCACTAGAGAGACGGAGTGAGTGGCACAAAACAAAAGGGTTGACTATTCTGGACTATTCATCATCTACATTATTATTAATATACACATTGGCTAGAGAGTTCAAGGGAATAAGAAATGCACAAACTATCGAATGTGCTGAGATTGTTGACCATTTTAAACTCTGCTCTGAGCCGCATTACAAAATGTCATCTCTCACCCGGCCTTTCCATATCTTTTAAGAATGTTTTATTTGCACATTAGTTCTCTATCAACTATACAGCAAAGAATTAGGGCACAAACTTACAGTACAAGTTCTTACATACTTACAGTTCAATAATGCAACTGCTAATGGAACGCAAATCAATTTATCTAGTCTAGAAAGAGAAAGATGCAGACTTGACATTCTTAGCATTTCTGCATGCACTAAGGAGTTTGAAAATTTAAATAAATGGGCAAATGCAGTTTTTGCAAGATATTGATCTCTTCTATCTCAGGTTTAAGTAACAAGATGAAGCTGAATGGACCATCTGACATCAACTTAGATTTTACATGCTAACATGATGAGTTGCTCCCTATTCTGGTCAACTTTCCAAATACCTCCTCCCAAAGATTATAAGAACATGTGACACACATGGGACCAACAAGTTATCTTGTCAATTGGAGTATTGCTAATGTGCAAAATCTCCCCACAAGGAATTAGTTTGCTCTGAAACATGGATTCACACTAGAGGAATTGAAGCATGTTAAGCATGAATTCTGTTTGGTGATTATTGGGCAGTTTAAACATCCCATAAGGGTATCAAAGTTACAGTTAGTGCTACTGATCCATAGCTCCTGGAAGCCACGTTTTGATCCTGACGTCAGATGCTATTGGGTAGCATGTTTTCTTAATGACCATGTGGGTAATCACCGGGTATCTGGTTTCCTACTACATCCCAAGGATGTGCTGGAAGGTTAACTTAGTAAATTGACCATCCTTCAAAATAGTCAACAAGGGAATCAAATTGATGTTGGTAAACATGTGGTGAGAATAGGTTTGCAGAATTACATAGAAATAAGAAGCAGATAATGCGTCTGTTGTAGTTCACAGTGAGGAACGGGCATGGACTTGAAAGGCCAAACAGCATCATTTTGTGGTGTGATATATAACTAAGTAAGAACTGCCATGAACAAGGCTGGTAAACAAACTGGGGAACGCATCAGTCCTGATTTTAATGTTTGATGAAACAAGTTCACATTGGGGAATGGTCTATTCATGATTCTGTGATGAGCAGATAGAAGTATGCAGTGAATATTAAGATCAATAACCACAGAAAAACAAATAAGTGGGTCTTGGCTGACAGTATCAGAACTTCATCACTGGCCTATATATAATCAAACAGAATATGTGCTTGGAATAGTTTTGTGTTTTAGGGAGATAATTTAATGAAGGTTCCAATAATATACACAAAAAAATAAACAAAATCAGTATCCGTCACAACACAGGTTCTCATGCCAATAGCTAGAATGTTTATTTCTAGAAGGGCTCAAATCTCAGATTTATTAATGTTAATATGGAGGTGCAAATCTCTTATTACAAATTTTTAAATGTTTATTCATTAATTTATATAAATATAATCATGCTCTTGTTGGCAATGCAAATTTCCATTAGATCAGGTACTTTTTTTTATTAAAACTAGAAGAAAAAAAAAGCAAGCAGGCCACATTGCCTTTGTGACAGCACCCTCTCCCTTTGGGTGTTGCTCTGATCCCTTTTTATTGGCTGACAGGTCAGGGAGGAACATTTCCAGCATTATTGCTATTGATTGGCCACTTGAACCATGTCAGCCTGCTCTCTATAAAACCCAGGCATTCGAGACAGGGAGGAGACAAGAGAAGAAGCAGGAGTGGAAGAAAGAAGAGAGTGAATAGGTGAAACAAAGTGGGCTGCCTCCCTCTTAGTTGTGCTCCTCTGTTGTAGGTATGAGGAAGACTGAGTGAGTGGGACCAGAGAGCACTAGTGAAACTGTGTGGTCATGGCTGGATTGCTGGGAAAGAAGCCCTAGACAGCTGGTGCCTCTATTGGAGGCTGTCTGAGTGGCTGGGGCAAGTCTGAGATGTCAGAACTTCTTGGCCCAGACAATGAAGGACTGTGCCTATGCACACACACATGGTCAAAGAGCGGCTACCAGGTTAATCCAGAGACTGCCAATGTTGTGTCTCCAAGCTTGAAGCTGAACTGCCAGGAAGAAACCAGTACTGTCAACCACTCTTGAGGCAGGGTGAACTGGAGGAAGAAGCCTGAGATTGGGGTTGTACAGTGGTTCAGCGGCAGAGTTGTTGCCTTGCAGTGCCAGAGATCCGGGTTTGACCCTGACTATGGGTGCTGTATGCATGGAGTTTGTACGTTCTCCCAGTGATTGGGAGCGTTACCCTGGGTGCTCTTGTTTCCTCTTGCACTTCAAAGATGTGCAGGTTTGCAGATTAATTGGCTTTGGTAAAGATTGTAAATTGTCTCTAGTGTGTAGAATAGTGCTAGTGTTCTGGGATCGCTGGTTGGTGTGGATTTGTTGTGGTGAATGGCCTGTTTCCATGCTGTATCTATAGACTAAAAATTGCCATGCCTCCTCCTTTGAAGACCAGGGCTAAGCTGCTGGGACAAACCTGAGATTGCCATCATCATTGCACATGTGCTCTGATGGCGAGGGACAGTGCCCCCATGTGGTCCTGGATTTTGTTACCACTGTAAATAGAATGAACCATGTGAGTGTATTCTAATGCAAATGTCGATGTGGTCACTGTCGAACTGTGGTGTCATTCCCTGATGCCACACCTTTCAAACCCACTCTTGCATTCAATGTCATAGATGATGCTTGTTTGCCTTGAGAAAGCCAGCAACATTATTCAACTACACTTGTACCCCATTCATTCTCTCAGCCACTTATTCATAAGGCAGAAGATACAAAAGCGAGAAACTACATTCTGCCAGATTCAAAACTACCTGTTTACTGCTGTTTAACAGACTCTTGAATGTATCTCTCATCAGCTATGTGCATATTCATGATAATCCAATTTACCTTTCAGTGGCCCTTTTAATTCCCTTTAACTGTAACATTATATTCTGTAGTCTGCTTATTTCCTCTTTTCATGTTGAACTCATATATGGTATGTTCTGGAAGGAACTGCAGATGCTGGATTACATTGAAGATAGACACAAAATGCTGGAGTAACTCAGCAGGACAGGCAGCATCTCCAGATAAACATACCTTTCCTTCTATCCAGAGATGCTGCCTGTCCCACTGAGTTACTCCAATATTTTGTGTCTATCTTATGGTATGTTCTGCTTGGATAGCACACAAAACCAAATGTATCACTGAATCTTGGTACACACATGATAATAATAAAAAAACGAAGCTAACACAATACCACTATTTTACCTTATCACATACTCTGATCAATTTGCTGTATAAAAAAAACCTAAATATTTGTTTTGAATATTTTAAATAATTTGGCAAACACAGCCCTCCAAAGATAGAGAACTCCAACAATTTAGAACTTCTGAGTAGATAATTTTCTCATCTCAGTTCAATATAGACAATAATTTATCCAAAGACCATGTCCCTAGATCAGGAATTCCCACCAAGAATCTTGTTTTGGACATACCATTAATGTGAAATTTAAAGAACCTGTACCAAGTTATTATAGTGATTGTGTTCAAAAGGACAGAATGTAACATTTTCATATATCATGATATATCAACACTGATTTGGAAAAAAGTTGTAACTTAATTGTATTTATACAATGCAGGGTTGATTCTGCAAAATGAACTCCAATATTATTGGTAGACACAATATGCTGGAGTAACTCAGCGGAACAGGCAGAATCTCAGGAGAGGAATGGGTGACATTTCAGGTCGAGACCCTTCTTCAGACTGACTGAAGTCTGAAGTTCAGTCTGAAGGGTGTCAACCTGAAACGTCACCCATTCCTTCTCTCCAGAGATACTGTCTGTACTACTGAATTACTCCAGCATTTTGTGTTATCTTTGGTTTAAACCAACATCTGAGTTCCTTCATACACATGAGATATTATTGGTCTGCTTCATTAGAACCATACAGCTGTTGGATGGTTTTTAGTGTGTGTGTTTGAGATAAGGAAACATAGTCATTGTGTTACAGCAAATGGACTGTACAAAAGGCACACTGGTAGTGACAGTAACCCACATAATTCAAGTTGGCAAGCATAAATAAGTATTCAATTGAGCAGGAAATATAAGGCAACAAAGTAGAATCAAATTAGCAGACTTACAAAGGAAATATAATTAAACCAATAATATAAATACAATAATCAAATGAAAGTGATCGATGAAAGAAATGTGGAGTAATTCAGTGATGTCAGTACATAAAGCAGGCTGACATACCAGTGCATAAGAACGGCGTGGCACAGTAAACTGACATCTTATGTGTGAGATGTTAAATGAAAGCACTACCTGCCTTCACAGATTAATTTAGAAAATCTAATTGCATTATTTAAAGAAGAGTAAGTATAGTATTCTTAGGAGACAACCTAATATTTAACAATATTTTAAAAGAGAAAATTATCTACTCATTTTATTGGACCTTGTCAATTGTAATACTGTGAAACCTACCCAAAGAGCTAATCCAGAAAGATTTCAGGCTTCTGGTTTCTAATATTGCAAGCACAATTTCAGAGTGTAGTGCTCATTGCAGATCTAACATGGTTTAACCCAGAATGTGCGGTGATATCTTGGAGGACTGGTATTTTTTATAAATTATGCAGACAAACATGGCCTTGCAGATTTTGGGATGTCCTAATGATGTGTTTCTCAGATGTTATTACATGTTTTAAGAAATCTATGGCCAAGGGATAAATCACCTTTACCTCAGAATAAAATATTATTTTCATTGTGTTTTTGAGAAAAATTGAAAATATTAAATCTTATGTTTGGAAAGATTTGGAATTTCTATTAAATTTCACCTTTACATGTCTTTCATTCCAAAAAGCAGGCTTTGGGTACAGTAAAATAGTAAGCACATCTATCCTTTTCCTCCCAAGCATAAACCCTTGTCCTAATTTCTATTTGACATTAGATTTCCATATGCTCATTAGTTTCTGACAAACAATTCACACTGCTGTACTATTTTTGGATTATCATTATTTATATCTGGTTAATGTTTCTAAGAGGCTGTACGTGTTCTTGACTAATATACTAACATGGTTGATCACATTTATTATTAGGAAGGTAGGCAGAAAATGCTGTTGTAACTCAATGGGTCAGGCAGCATCTCTGGTGAGAAGGAATCATTGATGTTACGGGTTGAGACCCTTCAGACTGATGTCAGAGGAGGGGGAGGGACAAAGATAGAATGTAGTCGAAGACAGTTAGACTAGTGGGAGAACTGGGAAGGGGGATGGGATAGAGAGGGAAAGCAAGGGCTATCTGAAGTTAGAGAAGTCAATGTTCATACTGCTGGGTGTAAACTACCCAAGTAAAATATGAGGTGCTGGTCCTCACTCTGACAATGGATGAGGCCCAGGGCAGAAACATTATTGGGAACATTGGCTTGGATTGTACCTGTTTTTTTCAATGTCAGTGCCAGCCAGCTTGAGTGTGGAAGCCGAGAATGTACTGATCAAGCTCCATCAGTGATTGCTGTGTTACATTCTGCTGCTGGATTCTGCGCTGAATACTGCAGAGGAATAGGAGCTTGTTGACATTTATGATTCTTTTTAAAGTCTTCATACTTATTTCTTAATTCATTGTTTACTGTTTTGAGAAGGTTCTGGGTGTCAAGATCAGAAACACTTTAAAATAACTGAAATGCTTGGCAGCTTTGACAGACAGCGAAGGTGCGTTTTCACCAGTTTTATAGATGGGGCTTGTTCTGCCTTATCATTGTGTCCTGCTATTTTAATTTCTTATTTTTCAGAACCTGGAAGTCATTGGTATTAAATGCTCATCCCTAAGTGGGTGTTGTTCCAGACCATTTCAGAGATTGTTATTAAGAGTCAGCTACACGGATGAGTGTGGAGTTAACTAGAGATCAAAACCAAGCAAAGATGATTTACTTATCTCTGTCTTCCTCTGAATAATATTGAGTGATCCAGTTAGGATTTCACAACAATCCTGTAGCTTTTACAGTTTCACTTGTGTTTCCACAAATTTCAAACTATTAAATACATTTAAATTTCATAGCATCCATGGTTTGTTTTTAATTCAGGTTCCCCAACAATTCATCCAAAATTACGAGTCTGGTAATTTAGACATTATGTTACTGCCATACCATGTGGTATGTGGCCTTGTCAGTCTCACCACACTGGGCAACAAAATAACCTTCCTGAAGGTTGGGAGGTTAACCGTTCAATATCATCAAAATGCAGTAATGATTCTGAGTGGTTACCTTCATTCAGCAAAATTTTGTTTAAAAAAAAATATTTCAACATCACAAATGAAAATGAGCCAAAAATACCTTGGTGTTCAATTCATATGCACTGACTAATACATTTGCAACAAATGTTAGTTTGTCAATCAAATAAAATGATTGTCTTTGAAATATTTTTTGGGGGTGTTTTTATCATGTTATTGATAATACATCTCTGGAAAATGCTGTTATGTTTTTGCTTTGTCTGTCCATAATTTTCAGGTTAAATTCCATCCCCTCCACAAAAAAAAGCAACGTGTTTTACTTTACAGGATACAAAATAACCACTTATTTGTCCATCAAAATAAATGAACATGGGAAAGATCTATTTAAGATGCTTTTTGTCCTAAATATTACATCACACTGCCTCAACACAGCCAACACATCAAAAACTTGGCCCACCCTGGTTATTCTTTCTTCTCCCTGCACCCGTTTGGCATAAGGTACAGAAGCTTGAAAGTGCGCACCACTAAACTCAGGAATAGCTTCTACCCCTCTGTTATCAGGCTTCGGAAGAGTCTTTCCATAAACCAGGGTACTGTCCGATTCAGCTCTCCCCCATTGTGCTCATTCAACTTGGTCTATGGAACTGATGTACTGTATCTTCCCCATTGCTATGGATTATACTTGACTTGAAAGAATGGTAAATCTGATCTGTTTGGATAACATGCAAAGTAAAGCCTTTCACTGTACCTTGGTACACATGGCAATAATAAACTTAAAACCCTAAACATTTCTATAATTGAAAGAACCCTGGATGCTTTGCAATGTAGTAAGTACTTAAATTAAGCACTAAAATATATAGAGTGTGATATATAATGGGGGATATAAAGGCTGACCATTTATTTTAATTGCCATGTTTTTTGTATCCATTGCTTGTGCTCAGTTCAGTAGCATAGACTCATTAAGAGTATTTAATATTCGTAGGAATCATATTACATTATGTTTTGGTGTGCACGCTCGACTAATTACTGGCCTATGTAGGGATTTTCTTTAGTTTGTAAACATGTGTGAAATAATCATTCAAACAAGGAATTGTCTTAATTTAAATCTATATAACTTAATGTTATTATATATTTGTTCTTTACTAACAAGAGTAGCAGATTAATATATTGTACCATGTATCTTTAAGAACACACTGAACAAATAACTGTTCCACAAATATCTTAGCGAGTAAAACACAAAGTGCTGGAGTAACTCGTTAGGTGAGGCAGCATCTGGGGAGAGAATGGACAGGCGACTCTTCTTTAAACTGATAGTAAGATATCCAAAATATCACAAATATCCCAGAGAGTAGGTTTGCCTGATTAGTTTCAATACCTCTGTATCTTTCATTGATTTCAGCAATATAATTGTGGTTATTATAATCAATGCTGTACAATAAATTGTGAGATTATAATCACCAGATGAAACAAACCATAGTTATCTAGTTTTGAACGTGGTATTTTACTCCGAATGGAAGAAAATAGGGACCTGACTATGAAATGGTTACTTATCTTATGACTTGTTATTTGTGTTGCAAAGCACAATATGCACACTGACTCAGCAGGTCAATTTTTGCAAAGTCCAGCATAAATTCTTATGTTATCCAAAACAGCTTTCCTTTGGAACTAAAAATAATTGATTATGTTGTGAAATTTTGGAGTTTAAGACCCATTTAAAATAATAAATGATCTCAGTGAAACATTACTATATGCACACAGTATGGAATATATACAGGATGTGTAGGAACTGCAGATACTGGTCGGAAGAAGGGACTTGACCTGAAATATCATCCATTCCTTCTATCCAGAGAGGTCAGTGGAAAAAGTAGGCTATGTGGTAGGAAACCTTGTTTCTTTAACAAATAAGCATTGTCCTTAAAGTTACTGGCATACCCAACCAGAAGCCCAATTCTGTGCATCACTTGACTCACATGGAGTTCAAAGATGCAGTTCTGTGCATATAGTTTTCAGAAAATGTAAGTGTGGTGAAAGCAAAGTATGTTCAAAACATTTCCTCGTACATTCAAATGTTGACTTAAAACAGTTTCTTGTGTCCTGTTTTTCCCATTTCACCAGGATGATGTGGCGAGGAAAGATGTGGCTGGAAAAGTAATTGTGTGTTAATAAAACATTATATTTATAATACTCCAATCATGCCACAAAATTCTCAATCAGTGACAATTCTTCATAATTTGTGGGTTGATTAATGCCGCTCTTTGGTTTCCTTAAAAAACAAATAGGGTCTTATCTTTAAATTGTCCATTATTTTGATGAATTTGCAAGAATTGCTGATGAATCGTCTATTAAATATGCCATGGCAAGTTATGGTTCATTAAGAGCTAACATAAGAACATTGTAATAACTTGACAAATCTTAAGGCAATGCCAATTAATCTATTTGGCAGAATACTTTTTTTTTGTTCCAGTTATATTTGGCAGTTTGCTTTAAAGGATTATTAAAAATGAAAATATTGTTTTCCTTTTTTATTACTTTGTCTCACTCAATTCAATTTTTCCTCTCAACCTTCATTTCTCTTTTGGTACCCGACTTGAATACTACCGATACATTTTCTTTCCTCTCTCATATACTCTTGCTACTTCATCAATCTTTACATTTGGTTAGTTAAGGAGTGGGATAATAATACCATTGTTATTGCAGGTTCCTGATACCTCTCTGATCTTGCTGCAGCATTATCAGATCAATACTTCCAACAAACATGGTTTAAGAGGTCTTCTGAGCTTGAAGAAGCGATAATAGCATGTTTTATAATAATTAAAATAAAATAGCATGTTTTATGAATGTAAAATAGAAACACTGGATTCCATCTGGCATTCAAAGCATTCTTCTGCTTAGAAAGTGTCTGTAAAGCTGCAGCAAATAAGGAATTCACTGTTCCATTTGATATCTGGGGCATATGCCAAATAAGCACTGACTCTTGTATGGTGATTCAATAATTCAGATGCTCCATCCTATCTGAGTTGTGTAAGTAGAAGGTTTCCCAGAAATAATTTTAATGTGAGGTAATTCTACATTTATGTTCAAGTAAATAAAAAGAACATTCAAAACTCTTCCTCCTTTAACAAACATACATTGTGATTTATTAGTCTTAACAATATCTCTGGTGAGGATGCGATAAATATGTTGTGTTTTATTGCACCAAAGTTAATAAAACCAACCAAGAAGAAAATAGAATAAATACTGTGATTTTTTTATATTTGAGATACAATTAGTGCGTCAATAAAATGTTAATATTTTCAGGAAAGAGAGAAGTCTGAATTTCCATCATATGCTGCTGTATTTCACCTGGGCCGAGCAAATAGAATGCCTGTAAATTTGCAACAAAACTATTATTTCTAAGGAACTTCCGCCTGCATTTTATTCTCCATAAGTGTGCAGTAAAAAAAAAAAATCATAATGAGTAACAATAGATTTATATTATCCTGACATTTAATTCCCACAAGCATAGGCCTGGATCCTTCTTAGGCTTAGCCATGATAGTTAATTATCTACAAAAAAGCAAGTGTGAGAAAGGTTTACTGAATCATTAAGATAATTTAATCAGAGAAAGAAACAATATGTATGACATTAAAAAAAAAAAAAATCAGATGTCATTTTAATGAAACATCTTTCACAATTCCAATACCATTAGTGGCTGTGATTTGTCATCGACTTAAATATTGTTTTCATAAGACTTCCATGAGAAACTATTTTAAATGTATTTGACAGATTTCAAAGAGTATTTCAACTGCTTATGTTTTCTGGCTGAAATACTTGAGGTATATCTGCGTTTAGCCAAATCTCCCAGAAAAGTATTTTAAATAAATAAATGTAAACTATACCAAAATGAAAACCTGCTTTACTACATAGTTCATGGAGATGCTATGTACTATCTCATGAATTAAATTAACTCAGTATCAATTCTCACACATTATATATGTGGGAAAATTGTGGTGAACAGTGAAACAACATTTAAATACCACAGCAGTGTTATGAAAATCAAGATTTTCAATCAATTCAAACAAATATGGAGTGGAATATTGTGGAATGCCTAACTATTTGAATCCCATATGAATGCAAGGTGATTACTTTTAAAGAGGAAAACCAATGGATATAGAAAATTACTGAATAAATACTGACCAGCTAATGGCATATATTTGTAGAGACCTCTACTGGGGATGTTAATGCAAACTGTTCAAACAGTATTCCAGATCTCATATTGACTGCCTCTTTTACTAAAATTGCTTGATAAATGCATCATTCTGCTGACCCCTAACTCATATTCTGGTTGCAGAATACCAGAAATCTTGATAGAAATCTGGTTAATTGAAAAACTGCAACTCCATGATAACAACTGGTTAAAATGAATAATGGTAAACCCTGTTAAAATGAATAATGGTAAACCCTGTTAAAATGTTGCTCTCTGACGAATGTTTTTAAATGTATTTTTGTTTTATTTGGCTTTAAATAGCCACTTAAAACAATTTGCTATTTTTAATTCAACTGCATTTATAATTTCTATTTTGTTAAACTATATATTGTATGTAAAAAAAATATGTCACACAAATAGCCAGTTTGAACACCTGGTGGTGTAATATAACTACCCCTTTCAGTTTTTTTTCCCCCTTTAAGTGTACAGACAATACATACAGTTTTGTACAATCCATCATATAGCCCTGCGTGGCCCCAGTGCACTCACTGATTTGTGCAACTCTGAGATGAATATTAAAGACCCTGAGGTCTCTTTCTAATTTAAAAGTGCAGAATGCATACAAAGACATCCACTTAAAGTATAAGAGCTTCATAATAATATTAGGGGTGTGCTAGTCCCTCAAAGGTTTGCTGGAAGGCCAATTTGATCCTAATTATAAAGACGGCTGAAGCTAGAACCAAACTGAAACTGTGCATTGTACATCATCTAAAACACACAGAGATCAACTGCAACAGGTATATTATGTCCTGCAGCAAAGCTGCAATGTACTGATGGATTTCTGAACATCATGCGCTATTTTTGATGTCATCTAGGAATAAGCAAAATGCTTTGGTTGGAGTTAACTCCTGGGATTTTTTTTTCTGTGATGAGAAGCAGTTCACCGGGTCCATTTTGTAACTAAAATGTTCAACTTGAATAAATGTGTTGTGAAGAAACAACAATCTTACCAGCACACTTTAGATGTAATGCCACTTTAGTTAAAAACTATATTGTAGCCCAAAAGATAATAAGACCGCAACGTCCCTTTAGAAGCAATAACACCCAAAACGATTACTTATACCTACTGCCATCATAACACCTTCAGTTGAACTCCTTGGATCCTTGATCAAATTCAAATGTTTCAGTGGACATGTGTTTGTGCTGCACACCCCTTGTTTAAATATCCGTTCAAGGTGACAATCTGGTGCCAATGCACTTTCACCTCAAACATTGATGCTAACCAGAGAGAAAAAAACCCAGATAATTATAAATAAATACTGTATATAAACAACTCTCTGGCTCAGAACTGACTGCACGTGGCCTGTTTTTCGAGAACTTCGAGGTAGTCTGGCTCAACGTGAAACTTTGCCTTGAGTTCCAGATAGTCATTTCTAATTTGCTCAGCATATAAATTACTGGGTGCCCCATACAGCACCGTCTCCCTCATCCCTTCTGGATGTAAATATTGACGTCTAACTTCATAGTTTGGTGAGTAATTATAGTTTGGTGGGCTGCCATAATTATAGTCAACACTGTTCCCACTGGGCGACACCTTCTCGGGTTCTAAAATCCCACGGTAGAAATGATCTACATCTTGCACTGTGGAGATTTCTTCATGTGGCTCTATGACGCTGATGCTGTATGTGGGGCTACTCAGCTGGTTCTCCCTCTCCTCCTCTGGGTGGTTTCTGTAGGCGACTTTCAGCTCCTGTAAATCCCTGTAGTCGTCCACTGCATTGCCTTCCCTGGATCTGTAGATGGGGTTCTTGCACATGTGTCCCAGAGGCTGGGGGATGTACTCGTACACTTGACTGACTGGACCCTTGGCTTTGGGGGCCGACCTGTGGCTGTAAACACTGTACTGCAAGTTGAAGGAGCTCACGTCCGAGTTGTTGGTGCTGGCCCGATCGCTCTGGGCCTTTTTCCGACGTTTCATCACCACCACGAAGAGGCCAGCGGCAACGAACACGGATGTGATGAAAACCAAAAGTAAGCTCAGGATGAGGACGGAGAGCGGCACCGAGCCGGTGTCTGAGATGTACTGAAGCGGGGTGGCCGCGGTGGTGGGTATTTCTGTGGACTGGGTAACGGAGGGACTGGGAGTCGACACCACTACATTTGAGTAATCGGGGCAGATTATATCGGATTTAATCGTTCGCAGGTCTTTTCCTGCGAACCTTTTGGGCGATTCACAGATCACGTCATTTATAAGCGTGCCAGTATTAAACTTTTCCAGCCAAAGCTTCATGCCCACTATATCACATGTACAATCCCAGGGATTTTCGTACAGCTCGATCTGTATTAAAGATTTAAGTTGCTCGAGGACTCCAACCACAGGCAGGGAGGTGAAACGGTTACTCCGCAAACTGAGCCTGGTCAAATTCAAACCAAGAAAGATATCCCCGGGAAAGGCCCTCAGCAGGTTGTTATTTATAAAGAGCAGCTGCAAACTGGGCACCGGCCGAAAGGTGCCGTGCACTATCACTTTGATGGCATTGTACTCTAGGTAGAGATACTGCAAGCTTCGCAGGCCGTCAAATATCTCTGAAGTGAGTCTTTCGATGTAATTACCATTGAGATAAAGTCGGCGCAAATGTGTCAGGTTCATAAAAGCACGGTCCTGAACCACGGTTATTTTATTGTTGCCAAGGTGCAGTAAATCTAATCCTGGCGTGTCAAAGAAATCGGAGCGTCGCACGGTCAGAATGTAATTCCCAGTGAGGTACATCTTTTTGGGATTATAGGGCTTTGGCTCCAGCTCCGATATTCTTTCGATTTTTCTTTCCTGGCAATTAACGTTAAGACCGAGGTCGGATATCTGCATGTTGCACGTGCATTGGCGAGGGCACACTAAAGGCACAGGAGGCTTGGTCTGATAGGCGAAAATTGGACCATAGTTGTATCCTTCTTTTAAGGAGGGGCCCTTGGAGGTGGCGCGCACACGTGGTACTTTGGGGAGGCGAGTGCCTTTAGGGGCCTTGGCTGCGAACTTGGATACAGGCGAAGAAGTAATGAAGGAGGTTGCCGGCGCTGGAGTGGTGTAGAAATAACCGTGTGTGGTCAAAGGGGGCACGGGTTTCCAATCCGAGTCCATGTTCAATCTCCTGGGACATAGTTCCTGCTTGGCGACCTCGTCCAGGTCCCTGCCATGGAGCCGGAAAGGCGTCTCACAAACAACCTCCCCGACCAAGGCAGTGTAAGAGATGCTCTCCAGCCAGGCCTTGAGAGCTATGAGATCGCAGGTGCAGTTCCAGGGGTTTTCCTCCAGCTGCAGTTCGACCACTCTGTCCATGTGCTCCAAAAGCCCCGCGTAGGGCAACATCTTGAGCCTGTTGCCCCGCAAGTCAAGGTGGGTGAGAGGGACGTGTTTGAAAATGTTGCTGGGCAAGGTGCTGAGGAGATTGTCGTTCAGTATTAGGACTTGCAGCATGTGTAGTTTACTGAGGGAACCGCCTTCGATCGAGCTGATGTAGTTATAATCTAGCTGGAGATATTCCAAATTTTCCAGTCCAGAAAAAGTATCATCTCGTATCGCTACCAATTTATTATTATTGAGGTGCAGCCTCCGAGTCGCCCGCAGCCCGTTGAAAGCGCCCGCTTCGATGTCCTGTATCTCGTTGCCACCCAGATGTAGTATAGCAACCCCAGTGAAATTAATAAACTCGTTCGAGTACAGTCGATGGAGCAGATTCCCGGTTAGAAAGAGATGGTAGACAGAGAACCGCGGCGGACTGATCTGCAGCAGGCTGATGATCTCGCTGTTCTCACAACCCACGACCAGCACTTCGTCTTTCTCTTCGCAGGAGCAGAGATTTTCACAAATCTCTCCGTAGCTTTCGATGGTTTCAGCCCAAGATAGGACGAAGGATGCAAAAGCGATGGTCTGCGTTATCCAGGCATACATTTTCATGGTCCGAGCGCGGATCCGTGTTCAGTCTAGTGCTCTGTTACAGTTTATCACCTTCAGAAGATAAGAAAGAATGTAAATACTTTCCATTGCAAGCGATCGACTAACGTCACCAACATAACTGCCCCCCCTCCCCCAACATCCCCGCCTCCAACACACACAAACATACACCCCGCCATCATCACCACTTTCAAGGGAGTGGGCTATTTTCTGAGGACAGATTCGTTTGGTGAAATTGCCATCAGCTTCTCAACTGATCGCTGCAATGACGTCGAGGTCATCAAAAGTTAAAATGACATCCCCGGTATAATTTCAGGAATCTGATCGCTTCTCAGTTCCATGCCAGATCCTTCAGTGGCGACAGTTCAATGCATTGGGCGAGGAGACGTATTCGGTGGACAAGGAATGATTGGAGTCTCTGTTAGTTGAGATAGGAAGTTGCATTTTGTGTTAGCATCGCTTATCACACATTTGCGTTAACATCACTCCACCATCAACATGTCTTTGACTAGATTTCAGAAATGTGTCTTCAGTTAAACGTTTATTTTGCAACAATAAAGCCCTAGGTTGGTAAGTAGAACACTTCTAAGTTCTTTATTTATAGAAAATCGTGACCTTTCGATAAAGAACCCTTGACTAAAAATAGCTCTCACCGAACATATGCACATTTGCAAATAATTCCAAATAAGATGTTAATTTGTTTTCACATAAATCACTCAGTACAACGTAGCCCACGCTTCCAGTTATACGCAGCTGAGTGCTTTCAGAAGCAATTGCGGTTCATATTCTTCACAGAAGATGACAAAGTAATGATGAGCGTGGTTTTATTTTTTTTCTCCCTCGCTCTCATTCGAACTGAATACTGATTTCTTCCCCCAACTGAGTTACCCCATCCCTCCAAACAGTGGCGGGTTTGAAGAACAGTTCGGCACATTCAGCCATATCTGACGTCGCGTTTCCATGCGAAATTTCGCAAAAGCAGCCTCGTGAAAGTACAGTAGTTAGATCGGAAAATTTGGCTAAAGCCGATCGCCAACGTTACAAAGCAGGAACTGCTGGTTATAATAGGCGAGAACTGTCGCAGACCCTCATCCCTCAGGGTAAAAGACACACAAGTTGATTAAAGGCAAGCCAATAATCCCAAATAATACCCAAATTTCATCTAGCTGAAACAAATCCGTTTTCCTGCCGCTATTTTTTCATTCAACCACTGCATCGCACAGGCTTCGCAAAAAGACATGTAAATTTCTACCTACTGATGCTGAAAATCACTTCGTTTCGAGCATGGTTGCTTTTGCTCGACTCAATCTTTTGCAACCTCAAGGATACGAATGCACAAGGTTGCAGCGCAACATTTAAACAAAGCGCAATTAAACGTTTAGGCATTTCAACACGATTATTAGGACCCCCCACCCCCACCCCATCCCATTATGGACGAATGAGAACCGTGCTCTTTCCCCCTTTATCAACAGCGTCTCCCATCGTTTTCCTCGATGCTGTATGCATGGGCAAATGTTACTTCGTCCACCCACGCACCTCCCACCCCGATCATCCCACCTCCCCAAATAAAAGAAAGTTCACAATTTTATCTAATATATCAGCATAGAATGCAAAGATGGAAAACGTTAAACTTCAGGATTAGCACAATACGCACAAGGATAAATCAGCGGTATTCAATGAATGCCCGACAACGCGTCTCTCCGGATCACTGCTATCTGTGTTTCATGTTTTAATGCCAGAAGATTGATTTATTTTCATTATTTTGCTTATGTCCAATACTTTCCACCCGTTACGTCTAGCATAAAGAAATAGATTTACAAATAAGACCCTTTCTTACTTCCAGAACCGAGAGATAACGCTCGCCAAATTCAGTTACAATAAGATTTGAATTGACTTACCCGGCTCGGCTCCTGCGAGTTCATAATATTGCAGGAGGTGGTGCGTTTCCGGCCAGGATCCGAGTTAAACTGTTGGATGTGTGATTAGGAATGCTTAAAGTGGTTCTACTGGTTCCCGGTCTGCTGTGTGCTGCCGTTGCGAGGTTTTCACAGACTGCTTCAGATTATCAACACGACCGTGAGCCGATGGGAGACTTCGCTCACTTCACTTACAGCAACTTTACCCTGCGATTACTATGGCTAACCGAAAAAATAAAAATCGCCAGCCCAACACACCGCCTTCTTGTCCTTCATTTCGGCGCTAACAAAAAAAATCCTTCCATGATGACAGCGCTTCCTTTAATCGCGATCTGTAAAATATGGCAGTGGCGATCTCATCCACTGGCTGTGCCTTAAAGTGGAAAGTCGGGTGATGAAGCTGTGAAGTGTACTTGTCTAGAGAAATCCACGGTCGTATTAATGTGGATTTAAATCAACCCTCGGGGAATGCGGAAGGATGTCGCTCAAAGTCCTTATCGTGTATCCTTGCTTTTCCATTATCCAGAGCCATTGAAAGCCTAACGCCGCTGTCAACAGCAGCACGAATCCACGCTGTAATTTGAGGGACAAAATATCAAATTTGCAATGGAAGATGCATGTTGCGCAAATAATAGCTGGGAAATAAATCTTAAAGCCAGAATCTTCCACTAGTTTTGAATAGCACTCTTCATTCGGTTTTGTACGACGATGTATGTTGTTTTACATTCCACCTAGGCTGATCCAGTCCATATTTTTAAGGGGGTAATAAATCAGCGCTAACAAACCATTTGCAGGAGCGTCAGTATTTAGTGTACTCAGCTTGGTTGTTTGTCATTCCAGCCATTTCCCAAATAACAGGCAAACAAGCAGCAAAAAAAAAGCTGTTCGTCTGAGGCCAGCATTGTATTGGCCAATAGATGGCAGTGCAGGGTGACACAAATAGATACTGACACAGAAAACTCCCTCTGTTTGACGTTGTCGATATCATGGAAAGAAGAACCTACATTGTGCGGAAACAGTTGATTTCGGAACAGTCACCTGGTGGTATTCGTTCGGGCTCCTATTTCCCACGACGACCACAGGTGTGATACTTCATTATGTACCAATCATTGTAATTAGCCGTGAAGTTGCAGAAAATGTATTTTAAATCACAATTAATAATCACCTAACAACCCCTCGTACAAACAATGCCTCACAACCAGTAAATATATATTTTTAACATTTTAAAGAGTTACCACTGCAATGCTAGAACAGAGGAATGTTTGTGATTCTTGCTCTGTTGGCAATATTTTTGTTGTTTTCTTTTGTCTGTTTTAGTTAAATTTAGTTTATTAGGTTGTGTATGTGTGTGTGTGTGTGTGGGCGGGTGGGAGATATATGGTTTTAGTCTCTTCCTTCGGGGGGATGCGACTTTTTCTTGTTGTGTCCCCCATCTCTGTCTGCGCTGAGGCCTAATGGCGGAGCTGTCGGCCTCGGGGCTGTGGCAGTATTCTGGCGTTCTGGCGGTGGTGGCCCGACTTCGGAGCTGTGGCGGCGTTCCGGCATTCTGGCGGCCCAACTTCGGAACTATGGCGGCTTTCCGGCGGTGACCCGACCAGAGCTGTGGCGGCGTTCCGGCGGGGGCGGGCCAACTTTGGAGGCTCGGCCGCGGGCCCATTGGACGACATCGTCGGGAGCCCGTAGGTCACAGGTTGGTGACCTGTTTTTCCGGAGCTCCCGCAACAACAGCTTCGTCCGCTGGACTGGAGGGTGGCAGCTTTGACCACCCCGGGCCACGGAGTTTGAAGTGGCCTGTTTGCGGAGCTTGGATTCAGCCGTGGGACTGACTTACTTACCATCACCCGGCGGGGTCACAACATCGGAGGCCTGGATCGCTTCAACGCAGAGGGAGAACAAGGAGGGAAGAGACAAAGACTTTAAGACTTTTGCCTTCCATCACAGTGAGGAGCAAAGATCTTATAGCGGAGCAAGATGGGTTACTCGCACGCAAACGTGTAGTATGCTCATGGGCGGATTCATGGGTGATTATAGGACCCATTTTAGCAACCAGTCCCCGCCATCTTGTTCCGCCATCTTGCTTCTGGCCAAAGATCGGATCTTTGTTTCCGCAGCGGGGAAAGGGAGTGTGGGGCCCGGGGCAGCGGGGAGAGGGAGTGTGGGGCCCGGGGCAGCGGGCAGAGGGAGTATGGGGCCCAGGTTAGCGGGGAGATGGAGTGTGGGGCCCGGGGAGAGGGAGTGTGGTGCCCGGGGCAGCGGGGAGAGGGAGTGTGGGGCCCGGGGTAGCGGGGAGAGGGAGTGTGTGGGGCCCGGTGAGAGGGGGTGTGGGGCCTGGGGTAGTGGGGTGAGGGGGTGTGGGGGGCCCAGGGCAGCGGGAAGAGGGAGTGTGGGGCCCGGGGCAGAGGGGAGAGGGAGTGTGGGGCCCGGGGCAGCGGGGAAAGGGAGTGTGGGGCAGCGGGGAGAGGGAGTGCGCGGCCCGGGGAGAGGGGGTGTGGGGCCCAAGGCAGCGGGGAGAGGGGGTGTGGGCAGCAGCGGGGAGAGGGGGAGTGTGGGGGCCCGGGGCAGCGGGGAGAGAGTGTGCGCGGCCCGGGGAGAGGGAGGGGGAGTGTGGGGCCCGGGGAGAGGGAGAGGAGGGAGTGTGGGGCCCGGGGAAGCGGGGAGAGGGAGTGTGGGGCACGCGGAGAGGGAGAGGGGGAGTGTGGGGGCAGAGGGGAGGGGGCAGCGGGGGAGAGGGAGTGCGCGGCCCGGGGAGAGGTAGTGCGCGGCCCCGGGAGAGGGTAGTCAGCGGCCCCGGGAGAGATTGCCGGTGGGGGGGAGGGGGGAATAAGGCCTAATGTGTGTGAAGTTGCGGGGAGGTTTACAATGTTTCTTATTTAATGTCCCTTGTCGAGTCTGAAATAAAGTTCATCATTAGATCAGAAGAAATATAATTGTGTGTGTTATATGATTATATACATTTATATCACATTCATGTATGTGTGTTTATAAACATTTTATTCTTTAACAAGAATTAACAGAATTATGAACTAACAGAATTATGAATCTAACCCTATATCACACACAAAAACTTCTCCCGCAATGTCAATTACCCTGCGAGTCGGCTCGGTTCCGGTTACTACAAAATCAACTCAAACACTGCTTGTGAGCTATTTAAAAAGGAATTATTTAAAAAACATTAAAAAAGACAATTACCAGAGTCAAATTTTATTCTTGACAAGAAGTATGAACTGACAGAATTATGAATCTATCCCTATATCACACACACAAACTGTTGCCCCGCAACATTGATTACACTGCGAGTCGGGTCGGGTCAGGTAGGCTCCGGTTACTAAAATGGACGGGGAAAAATGCCCAGGATCCCCTCTGTAGCGTACTACACGTCAGCCCATTGTATTTCACAGGAGTGGCCCATCTTGCTCTGCTCTAAGATCTTTGGTGAGGAGGTGCCTGGTGAACTCACTGTGGTGGATGTTAAATTTGTGTTTATTGTGTGCTTTTTATTATTTTTATTATATGTATGACTGCAAGGCACAACATTTCGTTCAGACCGAAAGGTATGGTGTACAATTTCTGGTGGTACTCAGTAGGTAAGGTAGCATTTATGGTGAGTATAACTGAGTTAATATTTGGAGTTGATGGCCTTGTATGAGAACTTATAAATATCTCTTAACTAAAACATTAACTGTGTTGTCTCCTCTGATGCTGCCTGACCTGCTGAGTTACTACTTGGGCTTTGGGCAACATGTAAAAATTGACCACGACTAAAAATAGGTCGCGTGGAAAAAATCAATATTTATTTAGTCATAGGTCTAGTCGAAGCCGGTCGTAGTAGGTCGTGATGCTAGTCGTAGGTAGTCAAAAGTGGTCGAAAGTAGTCAATGGTAATAGCTCTGCGGTGAAAAAAAGGTCAGTAGAACAAAACTGATTTCAACAGCAGAACATCACCTCTTTCACTCCAAGGCATGTTCATTCATAGCTGGAGAGTTTTTTGGAGAGGAGACGTGTTTTAGAGATGACACCAAAAAGGCAGCAGCACAGGGGGAGGGCACAACCCTGAAAAAAACCTGCCGTGCAGGTGTTGCCCACCCAGGAGGAGGAATGGCAGGAGATGATGCCACAGGAGGTGATAGTGCAGGAGAAAGTAACCCTGCATGGAGGAGACCAGGGTGGTAGTGTATGCCTCCACCACCACCCCATCCTTCACTGCCTCATTTGAAGGCAGCAAAGCAGCCCATTCCCCTGTGTCTGACACAGCATCAGAGGCAGATGCCCCATTGGTGGTGAGGGAGGGCAGGAGGATGGTTATGCCCTACACCTTCACCAGGCAGCAGCAGGGGGACCTTGAGGAATGGTTCCAGCAGAATGCCATCCTGTCCAAAAAGGAAAATGAGGGGTACAGGGACAGGGACTAGAATGGCATGCTTGCCATCCACTGCCCCACATGTGTGCTTAAAGTTCAATCTTTTGTCAAAGCCCAGTGCCACTCTCTTCCAGTCATCTGGTGTACTGGGACAGTCCATCACATCATCTCCATTCACCCATTGAGACTTCTTCTTGTGCTTCCTCTTGCTCTTCCCCTTCTACCTTTCTTAAAAGGCTGCTGAAGCAAATGGGCTACTGCAAACAGCAGTAGTTGTATTTTTACTAATATCCTGCAAACCAGTTCCTTCCTTGCTTGCATTTTTCGGAATGATTTAAAAACAAAACCTGGGAGGCATTTTTTAGTGAGAAAAAAATGCAGACATGATTTTTTCATCAGGTGATCATTTGAGCTGCAGACACTCGTCACTGGTCGTTGTTGGTTTTCGGTGTGGTCCTCTGAGGTGGAAGGGGGTCGTACTCATTCACGGACCAATTTGCCAGAGAAGTAAAACGTATATGGTCGAAGCTAGTCTTCAACATAGTCGAAGGAGGTCGAAGGAGGTCTTCTTCATAGTCGAGGGAGGTCTTCAACAGGGTCGTAGGAGGTTGTACACATAGTCGTGGAAGGTCGTAGGAGGCCGTAGGTCACCGTGACCTTGATTTTTTTTTAAAGTCGCTTAAGGTCGCCAGAGGTCGCAGTGGAGGTCGCCCAAGTGGGACAGGGACTTAGTGCTTCAAAGAATACACTCATTATTCCCAGCCAATCTTTTACCTGAATCATTTCTGATGAAAAGTAAAACTGCTCATTATGTAAGAACCATTACTGTATTCCAACACTACTTTGGCTCTAAAGGTCTTTACAAAAAACATGCTGAGCCCATGAAATGCAACATATAAATGTAAGTCTTAGTTGGCAGAGGTATTGAGGCCATATTATCATTGCTGTAAATTACACCAGGACTGTTCTTCAGTGTTAAGATATGCACAGCATTCCCAGTTTACCATGATTATCACACATCTCTGCTGAGATTATACATTTCATAAATTGTCTTTAAATCTGTTTGTGCCAAGGACATAATGGCGGTGAGGTTTCTGATGCTTCAGATTCCCCACTAGCAGGGAGTTCACAATATGGAAATCCAGCTGTGTAATTGTTTAGATGGAGATTTTAAGTTTGAATGATAAAGGACTGCATGCAGTGGTTTAAAACTCAGAGAAAAAAACATATATTATAGCCTGTTTGCATATACACATTTTCTCCCAAATAATGCAGGCCTTTAAATTACTGGTGTTTTAACTTTTCATATGGTTTGTCTTACTTTGAGATCTTTGGCTTACCTTTGCCTTCAAACATCAAAATATTTTTGTTCTGCTGTAACCCTCAGTCTCTGAGCTATTTTGAGATTTTGGCCTAGGCAGCCTTAGCCTTTAAACTAGAGTCTGCAGTAACCTTAACAGTGCATTAAAGCCTTCTCTCTCCCCAGTGGCTGCAGTACACATGACCTAATCTTTTCTTAGCTTTATGTGTTCCTGTTTATCTGACATCAGAACTCTTGCAAAAATCAAAACTTTATGGCTCATCAAAGCTTTGGCACTTCTACTCTTAACCAATACCTCAAGCTCAATTTCAGGAAAATTGATCCAGATACAAATAATTATAGCTTTATTCAACCAATAATGGCGCCTTTTGCATTTCAATGCCTGTACCAGATTGGGGAATTACATTTGATATTGTTAGGTATTAGATCTCAGGGTGGCAAGATGAACACTCAACAAAGTAAAGACAAGGAAATAGGCACCTAAAACAAAAATATACTTGGAAAATTGTAATGGGCCAAATTAGGATTTAATACCAAGGTTTTAAATTAACTTACAATAATCGTAAACAATGTTTGAAAACAGCAGAAAGAAGATAATATTTGCTTTGAACATATATGCCAACCATTACGTTTTTAGGATGGCCTTAACATTTCAATAATATATCAGCAACTAAATTAGATAAATTGGAGACAGAATCAAAGACAGTTACAAATGCTTCTTTATCGTATTAAATGAATTGAGACAATATGTGCAGGATTAGGCCATTCGGCCCTTCGAGCCACCATTCAATGTAATCATGACTGATCATCCACAATCAGTACTCCGTTCCTGCCTTCTCCCCATATCCCCTGACTACGCTATTTTTAAGAGCCCTATCTAGCTCTCTCTTGAAAGCATCCAGAGAACCTGCCTCCACTGCCCTCTGAGGCAGAGAATTCCACAGACTCGCCACTCTCTGTGAGAAAAAATGTTTCCTTGTCTCCGTTCTAAATGACTTACTCCTTATTTTTAAACTGTAGCCCCTGGTTCTGGAGTCCCCCAACATCGGGAACATGTTTCCTGTCTCTAGCAAGTCCAAACCCTTAACCATCTTATATGTTTCAATGAGATGCCCTCTCATCCTTCTAAACGCCAGAGTGTACAAGCCCAGCTGCTCCATTCTCTAAGCATATGACAGTCCCGCCATCCCGGGAATTAACCTTGTAAACCTACGCTGCACTCCCTCAATAGCAAGAATGTCCTTCCTCCAATTAGAGGACCAAAACTGCACACAGTACTCCAGGTGTGGTCTCACTAGGGCTCTGTACAACTGCAGAAGGACCTCCTTGCTCCGACATTCAATTCCTCTTGTTATAAAGGCCAACATGACATTCGCTTTCTTCACTGCCTGCTGTACCTGCGTGCTTACTTTCATAGACTGATGTACAAGGACCCTCAGATCCCGTTGTACTTCCCCTTTTCCCAACTTGACGCCATTTAGATAGTAATCTGCCTTCCTGTTTTTGCTACCAAAGTGGATAACCTCACATTTATCCGCATTAAACTTCATCTGTCATGCTTCTGTCCACTCATCTTATTTAATTATTGGGCCTCAAAGTGATTATTTAATTCTTGGGCCTCAAAATGTTTGTACAAGACATATAGCTACTACAGTTTCTTCAGAGGAACATTTAAGCACCTGCATAGCTATCTTTTTTTCTATAGACAATTATTTTACTTGAGAGTAGTTGAGACACTGTTTACTAAAGTAGATCCATTTACTGTACACCTCAAGTGATTTTATTTCAGAATGTCAGAAATTAGAAAAGCTAAAAGAACATATGAGGTTGCTTTGGCAAGTAAGGTGAAAGTAAATCAAAGGGTTTCTACAGCTATATTAATAGCAAAAGGATAACGAGGGATAAAATTGGTCCATTGGAGACACAGAGTGGACAGCTATCTGCAGAGCCAAAAGAGATGGGGGAGATATTGAACAATTTATTTTCTTCGGTATTCACCAAAGAGAAGGATATTGAATAATGTGAGGTAAGGGGAACTAGTAGAGTAGCTATGGATACTATGAGTTTCAAAGTAAAATAAGTATTGACACTTTTGAAAAATATAAAAGTGGATAAGGCTCCAGGTCCTGACAGGATATTCCCTAGGACATTGAGGGAAGTTAGTGTAGAAATAGCCGGGGCTATGACAGAAATATTTCAAATGTCATTAGAAATGGGAATAGTCCCCGAGGATTGGCGTACTGTGCATGATGTTCCATTGTTTAAAAAGGATTCTAAGAGTAAACCTAGCAATTATAGACCTGTTAGTTTGACTTCAGTGGTGGGCAAATTAATGGAAAAGATACTTAGAGATAATATATATAAGCATCTGGATAAACAGGGTCTGATTAGGAACAGTCAACATGGATTTGTGACTGGAAGATCATGTTTGACTAATCTTCTTGAATATTTTGAACAGGTTACTAGGGAAATTGACGAGGGTAAAGCAGTGGATGTTGTCTATATGGACTTTAGTAAGGCCTTTGACAAGGTTCCTCATGGATGGTTGGTTAAGAAGGTTCAACTGTTGGGTATAAATGCAGGAGTAGCAAGATGGATTCAACAGTGGCTGAATGGGAGATGCCAGAGGGTAATGGTGGATGGCTGTTTGTCGGGTTGGAGGCAGGTGACTATTGGGGTGCCTCAGGGATCTGTGTTGGTTCCTTTGTTGTTTGTCATGTACATCAATGATCTGAATGAAGGTGTGGTAAATTGGATTAGTAAGTATGCAGATGATACCAAGATAGGGGGTGTTGCGGATAATGAAGAGGCTTTCCAAAGTCTACAGAGTGATTTAGGCCATTTGGAAGTAATGGGCTGATAGATGGCAGATGGAGTTTAATGCTGATAAATGTGAGGTGCTAAACCTTGGCAGGACAAATCAAAATAGGACGTACATGGTAAATGGTAGTGAATTGAAGAATGCAGTTGAACAGAGGGATATGGGAATAACCATGCATAGTTCCTTGAAGGTGGAATCTCATATAACCATATAACCATATAACAATTACAGCAGGGAAACAGGCCATCTCGACCCTTCTAGTCTGTGCCGAACACGTATTCTCTCCTAGTCCCATATACCTGCGCTCAGACCATAACCTTCCATTCCTTTCCCGTCCATATAACTATCCAAATTATTTTTAAATGATAAAAACGAACCTGCCTCCACCACCTTCACTGGAAGCTACACAGTACCCACAGAGCCACCACTCTCTGAGTAAAGAAGTTCCCCCTCATGTTACCCCTAAACTTCTGTCCCTTAATTCTCAAGTCATGTCCCCTTGTTTGAATCTTCCCTACTCTCAGTGGGAAAAGCTTATCCACGTCAACTCTGTCTATCCCTCTCATCATTTAAAAGACCTCTATCAAGTCCCCTCTTAACCTTCTGCACTCCAAACAATAAAGCCCTAACTTGTTCAACCTTTCTCTGTAACTTAGTTGCTGAAACCCAGGCAACATTCTAGTAAATCTCCTCTGTACTCTCTCTATTTTGTTGACGTCCTTCCTATAATTTGGCGACCAAAATTGTACACCATACTCCAGAATTGGCCTCACCAATGCCTTGTACAATTTTAACATTGCATCCCAACTTCTATACTCAATGCTCTGATTTATAAAGGCCAGCACACCAAAAGCTTTCTTTACTATAGACTTAAGGGACAGAAGTTTAGCGGTAACATGAGGGGGAACTTCTTTACTCAGAGAGTGGTAGCGGTGTGGAATGAGCTTCCAGTGGAAGTGATGGAGGCAGGCTCGTTGGTATAATTTAAAAATAAATTGGATATGCATATGAGAAGGGAATGGAGGGTTATGGTATGAGTGCAGGCAGGTGGACTAAAGGAAAATAATTGTTCGGTACGGATTTGTAGCGCCGAGATGGCTGTTTCCGTGCTGTAATTAATTGTTATATGGTTAATGTCTGTTGCTGCATTTATTACTGACCTATGATAATTTGGAAATCGACCAGGATAAGTTTATGGAGCAGTGATTATTCTTAGTTAGTTACAGGAATTTCAGTGCAATTTATTTAAATAATATGTAAATGCAGTGTACTTTTTAACAGTAACCATTAACTTGTTTGTATGTATGTTATAATGCCTTTTACTGCTCTTTAATATAGAACATTGTTTGTTTGAAGGTTTTTGTTGCTGAGCAATAACAACAGAGAAATACCCCTGTGCATTAGAATGCTTATTTAATGGGTAATGTAAAGACTTAAATTAATACACAATAGAAGTAAAATAGATTATTAATATAAAGTTAAGTCATAAGTTCAGTAGAAAACTTAAAAGTAGAAGCATAAAATTATATACATTTTAAATTTATTTTCATTATAAGTGCAGGCATAGAGCCATTTCAGTTTAAAAAAAGGAAACCTTTTTGTGGAGGCAGAGGGCATCAGTGTGTTAGCAAATGAATGTTTTGGATCTGTCTTCACAGGAGAATAGAATGATGGTGATGGTCTTCAATTTGTGGCCAAGTGCAAAGTGACAGTGCTCATTGCTAACCACGAAGAAAGCTGCTGACAACGATCTAGCAATCTTCACTATGAGCATCTTTTCTGATACTGCACACTGTCAGGATCATTGGAATCCAGTAATGATAAAATATAATTGATCTGCCTAATCAGTCAATCCTAGCGAAGAAGTTGCATAGATAGCAAACTAGGATGGATAGAATGCACTATTTTCCTGAATATTTGAAACATTTAAAGAGTATGAAATTATGATTGAGACATACAAATACGATTGAGTTAGAATATGAAATACAAATAATATGTTTGAAAAATAAAAATAATATTACTTCAAAATTCATTTTATTTTGAATTATCTATATGAAAGAGTTCTATTCCAGTTACATAAAATAATCTCTTCAAATTTTACCAAGCAATAATTGTGAGTTAGCATGCTTTCATTTCATGCTCAAAGGCATAATTATGGCTAATTATGGCTAATTATGGCTGAACATATCTCATGCTGGAAGGCATAATGACCTAGGAATGTATTAGGGCTTCGGGAAGTCTGCTAAAAGGTCTCTGCACAGCACACCAAAGATTGTTTTGGTCTTAGGCCTGCAGTGGGAAAGGTCAAAAACACCCAAGTATGTAATTAAAAAACTTTTTACTCCTAATGGCCTGGGCATTTATTCATGTTAATGAAGTGTGTTAAATGTTATTTAGGTGGTATGCCACTGATTGTTTTTATTATGTGCATGACACAGCAGATAGACTTCAGGAACATCCTGGACTGGAAAGTAATTTGAGACATAGTGTGGGAGTCAGGTTCTCAGTCCAAAGTTATGGTTGCAGTGAGGGTTCACATTACTAGCTTGCTCAAGGTGTGTAACTTGGGTAAGGGGTACAGTTGTTCCCTGAGCAAATATCAGCTCGGGGTTGAAAATCCTACTCAAATATATTTTCTTCCTTACTCCCTGTCTTTTGAGAAACAAAATCAATTTCATCTGAGAATATTCAACCACAGTTTTGGCACTGTACAACATCATCTAATTTCCTGGAAATAGTTGAATTGAGTATTATCCAGGAAATTCCATAACTCCATGTGTGTTTGAGATGGAATTCTTGTCATTGACACAAGCATCATTAATATCAAGAAATTCCTGGTTATTATTGGAGAGGCCCGATTTACCAGGAAATTGTTGCAATATTTCTACTCTGGAAATACTAAATTTTCATAAAGCAATGTAAAATAGTAGCAATCTTATATATTTGTAAAAAAATCAGCAGATTCTGAGACCAAATTGAAATGGGAATAGTTTGGAAATATGAACCATACAGTCCACTGTTCAATGTACAACACCTCATACGTATCTGAATTAAACTCCATTTGCCACAGCTCAACCTATTTACCCAGCTGATCAAGATCTTGCTGTAATTCTTGATAACTATCTTCCTTGTCTACGATACTGCCTATTTTATTGTCATCTGAAATATTTCTATCATGCCTTATATATTACCAATAATTGATAAAGGTGACAAACAGCCAGGGCCTAGACCCGATCCTCTGAAAAACAACTTTTCACCACCTCCCTCTGCTTCCTACCATGAAGCCAATTATGTATCCAGTCAGCTTGCCCTCCCTGGATCCCAAGGAGAGCCGGGCTGCCAAGAGCATGGCGTGTTGTGCAGGACTGAATCACACACAGGGATGGTGACATTTCTACGTTGAATCTTCAACCGTGAAAAAATCACAGAATTTCTTGTTTCACAATGGTGAACAAATGCAAATTTTGCTGCCATCGGAATGGGAACATTTGATGCAGTGTTGTGGTAGAAGTAGCAGTCACGTTATTGAATCAGCTTCAAATGGAAACAACGAGGTAAAAAATGGTTCATAAATACATTATCAATTCAAAATAAACGTATTGATAAATGCTAATACGGAGCTTCCAGGAGCTCTGAACACTATCTCTAAATCCCCCATGTTTATTGGAATGGTGTCAGATGATTAGAGGACTGCAAATAGCAGTCATCCAACCCTCCAGCCTATTTGAAAAATGTGAAGGGGAGGCACTGATGGGTAAATATATTAATCAAAATTCATTGATGGGAAAAGCTGCAAAAGCCATTATCAGATAGAATATTGATTTTCATTTGGAAAAGCAGGCATTAATATGGTATACCAAGTCGGCAAGTCAAGTCAAGTTGATTTGTCACATACACATACAAATGTACAGTGAAATGAAAGTGGCAATCACGGGATCGTGCAAAACAACAGAACAACAGAACAGAACAGAACAGAACTAGTATTTACATTCAAAAAGGAAAGACACAACAGTTAATATGCCCCGGTGAGATCAGAGTTTATAGTCCTTATGGCCTGTGGGAAGAAACTCCATCACATCCCCTCTGTTTTCATAGCGTGACAGTGGAGGTGATTACCTAACCGTAGCAGCTGGAACAGTCCGTTGCTGGGGTGGTAGGGTACCAGCATGGACATGTTAAAAGCAAATTTTATTTCGGAGTCACGTGAGCGATTCCGTAAAGAAGGCCGTCCACCCGCATGCGCGTCATTACATCTGGCGCATTCCGCAATGGCAGCGGTAAATTTAAACCTACAGGTAAGTTTAAAACTTAATTTCTAGGGTTTGTGTTGCAGGAAGCTCCTTGCAGAGCTTGCCTGCTGGATTCAGGGCGAGTCGGACGGGCCGCTGGGAAACCGGTTATGGACCATGGGGAATCCCGATTCAGACCGCTGAAGAACGCGGGTAGTGGCGGCTGTCTGGTTCGTTTCCCTAGTCACTGACAAGGAGGTCAGCGACATCCAGGAGGGGACTGCAAGTGGTGGTTTCCCCAAGAAAGGGGGTAGACCAAGAAAAGTTGATCTCACTAACCCAGTCGCTGACAAGGGGGTCAGCGACACTCCCAAAGGGAATCCCAATCATGACCTCGGGTAATCCCGGCCACGACCGTGGGGAACTCGCTATGGATACCACGGAAGTATGGGTAGCGGGCGGCGCTAAAAATGAGCCTTTTTCGAGTCACTGGCGGTAGAGCCAGCGGCTACAGACTTGGTGCCGGCAGTGAGCACCTTGGCTAACCCGCAGCAGAAAAAAGCCACTAAAATGTCTGTCTGGGCCCTGGACTCGGATGAGTCAGGCCAGGAGGACTGTCCTCCTTCTATGGGCAGTGTGTTTGCAAGACTGACCCATCTGGAGCATCTATTGGAGATGTCGCTCCAAAGATATATGCTCCGAAGAAGGGAGCTATCTGAGCCTGGGTATTATGGAGAACCCGCAGGCAGCGGCACCTGTGTCAGTGCTGCTTAATGTCTCCCTCTGAAGAGGGGAGTGTAAGTGGCCAGTTTTATACTGAGTCAGATTCAGGTATCCTCAGAGGCCTGCGGCAGCACCTGTTCTCAGGGCTGCTTGATGTCTCCCTGTCTGTTGAGGGGAGTGCGAGTGTCAGTTTGTAACTGACTTCAAATTCAAAGTATGTCCGTGGAACATACTGGACCACATGCAAATGCTTCTGAGGAAATACTCGCAATCAAAAGGGTTACTGCATGGGCAGAAAACCCGGAAGGGGCCAGAGTTTTCCCCTCACGCTACAAGTGCCGGCAGTGAACAGCACTATCAGGGGTGACATTGGAGGAAATGAAACCAGCCGCCGAATCCTCTCTTCAGGTAAGACTTATCCAACAGGTATTCCTGGATGAGGAAGCTAAACTGTCGGGCTGATCAAAGTACCAACGACGAACAAAGCTTCATCATATCGGCGATGACACACCCCACGCCTCATCGGCAGTAAGCAGTTCACTGAAGCTGGTGGCAGCGCAGAGGCCAAGGTCCAAACCGGTCTCAGGAAATATGGAATCCACATACACTACCATTCCTACGCTCCCTATGCACCTAGTGTCTACAAGTAGTTGATACCAATAACTGAAGAATTGGCAATTCATGCAAATCCCATCCCTCCTTAACTAGAGATGGCATTCGTAATTTTCCATTTTTGAGCACTAGCATCAGTCTGAAATACAACTGATGGTGAACAAACAATATTCAGCATTGCTTCAGTAGTTTGGTCAATACATTTTCAGTTGTATTTCAGAATATCCTGTCATAATTCACCCAATTTATTTGGCGCTGGTGTATCATCACGTAAAATCAATGACACACAGAATGGATGTTGGATCACTAAGTATTTTATGACATTATGGCTCGATGGAACACCGGATATCGATATGGTTGCATCCAGGCTCATTCACCAGTTTGTAAAGACATGTGGCATCGCAGTGGCGAGAGATACATTCTCGCTACACGAGGGAGGAATGGTATTTTGTGTCGTTGCTCCATTTTGCCTCATCAGTCGGGTCTTGCAATGATTCAGCAAGATCCCGCTTCAGGGTTTTGTATTGTCTGACTGGCCTATGTAGCCATGGTTTCAAGCAAATGTTGGGAACTATAATAGAACCTTATATGGGGTTTCTAAACATAGAACTTTGCTGGTTCAGCCTGGGACTTGGGGAACCAGCCTCTGTATGTTTAATCAATTCATTGCCTTACAAAATCTGAGAAGACAGCTCCTATGGCTTGGGTTGCCAGACCAAACCACATCTGTGCTCACTGCAGAGTGCAGGGATGGCACCAAATAAGCAGTAGATTTTCCTCTTCAGGAGATGGGAAGCGTTTCTGTTGAAATGCTTTGGTACATACAGTATAGTGCGGCAAGGACACTGATGTCTTGGAATTCATTTTCTGTGGGCCCTTGACAATAAATTCAGTTAACTGTGCTCAACGTGCTTTCTCATCCTGTTTGCTGCAGCGAGCAGGACTCAGCTCTGTCGGGTCTCACCCTCTGATTCCAGTTTATTAAGGATATCTTTGCACATGTTCTCCCAGACCCAAGTACACGGAGTATGGGATATTGACATTGTGTTGACACTGCTTTGCCAGGGGGCTCCAGCTACAGTATATCCCTACCTTTGGCTCGGGGCTCATAAGATGGTTATTCCCTTGGTGCTGTTCTCATCGCAACGGGTCCAGTCATTGCATACATTGGGACTGGACAGGATGGTTATACCTGCCAATAATATAATATTTCATGTTTACTATTTAGTTATGCAGGGCAGCCCAGGGGTGTCAGGGCTCAAGCTAGTTCTCATGGCATACCCCACGCACCTTCGGTTATGTGTGGTCGCACATTTACAACATTATGTCAGGGTCACCTAAAGCCTTAGAGTATCAGTTCAGACCATCTCCAGGTGGTTCAAATGGGGTTTTGGCTAATACACTCCACCAGAGCTGCTACTTCATCAGTGGCAAGGGTTATGTACGGTCCTCTGGACCACATCCTGCCGACTGCAGGATGGTCTAATGAACAAGTTTCCAAACATTTTATTTTTTAATCCATTGCCAGACCAGGGGTATTTGCCAACTCTTTTTTAGGTTCTATTTTATAGTTTCCCCGGAATGAGAGGGGTTACTATTATTGTTATTTGTTCGTTTATCAGCATCAGCATGTTTTAAATCTATGTCATGTCTGTATGCATTATGAATGTTTCCCTTATCTGTGGTCAACTGATGCAGTTATGCTTGTGTGGACTCGGTTTTTCCATGGCGTGAAATCACCGAGCTTCAAAGTCTTCACAGAATCACTCACGTGACTCCGAAGTAAAATAGTAAGATTAAACAATAACTTACCAGTTTGAAGTTTGATCTTTATTTTATGAGGAGTTATGAGGAGTTACGATGAGTGATTACGTGCCCACCGCTCCCACCCTCATATTATAAAGGTCATTTGGTAGTTATAGTCTTCTCTAATCTTATTATGTTTAGGTATGTTGCAAAGCCTACCTGAAGCGTTGCTGAAAATCTGTCGCTGCGGGTGTGCGCGATTTTGGCGACGTTTAGAGGGGGCGGGTGTAAAACGTGATTTTCCCTAGGCTGTTCCAATCGAGGATGTTCAGCCTAGTTAATTATTAACGGAAAATCGCTGGAATATTCCGTCGCTTTAGCTATTATTAGTTTTAAAGGCTTTATATAATTGTTGTAGTAGTTTAAAAATTAACCTCTAAACCCTCGACCACCGGCAACCGGCAGGGTCTCATACAGCAGACAACAGAAGGTAGGCTGTTTATTTTTACATTAGAAAGGGCTTCTTAAGATCCCTTTATACAAAGTTTAAAGTTGCGAGTAGCTCATTTTGGGCCCATTATATCCCGCAGTATTTTTCTGGGCATTTGAGGGCACAAATCTAGCGCAATGTGAACGTTCTAAACCAGCGCGTTCACAGGAACCCACTAAAAAACTGATTTAAATTGACTTTAATTTACAGCAATTGAACACTAAATTCCTTCCATTTGGCCTATAAATTAATGTAAATGAGATTTAAAAATCATGTTTTATTGTGAATTATTTGTGAATATTATTTGGACACTTAGGCTATTTAAAAATGTTAATCATTTATTAAGAAATAGATAGATGTTTAGATCTAGTAATTGAAGTTTGAAATTAGCTCCAATTGGGTAACTAACTAATTATATGCTTTAATTTCAGGTCATCCAAGTAAGATTGATTTATATTTGTTTCAGAATACTTCAATCCATGATAACTGAAAATTTCATTCAGTTCTCTTAATTTTTAAGAAAGTTATGGGCTTTTGACTGTCCACGTCACAGCTTTTTTGTTATGTCCATAGAAAATCAATAGGGAACAAGATGCCAATTTCCGAGTATGAAAATGGCCATAACCTTTTAAATACTTGAGATATGAAAGTGAATTAGGTGTCAAATTAAACTTCTTTTTATGCTTTACCTGATGGGATAAATTGCAGACTTGATTTTTAAAATCTCAAAATTTTGTAACATTGCTACTATGTTACTTCAATTACTGTTATCTGTGATTTCACACCGCTGCTTTGAAGATTGACGCACATGCGGGTTGAAGGCCTTCTTCACGTAATCGCTCATCGTAACTCCTCATAAAATAAAGATCAAACTTCAAACTGGTAAGTTCTCATTTAATCTTACTGTTATATGCAAAGAACCAAATGGAGTTCTTTGATGAAATAACAGAGAGAAATGATGAAGGTGATGTAGCTGATTTAAGTAGAGTTTTAAAAGTTGATGTTAAAACAACTGTGGTAAATGTGTTTGATAATTCACTATGGGATAACCGGAAGATATTTTTGGAATATAGCTGTTTTGAATACAACAACTTATGCAAAGTGATTCACAGCTGCAGGCAGAGAGACTATTATTTTTATTGTTGGAAGAAAATAATATGGATTTTGGTATAAGGAATAAAATCTCAAAGTTTTCATTTGGTTCAATATCTGGCATTAGATTTCAGGAAGACATGGATCAACCTAAGAAAATGAAAGACTCGTAGGAGATCTAATTTAATGTTTGAACACGTAAGGGAATACATTGGACTGAGCTACACACAGAGGCAATATAATTTTAATGGTGCAGTGCTGAATAGGTTCAAACACAGAGTGCAAATTTATAAACATTTGAATGAGGGAGGATAAAATGATAATTGTCTGAGAAAGTATGTGGATATGTGGTACAGTCTTGTGATAGGGGAGATTGAATATAGAAAATAATTAATTCTAAACTTTTATATACTATGTTAATGCAAAAGGTTACAATTTTGATAGGAAAATTGTGGTAATATTGTTTAGACTGGCATTCCTTTGCTATTGTAATGAGTGCAAACTGCTTCACTTTACTTTTATCCACATATGGGGTGTGTCTATGGTTGACAAGACCAACATTTCATGCCTTCCCTAATAAACATTGAACATTTGGTGAATTTCCTGTTTTGTAGAATCCTTGCTGCCCTTTGATGAATGAACTCTGAAGTATTGGATAAATAATGAATTCCAAGATATAAATCCAATGGCAATGAAATTTCCAAGAAAACAAATATAGATATATTTCGATGGGAAATTAAAATGGCAAGGGGTGCATTTCCATCCATGGTTAATAAAAAAGAGGGAAAAAACATTGGTTAAACATTGTTTAAAAATACCCTATATAATTACACAAAAATACATCATAGGTCAGAACAATTAATGATTTTTTTTAAAAAGCATTGTTTAAAAGACTGATGAGGATGAAACTGATCCACTGAACAAGAAAAAGTCAGCTAAAATTTTCAAAATAGATAGTAATACTTTGTTTAGATATATTAATAATGGAAAACAAGAGGGATATATAAAGAAGGCTACAAAGGATATGGATTGCATCTCTGAGCTATAAATTGGAAATTCAAAGTGAGATGAACTCAGAAAAAATACAATCTCTGGAACAATTACCCTATACCAATTGTTGTAGCTGTGTTCCGACAAGAGATATAATTGATGCATTAGTTTACATATAAGGAATGGAGAAAGAAAATGGGACATTTCACGTCAGACAGTTTAACGTCGCTCCATGGAAAATATTGGCTGTTATTAAAGATGTTAGAGCATGGCTTGTGGAAAACTTTAATGCAATCAGGCAATGAGAGGAAATTTATGTTTGACCAACTTGTTGGAATTCTTTGAAGAATCAACATGTGCTGTGGATGAAGGAAAACATATATATACATTTCCTGACGGCACTTTATTTATATCACATTAACGATTATTGTAGAAAATAAAACGTGATGTAAAATGTGGTATATTGCCATGGATAGAAGACAAGGAGGCTAATAAGAGACAGGGATTAGGCACAAATGGGTCTTTTGCTAGTTGAAAAATTGTGAGGAATTATGTGGTGCAATGATTGATGCTGGAGTCTCAGCATTTTACAATTTATATAAATGACTTGGTAATGGTCATTATATTTTCTGATAATACAAAGACAGATGAGAAAGTCAATGGTGAAAAGGATATAAGAGGCTTCAAATGGATATAAATAATGAGATAAATTATTGAACAAAGTTCTGGCAAATGGAGTAAAACACAGGGAATGCAAATTTGCCCTTCTTGGCAAGAAACAAAAAAATCACATTATCTAAATGATGACAAACTGCGGAGCTTTAAGCTGCAGAGAAATCTGGCTATTCCAGTGCATTGTTTGAAAAAGAGTATTATGAAGATAGAGTAAGTAATAGGAAAGAGATAAATGCATTAGACTCAAATTAGAATACAAATTTATTGGATTAAAACCTTTGCTTTAGAAAGAAAGTAAGGACAGATTAGAAATTTATCTGATGTATTTTAGCAGAGAAAAGGAGAGGGACTTGATTGAAAAATGCATATTTCTGAAGGATCATGATAGTGTGAAAGAGGGGAGGATGTTCTCATCCACCTAAGACAGTAATGAGACAGGTTTTCTTTGAATGTGGTGGAAGCCAAGTATTCAAAATAACTTAGGGATTCATAGAGTCATAGGCATAGTCATACAGCGCAAAACCAGGCACTTTGGCCCAACTTAACCATATCAAACAACATGGCCCAGCTACACTAGTCCCGCCTGCCTGCATTTGGCCCATATCGCTCCAAACCTGTCCTATCCATGTACCTGTCTAATTGCTTCTTAACTGTTGCAATAGTCCTTGCCACAACTATCCCATCTGGCAGTTTGTTCCATAGACCCACCACCTTTAGTGTGAAAAAGTTACCCCTCAGATTCCTATTAAATCTTTCCCCATTCACCTTAAATCCATGCCCTCTCTAGTTCTCGATTCCCCTACTCTGGGCAAGAGACTCTGTGTGTCTACCCAATTTATTCCATTCATGTAAGTTTGATATACACATGAGAACAGGTCGCTAATGGATCTAACTTTGACCAATAGGAATTATATATAAATAATTTTGTTGGCCAGTGAACACCATGCACGCCACTGGATCTTGAAAACATTTACACATGACAGCTCAAAGTGAGAAAAGAGCATTCAGAATGGTATTGAAAACCTTCAGTCTCTGCAGTAGAACTGCACAGAAGACCTGGGTTCATGCATAAACAGCAGAAACTAGGCACCACCTCAGAAACAATCCATTTGCATGCTGCATTTGTTACTTCCTGCCCCATCTGTAAAAGAGACTGTGGAGACATTTGCTTGATCATTCAGCTCAGAACCCCCCCCCCCCCCCCCCCCCCCCCACGTCCCCCCCTCCCACCAATGGACTGGAAACAAGTTCCTGATTGACTGCCAATGAAGAGGATAAACAAATATTTCTATGGAAATATGAGTCATGGTAGAAAGACACTGTAGTATGGTCAGCACAAATAAGATATAACACAAAGAGAATGTTTATTGAAGCATTTATAGGATGATACTAGAATAAGTGGGACCCGTTGGGTCCCAGCTGCACACGGGAGGGTTGGTCCCCCAGCGCAATATTCCACCTCTCCACCAATTCCAATATTGCTGGCCAGTGTGGGGGGGGGGGGGGGGGGGGGGGGGGGGGGGGGGGGGGGGGGGGGGGGGGGCAGCGCTAGCATGGATGTTGTGGGCTGAAGGGATTGGTTTCCAGAGGTCTAGTATGGACATTGTGGGCCAAACGGATTCTTGGGCTGGCAGCTCAGTCACTGAGACCTGGCAGCTCAGTCACTGAGGTCAGGCAGCTCAGTCACTTAGGCCAGGTAGCTTAGTCACTCAGGCCTGGCAGCTCAGTCACTCAGGTCTGGCAGCTCAGTCACTCAAGCCTGGCAGCTCAGTCACTCAGGCCTTGCAGCTCAGTCACTCAAGCCTGGCAGCTCAGTCACTCAGGCCTTGCAGCTCAGTCACTCAGGCCTTGCAGCTCAGTCACTCAGGCCTGGCAGCTCAGTCACTCAAGCCTGGCAGCTCAGTCACTCAGGCCTGGCAGCTCAGTAACTCAGGCTTGGCGTTCTGGCAGCTGAGAAACTGCCAGAAACTTTGCTGAAAACAGGTGACAGACTCTGTGAGAGAGAAGGGGGAGAGGGTGAACAATCAATTGTTGACATTTTCATCTTTTTTTACAGATCACAGCAAGTCTAATCCTTGCGTGGATCTCTAGTGCTAGTATGGGTGTTTTTGCGCTGAAGGGACTGATTTCCAGAGGGCTAGTATCGACATTGTGGACTGAATGGATTCTTGGGCTGGCAGTTCAGTGAGTCATGGATGGTGGGCTGGCAGTTTACTAAGTCATGACTGGTGGGCTGGCAGTGCAGTCACTCACAGCTGGTGTGGTGGCAGTTCACTAAGTCACCCCTCCTCCTCTCCTCCCTTCAACCCCCCCCCCCCCCACTCTGCTCCTTGCCATTTCCCTCCCCCCCACGCCTTCAGTGCATCTCCCAACAAACCCTCCCCCCCCCCCATGCACACTTACATAGATACATAGAAAATAGGTGCAGGAATAGGCCATTCGATCCCTTCCGCAGTCAGCAACATTTCCGCATTCAGCACGACCTCTGCACTCACCAGAAATCACGCATTGTTCAGCGCGACCTGTCCACTACATCACGGAATGAGTGGGACTTTTGCAGTAAACACAGTCTGATCTTTCAAACCATATATTTATTTTCAAACTTCATTTTCAAACCAACCACACTTTCAAACCAATTTTTCATTTTCAAACCAACCACAATTTCATTTTCAAACCAACCTTTTTCAAACCACATTTTCATTTTCAAACCAACCACATTTTCAAACCACATTTTCATTTTCCAACCAACCACATTTTCATTTTCAAACCTCATTTTCAAACCACATTTTTATTTTCAAACCTCATTTTCAAACCACATTTTCATTTTCAAACTACATTTTCATTTTCAAACTTCATTTTCAAACAACATTTTAATTTTCAAAGTTCATTTTCAAACCGTTTTTTCATTTTCAAACCTCATTTCATATAGATGGAGGGTTCAGCTTGAAGACTGGCATTGGAGAAAAGAAGATTGGAAGCAATAAAGGTAGAAAGAAGATTGTAGCCATAGTGATAGTGAGGTTTATGTGACGATGATGTGCTGAGGCTCACCAGAAATTCTGTTACGAAATGCAAAATTTTTATTGAATAAGTAGTGGAACTTCATCTAAAAACCCAATTGTATTTTGTGTATGCACTGCTTGCATCTAGAAATTATTGTATGAATCTTTGTGCTTATAACAATCTTACTGTATATATGTTCACTTGCTGTGCACAGAGGGATCAGTGTGCAATTTTGCTCTTCTCATACTTTGTTGATAAGATATATGTATGAGGCAGGCTTCGACTTCAAGACCACCGCGCACCCAATGGATGGCCCTGTTGCTGTATTATTCCTTGAAAAATATATAACTTCCTCACGGATTCTTGAAAATCTCTAGTTCATGACTTGTTAGAGATTCAGCATTCAAAATAGTATTTAAAACCTCAACTCCACATTTTGGGAGAGTGCAGAAGCCCTAATTAAGTGGCAGAAAATACACATCACGATACGATATGATACGATATGATATAATACGATACGATACGATATGATAGAACTGTATTTATCCCAAGAGGGAAATTGTTCTGTCAAGTCATAAAACACACCAAGATACATGAAACATGAAATTAAAGTGACGAGTGGAAAGTCCAGGATTGGGGATGTGCAAAGATTGGGGAGGGGGAAGGGGAGTCACTCCATCCCAACTTCACAGTCTACCCGTCTAACCCATTAAGCAACTTCTGCCCAATCTCTGGAAGTGATTTTCCTTCTCGCATTGGCTTAATCAGTCATCCCAAAACCCCCAAAAACTACAGTAGAAGAAAGTCATCTTTAATCCAAAGGGGCTGCCTAAGGTTGATCCCAGAAAGGGCCTGGCCCACTTAGGTGATTTTTTGGGTGACTGCCGGCGACTAGGCTATCGTCACATGGTCGCCGGGGTGTCGCCTGTATGGTCGTGAGTAGTCTCCTCAATCACCCAAAGAGTCGTAATGTTTTTCTGGTCGCCGCTGGATTTTGAAATGTTCATAACTTTTCAGCGGCAATCGGCAACCGTGGGCTTGTCGTAACTTGTCTTCTTCTGACATAGGTGCTGTTGTAGGTTGTCGTAGGTTGTCGCCAGAATGGCGTAAGTTGTTGCCCGGATGACGTAGGTTGTCGCCAGGTGATGTAGGTTGTCGCCAAAGCTGACCAGTGAATTCCATTTTCATAGTCGTCGGGACTATGAAAATGGAATGTCGGTTCATAGTCGTGGGACAGGCCCATTATTTAGTCCAGTCGCCATTTTTTCGCCGACCTGCTATGACTATGACAGTCACCTAAAGACTCGCCTAGTGGGACAGGCCCTTAATACTCTCAGTTTATGATTAGAAAAATATTGGCAAATTCATGACTTGTAATCTGTCCATTCATAATTCAGATGGACACATAAGGGAGTTGGGTTTTAATATTGAATTGAGTGGTAGTAAAACAACTTGCACAGCAGAGTGGCAGCTAATTGAAATTGAGAAATATGAAGTCAAAATATATAATGAACAGAAATTTCCTGCATTGAATACTAAATATCACAGGACTGAAATAAAAAGACTTAATCACCCAAGCTATTCTTCTCCAATATTTTTGTATAAAGGAAATTGGGATTCAGCAAAAAATAATGGAAAATATGTAGCCATTCATTTTATTTTACAAGTTCAAGCTACTAGCTGAAGTGACGGTTGCATTGAAGTACTCAGCAAGCATATTCAAACCGAAAGAATATAACAGAGTTACATGTTCTCTTGTAAAAAGTCACTTTATTTGCTATAAACAAAGCTGAAATGAAAAAGGCATCATCCAGTCATTCTGCACGAAAAACACATTAGTAGTTGTCATTAGTTGGCAATGAATTTGGAACCTGCTTAAAAACTTGTGAAATGTGCTTTATAAATTCACATTTGTGTTTTTTTATTTTTTTTTATTTTGTGTCTTTGGAGCGATTTCTATCTTTAATTTGTAATTGATGATGTCATTATTTATTTTTCTCCGACTATAAGTTTTTTTTCTCTTCTGTTTAATCTTTGTAAGGTGATCTTGAGATTTGAAAGGCGCCCAAAAATAAAATTTAGTATTATTATATTATTATAAATGAAAGTCACTAGTCCGTATTTAGAATGTTAGATTTGTTTTCAGTTAATTCTATTCTTTGCAACTTCTATTACTATTAGTGATGGACTAATGCATCTGTATCAAATGGCATAATCACATTGAAAGAGACCATTCAACCCTTGAAGTTTATATCTGCTCTCAGAACAATCTCATTCTCCAATTATTTCCTTGTAATCTATTCCCTCTCACATGCCCATGAAACCCTGCACACCCCCACTTCCCCATTCTCTTGCCACCCATGTTGTGTCAATTAGATTTGCTAGTTCACCTACAACCAGCAGACCTTGGGGATGTAGGAGAAAACTGGAGTACCTGGGGAAAGCGCACTATCACAGGAAGAGCTTTTTTCTTGGTTGGGTGAAACTTGGTCGTTGAATTTGTGGGACAGCTGTACAAACTGCAAGACCATGATGCTCCTCGTTTCAATAGTAAATGCTATGTCATACTCCACACCTTCAAGTTGAACAGGATTGTGATTCAAACAGAAGAACACCAAGAAAGGAAGGAGGATGGTAACAAAAATTGTTTTTATTGCTGTCTCTTCCTGCCAATGGACCCTGATGAATAATTTTACTCTCAGGAACAATATATCCAGAGGTTATAAAGGATTAATTGAGAAACTGGATGACATTAACAACTCAATCTCTATCCCATCAAATAAACTTCCACCAACACTCCTTGCCTCACCCCATCCTGTCCCTTAAATGGATGTCACAGAGCAGGTCCAGGCATCTGGAATGGTGGCGCAGCGGTAGAGCTGCTGTCTTACAGCAAATGCAGCACCGGAAATCCATGTTTGATCCCGACTATGGGTGCTGTCTGTACAGAGTTTGTACGTTCTCCCCATAACCTGCGTGGGTTTTCTCCGAGATCTTTGGTTTCCTCCCATACTCCAAAGACGTACAGGTATGTAGGTTAATTGGCTTGGTAAATGTAAAAATTGTTCCTAGAGGGTGTAGGATAGTGTTAATATGCGGGGATCGCTGGTCGGCGCGGAGTGAGTGGGCCCAAGGGCCTGTTTCCGCACTGTATCTCTAAACTAAACTAAACTAAATTAAACTACACACTACCTCATCCTGTCTGAACTGCATTCTATCCATATTCCAGATTCAAGGGGATGTGAATAACTTAAGTCTTGGAAATCAGGAGACTATTTTATGCCAATTTGTCTATATGTTAAATACTCAAACCTTGCTGATTAGTCTAACAGGCTGTCAAAACGAGATAAACTTTTATTTTTTCTTCAACTCAAATGAACCCGATTAATGGTAGCATTCTCCATTCGGGTTTAATTACCTGACACTTATTATTCCCTTAAGACATAGTTTGGCTTTGACTGCCCATCTAAGTGTGAAATACTGTAGTTATACACATGCCAGATAAGTCTCGCAATGTTAACAATGTGTCCCTTTAACTAATGAGGAAACTAAGTTATGTGATATTCACCCAGTTCCACTCCAACTCTTCAATGATGGCTGTGCATTGAGCTTTCTACCCCGGTGTACATCTGTGAGGGCAGAAATTAGTATTGTGTGACCAACAAGTGTTCATACTTGTAATGTCTGTGTAATGTCTGCTGTATGGCCCTGTTGTGGCCAGCACAATGAATAGACGTCCGACACCAACAACATCTTGTAAGAAGTTATTTTTTCCCCACTCCCAAACAGACGCTTCTCGAAGGTCACTCGTCATCAGTCACGAGGCACTGGCAAACTCACCAGCTTCTACTCCTGGCCTCAAGAAGGCACTGGCAATTACATTATATCTCCCCCTTCAACTTTGGTGTCACAAATATATTACATCTTCCCCTCAACTTTGGGGCCACAAATACTAATACATTTAAACATTAATGAATTTAATGTGGATAAAGTACCACAATTAACACAGTGCTCTTTATACTTCGAGCTTCATACTACAAAACTAGAAACTCTATATTTACATGTTGATGATAAATACAAACGTTGCATACATTCTATTTAAAATCTGCTTATGAACGTTAATATCCACATAAAGTTTTGCATTGGATTCAATTAAGAGTGCTGCTGTTTGTATTGAATCACTTTGTTTTACATATTTTTCAGTAGGTATTTACATATTTTTTTCATGGTACAAAACATATTCAATGATTGCTCTGATCTGCTTGTTTCCTTTTAACACATCACTGGTCAAAATCAATGGTAAATAAGTGTTAAGGTTCTGCATACATGAAGTTGAACATTCAGTAAATTACCTTTTTCTAATTTAACCTCAAAACTAGAAAATCTATCATTCCACAGTTTTTTTTAAAATTGTTTTTCCTTTACTCTTGAAACTAGAAACTCTATAACTCCGCGTTTTTTTGTACATTGGTTCCTTTACTCTTGCAACAAGAAACTATAACTCTTCATTTTTTTTACATTGCTTCCCTTTACTCTTGCCACGTTGCCATGCTGGGAGATGCTTTCTTGTGTCTGGGAGACTGGCTCCTCCATCTAGGTTTCTCGCCCTGTCTGGGAGACTTGCTCTGGCGACTGGGAGACTTGCTCCTCCGTCTGGGAGATTTGCTCCGTCTGGGAATCTGGCTCCTCTGTCTGGGAGTCTGGGCTGCAGGTGGCCTATCGTGGGGTACAAGGGTCTATCCTGCGCTACAGGGATCTGTTCTGGGCTAGAGGGGTCTGTCCTGGGCTACAGGGGGTTTATACGTCTGGCTGACTCTCCGCCTCATCTGGGAGACTTGCTCCATCTGAGAGAAGGCCTCTTCAACAAACTTCTGCTGCTCTTTCAATTTCTCTATCCTGGGCTACAGGGGCTCAGACGTCTGGCTGACTCTTCGCCTCGTCTCGGAGACTTGCTCCATCTGGGATAATAATAATAATAATAATAATAATAATAATAATAATAATAATAATAATAATAATAATAATACATTTTATTTTCGGGCGCCTTTCAAATCTCAAGGTCACCTTACAAAGATTAAACAGAAGAGAAAAAAAACCCCATATAGTTGGAGAAAAATAATTAATAAGGACATCATCAATACACAAATTAAGATAGAAATCGCTCCAAAGACACAAAATCAAAAAATCAAAAAAAATACAATGTGAAGAGAGAGCAGCGGCAGCTAAAGCACGCCAGCATCCACTCTCTCTTCTGACAGCCATCTTGGACATAGACTAACAAAGTACCTTACACACAGAAAAATCATCCCCCCACAGTGGTTACCACTGTGGGGGAAGGCACAAAACTCCAGTCCCCAACCCCAGTTCTCCCAAAAGTCAGGCCTATTAAGGCCACTGCTGTTGCCTCAACGGAGGCCCGATGTTCCTGGCCGTTCTAGCCGGGTGGTCTTGTCCCGGCGTCAGGAGAGTCCTCACAGTGGCTGTGCCACCTGGAACGGCCGTTTCCTAGCAGGGGATTGTCGGCTTCCGAAGCCGACAAGGACGCACCGAGTTGGAGCTCCCAGGCTCCCGATGTTAATGTCGGCGCCGCCCACTCTGCTCCGCTCCGCAGGCCTGCAGCCCGGAGGTGTTGCTCTCGGCAGTCCAGCTCACCGGAGCTCCAGCGCGTCGATCCAGCGCGGCGACCCAGGCAAGGCATCGCCCGCTCCACTCCGCGATGGCGCTCCAGCGCTGTGCCGCCACCGAAGCCGAGGTGTTGGGCGGTCCCCACCAGGAAATGGCCCTCCAAGCCCGCTGGTAGGCCACGAGGATGGGACGATAGGCAGCCCAGAGAAAAAGCTGCCTCACCGACCAGGTAGGGACCTAGAAGTAGGGTTACCTCCTCCACCCCACAATAAGTAGTCCATTTCTCCGAAAAAACGACGAACAAAACTAACTAAAAACTGGAAAAAAAAAAAGAATTAAACGGACAGCCGTTCCACTAGATGGCTCCTCCTCATCTTGGCGTCTCGCTCCGTCTGAGCGAAGGTTTCTTCAAAAAAAACGTGGACAAATCATCTGTACTTCTTGGCTTCTTAACTTTTACTTCTTTGGATTTGTCACTTAGCATTTTTAAACTGCTGCTCAGGTGATGCTGCGCGCTCTGCAGCCGCTATTTGAATTTCACAAACATGGCGACAGTCATTATTGCCGCGCGAGCACGGGTGAGGGTGCAGGGCAGTACCGTCAGAAGGTGTACAACCTCTGCCTCCTCTCCGGGGGTAACGCGGGTGTGTGGGCCTACCCTCATGGAAGCCGCGATCGGCCAACCCTCCGAAACGGGGGTTTTAGGCCTGCTGGGTGAGTGTGATGAGCTCTGGGACATGGTGGAGGCTTGTGAGGCTGATCGGCTCTGGGTCTTCCGCTGTTTTCGAGGCAGGGCAAGGCCGCATGCTTAATCTTCGGGTGGCCAGACCTGTGTTTCTTCTTGCTCTTTGACTTGGACTGTGACCTGTTTTTTTTTGTTAACCTTGTTTCTCCTTGTTCTTTGACCGAGCGTTGGGACTGGTCGATCGTCCTCGGTTCCGAGCTTTCTTCTTCTTCTTCTTTTTTGGGGAAGGCGACTGCGATCGGCTGCGGTCCCGGACGAAGCCGTACTGCTAGGTGGCATCGGCCTTGCCCGCCTCCTGGGCACGGCGCATGTTCACGAAGAATCTGCCATCCACAGGAGTCGCTGATGCCGAAGGCGGCCCGCAGTGGCTTATTTTTCTTCTCCTTGCATGGAGAGTGGTCCCAGTGGCTTGAGGCTGCCATTTTTATTTCTGACACCATGTAATGTCTGCTGTATGGCCCTGTTGTGGCTAGCACAATGAATAGACGTGCAACACCAATGATATCTTCTAAGAAGTTCTTTATTTCCCACTCCAAAATAGAGGCTTCTGGAAGGTCACTCATCATCAGTCACGAGGCATTGGCAAACCCCTGGCTCAAGAGGTCACTGGGATTTACATTACAATATTCATTTAGTAAGTGCCTGGTGTTGGAAAAATATAATGTTGATTCAAATGACCAGTGCACAGAAAGCCTGGTCAACTTTTGCATCTCTTGCAATTTCATCAAGAATTAAATTGCTCAAACTGCTCCAGGTTAAGTCAAAATATGATAGTCTTCACTATACAAATACAGGCACTATGTCGCAACTTTCAAGGCTAATACACCAACCTGCAAGGTGATTCAAGGTAAATAGTGGCAATTGTATGATTACTTTAAGTACAGGACTCTTGTATTCCTACTGCCATATCATCACGTGAGGAAATTCAATGGCTTCAAGTGAATAGCTCAAAAGGCATTTCTCAATTAATCAAAGTGTTAGTGATGTGAAACATGAATGGACCGAGTTTACGGGTTACAAAGATATGTGTGTAGTTGAAGATAACATTTCGTTGAAGCAAAAAATCTGCACCAGAGGTAACACGTATAAATATCAATCTTTCAGTTCAGATGCAATGACTGGTAAGATTGCAAATTTGCTGTTCATGATAAAATAGCTGAAGGGCAAACAGAAAATTCATGTTTTAAAGTTGCCAATGACACAGAAGGAAAGATCACATCGGTCAGAAAGGAACTATTTTTTGAAAAGCAACAGCCGCCTACTGAGAATCCGCCAAGGTTACCAATGGCTCTGGTCCAAGTACCCTTTGAACTATGGGCAAAGCATAAGAATCATGTGAGATGAGTGCATTCAGCCCCTGAAAGGTACTTTAAAAAAGGGTGCTGCCTTGCAATGTTTAAAACAATATTGACTGGTCCCGGAGGCTGAAGAAGGGATAGCTATGGTCATCATGTCTTTATTGCAACAAGCAGTATTAGTGTAGATGCAAAGTGTAATACTCCTATTCTGTCTATCCCCAAAGTGGGAAGATGTAATGAATGGTGTTTTGTCTAAGACCTGAGAGCTATTAAAAATAGTGATCCCTATTGCTCCTTTAGTACCTGACACCAATATTATTCTGTCATCTATACCGGCAGAAACCGACAACTTTCCAGTAATTGACCTATGTTCAGCGTTTATCTCCATACCTCTGCATAAAGGCAGCCAGTTCCTGTTTGCTTTTACCTACAAAGATCAGCAAGGAGGCACCTGTGCTATAATAAGATGACAGTGTTGCGCCTATATCCTGATGAATCCTTTAATATCACTGACCTTTCTACCAATATTTCCCAAGAAATTGAAAAGATCCGTAAGTTTGGCAGTGACATGCATGGGTATAATGAAGATGGGAACTGCTGGCCATTCAGTTGGTTTGGTGGACTCTGGGGTACTGTGTTACATTATGGCTCTATCTTTTTGTTAATCATCGCTCTGATTTTTATTGTTCGATTCAACCATTGTGTACCTACCGAGGACTATGAATGTTATCATGTAATGATAGGAGGAAGGAATGGAAGAGTTTAAAGATTTAGAAGTTACAAAATGGATTACGCTGTGAAAATTAGAAAATGAATGCCTAACCTTTCTCCTACTACACTAGTGAGATTACAGCAAAATAACATGAATGTTTTGCCTATCTTCTATTACACAAGCGAGATGATCAGACGACGGTTCTTTCCCTCTGCTCTACAGATTGCAATGTACAAACAATTAATCAACAAGGTCAAAAAACAAGAGTGCTTGAATCTGCAAAAAATAGCTCCTTCAACATAACCATAAATGGACTAACCTTTCCTCTATCGGAGGGAATTTGGTTGAAAATCATCGTGGGCAGAGGGATTAAGGTGGAACGGGTTGCACCAGAGTTTGGGCTGTTTGATTTAATGTTTTGATTTCATTGCACAGTATTTTTCTTTTCACTGTCTTGTACAATTTATGTATAATTTATGTTTTTGTGTGTTGTCTATGTGTGCCTGCGATGCTGCTGCAAGCAATTTTTTCATTGTTCCTGTTCCTCAATACACTTGTGCATCCGAAAATAAACTAGACTTGACAACTGGAGACCATAGACTTTAAGTGGTTGTCAAAAGAAACAGGGTTGTTGCGAAGAAAAACTTAATGAGTAACTAGGATCTGAATCCAAAGCCTGACGAGGTAGAAGGAGCATTAATCGTGTTTTTTAAATGCAATTTGGTAAGCATATGAAACAGGTTTCGGGAGACATAAACAATGGCAGTATATCGACTGCTCTTACAGAAATCATATGGACAGCAGACGACAACATATTAAAACATAAATTGTACATAAATTGTACAAGAGAGTGAAAAGAAAATTACTGTGCAATGAAATCAAATCATTTGATCAAACAGCCCAAACTCCGGTGCAACCAATACCACTTTAATCCCTCTGCCTGCAATGATTTTGAACCAAATCTCCTCTCAGCCTTCGCTCCTCCTAAAAGACATTCTCCAGTATTGCAACCAAAGTTCCATGTCACAGGGCTGTTCTACGAAATAGACACAAAATGCTGGAGTAACTCAGCCGGGACAGGCAGCATCCCCAGAGAGAAGGAATTGGTGATGTTTCGGGTCGGGACCCTTCTTCAGACCGAAGAAGGGGCTCGATCCGAAACGTCACACATTCCTTCTCTCCAGAGATGATGCCTGTCAAGCTGTACAATTTCATATAATTTATGTTTTCGTGTGTTGTCTAATGTGCCTGCGATGCTGCTGCAAGCAAGTTTTTAATTGTTCCTGTACCTCAATACACTTGCGCATCTGAAAATAAACTAGACTTGCGAACTGGAGACCATAGACTTTAAGTGGATGTCAAAAGAAACAAGGATGTCGCAAAGAAAAATCTTAATGAGTAACTAGTATCTGAATCAAAAGCCTGACAAGGTAGAAGGAGCTTTAATCGTGTTTTGTACATGCGGTTTGGTAAGCATCGGAACTGAAACAGGTTATGGGAGATACATAATCAATGGCAGTAAATCAACTGTTCTTACAGAAAGCATATGGACAGCAGACACTCCACCTCTCCCATCCCACCATCAGTCCAAACCAGTTACATAATTCCATACAATGCCGCCACGAGGTCTATATTCCACAGAGCTACAAAGAGTACTTGTGAATAGACACAAAATGCTGGAGTAACTCAGCGGCACAGCCAGCGACTCTGGTGAGAAGGAATGGGTGACGTTTAGGGTCGAGACCCTTCTTCAAACTGAACTGAACTCTCATCGGTGATGGTGGACAAAAATGTTGGAGAAACTCAGCGGGTGAGGCAGCTTCTATGGAGCAAAGGAATAGGTGAAGTTTCGGGTCAAGACCCTTCCTCAGACTTATGTGGGGTGTGGTGGGGGGGGGGGGGGGCAGAAGAAAGGAAGAGGCAGAGACAGTGGGCTGTGGGGGAGCCGGGAAGGGGAGGAAAAGGAGGGAGAAAGCAAGGACTACCTGAAATTGGAGAAGTAATTGTTCATACCGCTGGGGTGTAAACTACCCAAGCAAACTGTGAGGTGCTGCTCCTCCAATTTGCAGTGGGACTCACTCTGGCCATGGAGGAGGCCCAGAACAGAAAGGTCAGATTCAGAATGGGAGGGGGAGTTGAAGTGCTGAGCCACCGGGAGCTCAGGTTGCTTGATGTGAATTGTGCGGAGGTGTTTGGCGAAGCGATCGCCAAGCCTACGCTTGGTCTCACCGATGTAGAGCAGTGAGTACTTGCGATTGGCTGAAGAAGGGTCTCTACCCGAAATGTCAATTTTTGCCCATCAACGTTGGCCTATTGACATTTCACAACTTCAAAGTCATGCCTCTGTGTTGTACATCACAAACTATCTCTCCACATGTCTCCAATACTTCTCCAGAGTATGTTTTCAGCTAAGCATTTGTTACTGTGATAGGCATATTGCTAAACTTGGATTCACAGGTGTTTTTACTTATAATTGTGCAATCAGCAGCGGTATCAATACACATAGTAATGTATTGCTACTGCATCTGCAGTTCCTTCTTGAACACATATTGATTGTTCACTTGGACCATTGTCTGAAAGTCTTCCTTTCCAGACCCACCATTTGTAGTATAGGTGCCGCACAATCCAAGTTAATTTCTCTCTGACTGTTCTTCGAGGTTGTGAATCCCACGCATTTAGTTTTGTCAAACCTGTTGTTTTGCTTTATCTTGTGATGGTACTCTACATGCTGATGCAATAGAGCCTTTCTTTTGACAGTTGTAGCACTTAGTCCTTGAACTGGCATTTATTTGCTTTGTGTTGACCACTGCATCAATAGCACATATCTGCGGTTTTCCCAGAACTTTGCTGTGAAGGCCTTTTCCCTATCTTGTCATGCTTGTGTTTTGGAACTGCCTTTTGACTGTTGACTGTGCCAGCACGTGTTGGTTGAAACTCATGTGCACTTTGAAATGCCATTTCCATGGCCAAAGCAGTTTTGCATGCCAAATCAAAGGTAAGGGCTGGAGTGTCCAGTAATTTTGAACATCAGGCATTCCACATACAAATCTATCATGCAAAGCTCGATCCAGAAATGTCACAAAATTGCAGTGTAGAGTCAACTTCTTCAATGAGATAATGTACTCACCCACAGTCTCAACAGGCTTCTGGTTTCTTGTGTGAAATTTGTAACTTTCTGCAATCTCTATGGTTTTAGGGTTGAAGTGAGCATCAAATTTGTAAGAACAATCTCAAATGCAACATGCCTTGCTTTCTCTGTGGCTAGAGTTGTGTTGGTGAGTTTCATAAACTTCAGGATCAATTTCAGTTAATAGAATGGCTTTCTTTCATTCCTGGATGGCCTTGTTCTGTGCTCTTACCTGCACTTGATCATCGTCCTTTGTTTCTTCAGCTACAATAATGTAATTTGCAATAAAAACATTCCCATTCACTCACAGTCTGAGGTAAAGTTTTTACGGTTCATGTCGAAAGTCCCTAGTCTACCTATGTATTCCAAGGATGCCATCTTGCAACATAGATACAACACAAAGATAGCCTGACAAACTCTAGAGGATATGTTCAGATGCTGTTTTAAACTATAGTCCCATGAATAGAAGGATCTGTGGCCCATCATGTCCAGTTCATAAACAACTGTGACACAGCTTTGTATTTGCTGCTTAAAATTGCAAAACAGTCCTGCACTGTATTTAAAGGTTGAGCTCACAAATTCTATCTGATCCTCGTTGCCATTGTGAGATATTACGGCTGCAGCATGTAGATAGAAACAAGCACGGGTTTTCAGTACATGCTGTTGCCAGTGTGGGTCTTCTTTATTTCACAAAAGTACATTGCGCATACTCACACGTATTCACGAGACTGATAAGATATTGAATAAAATCAGATACATAAGTTTCATAGTAGCTGAACATACGATTTGATAAGTCTTGAAATATATATATAGTGTAATCGGGTGAAATACAACTGATTTTGAAATGATCTCGCCCTCCTATGCTAAGAGCAATAAAGGGAGCGGAGCTAATTGTATAACATCAACATTGGAAGTCGAATTGATGTCAAATCCCACAGTCGTGTGGGACACTTACTACAGTGTCGACTACTCTAGACACTGTAATTTCACTTTTTCAATTTTTTTTAAATCACAATATGTCACAACCATGTGTTTTTTTTTTAAGGACAATCGCAAAAGGGATCTACCAAAATAATTTAGTAGCGTAAACGTCCCCCAAATATCCAGAGACCTGAGGTATGGATGCACCATAAGAATTAAGGGTATTAAAATCAGCGAAAATGCAAGACGATAAACAAAAGAAAATGGGAGGAATCACATTCTGTAGCTGGAACATAAGGGGCATTAATGAACCAATCAAAAGGGGCAAGATACTAGCTCAGTTGAAATCATACAATCATTACTTTTTTTACAAAAGCATCTTATACACCAAGATCAGATGAGATTGAGGGTGAATTGGATAGGCCAAACATATCACTCCTCACACACCTCGAAATCCAGAGGTACTGCAATTATTATTCGCAAAGGAATACCATTTAAATCAAAGAACATTATATCAGATAAGGAAGGGAGATATCTTATAGTTACAGGAGAGATCCATGCTACGCCAATCACCTTGGTAAATATATATGCGCCCAATTTTGATAATCCTCAATTTTTTAATAAAATCTTGAATACAATCGCAGTTCAACTACCAAAATGTTATAATTGGAGGAGAATTTAATTGTGTTTAAGACCCATATTTAGATAAATCGATGCAAAAACAGAGAGGTATTATGAAATCTAAAACTAGTGAACTCTTAAATACATACACGAAAAATACAAACATAACAGACATTTGGAGGATCGCAAATCCGACTGGAAGGGAATACTCGTTTTATTCCATGGTACACAAAACATACTCACATATAGATTATTTTCTAGTGGATACAAAACTAATCTCTTATACTATGAACCCTAAATATCACACCAATACGATTTCAGATCACTCCTCGCTAACTTTCTTTTTAAAACTGGAAGGAATGTCTACGAATAAATCGTTTTGGAGGTTTAATTCGCAAATTTTAAAAGACGCACAATGGAGTATATATCTAAAAAAACAGATGGACTTATTTTTTAAGACAAACGATACACCAGACATATCGTCCATTTTACTATGGGAATCCTTCAAAGCATTTATTAGTGGAGTCATTATCTCATACCAAGCTTTTCAAAACAAAAAGAATAAGAACAAACAAAGACAATTAGAAGAACAAATCAGACAACTAGATACAGATAATGCTAAAGATCCAACTATCGAAAAACATAATAAAATATTAATATTGAAATTTAAACTAAATAAGTTATTATCAGATAAAGTTATAAGAGTATTCCAAATTACAAAACAAGAACACTTTGAATTCGGGGATAAACCCCACAAACTTCTGGCACGCCAACTGAAAAAACGGGAAAAAAACCACGCTATTTTAAAGATTAAATCTGATAGAGGGGAATTATTAACACTACCCAATGATACCAATAAAAGATTTGCTCAATTTTACCAGAATTTATACACATCCAAAACGCTAACAGGCAATAATAAAGTTTCAGAGTTCCTGGACAATTGTAATCTTCCAAAACTAGAATTGAAGGAACAAGAGGAATTGGGAGAACAAATTACATCTAAGGAAATAGAAGACACAATAAACACATTAAAGAATGGAAAAACACCAGGACCAGATGGATTCAGTAATGAATTCTATAAAAGTTTTTACGACACAGTTACACCACATTTACAGAAAATGCATACATATGCTTTTAAAGAACAAATCCTACCTGAAACACTAGCAGAATCAACGATTACATTAATACTTAAAAAAGATAAAGACATAGAAGAACCCGGATCATACAGAGCTATTGCATTGTTAAATACGGATCAAAAAATATTAGCGAAAACACTAGCTAGAAGACTTAGTAAATATGTTAGTAAATTAATAAACGCGGATCAAACGGATTCATACCCAAGAGACACTCATTTAATGACCTGAGACGTCTGCTTAATAAAATGCATTCACACAAACCTGAAGAACAAAAGTTATCAATCATTTCATTGGATGCAGAAAAAGCATTTGATCAAGTAGAATGGGATTACATGATTAAAGTATTGCAAAAATTTCAAATGGGAGAGAACTTCATCGCATGGATAAAATTATTATATAACAAACCTACGGCTAGAATATTAACTAATAATATACTATCTACAAAATTGCAATTATCAAGGGGCAATAGACAAGGATGTTCATTATCACCGTTGTTATTTGCTCCGTAATTGAACCTCTTGCTGAAATAATCAGAACACACCCAGATATTTACGGTTATAATACAAAATATTCAAATAACATAATATCTTTATACGCAGACGGTGTACAACTGTACATCACAAAACCCCAAATTAGTATACCAAACATACTAAATCTAATTGAGGACTTGGATCTTTCTCAGGATACAGAATAAATTGGAACAAAAGTGAAATGATGTCGATAAAACCGAAAGACTCAACACATCTCTTAAAACTCCCCTTTAAAATAGCCACAGAAAAATTTAAATATTTGGGAATTGAAATTATTAGAAACTATCAAGCTATGATTAATGCCAATTATAGCCCCTTACTTAAGAAACAAAATAATCTAATCAAATTCTGGAAAACGCTCCCGATGTCTTTAATAGGTCGAATAAATGCTATAAAAAATGATCTTTCTACCACAAATCCTGTATCTATTTCAATCAATCCATATATACCTTCCAAAAAAGTTTTTCAAAAAACTAGACTCAGACATTACAAATTTTATATGGGATTATAAATCCCACAGAATACAAAGAGCACACCTTAGTAAACCAAAAGAAATGGGTGGTCTAGCGCTACATAATTTTATGTACTATAATTGGGTAGTAAGTATTAAAAATATGATTCACCTGCTGGACAACTCTGCCCAGCAGGTGGACTGGATTGTAATGGAGAGAGAGGACTGCTCCCCATGTAATATAGGAGCGATTCTCCTCTCACCAATGAATCTGAATAACATAAATTTCAATAAAAATACAATTATACATAGCTCAATTAGAACTTGGAAACAAATAAAACAGAATTTAAAATTAAGAAATCTATCTATTTTATTGCCAATAGTCAATAATCCGTTGTTTAAACCTTCTACTATAGATACATCATTTACACAATGGGAAAGAATAGGAATCAAACGCTCGGAGACTTGCATGAATTTGGAAAATTACTATCATTCCAACAATTACAACTGAAATATAATTTGAGAAATAATCAATATTTTTAATATTTTCAAATATGTGACTATCTGAAAAAATATACAAAAGACTATCATAATATGCCTCCAGACTTACTGGTCTGGACAAAGCAATGAAGACAAAGGCCAAATCAGCAAACTTAATATCATACTTATATAACACTATTTTAAATATAGAAATACCTACAACTGACGGTATTAGAAGAGACTGGGAACAAGAACTAGCTATAAAAATTTCAAAAGAGAGCTGGGATAAACACTTACTATATGTGCATAAATGGTCGATTAACATAAGACACACTATAATTAAATTCAAACCATTACATAGACTATATTATTCGAAAACCAAAATAAATAAACTTTTCCCTAACGTCTCACCCATTTGTGATAAATGTCAGTCTCAAGAAGCTACCATAGCTATTATGCTACTCTTTCGTTTTTTGTATAACAATCCCAAAATTCTGGAACTAAATCTTTGAAATCTTCACAAAATTATTTAAAATAAAACTGATACCAAAAGCAGAATGGATTATCTTTGGAATAATGGAAGGTAGCCCTGAACTAAACGTGTTCCAAAATAATTTATTTAATTACAGGCTAACAACGGGAAAAAAGCTTATACTCAAATTCTGGAAAAACGCTCCTATACCTACAATAAAAATGTGGATTTCAAACATGTTCTAAACATTACACCTGGAAGATATGAGACTCCTCCTTGCAGGCAAAGCAGATCACTTCCAAAAGATGTGGTCTGCATTTATGGACTTACTACAAGCATAAGGTGCAACAGTGCAAACATAAATGGTACCAGGATCTGGTAACGGGTATGAAAAATATGGTTGGTATATCCCTTTTTGCGTAGTTTTTTATAATAGGGCAATTGTTTCTCATTCTTTCTTTCTTTTCTAGGGTCTATTTCTTAACTTCCTTCTCCAACTCTCTTTCTAATGGGGTTTCTTTTCCCAACACTTTCTTGCACTATCATGACTCTTTCTCACTTTGTTTACTTCTTTTACTTCTATCTTTCTTAAAGCGCAAAAAAATGAAGGGGTACAACAAATGTAATAAGATATATGTGGTGTGTATTACTGTAACTTATTGTACTTCCAATAAATAAATAAATAAATAAATAAATAAATAAATGATAAAATATATTGAATATATCACATGACACAAATCACACCATTCTAGTAGTATCGTAGTATCCTATAGTATTATAGAATGGTATGATTTGAATGAGTGAATTAATGAATGTTGAATGGATACGTTTAAAGGCCAAGTATGTACACATACAAGGAATTTGCCTTGCTGCTCCGCTTGCAAGTAACAGCATGATATACAGTAACAATTAAGAATGACACATAAAACATTAAACATTAATAATAAAACATTATAGTTAAAACATGTGAATGAAATAAAATACCAGAGCAAAAGGAGGCTACAGACTTTGGGTTATTGAGTAGAGCTACTGCTCGTGGAAAAAAAGCTATTTTTATGACTAGCTGTGGCTGCTTTGACAGTCCGAAGTCGCCTTCCAAAGGGAAATGCTTTAAAGAGGTTGTGGCCAGGGTGCGAGGGGTCAGAGATTAACTTACCCACTCGCTTCCTGGCCCTTGCAGTGCACAGTTCGTCAATGGGGGGGAAAGATGCAGCCATCAACCTTTTCAGCTGATCGGACGATTCGCTGCAGCCTCCGGATGTGATATGTGACATGTGATATATATACAATATCTTAATTTGTGTCATATTATATGTGCAATATCTTAACATTCTATTACTCAGTACTTAAAGTTACTGTTACCGTTATATACACTACAGTCAGAAATTCTAATACGTGTAGAAACACCACTACAATAGCCATATCTAGTGGATACACATAACTTTCCTCCAGTGCTTCAGAAGAACAAATTTCCAGCACAAGTAACATGCAAGTTGTGCATGTGGGTGTTGTGAATCCCAGGTCTTCTGCACAGCTGTACATGGTAATCCAGGCTGTACTCTTATAACCTGTCTAGACCAACAGGCTGGTTGGTAATAAAGGGTCAAACACTTCATCAGAACTGGGAAACAAGCAGAGCAAGGTGACATGCTTCAATGACTATTGACCTGTGGCACTAACATTCAAGGCGATGAAGTGCTTTGAACAATTGTTTGTGATACATATCAACCCCTAGCTTAGAAAATACCTGGGTCCACTGCAATTCACCCACTGCCACAACAGATCAAAAGGGGATGCAATCTCGCTGGCTCTCCACTCTCCACTTTGCACTGGAGCACCTGGTCAATAACATCACGTATCTCAGGCTGTTGTTCATCGACTACAGCTCGGCATTCAACACCATAATCCACACAAACTCAGAGAATTGGGTGTCTGTTTATTCCTATGCAATCGGATCCCCAACTTCCTCATTGACAGACAACAATCAGCAATCGGTATGAATTGGCAACAACACTTCCTCTTTGATAATCATCAACACAGGAGCATATCAAGGCTGTGTGCTCAATTTCCTGCTGTTCTCTCTGGGTGCTCAATTTCCTGCTGTGTTCTCTCTACACCCAGGAGCCTGAAAAATGTGAGCTCAAGAATAGCTTCTTCCAAGCAACCATCAGGCTCTTGAGCACTACACAACACTAACCACAACCCTTTCTCAGCAGCTATAATTTACAATGGACTTTGTTTTGGATGCACTATGAACTTTGGTTTTGCAACACTATGGGTGGTTGTTCAGTATTACTGTTTACTGATTTATAGTATTGTTGATTATTGCATATTTATTGTGTATTAGACTTAGACTTAGATCCTTTATTTGTCATTCAGACCTTTTGGTCTGAACAAAATGTCGTTGCCTGCAGCCATACATATAATAATAAACAACAAAACACACAATAAACACAAATTAACATCCACGACAGTGAGTTCACCAGGCACCTCCTCACTGTGATGGAGGCAAAAATCTTAGGATTACTGTCTCTTCCCTCCTCATTCTCCCTCTGCGCTGAGGCGATATGTTGTTACCCCACCGGGCGATGGTAAGTCAGTCCCGCGGCTCACCGAGCTCCGCAAACGGGCCGGTTCAAGCTCCGCGGCCCGGGTTGGTCGAAGCTGCCGCCCTCCAGTCCAGCGGACGCAGCTGTTGCTGCGGGAGCTCCGGAAAACAGGCACCAGCCTGTGACCTGCGAGCTCCCGACAATGTCGTCCACTGGCTGCGTTGGTGAGCCTCGAGGTTGGTCGCAGGTTGGAGGCCGCCAGCTCCGCCATTAGGCCTCACCGCAGACGGAGGCAGAGAAGGGGGGATACGACAGAAAGAGTTGCATTCCCCCGAAGGGAGAGACAGAAAACCATGTTTCAGCCCCCCCCCCACACATAATACAACCTAATAACCAAAAATTTAACTAAACAAGACAAAAAAAACAACAACAAAAAAGTAAAAACAGACGGACTGCAGGTGAACCGCAGTCGTTCAACAGTGCCGCCACTTGCATAAATAGGCCTGTAAAGCTGCAGCGAGCAAGAATTGAATGTTTCCATTGTTGGTCCAATTAAACACACTTGACTCTTTTGAACTCTACTCTTAAATACTAGAAGTATTGTCAAGGATGCCTACCATTCTGGTCATCCCCTTTTTAAAAGTAAAAAAGGAAGAAGTAAAATACAATAAAAGTAAAAAGTAAGAAGTAAAAGAAAAGGTGAAAAAAAAGAAAGAAAAGAAGAAGAGAGAAAAAGAGAGATAGACAAAGAAAAAAACAAAAGAAGGTAGAAAGACAAAGAAAAGAAACGTTCTCTTGTTGGGGGAAGTACAGGAGCTTGAAAGCACGCATATCCAGATCTTAAGAACTGCTTCTTCTCCAGGGTTACCATACTCCTAAACTAATCACCTGTTTCACATGTTCTTCACAGATGAGCTGCTTTATACTATTATACTTAGCTTTACATCATGCATTATTGCACTTGAGTATTTGGAATAAAGTGCAGTTTTTGCACCGTTCTGCTGTTTTACATTTGATGTTGTATTTGTAGTTTTATCAATCATTACCAGGTATAGTTTACTCTATGAGCTTCATATGAACAAGGGTGTTTATTGCACCCAAGCAAATATGACAGTAAACTAATCTAAAAATGTGAAGTTATTTGAATTATCGAGTGTTATTATATCTTATTTAATATTGTCCCAGCTGGTGATATTCAACAGTTGGAGCTGAACGGATAACCTAATGTGGTGAAACAGAGAACAATCAATCCATATCTGGAAACATAGAAACATAGTAACATAGATATTAGGTGCAGGAGTAGGCCATTCGGCCCTTCGAGCCTGCACCGCCATTCAATATGATCATGGCTGATCATCCAACTCAGTATCCCGTACCTGCCTTCTCTCCATACCCTCTGATCCCCTTAGCCACAAGGGCCACATCTAACTCCCTCTTAAATATAGCCAATGAACTGGCCTCAACTACCCTCTGTGGCAGAGAGTTCCAGAGATTCACCACTCTCTGTGTGAAAAAAGTTCTTCTCATCTCGGTTTTAAAGGATTTCCCCCTTATCCTTAAGCTGTGACCCCTTGTCCTGGACTTCCCCAACATCGGGAGCAAACTTCCTGCATCTAGCCTGTCCAACCCCTTAAGAATTTAGTAAGTTTCTATAAGATCCCCTATCAATCTCCTAAATTCTAGAGAGTATAAACCAAGTCTATCCAGTCTTTCTTCATAAGACAGTCCTGACATCCCAGGAATCAGTCTGGTGAACCTTCTCTGCACTCCCTCTATGGCAATAATGTCCTTCCTCAGATTTGGAGACCAAAACTATACGCAATACTCCAGGTGTGGTCTCACCAAGACCCTGTACAACTGCAGTAGAATCTCCCTGCTCCTATACTCAAATCCTTTTGCTATGAAAGCTAATATACCATTCGCTTTCTTCACTGCCTGCTGTACCTGCATGCCTACTTTCAATGACTGGTGTACCATGACACCCAGATCTCGCTGCATCTCCCCTTTTCCTAGTTGGCCACCATTGAGATAATAGTCTGCTTTCCTGTTTTTGCCACCAAAATGGATAACCTCACAATTATCCACATTATACTGCATCTGCCAAACATTTGCCCACTCACCCAGCCTATCCAAGTCACCTTGCAGTCTCCTAGCATCCTCCTCACAGCTAACATTGCCCCCCAGCTTAGTGTCATCCGCAAACTTGGAGATATTGCCTTCAATTCCCTCATCCAGATCATTAATATATATTGTAAATAGCTGGGGTCCCAGCACTGAGCCTTGTGGTACCCCACTAGTCGCTGCCTGCCATTGTGAAAAGGACCCATTTACTCCTACTCTTTGCTTCACAAAGGCCCACAAAGGATTGTTTAGACAATGACCTTGGAACATAAAACATCAGCAATTATGTTATGGCCTTACTATGAATGTATGTTTTTAGGCGCTCTCCAATCTCCTTCTTCCCATAATGTATCTGTAATTTAAGGATTAAGGTGACACAGAGATCTGCATCTTTATAAACATCTTGGGCTTTTTACCTCCCAGTTTAATGAGAAGAGACAATCACATATTCTGCAGCCCTGAAACTCTGTGCAATCAATTCCTCCCAGGACCAATCAGACTCCTTTGTTTCTCCACTTTATTAGGCCAGATTGTCCATGTTTAATTTATTTCTATTCCACTGCCACTGGTGTTTGGTGGACTGGGTGGGGTGGGAGGACCCGTTGCTCCTCCCGTGCAGCAGGTGGCGCTGCACAGGACAAAGGGAGATGTTTTGAATATAGTTTATCCTGTCTGTAGACAGTGCGTGTGCATGACTTTTGAGTTGTCTTGCTGCCAGCATTGAGTAAAGCATTAAAGAATTCTGTTGTAAATTAATTACTTTCAAGTTTTGTGCAGACCTAGAAAACGAACACGAAGGTGGTGTCAGAAGTGGAATACTTCAGATTGCGTCCAAAGACCTAGATAAGAGCCTATTATTTTATTTTAAAAAACGAACTAACATGTCACGGCAATTTGATCGTTTCGATCCCAAGCGTGCAAGGTGGTCGTCGTATTTAATGCGCTTTGAGTTTTATTTTGAAAGTATGGCAATTACGACTGACCCGAGGGAGAAGGCTCTCTTGTGTTCATCAATGTCTCCAGAAAATTTTGTACTGCTTCAAAATTTACTTTCAGAAGAAGTAACTGAAGCCTCATATGCTGAAATCACAACGGCTTTGCAGCTGCATTTCGAAGAAAGTCGAAATTTCCTCGCAGCTCGCCTTGATTTCTACAGGATGGTGCAACAGGAAGGGCAATAGATTACCAAATTTCTTGCCGAACTTCGCACCAAAGGCAAAGGCATCTGATTTTAAAACTCAATGCTGCAAAAAGTGCCAAGACAATGCGTTGCAGGATAGACTGGTCATGGGCTGCTGGCACACATTCATCCAGCAGGCGATTCTCAAGGAATCGGACGCCTCATTGAAGAATGTGCTGCAGTGTGCTGAGATGGCCGAGCTGCCTGGTAAAGAATTGCACTAAGTGGCTGGCGAAACAGCGTCAAAGCTCCCTCAGGAGGTGCATACAGTTCGTCAGACTCGTCCGCAATGCCTGAAACCACTGGATTGACCCAGAGCAAATCCTGAGAAAGTGGGACAGTTTCAAAAGAGCAGTTTCCCTATGGGGGGAGGATCGAAACAATGTTACCGGTGCGGCTCGACTGCTCATCATCACCATGCGTGTGCGTATATCAAGTCCGTTTGTTATGTCTGTTACCGAAAAGGTCATATCGAGGCAGTGTGTCAATCCGTAGGAAAGCTGAGAAAGGGCAATAAAGCACAAAACACAGTCGACCAAATCGCGGAGACCATTCCTATTGAAGTGCTCGGTGTGTCCACGATCGGCGACAAGACGAGGATTTTGCTGCGGGTCTTGAACGTCGATCTACAGTTGCAGGTGGACACTGGTGCGGCTGTATCGCTAGTGGGTCAGGACATCTGGGAGAGGATCGGATTGCCAAAAATGAAACCAGCCAACATCCGCCTTTTCGTATACGGACGACAGCCCATTCCCACGAAAGGCAAATGCCTGTGATGGTATGACACAGATGTTGCTGCTGAATGTCATTGGTAAAGAAGGTACATCCCTGTGTGCCATCGACTGGATCCATGCTGTCAAGCTTGACATGAAATCCTTCATTTGTGATGGATCAATTATGGCATTGTCATCGATCACAGATTGCAACATGGTCAGCAAGTGCGAGAATAACCTGTGAAAACAGGACGTTGAATGGCACTGGTCCAAAGAGTGTGACCATGCAGTCAGCAGGTTGAAGGAGATGCTTGCCCAGAAGATGTAATTGGTCCACTATGACCCATTGATGCCGATCTCACTGGCCGCCGATGCATCACTCTCTGGTCTTAGAGCAGCAATCTCACAAATGGTGCCGAATGGCAAGGAAGAACCAATTGCGTTTGCGTCCAAAACGCTGAAGACTGCCGAGAAAAGCTACAGTCAAGTGGAGAAAGAACAGTATACAGATAAAGCAAATATTGATATCTCTTCAAAAGAGAATGAGGAAAACTCTGTTGACTCTGAGCCTTTAGCAAGATTTGTGAAACGCAAAAAAGGCTGGCAAAAAAGAGTGAAGCGTGGTCCAGCTAAATGGAGACGTTCAAACTGGAAAGGGGGAATGTGATGTTTGGTGGAATGTGTGGGGTGGGAGGACCCATTGCTCCTCCTGTGCAGCAGGTGGCGCTGCACAGGACAAAGGAAGATGTTTTGTATATAGTTTATCGTGTCTGTAGACAATGTGTGTGCAGCCATTTTGAGTTGTCTTGCTGCCAGCATTGAGTAAAGCATTAAAGACTTCTGTTGTAAATTAAAGACTCTCAAGGTTTGTGCAGACCTAGAAAACGAACACGAAAACTGCCAGAAATTAAAGATCAAAATATTATTTTTACTTCTAGGCTTTCACTTTTCAGTGATTATGAACATGATTTTTACTTTCCATCCAATATTCACTTGTCTCATTTGGGTCCCTATCTACCCAGCTACTTCACAGTCAAGATAGGGAGATTTTGCTTTGATCAGTAGTGTTAATAAATTAAAGCAAATCTGTACTTTACCTCATTTCCAAACTCCAGTTTCATTGAATTCAATGAGGTAGAATTGCAGAAGCAGAGCGCAAAACATAATGTGTTTATGTGTTTATCAAAACTAATCCAAAGACAACATTTTACATTTTTTTTTTGTATTTTAAATATTTACATTGCAATTAAGATCACAGCTCATCTGAAAGTCCAGAAAATACTCAACCATGACTTTACTGCAAGCCATTAATCTTCATGAATATTTTTCTTCTATGCTTTGAAGAAGATGACTTTAGACACATTTTAACATGAGTTGGTGTTAATTTATTGTCAATAGGTTTGCATAACACATCCTCCAGTAACCTCCAATCTGTAGTAATCCTCTGGTGGTTACTTGCTCAGTTTCTTCCACAATCTTCATTTTCCACTGCTACTTGCTCAGTTAGACAATTACGGAAAATATTTTTTAAAAACCCTTCAAATCTCGAAATCTGAAATAAAACTGAAAAGGCTCAACACTCAACATGTAAAGCAGGATCTGTGAAAAGAAGAAACAGAGTTAAAATTTGAGGTGGATGACCTTTCACAAGACCTGGACATATGATAAAATAAGTATGGTTTAAGTTGTAGTGAAGGGGATGAGTCGTGAAAACAGGGAATGATGCTTCAATCACTTCATTAGTAGGGCAGCACAGTTGTGCAGCGGTAGAGTTGCTGGATTTTAGCACTTGCAGCACTGGAGACCCAGGTTCAATCCCAACTACGGGTTCTATCTGTACAGAATTTGTACGTTCTCCCCATGACTGCATAGGTTTTCTCCGAGATCTTCGGTTCCCTCCCAGACTCCAAGGACATACAGATTTGTAGATTAATTGGCTTGGGTTTGTATACTTGGTAAAAGTGTAAATTGTCCCTGGTGTGAGTAGGTTTGTGTTAATGTGTAGGGATCGCTGATCAGTGCGGACTCGGTGGTCTGAATGGCCTGTTTCCACACTGTATCTCTAAAACTAAAAAAAAATAAATGTACTGGGAAAGAGAGGGAACAAGTTACTTTCACGAAGAAGTAGTGGGGAATTATGTATGTTTTACTACATTCATATATAATTATTTAGTTGTAGAACACTTTAGACTGTCCAAGGACATTAGTGATAATTCTATAGATGCAAACCTTTTACTTTCTTTACATAAGTTTACTTAAAACCACCGAATATTCCTTTATAAAGGCAATATTCTTTAGGAACTAGTGCATTTGTCTTCTGAGATTGTTCTATTTTTTTTATTCTGGTGAATCATTATACAGTTACTCACTTGGCAGTCATTTTTGGAATATTTGAATTTACCTATGGGCATGGCAATTTGAAAATGTTTTAATAATGAAAAGGGCCATCTTATCTTTGTAAATCAACTTGTGAGGTAAAATCAGAGTTATATTTTCCATCTGTTGGTGCAGAATGCAACAAATCTAGCGTTGCTCAATATTAAGCTTGCTATCACTGTTGTCCAGCTTTTGCTCGGTCAATATCTGAGGCGATTTCCAATTGGAGTGAACATTGCACAATAATTGCACATCCTCTTTCAGATCCTTTACTGAACACTGGGCCATTAATTTGATGATCTAGTTCGAGTCAGCAAAATGTTAGAGAATAAGGTTACAGATTGTGGTTGAATAGAATACTGCTGCTGATGCCACAAAACTCATAAAACTCAAAAATCATCATGTCCTAATCAGAGAGTCATATAACAAGGAACAGGCCCTTTGATTCATTGTACCGATGCACTGCTAGCAATTTACAGTTGTATGTTAAAGTACCACCAGCATGTCTTTGTAAATCAACTTGTGAGGAAAAATCAGAGCCTCCGAGGGAAACCCATGCATTCAAAGGGGAACATGTAAATTGTGCAGAGGCTAACTGCTGCATCATTGTGCCATTTCTTTTAAAAATCATTTGTTAGAGTGTTTCAATTTTCTCCCAATTTTCTAACAGTGCAGGTCTGCAGGTTAATTGGCCACTATAATTTGCTGCTAGTGTCGGTGAATGGTAGAAACTGGGACGAAGTTGATCGGAATCGGGGAGTTGAAATCACATTGAAAATAACAGGGGAACGGAATTGTTCAATATCAATGAGTATTGACTCTTTGGGTAGAAATATCTCCATTTATGAAATATGGCAGTGTTTCCTCACTATACAGAAAACAGTCATTCAGCCCATTGGGTCTCTGGCTGCACTCAGAGAACACCTCTGAATCCCATTCTTTAATAATTGCCCTGGAAACTGCTCTTTCGCACAAATCCATTGACTCTTCCTAATTCTCATTCCAGCTAATTACACTCAGCCAAATTAATAGTAAATTTCAGAATCAGAATCAGAATCACACTTTATTCACCAAGTATGTTTTGCAACATACGAGGAATTTCATTGGCCAGGTCAGTCATACATTTAAAAGCAACTGAACACTCAAAAAAACACATTTTAACATGAACATCCACCACAGTGACTCCCACACATTCCTCACGGCAAAATAAAGTATCTTCCTTCTGTTCTTCCTCGGTCATGGGCCTCGAGCCCCCGTTGGTGGGATGATCCTGACTCCTGTAGCCAGTGCCGTTCGGGCCCTCTGTGTTGAGGCGATCAATCTCCCGCTCCGGGGGGATGTCAGCTTCCCCGCGCCAGGCGATCGAACCTCGCTTCGGGGCTGGTCGAACTGGCCTCACCTGAAACGACGAGCCCTTGATGGTGATTCCGCGGTGGTCACGGTGGGAGCGAACCCAGGCAAGGCATCAGCTCCGATGTTAAGTCCACGCCCTGTGGTGGGGCTCACGACAGTCTGAGGAGGCTTACAGATCCATCGATGGTAGCCCGCAGAGCCCGGAGAATGTGATCCGAAAATTGATCACATCTCTGGGAAGGTAAGATAAAAAAAGTTTCCCCGATCCCCTCCCCCCTCCCCCCACATAAAACAAACCGAAGAACATTAAGACAAACTTTTAACGCATTAAAAAATAACAAAAGGAAAGAAAATACGAACAGACTGCATGGCAGGGCAGCCATCTCCCTGGCGCCCTTGGTGGTTTGCATCATAAAATTTGAAACATTGGAGGAAACTGGATCATGCAGGGAGCCCCACACAACCACAGGGAGAATATGCAAATTCCATGTTGTCCAAACTGGAGGTCGGAATCAGGGTCAGCAGCACTGTTATGTCACGGTGCTGCACTTGTGTTCCTTTTCCTTGACAGCTCAGAATTTCCTCGAACATTTAAATATATTCTTCTCATGCAAGAGACCTATTACAACCAACCGCAAAGTAGTGGCCTCAAGACCTACTTTTATAAACATGGCAACAACTTTAATGTAGGACACATTAGGTCTGAAGATAAAAAATCTTCCCTGAACTTCACCTCTGATTGAATTCAGAAGTAAGCAAGTGTGACATACTGAGAAAAAATGATGAGCATTTCCTGGCCATGAGAAGTTAGTTTGTATTTATTCTGAGAACAACAGATTTGGCAACGTGACATATATTTGACCGTCACAATTTCTTTTTTTATATTATTTTCATAATTCGTAATAAGTTTTGTCTGGCTCTTTCTTGTCGAGCTGTTTGTTTACAAAGTGAGTATAAATGTCCAGATTATTCATCAAGATAACGCAGAAACTATTTGTCTGTTACCAAGTTGCCAAGAAATTTATATGTCTAAAATAAGAGGGATGAGGAAAGAGGAGAGGGGTGAGCGGGAGAGTGAGGGGGGGGAGGGGGGAGGGGAGGGGGGAGGGGAGAGGGGAGGGGAGGAGGGGGGGGGAGGGGAGGGGGTTGGGAGAGAGAGGAGGGGAAGAGAGAGGTGGAGGACAGAGGGGGGAAGGGGGGTAGAGAGGAGGGGGTAGAGAGGGGGAGGGCAAGGAGGAGGAGGTACAGAGGTGGAGGGAAAGGAGGGGGTAGGGGTAGTAGAGAGTTGACAGGAGAGAGGAGGGGAGAGAGGAGGTGGAGCGAGAGGAAGTGGGGAGAGGGGAGGTGGGGAGAGAGGAGGAGGAGTGGGGAGAGGGAGGTGGTGAAAGTGGAGGAGGTAGAGAGGAGTGGGTGGAAAGGGAGGGGGTGTGGGGAAAGGGAGGGGGAGAGGGGGGGGGGGGTGAAGAGGGGGAGGGGAAGGGGAGGGTAGAAGGGGAGGGGGGGAGGGGGAGGGAGGGGGGGGGAGCGGAGGGGGGAGGGAGAGAGGAGAGAGAGGATGGAGAGAGTGGGGGGGGGGAGGTGGGGAGGGAAGGGGAGGGGAGGGAGGGAGGGAGGTGGGGAGAGAGAGTAGATGGGAGAGAGGGGGGAGAGAGGAGGGGGGCAGAGAGGAGAGTAAACCTAGCAATTACAGACCTGTTAGTTTGACGTCAGTGGTGGGCAAATTAATGGAAAGGATACTTAGCGATAATATATATAAGCATCTGGATAAACAGGGTCTGATTAGGAACAGTCAACATGGATTTGTGCCTGGAAGGTCATGTTTTTTTTTTTTTTTAATATTTTATTTTATTAGAAGTAAGCACAGTCATATGGCACCAAAGTGCCTAATATATATTTTCATAATACATTTTATGTACAACTTCTTTTTTTTTTGTTACATTGAAAAAAGATGAGAATAAGAAAAAGAAGTTAGATAGTAAAGGATAGAAAAATGTGAAATATATAGTGTGTGAAGAAAGAAAACGAGTAAATGAAGAAAGTTGAGAGAGAAAATAGTGAAAAGAAAAGGAGATCAATATTTATAGTCTTGACCAACCCTCGTCCAGTCCTGAAACAGTTATTTTTTACAATTGTGTTGCACCATATGATTCCAAAAAAACGACGAATGGAGACCAACTCGTTATGAATTGGTCTGATTTATCCATTAGGAGGAATCGCATTTCCTCAAGATGAGCGGTGTCCAACATACTTGCAATCCACATTTTAAGCGTTGGTATTGATGTACCCTTCCAAAATTTAAGTATTAATTTTTTTGCTATTATTAAACCATAATTAAGGAATAGATTTTGAGACGCGTTCAATTTATTCCCATCTTCCATTACACCAAATATAATCATTTCAGTATTAGGTTCCATTCTTGTCTTGAATAATTTTGTAAGTATTTCAAAAATATCCTTCCAAAATCTATAAAGTTTTATGCAGGAAACTAAGGAGTGTGTTATAGTTGCCTTTTGGGCTAGACATTTATCACAAGTGGCGGATATATTTGGATAAAATTTGTTCAATCTTGTTTTTGAATAATATAATCTATGTACAATTTTAAATTGTATTAGATTATGTCTTACATTAATTGAACATTTGTGAATATATATCAGGTATTTTTCCCATTTAACCTTCGTAATTTTTATCATTAATTCCCGTTCCCACTCTTCTCTAAGTACCTCTGTCGATGGTAGGTCTATATTTAGAATACTATTATATAAATAGGATATTAATTTTTGTGAGTCAGCTTCAATATTCATTGCTTCTTCCAATAAGTCAGGAGTTACTTTTTGATATCCTTGTATATATTTTTTCACAAAGTCGCAAATCTGAAGATATTTAAAATATTGGTTGTTTTTCAATTTAAATTTTAATTGTAGTTGTTGGAATGATAGTAGGTTTCCTATTTCGTACATATCCCTGATCCTTCTAATTCCGAGACTTTCCCATTGGTTATATGTCTTATCAATAAGAGATGGTTTAAATAAAGGGTTATTCGCAATTGGCATTAACAGTGATAGATTTCTTAATTTTAAAGATAATTTTATTTGTTTCCAAATTCTTATTGTACCATATATAATTGGGTTCTTCTTATATATTGTGTTATTCAGTTTTTTGGGGGGAAAAGAGGATCGTTCCTATATTACAAGGATGACAATCCTCCTTCTCCATTTTTATCCATTCTGTCTGTTGTTGTATAGAACTATCCAACCAATAAATCATATTCTTAATATGCACTGCCCAGTAATAATACATAAAATTCGGAAGTGAAAGTCCCCCGACCTCTTTTGGTTTACATAAGTGTTTTTTTGTGATTCTATGTGATTTATAGTCCCAAATATAATTTGTAATGTTAGAGTCTAATTTAAAAAAAAAATATTTTGGTATATATACCGGTATAGACTGAAATAGGTATAGTAATTGTGGTAAGAAGATCATTTTTATTGCATTTATTCTACCTAATAATGATAAGGGAAGTGTTTTCCAAAATTTAATCCGTGTATTAAGTTTATTTAATAAAGGTATGAAATTAGCATTGAATAATGCTTTATATTTTCTAGTAATCTGAATACCCAAATATTTAAATTTTTCTGTTGCGATTTTAAAGGGGAACTTCAGTAAGTGTGTAGGTTCTTGAGGTTTTAATGTCATGATTTCGCTTTTGTTCCAGTTTATTCTATATCCAGAAAAAGACCCAAATTCCTCTATTAAGTTTAATAAATTTGGTATGCTCGTTTGTGACTTTGTAATATATAAAAGTATATCGTCTGCATATAATGAGATTTTATTCTTTGAGTCCCTGGTATTATAGCCCTGAATATTCGGATGAATTCTTATACTTTCAGCCAGGGGTTCTATCATAAGGGCAAATAGCAGGGGTGATAGTGCACATCCCTGCCTATTACCCCTTGATAGTTGAAATTTTTGAGATAACATGTTATTAGTTAAAATTCTTGCCATCGGTTTATCATATAATAATTTTACCCATGTTATAAAATTCTCTCCCATGTTAAATTTTTGTAGTACTTTATATAAGTATTGCCATTCTACCTGATCAAATGCTTTCTCTGCATCCAAAGAAATAATTGATATATCTTCTTCCTCTACTTTATGCGAGTACATTATATTAAACAGGCGTCTCAGATTATTAAATGAGTATCTTTTAGGTATAAACCCCGTTTGATCAGGGTTTATCAGTTTACTAATATATTTGCTTAATCTACTTGCTAAAATCTTTGCTAAAATTTTCTGATCTGTATTTAAAAGTGATATAGCTCTGTACGAGCCCGGATCTTCTAAATCTTTATCTTTTTTTGGAATAAGCGTAATAGTTGATTCTGTTAGTGTTTCAGGTAGTTTGTTTTCTTTAAAAGCATGGGAGTATAAATTAAATAAATAAGGGGCCGTTATCTCCTGAAATTTTTTATAAAATTCATTATTAAAACCATCTGGTCCCGGTGTCTTACCATTTTTCAACGATTTTATTGTTTCACCTATTTCTTTGATTGTAATTTGAGCTCCTAGTTCCTCTTGTTCCAAAGGGTCCAGTATTGGAAGATTACAGTTATCTAGAAATTTTTTTATTTTACTATCTTCTATTTTAATTTTAGATGTATATAAGTTTTGGTAAAATTGGGCAAATCTATTATTAATATCTTTAGGTAGTATTAGTAATTCGCCTTTCTCTGATTTAATTTTGGTTATAGTATTTTCCCTTTCTTTTTTTTGCAATTGGCGAGCTAAAAGTTTATGTGGCTTGTCACCAAACTCAAAATGTTCCTGTTTTGTAATTTGGAATAGTCTTATTACTCTTGCCGATAAAATTCGATTAAGTTTAAATTTCAGTAATACTATCTTATTGTGTTTATCTGTCGTGGAATCTTTGGCATTATCCAACTCTAACTGTCTGATTTCTTGTTCTAACAACAATTGTTCTGTCCTATTCATTTTATTTTGAAAACTTTGGTATGAAATTATAATTCCTCTCATAAATGCCTTAAAAGTTTCCCATAATAAGGAAGGCGAAGTACCTGGTATATCATTTGTATCAAAAAAAAGTTTCATTTGTTGTTTTAAATATTGATAGCCTTGCACGTCATTTAAAATATGTGTATTAAACCTCCAAAAAAATTTTTTACCCGCCATTCCCTCAAATTTTACTGAGAATGTCAACGGAGAGTGATCTGAGATACTACTAATGTGGTATGTTGGGTTGTTTGTATAAGGCATTAATTTCATGTCCACTAAAAAATAATCAATTCTTGAATAAGTTTTATGCACCGGAGAGTAAAACGAGTATTCCCTTCCAACTGGATTAGCAGATCTCCATACATCTATTATATTAGTATTTTTTTTATATGTATTTAGAAGTTCGCTAGTTTTAGATTTTAAATTACTCTTCTTTTGTTTTGATGACTTATCTAGATATGAATCTAAAACACAGTTAAAGTCCCCCCCTATTATCACATTTTGGTAATTAAACTCTGATATTATATCAATAATTTTATCAAAAAATTGGGGGTTGTCAAAATTCGGAGCATAAATATTTATCAAAGTTAGTGGGGTTGCATAAATTTCACCCGAGACTATAGTATACCTTCCCTCTTTATCTGATATAGTATTCTTTAATTTAAAAGGAATACCTTTCCTAATAAGAATAGCTGTACCCCTAGATTTAGAAGTAAATGAGGAGTAGTATGTTTGGCCTATCCAATTCGCCTTTAATCTTATTTGTGTTTGTTGTTTCATGTGGGTCTCCTGCAAAAACATTATGTCGCTTTTCAACGATTTTAGTTGGGCAAAAATTTTACCCCTCTTAATTGGTTCGTTGGCACCCCTTATATTCCAACTACAAGATGTAATTCCTCCATTCTTTATTTGTTTATCGTCTTGCATTGTAATCAGGGTAATATTCCTGAATCATATGGTGCAACCAAATACCTCAGAATTTTAGGACTTGGGTGGTCATCCCGGTTTATTAGATTTATATTGCATCTCCTTCTTGTAAAGTGCCTTAGAAAAAGAAAAAAAGAATGTGATATACAATTACTTTCAAAAAAATTAAACAGATAAAAATTGTGCTTTAAAAAAAAAAAGGTGCTATTAAGGTATCTAAGGGAAGATACCTTAAGGACGAATAGCCATCAATGATGGCAAAAAATGTATCGACCTCCGTGATGTTGTTATACATTGAGCTCCTCCCCCTTGGTGAATCCTCATAAAAAGTTACATACCGTTTCATATTTTGTCTTTTCTTATATGAGTTTATCAAACCAGTGCGTGACAGCCGAGAGAAAAAATAAAAAATTAAAAAAAAAAAGTTACCAGGAAGAGACATAAGGAGTAAAAAAAAAAACCCCAAAACAAATATAGAACACAACATATACACGATTTTGTATAAGTATATATGTCCTTCCAATTATCCAATCTTAATCTAATCTAAACTTTCCAATATATATCCCCCCAGGATTCTTACATAATATCCCATTCTATAACTACCATACATCATACAGGCCGGTACCAAAGGGTTAACTACCATACAGGCAGGTGCCAAGGGGTTAAACTTTGAGCTTTTCACCCAAGGTTGAATATAACCAAGCTCTCTGAATAACACATTCCAACGAGATAAGCTTTTTAATTGTCTGGTTAGCTCGGCCATTTTAATCAGTTCAAAGCTCTGTAAAAAGTTCAATCTTCTTCTTTGTCGGCAGCTTGCCCCGATGTTTTCTTAACGATGTCCTCTGCATACTGTAAAGCTTTTCCGGGCACTGCAAATGAGCGTTCAACGCCATTATAAGATATCTTCATTTTTCCGGGAAAGTAAACTCCATATCTTACTCCCGGGACATCCCTCAAAGTGTGTCTTGCCGGTGTAAACAATCTCATTTTCTGGACTACCTCAGGAGAGTAATCGCGAAATATTCGCACATTATCCCCATGGTATGTTAGCTTCTTGCCATGAATGATCTTTTTCAATATAAATTCCACTGAAGAGATGTCACGGAATTTCACGATTATCTGTCTTGAATAATTTTTTCCTTTTGCAACATACCCAACTCGGTTAGCGACGTCTATTCTTGGTTCTTCTGACAGTTCAAAGACATCTTTGAGCAAATCAGTAACGAAAGTACATGCTTGAGATTCATGCCCTTCACGTCCTTCCTTTACTCCAAGTATTCTCAAGTTATATCTCCGAGTTCTTGATTGCAGGTCCAGACATTTATCAGTCATTCTTCCAAGTTTTTCCTCTTCAGTTTTCTGTGATTGTTTCAAACTCTTTATTTCCGAGACAATCTCTTTTATCTCATTCTCCATTTCTTCCATTATCTCGTCCAGCTTTCCGAAATCATCCTTTACACCTTTAAATTTCTTGTTGTAATCATTTTCAATTCTGACACACTCTGATGTTAATCTCTTATCAAATTCCTTATTCTGCTTTTTCAGTTCTTTTAACTCACTGCAAGTATTATCAATTTTTTGAGAAAGTTTCTCCATGCTAGTTTCCATGTGAGACTCCATACTTTGCATCTTCTCCAGTGTAATGTTAATTGTAGCATTCATATCTAAAAGCAATTGCTTCACTTCTTTCTCCTTCTTGTCTCCTTTTGTTGCCATTTCAAACAGAGACCCTTGTCTGTATGAATCTTCTTCTTCTGAACCTTCTTCTGTCGTTTGCAGAGTATCCAATACTTTCTCGAGCTGAAGGCTGATTGTGTTTTTCACTGGCGCCCTTGAACGATTATCTCTGCTCATTTAAACTCATTTAAACACCCGATTTCACCATTAATCTCCCCGATTTTCACGTCTTCTTCTGATGATATCACCCTTATACAACACCAGGCAACTTCGGTGAGTTTTTTTAAAATCGGTGCTGACTTAAAACGGCTTTTACAATTTTTTTTACGGGGGAGAAGCTCAATGCCACGCCTTAATTCTCCATGACGCCGCCGGAAGTCTGGAAGGTCATGTTTGACTAACCTTCTTGAATTATTATTATTTGAAGAGGTTACTCGGGAAATTGATGAGGGTAAAGCAGTGGATGTTGTATACATGGACTTCAGTAAGGCCTTTGATAAGGTTCCTCACGGAAGGCTGGTTAAGAAGGTTCAATGGTTGGGGATTAATGGAGGAGTAGCAAGACGGATTCAACAGTGGCTGAATGGGAGATGCCAGAGAGTAATGGTGGATGGTTGTTTGTCAGGTTGGAGGCCAGTGACTAGTGGGGTGCCACAGGGATCTGTGTTGGGTCCACTGTTGTTTGTCATGTACATCAATGATCTGGATGATGGTGTGGTAAATTGGATTAGTAAGTATGCAGATGATACTAAGATAGGGGGTGTTGTGGATAATGAAGTAGATTTTCAAAGTCAACGGAGAGATTTATGACAGTTGGAAGAGTGGGCTGAAAGATGGCAGATGGAGTTTAATGCTGATAAGTGTGAGGTGCTACATCTTGGCAGGACAAATCAAAATAGGACGTACATGGTAAATGGTAGGGAATTGAAGAATGCAGATGAACAGAGGGATCTGGGAATAACTGTGCACAGTTCCCTGAAAGTGGAATCTCACGTAGATAGGGTGGTAAAGAAAGCTTTTGGTGTGTTGGCCTTTATAAATCAGAGCATTGAGTATAGAAGTTGGGATGTAATGTTAAAATTGTACAAGACATTGGTGAGGCCAATTCTCGAGTATGGTGTACAATTTTGGTAATCTAATTATAGGAAGGATGTCAACAAAATAGAGAGAGTGCAGAGGAGATTTACTAGAATGTTGCCTGGGTTTCAGCAACTAAGTTACAGAGAAAGGTTGGACAAGTTAGGGCTTTATTCTTTGAAGCGCAGAAGGTTAAGGGGGGACTTGATAGAGGTCTTTAAAATGATGAGAGGGATAGACAGAGTTGACGTGGATAAGCTTTTCCCACTGAGAGAAGGGAAGATTCAAACAAGGGGACATGTCTTGAGAATTAAGGGGCAGATGTTTAGGGGTAACATGAGGGGGAACTTCTTTACTCAGAGAGTGGTGGCTGTGCGGAGGTAGAAGGAAGGTTGAGGGAACAAAAGTTATTGAGGATACATTAGTCAAGGGTACAAACAAAAATGTTTATGGTGGCAAATTGATTTCAGAATGATATGTAGCTCTAGAAACAAGGAACTGCAGATGGTAGTTTACAAAAAAAGACGCAAGATGCTGAAGTAACTCGGCATGTCATGCAGCATATCTGGAGAACATGGATAGGTGGCGTTTTGGGATGGGGCTCTTCTGCGGACTGATTATGGGGGTGGGAAACAAAGCTGGAAGGGACAATGTGAAGTACAAAACCTGGCAAGTACAAGGTTGATACAGGTGAGGGGTGGTTTTGATATACAGATAGTTGGACAAAAGCCAGAAATGAAAAGACAGTCGTTGTGAGCAAAAAGTATTGAAGATTTGCAAATTATGAAGCTAGAGGAAGGAATGTAGGTAGAAAGGAATGGGTAGGAGAGAAATGGATGCGTCCAGGCGGGATGCAGAGGAGGGGTAGGGTGGTGGGGGGTAGGGTAGATAGAAGGGGAGGAGGAAAAAGAGGGAGTTGGGTTTTGGTATATTCCTTAAATTGGAGAATTCAATCTTCACACCATTAGATTGTAAACTACCCAAGTAGAATATGAGATGCTTTAGTTTAGTTTAGACACAGCGTGGACATTAGCCCTTGAGCCCACCGTCCATGCTGATCAACACTAGATCTATACTACACTCTTGGGACAATTTACAGAAGCCCATTAACTTACAAACCTGCACGTCTTTGTAATGTGGGAGGAAAGGAACTTGGGAGTGCTGGTGCAGGAAAGGGTCCCGTTAATCCCTAAATTGCCGGAATATTTTAAGATGTTAGGTAAGATAGTTACTCCTTGTATTACAAGGGAGCAAGAATAAAAGTAAAAGGATTGTGCAGGTAACTGCATGATGGGAGAAACGTTTCAAAGGGGAGGGTTAATAGATTTTTGGGGTGTTGAGACCAAAAGACTTTGATGGAACTCAGAGAGAAATATTGATGAGTAAAGTCAAATAAATTGGTAGATTTCAAGATTTCATGAAAGGCACCAAGTCAACATGGTTTCATAGGCAAATCACTTCTGAGAAATTGATGTGGGATATTTGAGGATATAACAGATGAGTTTGATAGAGTGGCACCTGTAGGTATGTATTTGGACTAAAGTCATTTAACAAGGTACAGTATAAAAAATGTGGTGCATGAGCTAATAGTTCATGGTATTGAAGAAAATGCAATATCATCGTTTGAAAACTGATTAACACTCAGTGTTAAAATATAGACTGTTGGAATTGGCAGTTGGAATAAATGGGACTATTTCTGGTTTGATGGATGATACTTGTGGAGTACACAGAGATCAGTTCTTTGCCATTAGTTACTTACTGTTTATATAAAGGACCCCAAGGGAAAAATAGAACGAAAAGTATCTGGATTTATGGATGTCATGAAAAAAGGTAGAGAACAAATAATGATGATGATATTGTCATACGTGATAGGAGGAGAATTAAACCATCTGGCCTATCAAGTCTACTCCGCCATTCTCCTGCCTTCTCCCCATTACCCTTGACACCTGTACTAATCAAGAATCTATCATACTCTGCCTTAAAAAATATCTATTGACATGGCCCCCACAGCCTTCTGTGGCAAAGAATTCCACAGATTCACCACCCTGTGACTAAATTAATTTCTCCTTATCTCCTTCTTAAAGTAATGTCCTTTAATTCTGAGGCTATGACCTCTAGTCTTAGACTCTCCCATTAGTGGAAACATCCTCTCCACATCCACTCTGTCCAAGCCTTTTACTATTCGGTAAGTTTCAATATGGGTCCCCTCATCCTTCTAAACTCCAGTGAATACAGGCCCAGTGCCGTCAAATGCTCATTGTCACTGTGCAACGAGATATGGAGAGATTGAGTGAATGGGTGAAAACTTGTCAAATGGAATTTAAATGGAAAGTGTGATTATTGAACAAAAGATTATTACCAAAATGCGAAAAAGACTGCAAATGTGTGAAATATCGAGCGATCTACGTAATCTTGAGCATGAATCGCAAAATGTTAGCAGGTAAGTACAGCGTTGTTAAAAGGACAAATGACATATTGGCCTTTAATGTGAATGAGAAATAGAGAGGTTTTGCTGTAATTTATAGGATTTTGGTGAGACCATACTTGGAAAACTGGCAGTAATCCAAAAGATATTCATCAGATTAATAGAGACACAAGAGACTGCATGTTGGAATCTGCAGCAAAAAAAAAACAAGCTACTAAAGGAACTCAATTGGTTGAGCAGGATCTTTGGGAGTAAAGGAAACATTAACAATTCGTCTCCATGATCATCATCAGTCATGATCATTTTGGATTTCGAGGAAGGCTTAAAGGACACATGGGCTACTCCTGACTCTATTTTCTTGTGTTCTTATGTTCTATGATGCACAAAGATTCCCAATGTACATTTCAGATATCATGGGGTTGAACATGAATTATATATGCTCTACTCCTGGATACTTGACAGAGTATCTATATATTATTAAAACTCTAATCTTGTTTGTTTTGATGTCTGCCTGTGAGTGAGTGAGTGAGTGAGTGAGTGAGTGAGTGAGTGAGTGAGTGAGTGAGTGAGTGAGTGAGTGAGTGAGTGAGTGAGTGAGTGAGTGAGTTCCTGAAATTATGCCAAAATGGTACATGATAGAACTACAATCTTTGCACCACATTACTCACAATTATCATGTGGTGTGTTTTCATCAAGTTTCATTTAGATTGATGTTATATTTTACAAATTATTCACATTTTTTAATTTTACAAAATCCAGTTTGAGAAAGAATGACTTGAACACTGCAGTGGCAGTTACAGTGGCAGTTACAGATATGATGTCACAATGGGATCTCATCTGCAACAATGTTGCAATCACAGAACACCGAGTCCTGGCAGAGGGAGGCTGAACAGGAGTGGGAGGGAGTGCTGGTGGATAAGGGAAAATGAGCCGCCCCAGCGCAGTTGGGGCCTATGGGTAAGTGGTGGAATATTGCTTTGAGTGAACAGGTTGCGTTGGGAGAATGGGTGAGCGGTGGAATATTGCGTTAGGGGAACTGTTTACATTGGTCCACCAGACCTCCCGTGTGACAGGGACCCAATGGGCCCCACTTGGTCTAGTATTATCATAAAATCATTAAAATAAACCATTGCCCAGTGAATGTTTTTAAGCACTTCCATGAAGTCAAATTAGTATGAATGCCTCTACTGGTCCCATGATTATTCAACAATTTTGAAGTAGTTTGTTCTGTACCCTCAGAATTCCCCATGGGTCAACTATATTTACCTGAATGTTTTCCTTTCCAAGGGAGAGAAAAATAATTTGAAACTTGGACAATTCAAAGAAGATAGGATAACACTAAGGACACTAGAGATAATGAAGGCATTATAATTATAGGCATTTGTAGCAGAAATATCAATAATCACAAAGGTTAGAAATTAAATGAACATATATGCATCTTGAAAAGATAATTTGTCTGCCAAAGTTAATCAAGTGTGAAGGGAAGGCAACTCAAAGAATAATTTTGTATAGAATTATATAACACGATTATATCTCAATGATTAGAAAATGACACAGAGACTGAAGGATCGTTTGCTTTGGAAGAATTTGAAAAGTGTGAAACTTGGAAGGTTATTTCAAAGACTGTTCTGTGCAGTTGTTCTTCTGCAGTTTTACAGGGTCCCAGTGAGATCACACCTGGAGTATTTTGTGCAGTTTTGGTCCCCAAATTTGAGGAAGGACTTTCATGCCATTGAGGGAGTGCAGCGTAGGTTCACAAGGTTAATTCACGGCATGGCGGGACTGTCATATGTTGTTAGAATGGAGCGGCTGTGCTTGTTTACTCTGGTATTTAGAAGGATGAGGGGGATTATTGAAACATGTAAGATTATTAAGGGTGTGGACACGCTAGAGGCAGGACACATGTTCCCGATTTTGGGGGAATCCAGAACCAGGGTCCACAGTTTAAGAATAAGGGGTGTGCCATTTAAAATGGAGATGAGGAAATAATTTTTCATACAGAGAGTTGTGAGTCTTTGGAATTCTCTGCCTCAGAGGGCAGTGGAAGCCGGATCTCTGAATGCTTTCAAGAGTTACAGCTCTTAAAGATAGTGGAGTCAAAGCATATGGGGAGAAGGTAGGAACGTGGTACTGATTGTGGATTATCAGCCTTGATCACATTGAATGGTGGTGCTAGCTTGAAGGGCCAAATGGCCTACTCCTGCATCAATTGTATAATGTCTATTTTATATTGTCTATTGTTTATTGTCTATTCAACAATGTAAATTGTGAAGTCTCAGTCAGAATTGCTAAATGTATCCTCAGAGCCAGAGTTCAAAGGAAGCCCATAAGATAGAAACATAGAAACATAGAAAATAGGTGCAGGAGGAGGCCATTCAGCCCTTTGAGCCAGAACCACCATTCATTGTGATCATGGCTGATCGTCCCCAATCAATAGCCCGTGCCTGCCTTCTCCCCATATTCCTTGATATCACGAACCCCTAGAGCTCTATCTAAATCCTCCATCCGGTGATTTGGCGTCCACTGCCCTCTGTGGCAGGAAATTCCACAAATTCACAACTCTCTGGGTGAAAAAGATTTAAGATCAGTCTTAAATGGCCTCCACTTTATTCTAAGTCTGTAGCCCCTGGTTTTGGAATTGCCCAACATTAGGACCATTTTTCCTGCATCTAGCTTGTTTAGTCCTTTTATCCATATAATTAAAAGTCAGAAAGTGGTCAATGGCTTGACCACTTCCTATTTGCACTGCATATTGATTTTAGAAATAACGCAAACACTTACGGCTATGATATTTGGCCATCTTACTCAAAGCCCCCTTCCGCTGTACATGGCCAGAGGATTTTTCCCATCGATGAAAAATATAATACTTATTAATGTTTAAAAATGTTAAGGTTCTCTCTCCTGTCAATCACGCCATGAATAATTTGCCTATTGAAAAGTGGTGAGGCTATTGAAAAGTGGTGAGGCTGTTGAAAAGTGGTGAGGCTATTGAAAAGTTGTGAGGTTATTGAAAAGTGGTGAGGCTATTGAAAAGTGGTGAGTACTTCTGGTGGCGCTATGCTGAAGTAAAAGCACGC